>NW_028259163.1:2500-1260000 GCF_977971745.1 Zootermopsis nevadensis
ACCTAACCTAACCTAACCTAACCTAACCTAACCTAACCTAACCTAACCTAACCTAACCTAACCTAACCTAACCTAACCTAACCTAACCTAACCTAACCTAACCTAACCTAACCTAACCTAACCTAACCTAACCTAACCTAACCTAACCTAACCTAACCTAACCTAACCTAACCTAACCTAACCTAACCTAACCTAACCTAACCTAACCTAACCTAACCTAACCTAACCTAACCTAACCTAACCTAACCTAACCTAACCTAACCTAACCTAACCTAACCTAACCTAACCTAACCTAACCTAACCTAACCTAACCTAACCTAACCTAACCTAACCTAACCTAACCTAACCTAACCTAACCTAACCTAACCTAACCTAACCTAACCTAACCTAACCTAACCTGACCTAACCTAACCTGACCTGACCTGACCTAACCTAACCTGACCTGACCTGACCTGACCTAACCTGACCTGACCTGACCTGACCTAACCTGACCTGACCTGACCTGACCTAACCTAACCTGACCTGACCTGACCTAACACTAACCTGACCTGACCTGACCTGACCTGACCTGACCTGACCTGACCTGACCTGACCTGACCTGACCTGACCTGACCTGACCTGACCTGACCTGACCTGACCTGACCTGACCTGACCTGACCTGACCTGACCTGACCTGACCTGACCTGACCTGACCTGACCTGACCTGACCTGACCTGACCTGACCTGACCTGACCTGACCTGACCTGACCTGACCTGACCTGACCTGACCTGACCTGACCTGACCTGACCTGACCTGACCTGACCTGACCTGACCTAACCTAACCTAACCTAACCTAACCTTGTCGCAAGTCTTGAGAAGTTCTTGTCCCAAGTCTTGAGAATTTCATGTCCCAAGTCTTGAGATGTCACTTGTCCCAAGTCTTGAGAAGTCCTTGTCCCAAGTCTTGAGAAGTCTTGATAAGTTCTTGTCCCAAGTCTTGAGAAGTCACTCGTCCCAAGTCTTGAGACGCTCTTGTCCCAAGTCTTGAGAAGTTCATGTCCCAAGTCTTGAGAATTCACTCGTCCCAAGTCTTGAGAAGTCACTCGTCCCAAGTATTCAGAAGTTATTGTCCCAAGTATTGAGAAGTCACTCGTCCCAAGTGGCGTGAAACGCGAAGAAAACTAAGAAAAATCGAAATTTTCGAAAACAATTTGAATTCAGCTAAGATGGGTGAGGCACAGCCCTAAAAAAGCAGACAACACTTGGGACAAGAACTTCTCAAGACTTGATACAAGAACTTCTCAAGACTTGGGACAAGAACTTTTCAGTTTTTCTTAGAATTTTCCGAACTTGTACCAAAAACTAAGTTTTTGGCAAAGTTCGAAGAAATTCTCAGTTCTACCTAGAGTGTATGGAAGGAATTCAGGAATCCTAAATGATAACATTATTCAAAATAAAAAAGTCTTTATTATGCAAAAAAAATTCTGTTTGTACATCAGTTTACAAAATATAATTCATTCACTTATTTCATCTTCTTAATCTCGACTGGAAAAAAGTATCATAACCTGAACAAAATCAAAAAACCAACATTAATTTCAATCAAAGCAAATAAAATTAACTGAAAACAAAATAAATATATTCTGCGTAGGACTTCTCAAGACTTGGGACAAGTGACTTCTCAAGACTTGGGACAAGTGACTTCTCAAGACTTGGGACAAGGACTTCTCAAGACTTGGGACAAGTGACTTCTCAAGACTTGGGACAAGTGACTTCTCAAGACTTGGGACAAGGACTTCTCAAGACTTGGGACAAGTGACTTCTCAAGACTTGGGACAAGAACTTCTCAAGACTTGGGACAAGGACTTCTCAAGACTTGGGACAAGTGACTTCTCAAGACTTGGGAGTCTAGTCCTGATAAGGATGGGACAGGTCAAATTTAGAAGGAAACATTTTCAAATTTTTCGAAAAATCAAAAAACGCTGCAAACCTTCTGAAATGCGCACAAAACCAAAAATTTTCGGAATATTCGGAAAAAAATTAAAAGTTGAAATTTTTCAAAAATTCTTAGTTTTGTGCGCTTTTTGGACGATTTGCTACGTTTTTCGATTTTTTGAAATTTTTCGAAAAAATTGAAATTTCTCAAAGGGGTACCCCTTTGAGAATTTTCAAAAATTTTCGAAATTTTAAAAAAATTAAAAACGACTGCAAATGGCGCGAAACGCGAAGAAAACTAAGAATTTTCTAAAAAATTTGAATTCAGCTAAGACAGGTGAGGCACAGCCCTAAACAAGCAGACAAGACTTGGGACAATAACTTCTCAAGACTTGGGACGAGTGACTTGTCAAGACTTGGGACAAGAACTTCTCAAGACTTGGGACAAGAACGTCTCAAGACTTGGGACGAGTGACTTCTCAAGACTTGGGAAAAGAACTTCTCAAGACTTGGGACAAGTGACTTCTCAAGACTTGGGACAAGAACTTCTCAAGACTTGGGACAAGAACTTCTCAAGACTTGGGACAAGAACTTCTCAAGACTTGGGACGAGTGACTTCTCAAGACTTGGGACAAGTGACTTCTCAAGACTTGGGACAAGAACTTCTCAAGACTTGGGACAAGTGACTTCTCAAGACTTGGGACAAGAACTTCTCAAGACTTGGGACAAGAACTTCTCAAGACTTGGGACAAGTGACTTCTCAAGACTTGGGACAAGTGACTTCTCAAGACTTGGGACAAGAACTTCTCAAGACTTGGGACAAGGACTTCTCAAGACTTGGGACAAGTGACTTCTCAAGACTTGGGACAAGAACTTCTCAAGACTTGGGACAAGAACTTCTCAAGAATTGGGACAAGAACTTCTCAAGACTTGGGACGAGTGACTTCTCAAGATTTGGGACAAGTGACTTCTCAAGACTTGGGACAAGAACTTCTCAAGACTTGGGACAAGAACTTCTCAAGACTTGGGACGAGTGACTTCACAAAACTTGGAACGAGTGACTTCTCAAGACTTGGGACAAGAACTTCCCAAGACTTAGGGAAAAGGACTTCTCAAGACTTGGGACAAGTGACTTCTCAAGACTTGGGAGTCTAGTCCTGATAAGGATGGGACAGGTCAAATTTAGAAGGAAAAATTTTCAAATTTTTCGAAAAATCAAAAAAACGCTGCAAACCTTCTGAAATGCGCACAAAACCAAAAATTTTCTGAAAATTCGGAAAAAAATTAAAAGTTGAAATTTTTCAAAAATTCTTAGTTTTGTGCGCTTTTTGGACGATTTGCCACGTTTTTCGATTTTTCGAAATTTTTGGAAAAAATTGAAATTTCTCAAAGGGGTACCCCTTTGAGAATTTTCAAAAATTTTCAAAATTTTAAAAAAATTAAAAACGACTGCAAATGGCGCGAAACGCGAAGAAAACTAAGAATTTTCGAAAAAATTTGAATTCAGCTAAGACAGGTGAGGCACAGCCCTAAACAAGCAGACAAGACTTGGGACAATAACTTCTCAAGACTTGGGACAAGTGACTTCTCAAGACTTGGGACAAGAACTTCTCAAGACTTGGGACAAGAACTTCTCAAGACTTGGGACGAGTGACTTCTCAAGACTTGGGACAAGTGACTTCTCAAGACTTGGGTGTCTAGTCCTGATAGGGCTGGGACAGGTCAAATTTAGAAGGAAAAATTTTCAAATTTTTCGAAAAATGAAAAAACGCTGCAAACCTTCTGAAATGCGCACAAAACCAAAAATTTTCGGAAAATTCGGAAAAAAATTAAAAGTTGAAATTTTTCAAAAATTCTTAGTTTTGTGCGCTTTTTGGACGATTTGCCACGTTTTTCGATTTTTCGAAATTTTTGGAAAAAATTGAAATTTCTCAAAGGGGTACCCCTTTGAGAATTTTCAAAAATTTTCGAAATTTTAAAAAAATTAAAAACGACTGCAAATGGCGCGAAACGCGAAGAAAACTAAGAATTTTCGAAAAAATTTGAATTCAGCTAAGACAGGTGAGGCACAGCCTAAACAAGCAGACAAGACTTGGGACAATAACTTCTCAACACTTGGGACAAGTGACTTGTCAAGACTTGGGACAAGAACTTCTCAAGACTTGGGACAAGAACGTCTCAAGACTTGGGACGAGTGACTTCTCAAGACTTGGGAAAAGAACTTCTCAAGACTTGGGACAAGTGACTTCTCAAGACTTGGGACAAGAAATTCTCAAGACTTGGGACAAGAACTTCTCAAGACTTGGGACAAGAACTTCTCAAGACTTGGGACAAGTGACTTCTCAAGACTTGGGACAAGAACTTCTCAAGACTTGGGACAAGAACTTCTCAAGACTTGGGACAAGTGACTTCTCAAGACTTGCGACGAGTGACTTCTCAAGACTTGGGACAAGTGACTTCTCAAGACTTGGGACAAGAACTTCTCAAGACTTGGGACAAGGACTTCTCAAGACTTGGGACAAGTGACTTCTCAAGACTTGGGAGTCTAGTCCTGATAAGGATGGGACAGGTCAAATTTAGAAGGAAAAATTTTCAAATTTTTCGAAAAATCAAAAAAACGCTGCAAACCTTCTGAAATGCGCACAAAACCAAAAATTTTCTGAAAATTCGGAAAAAAATTAAAAGTTGAAATTTTTCAAAAATTCTTAGTTTTGTGCGCTTTTTGGACGATTTGCCACGTTTTTCGATTTTTCGAAATTTTTGGAAAAAATTGAAATTTCTCAAAGGGGTACCCCTTTGAGAATTTTCAAAAATTTTCGAAATTTTAAAAAAATTAAAAACGACTGCAAATGGCGTGAAACGCGAAGAAAACTAAGAATTTTCGAAAAAAATTGAATTCAGCTAAGACTGGTGAGGCACAGCCCTAAACAAGCAGACAAGACTTGGGACAATAACTTCTCAAGACTTGGGACAAGGACTTCTCAAGACTTGGGACAAGAACTTCTCAAGACTTGGGACAAGAACTTCTCAAGACTTGGGACAAGAACTTCTCAAGACTTGGGACGAGTGACTTCTCAAGACTTAGGACAAGTGACTTCTCAAGACTTGGGACAAGAACTTCTCAAGACTTGGGACAAGTGACTTCTCAACACTTGGGACAAGAACTTCTTAAGACTTGGGACGAGTGACTTCTCAAGACTTGGGACGAGTGACTTCTCAAGACTTGGGACAAGTGACTTCTCAAGACTTGGGACAAGAACTTCTCAAGACTTGGGACAAGGACTTCTCAAGACTTGGGACAAGTGACTTCTCAAGACTTGGGAGTCTAGTCCTGATAAGGATGGGACAGGTCAAATTTAGAAGGAAAAATTTTCAAATTTTTCGAAAAATCAAAAAAACGCTGCAAACCTTCTGAAATGCGCACAAAACCAAAAATTTTCTGAAAATTCGGAAAAAAATTAGAAGTTGAAATTTTTCAAAAATTCTTAGTTTTGTGCGCTTTTTGGACGATTTGCCACGTTTTTCGATTTTTCGAAATTTTTGGAAAAAATTGAAATTTCTCAAAGGGGTACCCCTTTGAGAATTTTCAAAAATTTTCAAAATTTTAAAAAAATTAAAAACGACTGCAAATGGCGCGAAACGCGAAGAAAACTAAGAATTTTCGAAAAAATTTGAATTCAGCTAAGACAGGTGAGGCACAGCCCTAAACAAGCAGACAAGACTTGGGACAATAACTTCTCAAGACTTGGGACAAGTGACTTCTCAAGACTTGGGACAAGAACTTCTCAAGACTTGGGACAAGAACTTCTCAAGACTTGGGACGAGTGACTTCTCAAGACTTGGGACAAGTGACTTCTCAAGACTTGGGTGTCTAGTCCTGATAGGGCTGGGACAGGTCAAATTTAGAAGGAAAAATTTTCAAATTTTTCGAAAAATGAAAAAACGCTGCAAACCTTCTGAAATGCGCACAAAACCAAAAATTTTCGGAAAATTCGGAAAAAAATTAAAAGTTGAAATTTTTCAAAAATTCTTAGTTTTGTGCGCTTTTTGGACGATTTGCCACGTTTTTCGATTTTTCGAAATTTTTGGAAAAAATTGAAATTTCTCAAAGGGGTACCCCTTTGAGAATTTTCAAAAATTTTCGAAATTTTAAAAAAATTAAAAACGACTGCAAATGGCGCGAAACGCGAAGAAAACTAAGAATTTTCGAAAAAATTTGAATTCAGCTAAGACAGGTGAGGCACAGCCCTAAACAAGCAGACAAGACTTGGGACAATAACTTCTCAAGACTTGGGACAAGTGACTTCTCAACACTTGGGACAAGAACTTCTCAAGACTTGGGACAAGAACTTCTCAAGACTTGGGACGAGTGACTTCTCAAGACTTGGGACAAGTGACTTCTCAAGACTTGGGTGTCTAGTCCTGATAGGGCTGGGACAGGTCAAATTTAGAAGGAAAAATTTTCAAATTTTTCGAAAAATCAAAAAACGCTGCAAACCTTCTGAAATGCGCACAAAACCAAAAATTTTCGGAAAATTCGGAAAAAAATTAAAAGTTGAAATTTTTCAAAAATTCTTAGTTTTGTGCGCTTTTTGGACGATTTGTCACGTTTTTCGATTTTTCGAAAAAATTGAAATTTCTCAAAGGGGTACCCCTTTGAGAATTTTCAAAATGTTTCGAAATTTTAAAAAAATTAAAAACGACTGCAAATGGCGTGAAACGCGAAGAAAACTAAGAATTTTCGAAAAAATTTGAATTCTGCTAAGACGGGTGAGGCACAGCCCTAAACAAGCAGACAAGACTTGGGACAAGAACTTCTCAAGACTTGGGACAAGTGACTTCTCAAGACTTGGGACAAGAACTTCTCAAGACTTAAAACGAGTGACTTCTCAAGACTTGGGACAAGTGACTTCTCAAGACTTGGGACAAGAACTTCTCAAGACTTGGGACGAGTGACTTCTCAAGACTTGCGACGAGTGACTTCTCAAGACTTGGGACAAGTGACTTCTCAAGACTTGGGACAAGAACTTCTCAAGACTTGGGACAAGGACTTCTCAAGACTTGGGACAAGTGACTTCTCAAGACTTGGGAGTCTAGTCCTGATAAGGATGGGACAGGTCAAATTTAGAAGGAAAAATTTTCAATTTTTTCGAAAAATGAAAAAACGCTGCAAACCTTCTGAAATGCGCACAAAACCAAAAATTTTCGGAAAATTCGGAAAAAAATTAAAAGTTGAAATTTTTCAAAAATTCTTAGTTTTGTGCGCTTTTTGGACGATTTGCCACGTTTTTCGATTTTTCGAAATTTTTGGAAAAAATTGAAATTTCTCAAAGGGGTACCCCTTTGAGAATTTTCAAAAATTTTCGAAATTTTAAAAAAATTAAAAACGACTGCAAATGGCGCGAAACGCGAAGAAAACTAAGAATTTTCGAAAAAATTTGAATTCAGCTAAGACAGGTGAGGCACAGCCCTAAACAAGCAGACAAGACTTGGGACAATAACTTCTCAAGACTTGGGACAAGTGACTTCTCAAGACTTGGGACAAGAACTTCTCAAGACTTGGGACAAGAACTTCTCAAGACTTGGGACGAGTGACTTCTCAAGACTTGGGACAAGTGACTTCTCAAGACTTGGGTGTCTAGTCCTGATAGGGCTGGGACAGGTCAAATTTAGAAGGAAAAATTTTCAAATTTTTCGAAAAATGAAAAAACGCTGCAAACCTTCTGAAATGCGCACAAAACCAAAAATTTTCGGAAAATTCGGAAAAAAATTAAAAGTTGAAATTTTTCAAAAATTCTTAGTTTTGTGCGCTTTTTGGACGATTTGCCACGTTTTTCGATTTTTCGAAAAAATCGAAATTTCTCAAAGGGGTACCCCTTTGAGAATTTTCAAAATTTTTCGAAATTTTAAAAAAATTAAAAACGACTGCAAATGGCGTGAAACGCGAAGAAAACTAAGAATTTTCGAAAAAAATTGAATTCAGCTAAGACAGGTGAGGCACAGCCCTAAACAAGCAGACAAGACTTGGGACAAGGACTTCTCAAGACTTGGGACAAGAACTTCTCAAGACTTGGGACAAGAACTTCTCAAGACTTGGGACGAGTGACTTCTCAAGACTTAGGACAAGTGACTTCTCAAGACTTGGGACAAGAACTTCTCAGGACTTGGGACAAGTGAATTCTCAACACTTGGGACAAGAACTTCTTAAGACTTGGGGCGAGTGACTTCTCAAGACTTGGGACGAGTGACTTCTCAAGACTTGGGACAAGTGACTTCTCAAGACTTGGGACAAGAACTTCTCAAGACTTGGGACAAGGACTTCTCAAGACTTGGGACAAGTGACTTCTCAAGACTTGGGAGTCTAGTCCTGATAAGGATGGGACAGGTCAAATTTAGAAGGAAAAATTTTCAAATTTTTCGAAAAATCAAAAAACGCTGCAAACCTTCTGAAATGCGCACAAAACCAAAAATTTTCTGAAAATTCGGAAAAAAATTAAAAGTTGAAATTTTTCAAAAATTCTTAGTTTTGTGCGCTTTTTGGACGATTTGCCACGTTTTTCGATTTTTCGAAATTTTTGGAAAAAATTAAAAACGAGAATTTTCAAAAATTTTCGAAATTTTAAAAAAATTAAAAACGACTGCAAATGGCGCGAAACGCGAAGAAAACTAAGAATTTTCGAAAAAATTTGAATTCAGCTAAGACAGGTGAGGCACAGCCCTAAACAAGCAGACAAGACTTGGGACAATAACTTCTCAAGACTTGGGACGAGTGACTTGTCAAGACTTGGGACAAGAACTTCTCAAGACTTGGGACAAGAACTTCTCAAAACTTGGGACGAGTGACTTCTCAAGACTTGGGACAAGAACTTCTCAAGACTTGGGACAAGTGACTTCTCAAGACTTGGGACAAGAACTTCTCAAGACTTGGGACAAGAACTTCTCAAGACTTGGGACAAGAACTTCTCAAGACTTGGGACAAGTGACTTCTCAAGACTTGGGACAAGAACTTCTCAAGACTTGGGACGAGTGACTTCTCAAGACTTGGGACAAGTGACTTCTCAAGACTTGGGTGTCTAGTCCTGATAGGGATGGGACAGGTCAAATTTAGAAGGAAAAATTTTCAATTTTTTCGAAAAATCAAAAAACGCTGCAAACCTTCTGAAATGCGCACAAAACCAAAAATTTTCGGAAAATTTGGAAAAAAATTAAAACTTGAAAATTTTCAAAAATTCTTAGTTTTGTGCGCTTTTTGGACGATTTGCCACGTTTTTCGATTTTTCGAAAAAATTGAAATTTCTCAATTTTCGAAATTTTAAAAAAATTAAAAACGACTGCAAATGGCGTGAAACGCGAAGAAAACTAAGAATTTTCGAAAAAAATTGAATTCAGCTAAGACAGGTGAGGCACAGCCCTAAACAAGCAGACAAGACTTGGGACAATAACTTCTCAAGACTTGGGACAAGGACTTCTCAAGACTTGGGACAAGAACTTCTCAAGACTTGGGACAAGAACTTCTCAAGACTTGGGACAAGAACTTCTCAAGACTTGGGACAAGTGACTTCTCAAGACTTGGGACAAGAACTTCTCAAGACTTGGGACAAGGACTTCTCAAGACTTGGGACAAGTGACTTCTCAAGACTTGGGAGTCTAGACCTGATAAGGATGGGACAGGTCAAATTTAGAAGGAAAAATTTTCAAATTTTTCGAAAAATCAAAAAGCGCTGCAAACCTTCTGAAATGCGCACAAAACCAAAAATTTTCGGAAAATTTGGAAAAAAATTAAAACTTGAAAATTTTCAAAAATTCTTAGTTTTGTGCGCTTTTTGGACGATTTGCCACGTTTTTCGATTTTTCGAAAAAATTGAAATTTCTCAAAGGGGTACCCCTTTGAGAATTTTCAAAATTTTTCGAAATTTTAAAAAAATTAAAAACGACTGCAAATGGCGTGAAACGCGAAGAAAACTAAGAATTTTCGAAAAAAATTGAATTCAGCTAAGTCAGGTGAGGCACAGCCCTAAACAAGCAGACAACACTTGGGACAATAACTTCTCAAGACTTGGGACAAGGACTTCTCAAGACTTGGGACAAGAACTTCTCAAGACTTGGGACAAGAACTTCTCAAGACTTGGGACGAGTGACTTCTCAAGACTTAGGACAAGTGACTTCTCAAGACTTGGGACAAGAACTTCTCAAGACTTGGGACAAGTGAATTCTCAAGACTTGGGACAAGAACTTCTTAAGACTTGGGACGAGTGACTTCTCAAGACTTGGGACGAGTGACTTGTCAAGACTTGGGACAAGAACTTCTCAAGACTTGGGACAAGAACTTCTCAAAACTTGGGACGAGTGACTTCTCAAGACTTGGGACAAGAACTTCTCAAGACTTGGGACAAGTGACTTCTCAAGACTTGGGACAAGAACTTCTCAAGACTTGGGACAAGAACTTCTCAAGACTTGGGACAAGAACTTCTCAAGACTTGGGACAAGAACTTCTCAAGACTTGCGACGAGTGACTTCTCAAGACTTGGAACAAGAACTTCTCAAGATTTGGGACGAGTGACTTCTCAAGACTTGGGACAAGTGACTTCTCAAGACTTGGGACAAGAACTTCTCAAGACTTGGGACAAGAACTTCTCAAGACTTGGGACAAGAACTTCTCAAGACTTGGGACGAGTGACTTCTCAAGACTTGGGACGAGTGACTTCTCAAGACTTGGGAAAAGAACTTCTCAAGACTTGGGACAAGTGACTTCACAAGACTTGGGACAAGAACTTCTCAAGACTTGGGACAAGAACTTCTCAAGAATTGGGACAAGAACTTCTCAAGACTTGGGACGAGTGACTTCTCAAGACTTGGGACAAGTGACTTCTCAAGACTTGGGACAAGAACTTCTCAAGACTTGGGACAAGTGACTTCTCAAGACTTGGGACAAGAACTTCTCAAGACTTGGGACAAGAACTTCTCAAGACTTGGGACAAGTGACTTCTCAAGACTTGGGACAAGTGACTTCTCAAGACTTGGGACAAGAACTTCTCAAGACTTGGGACAAGGACTTCTCAAGACTTGGGACAAGTGACTTCTCAAGACTTGGGAGTCTAGTCCTGATAAAGATGGGACAGGTCAAATTTAGAACGAGAAATTTTCAAATTTTTGGAAAAATAAAAAAACGCTACAAACCTTCTGAAATGCGCACAAAACCAAAAATTTTCGGAAAATTCGGAAAAAAATTAAAAGTTGAAAATTTTCAAAAATTCTTAGTTTTGTGCGCTATTTGGACGATTTGCCACGTTTTTCGATTTTTCGAAATTTTTCGAAAAAATTGAAATTTCTCAAAGGGGTACCCCTTTGAGAATTTTCAAATTTTTTCGAAATTTTAAAGAAATTAAAAACGACTGCAAATAGCGCGAAACGCGAAGAAAACTAAGAATTTTCGAAAAAATTTGAATTCAGCTAAGACAGGTGAGGCACAGCCCTAAACAAGCAGACAAGACTTGGGACAATAACTTCTCAAGACTTGGGACGAGTGACTTGTCAAGACTTGGGACAAGAACTTCTCAAGACTTGGGACAAGAACGTCTCAAGACTTGGGACGAGTGACTTCTCAACACTTGGGAAAAGAACTTCTCAAGACTTGGGACAAGTGACTTCTCAAGACTTGGGACAAGAACTTCTCAAGACTTGGGACGAGGGACTTCTCAAGACTTAGGACAAGTGACTTCTCAAGACTTGGGACAAGAACTTCTCAAGACTTGGGACAAGTGACTTCTCAAGACTTGGGACAAGAACTTCTCAAGACTTGGGACGAGTGACTTCACAAAACTTGGAACGAGTGACTTCTCAAGACTTGGGACAAGAACTTCTCAAGACTTAGGGAAAAGGACTTCTCAAAACTTGGGACAAGTGACTTCTCAAGACTTGGGAGTCTAGTCCTGATAAGGATGGGACAGGTCAAATTTAGAAGGAAAAATTTTCAAATTTTTCGAAAAATCAAAAACGCTGCAAACCTTCTGAAATGCGCACAAAACCAAAAATTTTCGGAATATTCGGAAAAAAATTAAAAGTTGAAATTTTTCAAAAATTCTTAGTTTTGTGCGCTTTTTGGACGATTTGCTACGTTTTTCGATTTTTTGAAATTTTTCGAAAAAATTGAAATTTCTCAAAGGGGTACCCCTTTGAGAATTTTCAAAAATTTTCGAAATTTTAAAAAAATTAAAAACGACTGCAAATGGCGCGAAACGCGAAGAAAACTAAGAATTTTCGAAAAAAATTGAATTCAATTAAGACAGGTGAGGCACAGCCCTAAACAAGCAGACAAGACTTGGGACAATAACTTCTCAAGACTTGGGACGAGTGACTTATCAAGACTTGGGACAAGAACTTCTCAAGACTTGGGACAAGAACTTCTCAAGACTTGGGACAACAACTTCTCAAGACTTGGGACAAGAACTTCTCAAGACTTGGGACAAGAACTTCTCAAGACTTGGGACAAGTGACTTCTCAAGACTTGGGACAAGAACTTCTCAAGACTTGGGACAAGAACTTCTCAAGACTTGGGACAAGTGACTTCTCAAGACTTGGGACAAGAACTTCTCAAGACTTGGGACAAGAACTTCTCAAGACTTGGGACAAGTGACTTCTCAAGACTTGGGACAAGTGACTTCTCAAGACTTGGGACAAGAACTTCTCAAGACTTGGGACAAGAACTTCTCAAGACTTGGGAAAAGAACTTCTCAAGACTTGGGACAAGTGACTTCTCAAGACTTGGGACAAGAACTTCTCAAGACTTGGGACAAGTGACTTCTCAAGACTTGGGACAAGAACTTCTCAAGACTTGGGACAAGAACTTCTCAAGACTTGGGACGAGGGACTTCTCAAGACTTAGGACAAGTGACTTCTCAAGACTTGGGACAAGAACTTCTCAAGACTTGGGACAAGTGACTTCTCAAGACTTGGGACAAGAACTTCTCAAGACTTGGGACGAGTAACTTCACAAAACTTGGAACGAGTGACTTCTCAAGACTTGGGACAAGAACTTCTCAAGACTTAGGGAAAAGGACTTCTCAAGACTTGGGACAAGTGACTTCTCAAGACTTGGGAGTCTAGTCCTGATAAGGATGGGACAGGTCAAATTTAGAAGGAAAAATTTTCAAATTTTTCGAAAAATCAAAAAACGCTGCAAACCTTCTGAAATGCGCACAAAACCAAAAATTTTCGGAATATTCGGAAAAAAATTAAAAGTTGAAATTTTTCAAAAATTCTTAGTTTTGTGCGCTTTTTGGACGATTTGCCACGTTTTTCGATTTTTCGAAATTTTTCGAAAAAATTGAAATTTCTCAAAGGGGACCCCTTTGAGAATTTTCAAAATTTTTCGAAATTTTAAAAAAATTAAAAACGACTGCAAATGGCGCGAAACGCGAAGAAAACTAAGAATTTTCGAAAAAATTTGAATTCAGCTAAGACAGGTGTGGCACAGCCCTAAACAAGCAGACAAGACTTGGGACAATAACTTCTCAAGACTTGGGACGAGTGACTTGTCAAGACTTGGGACAAGAACTTCTCAAGACTTGGGAAAAGAACTTCTCAAGACTTGGGACAAGAACTTCTCAAGACTTGGGACAAGAACTTCTCAAGACTTGGGACAAGAACTTCTCAAGACTTGGGACAAGAACTTCTCAAGACTTGGGACGAGTGACTTCTCAAGACTTGGGACAAGTGACTTCTCAAGACTTGGGACAAGAACTTCTCAAGACTTGGGACAAGTGACTTCTCAAGACTTGGGACAAGAACTTCTCAAGACTTGGGACAAGAACTTCTCAAGACTTGGGACAAGTGACTTCTCAAGACTTGGGACAAGTGACTTCTCAAGACTTGGGACAAGAACTTCTCAAGACTTGGGACAAGGACTTCTCAAGACTTGGGACAAGTGACTTCTCAAGACTTGGGAGTCTAGTCCTGATAAGGATGGGACAGGTCAAATTTAGAAGGAAAAATTTTCAAATTTTTCGAAAAATCAAAAAACGCTGCAAAACTTCTGAAATGCGCACAAAACCAAAAATTTTCGGAAAATTCGGAAAAAAATTAAAAGTTGAAAATTTTCAAAAATTCTTATTTTTGTGCGCTTTTTGGACGATTTGCCACGTTTTTCGATTTTTCGAAATTTTTCGAAAAAATTGAAATTTCTCAAAGGGGTACCCCTTTGAGAATTTTCAAAATTTTTCGAAATTTTAAAAAAATTAAAAACGACTGCAAATGGCGTGAAACGCGAAGAAAACTAAGAATATTCGAAAAAAATTGAATTCAGCTAAGACAGGTGAGGCAAAGCCTTAAACAAGCAGACAAGACTTGGGACAATAACTTCTCAAGACTTGGGACAAGGACTTCTCAAGACTTGGGACAAGAACTTCTCAAAACTTGGGACAAGTGACTTCTCAAAACTTGGGACAAGAACTTCTCAAGACTTGGGACAAGAACTTCTCAAGACTTGGGACGAGTGACTTCTCAAGACTTGGGACAAGTGACTTCTCAAGACTTGGGACAAGAACTTCTCAAGACTTGGGACAAGAACTTCTCAAGACTTGGGACGAGTGACTTCTCAAGACTTGGGACAAGAACTTCTCAAGACTTAGGACAAGGACTTCTCAAGACTTGGGACGAGTGACTTCTAAAGACTTGGGACAAGAACTTCTCAAGACTTGGGACGAGTGACTTCTCAAGACTTGGGAGTCTAGACCTGATAGGGATGGGACAGGTCAAATTTAGAAGGAAAAATTTTCAAATTTTTCGAAAAATCAAAAAACGCTGCAAACCTTCTGAAATGCGCACAAAACCAAAAATTTTCGGAAAATTCGAAAAAAAATTAAAAGTTGAAAATTTTCAAAAATTCTTAGTTTTGTGCGCTTTTTGGACGATTTGCCACGTTTTTCGATTTTTCGAAATTTTTCGAAAAAATTGAAATTTCTCAAAGGGGTACCCCTTTGACAATTTTCAAAAATTTTCGAAATTTTAAAAAAATAAAAAAGACTGCAAATGGCGTGAAACGCGAAGAAAACTAAGAATTTTCGAAAAAAATTGAATTCAGCTAAGACATGTGAGGCACAGCCCTAAACAAGCAGACAAGACTTGGGACAATAACTTCTCAAGACTTGGGACAAGGACTTCTCAAGACTTGGGACAAGAACTTCTCAAGACTTGGGACAAGAACTTCTCAAGACTTGGGACGAGTGACTTCTCAAGACTTGGGACGAGTGACTTCTCAAGACTTGGGACAAGTGACTTCTCAAGACTTGGGACAAGAACTTCTCAACACTTGGGACAAGAACTTCTCAACACTTGGGACAAGGACTTCTCAAGACTTGGGACAAGTGACTTCTCAAGACTTGGGTGTCTAGTCCTGATAGGGATGGGACAGGTCAAATTTAGAAGGAAAAATTTTCAAATTTTTCGAAAAATCAAAAAACGCTGCAAACCTTCTGAAATGCGCACAAAACCAAAAATTTTCTGAAAATTCGGAAAAAAATTAAAAGTTGAAAATTTTCAAAAATTCTTAGTTTTGTGCGCTTTTTGGACGATTTGCCACGTTTTTCGATTTTTCAAAATTTTTCGAAATTTTAAAAAAATTGAAAACGACTGCAAATGGCGTGAAACGCGAAGAAAACTAAGAATTTTCGAAAAAAATTGAATTCAGCTAAGACAGGTGAGGCAAAGCCTTAAACAAGCAGACAAGACTTGGGACAATAACTTCTCAAGACTTGGGACAAGAACTTCTCAAGACTTGGGACAAGAACTTCTCAAGACTTGGGACAAGAACTTCTCAAGACTTGGGACGAGTGACTTCTCAAGACTTGGGACAAGTGACTTCTCAAGACTTGGGACAAGAACTTCTCAAGACTTGGGACAAGTGACTTCTCAAGACTTGGGACAAGAACTTCTCAAGACTTGGGACAAGAACTTCTCAAGACTTGGGACAAGTGACTTCTCAAGACTTGGGACAAGTGACTTCTCAAGACTTGGGACAAGAACTTCTCAAGACTTGGGACAAGGACTTCTCAAGACTTGGGACAAGTGACTTCTCAAGACTTGGGAGTCTAGTCCTGATAAGGATGGGACAGGTCAAATTTAGAAGGAAAAATTTTCAAATTTTTCGAAAAATCAAAAAACGCTGCAAAACTTCTGAAATGCGCACAAAACCAAAAATTTTCGGAAAATTCGGAAAAAAATTAAAAGTTGAAAATTTTCAAAAATTCTTATTTTTGTGCGCTTTTTGGACGATTTGCCACGTTTTTCGATTTTTCGAAATTTTTCGAAAAAATTGAAATTTCTCAAAGGGGTACCCCTTTGAGAATTTTCAAAATTTTTCGAAATTTTAAAAAAATTAAAAACGACTGCAAATGGCGTGAAACGCGAAGAAAACTAAGAATATTCGAAAAAAATTGAATTCAGCTAAGACAGGTGAGGCAAAGCCTTAAACAAGCAGACAAGACTTGGGACAATAACTTCTCAAGACTTGGGACAAGGACTTCTCAAGACTTGGGACAAGAACTTCTCAAAACTTGGGACAAGTGACTTCTCAAAACTTGGGACAAGAACTTCTCAAGACTTGGGACAAGAACTTCTCAAGACTTGGGACGAGTGACTTCTCAAGACTTGGGACAAGTGACTTCTCAAGACTTGGGACAAGAACTTCTCAAGACTTGGGACAAGAACTTCTCAAGACTTGGGACGAGTGACTTCTCAAGACTTGGGACAAGAACTTCTCAAGACTTAGGACAAGGACTTCTCAAGACTTGGGACGAGTGACTTCTAAAGACTTGGGACAAGAACTTCTCAAGACTTGGGACGAGTGACTTCTCAAGACTTGGGAGTCTAGACCTGATAGGGATGGGACAGGTCAAATTTAGAAGGAAAAATTTTCAAATTTTTCGAAAAATCAAAAAACGCTGCAAACCTTCTGAAATGCGCACAAAACCAAAAATTTTCGGAAAATTCGAAAAAAAATTAAAAGTTGAAAATTTTCAAAAATTCTTAGTTTTGTGCGCTTTTTGGACGATTTGCCACGTTTTTCGATTTTTCGAAATTTTTCGAAAAAATTGAAATTTCTCAAAGGGGTACCCCTTTGACAATTTTCAAAAATTTTCGAAATTTTAAAAAAATAAAAAAGACTGCAAATGGCGTGAAACGCGAAGAAAACTAAGAATTTTCGAAAAAAATTGAATTCAGCTAAGACATGTGAGGCACAGCCCTAAACAAGCAGACAAGACTTGGGACAATAACTTCTCAAGACTTGGGACAAGGACTTCTCAAGACTTGGGACAAGAACTTCTCAAGACTTGGGACAAGAACTTCTCAAGACTTGGGACGAGTGACTTCTCAAGACTTGGGACGAGTGACTTCTCAAGACTTGGGACAAGTGACTTCTCAAGACTTGGGACAAGAACTTCTCAACACTTGGGACAAGAACTTCTCAACACTTGGGACAAGGACTTCTCAAGACTTGGGACAAGTGACTTCTCAAGACTTGGGTGTCTAGTCCTGATAGGGATGGGACAGGTCAAATTTAGAAGGAAAAATTTTCAAATTTTTCGAAAAATCAAAAAACGCTGCAAACCTTCTGAAATGCGCACAAAACCAAAAATTTTCGGAAAATTCGGAAAAAAATTAAAAGTTGAAAATTTTCAAAAATTCTTAGTTTTGTGCGCTTTTTGGACGATTTGCCACGTTTTTCGATTTTTCAAAATTTTTCGAAATTTTAAAAAAATTGAAAACGACTGCAAATGGCGTGAAACGCGAAGAAAACTAAGAATTTTCGAAAAAAATTGAATTCAGCTAAGACAGGTGAGGCACAGCCCTAAACAAGCAGACAAGTCTTGGGACAATAACTTCTCAAGACTTGGGACGAGTGACTTCTCAAGACTTGGGACAAGAACTTCTCAACACTTGGGACAAGGACTTCTGAAGACTTGGGACAAGTGACTTCTCAAGACTTGGGAGTCTAGTCCTGATAGGGATGGGACAGGTCAAATTTAGAAGGAAAAATTTTCAAATTTTTCGAAAAATCAAAAAACGCTGCAAACCTTCTGAAATGCGCACAAAACCAAAAATTTTCGGAAAATTCGGAAAAAAATTAAGGTTGAAAATTTTCAAAAATTCTTAGTTTTGTGCGCTTTTTGGACGATTTGCCACGTTTTTCGATTTTTCGAAATTTTTTGAAAAAATTGACATTTCTCAAAGGGGTACCCCCTTTGAGAATTTTCAAAATTTTTCGAAATTTTAAAAAAATTGAAAACGACTGCAAATGGCGTGAAACGCCAAGAAAACTAAGAATTTTAAAAAAAAAATTCAATTCAGCTAAGACAGGTGAGGCACAGCCCTAAACAAGCAGACAAGTCTTGGGACAATAACTTCTCAAGACTTGGGACGAGTGACTTCTCAAGACTTGGGACAAGAATACAATACTTTTATTTTCCGTCGTTTCACAAGCTTATTGTTAAAATTACATAAAATTTCACATAAAATTGTTACATTTTTAAAATTGACGACATGTTTCGATATACAATTCTATCATCGTCAGGTCTATCAAAATTAAAATTAAAATCTGGTGTATCTGTTGCTCTGCTTATATTGATTTTACCCGTTTTTGATTTTATTACATCTCCAGGCTTCTTCCATTTAATTTTGGAGACTGCGCCTGGGTGCCTATATCTGTAAAATCAATTTTAATTTTCATATCGTGATTCTGGCTACCGACATAGGAAATGGAATAATTTTACTCTAATTTTATATTTAAGGAATTACTCAAATATATCGTATTACAAGCAAAAGAAATGCAATCACAAAATATAAAGTATTATAACATACCGGGTTGTGTGTGATGTGCGTGTCCGTTGTTATTGAATGGCAGACAGCAACTGAGTTGTGAGTATCGTGTGTGGCTATATATAGGTGAAAGTTGTTTAGGGGGTTGGGTCAATGGACTGTAGAATGTTAAATATCGGATTGTTCGTGTAAATATTGCTTTCGTTTAATGCAAGGTTTTGTTTATGTGTTCTTTGTATATGATATTTCTCTCTGGTGTCTCTATGTCGTTTGTTTTGTATTATTTTTATAATGTCCATTGTATGTTCTATTTTGTTGTATGAATGTCCTGTGTTTAATATATGCTTTGCATATGCTGAATGGTCTTTATTATGTTTTATTGCTGTAATATGCTCTTTATATCTTTGATTAAAGGTGCGTCCTGTTTGGCCTATATAGGTTAACGGGCAATCATTGCATTTTAATCTATATATGCCTGGTTTTTCGTATTGATTTGTTGTGTCTATTTGTGGTTTTTGTTTCAAGATGTTTTTTATAGTGTTTTTTGTTCTAAATGCTATTTTTATGTTATTTGTTTTAAATGTTTTTGTTATATATTTGGTTTCTTTTCCTATATATGTGAATGTGGCCCCCATTTGTTTTGTTTATTTTCGTTTCCGTCTTCATTTATGTTGTTTATATTGTTTATTTTATTTTTGGGTTTTAATTCATAATTATTATATCCGTTTTCTATTAGAATTTGTTTTATTGTGTTACATTCAATTTGTTTGTTTTCTGTGGTTATGGGATATGTATTTTTTCTGTTTATTAAGTAGTTAATAGCCATCTGTTTATGTTCATTCGGATGGCATGAAGAGGCATGTATTATGGTGCTTGTATTTGTGGGCTTTCTGTATATTTTGAATTCGAAGTTATTTTCGTTTCGTATTATAGTTAGATCTAAATAATTTAATTTGTTATTTTGTTCTTTTTCTAAAGTGAATTGTATATTTTGATTTATGTTGTTAAATTCATTTAAAACATTTTTTATGTCTGTATTTTTTCCATCAAAAATCATGAGTATATCGTCAACATATCTACTATAGTATTTAATTTGATATTTATTTAATATATTTACTATGTAATCATGTTCGAGATATTGTAAGAATATTTCAGATAATATGCTCGAGGTGGGAGCTCCCATAGGTAATCCTGTTTCTTGTTTCCAATATTCATTGTTGAATTGGAAATAATTTTGGTTAATAATAATGTTAGTTATATTTGTAATTTCATTTATTAGATCTGTATTTATATTCTGTCTATTTAGAATATCTCTTATAATATCTCGTAGCATGCTTGTTGGAATATTTGTATACATATTATTGATGTCAAAAGAACAAATTTGTATATTTTTATTATTATGAAAATTTAATTGTTGGATTTCATTTATTAATTTTATAGAATTTGTTATATTAAAGGTATTTGGTAAATTACAATATTCTTTTAAAATGTTTTGTATTTTTATTGCTATTTTATATGCAGGGGCTGATGTCCAATTTATTAATGGTCTGATAGAATATGGGTTCTTATGTAGTTTAATTTTTCCTGTGATGATTGGTGCGGTGTATGATTATAGTATTGTGTTTTGGGATGGTTAAAAATGTTATTACACTTTTGGGTTGTGAAACGACGGAAAATAAAAGTATTGTATTGAGGAACACAAGCAGGATGCAATTAAGATATAAGTTGGGACAAGAACTTCTCAACACTTGGGACAAGGACTTCTGAAGACTTGGGACAAGTGACTTCTCAAGACTTGGGAGTCTAGTCCTGATAGGGATGGGACAGGTCAAATTTAGAAGGAAAATTTTTTGAAATTTTTCGAAAAATCAAAAAACGCTGCAAACCTTCTGAAATGCGCACAAAACCAAAAATTTTCGGAAAATTCGGAAAAAAATTAAAAGTTGAAAATTTTCAAAAATTCTTAGTTTTGTGCGCTTTTTGGACGATTTGCCACGTTTTTCGATTTTTCGAAATTTTTCGAAAAAATTGAAATTTCTCAAAGGGGTACCCCTTTGAGAATTTTCAAAATTTTTCGAAATTTTAAAAAAATTAAAAACGACTGCAAATGGCGCGAAACGCGAAGAAAACTAAGAATTTTCGAAAAAATTTGAATTCAGCTGACAGGTGAGGCACAGCCCTAAACAAGCAGACAAGACTTGGGACAATAACTTCTCAAGACTTGGGACGAGTGACTTGTCAAGACTTGGGACAAGAACTTCTCAAGACTTGGGACAAGAACTTCTCAAGACTTGTGATGAGTGACTTCTCAAGACTTGGGACAAGAACTTCTCAAGACTTGGGACAAGAACTTCTCAAGACTTGCGAGGAGTGACTTCTCAAGACTTGGGACAAGAACTTCTCAAGACTTGGGACAAGTGACTTCTCAAGACTTGGGACAAGAACTTCTCAAGACTTGGGACGAGTGACTTCTCAAGACTTGGGACGAGTGACTTCTCAAGACTTGGGACAAGGACTTCTCAAGACTTGGGACAAGAACTTCTCAAGACTTAAAACGAGTGACTTCTCAAGACTTGGGACAAGTGACTTCTCAAGACTTGGGACGAGTGACTTCTCAAGACTTGGGACGAGTGACTTCTCAAGACTTGGGACAAGTGATTTCTCAAGACTTGGGACAAGGACTTCTCAAGACTTGGGACAAGTGACTTCTCAAGACTTGGGAGTCTAGTCGTGATAGGGATGGGACAGGTCAAATTTAGAAGGAAATTTAGAAGGTAGTCTCGTGTGTGAATCACGTACGTCATTGCTAAAATAAACCCCTGCCTTGTCTTGGAAGTGGAAGTGTCAATGACTGATTTCAAATCAGATTAAAATTTCAAAACTCCTTTGCGTTCGTCGGACTCCGTGAGAGACAATAATAACTCTACATGATCGGAAAAATCAACTACCTTTGCACTACAATAATTTTATTCACCGTCTTTACACAAGCTTATAGATTGTTAAAATCACATAAAATTATAACATTTCAACATATGATATTGTTACATTTTAAAATGACGACATGTTTCGATGTTCATTCCATCATCGTCAGGTCTATCAATTAAAATTAAAAACTGTTGCACTTGCTGCCCTGCGTATACTGATTTGTTCTACCCGTTAGATTTTATTTGTTTAACCTCCAGGCTTCTTCCATTTAATTTTTGAAGACTGCGCCTGGATGTCTTAAATCTGCAAAATCAATTTTAATTTTCATATCCTGATCCCGGCTACTGACATAGGAAATGGAATAATTTTAAAGAATTACTCAATATATCGTAATACAAGCAAAAGAAAAGTAATCACAAAATATTTAAAGTATTATAACATACCGGGTTGTGTGTGAGGTGCGTGTCCGATATTAATCTACCAAATACGTTTAACATAACAAATTCTATAAAATTAATAAACGAAATCCAACAATTGAATTTTCATAATAATAAAATTATACAAATTTGTTCTTTTGACATCAATAATATGTATACAAATATTCCAACAATCATGCTACGAGATATTGTAAGAGATATTCTAAATAGACAGAATATAAATACAGATCTAATAAATGAAATTACAAATATAACTAACATTATTATTAACCAAAATTATTTCCAATTCAACAATGAATATTGGAAACAAGAAACAGGGTTACCCATGGGAGCTCCAACCTCGAGCATATTATCTGAAATATTCTTACAATATCTCGAGCATGATTATATAGTAAATATATTAAACAAATATCAAATCAAATACTATAGTAGATATGTTGATGATATACTCATGATTTTTGATGCAAAAAATACAAATATAAAAAATGTTTTAAATGAATTTAACAACATAAATCAAAATATACAATTCACTTTAGAAACAGAACAAAATAACAAATTAAATTATTTAGATCTAACTATAATACGAAACGAAAACAACTCTGAATTCAAAATATACAGAAAACCTACAAATACAAGCACCATAATTCATGCCTCTTCATGCCATCCAAATGAACATTAACAAATGGCTATTAATTACTTAATAAACCGAAAAAATACATATCCCATGACCACAATAAACAAACAAATTGAATGTAACATAATAAAACAAATTCTAATAGAAAACGGATATAATAATTATGAATTAAAACCCAAAAATAAAATAAACAATGTAAACAACATAAATGAAGACAAAAACGAAAATAAACAAAACAAATGGGCCACATTCACATATATAGGAAAAGAAACCAAATATATAACAAAAACATTTAAAACAAATAACAAAAATAGCATTTAGAACAAAAAACACAATAAAAAACATCTTGAAACAAAAGCCACAAATAGACACAACAAATCAATACGAAAAACCAGGCATATATAGGTTAAAATGCAATGATTGCCCGTTAACCTATATAGGCCAAACCGGACGCACCTTTAGTCAAAGATACAAAGAGCATATTACAGCAATTAAACACAATAAAGATCATTCAGCATATGCAAAGCATATATTAAACACAGGACATACATACAACAAAATAGAACAAACAATGGACATTATAAAAATAATACAAAACAAGCGACATAGAGACACCATAGAAAAATATCATATACAAAGAACACATAAACAAAATCTTGCATTAAACGACAGTAACATCTACACGAACAATCCGATATTTAACATTCTACAGTCCATCGACCCAACCCCCTAAACAACTTTCACCCAATATATATAGCCATACACGATACTCACAGCTTAGTTGCAGTCTACAGCTCCGTAATATCGGACACGCACCTCACACACGACCCGGTATGTTATAATACTTAAAATTTTTTGTGATTACTTTTCTTTTGCTTGTATTACGATATATTGAGTAATTCTTTAAAATTATTCCATTTCCTATGTCAGTAGCCAGGATCAGGATATGAAAATTAAAATTGATTTTGCAGATTTAAGACATCCAGGCGCAGTCTTCAAAAATTAAACGGAAGAAGCCTGGAGGTTAAACAAATAAAATCTATCGGGTAGAACAAATCAGTATACGCAGGGCAGCAAGTGCAACAGTTTTTAATTTTAATTGATAGACCTGACGATGATGGAATGAACATGGAAACATGTCGTCATTTTAAAATGTAACAATATCATATGTTGAAATGTTATAATTTTATGTGATTTTAACAATCTATAAGCTTGTGTAAAGACGGTGAATAAAATTATTGTATTGAAGAACACAAGCATGACGCAATTAAGATATAAGTTACCTTTGCACGTTGCACCAAGTACTACACCATACGCCATTCAAAGTAAGGTGATGAACGATACCGCAACACACACAAAGAGCCATTCGCCTCGAGTCCCCTCCAGAACAGGCCGCATCCACTCGTACGTGTCCGATGCACTGGCGTACATGAAACACAAACACAGATTATAAGTCAAACATACCAACCAGCAATCGCCAATGCTCAGAACTTGGATCCATAAAATGGAAAGAAAACAACACACTCGCACCATAATTTAACTGTATCACCCTTTTTTAAGTTAAAAGGGGGAGGCTCTTAGTGTCATTACATCCACCGGCAATCCCATTTTACGTAAACTGGATGTAAATGATCAATGATAAGGAGATATAAATACAATACCAATTTCAAAAGAATCAAACATGAGCATACATTTACAAAGTTCAAAACCACGACAACGAAGACTGAACCAATCTGACTCAAGTGATATCTCAACCTCTCACAAGAAATAAATAAAACACTCTCTCAAAAAAAAAGAAACTCGCCCTCAGTCTCTCACCGAGAGATAGGGAAGCTACCTTACCTATCCTGGAAATCCTCTTTCTTGGCCAAATTAAAATACCAATGCCAAACACATAAAATGAAGGCAGAGCTACCTCCAATGGAAAACATGGTAGAATACTATTATTATTATTATTCAGTGTTCTGTCTTACGACAAGTCCTTCAAACTGTGAAACTTGTTACAATGCAGATATCAAAACATCTTGTAAACATAAACAAGTGCATGTGCATGGTGGAATATTTCGCTATCTTGCCAAAGAATTTGATTGTGTGAATCATGAATTAGCACATTTCATAATCATATTTCTCGTATACTTACACAATGCATGTCAAGTAGACACAGAGATAAATCTCTCGCAGACATGAGGTCCTTCGTGATAACAGCCGATTGATTTCCTGTCGTCATATCAGTGAGCCAGCAAAGTGTTTCTGCACATACTCCACTCTTTTCCTGGCAAGCAGTAGTCATGTCAGGTGACGCATCCTTCAACCTCAGTAAAGTCCCATGGATCAATCAAGCTTCTTCTCTGCAGCTATTACCAGAAAAAAAATGCAATCACATTCAACACATCACCTAATTTAAAGGTTTCATAACCGATCCCCTTGCTCAAAATTAACCAAAAGCACAGAAAATATCCCAGCAGCTCCGGTCACTGTGCACAATACTCACACGTCAACAAAACTAAATTCCTTACCTTCGCAATTAATCACTTATTAATTAGTAAACACATCACATTAAAGGCTCCACAGCACTACACACATCACACATGTAACAAAACCACTCATTAACAAAACCTTATCACAAATAGTCACCACCCTCGTCTACAAGCTATACCTAACCTCCAATTTTGATGTCCTATGAACAATATATTCACTAGAGAATCATGAATGCCTCTAGCATACCACAGATACAGCAATTATGCCAATCTCTCACCGCACATAGGTCTTTCAACATATCAAATCTCACATTTAAGTTCACAACATCTGAAGTACCTAATAAAATTGGACAGACTCATCTCTCTCACACGACAACCACATCAAATACATTCTAATGCTCATGTACTCACACAACGAATGCCTCGTTCAGACTGATATCAGTTTCTTGCGGATACGATGTTCCTTCTTTGTCCCAGCAGGTTTAATCTTCTGACATCAAGTCGGTCCGCCAACTGTTACCGCACGTACTTCAATGCTTGTCTGGCTGGCAGTACGCAGGTCACGTGACAAACAGCATGGTGCTCAGTAGAATCTGAAGGATCATTCTGTTTCTCGTAATCTGCTACTCCCAGAAAGAGAAAATACAGTCACATTCAAGAAATCAAGACATCACACTCTTCTAAGAGCACACAGTTTTACTTCACCAAGCAGTTAACACTCCTACCTTAGCCAATGAACAAGCACCTTCCATTTTCAGAAGACAAATTCTGTCAAGTTCATTACAAACCCATTCACAAGTTAACTTTAAATACGGGTCACGACAGTGTCACAACCAGCGACCTGACAAATTCTGAACTCCCTCACTCACAGATTCATACTGGAGCCTTTCTTTCCTCCCCCCCCAGCAAATTTAAAGCATTCGCCAAGTGGGCCATTATTCCACACGTCATAATACTGCAACTACAAACTCTACAACTCACACACATCACGTCAGTCCCACGCAACTTCTGTTGCCACTGATTCAGTGGATATTTAACGAACAGTTCGCTTGCCGTCTGTTTGGAACCGAGGATGTTGATCGCTGTCTCCAATATACACGGCTCCCTCTCCTCGTGCCCCATTATGACAGCAAGGGAGTCTACAAACACCAGTCGGTCCATGCCCCTCAGGTTCGCCTGTTTTGATGTCATGGAGAAAGGACCTAAATGAAAGATTAAGAAATGGCAAGCCACTACAACACACCCAACATCTGTAGCACTTCTACTACTAAGGTGAATTCAACCGACAAGGGGCAAGAGGTAGCCGTAGCAATTAGATTTTTTTTCCATATCACCATCAGTAATGCCACTTTATCATACCTTCTGGAAGCAAAGGTGGAAACTTCACCATCAGTAATATAAATTGTTTCAATGTTGAACAATCTAAATTTATAAAACTGAACTCACCAGCTACCTGAGATATCGCCACCATTGTGTAGTGACAAACAAGGAACACACCGTCGTAACTCTTTCATGGCTGCAGCAACAAACACTCCTACCAACATACACAACAGGCCTTACTGGCTTTTCCAGATATGAAGCAGACGCTTTCAACAAGTTCACATACTAAATGTGGTTTTAAGAGAGATTTCAGGTTCTCACAGTGGTCTTTGGGTTCTAACACCACTTGGACTTACAGAAAACCAACACAGATTATGATTTTTAAACATTTAATGGTTCGCTATATCAGCTGCAGTTATCCTTGTGACTAAGCGCAATGCCATGAGGCAGTGGGAGCATGGAGGTACACTCCATGCATTCTCAATTATAGAACAATGTGGAGGTCAGCCTCAAAATGTGGTTCCTTAAACTGGCAAAGAAAAATCACGTTCTTCATTGTTTCTTTGTAGTCTCAATAGAAGAAATAGACAAGTTCTTTATTTCATTAAAACCATTTACTACTTTTCAGGAAAAAAGGTCTTCTTCTTTCAATAATGCAATTCAGAAAATAAGTTCATTAAACAATTTACTCAAATGGATGAACTTGCCTGTGACTGCCATCTGGTGAGTGGCTCTGGCTTGCTTGTCCTGCAATCTGCACGCAATCCCATGGACTGCGGAGATCTCCACATGTGGATCATCAGAACTGCAACGGCGAATCACAATGAGTACAGATAATTACACTCACATCCTAATGTTCAGTGTACAAAATGTTGGTCACAACAGTGGCCAATGCAGTAGCTGCTTCCTAAATCAGCAACTGATGTAAAAGGGACAGAGAAAATGGGAAATCTGGGTTTATGATATGAGAAAGAAATACATTACGTGCAGATGCCTCCTGGTACTGGCAGGATACTAAACACAAACTAATTGTGATACAGCCTCTAACAGGCTCACTGTACCAGTAAATAATGAGTTCTGGGTGCTCAGAGAAAGATCTATACCAGTGCCTCATAGACTGCCATGGGACTCGCTTACAATTCTGCGTTGAAAAGCCAGTGATTAACAATCTGTTATGTCATGTTAGTACCATCAGGCTGGAAAAACATCTTTTATTTTGTACACTTTTTTAATATCAAGAATGAGGTTAGTTTTACAATATTCTTCTGCCTCCAACTGCTCTTATATACCTTGGACAGGAGAAAAGCTGCTGCACTGTATTCTCATCTTCATTAAAATTCAGGGATGCCACCAAGAAACAGCAAATTATTTCCCAGCACTGACGACGGTAACGGATCCGTCGTGCTTTACTTCAGAGCAATACATGCTGTCTCCACGACCTGGAAAACACAAGCAACAGTTTCAAGTTATAACGAGTGACAACGCAGGCCACATTCACTGGTAAGGGAAGTCAAATGTTTTAGTTACAGTAACTTTCAAGTACTGCACTTACTGTAATACTCTAAACACCTTTTCTCCACATCAGGGCGCATGTCATATTTATTTCCAGAACCTTTGGGATTCATGGACACCAACATATCATTGACTAGACTTTTATTTTGTAAGTGGACTTTGACAAATCTCAACAATAAAATAAAAATTAATTACAAGTATATAATTTTTCTATAGTCTATGCTAACCGTAATAAACGTCAAAAAGGAACGTATTATACGCGTATCAAGTCATTTAATGATCTTCCACCAACAATTAAAACTCTAAATGATTTAAAGGTGTTCAAGCCTGCATTTAAATTATTTTTCATAATTGAATTGCAGAATCTGAAGGTTATGTACATTCACATGTGAAACACATCCTTGTAATTGTGTCAAAAGTACTGAAGTTTATATGTATTGTATGAAATGATTTGTTCTCCATCCTTTGGTTTAGTCCTAAGAAGGATCTATGGAATGTAAATAAACTGTACTCTCTAACATACCTGAACAATGCAATTCCTTATCCAAGTCACAAACACTACAGGTGCTTCGTTCTGTCTGGTTCTTCACATCTCCAACTCCAAAAAAGCTGCTTCCCCATCACGCACACAACTGATCTTCTGAAACGCTGATATTCAGACAAATTAGTCCTCCATGTCTTCGTTGATACCAGTAAACACACACTACAGCTACAGTTCACATGAAAGTTGCTACTCAGTACATCCCCTGATCTCAAACTACTCTTTGAGACAGACTAGGCACTCCCACTAAATCTATAACCGTACACCTCCTCGGAAAGCAAGGTAATCGCACGAGGGCCTGAGGTCTTCCTTGTGGCATTGTGAGGCATGCTACGAACACCCCATACTTGGTCACTAGGAATCAAAAGTGGGCAACGGCTATAGTATCCCACATGCTTGCAGGCACTCCTACCTGAAACAATACCAAATACCAAAATAAATATCCGCATTGTGACACCAGTCGTAACTGCTACTACGAATGCACTCTACACCTCATCAATAATCAACTGGCCAACTAAACCAACCCTCCATGCAACCAAAATATTTCACACTTATGTCCTTCACACAAGGGAAAGATGACACACATCAATTCAAATTAACTTCCACGCCCTGGCAATATATATGAGAGTAAATCTGCACTGGACTCAGAATGCATCCTAGCAACCAAAGAAATACAGAGGGGCAGAACGCCCACGCCATTTTATCATAGGCAGGGACGGCAACGTCTGAAAAACAGCGAACTCATCCGACCTCCTTGTCATAGCAGAGTAGTAGTAAACTACGTCTTACGCAGGAAAAGTCTGAGAACTGTTGGACAAAAAACAATCTTCCACGTGCCAAATTCCTGTTGCGATAAGAAGTGAGCCTGCCAAGTGTACTGAACATACTCCACTGATTTCCTGGCAAGCAGTAGGCTGGTCAGGTGACAGACAGCTTTTCCCCGAGTAAAATCCCAAGGATCAATTAAGCTTCTTCTCTC
Organism: Zootermopsis nevadensis; assembly: GCF_977971745.1. NCBI lineage: Eukaryota > Metazoa > Arthropoda > Insecta > Blattodea > Termopsidae > Zootermopsis > Zootermopsis nevadensis. The sequence continues at coordinate 32,050 of NW_028259163.1, forward strand.
AGCTATTCCCAGAAAGACAAAATGCATTCACTTTTAACTAACACAAATGCAAAAATAAACAGCATTCTGATGACGCAGTTGATTGAACATGTACTTTTGTTCTTGGGGAGGGGGGCACACCACACACACTTCTGAGTATATAAATGTCACTTATCAATGCCGTAAACGCCTCATGGCGTTTATTTATTTGATTCCTCGGGAATCATCGACACATAACCTCAACCGTTAAACGAGAACACCCCATCATTCCGTAACCTGATGACAGCCCACCTAGATCGCTGTTCGCACACATAAACTTACAGCACCTCCAAGACTCCGAAGACTAGACTCACGCTTACCAACACACACTCACTCTCACTCACTCTCTCTCACTCTCTCTCACTCTCTCACTCTCTCTCTCTCTCTCACTCTCTCTCTCTCTCTCTCTCTCTCTGTGCGAACTTGACCACAGCGAATTATAGTAGCGAACCCAGTAAACTACGTATTGAGCGGGAACAGAAGGGCAGCCGAATGGCATCGGCAGTTCGAGACCCAGCGGATTCTTACAGTAGTATTAAGTGTAGTATTAAGTTCTAAATATAAAACGAGGGCAGGACTGAACCGATTTCTGATTTCTGCCCTCTAAAAAAATAATTGAGGGTTAACGGGTGGGTGGGGAGCCGAAGATGAGAGAATGAGGGGGTTATGCAAAAATATATTTATGAGGGAGCAGCCAAAGGTGGTCCAAACAGACATCATATCAATCAACAATCTTTAACCAAAATGTGTTCAAAGCACTTGAGTCGAAAGAAAAAATCCAGCCAAATAAATCAACAAATCTGTCATCTACTGGGCATGAGATTTTTGCAAGCAAATCCAAATTCATAACAAACACCACACGCCAAACTTACAAGTTTTAAAACCTTTATCCTTGCTTAACACACCACAAGCACAGAAAATACCCCGGCAGGTCACAGCACTACATAACAAAAACCAAAATCACTTCACAAATAGTCTCCACCCACGCCTACAAACGATACCTATACCAACTGGAAACAGCAATAATGTCAATCCCAAACTGCATTTACTTCTGTCAACATATCATCTCACACTTACAATCACAACATTTAAAGTGCATCCTATAGGTCAGGTAATTACACACTTCATTCATTGTCCCATCAGGTTTCCTGTTCAGATATCAAGTCAGTCTGCGAACACACTCAACAGCTTACATGACAAGCATGCAGGTTTGATGGTTTGATTTATTTCGCTGGATTGTTTCTTTTTCGACTCATATGCTTTGATGTCTGTATGTTGTTGGTATGCCCCCAACTGAGCCCCCTTTTATATATTTGTGCATAACCCCCCTCATTCTATCATATTAGGCGCCCCACCCTCCCGGTAACCCACAATTATTTTTAGAGGGCAGAAATCAGAAATCAGAAATCGTTTGAGTCCTGAGTCCTGCCCTCGTTTTATATTTAGAACTTAATACTACTGTAAGAATTAAGAATTAATACTACTGTAAGAATCCGCTGGGTCTCGAACTGCCGATGTCGTATTCCGCAGGCCAGCACGCTATCCATTCGGCTACCAGGCTCCTACAAGATTACGATTCTGGATCTTCCTGATATATCGATGCCCTGCATTTCCCGCTCAATACGTAGTTTACTGGGTTCGCTACTAGAATTCGCTGTAGTCAAGTTCGCGCAGAGATAGAGAGAGAGAGTTGGTAAAATTTGTTGCGTGAATCTAGTCTTAGGTGCTGTAAGTTTATGTGTGCGAACAGCGATCTAGGTGGGCTGTCATCAGGTTACGGAATGATAGGGTGTTCTCGTTTAACGGTTGAGGTTATGTGTCGATGATTCCCGAGGAATCAAATAAATAAACGCCATGAGGCGTTTACGGCATTGATAAGTGACATTTATATACTCAGAAGTGTGTGTGGTGTGCCCCCCTCCCCAAGAACAAAAGTACATGTTCAATCAACTGCGTCATCAGAATGCTGTTTATTTTTGCATTTGTGTTAGTTAAAAGTGAATGCATTTTGTCTTTCTGGGAATAGCTGAGAGAAGAAGCTTAATTGATCCTTGGGATTTTACTCGGGGAAAAGCTGTCTGTCACCTGACCAGCCTACTGCTTGCCAGGAAATCAGTGCAGTATGTTCAGTACACTTGGCAGGCTCACTTCATATCGCAACAGAAACCTGACCTGCCTACTGCTTGTATCACAATGTTGTTGCACATTAAATCCCTTACCAGCTGTAACATTAACTTCACAAAGTTTACAGAACAGAATTGTTCCATCAGAACTAAAATATTCCTCACCGAAATCTTTAATGAAAGCTCTTAACTTTGCACTTTCAGAACACCACTTTTGGCATCTGAACTAAATGAAGGATTCACTGTAAATGCCCGAGAAATGTAGTTTCAAGTAAGAATTTCATACCCAAAATATGAATTTTATCCTCAAAATATAACCAAAATGATCCTAACCATGAATCACCAGTATTGTTCCCAACAAACTGTGGTCAACCGGTGTCCTTGAAGATCTAAACATGATTTTGTGATTGTAAATAAAATTTTCATGAAGCAGAGTCCTTGAGAAGCTAATAGTAGATCATACAGTAAAGACTGCACCAAACCCTTAATTTAGTATGACTCCTTCTTGTTCCTGTACGAACAAATATCTTTGAACAGAATGAGCAGTTGATTGATCCACTGGTTGCTTAGCCGCCTGACTGTGATTAAGAGATCAAGTGGCTAAAAGGGTGAATGAACTGACTAATTGATTCGTAGGCTATTTAATAATTATATTTCAACCGTACAAATTACTTAATACTAAATGGGATTAGGATTATTGTGAATGGAGGATCCAAGACATGAAATTGTAATCTGAACAAAATTAAACAAACAGCGATGCAAATACATAGTAATTAAATGGCTAATTTGAAGGAAAAAAAACATGCACAAACAATATTGATTATATAACTATCCACTGCTAATACTAAAGTGCCACTACATTCCTTGGGCAACACCAACCACCCACTGGTTTCTTGATTTGAACACTTTCCCAAAAAAACAGCACAATTCATGAAGCTCCTCATTATGTAATTTTCTCTCGCTGCCTGTATGTTTCTCTTAGTTACATGTATTCTGCTCATCACAGACATCAGTGCAAGACACCAAGTTTAACACCCACACAAAACAGCAGGTGAAATAAGTAGCCATTATTATCTGTAATTAAGAACTTTTCCAAAAGCAGGAACTTTGAACAATGAAGCATGAACTGGCCTTCAACCTAATAGAGGAAATAAATGTCTTAAATATACTGTCTCTTAGTATAACGATATTGCACAGTTCAGTATCACCTCACAATTGAATAAATATAGTCATTTCTTTCACTCTGATGTTGGAAACATACATGGCACCTATCACACCGTGCAAAGACGTCCATTCGACACAGCCCACACTGACAGGTTAATATTTCCCACTTATAGGACCACAGCTCCCTTGTTCTGTAGTGTCCTCTGTATCAATGAAACATTATGTCCATGTGACCATGCACTCTTTCTCCTACACAGTAACAATTCTAAGGCCATGTGATATCCCCAATTTCATCATGATCATGTAGTGACTGCTTACCATAATATACTACCAACATAATAAACAACAGGAAGCAGCAATTACCTGGCATGTCACAGCATTAGTGGGGGAGCCTACACAGACAAGACATGCAACATAAATCACATGCGTTGCGCATATGCGCATGCCAATCCAAATGTTCTTGGATCAGCACACAAGAACAAAACACAATTCTAACACACATGAAGAATCACAGCAAGGTGAAAAATCACTAACACACTGTCTGACCGGTATTCTACACTACTGTGAATGAAACAGTGATCCACAGAGCAATAAAATTAATTTAGTGTCCTACAAAACAACTCATTACAAAGATGGTTGCCTGCGACGTTGCACAAACTGATTTTTACATTAAATGGTGCAACAACCTGCAAGACAGCCACCTCCATATTCACTATCATAAGAACCTCAAAACTCAATTCAGTAATGGCAGATGACAAAGTTAAAATGAACAGAAGATCAAGAGAACTGAAATGGTAGATATTCACACCAAATTTCACAAAAACCAGTCAACTGCTGTGTAACTGAATCAGGCTAGATGGACATACACATGCAGCTTACTTAATTAATAAGACTGCTTTATAAGTCATTCAAAAACCACTGGATCAACTGGCATATTCTGATACACTATGATCAGATTCAACTGGAAGATCTGAGGAAACTGACAAAAAAAACCCTCTTCAGTCAGGACAGCAAATCCCCTGCTGAGACTTGTGCATAGGACGTAATTCATTTGAGAAACAGGAGTGCTAACACAACACTGCTATAATTTACTGGTAGAATCACTCCTTCCCAAACGAGGATTTGCACAGAATAGTTTTGTCCATGTACTACACAACAATTCAGATCATTTTTTCCTTACGCATAGGAGATATTTATTTATGGGGGATTTACACTAGTGACAGACTTCCTTCCTGTTGCTATAAAACAAGTTTGTGTCCCAAATTCCCCAAACCCTATTTCCTTCATGTATTCTAAAACACAGGTAACCCACAAATTTAGCATTCTGTACTTGCTATAGTACATTCTTTTCCAACTGAAACACATTTGCTCATCTTACATTCAGTTCACATATGAATAAAATGGGAAGAACCCTGAGAGAAGGCACAGACAGACCACAGAAATCACGTCCACAACATTCACAATAACACTCACCTGCGAGCTTCTTCATACTTAATCTGCTGTCGCAAGAACACCGCATTCTTCAGCAGTTCCTGTATGTTACCAAGGTTATCCTCTGCCCCCTCCATAGACTTCACTGCCCTGGAGAACAATACAACTGCTGAAAAAACTACACAAAGTTCTGGGAAGGTCTTGTGATTCTCACTTTTCTTCCAAATCATATATATATATATATAGATAGATAGACACATGCACACACACCATATTTGGCGACTTTGTGTCAGGACTCAGGATCTTATTCCTTTGCCAGGCAGAAATGTCAAATGAATGAAGGTCTAAAATCACTAAGTTAATTGATTAAATAATAAGCTTTCCTTGTAACATAAAGAAATTACACTTCACATAATTCAAAATGTCAACTAGAAATGAGCAAGATGCTGCTACAAGCCTGTGGAAAAGTATTCACTTGGGAACAAGGTTCCTCTTGAATACTAGTGAACGAACAGAATTTCCTTTAAACCTTACCCAATGGCATACTCCACATCGTAGCAACGTCCCTGCAACTCATGATGCAGTCTGGTAACTTCTACCCTCTTCTCCACCATCGGGGGCAGTGCTTTGCAATGTTACGTATATAAGTTCAACATAAACAACTCAATCCATGTTTGACACGTTTTCAAACCTTTTTTAACTTTCATTTCCAATTCCGGGTCTGATGACAGAGACATCGACATGATTCTCAACACAGTTACGTTATATTACCGATAACAAAGCACATCCATATGTGCCTAATAATTATTCCAAATAATCGCATACGAAGTACAGCCGATTAACAAACTACAGTTCTGAGTTACAAAGCATGTTACAAACTATGGAACTTCTAAACTTCCGTGTTTAACAGTGAAGCCAAAACAGTTTCATTTTAACATTGGCAACGGCTGGAACGGTATATTTTATCGTCATTAACTTTTAAATTGGTGACAATGAAGGGAACCGGAACTAATTTTTAAGTGCGGTCATTGCCAGTAGGAGTCGAATTACATGCTTTGTTGCTTGTGAGTTGGCAACGAGTTGGAAGTTTTGATAAAGAAGTGCCATTCCGTTGGGAAAGATTCGAAGTACTCGTGCGTACAACACGTTGGGGAGTGTATAAATTAATATTTCGTTAAAAGTCTTGAAAGAATGAAATTTATAAGTATTTTTGTTCTCGCAGCCCTAGCTGCTTATGTAGATGGTAATGAGGAAGAAGAAACGGGTGCCAGATTGCTAATTTCGAAACAGATACTGAATAGATATCTGGTTGAAGACATGGACATAGTAGCTGGGATATTTAGATGTCATATTGTTTCAGAAAAATTATCGTCCGGTTGTTTTTGCAGAATAGAAATTTTTACATATCATAGGCCGTTTATGTTACAAGCCAAAGAATATGGAGCATCTCATGATAATATTGTATTTAGTACCCATATAATACCAACATACCTCATAAACTTGTTTGATTATAACACACAACATTCTTTGCAGTACACACTATATAATGTTGGCACAAGTACTGCTCTTGGTGTTAAGCTGAGTGACAGTAGCTTTCACAAAGAGGCCTTCACTTTGGTGGGTGGTCAGCTCAACATCAAGATTGACAGGATCCCTGCAGGGACAAATGTATCTCATGTAGTAGTTGTCAGACCAAGGAAATATGGATACTTCAACTTCACAGCTGCAGAAGTCAACTACAGACCAACAGAGGATGCCTCTGAAGTGAGTTATCACTTGCATGGACCGTGGTCAAAATTTATAGAAATGTTTGTAATTTCCATTGTGCTGGTCCTAAATTATATATTTAGAATGTACAGGAAGCCATTGCAAAATAATGAGCATAAAACACAAATTCTTCAGATTGATAAAATGATTTTCATTTTGAAACATTTAAATATTACTTGGAAAATCCATCTATGGACACCATACTTGTTTCTGTCTGCTTCTCTGATATTCAAAGCTCATAATTAAAATGAACTGAGGACTGAATATAGCTAACATCAAAGCTAAAATTGAATATTAATCTCCAAACTTCTTACAAGTCTTCCAAGTGGTGTTCCTCAGGTTTCACCATCAAATTTCTGCATACATTTCATTTTTCCAGAACTTCTTGACAAATACATATGCCACAAAGCCTGTAATCATGTAAAATTCCTAAGTTTATCTCTTGTTTTGTTTTTTGGGTTTCTGTTAACATCGTCACACACTGCTCCTGTAGGACGCAACAGAAATGCATAACAAGTCTTTCCGTTTCAGCTGCAAGTGGCCGTGACAAGCGAACCCGGCGAGGGTCTCATCATTGCCTTCCGTGACTATGATAAGAAAACCCTGTCTCTCAAATGAGATACAAACCCAAGATCTGCCAGATATGAAGTAGGAGAGTTAACCGCACAGACAAAACGTTTAACCGATGAAAGTTTTAAGTTAGTCTGTATAAAATTTACTCTCTAACAGTGCTGTAAATCCATGACAACTGTGTGATACATACTCCAGGTGGCAACAGTATTGCCATCTTTGGTGATGTTGTACTGGAACACACCACCGATCTTCTTGGCACGCTCTGGGTTTGCCGCAACCCGCTTTTTCAGCAAGTCAAACACACCATCCGAATCCAGCGCTGATGTGGATGCCTGCACCAACAATGCAACCTCACATTACAGTTTACAAAGCCACCAACATCATACACCATTTCTGCATGTCTCTAGGAACCTGTTAACTCTCTGGTGATAGAAAACGAAGGTCGAACATTGCCAATACCAAACAGTATCACTAGCTGCAGGACCAAGCCACTTTGGCACAGTTCAAACACATCTGTATTTGTCTAAGATCCAGCTTAATATTATCCTCCCCTTAAATTCTCAGTCTTACTTATGTCCAATTTTTTTAACAGGATTCCCACCAAACTATGCATACATTATGTGTTTTCATCTTATGAACAACACATTTAGTCCTTTAGTTCACTATCCTAAGAATCCACTTATTTGATCCTTCAAGATCCCAAATAATATTTGGTTGTTTTCAAACACAATTTAGGTTCTTCACACAAAGAAAGAAACCATATTTTACAACCATACAAAAGTGGAAAAATATGGATATGATGTAATTTGATCTTTAGCATTACTGAGAGTAGTTTCGATGGTTACACACTCTGTAATCAATAATGAGTACTTCCTGAACGTGTTAAATATTTATGAATACTATATTTTTAGCTTAAAAACAAATGCAAAACAATGTTCATATTTTCATTCTATGTCAGGACATGAGATGTGCCTCTGAACTACAAATTCCAGTTTTCACTTCCCTCACCTTGGTGGACCTCATCACAGCAGGCATAGTGACTGACTGATGCAACCAGCATACATCAGAGCTACTCACTTGTGTTTCTTCCATGACCTTGAACACAGCTACTGTACTGTACTGTACTGTACATGTTATCAAGACAACCTTACATGTAGGCTAAAGTGCAAAGTCTTTCCTGCCTCCTTGACAGTGACTCAGCTAGTCAAAAAACTTACTGCTTTTACAAAACAAAGGTTCATTATTCTGTTAGACAAAACACACACAAATGGCCATATCATGACTCGGCTCCACCCCCAGCTTCATGCCAAAAATTTTTTCCAAGTCTAAGCCAATTTCTGACCTAATGACATTTTACATAAACAAGTGTAGTGAAACAATGTATTCATGTGACAACTTCTCTTTGTCTCCCACAGTTCACTATTCACAAAGCACTAAGTGAACTGTACAAATCGTGAAGTTTCTTCCTCACTTTGCCCACTGAAGATGCAAATATCCTGAGAAATTGATTTGCAGATATTTACCATAAGCTGGAAATGTAACTAGGAAAGAGAAAACAAAGAAATTCCATAGAGCTTTTGAGTAACCTCTGAAGACCAACTAGATAATTAAAGAAAATAATTAACCCCTTCAGCCACAGTGAAGGTGCATAATATTCTATCAATCCATTGTTACCTCAAAGAAAACACAACACGTCTCCACGACAACACTAAACTAGTTAATGCTGCTTAGAGAAATAAATTACTGTTTATTCTGAGATCAATATAAAACCCACATTATATATTCTGTGGGCAAAATGCAGAGATAATGACTGTTACAGCAGGTGGTACATACAGTTACAACTCAGCTTTAAAGGGTTAAAATGGATCTTACTGAAGATGTGATACTAGCAATGCTGTAATGTTTGGGATCTTAACAAAAAGGAAACATAACCTTGTCACTGAGAGTAAGAAATTGCTAGGCTGAACAATGCAGGTTATCACAAGATAACAGAATATCAGTTACACTTTATATCGATTATAAACACAACTTGCAATCTGTAGGAACAAACACCACACAGCTCAGGCCTGCCTCATGGACTTATCTTGAACCACTTGAACACAATCCACAACCTAACACCCAGTATTTTAAAGATCCATTTTAATATTACACTCCCATCTATGAGTTGGTCTCTGAAGCCATCTCTTCCCTCAGGTTTTCCACACAAAATTCTGTACTCATTTCATGTCTTGCTCATGCATGCTGTATGCCCTGCCCATCAGAGCTTTCCTATCATTTTACTAAAAATCCAGAATTAAATCTTATATTTGGCTCATTAAACCCACACTAAATTAAACATTCTCCAAAACACAATTACAGAATTTACATCAAAATGTACATTTATATTAAGTAAGCTTTACATTCAAACAACACAGCTCAAATGCTTCGTCTTGTTTAGTAGCAGTGTACTGCATAATCAAATTGCATTTTTCTGTGAGGAACCTGCAATATGTGTGACCTTTTATTTCCACTGCGCAGACATGAAATTTAACACAAAAATTTCATTGGAAAAGCTGAAAGGAAAACAGTACTTGGGAGATCTACACACACACACAGACATTACTAAAATGCACCTTAGAGAAATATGATGTGAAGAAATAGATAGACTCAACCAGCTCATGACAGAGCATAAGGGCAGAATTATGTGAACGTGGTGAAAGGCCAGCAGCAACAAAATTTCTCACCAGCAGAACAACCATCATCAAAGATGATCTTGGCCCATCAGTCAGCCACAAAAACGTACCTTGTGCTGCGGGACGGATGCCTCGGTGAGATCGACATATGCGCCAGATATCACCACGCTCCCCGTCTCTTTCACCTTGGTCTGAAAGTGGATACGGTTCCCCTGTTGCCACATGTCAGTCTGTAGTGTCTGCCCAGGGATAACCGGCTTGCTGAACCGAGCCTGTAAACCAGTGACAGTCATCATTTTCTTCATAGCCTCGCACTCTGATGGCCTGTGTAGTGCAACGATCTAAACCATATTAATGGGGATATCAGGTTGCATCTCAGTCCAGTTTCTGACTATCCTTCTCAGGCTAATCAGAGTTCTCCTCAGTCCCTCCAAAGAACTTCCAGCATAGTAACATGAAAATTAATATTACTGCCCCTTTCCAAATTCATACCCATTCATTATCCTCTCATTCTATGTGATGCTATATAACCTCTGAAAATGAAACACATTCATGAAATAACATCATATTTAACAATCTCTCTGATGGAAAAAAAGTACAAAGAACTTACAAAGCAACAAGATGATAAAATTAAAAAGAAGAGACTGAAATGGTAAAATGTTATGAACAGTCCTCCGGAATTACAACTTAGAAATCTACTATCAAGCCACACCATTGCACCCTGCTTCACATGAATATCCCTTAACGTATCCACTGTGAATGGGAGTCACGGTTATGAAGTATTCCAACAGGGATGCAAGAAAATAGGAAAGCATGTGGAAAGAATAAGAAAGTACAATGACTGACATCAACTGAACTGTACATCAGACACGGAAGAGGCAAGTGAAAAATGCTGTGAACACAAACAATCCATAGAACAACAGAAAGAGGGTGCTGGAATGTTATCATGAGAATGTGAAAATAGGAAAGCCCCAAAAAGAGATGTTTCTATTACACACCTTTATGGCTTTGAATTTGGTTGGATCATTATCCGCATACTGCTGTAGGACATGGCGGGCTGAGAAGCCCAGCGAACACAGACCGTGCAGGATGGGCCGATCAAATCCACCAAATGCAGCCACATTCGGGTCAATGTGAAGTGGGTTGCGGTCTCCAGACAGTCGGTAGAGTGCAGCCTGCAGGAAATAATGTTGAAGTGAAGAAACATTGACAATTAATTTGTAGGTGTGTTTATGATCTCTCTCCATACTAAATTCTACAGACTTAGCTGCAGTGCTTCATTAGTCATAATTTTCACACACAGCAATAAGTGCAGATTCAAAGCAGTCAGCATTTTCAGTCTACATCAAATAATCTGAAGGATGCACATTTTACAAAGCTCTATCACCACAAATATGTCAAGATCTTAATTAGATTGTGCTTCTTCTCCATATTTCACACGTTAGTACTACTGACAGAAGAAACTAAAAATACATACACAGAATAAGAAAAGTTACATTCACCCCCACCCCCCCCCCCCTTCAAAGAAAAATAACCAAAGAGCCTCACACGTAACACATGCTTCCCTCTATTCTGACCTGATCAAGAGACGTGTGTTGCTCAACAGACAAATCAGGAATCCGCTTTGGTGGTTCTGCTGTTGGCACATCATAGGGTGAAGTACGCTTGTCTGTAACACCCTTCATTCCAACAGCAAATGTTGTCAGCAGGGACTGTGCCACCTTCTCACCACTTTCATCAGATGTCTCCACTGCAATAATGACAACAGACAGCAACTGAATTTGTATCACCTTGAAGACTAGACTTTTAAACCACTTATATTCCCCCTAGCCTAGACAGATCAAAGAAAAAGAGACACGTTACAACTGCACAAACCAAGTTGACAGAAGTTACAAATGGAATGATCATACTGCACAATTTTATCTCACCTTCCACCAGCACAACAGTCCCGGATCCCTTGTCCAACACATCCACCACCTTGCAGTGCACCTCAAGAGTCCCTTCACTGTTGATGGGACGCAGAACCTCCAAGTACTGCTCACCATGCAACATCTGGCAACATAGCAGCAACACGATCCTCCTCAGTCAACTCCAATTATGTACTCAATCGTTTCTCATTCCTTTGTGCCTCATCAGCAACCCTAAGGTTCATAATCCAATCAGTCTCTACGTCGAAACCACTGAACTATCTTTAAGTTAGCAGAACTTCTCGAATCCATTTAGTGGAAAGAAAGAAAGAAATACTTTATGATATATCTGCAAAAACAACTGAATACTGTCATTTGTTTACATGACCGAGTGGCATGCCAGTGGGAAGCATCTACACTCTGTGCAGCTCACTGAATCAGTGTGAATTCTATCCTCACTCTCTCTATGGTGCAGGATATTCTTTGAAAAACTGACTGTATACTTGGCTTCTCAAAAAATAGAACACTTTCTTTATAGAAGCCAAAGGTTCATCACTGAGTTCACAAAAGCCTGCCATAAGACTAACCTGAGCCAGCTGCATCCAGTTTGCTCCATAGATTTCTATCTCCCAAAAATCCATCTTAACGCCATCCCACCTACGCCAATGTCTCACCCACAATCTCCTCCCTTCAGGCCTTCTAACCAATATCTTGTAAACACCCCACCCCTCCACAATGCGTTCCGCATGTCCCGCCCGTCTTATCCTCCTCAATTTAATCGCCCTAACAGTATCAAGTGAGGGGTACAGTCCGTGAAGCTCATAATGCAATTTTCTTCCTGCCTCTTAGGTCGAAATATCCTAAACACTCTGTTCTCAAAGACCCTCAATCTATGTTCCTCCCTCAAAGTGGGAGACCAAGTTTAACACCCATACAGCACAACTTTTGTATCTTTAGTTTTCTTGATGTGAGATGAGAGGACAAAACATTTTGGACTGAATGATAGCAAGCATTCCCCGAGTCCACACCACACTGCTCAATTACAACTTCACTAGCATAGAATACGACCTGAATGATCCTCCGTTGCACTGAACAGAAAAACAACTCACTGCAGTATTATTTTTGCAGAAGCTGGATCTGCTTTCATTCCATGAGGACCAGCAGACTTTTAATTTCTTCCTCACTGCATGTACAGTGAACTAAACAAGTCAAGTGCGATGGAGACTGGCTATTATATTCGTAATAGACAAAGCACAGGCAGTAAAATGTGCCTTGCGTTAAGATATATGGACATGTTCAGCTGCGAAGGCAAGAAATGCACATACAGAGATGAAAACACAGCAAGAAGATTGTGAGGTGGCTCAGGGTTGCATCCGAAGGCAGGCTTCGAAATGACCGATGCTGAACCTTGCGGTTATCCTCAAAAGAGTCTGCTTATCAAGACATAACCTCACTTACCCTGGCAGGATTGAAATCCCTGCCACTGAACACCTCAGCAGTAACACTAGACTCCATCACGGCAGACACGCCTTGCAACACGAGGAACGTCGGCAACGCAGAGAAGTCTGCGTGGCCTTCATACAGGAATCTCAGGTCACTTGGGTTGGTCACAGTGCTACCAACTGCAATAAAACAAACACATTACTTGTCTGACACACTGTCACAAACACACGCACATAAGGGCACATTACTCACCTCCCAGTGCATACAGGATCAGGTCATGAGGAGTGTATTGGAACTTTGTCACAACACTCTTCTGGAAAGGAAATCAGGACCTTAAACCATGTTCACAGAATAAGTGTCACCAAGAAGACAAAAGAAGTTCAAGTCTGCACAAAGATTAGCCACCATCAATACTTGGATGGCAGCACCAGCCATTGCCAAAACTAATGTACACCTCATTTAACAAAATACTGGACCTCCAGTGGCGTAAGCCACAACTGAAGTAACGTAAACCACGTACTACAATTATGGCGACGGGCTAAAATCCTGTACACAATAAACAAAATTAATTCTGCTCATTCATACGTCTTATACTACACTCCCTCTATACACCTCCACTGGATGGTGCTTAGACACAGGGGTAACTTGAATAATTACTATCTGAAAGCATATGTAAAAAACTACATCGAGTCATAACTCACGCCATCAGAAGAAAGCCCAGAGTTCGAGTTCATCTGCTCCAGAACGGTCATCAGGGTACCAGATGCCTCCTGGATGGACTCCAATTTAACGGCAGCAGACATATCTGTCACCTTGCCCCAGTTCTCACGAACAGCCTCTGGCGTCACCAGCTCATTCATCTGTGCACGCAGCAGGCCGCCCGGTGAACGCACCAGATAACCTGAAGGTTGTCAGACAAGAACGCATCCTGATGGAAAGTTCTGCCGACACTCAGCACGGGAGGTAAACGGTTCTCTGCTTGTCTATCATTACTGCGCTTCATGGCTATTCCAAGCTGTCTCACTGAAATCAGGACCCTTGAAACATGAATCCGGTCATTCTACCGCTGTTGACACATCTACGGAAGTCCACATGCAGATTCTGCGACTTATCTACGATTGTGATTTGCAGTGAAAAAATCATTTCTGCATTTCACTGAAAGAGCAACAACAGACCCAACCTTCATGACCCTAATGAAATGCAGTCCTGTTTTGGACGGCATCACATGACTCAGAACCAGTGGTGTTGTTACAGGCATCGAGCATATTCCGAACAGGGGTGCCACTGACACTTACATTTTCCTGCCCAGCCAGCAGCAGACTCGATGATGGAGCCAGTCTCCTCACAGGATTCGTGACACAGCCACGCGACGACTGGCGCAATCAGCTCTGGGCGCAGCTGCGCAAAGAAATCTGTGCAACAAACAAGTGACTTATCAGTATCACATTAGTGTTTATAATCATGAGACAATATTAAAAACTGCTGATAACAGATCTCCAAAACATGAACTATTTATTACAACTGATAATATGACAAAAGGGTGAATATACTTCCAAAATGCACTGTTTGCATCATTTTGATGTTCATTTATTGTAAACAGAAGTGACACACTGTCAGGCTTTAGTATCAGCAGCACCCACCAGGTGGCAGGATGTCTTCAGTAAGCCGGGATGCCGCAGTTGGCACAATCACATTGCAGTGGATGTTGTCCTTCCTGCCCTCTATCGCTAACGTATTGTTCAGACCAACCAGCCCCATCTTGGCAGCACTGCAACCATAAAAAAAAACATACATGGACTCCTCCCAAGAAATGCATAAAGCGGCCATCGCTCACACCAACTTTCTTATTTGAGAACAACTTTTCAGCCGCACAAATTACACAGTCCTGAAAGGAAGAGCGAACTGGAGAGGATGTAGAAGTGACCCTCGGTTATATAACACACTAACCCAGCATCTGTCTTGAGGAACTGTGGGGGAAAACAGTTTCTACCATTTCTGGCAACCAAAGACAAACTTTTATTTTTATAAATAACCAGAATGTTAAATCAATATTTCATAGGCGGGGGGAGGGGTGTATTGTAATTAATACTTTTAAATCCCAAAGATATTCAAAGCAGAACAGATTAATGTCCAAGATATCACGCACACATTATACAAATGATCAATCCTATGAAAGATAAATATACTGAAGTGTCACTAACACCGACCTGTAGTTTGCCTGCCCAAAGTTCCCATATAGACCAGAATTGGAGGATGTCACAATGACACGTCCATACTTTTGTTTACGGAAGTGAGGCCACGCGGCTCGAGTTGCCTTGAAAGCACCTGTTAGGTGTACGTCCTGAATTAAGCCTGCAACAGTAACAAATGATCATTAAACCTCAACAGCACTAGTAACTAGACAAAAAAGCATGCAAAACCATCCCTGAACTCAAGAAATCTACCATAGTCCCTTTTCTTTTGGCCTCCTATACAAAATCAACAACAGACAAAACAGCTCGGCATAGCAGACAGTATTTGTCAAGGTTTTCCTCAGCCTCTCTAGGCAAATGCCATGGACAGTCTCTTGAAACTGGTCAGAACCACAATGAGAATAGACGCTTGTGAATTTTAACTCTTTCAGAATTAGTCTCTGCAGAAAAATGATATTCCAATTTCACTGAACTATCAGACTTTAAGGTAAAATGGCCCCTGGGACAGCTACATAATATCCAGTCACTGGCGCTCTTAGTTTTCTGACTGACTGACTGTAGCAGTCCAAATACACTGAAAGTACCCCACAATCTGATATTATGGCCAAGAATAAGATTTAATCTCAAACATACTCCAGTCTGCGTCACTAATCCTGGAGAATGACTTGTCCAGGATCCCAGCATTGTTCACTACCACATCTACTCGTCCAAACTCTTCCAGAGCCGTCTATATAATCTTCTCTCCATTCACCACACAATCATAGTTGGCTACAGCCTTGCCACCTACCAGAAACAAAACAATCTACGATACAGATGCAATCCCGCGGTGCTGCGACTTCACCGTAAAACAGAAGTTGGAAAGGAAAGGGAATCAGACGGAGGTGGTAGAGGGGGACACAAGGAAGCAGTTTGTAAGAAGGAAGGAGAAAGAGAAGAGGTGAGAGGACAAAGAAGAAACTTACATGCAAATGCAGTAGCAGCCAACAAGCATCATAATGCACTAAACCCACCTTTGTGCCGGATCTCTTCTACAACACTGTCTGCTGCACTGCTACTCTTCCCATCGCCATGGCGACCACCACCAAGGTCATTCACCACAACTGATGCTCCACGCTCCGCAAACAGCAGGGCATATGCTTTACCCAGGCCTGAAACATAAAGTCATGGCTGGTCAGAATTATGAGGAACTGGCACACAAGAAATGATAAGTGGGTGAAACGACACACGGAACTGTTCATTACAAGAAGTTGTAAGCAAATGCCATGATTAATACGATTATGAGACAATGGAAACAGACAAATGATAAAAGAGAAGGGTATTAACTCACCTCTGCAGTGCACACATCACATGGCATGTGGAGTCTCATCATACTTTAATATTATCATGACAACTTTTATCCATGGAAATGGACACACACAAACTGGTACAATTAAAACTGGAAACATACTGTTGTAGCAGCCCACACCCTTCAATTTCATATTTTTGTCTTAACAAATGAGGGAAAGAACTATATTTTTTTTGTACAATATAGTCATTAATGAAGCTGAAACCGCGAAGACAAGAACGATAACCTAAAATAATTTCGACAAGAATTAAATATTTCCGAAAGAAAGTCTTGCATACTAGAAAAGCGATCAGGCACAAACATTATTTTCGTGTACGATAATCACCTGCACCAGCTCCTGTAACTACAACCACTCGGCCATCGAATCGCAGATCTGTCATGCTTAATAGGGCCCTACAGAAGTCCGAACCTGAAACAAGACGAAGTTACGTGACCAAACACACGGATAAGGTAGTACAAGTGCAAGATTAACCAGTACTTCGTACCTTGTTTACTTTCGTGTGTATAACTGCGAAGTCATCGTCAAGAAATAATGTAACCGTTAAAATTATAATACAACGCACAAATTGCTAAATCTTACTACGTACGATAAATCCGCCGCTGTCTAGTCGTAGACTCCAAGACACAATCCACTACCACGAGATCATCACAGTTTGTGTGCTTGTTTTTTCAGACCTTCGCATCAGATACGGCCAGTCTGCTGTCTGACATAACTGCAAAACCTCTGTACAAGAAATATGTACTGTACTTCAAAACAGGTTACGAAAGTGATCGACGCAATTTCGCTAGTCATTCTTTCCCATATCGATATATTTAGATTAATGCAGTGCTACCAATAGTATCAGTAGATCTAGCGAAAATGTTCGAAAGCAACAAATGGCATTTTACCTGTCTGAATGTAGAGTTCCCAAATTGAGATATTTCCTTGCCCTACTTTCACATTTTATACATTGTATCATAATATCCCATAGAAACTGTACTTACTGCTTTTATTTTTCTTAACTCATGTCACAGTTTTCCTGCCTATGTTATTAATACAGAAAAGAAACATGACTAACTTAAAAGCATGAAGTAACAAGGGGAATATGCTTACTGCCTTCATCACCAGAGAGATCGCCTAATAATGGTGTCAATTTATATTACACTACACTGCGCAATATCCCACAACGCTGTCATCTTCACACTCTTTTCACATGAGCATCTGCTCTACACAAGGAAGTTAAATCAGCAGCTAGGATGTGTCTTACTGAAGAACATTAGGAAAGAGCATGCAAATTGCAACAATGAAAATTAAATGTGATACTGAAAGCTGAATAAAGCTAAAGCAGTGTTAAATGTATTTTTTATAAATTACTATGATATTTTAATGTCCCCAGTCCAAGACTGTGGGATTTCATGTCAGTGACAACTTCAGATCAATTTATAAGATGTCACTAGTAAGATGGGATGTCTTAAAATTCAAGGTCGTGCAGACACATGTTCATGAATTTCTTATCTCATACCATCACACTGACAGTCCCGAGTTTCAGGCACACAAAGTTACAGCATAACAAAAGCATGCGAGTCACAGTAAGAATTGAGGTTCTCACAGTGGCGAGTACGAATATGACTCGTTTTCTGTGTTGTAATGCTACAACCCAGAAGGCAGCCATCTTCATGTGACTCACAATTTATTTATACTTTATTTAACGATGCTGTCACTAGCTGAGACTTTATAATGTCGAGTGAGAGGATGATAGTAAACAGAGAATTGGAAAACATGTGGACAGAAGTGATCATGGCCTAATTTAAGGAACTATCCAAGCATTTTCTGGAGGGACTGAGGAAAACCACAACAAGCCTTCGTCACGATAGCCAGTCTGCAGGCCAAGATCTGAACCCAGGACCTGCCAAACATGTAGCAGGAGTACTAACCATTCAACTATGATGTTTTGTGTGATTCACAAGATACAGACAATTTTATTACACATAATCAACTGGTTACCGTAGTAAACCGACGTTTCGGGAACAAAATCTGTCCCCATCTTCAGGGTTTGTTCCCGAAACGTCGGTTTTACGTGGGCAAGGAACTGAGACAATTGTCTGGATGTCGGATCTCGCGTGGTGGCAGATTTTGAGCAACTTCAATTCTATCTCCGATAATGACAATGACTTCGTGGATTCAAACTTGTTACCCTAAAATATGAAGCCAGCGAATGTGAACATTTGCCAAGTGAACTCTGAAAACCAGAGATGAGCTAAATGTGGAGCGGAGAATTTCCCGAAGCGATGCCTACCGACGCCAGTTCGCGTTCAGTTTCATCAAAATCCGTTCAGCGCTGTTGAGGGCAGCAACCCGGGGCATTCTCCTCCTGAGCCAGCTTTATCCACACAACCTACTTCCCTCGCCGGCCCGCGGTAAATTCGAGTAAAGATTCCTGTTAGTCCCCGGGTCTGGATTAATCGAGCAGGGCGAGTTATTAAGCGAACGACCAACATTCCGTAATTCTTTGGCAGGCCCAGCCCTCGCACAACGCCGAAGGCCAGATCACAAATAGCGGTCAAGGTCAGGGAACCGTCTCCATGGAAACAACCGACAGTCGGAGAGACCCAGAAAAACGACTGGCGGCATTTCTCAGGAGCTACAAGAAAGGAATTAGCACGTCTCTCGAGCAACTGACAGTTGCCTACACTTCCGCGAAGGATCATCACCGCATTCCCCAGAAGCTGAGGTCCGAACTCCATCCGAATTAAATTCAGACACTGTGTAAGTTCCACGTATTGAGATTAAGCAGATGTAATATGAGAGCGCCCTCACAGCTCGCAACGCCTCCTGTGATAACAGTTTCCTTATGATGTCATCGCCTGTAACGAGATCACGTGTGAGGTCGCACTCATAAAGAGAATGACATCACGCCACCTTCTTCGATATTATACATAAACTTCATGGTCCCAGGGCGCGTGAACTTGATCTTGTCTTGAGACTGAATAAAACTCTTCATATTATTATCTACAAACTGACAACCTTCAGCTATTTCAATCTGCCCGCCAATCCTACGAAATACTACCAACGTCTGAGGAAGCCGATTACCAACTTTACCTCAGGCACTTCCAAGCGTATTACAACTGCACGACGCACCTTCACATTCTCCCGCCCGCAGTTCACAATCTTCTGTTTCCCGTCTCCTCTCTAACAACGAATGTTTCCTACTGTTTTGTATGGGTGTGAAACCCGGTCTTTCACTTCAAGCGAAAACACAGACTCGGGGTGTCTGAGAAGAGAGCGCTGAGGGTAATATCTGGACCCGAGACGGATGAAGTGACAAGAGCGAGGAGGAAACTGCGTTATAAGGAGATAAGAATTTCGTTCAGAATTTGACTAGCCGACCGACCGAGGGCTGAAGATGGACTCTGCTCCATGCAGCTCGTTCTGGTCAGACTTTTACATCGCCAAGGATGCTGCAATCAATAGGCGTTCGGTGTAACCCAGTTATCGGCAACGTAGTCTGAAATCGGTTGTCAGCTTTACTGCGGGGCGTGGTGGCAACTTAACTTTCACAGAATACATTTTTATACGCCAAGGAACGGGGTCCTGCTCGATGCCTGACAGTCACGAAATTTGCAGGACTCATAAGTTCACTGTCGCTTTCATAAATGCCAGACTTAACCCTCTAAATCCCGAAGCTCGCCTAATTAGACAAAAGTGGTTAGTTGTTTGCGTTTTTATAATACAATATAACGTCTTCTAGATTTAAACACGTCATGCAATGAATGGATTATTACCAGGTTTTTGCGATCTACTTGCCTAGAAACTGCACCAGCGTCTGACATGAGATATTTTCTCAACTCTTCTCCTATCTCGCCTCCTGCTCGAGATAAGGAGTGCGTGTTTGGTGGCGTTGTTTCCACGTCATTACTGAAGTGATAGAAAGTTTTTCCAGATTTTTACTAGGAATCCATCGCGTAACAGGCGACTAATATCAAATCATCACATGTCTCCGGCAAAATGTTTATGTGTGTATAAAACACTCAAAATACTTGGCAAATCAACCCAAATGCATTTTCCGATACCCTTCCGGCACGACAAAGGCGATAATTGAATGTCTGTTCAGTTACGTCATTCTTTGCAACTTCATCAGATACGCGTCGAGACCCGATGCTTCGCCTGAAAGTTAGAAATGGTTCCCGGAAGGCACTCAGGACCCGGAAGATTAAAGTTATTTCCAATAATCACCTTCTTTGCCATACGCACCGACGTCGACCGCAATAAACTTGTAATTAGCGTCCACGATGGCTAAAAGAACGATAGAAAAGAAAGCTTTGTAGTTGAAAGAGATTGGCTCCAACGGCGTTCGGAAAATTCCATTTTATCCAAAATTCGTTTGAAATGCGTTGAAACTCTCGTTGCGTAGGTTCAGGCATGAGTTGAGGTACCAACTTGTTTCTTAGACACCTAAGAACTTCTTTCACGATTGGTGAAATATGACGCGCTGATATACGGTAAGCAAACGATAGTGAAGCGTAACTTTCGCCAGTCGCCATAAATCTGAAGGGAAAAAATTGTCAATCACTCAATAAGTGATATCGTACACAAAGAACACGCACACGAAAATGGGCGTATTTTCTCATTTCAGATGGAGACTGTAGAAAACGCTGGAAGTATATACGGGATTCATACAATCGATTTAAACGCAAAAGAAAAATGTCAACCGGATCAGCTGCACCACCGAAAAATTCTAAGTGGGATTTTTTCAAGAGACTCCAATTCTTAGAACCGGTTTCAACAGAAAGACCTACTGCATCTAATGTTGAGTCAGATTCAGCGGCAAACGCACAGTTTGAGACTCGGACTGAAAACAGCGAAGGTTGTCCAGATGAAGCATCGCAGTCCTCTGTACCACAGCCTCCACGACGAAAAAGACGCAACAACAATCATGATGATATTCTTGATAATCACGTGCAACAGTTAAGTGCCAACATTGATACAGAAATTGAAGACGAAATTGCTTCATTTGGGAACCACGTAAAGGCTCCACGTTTGAAAATACAAGCTAACATTTTAAGTCACTATGAAGTGATTCAGATGGATATGCGAGGAGCAACATGGGATGTCCAACCCAAGTTCATCTGAGGTATTCTCCTATAAGAACTGCCTCGACCCCCGAACCAACCAACATCACAGAATGAAGACAATTGTCATTACATTTGTGACATAATTAGTAATAATACAATATAAGAAACTTAACCGTAACGTGAGCGACAGTTTTTGTTGTTTGTATGTTTTTCCTATTAAACTCAGTGCGTAACCAAACTGCTTTTGATTCAATCTGAAATAACTCCTGAAACTTTCTTCTTCTAATGATAAATGATTCTTTATTAACAGACAGAAAGATCCTTCTTCGCGTCTGGTTTTGAATATTGAACTCGTAGGTTTTCTTTCTTTCTTTCTTTCTTTCTTTCGCAACAAATAACACAGCAACACATCTTCTTCTTCTTCTTCTTCTTCGAGTAACCTTTTTAGAAGCATTTTTATACTCATTTTTCACAGAATATGTGCACGCGTCTCAACAAAACAAACACTTTGCCGCATGTCTCGGTCGTCACCTCAAAAGTGAGTGGCGGGAAGCTGCGATGAGTCCATCTCTGTCGCGTGCAGCCAAATTGTACCTTAAGAAGACCCCATAAATATAACTGCAGGTGGTACATATAGTTACCACTGTGCTTCAAAGAGTTAAATGCATCTAAAAATATTTGAGACACGACCTGCAGTTTAACATTCCGTGATAAGAGAACTTTTCCATCACAGTGATCGTGTCGACAGCCATAAAATGCAGACGTCCTCTTCAGGAAATTCTGCCACGAGCTCTCGTACCGGATCCTGCCTGAAGCAAGAAATCGCCGCGTGAACCAATTACTTAGGTCAAGGCCAGCGGAAATCAGGCAGAGCCGTGCGTGAGACGACGCAGCTGCGATAATGATAAAACCTCCTCGTGATTATCTTTTTACAATTCAACGGATTACACAGCGTCGAATGAGAGGAAGACAATGAATAATGAATTAGAAAGGATGTGGAAGGAAGCGGTCGTGGCCTAATTTACGGTACCATCCCGGAATTTGCCTGGAGGGGCTGAGATAGCCGGGCTCTGAGCCGAGATTTTAACCCGGGACCTGCCGAACACGAAGCAGGCCTTTAACAGAACCCCGAGGATCAACAGAATCCTCCGTCTGTCCTAGTGCCAAGCCACACGGATCCAGTCCACGTACTCGCAACTTATTTCCATAAAACCAACCTCAATGGTATCCCCCATCTCTTTCTTGATCTTGCAAGTTGTCACTTTGCCAGAAACATCCTTGCTGTAAGTGAGATTTCAGCTTCTCACAGCGGCAAGTAATCTAGTAGAAACTGGCCGACGTTTCAGAGGTGCTTATTACCTACCATCATCAGGGCGATGAGTGCCCAATGATGCAGGAAGTAAGCACCTCTGAAACGTCGGTCAGTTTCTAGCCATCTTTGTCAAGGTAGAACTGACCTTTGTCAAAGTTATTTCTACAGACGCTGACGAAAACTGTCGCTCTGCTGCTGTAGCCATGTTTTTCCGACTCAAGGGGTTGTTTTCGAGGGTCGCGATGTGTCGACTTAGGGCGTCTACATGCTGGATAGACTATCCTGGGTGGAAATCGAACTCCGCTAATCTGAGAGACCATCTCATTAACCGGGAGTTGGTGTCTGAGAATTTCTTTACATAAACCCAAAGACTACAATCACGCAACAATTTTTACCCACTTCTGTCTTCTTTTTTCTCTCTCTCTCTGCGAACTTGGCCACAACGAATTCTAGTAACGAACCCAATAAACTACGTATTCAGCGGGAGAAGGGCATCGGAATAACAGGTCGATCCAGAATCCTAATCTACCACACGCTTCGTAGCCGAATGGGTTACGTAGGAGGACGACGTCGGCAGTTCGAGACCCAGCGGATTCTTACGGTAGTATTAAGTTCTAGAAATAAAAGGAGGGCAGAAACGGGTTTGGTTTTGTATGCTTTACCTTCCCGATTTCTGCCCGCTAAAAAATTGGATAGATCGTTCTAAATGGCGTGAAAGTCGAAAGTAACTAAAAATTCTTGAAATATTCCGAAAAAAATTTGAAGTAGACATTGCTGCAGAGCTCGACCGTCCATGTACGACGCACCGTTGGACTTGCCTTAAAAATAAATAAACATCACGTACAAGCAGCTTAAAGTGTCTCGTTTGTGTGCGGTAGTTGGCTGCCTGTTTTCTGAGTCAAAGTCACACGGTGCGTGATACTGGCTGGTCACGTTCTGAGGCTACCTTCTTCGGTGCGTGCTACTTTCCGCGTTCCCTGACAGCACAAGTCCCTCGGAGATACCGACTACATAAGAATAAAATTAAGAATATATATACGCCTGTGTATATAAATATGCATATATATATATATTTGAGAGAATAAGAAATTTTGGTAGAATCAAAAAAGAGTAAAAACATAATATAATAAGAAATCACACAAAGTACGTCGCCGTGGCTTCTGTGTGTGCGCGCGAGTGCGGTGCATGCTACTTGGTCGGTCGCGTTCTGAGGCAAAGTCAGACGGCGCCGATACCGACTTGGTAAGAATAAAAAATAACAATATATATATATATATATATATAAATAAGTGTTAGTGCGCTGTCACGGGGAGGCTGCCCGTGCCTCTGGCGGCAGATTGCTAGAGAACAACTGCGTCTCTATCTCAACCTCACCCTCCCCTTCCAACTCACGTGACATGTGACGGACGACCTTGAGATCATCACAAGGAAACTCAGACAATGATTACGAGAGAAATGCATCTGGGGCAATGACAGAACATCATTTAGAAGTGGTGGAATGATGACTGTAGGTGCTAAGGAGCTAGTTATTATGAGAAACTGGCAGGGTGCTGGGGCCACCAACCTGGTCGCAAATACTTTGAGTGGACGTGGGGATTCCCCACTAAGTAAAGGAGAGCCCACCTAAATGTTTTACCTTGAGGAAACATCTCTCCATGACACCAGCAGCAGCAATCTCAATGTAACAAGTAGAAACAACAAAATAAAGAGAGCAATTCTACAAAAACATTTCTTTTGTATCTGACATTACGTCATTAAACAGTTTTACGAGATGAGTTTTAGTGCACGCTGATTACTGAATTGCCAGCAATTTCTGATTGAGGTCACAATGTTTATTAAGATCCCGGGACCCCTTCAACATGATGATCATATGCTGATTGAATACCCAATAACAAGATCAATAAAACGTGCAACAAACAAAGCTACGTTCTACCTCCAAGAATCATACGCAAAGGAATCTTCACTCACAGACGGCTCGAACATCTAATATTTTAACAAACATCTGGCAAAAGAGCTGTACCACTTAAAGTCCTCTCCCTTCCATTTCAGCACGGATTCTTACAGTAGTAAGAAGGTCTAGAAATAAAAGGAGGGCAGACAAGGGTTTCGTATTGTATGCATTTCCTTCCTGATTTCTGCCCTCTAAAAAATAACTGAGGGTTTTCGTGGGTGCGATATGGGAGCCCAAAATGAGAGGAAGGAGGGGTTATGTAAAAATATATTTATGAGGGAGCAGCCAAGGTGGTCAACGAACACCAAACAGACATATCATTTCATTTCCAGGTCAACAATCTTTAACCAAACTAAATGGTCAATAACTTCTGCCTGTCTCTCTCTCTCTCTCACACACACAAAAACACAATCTCTACATTCTACACCGAAATCTCTGATATTTTAGAACCCCAAAAGTACAAGTATATATACACACATATTTTCTGTAACTGTGTCTGCGAAATGTGATAAAAATTATATTGAGTGTAGATTATATTAATGGACGATGAAAGAGAATTTGTTTTCACTTTTAATATTTCAAATTGCAGGGACAAGGCGGCAGAAATGAATGTTTGTAGATCCGGGATGTCGACTTGTGTCATCGAGAACCTACCGAATGCAAGCGATTACGCCTACAAATACAGAGAGAAATTAATGGAGGAGAAACGTAAAAAAATGTTGAAGGAGAAACGTAACACTCCTTCTGTTGATGTAGCGACGGGTTTGAACCTGGTGTGGTTACATCGTTTCTTACTTTGGTGCGTGGAAAGAGTTAAAGGTTTTCTCTGGATACCTTGACATAGATTCAGTCGGTGGGCGAGGATCTCCGACTCTCATTGAATACACGGAGAGGCCTTAATTGGAGCGGCGCTCGCGGGAGGGCAGCGAAGTCACTGAGTTGGTGCAATTCTTCACGACACAGTTGTTGTTGTTGTTGTTGAAAATAATGTAGAAAACTAGGAATTGGTGTAGGAGCTACAAAAACATAAAATAAAGAGAAATTTTGTTTGCAGCAAAGAAGGAAAAATTATTTCTTCTCGTTATTTTCTGCTCAAGAAGTTTTATTGAAATTAATTATTTTAAAAACGTTTAATTTTATCTAAAAAAATTACCATTCATCAACACACAGCAGTTTCTCTTTACGTCTTGTATTAAATGAATCCACTTGTGGCGACATGTTTCGAGTTACGAAACCGTCATGATTAAATGTTCTTGCTTCATGAACATCGTTTACAAAAACGTCATTATGAAGGCAACAGACTGTGAATTTTGTATCGATTTCTGATCTACGTGTCTTATTTAAAAAATTGCAAAATTAAATTTGGCCGAGTTGTGCCATGTGCCTGAGGAAGAACCAACTGTAATCGTCTAGCCATGAGGTCGAGCTCGGACTATGACCGCCCATCAAGGACGAAGCAATGTCAGCTGTCCTTTCGAAAAATCCACATCCAGGAAGTTCGAAACTTCTTTCAACTGGCCATTGCAGTATTTCGCCCCTGGGAGGTCCGACCCCTATTAATTGGGTTAATGCAAAAGTAGGCATAAGTGACCTAGCGTCTCCACGCGATGTAAACTGTAACAGTTGGCCTCGGGTATCGAACCGACCAATCAGAGACTTGAATTTAAAATATTCCACCAATCACAAATCTAAGCGGGAAGTCCAACCAATGATGTTACAAAATCTCAGATTTCGGAATGAGTGGGGGAAATTAATATATTTGAAACGCAGACTTCTTTTGAGAGGAGTCGGCAGTTGTTGCAAGTTGAAACGGTGTCACGGACTCATCGGTGAATTACATTAACTTAACATGATGATGGAAACAGAGTTAGTCTCCGAAACATTTGTCTTTGACGCTGCTAGTCGCCTACTCTACATGGCGCAAAAACCAGGAACACGGCCGTGGACCTTTTAGTGGTCAGAGTCTGAACCCAATGCAAGGAATAAAAGGTCATTCCTACTGACCTGTTCTATGTGAACCGTGGACCACATGACAACGGTTTATGAAGATGGCCGACAGTCATTGAAGTCCTCTTGCAAAATGCACGAGATGGTGTACAGGATTTGAAAGTAGTGTGGAAATATTTTCGCGTGTGAGAAACTCGTCGTTTTAATCCTCTGACGGTAGACGCGGAATGAGCTCGTCGCAAAATGCGCAGCTGCAAGGCGAAAATGTCGTCAGCGGGATTCGAACCAGTGATCCCAGTGTCTGATGACCGTTCTACACCGCAAATATGAGCGTTGGCTTCATAAATCTTGTTACAAACAAACACAAAAAATCAAATGTTACAACTTCGTTTATAAATAAATCTTAAATGTAGTGACGAGTATACTCGTCAACATTTAAATTTTAAATCCAACGTTTACACCGTCGTTCTGCTCGCATGACAACGGCGATACTTCGGAAAAGAAATTTCTGCTACAGGAGGTAAAATAAAAGAGATGATTTGCCCAAGGGCTCTGTCTCCATTCTTCCCCTCCTTCCAGTCCTTGGCTCTAATAACGCGGGTTGGGGTGGAGGCGTGGGGGGTTGTACCGATATATTGCGACTCCTCGGTGTGGGTTGCGATTGGGAGGTTTCGGTTGTCGAATGCCAGAACGCAGATCCGTGGAAAAGCCAAACATCGAACGAGAGGTAACATCACAATTATTATTGTGTTCCCTCTTGTTTCAGATCCATGTTTCTTCTCCGTACATTTTATTCGTTCGCCGTTGTCTGTCTCTGTTTTCCAATGAAACGATTCGAATTCAAAAGAAAAGTTACTTTATTAGAAAAGGCATCGCGTTCGCCCCACATTTCTGACTACGGTTTACGCCGAGCTCATAAGGAAGTCGGCGTCCGCTGAATTTCCAAGATGATATACAAAGTATATAAGTAACGCCTCCGTCAATCCGGATTGGGGACTCTGAAATGGCACGACGTTTCTTTCAGGCTACTAGCTACGAACTGGGAGTTCGGGCTTCAATTCTTGGCAGGACGGGGGTTTCCTTCCCTTTTCCACAATGTCTGGGGACAACCTAGAATCTAGGTGAAGTTATTAAACGTCCATTAACCTAATTAATCAATCAGAGATTGTAAGAAAAATAGATTCTACAGCATCTTCTATGTCACTTTAAATTTACCCTGAAACATAAGAGTAAGTTGAAGGATAATATTAAAATGGATTGTAATGAAGTTAAATGTTAGAGAGTGGGTTGAATTTGAATAAGGATAATCTTGTGAACACGGTGATGAACCTTTGGATTCAATGAATTTCTTGAGTGGTTCCGATGAAGGACTCTGATCCATGCAAAACAGAAATTAAAAAGTAGGAAGAAGAAATAGACAGCTTATAGCCCTTTTAGTGCGAAAGAATTTCGTATGTAATCGCAATAAACCTTCGTTAGGCTCCGTCTTTTGTTTAGATAGTTCTAGAAGATTTCCGGTTAAGTGAAGAATGTGCAGTAGAAGCCTATACTGACGATGGTTTTGAAGTGGCAGGCTCTAAGCCTCTTTCACAGTTAAAATTTCTCTCCAAATGACCAATATTCATGGGCCATTGACTGGTAATCATTATATCATATATTAATTATGAACCGAAAAGTTGAGACATTATAAAATGGCATCGTTAATGAATATTAACTTAAAATTCAAAGGAAGGCGACTGTCTTTTGGATATTTGGTCACGCAGTCTGGCATTAATTTATTTCTTTATTTACTGAGACGAGACAACAGATTTCCCGCGAATAAACTTTGTGTTGTTGGACCAAAAATGACCATTTGCTAATTACATGCCATAGTGAATTATGTTTATAGTTAAACACGTGCAAATCAATATACGTCATCATTACATGCGCCGTACGAACAGGAAGTGGAAGTGTTGACACGCGCGCTATCTGTGTCTGCGAGCTGAAACTAGCTGCGTGCACGGTCTACATCAACACTCTCCTGCCATCTGTCGGACGAGGAACTTCGGGACGTTATTGATTTTTCTGCGCTTGAGGAAGGAAAGACTTTGTCCTTGGTTTGCAGCGCCGATCAGTGGTCAATCCAGAACGAAAGAAATTTCGTTCTTACCGCCGTGAGAACTTTAGATTCTGCTGGTATCCTCGAAGAAATGAAACTGTTCTGTCTTGTAACACAATGGACTCGGGCCGGAATAAATGATGTGTTATGTTAACCACGTCCTGGTTAGTGGCGCATTCTGGTGAGGTATTGTCGAGGTACCAGGCAGTTAGAAGGCGTAGTTTTCGTTCAGGCCCGGCTTATCATCTGTTAAGCTGATTCTGCATTCGATTTTATCTCCTAAAGATACTTCGAATTCCCCGTTTGATTAGAGCTGTCTCATTTTTCCATTACTCCGTATGTGCCTTAACTTAAATCAAGTTCCTAGTTTTGTGTATTTTGTGGTAATATTTTGTGCTTATTCATTAAAATACCTAAAAGTACCTTACAAAATACCGCGAATAAATAAATACATCTGTTAGCTGAAAGCATGGCATTTGAAGAGGTTGTGTAACCGTTCGCTTTCTTCTTTGCTTTGTTGCCAAGGTGGGTTTGGGTTCGATGAAGGGATTTATGGGACTCTTTTGCTGGGTTTACGGGGTTTAATTAAAGATCCCTCAGCTGAGGCTTTAGTTATTTATTTTCAGGTGAAAAACAAGTTGACAAACAAGTTACAGAAAAAGACTCCGGACACCTGCAATTTCCCACGATGAGGCGCAGGGGAGGACGGGGAGGGGACCTTGAGACACGATACAAGTGCAGCTGAAAACAAGGGATCCGGACATAAAGGCTAAAGCGATCTAATCAGCGCTGTACGTGGCAACGCTCAGCTACTTAACAAGTGCGTAGAAAAAAACTCACGAACTACGACTCGTAATTAAAGGACGGTGCAATCTGTAACGATCTGCTATGCATATTATTCCTGACTCAGGGCGAAAGATTTGACCTCGGCAGTTCTGACCTCTCTAAAAGTCTGAGGGTTGTAAATCTGCGGCTTCAAACCGACGTAGTATATCTGGTCGCTGCTTGATGCCTCCATCGTCAGGGCGATAAGACGACGTGATGATGGAGGCAGTAGGGACCTCCTACCAGACTTCGCGGCGCTACAACGCAGAAGACGGGCGTCTTCGTACTCCCCGCCGTGAGAACGTATTCTAGCTGAGAAAACATTTTCCTTATGCTCTGCGCGCACTACCAAGGTCAAAGCTTTTCTCCTTTTCTCGTAACTGGCGACAAATCTCCCACAACATTTTCCGATTTAACGGGCTGTTCTCCATTTAGGTTTTTCCGGTCACGGAACACTACGTCTGTGTGTACGTGCTCCATCACGCTCTAAAGTTATTTAATTATTTGACTGTACTTTGTAGAAGCTTCATTAAGTTACATCGCAGTAAATTTTACACGTTATTATTTTGAATATTCGTGTAGCATTGAAGTAACGAAGACGACAGTGTATAATTATTATGATACTTTGACATTCGGTCACAAATTGTCCGGATTTTTTATAAGCATACATTTATTTTAATTCGTACTATCAATTGCCCTGTTTTACATCGAATATAATAAAAGTGACATAGAAGTCTATTAACGCGAATACACGTCCACCAACACAACACGAGCAAGTCTTTCGCGGATGAATCTTAACTTTAATTACTGCACAAAAACACGCAGTACGCCTCTGACCTTGAAATTGAGACCAACCGTAAATGTACAGAGGTTAGGAAAATGGCAAAATCAAACACGGAAAAAGTTAATTTTGTTCTTAAACGAATTGAAAAGGGAAGTCATCAAGACGCCGCCTGAGATATTTACTGTAACTAAAATGCATTCGTAATTACCGTGCCACAAAGCACGAAACTTTCTCTGAACTCTTTCGAATTTGGATGATTCAGTTGTCGTAATGGAGTTCCAATTTCGACCGCACAAAACAGAAACAAACTCTCAGAGACAGAGACGAAACAGACGCCACGAGGAATTGAGAAAGAAGAGGCAATGAAATGTATCAAAGGCGACATTTTAAGCCCCTGAAAATATGACGTCAGGTGGACTTAAAACACAGCTCTCAGTCCAGAATCTTTGATACTATTTTACAATTCATAATTTCCGTTAATACTAACAATTTATCTCGTAAATAATGACAGAAGTTTTAGCAACATCAATTTCAAAACAACATTTTTACACAGAATCAAATACGATGTACTAAGTACTAAGATTTGTGTTCATCCATCGCTCAGCGTTTCAGGAGCTCGCTTTGTTTCTAGGATATTGAACGACAGAGAAACAGCTGTACTGAATACATTGCACCACCATTAGAACATACGAGAATTATGTTTAAAAACACACGAAGGTTTGCTCCTAATATAATAGTCAATGCTCAGCATAATTTGCTATGCGAGTGCGACGTAGGAGACCTTGGTAGCACGAGATGAAAACGAGGTGATGGTGGCGCCTCTTGTGGAACTGGGAGGAGTCTGGAGTAAGGCGCTCGGTTTTATTTACGTGTTTTTGGTAGTCGCCGTGAAGGTATTTTTACATTTAATTTACTCTAAAGAGAAATATTATAAATTGCGTAATTTTAATGTGATTTGTATTGATTCTGCTGGAATAAACTGTGTTAACTGGACAAAGTGAAAATTAACATCTTACTGGACGGTAAAGAGGCTAATTGCACTTTCGAAACAAATATATTTTTGTTGAAAAAACAACATTTCAGACGCTGGCTCTGCTTACATTATCCTGTAACACTAGAAAAACTAATTCAATCCCCAGGAAATATCCAAAAACATGCATCAAGTTAACAACAAAACTTCGTGATGATGAATTGTTGAAGGCGTAGCCCCTCTGCTCTGTGTTCTGGACGTCCTGTGCTCAAGAATTGGACTGCGGATGAGCTGTCCTGGTTTTTGTTAGTTGTTCCAAGTACCTGCAGGCGCAGTACCTTCCGATAAATCACAGATTTACGTACATCATTTTCACAGAGTGTCAAAATTCAACTTGAGCTAGGGATGACACGAGTTACCTGAAACCTTTTGATGAACATTAAGCCCTCCATTCCACAATTCTTATACGTGACGTTAAGGCAAATGTTAAAATTATTCTTGTGATAAAAGTCGAGTTAATTGACTCATGTATAGTTAGAGAAATTCTTATAAGAATGACTATTTCAGACATTAAATTTCAGAAACTGGATCCAGGCACTGCTATTACTACAGACACGTGAATAATTTCGGAAAGATTCAGAAAATCTCTTCGGTTAACATTCAACACATGACATCGCTAACATGAAAATAAATTTAAGGTTGCTAGGTTACAGGTTCAGACTGAAATGGCAGGATTTGTAAGAGGGAACTTCTTGAAAAGCTAAAAACTGAATGCATTTGAAGCTGTGAACGAGGGTTTGGTGACCAGGAAATTATTTAAAATTATCAGGTTCATCCTGTTTGGCCAAGGAACGATGCATCCCCATAATTTCTAAATTACCAGATTCACGAATACAACTCTGTGGTCACACAACAGAGGTTTAACAGAAGTTTGTATCATCACACTTCCGTTGCTTGGCCAAAATATCAAAACGTTCTTTCATCATTCCGAGCATTTTTGGTCACCCTGTCAAATTTTTCAATTCTGTACATTCATGAAAGCAAATAATTGACACTTTTATAAGTGCCACAGAGTGTCACAATTAAGAAACCAAAACAATCCCCCTTGTCTGTGTTTTTTAAAGACCACCCATTAGTGTCATCGTATCCGTCCGCGAGTAATTGTCCAAATTACCCGAACGATGTTAATCAAAATCGATGAATCACAACTTCGTAAAATACTGCCCGGACATTTCCATTATAATTTCCACGTCACTTATGTGCATAAGTCGACTCTCCTATTCAAATCCTCACAACCTGGAGAAAATACGACAGACGAACACGTGTCAACAGGCGTCGCGAAATAATATTAAAACGTTTAAAGGACAATTAACTTGGGCAAATCACGAATCATAACCGCACACAGACGAAACAGTGTGACCAAAATGGACGGATTTCCGTCAAAGTAAAACCGAAAACCAATTTCGGGCGTGCATCGTTCTTTGTTTCACCCGCTCGCCACGTTGAGGCACAGGAAATGAGCGGGACCTGTAACAAACAAACAAACAAAACGACTTCTGTAAGAACGGCACAACAATCATACATTGGAAGTAAGAACACGAAAGCAGAAAACTTACCTGTGCTGTTCGTTGACTCCGTGACTCATCTCTTCTGCTGTGCGCATGCGCAGAGTTCAGTAGCCATTTATGATTGCTCACTGCAGTTGTCCGTTTTGACAAGCGCAACTTCGAAGCGACACGACTGCAGGCCATCCACTTCGGCGAACGAAAACGCGGACTAAAATTTATCGAGCTTTTACGACGTCGCAATAAGATCGGAAATGAAACGAGAACACGAAATTCAGATTTGTCGCGCTGGAATGACGGTTCACTGAATCGAAGAACGAAACGTCGGAAACGAGGACCAAACAACGTCGAACCTCTCTCACTCACCTTTATTCTGTCACTTACCTTTACGCCCGTGCAAGGAGTTCGCCGTCCTGTAAAAAAGAACACAGCGACACGGATTCGCGGCCCGGAACAACACACGAAACTCCTAATTTGTTCAAACCAAAGCGCGTTATTACGTCTGCGAAGTTTTCGTCGTGTAAAATCCTAACTCCGGCGCCAATTCCGCGATTCTCGCGGACAAACGAAACGCAAAATGTTCGAGTAACTGATCTGCGTTCGATAACGCAGAATTACGCTTTCTTAAGAAAAAACACAATCGATGTCTTTCTCTAACGTCGAATAACCTGTAATTCAGTTCACAGAATAAAACACACAACAAAACATAATATTTCTCTTCAGAATTCCTGACAATAAATAACCTTACAGATTCAGACAAATCTTTCAGCACTGAAGCGAAAGACTGAAGAACCAAATTTTGTATTTTGGCTTTACTGAATCTTTTTCCTTGCAATGCGATTTGTTCACAGGAAGAGAATGCAAAAGTTCTTTTTGTCTGTCTCTCCTTCTCGCATTGATTTCATTGGTCGTGCCGACCGAACCTGTCAAGTTGTGCACCCTGTGATAAAAAAAACACACACACAGAAATATCAAACCCTCCTAACTGAACGTCCATTGCCATGGACACAAAAGCTAAGTTCACGCGACCTAACATGGGCACCTATCGGGGAGGGCAGGGAGGACACTTACAAACTATAAAAAAAAGTATAAAGTGCACAGGGTTGCCAACTTGACCTTAACCTAACATGCCCTCAGTCGTGGCGGGCGCCGCGTCAAATACAAGTTGCCTGGCACGGACCGACGTGGTTATCGTTGGCAACCTGGGGCCTGGCCGCTCTGATAAGACCGTGCCTATGCTATGGCGTACAAGATCTGCCGCGAGCGCCCAGCCCATCCTCCAGCGGATGGGTCCTCGTCCACTAGGGGTTCGGCCGACACTGGTTTGGGTTTTAACTTTACTGTTGGCGCGTTGCTCCTCTTGCCATGGTCCCTGGTTCGAAGTCTCTCGCTGGCACAACACAACACAACCACAAATACTCAGGGGGCCGCTTCACTCACACACAGACTTTACACTCTTTCGAAACTCTGAGCCAATCTTTACTGAACACTAAACACTTCGAAATCCCTGACGAGCAAATATTCTCTTATATTTCCTGGTTTATCGAAAATCTTACCGCAATGACCAGAGTCTGCCTGTCTCTAATACACCGCGCGAGATAACTACGAAATTTCGACGTGTCTGTTAGTTCGCGATGAATGCGTACGCCATCGAATTCGGGAAGTTATATGATCGTGTAACATGGCCT
This sequence comes from Zootermopsis nevadensis, assembly GCF_977971745.1. NCBI lineage: Eukaryota > Metazoa > Arthropoda > Insecta > Blattodea > Termopsidae > Zootermopsis > Zootermopsis nevadensis. The sequence goes on from NW_028259163.1 coordinate 66,877, forward strand.
TTTAGTGTGAGAACATCACAGCCATAAACAAATGAAAATGGTTACGATTGGCTGGGTATTTAGACAGCGTACATAACACGTTGCGTATAAAATATAAGCTGGGGGGGGGGGGGCTCTTCAATGACAGACAACCAATTTTAAAAAGATTTGTTGCTGATGTCTGCAAATCTCAATTTAACAATAACAAAAGAGTTTAGATGCTGTGCTCCGTCCACCACTGGTTGCATTCATAAGCTTCTCTGATCAAAAACCTCCTGTTTGCTTCGTTTCGTGATTTTATTCAGTTTCACATAGCGATGTTTGGTCAAAATGAATTATTTAAAGTTTTGATTCCGGGTCCATGGAATCATCTTTTCTAGCGCAGAACAAATTAGAAAACTAAGGCAACACCTGCTTAAGTTCGTACTCTACAATAACTTAAATTATTCTCGACTCGAAGCATGATGATATAACAACGATGTATCAGTTGAAGGAGTTTCATTTATTTCATTCCTTCCTGTGATTACATCAAGAAGGCCACGCCCAAGGAACTTGAAACCTAGCACAAAACTTTGACACGAGCTAAGGGGCCTCGGAGTGGAGGAGAATATTATTAAAACGGAGTTAAGATCCGAATTTAAGTTAAATGGTTCGGACTTGGGGTAGAATTTCGGTTTTTCTGGTGACGAGAATTAACTTCCGTGTTCTTTTGTGGCAGTGAATTTCCCGAAAACGTTGTAATGTATGAAGACGTGGAAGAGAATCGAAAGTTGGAACAGGGACAGAGAGCCTCAGCGTCGAGATGTAAATTAATTAAGAGCTCTTATTGAAATGTCAGGATAACATAACACCTGATATGGAAGCTGTGTTCAACATTTGCAAACTTCACTGTGGTAATCCTGACCGAAACTTCAGAACAAAACACATTAAACAGAAGGTTCTGTCCAACTACCCATCACACGTAATATATTTAGCGACATTTTTAATATTATCATACTACTCTTTATAATATTCCTTGAATTTGTGAGTGGGGACGCCTTCGGTCCCATTTATTTACTGTCTTGATTTCGATTGAAGTTCATTCTTAAGCTCTTTCACGAAACGAAATTTAAAATTTGTCTACATTCAAAGAAGCAACGGATGGCAGGGGCACACGTGAACGTACAAATCATGAAAAGTTAGTGTTCGCCGGCCATGCATACACAAGGAAAGAATTATTAGGTTTATTAGTGAGTTAGTCATGCAGAAAGAATGATAATTTGTACGATTCGTGTGTGGAGTCTGCCATCAAATAATTTTATATCAATGTTTAATTTACGTGACGTCAGCGGATTTGACAGTTACTGCTCTTACTCAGTCACAATCCAAGAACCTTGGCTATAATGGGGAATAATTTGTTGGTGCAGGCGAACATGTTTCAAGTTTTGTACAAATCCTGAACACAATGAACCGAACTTTTTAAACGCACTGCAGTTTAGACTTCGTAGCCTAAGTAGAACAAACGACGGGAGATTACGAGGAGATGAAAAGTGTTCATGGTTTCCTATCCTGGAAGATGAAATAGTGAAAGAATTCCTAGGGACTCTAGGGATAATGGGAATATTTTACGCGAGAGTACAGGAAAAGCTGCAAAGATGTAACAAATCATTTAACGTGTCGACGTAAAGATAAAATGCAACGTAATTTGAAGGGATGGAATGGTGCAGACATCCTAAGAAATGAATTTCACAAGCAATTAGCTTTTTCATTTAATCACAGGAAGACAATTGTCCGTCATTCTATTGCACGCATCCCAAATCTGAAACATCCCAGGATCAGCAAAATAGTGCCCACGACTTAACTTTGGCACATTAGTGCTCACATCCTTATGCAGCTTCGTAAATAAAGTATAATATAAGACACAGTGACTAGTTATGCGCTGAGAAACTGGATAAAAACACGAAACCTTCTGTACCAGCTCGGGAATCTATCCGAGAGCCTTCCGGATGCAACAAGCAGTGAGCCGAGCGAGGTCATTTTACGGTAATGTCACATGTAAATAGCTGATTATAAATATGAAAACAAAACTATTTAATATTAGCAATGACATCTGAGTGCATCGTAACCCTATTTGACGGAAATGTACTCATCAAATTATATGAAACCGAACTGACATAATATTATCACAATAATTATTTAAGTAAGTGCATTTAAAATTATTTGCATAAAAATATGACAATAACTTTACAATGGAACCACTGAATTTTTAGACTAAATCATAAGAATGACAATCAACAATTAATGTCCTACAGTAATTTGATTCCCAAACGTTCGCCAGAATTTTGAAGACAAACTTCTAGAAACTTTGCAAAACTCATTCATTATTAATATGTAATATGATTCAGATCAGCTTGAATATTCATGTCGGCGAAAAAATACAACACTCGGAAAAATCAAAATGTCTCACTTTCGCAAATAACTAATTATTCATATTAATGAGTACTCGGTACATTTCCTATATTACATAGCCACTGGTCAGCAGTAATTTTGTTTTCGTGCTCAAAAGTCGGCAAACAAATTTAATATTTTGGAAAAGTTCTTCATTTCTGAATGACTTGAATATTTAATATTTCTGCATCGCAAAAAGACCGCCATAATGGCTACCAACTTCGCACGTAATTTTCCATGTTGGAATGAATATTGTGAATAATGATTTTGCAATTCTTGACCGAGCAACGTGAAATCAAAGTCGAAGTTATTTCAAATCACGAAACTGTTACGACGTTTTTAGCGAACACTTCTTCATTGTTTCACACGACCTGATTTGCACACACCACGAAATACTTTTTATCCAACTACACAAAGAAAAGTGAAGTAGCTTTTGGACGTGTCCCAGAACATTTAATTTGTCTCTATTAATACGAAATCACAATTAATTTCACGTAAACTATTTAATACAACTTATGAACACTAGTTGCTTATTCTACAATACCAGATTCGTACGCTGTAGGCCAAGATAGACTGCAGGCAGGCTCACGTCTCACCCTTACGAAGGCTAATGGCTCTCTGATGCTACGCGATTAAAAAAATGAAGAGCGATTTCGCCCGTAAGATGTCACCCCACCTGACATCCTGTGACGGTTAAAGCTAAATCTAACAAACGGACGGCATTTAATGATCAAAATAATAAGTGCAGACGTCACTAAATATATTTAGTACGCCTATTATTTGGGTTTTAAAGTTCGACACACATAAAATTATTTAATTTTAACCTGGGGTAAGTGACGTCACAGACCAGACAAGCAAATGGCGCGCCACGGTTCCCACGCTATGTCACTCTGTATCCCTCCGCTGTTACTAGCCAAGTACCCAATGTTTCATGCTTTTCAACACAAAGCATTCGTCCAAAACGCAAAATGTAGGCGTTTGTGACACTGCATAAATGCCACTGACCAAGTTTCGCGCCGTAAATAATCCAAACACAAGAGAATTATTGAACATACATTAACTTGAAAACATCCAAGTTTCCCAGTTAAAATCTGAGGGCCCACAAAATTGAGCCATCGTAGGTTTAGCTTCATCAAATTCTGTAGCCATTATTCAGTCTTTGTATAAATGTATTCAAATACATTAGGACTGTTCTCGTCACGTTATAAGCTCTAGATTTGACTGCGAAACAAACTATAGAACAGAATGCTTCTTGACAACGTAATAGTCGCTGGGCTATTCAAGAAATCTGACTTCTGGAAAAGTATTCTAGACTTCCGTGGTTTGCCCTATTAGATCACAGCGCATGGAGCATTATATTTGTTATTGACGCTGAGAACCAAGCAACGAACAGGCATCGACGCGCGGCTTGGGAACTGGGCGCTGTGGAACGGGGTTCGTACTCGGCAGGTTACCGGTTTGAATCCAAGCCTGTATGTTCTGCTGTTGTACTTAGTTACTGTGTTTTATGCGGAAACTCTGGATAATAAAGACAGGTGGATGGACTTTCGGACAGGTAGATAGATAGAGATCTGCTCTGCCATAATCTTAAGCTCAGAGGGGGTTCGAAACATTTATTACATGAATAACCATCCCCTCATACATAAAAAGTAAAGATCGAAAGAGGTGTGTTATACATCTAACGCACAGAAAATTTTATTTCAACGACAATTAACATGAAACACCCTGTTTCAGCTCAACCTTCTTTTAAATGGGGGTGGAGTCGCATAGGGTGTGTCACCAAGCAAGCTACCACAGCTGCAGTTTTAGTAAGTTCACTGTGACAAGAAATTCAGGAACGCTAAAATTGTTGAAATAACACGCACGTTGCATTCTGCATTCATGGTCAGTTGCATCGTAACTCAGTAAAGGCCCAAAATTTAAAAAGTTTGCTTGCCGCATTTGAACGTTAAACAGTGAATGAAAATTCTGACAGCTTACAGAAGCCTGTCGAAATAACCGGCTCTTCTTAAATAATAAATTACGCATGTCTTTTGAAAATCAGCCTCGAGCACGTGATAAAATAACTCCACCCCATAAAACATTCTTGTACCCAATCGGTAATAGTCTCTACAAACCTCTAATTAGATCACGTGGCTAATAAAATACGCTCGGTACGGAATGATTTTCTGAATATGGACACTTGTTCTCGAGTCTTAGCTCTGTCTTCTTTTTATCTTGAAGTTTCATTTTCACTTCTCGGCCTCTTAAAGCCGGGTCCACACCGACGCGCACTGCCATAACATAACAGCGGAAGGCGAAAATGTGGACCCAGGTTTGTGCCCGAAATATTCAACACAGTAATGTCAACGAAATTGACCATGTTTCGCACCCATACAAAACAACAGGCAAGATTATTGTTTTGTATACTTTAATTTTCAGGTTCTTAGAAATCAGACGGGAAGACAAAATATTTTGAACTGAGAAGTAGCAAGCATTTCCGGAATTTAATTTCCTCCTAACTTCCTCGTGAGTATCATTTTGAATCGTTATTGTTTTTCCCAAGTATTTGTACTTTGTCACACTTTCAAAGGACTTATTAGCCACCTTAATGTCTGCCGCGTACATCTCGGCGCCCTCTACAACGTGGCTGGTCGCACACTGCGTCCACTCCCTGAGAGTGACGCAGCTGGTGGGATATTTCGGGTTTTTGATGGGTTGTCTCAGGGATTCTTAATTAGCATAGCGAATCGGTAGGCATGGACTCGAGTCTCATTTGGTGTCACGGCCAGTTCACCAAAGACGCGATTTATTTGAGACCTGCGTGATCGTTGATCTAGAAATGTTGACGCCGCGTCTCGCAGTCCAATCCTTGATGCCTTATGATCCACGGCGCACGCTTGAGATGGCTCCCTCGCCCCTTCCGGGTCTCCCACTGGGGCTTTATTCTCGTGGCCTTGTTTCCGTCGAGCGTACGATTCGCATTTGCTGACATGGGATTGTATCGCTCGCTACATCCGTGGCTTCTGTCCTGGTTGCGACGCGAGGCTATGACGTCATGTACTAACCCATTCGGTATTGCCAGCTGATCGGGGCAACGACCTCCCGCTCGCCGATGTAGTAAGCCATCTTTGTCAAGGTAATACTGACCTTTGTCAAAGCTATTTCTACAGACGCTCTGACAAAAACTGTCGCTTTGCAGCTTTTGCCATGTTTTCCCGAATCAAGAAATCCAGCACCGTGAAGTAACGGCTTCCAGGCAAAGACGCCACCGCGGGAAATGCCTGAAACTTGGTTAGTGCATTTGAACCTCTAAAATCTGTGCACTCTCTCCATTTGTGTGCGCCACCCATACTCCTTTTTGGGGTCAATATGGCGGGGCTTGTCCATGGACTATCTATCACTTTCACGTATGATACCTTTTTCCAACAAATCTTGAATTTACTCTTCCGTAACATCTCTTAAAGCGTACGGTAGCCTACACGGGGGTTTCCGTATCGGCGCTGCACTTCCTGTATCTGTGGTACGAGTCACCACTTCAATACTCCCTATTTTCTATATATTAACTTATTGCTTATGTATAGACTCTGTGTGTTTAATTTGTTTGATATCACCTGAAAGATACATTCTCTCATGATGTAGTACAGTAATTTGTAGATATATTTTTATTTATGACTGTTCCTGTAGAATGTTTCACATTCCAAGTTCTAATATGATAGTTACTATCAGTGCTTTTTAGGGCAATACACACAACTGGCATCTTTACTTGAAAATATAAAATTTTGTCAAAACACATTAAAAAGAAGAAGATTTCTGTCTTCTGGGTTGTTACGCCGTGTGGTCTGGTCGATGTTCTAGAAGACAGAAATCTTCAGACTCACCGCTGTGAAAACCTCAAATTTTACATATTTTTCAGATATGTTACATAATTTGTCTCATTTTAAGTGGCACTTGTGTTGTTTCTGCCTCACAAGTGTTTGTCATATTATTACTGATTATAATAAATTAAACGATAAGAGGTTGAGATGGCCTTCACTGGCATAATGTTCATGCGAAGTTTCGTAAAAATCAATCAGCTGACCAAAATTTGAAAGGGGGCACACTGACAGTATTATTATTTCATAAGCACACACTTGCCCGTCTTCCACTTTTTGGAAAGCTTTAGAGTTCTCAGTCCCTAAATGTTGCACAAAGCAAATATTCTGTATTTCTTCATAGCATCAAGAAATTGCATGTACTACATTTTGATCCATGACTACGGCCATTATGATTTTTTTTATGTATTTGCATTCCTTTCCACACTGTTAATATCATAAATACAGAATTTCTGATTAATGGAGGACTCACAGAGTATTATTGCTTAACTTCAAGAAGAATGTATGTCCAAATACATTGTATTCTCTGAGCAATGTAAAGAAATAACTCAGAACATTAAAGAGCAGGCCAGCTTCCAGAATCCATTGTCTTCAAGTGCTGTTTCCTGCAATTCAGATTGGAGAATTGAAATACACAAGATAGTCCAGAAACCATGCGTTTACTGTTTCTCCGATCAGCTCCCCACATTTCAAACCTTGTCTGCGCTGCAAATTTCCAAGATCACCTAAATGAAAATCTCATATAAGTTGTGTTTGACACGGCTAATCTCAAAGATCCACGAATCATTGCAAAGGAAAGTGATGCTATCTTAGTGAGTTATTTTGTGCGTAGCTAACTTTTCAAACAGAAAGAAGCCCCTTATTCCATGAGTCTTTAACAGCAAAACACACTTTAGTACTGGTTCAGCTGAATCAGTAGCCACTTTGTGATTGGTCCAGAAGGGTCAGTGATTTGATAACTTTTTTTTGATTAAAAGGAATTATGTGCTCATAAATATGGGAAGATTTTGATACTCATGTTAACTTTTCCTTTAGGAGTTGCTACCACAGATTAGAGCCAAGTAATTAACTCCATTGTGCATGGATTTCCTTGAGCAGTGGATAAAACTCAATTACTCAATCAAGAAATTTACAATGGACTGCCTATTCCTTCATGATCAATTTTAATGTTTATATGTATTCCAAATGGTCTTCCAGGGAGGATTTCAAAACAGAATGTATTCACTTACTGCATACTCAAAGTGAGTATAAAGTATGTTGTATCATTATTACTGCTGATTCCAAATCAAAGAATTACACTTCAGCATATTTAATCATTTAATTTTTGCCTCATATAATAAATGAGAAACCATCGCACTTACTTGACAGGACAGTTTGTGAATAGTCATATACTTCCACCCAACATTTTGTCAGATGACAGGTACATACAGTTTGGATCTTGATCATTGCAATGATCAAGATCAAAAACACTGTTTTGACTTCACTCAGTCCCTCCAAGTACTCTTGAATTACAACTTCCTCCCCTCCAGCCCTCACATGATTTGGGAATTAGCCGAAACAAGAGGGGCAGAAACTTTCTGCTGCTTAGGAACACTCATGCATACACACATAGAAAAACTATATATAAACATTTTGTATATGCAGGCCTATAATGTTAAATCACATTACTGTGCGAAGGTATGCTGTTCCATCATTCAAACCATACACAATTTAACAAAACAACAAAAACATTACTGTGGTTGTAATAACTTTAGTTTTATAAAATTAACAATGACATGAAATCAAAACTGTTTGAAAGCTTGTAAAATAAACTCAGCTGTATGGAGAAATACTGCAATTATCTGTTTTTAAGTGAAAGGTGTCGATGGCAAGAATACAATCTACCTTACTGGAAATGGGCAAATTCTCCCAAACCAAGGACTCAAATCTAGAAGGAATTTCCTTGCCAGAACCTCGCCACTCCAGGGGAAACAGAAAGATGAAAGAACCAAGCTATGGAAAATAAGAAGTGAAACAGACACCAGGCCTAGAGCCCAAGGAAATCCTTCCTCCAGGTTCTGAATTAGACTGGCCTACCTGGAAAACTTTGAACAGACTCCGTACCTATACTGGCAGATGTGCGGCAAACCTAATGAGGTGGGGATATTCTTGTGTGCGAGACCAGTGTTCCTGTGGTCACCTCCTGGCTTCCTCCATCTTAGATTCTCCCTGCACAAGCCAAGATTTGGCTACATGTACAGACACTGCCATTCTTCATGCCTGATATTGGATTCAAATATAGTTTTGTATATATGTTGTAAATTTACTTTTATATTTATTCTATATTAAATTTTACCCCACCTCCTTTTTTATCTCAATGTTATTAATATTATTCTATTTAATGATTTCTACTTTGAAATAATATTTGGATACAAAATAAATAAATAAAACTGGAAATTGAATCTGGGAGTACAGGGAACATCCAGTCATTTTTAAGGAATTACTATCACAAACACAGTACAGCATCCACACTGAGGAACAGAGGGTAACAAGACATTAGAATAGCTAAATCCAATCTTTCCCAACAGTTTCCATAATACACGTAATTTTCTGTATCTCTAAAGGTGTTTGAGAATATTATCTATGTCAGGCACTGCCTAATAACTGATCAAATAATTTAATCCCTGAAGTCATATTCTCTATGAAATAGTAATGTTATCTCCTCACTCTAACAAGAATATGTCAGTGTGTAGGTCTGGTGGTGTAACTTGTTCCTAGGTGCACGCACAGCCAACTTTATGCTCTGAGGGGAAAGACCTCTGAGCACCACTTGCATAAAAATTAATCTAATCCACAGGATGATGAGGTAAGGCATCCTGGCTTCCTTCTGTCCATAGCCTGTCATAATTCAGAGCTCAAATAGCTCTCTCTACTCATTCTCTGGACCACACCACAATATACGACAGCTTCCGATGATTAAAATGGTATGACTGCACTGTAAGTCTTACCTCCAGGACCTTCTTTGTGTGGTGGCCAGGAAGTTTTAACTTTCTTACCATTAGCATGTTTTATGTTCTTATGAACATCATTCTGACTTCCTGTTTCAAAGAAATCTTTGTTTGAATGATTCAGATCAATGTACTATACCTCTTCTGACTTTATGGTACTGGAACAAAGAAACAATTTATTTCAAGTGCTCTGATTAACCAACAAAATTATCAAACCTTTGAATCTATGAGAGCCCTTAAAGATCCTCGAAAGCTTGAAATGTTGAATGAAAAATATGGGAAACCTAATATACCTTAGGAGCTTTGACAGTAAGGATCAGAGAAAGTGTACAAGCCCATACATAGGAACTGGTTTATTGTACAATACAAACTTCTATAACCACTTACAATTTATGGCTACTGATCGTTTCCTTCTGTAGACTGAATGTGCTGATAGACTCCCATTAATGTTTTCCCAAAATTAACACAAAACAGATCTATCATGTATTTTACAACTTTAAATGTATGCCCCCTCTTTAGAGGGGTAGCAATTCAAACATGAGCAACAACTTAATTGTCAGCCAACATTACCAGGCATAAGACAAACTGAAATGGGGTTCTTCAGCACAAATTTTGGTGTTAGGATTCTGCTGCAAGTGCAGTTCCCACATCACCTCACACAAAGGAAAGAACTGAGTAAACCTTAGCCAAACGTGACAACAGTTTGGTCAGGGTGTGAGAATGCTGAGCATGTAAGCACTGCCTGGGGTGTGGCTTCTACATCCTGTTCTGAAATAAATGTGACTCCTTGGGGCAAAAAAACAAATGCCTAACATGTGAGTAACAGGAATGTGTCTTCCCCCTAATTCCTAATTTTTCAACCAAATGAAACTATACAATAGCATTTACCATACAAAGTCATGATACATCTTAGTACTACAAAGTCAGACAGTCTGATTTTTGTATCACACTCTCTTTCACACAACCAAGATACAACACAGTCTTTTCTATTTATCTCTTGTTGGCTTACGGGTTTTCACACCACGCCAGAGGCCATGTAACATCTTCTTGGCTTACGGGTTTTTTACACCGCGCCAGAGGCCAATCACACTCATTCAGAAGCATTCTCTTGGGTTTCAGTAGCGAAATAGTAAACCAATGGAATAATTTCAGATTTAGATAAAGTTACAATGTTAATAAATCTCCAAAACTCTAATTACGGCCAACATTCTGCTTGCCCTGACAGCTCCTGGTCAACATTCTCACTAATGTGAACACACTTTTCCTTTGTCATAAACAACTTCCTACATTAACACACTTTTTTAAATGGCATTGATTTAAATGTGTGGCCAAGTGACATATGAAATTAGGAAATACAGAGTGATCAAAAAGTCAAGCAACCTGTTCCTGACATATGGTCTAAAAATAAACACATTGAAATCAGAAAACAAAAACACTTATATTGTGTGTCAGAAATGTCCACTGTGCTCAGAAATTCACGCATTCATTCTTTAAAACATGTCTGAAAAAGCCAGTGAGGTGCAACTTTGCTATAGAATCGGTTCATGAGACAACATTCTCGATTTGTTTGGCACAGGAGAATCAGAAAATGTATCATTCTGGAGAGTTAAGTTCAAGCGAGATGCCATATGGTGTTTGATGACAAACACTCGTTACACTTATGAAAAAGACATCTTTGCACCTACACAACAGACCAGCTTACATGATGTGACCTCAGTGGGTTTTCTTGCGTGAATTTTTGATCACGTGGCATAAGAAGTAAGAAACTGAACTGAACATAAAATTACACATGAATTACTCTTTACATCTCACTCTCAGTTTCTGCTGAAACACAAAGTTCATACACACCAGGTAATAGTTTCGTCACCAAAGAAACACTCAATCTTAGTGTGACTTAAGAGTCTCCTTTGTTCCACAGTTTTGTTCTGGAAGGCTGAGGCAAGAAATATGAATGGCCCACAAAAAGCTGGTTCTGTTCCATCTTGGCTTACAGCGGTTCCTGCTTCTTCATCTCAGGTGAGTGCTTGGCTCATCCAAGTTGACGTCTGCTGATGCCTTCACCCCTCCATCTACTGTACACTTATACACTCCTATATAACACAGATTGGTAACTGGTACAGTACACATTAAAACGATGGAAACTTTCATCCAGAACTTGACGGTTTAAGGCTTTCAGTTTCATTTGTAAATCCTGAACAGACATCTTTAAACTGAAATCCACAAAGCTTTTGCCAAATTAATTAGTGATAATGAACTGCTGAGTGTATAAAATTCCTCTCTTGAAATCCACTGATGGCTGACACTGACTGTAGGATAAGTTTGTGATAATTTTGCCCTCACTAGATGGCAAAGTACTCATAGTGATAACAGTTGTGCAGTGAGTTTGTCAAGGCAAACACATTAATTTCTACAGTCAATATTCTGCCAGTGTTCTGGTAGACTATGTGGGATTTGAGGTTTTCATGGCAGTGAGTCTGAAGATTGCTGCCTTCTGGGTTGTCTGGTAGATGTCCACCAACGTTTCAGAGGTCCATGCTGCCTTCATCATCAGGGCAATGAATGAGCCATGCGAGAGGAAAGCGCTAGATTTATAGGAACAGGACATTAAAAGGAATAGCTAAATACTAACCAGTGTCAGAATCAGGCAGGGGGTGGCAACCAATAGGAGGGCTTGGGCAAGTTGTCGTGAGCGCGAGAGCTGGAGAGAGAGTTCCGAAAGGCAACCCTTTTGAGGGCCTCAAGGAGTCCATCTTGTGGTACTCACGGGAGTTGGGCGGTCAAGATGCGGAGGGAAGCAAGAGAGTGGAACGGAGTATTGGCCGGGGAAGGATTTCACTCTTTATCTGACTCTAAAGCCAAAAGTATATTAATAAATTTGAGGAGATTGTCGATAAGTATTATCATAAAAAGTAACCTAAACTTATATTTAAGGTTCTTCCAGCAGTGAGTCCAATGATGGCTGTCTTCTGAGTTGCAGCACCGTGTAGTCTGGTAGAAGTTTCTTAGTGTTTCAGAGGTCCTTGCTGCCTCCATCACCACGGCGACGAGTTACATGGTGCTAAACTCAGAAGACAGCCATCTTATAACTTCAAATTACCCCATGATTCCTCAGCCCTCGGTAACAGGCCATAGTGCAGCGAATAAGACTTTCAACTGCAACTAACTTTTCAGAATGCCTGTACTTGAAACTGTTGCCACAGCAGTCTGTACTCTCAAGACACTTCCTCAGCAACTCTTTGCAAGTTCCTTTATTCCTCTGAAACAGAAAATATCCAGGAATGTTGGCTGGTGACCGCTGCGCCCCCAGACCTTCACGATCGCAAAGTTCCATGGCTACGCCACTTCTTCTCGGAAACAGCGCTGCTGGGAGGCTGAAACAAGAACAAAACCTGCGGGACACGAGGCTTATGCCTCACCGCTGCATTTGCTTATGTTAGTGGGATCTAAGAAAATTTAATGTCTGTCTGTGGTAACTACAAAATAAGGAACCAGTGCGATTAACAATATCGACAAAGTAGGAATCAGTCCTATGATTTTGGCGAGTTGCAACTCTCGCACTTGGTACAACTCATGGTATCCATCGGCCAACTTCAGAGGCACGTCTGTGAATATACAAATCTAATTTTGGTTCCACTGAAAAAAGTTGTGAGCACATGAAGGAAAGTAAATTTGCAATCAACGGAGAATGTGTAGTGCCTAATCCATTTGTGTACAAGATTGGAAAGTGTACACAACTACATGCTAATGCAATAATAGTCAAAGTATGGAAGTTCTTTAAAGTGGCGGCCACTATGTTGCATAGGCTACATTACAAGTTGGATAATTAAAAATGGTGCAGACTAGAATTCAGTCACAAAACATATTTACGTAGACCACTCTTTCCCACAAATAAATGATGTGGAAAAAGTGAAACCTATGTGAATTCTGTTTCCTGTAAAGGCGATTATTTCAGCAGGAAGACTTTCACGGAGGGGCAGTGCATCCATAAGGGTTAATCACACCACAAATTGCTTTTAAACAAGTCCAGGGCTGAGGGAGACAGACGAAAATTCAGATTTGGAATTGCAGTGCGGGAAACTCCTGCACGAAAGCGAAATTTATGGTGTGATTAAATTAAACTACACAGAAAAGCAATTTCTGACTTGCCCTGGGATCAGTAGTGCGAAGTGCAAAATTCAAAGAAATATGTTTCCACCTCATTTCTTATCTTCCTTTTCAGTTACTGTGACGATGTGTTGTCCTGTGTGGACAATACGACGCGAACTCTTACGGGGAGGGTGGATTCACTGATGTAACCACACGGTCCAGAGGCTTACAAATAAAATATCACGTGGAGGCGAGTACAGAGCTTCACAGATCTGGTCAGACTGTGATGTCTGCGATGTAAGTATGGAGGAGAGGTGTGAACTGATAAACAATCATGTGCAGGGGCAGAATGCGAAGGCCCATTCAGAATCCTTGACATTATACTCCCTCATATGCCATTCTTTACCGCGCTTAAATGTTTGAAAGGGACCTCTGTCACTATACGGGCGTCTGGAATGTCAAGGAATTCAAAGACGCATATTTTCTACAATATTGGAACGCGTCATGCCAATATAAGGTCCGTGTTTATTTATTAAGACCGGTGCCTCGAGGATAATCTAGTGAGCTACGACGACCAATTGATGATACGTCATCAAGACTAAAAGTTTAGATCATACGACCGACAATGAAATCTTAGAGGCAATTCGACACCACTTTCCGATTCAGGGGCAAAGACCATCGGTCGTTGCGCAACCGAGAAACACACCGGACGTTGTAACATTTCTCAACAAAGTGCTTCAGCGCCATCGAACCAAGGACCTAGTTTCGACAACTGAAGCCACCGCTCCAATCAAGAGACAGGACACGCTCAGCAACCAAAGACGTACAGAGGCACCACAGCCTCGGTCGACTGGTCACTCTCAAGGATAAAATGAAATCAAGAGAGAGACAATGAATGCAATTCTTATGGTCCTTCAATTGAACTCACATCTGCATTCATGGATGATACAACGCGCAGACAAGTTTCGTGGGCTCACTTCTTCATAAGTCTATACGCCCACTTTGAAGAAACAATTATACATAAATAAACTCATCGCCATGAAAACATTGGCCGGCTCCTACTTCTCAAGGACAACTCACTCGCGAACGCAAGTTCAAACATTACTGAGTTGTGACAAAGCAAGATGAAGAATATTTCTTTCAGCACAAGTAAAGTTAAGTAAAGTTTGTCATGCTATGCGCCATGTAGGCGCTTGGGGTGAGAGGAGGTGTAGCTCCTCCCTTCCTTGACCTCGGCACTAGATGGGGGTGAGTGGTCAGCATCACCCCCGGCCGGCTTTACCCCCGTGAAAGACCCCGTTACCCATTGAATAAGAGGCTGGGTGGGCCCCAGAGCAGGTCTGGACGCAGAGGCTACAGGAAAAATCCTCTGCCCCAGTCGCGGATCGAACCCCGGTCAGACACGAGCTGACCGCCTCGCAAACGAAGACGGTCGCAGAAAAAACGAGAGAAGGTCGACTCGGATGGTACGAAGACAGAAGAATCGCGAAAATCGGACTACAACAGCAGGTGCGTGAGGTATGGATCTTCATAACAAGAAGCCAAAAATAGGGCAGCTAAAGTTATTGTTGACAAGTTGTTTACTGGTTAAAGGTTCAGATAATTGTACTACAAGTTGTGTTCATCATTTTTGTTTTTATGCCTTGCAACGCACTTATTGCAGGTGCTGTAAATTTAATTTAATTTCTGGTACATTTTGTCTACATAAGTGCATGAAAATGTCTGTTACGCACAGGCACAAACGAGACGTTTTGTTAAGCAAGCCCCGTGGTGACAGTATTACCCACGCAATATTGAAGTTCACAATCCAGCCACAGACAACGCAACCACGGATCACCGTAGAACAGACAAGTTTGGTGGGCTCACTTCTTCGTAAGTCTATACCCCTCTTTTAAGAAAGAATAATACATAAATTACTTTATTTCATTTCGAAGAATGTGCCTGCAACTCTGGTAGAGATGGGAGAGACGTATTTATGCAGAAGGTTAGTTCATTAATTCTAAAAACCAAGAAATTCTGTGGAAGCATAAATAAAGCAAACATTCACGTAAATAACTCCAAAGGCATTTCCGCTACAAGCGAGAATGAGGCATGCAGGCATTCGACTGCGTTTTTGCCCTTAAAACACACACACACACGGAGAGAAATTTTAGCAAATCAAAATGACTCCGGTCTGAATGTCGGCAGAAACTCGTCTAGAAAACCGGATTTTCCTCCGGGCTATTCCCCGTTGTAAGGTGAAAGAGCGTTTCCTATCAACTCGATAATTAAAGAACTTATTATCGTCAGATCCAAATATTATTCCAAGGTAAATATCCCACGCAGGGAGCTACAGTGTCCCTAAGTGACGCATAAATCATGAATCAGGACACGCAAGTGCAGATCTTGATCACAGCGATTAAAATATTTGCACTTTCACATTACAGCACAAATGGCTCAAGTGGTTAAGAGGGGACCCACCCCGCCTTCTACTGCGTTTTGGCAGTAGTAGACTTAGCCGCCTTTCTCCACGTAAGTGACACGTGGTCTTAGGGTTCTGGGTTCATTGCTCGCACGCCCATTCTGTTCCTCCAGTACGAAGTACGTCATAATCGACATTGGGAAGAGACATTTCTACTTAACCTTGGACGGGGTGATATCCCACTCGATCCCATTAGGTCACTGGAGTCGATGTGTGTCTCTCGAAATTGGCCGTCTCCATCTTATGAAGGAGGACTCCAAGAAGAAGGCCGATACACCTGTTCGTGTATTGTGATCAAACAAGAAGAAGAAGAATATTGAAGCTTCATGAAAGAGTTAACACATTCCTGCAAGGGGAGAGTCAGAGATAGGAAATATATCAAAGTCAATCAAGACACGCGAACATGCATTAACAGCCTCGGCCGGCTTTACCCCCGGGAAAGGAACCCGGTACCCATTGTAGACATTCCTGCAAGGGGAGAGTCAGAGATAGGAAATATATCAAAGTCAATCAAGACACGCGAACATGCATTAAGAGCCTCGGCCGGCTTTACCCCCGGGAAAGGACCCCGGTACCCATTATAGACATTCCTGCAAGGGGAGAGTCAGAGATAGGAAATATATCAAAGTCAATCAAGACACGCGAACATGCATTAAGAGCCTCGGCCGGCTTTACCCCCGGGAAAGGAACCCGGTACTCATTGTAGACATTCCTGCAAGGGGAGAGTCAGAGATAGGAAATATATCAAAGTCAATCGAGACACGCGAACATGCATTAAGAGCCTCGGCCGGCTTTACCCCCGGGAAAGGACCCAGGTACCCATTATAGACATTCCTGCAAGGGGAGTGTCAGAGATAGGAAATATATCAAAGTCAATCAAGACACGCGAACATGCATTAACAGCGGGCACTGGCCAGTCTTCCCAAGAAGCCAAGCGTGTAGCAGCTTGTTTCATTTATGAGAAGCTGTTTGCTGCTTCCGAATAGTAAGTGTTCATCATTACTTCTCTCTGATGTAGAGGGAATATTTCCTTCAGCGCAGGGAACCTGTAAAAGTATGAAAGTAAACCACCAGGTGTATCTGAAGTCTTGACCTGATAACTGTCTGTCCTTTTGTTTGCTAGGAATTCTGACATCCCGCTCAACGCAATTATTTCGCTGGAGACACTGTGTGGCTCTAGGAATTGACCGGCTCCTTTCTATGTAGGAGGTGATGCTGCGGGAGGCCTATACACCTACACCTGTATGGTGATTAAGCAACAAGAAGAAGAATACTAGAATCATCAGGAAACAATTAACACATTCCTGCAAGGGGAGTGTCAGAGATAGGAAATATATCAAAGTCAATCGAGAAACGCGAACATGCATTAAGAGCCTCGGCCGGCCTTACCCCCGGGAAAGAAACCCGGTACCCATTATAGACATTCCTGCAAGGGGAGAGTCAGAGATAGGAAATACATCAAAGTCAATCGAGACACGCTAACATGCATTAAGAGCCTCGGCCGGCTTTACCCCTGGGAAAGGACCCCGGTACCCATTATAGACATTCCTGCAAGGGGAGAGTCAGAGATAGGAAATATATCAAAGTCAATCAAGACACGCGAACATGCATTAAGAGCCTCGGCCGGCTTTACCCCCGGGAAAGGAACCCGGTACCCATTGTAGACATTCCTGCGAGGGGAGTGTCAGAGATAGGACATACATCAAAGTCAATCGAGACACGCGAACATGCATTAAGAGCCCCGGCCGGCTTTACCCCCGGGAAAGGAACCCGGTACCCATTGTAGACATTCCTGCAAGGGGAGTGTCAGAGATAGGAAATACATCAAAGTCAATCGAGACACGCGAACATGCATTAAGAGCCCCGGCCGGCTTTACCCCCGGGAAAGGAACCCGGTACCCATTGTAGACATTCCTGCGAGGGGAGTGTCAGAGATAGGACATACATCAAAGTCAATCGAGACACGCGAACATGCATTAAGAGCCTCGGCAGGCTTTACCCCCGGGAAAGGACCCCGGTACCCATTATAGACATTCCTGCAAGGGGAGAGTCAGAGATAGGAAATACATCAAAGTCAATCGAGACACGCTAACATGCATTAAGAGCCTCGGCCGGCTTTACCCCCGGGAAAGGAACCCGGTACCCATTGTAGACATTCCTGCGAGGGGAGTGTCAGAGATAGGACATACATCAAAGTCAATCGAGACACGCGAACATGCATTAAGAGCCCCGGCCGGCTTTACCCCCGGGAAAGGAACCCGGTACCAATTGTAGACATTCCTGCAAGGGGAGTGTCAGAGATAGGAAATATATCAAAGTCAATCGAGAAACGCGAACATGCATTAAGAGCCTCGGCCGGCCTTACCCCCGGGAAAGAAACCCGGTACCCATTATAGACATTCCTGCAAGGGGAGAGTCAGAGATAGGAAATACATCAAAGTCAATCGAGACACGCTAACATGCATTAAGAGCCTCGGCCGGCTTTACCCCTGGGAAAGGACCCCGGTACCCATTATAGACATTCCTGCAAGGGGAGAGTCAGAGATAGGAAATATATCAAAGTCAATCAAGACACGCGAACATGCATTAAGAGCCCCGGCCGGCTTTACCCCCGGGAAAGGAACCCGGTACCCATTGTAGACATTCCTGCGAGGGGAGTGTCAGAGATAGGACATACATCAAAGTCAATCGAGACACGCGAACATGCATTAAGAGCCCCGGCCGGCTTTACCCCCGGGAAAGGAACCCGGTACCCATTGTAGACATTCCTGCAAGGGGAGTGTCAGAGATAGGAAATACATCAAAGTCAATCGAGACACGCGAACATGCATTAAGAGCCCCGGCCGGCTTTACCCCCGGGAAAGGAACCCGGTACCCATTGTAGACATTCCTGCGAGGGGAGTGTCAGAGATAGGACATACATCAAAGTCAATCGAGACACGCGAACATGCATTAAGAGCCTCGGCAGGCTTTACCCCCGGGAAAGGACCCCGGTACCCATTATAGACATTCCTGCAAGGGGAGAGTCAGAGATAGGAAATACATCAAAGTCAATCGAGACACGCTAACATGCATTAAGAGCCTCGGCCGGCTTTACCCCCGGGAAAGGAACCCGGTACCCATTGTAGACATTCCTGCGAGGGGAGTGTCAGAGATAGGACATACATCAAAGTCAATCGAGACACGCGAACATGCATTAAGAGCCCCGGCCGGCTTTACCCCCGGGAAAGGAACCCGGTACCAATTGTAGACATTCCTGCAAGGGGAGTGTCAGAGATAGGAAATACATCAAAGTCAATCGAGACACGCGAACATGCATTAAGAGCCCCGGCCGGCTTTACCCCCGGGAAAGGAACCCGGTACCCATTGTAGACATTCCTGCGAGGGGAGTGTCAGAGATAGGACATACATCAAAGTCAATCGAGACACGCGAACATGCATTAAGAGCCTCGGCAGGCTTTACCCCCGGGAAAGGACCCCGGTACCCATTATAGACATTCCTGCAAGGGGAGAGTCAGAGATAGGAAATACATCAAAGTCAATCGAGACACGCTAACATGCATTAAGAGCCTCGGCCGGCTTTACCCCCGGGAAAGGAACCCGGTACCCATTGTAGACATTCCTGCGAGGGGAGTGTCAGAGATAGGACATACATCAAAGTCAATCGAGACACGCGAACATGCATTAAGAGCCCCGGCCGGCTTTACCCCCGGGAAAGGAACCCGGTACCAATTGTAGACATTCCTGCAAGGGGAGTGTCAGAGATAGGAAATACATCAAAGTCAATCGAGACACGCGAACATGCATTAAGAGCCCCGGCCGGCTTTACCCCCGGGAAAGGAACCCGGTACTCATTGTAGACATTCCTGCAAGGGGAGTGTCAGATAGGAAATACATCAAAGTCAATCAAGACACGCTAACATGCATTAAGAGCCCCGGCCGGCTTTACCCCCGGGAAAGGACCCCGGTACCCATTGTATACATTCCTGCAAGGGGAGTGTCAGAGATAGGAAATACATCAAAGTCAATCAAGACACGCTAACATGCATTAAGAGCCCCGGCCGGCTTTACCCCCGGGAAAGGACCCCGGTACCCATTGTATACAGCGCAGGGAACCTGTGAAAGTAAACCACCAGGTGTATCGGAAGTCCTGACTGTCTTTCCTTCTCTTTCTAGCAAGTCTGGCAAGGTACCTCCAAATTCCATTCCGGCCCTGAAGGAAGCTTGTAAATTTCATTCTTGGCCGGCACCTGTTTTTAGAAGTGGTCCAACACAGGAAGGGATGTACTCCTGTACCTGTGTTGTGACGAAGCAGAATGAGGAAGAGCAATTGAAGCTTCAGGAAAGAATTAACACATTCCTGCAAGGGGAGTGTCAGAGATAGGAAATACATCAAAGTCAATCAAGACACGCGAACATGCATTAAGAGCCTCGGCAGGCTTTACCCCCGGGAAAGGAACCCGGTACCCATTGTAGACATTCCTGCGAGGGGAGTGTCAGAGATAGGACATACATCAAAGTCAATCGAGACACGCGAACATGCATTAAGAGCCTCGGCAGGCTTTACCCCCGGGAAAGGACCCCGGTACCCATTCTAGACATTCCTGCAAGGGGAGAGTCAGAGACAGGAAATACATCAAATTCAATCGAGACACGCGAACATGCATTAACAGCGGGCACTGGCCAATCTTTACATGAAGCCAAAGAAGTAGCTGCTAGATCAGTTTTGGACAGGATCTTAGTTGCTTCCGAAGAGTAAGTGTTCATCATTACTTCTCTCTGATGTACAGAGAATATTCTTACAGCACAAATAAAGTTAAGTAAAGTTTGTTCAGCTATGCGCCATGTAGGCGCTTGGGGTGAGAGGCGGTACAGCTCCTCCCTTCCTTGACCTCGGCACTAGATGGGGGTGAGTGGTCAACATCACGCCCCGGCCGGCTTTACCCCCGTGAAAGACCCCGTTACCCATTGAATAAGAGGCTGGGTGGGCCCCAGAGCAGGTCTGGACGCAGAGGCTATAGGAAAAATCCTCTGCCCCAGTCGCGGATCGAACCCCGGTCAGACACGAGCTGACCGCCTCGCAAACGAAGACGGTCGCAGACAAAACGAGAGAAGGTCGACTCGGATGGTACGCTCACACGCTCAGACGGAATTAATCACTCAGGAATACGATTTGGAAACTTATGACTTCATGGCCGACATAATGAGTCGACACCCGGTTGGTCTCACAGGTAAGCAAATTGAAAACATGGGCAGACCGAGGGAAGTTCATGTGGGGGGGCGGGCACCCCTGTTATACCGGTATGATGGTGCTAGTAATATTGTCCATGGATATCCACTCGATCCCATTAGGTCACTAGAGACAATGTGTGCGTCTAGTAATTGGCTGGCTCCTTGCTATGTAGGAGGAGTTCCTGAGCAAGGCTCATACACCTGTTCGTGTATTGTTACCAAGCAAGAAGAAGAAGAATATTGCAGCTTCATGAAAGAATTAACACATTCCTCCAAGGGGAGAGTCAGAGATAGGAAATACATCAAAGTCAATCAAGACACGCGAACATGCATTAAGAGCCTCGGCCGGCTTTACCCCCGGGAAAGGAACCCGGTACCCATTGTAGACATTCCTGCAAGGGGAGAGTCAGAGATAGGAAATACATCAAAGTCAATCAAGACACGCGAACATGCATTAAGAGCCTCGGCCGGCTTTACCCCCGGGAAAGGGCCCCGGTACCCATTGTAGACATTCCTGCAAGGGGAGAGTCAGAGATAGGAAATACATCAAAGTCAATCGAGACACGCGAACATGCATTAAGAGCCTCGGCCGGCTTTACCCCCGGGAAAGGACCCCGGTACCCATTGTAGACATTCCTGCAAGGGGAAGTCCGGCAAGATACCTTCCAACTCCATTCCGGCCCTGAAGGAAGCATGCAAATATCTTTCTTGGCCGGCACCTGTTTTCAGAGTTTCCCCAACACAGGGAGGGATGTACTCCTGTACCTGTGTTGTGACAAAGCAAAATGAAGCAGAATATTTGAAGCTTCAGGAAACAATGAACACATTCCTTCGAGGGGAGTGTCAGAGATAGGAAAAAGTACAATTAATTAAACACAGTTCTAGGACATTAAGAGCCTCTGAAGAAGGCACCGCACGCGCATAGCGGAATATTACAGCCTCAATTAATTTCACCAGCTCAGATCCAACAGTCATGAAGGGTCGTCAGAGACCGAGTATTCCTTCCAACATAATTGATTTTGGCGTGTTTATTCAAGACACTTACTTCGCGTATGTCATTAAGCTATCTTAATCTTCTCATTTAAGCGATGTTCGCAAATCATGTGCACCCTTTCCCCAATAGGACAAACGGGTCGACTGCTAAGGTCACATTCACTCGACCTGA
Organism: Zootermopsis nevadensis; assembly: GCF_977971745.1. Lineage (NCBI taxonomy): Eukaryota > Metazoa > Arthropoda > Insecta > Blattodea > Termopsidae > Zootermopsis > Zootermopsis nevadensis. The sequence continues at coordinate 89,068 of NW_028259163.1, forward strand.
GGAGGAATTTGTACTGACAGACAAAAGGAGACAATATTATACCCGTCATTGCAACCTCGAGTGAGTAGCAAGATCTTCCATTCAGTTGCAGACTGTGAAGTAAGACTTTCCTTCAATTCAACGATTCTGGAATACCGGAACTGAATTGCAAGACATTGAGGACGTTTGGGTGTATGTAGCACCTCCATACGCCGAACGCATCACAGTTATTTGTCCAGAGCCCGATCCTGCAGACGTAACCACTAACGGGTTAGGCAAATTTACATTCCTGAAACCTTGTTCAGGGTACGGACATCGAGTTTTAATTCAGGCACATTCCATCCGAGAAGTAAATCGCATTGATAAAGACGTAATACTTGGAATATGTCTCTTGTGTGAGGAAACTGGATAACATTAAGCTAGATACACCGATCAAAACTATTATAACACATTCCGTGCCCCAGGCTTGTCGGTTCTACATCTAAGTGTGCCGCCACTGGCCTGCCTGGTGTTGCTCTTTCGTGAAAATTGGAACGTCTGCTGCTACCATGGCAACAGGCACAATTGGCACGTGCTGATGCAGTCCACCACGACTTCTTCCCCGGTACAATCGAGTCTTAAGCCATACACGGCTCAACAGTGCGATGACTAAGCTACGTCTTCAGCGCCGTCAGAACCTCAAATGTCACCAATAAATCTGATCTCTGTATTCACTGTCTACATGGAATTGTACACAAGAGCGACACCAAAACGCACATTTCAACGGAGCCTCGCTACCCGGTCCGCGACTTAAATACAGCGTCAAAGGATTTTTATATTCAAATACGTTTTAATTAGGAAACTCATTGCCATGAAAACATTGGCCGGCTCCTACTTATCAAGGAAAACTCACTCGCGAACGCAAGTTCAGGCATTACTGTGTAGTGACAAAGCAAGATGAAGAATATTTCTTTCACACAGGGAACCTGTAAAAGTATGAAAGTAAACCACCAGGTGTATGTGAAGTCCTGACCTGATAACTGTCTTGTGCCAGTCCAGGTCTGTGGTTCAATTCCCGAACGGACTGGGCCTTGAGAGGAAAGGTAAACCAGGCTTCGGCATGTTGATCTGGCTTATTAAAAAACCGAAGAAGGTGTAATTAAATGATTTTTGGAACGCCTTACATCACCTAAATTAGACCGAATTCTTAATTTTGGCTTTGTTAAACATGTTAAGTTGAAGGAATGGGGCCCCACATGGCCACTTGCGGGTCACCCTCCTCGACATTCTTTCTGTCCCGAGGGAGCCTGGAGTAGAAAAAAGGCAAACATAAACCAACAAAGAAAATACTTAAGCCACCCCACACATGGTGTCATCCCTTCCAGATGCGGGGTGATGACTGCATTACGACCATCGCATCCCTGCGATGGACCAATTGACTTTGAACACAGCTTATAGGCGCGTTCCCGCCGTTGTGGAGGAACGAATCAGATCGCCGCATTTAAGCCAAATTCAATAACAAATTACGTAATGCAGGGGTATTTAAGCGCGAACGTGGTTGCGGGGCGCTCTCTAAAGTTTTGGTCCTTCGATTGAGAGGGGGTGTTTTTAGCAAACATACGAAAGAACAAAAGAACACCTGAGCCATCCAACTGCCTCCGTGAATAGTGCCTAAGATATATATGTTCCTGCGTGTATTAAGGAACAATAAAATGTCGTCCATCAGTGCAACACAGAAAGACTTTGATGTCCATTTGTGCAGAAAACCTGCTCCACCTTCTAATTCGCGTATATTCCCAGGGAGTCGGAAACTCGTGCTCACCGACAACCCCACACCATCATCAACAATCCCTTTCTGTATCTTTACACATCCGACGTCAAGAAGCTGTAACCATCTGAGCAAACCAGGCGACGACTATACTAAACAAGCTGTGTGACGTGTGGTGGAAGGAAAGGGGACGGCTACAGTCTGTCCTCTTACTTCCTAGGAAGTCTGACATCGTCATCGTGACGCTGCAGTTGATGTGCAGTTATCGAGGTTGGCCACCTCCTGCTTACCAAGGGCAACTGACCCATGAGCGCACATTCAAACATTACTGCATAGTGAGGAAGCAGGATGAAGAATATTTCTTTCAGCACATTAGGTCACTGGAGTCGATGTGTCTCTCTCGAAATTGGCCGTCTCCATCTTATGAAGGAGGACTCCAAGAAGAAGGCCGATACACCTGTTCGTGTATTGTGATCAAACAAGAAGAAGAAGAATATTGAAGCTTCATGAAAGAGTTAACACATTCCTGCAAGGGGAGAGTCAGAGATAGGAAATATATCAAAGTCAATCAAGACACGCGAACATGCATTAACAGCCTCGGCCGGCTTTACCCCCGGGAAAGGAACCCGGTACCCATTGTAGACATTCCTGCAAGGGGAGAGTCAGAGATAGGAAATATATCAAAGTCAATCAAGACACGCGAACATGCATTAACAGCCTCGGCCGGCTTTACCCCCGGGAAAGGAACCCGGTACCCATTGTAGACATTCCTGCAAGGGGAGAGTCAGAGATAGGAAATACATCAAAGTCAATCAAGACACGCGAACATGCATTAAGAGCCTCGGCCGGCTTTACCCCCGGGAAAGGACCCCGGTACCCATTGTAGACATTCCTGCAAGGGGAGAGTCAGAGATAGGAAATATATCAAAGTCAATCAAGACACGCGAACATGCATTAAGAGCCTCGGCCGGCTTTACCCCCGGGAAAGGACCCCGGTACCCATTGTAGACATTCCTGCAAGGGGAGAGTCAGAGATAGGAAATATATCAAAGTCAATCAAGACACGCGAACATGCATTAAGAGCCTCGGCCGGCTTTACCCCCGGGAAAGGACCCCGGTACCCATTGTAGACATTCCTGCAAGGGGAGAGTCAGAGATAGGAAATATATCAAAGTCAATCAAGACACGCGAACATGCATTAAGAGCCTCGGCCGGCTTTACCCCCGGGAAAGGACCCCGGTACCCATTGTAGACATTCCTGCAAGGGGAGAGTCAGAGATAGGAAATATATCAAAGTCAATCAAGACACGCGAACATGCATTAAGAGCCTCGGCCGGCTTTACCCCCGGGAAAGGAACCCGGTACCCATTGTAGACATTCCTGCAAGGGGAGAGTCAGAGATAGGAAATACATCAAAGTCAATCAAGACACGCGAACATGCATTAAGAGCCTCGGCCGGCTTTACCCCCGGGAAAGGAACCCGGTACTCATTGTAGACATTCCTGCAAGGGGAGTGTCAGAGATAGGAAATACGTCAAAGTCAATCGAGACACGCGAACATGCATTAAGAGCCTCGGCCGGCTTTACCCCAGGGAAAGGACCCAGGTACCCATTGTAGACATTCCTGCAAGGGGATAGTCAGAGATAGGAAATACATCAAAGTCAATCAAGACACGCGAACATGCATTAAGAGCCTCGGCCGGCTTTACCCCCGGGAAAGGACCCCGGTACCCATTGTAGACATTCCTGCAAGGGGAGAGTCAGAGATAGGAAATACATCAAAGTCAATCAAGACACGCGAACATGCATTAACAGCCTCGGCCGGCTTTACCCCCGGGAAAGGAACCCGGTACCCATTGTAGACATTCCTGCAAGGGGAGAGTCAGAGATAGGAAATACGTCAAAGTCAATCAAGACACGCGAACTTGCATTAAGAGCCTCGGCCGGCTTTACCCCCGGGAAAGGACCGCGGTACCCATTGTAGACATTCCTGCGAGGGGAGTGTCAGAGATAGGAAATACATCAAAGTCAATCAAGACACGCAAACATGCATTAAGAGCCTCTGAAGAATGCACTGCACGCGCATAGAGGAATATTACAGGCTATTACAAATGCCATTGCTCATCTTAAATCCTAGATGAAAACTGATTGACTTTTCTTTATACAAGCTGCTTGTTTGCAGCAATCGGGAATGGATCAACGACTGAGGAAGACAAGCATTGCCAGTGGACATTAAGCTAAATAAATTCACATAATCCTCAAACATTCAGTGTGGTGTTCAAAAAGTGCGACCTTTCTATGCAGAGTGCATTATAACAAGCAATCGTCTAATGAATTGTATGATTTTAATAGACAGACTAAAGAATTAATGTTTTTGCCACTGATGATAACCTCATGAGGTCGAAACACATTTGGCACAAAATGCTTTTCAGAACGTAAACTGTTCTGTTTGTATGCATCATTTTATATAATTTAGATAAATATAAGTTTCTAAATTTATGCTCCTGAACAGCCCTTTCAGGTTGCATCTCAGCCTCAGCATCCGATAAATGCGGTCTGAATATCTGCTTTGTTGGTGCAGTCACATTTCAACAACCGCAAACCTAAGCACGTCCAGTAGATGTGATTAAAAGATGAATTTAATAACTTTCATGATAAGACTTAAAAGGCAGTAGACCTAAAATTGCTCAGTACAGAAAGAGACGGTTTTCAAACTCACCAATTCAATAAATCACTTCCAGCATTTTAGTGTCACAAATATTCAATTCAAAATTTCAGAGAAATAACTGCACTGAAATGTCTTCAGCATTATACAGACTATATTTTTGAATTTATATCTCAATGTTCTTTGTTTTATATTTTCATTATGCACCTGTTCCACAGACCAATTCAATTCAATTCCATTCACTCACTCAAGTGAGGTGTGGCACGACATAAGAAGCTGGGTGACTTTTATTCAAGTTATGGCACCTGTGGTATCTGGTGCTGAAGACCAGAACTAAATCCTGGGACATGAATTCATTTGATTCTGCTACGTAAATGACACTAAACCAGAGTCATCACAGCAAAGACAGTAAAATAGTGGAAGCATGTGTGCGCATGAAACAAAATGGCTCTTTCCATTATCTTACACTACTTTTCTTATGCAATAGTTGGCCACCCTGATTCCACACCCTATACATTTTTAAAACCAACAGTAACACCCACGCATCTAGGTCACAGGCACAGGTGATGCAACTACGGCAAGCAGACCGGTGGACAAAACAGCCAAGTGCTCAATATAATGCACCAAACATCCAGTGAGGTGTTACACAAATATGATTTTGTAAAGAACTCGCCTTTTATGCTCAGTTAAAAACCATAATCTTTTTGACAATGATGACCTCTTGAGGTCAAAACCCATTTCGCATTAGCGTCCTTCAAAGTGGAGACAGTTTTGTTTGTATGCAAGGTTTTAAGATTACCTTTCAACCACACGACATGGCTGGCAACCTAAGAAGAATCTTAGTTGCGAGGAAAGCTCCAGGTCATACTGGCACTTACTTGTTACACTCCAGCTGCTACGACTACTTCTGCGCTCACCTTAAAGGCCCCAGGCTGCAACTGTTCCAGTCCTGAAAACAAAAATGTACAAAGTCCTTTGAAGACTAGTTCACTGGATTCCAGACATCAAATTCACAGTAACCACTTTGATCTCTTAATTATTGTTATACACATTTTGGTTAATGTGTTTTTTCAGAAATACAATGATGTGAAAACTGAGCTCCAGAAAATGTTACTAGGAAGTGGAAAATGGCTGAGTGTTAATTGAAAGCACATTATCTTGGACCAACTAAACTCCCACATACAGTATGCACACGCACATAAAGAGGGGGCGAGTGACATGGGGTTTCTTAAGAACACAGGTCAAGTTTATGGTTGAATTTGAGTTGTGATATCATGTGGGCCTGCAAAGTGATGCTGCACTGCTCTTCAGACAAGCACAAACACAGGTGACACACAATTTGCCACTCAGCAGACTCTGAAGAATTAAGTAAGCCTCTAGTACAGTGTTCCTAGAATGACAAAAAACATTCACATCCAAAATATCCAGTTTCCTGAATGCATACATACACAAACAATAACAGTAGAGATTCTTGGGCAATGACATTCCAGGCTTTTTAGAAAAATAAAGTATGTTACAAACATATTTCCAACTCAGTCCTCAGTTATGAAGATGGCGATATGCGTTCAACCCACGAACAAAGGACAAGTAGCGGCTTTGTCATTACGCGTGAATCGAGTGAAGTTATTTACTTCTCGGAATGGCACGCGTAAAATACCCACAATATTAATGCATAAACGTACTCAATTTCCCTTGCCCAAGTCACATACATTCGAATATGCAGTCAATTTCTAGCGTTCTTCTTCCAATCACCGCCCGCACAACATTCGCAAACAACTCAACACAACACAACCTCAAATGGCAAAAAATGAATATGAACGTACGTTGCAGCGTCTTAAAGGATAACCGAATGACAACAGGAAAACCATAACGATCCACACTGCAATGAATATTCTGATTTAATACCTTGGTCCAAGAGTTACGAAGGGAACTGACCCTCAGAAAACAAACGCCGCTTCTCATGAAACACAAAAACTAAAACAGGGCGTGGTCCTGCGCAGGCGCAAGACATCGTCACTTGCCAGCAGTCACAAGTTTCGTGCAAGCAGGCCGCACTCTCTCTCTCTCTCTCTCTAACCGAATTGCTCATGACTGAGCATCGTGACCCCACATGCGTTGCTTCAATAGGCCGTATTCAAAACACTCTCAATAAAGTATCACCACGGTACATAACACAGGAAAGTCAATTTCACTGCACTACACATCACTAGAAAATTATCAGGTCAAGACTTCAGATACACCTGGTGGTTTACTTTCATACTTTTACAGGTTCCCTGCGCTGAAAAAATTATTCTCTGTACATCAGAGAGAAGTAATGGTGAACACTTACCCTTCAGACGTGCTGCTGGCACATGCAGCCATTTCCTCCTGCCTCAACCTCTTTGAAGAAGGACCAGCTTCCATTGCTGTGAACATACAGCATGTATAAAGAAAAATCAAGTTGTTTTCATCTCGGATTTAAGATGAGCGGCATTTTCACAGTAAATTGAAAAGGACACGGTAATGTTTGAGATTAATATTACATCAGATCACAAAACTGCAGAGTAGTCACTTTTGTTCCGACATTCTCAATACAATAAAGTTAAAAGAATCAATCAATAATCCAAATGTAGGAATAAAACTGTATGAACCATATGTTCCCCTCAACAGAAATCTTCAGTAAAAGGCAAAAGATTTATGCGTATTGAAGGGAAACCAGAGGTTTTAAATAAGCTAAATAATGTAGAATAAAAAATTAGATAAAACCCCAAACATTTGGGAAATGTGTGATTATTGACGTTGAAAGAAATACGAGTATAATGAAATAACAGTATGTAACGACGCTATGCTGCAGAATTCCGCCCCAAAACATGTAATGACACACACCCTACCACTTACAATCTGGTACCTTGAAACAGTGGGGTGCTTCCTCAAGCATAAACTTTAACCTTTTGCAGCTGAAACTTGTGCAAATAATATTTAAAAATAAACTTTCTTTTTCTAACAAAAAACAGCCTCCTCAACTGGTGAATGCTCTTTAGCGAAATTATCAATGCTGATCAGCCTGCAAACTAGTATACCAATTCATCAATGAAGATGAACATGACAGAAATTTAAACCGATGGCAATGGTATATCACCTACGATAGATGTGACAGACAGTAAGAGTGTCCCAAGTTACAGCTGTCATTTCCATACGGTTATCTCTGCACGAATATCATAAAATGTAATTGTTATGCATTGAGGGAATTTCTATAAAAACCCATATTATATTGGACCAAATTGTATCCTTGTATTTAAATACATGCTAAAAAGCTGTGATTACAATAAAAAAGTCATTCAAATTCTGAATGAAAGTTCTGTAACAAGTGAATAATATGGGCATGTGAATTCTTGCAAAGCAGAAGCAGGCTCCTGACCAGCACATCAACATCCAGTCACAATCCCTGCAAGATTTCAACACTGGTATAGTGAAGATAGTTTCAACAGATGTTCTCAAACAAAATGAACAACAGCAAGACCAGCAAAGAACATTCACATAGAAGACACACTGCACACAACCCATAAATTTCTCCTTCAAGTAGATTATGCAATCATAATCTACAAAGTCACCAAATTTCTAGTACTTTCCTTCTGCAACCATGACAGGCCCAATATAGACAAGTGGGTGGGGAGTGGAAATATTCTACTTGAGTGTGCCCTTTGCAATGCAGACAAATCACATATTGGATTAACCGACAATTCATCCTTAAATAGGAATGATCATACCAGACGTGGATTACAACTTAACTCAAAGGGCAACGAGAAGCTTGTGCAACTCACTGCTAATTAGATTAGGTGCAAACTCCATACCTGTAATCACTGATGTAAGATCTAACCCTTCTTTTAGGCTTAAGCCCAAATCTGTCACCAAATACCTGAAAGATGTCTACATCAATGCTAATAAACCAGTTCTAAATTCAGAATACAATCAAGATAACAATTCTGTGGTGCACCATCATAACATAAGAGGACTTTCAAACAAAACTGATCAACTATCAGTGTCCATTAATAATAAATACACACCCTAATCTGTGTTTAACCCAACACCACAGGTAAAACTTGAAAATGTTACTTTTGGAGGTACTTACTCTATACGAAATATGGTAAAAGAAGGTGCAAGTATTATTGCCAAAAAGAACCTAAAATTTGATTAGATAAATGTATTGTGTCACTAAAATAACAAGAAATAGACGCTGCATTGTGCAATTGGAATCTAAACATTCCAACATATATGTCCTAGCTATACATAGAGCCCCCACCGGCAATGCTGACTTTCCTAAACAAGTTAGAGAGCATTATAAATTATCTTTATAAACCTACAGCAGAACATGTAATCTGTGGTCCCATTATCATTAATACAAATTATCTTATTGAAAGTTACCATAAAAATGTGTAAAATGCCCGACTAGCATCTTTCAATGTCATGGCAATAGTTAATTTCCCCATAAAAATTCAAAATTACTCCATCTGATCACGATGTACAACTTCTAGTAATATTAATAATAAAAAAGTCGATCTCCAGTTATCGTAAGTATAGAATATCAATCAGACTCAGAAATGAAGACACTATTAAAGAATGTATAACACATCCAATGAAAATGTGCACTCAGTATTAAACAGCCTTGATGTAGATTAAAAATTCAACATATTCCTAAATAATCTCTTAAAAATGTATAAGCAAGTTTCACCATCAAAACAGTGATAAAATATCTGAAAAGAATGATTGGATCACAAAGATAAAAAAAGATTACCTAATTTGTCAATAGTGCAACAACCAAGTAATGAAAATTCACTGCAAGAAATATTATAACATACTTACTTGCTCGAGGTCTAAATCAGATTAAATGTGACAACCAGACTAAACAGCCTCGAGCAGACCAACAAAATAAAAGCAGTCTGGAAAACATGAAAGAAATAAATCAGGGAAATATTCTACAGAAATATTGACCTCTTTAATAAAGATAAATGATAATGTAATAAAAAATATTAAGCTCTTAGCCAATTATTTCTTAACAAATACAGAAAAGATTAATAATCACGCTACAAAACAGAAGCAGAAGTCACAACAAAATATCTTTGTCAAACAATCCCAAACACACGAAGTAGAATGATGGTGCCATCGTCGTCGCGACCAGAGATGACATTATCAGAAACGCAGAGAGAACCCCTATTCTTGTCAGCACTCCATTGTCCACACTATGCGCACACTTATAACGTATACCATTATTCGCGAGACTGTATTCAAACGTTCAACAGTCGACATACAAAGAACATCTCCACGATGCATTACCTTGATTTTCCCTTCTACGTTCTTTGGTCACCACACTCGAATACGTCACAATATTCCATGAAAGCATTCATAGCACGGACACAACATCAACAACACGAAGCTAAGAGTGCACGTGGTTTACGACAGCAATGAAAGCGACGTCGTGCGTTTAATCGGCCAGAGTAAATTGTCAGTGACCTAGAAAGTGGTCGAAAATCAGGTTAAAGTTCTGATACTGTTACTATATAGTACGCGGGTTTACGGAACAATGAAACAACAATAACAAATCAAAATTATATTCACGACGGAATTAGGGGGAGGCTAAATTCCGAAAATGCCTGCTACTGCTCAGTTCAAAATATTTTGTCTTCACGTTTGATTTCTAAGAACCTGAAGATTAAAATATACGAAACAATAATTCTGCCAGTTGTCTTGCATCGGTGCAAAACGTGGTCTCTCACTCTAAGGGAGGATATTTGGGCCTAGGAGAGAAGACGATGGGGTCTGGAGAAAACTGCATAATGAACTTCAAAATTTATATTCCTCCCCCAATATTGTCAGGGTGATTAAATCGAGAAGAATGAGATGGGCGGGGCATGTAGCTCACATGGATGAGACAAGAGGTGTGCACCGGGTACTGGTTGGGAAACCTGAAGGGAAGAGACCGCTGGGTAGACCTAGACGTAGATGGGAGGATAATGTCAGGCGGGATCTATGGGAGATAGGAGTTGACGGAGCCTGGATTTTGTTGGCCCAGGACAGGGCTTCGGTTAATTCGGTGATGAACCTTCGGGTTCGGTAAGCCATATAGTCAATTAGTTGGCTTCATAAGATATCATTTGCAAATAATATGTCGTGTAATTTGAAAGATGCAGTGTTGACAACCTTCTCTGACCCTTCAAAGTCCGGGCGTGCTGACCTCAGCGGGCCATTTGCAGCTGTGCATGTAATTGAAGACGAAACAATAAACTTGTCTTCAGTGGACAAGATAAAGACTTCCTGTCGCCCATATCAAAACAGTTGGCGATGGAAATCTTGAATACGTATAAAAAGGTTTGCAATAACTACAAAATGCTTACCAAACCCCTTTCACCTTCTTATAGCTAATTACGTCTGTGTTACATTTGGTTAGTATCAGCCCTATAATTAGATGCGCGTACATAGGTATTCAACAATTAGTCAGATGCCAAGGTAACCCGCTCTAAAAAATGTCGAGCAAATGTGTGGAAACAAGCGACGAAGGTGAGGCTTGAGTCATTAAATTGGTAATATTTGTCTCCTTGGCAACCTTAGATTTGTGCTGATGAGGAAATATCTTGATCACGTCCTGCTTGCAAAATGGCGAATTAAACACGTCTATGACGCAAAACCTTCTCTGAATACTTTGATATTCAGCTAGTCAAGAAATTTGTTTCTCTTACGCACTACAAAGGCTCATTTCCACACTCACAGAAGATTAGGAGAGAAATGCATCTGCCAGAACATCATGCAGAAGTGATGGAATGATGACTGTAGTTGCTAAGGAGCTAGTTACTATGAGAAACTGGCAGAGTGCTGGGGCCACCAACCTGGTCACAAATACTTAGACACTCTGTACTGTGGACGTGGGGATTCCCCACTAAGTAAAGGAGAGCCAACCAAAATGCCTTACCTTGAGGAAACATCTCTCCATGACACACCAGCAGCAATCTCTATGAAACAACTTTAACAAGCAGAAACAGAACAGAATAAAGAACGCAACTTACCACAGAGGCCATTCCACAAAACAATACTTTTATATCTGACATTACGTCAATAAACAGTTTTACGAGATGCGTTTTAGTGCACGCTGATTACTGAATTGACAGCGTGTCTACACAACAATTTCTCGTTGTGGTCACAATGTTTATTAAGATCCCGGGACCCCTGCAACATGATAATCATATGCTGATTGACTATCCAATATCAAGATCAATAAAACATGCAAAGGTACCTTCTACCTCCAAGATTCATACGCAAAGGAATCTTCACTCACAGACGGCTCGAACACATCCTGCGAAAGAGCTATACCACTTAAATTCCTCTCCCTTCCATTTCAGAATGTGCTTCTAAACCTGGTAAAAAAACTGTGTTTCTACTCTAGCTCAGACATCCCATGCTTCCTGGTAAATAACTCATATGAATATCGTAAAGCATTTGCAATGGGTCCATGCGAAAGTTATCTGCTTCAAACATGTACACGACTTAGCAGTCTTGTCTCTTACATTCAAGCACTTAAAGAGACACTAGTGAAGATTAAAAATTAAGGTTGAAGCATGTAGTGGTCCTCAACAAACCATTCAACTTAAAAAAATGTGCTGATGCAGTGTCAACCTCAATATATGTCAATAAATGTTTACCAGTCTGATAGCTTTTCTGATAAAGATTCATATGCAAAGGAATCTTTACTCACAGACAGCTCGAACACTCTAATATTTTAACAAACATCCTGCAAAAGAGCTATACCACAAGAAATACAACAACCAAGTTACAAAGGGCATTGTAATGATAAACAGTGCCACATATTATTGGACAGACTGAACTCTATCACATGACAAGCACATCTAATACATCACATTGCTCGTGTACTTACACAATGCACGTCAAATTGAGAAAGATACATCTGTAGCAGACAGGAGTGCCCTTCATGATCTCAGCCAATTTTCTGTTGTGATATGAAGTGAGCCTGCCAAGTGTACTGAACATAATCCACTGATTTCCTGGCAAGCAGTAGGCTGGTCAGGTGGCAGACAGCTTTCCCCCGAGTAAAATCCCAAGGATCAATTAACCTTCTTCTCCTCAGCTATTCCCAGAAAGATAAAATGCATTCACTTTTAACTATCAACTTCCCCCCCCCTGACACAAATGCAAAAACAAACATCAATCTGATGACGCAGTTGATTAAATATGTACTTTGTTCTGGGGGCACACCACACATGCAGCATTGCTAAACAAGCATAATTCACGTTCCAAGGCGAACATATTTAAATTCTTCAAGTAACTGTACAAGGCACCAAACCCGCAAAATAATAAACACTTCTCAGTATATAAATGTCACTTTTCAATGCCTCGTGGCGTTCATTTAATCATTCCTCGACAATCATCGACACATAAACTCAATCGACAAACGAGAACACCCCATAATTTCCAGTCTCTTATTCCGTAACCTAATAACAGCTACGAAGATCACTGTTCGCACACAGAAACTTACAGCAATGATTCTTGCATTATGGCATTTTAAGACTGAATATTTGCCATTATGAACTCAAATAAATTTAGCAGGCAAACATGTTCCACGGCAAAACACTAACAACTCACCACACATAAACTAAATACGTCAGTCATACCACACCTCCAAGACTCAAAAGACTAGATTCACCCAACAAATCTTACCAACTTCTGACTTCATTGCTCTCTCTCTGCGAACTTGGCCACAGCGAATTCTAGTAGCGAGCCCAATAAACTACGTATTGAGCGGGAAAGATAAGGGCATAACTGATCGAACCAGAATCCGAAACTACCAAACGCCTCGTAACCGAAGTAACGTACGAGACTGCGGAGGACGACGTCGGCAGTTCGAGACCCAGAGATACTTAGAGTAGTATTAAGTTATAGAAATAAAACGAGGGCAGAAACGGGTTTGGTATTGTATGCTTTACCTTCCCGATTTCTGCCCTCTAAAAAAAATACTGAGGGTTTCGTGGGTGGGATATGGGAGCCTAAGATGAGAGGAAGGAGGGGTTATGCAAAAATATATTTATGAGGGAGCAGCCAAGGTGGTCTACCAACACCAAGCACACATCATATCATATATAATTTCCAGGTCAACAATCTTTAACCAAAACCACGTGTTCAAAGCATTGGAATCAAAAAAGAAAGAATCCAGCCATTTACACAAGTTTTAAAACACAAAAGTCTGATTCAGCAACTTTAAATACTGAACTGATGTGAGGCAGATTTCTTTTTTTATGTATTTCACTGCAATGCTTTTACAACACTGTATTTAATTTGTAACCGTGATGTGCATACACCTTGATAAGTACTTGTGATGATTGTTGTGGTTCTTCAAAGTCTTTGAGTTCTTCATGGACAGCCAGAAGGACTTGAGCAGAAATCTGAACCACGGTTCTCTGTTTTATTGTGCCCCCTCCCTTTCAGGCAAAATCCTCAGGCTGTTTCCCTTCCACAGAATGTAGGGTTGTAGTTTTAAATTTCTCTTTCTTTATAAAAATATGGAATTTCTTCTGCTTAATTGAGCTCAGAGTCCAGTTCAGCATTTAATACTTATATATATTTTCAAAATGCAAAGTAGATTGAAAGGAAAAATTTGAAGTGAAGCTTATAACAGATTCTTCACCTATTTCATTTTGCCTCCTCTTGTCATCTAATCTTCAGAAATCCATAGCTCTGTTCCTTGTAGAGAACAGTTTATTTTATGTTTAGGTGTTTTATAATAGAGTGCTTATAATCTTTCATTTAATTATGTCTTAAAATGTGCTCATTTCCCAATTCTGCATTTAATACATTACGAGTTGCAAAATACAGGAAATTAAAACATTTTATACATTAATAATAATCAATTGACTGTTGAAAAATAAGGAGAAAGGCAAATTTAAAATGCTGAAGAGTGATGTGAGGAGGATGTTAACTGCAAAGTAAAAGTTAAAATGTAATTCCCACTATTAATTGTTAAAGTTTTTACTGCTTGTTGTAAGGATTAATTTGCAGTCCACCTTGAATCTTAATTTCCCCTTTGCGAAGGGGTGGGGCACCACAGTCATTATGTAGCACAGTAAGGTTAAGTGTAGAATTTTTTAGGAATGAAGCAAAGAATTACTCTGTTTTAAGTTATATGTCTTTGCAGCTATGCGTGTGCAGTTTTACAATTTTTGTTAGCAATAATGTTCATAATGTAGCAATATCAAGCAGTTGTAGTGTTTAACGGACAGACAGATTATGTAAAGCTGATGGCAAAAATCGTATTAAGAAGTAGTTTGAAGAAGAGGGGATGTTACTGAAATGGTTGTGAGAGTGTGAACCAGGTTGAGCAACTATGAATGTAAACACACACAGAAACAGTTGTGTAATGCCCACTTGTCATGTTGGTGTAAGATCTTTGTCTTGAATGTTATAAAAAGGAGAGAGTAGTCAGATTGAGATATGTCGTTGTCTACTTTGAATTAATTTTGTTTCCCTTAACCTGACATGTGGACTCATTGTAGACAGTTCAATGTTTAATTCCGTGTTCATAAAGAACATGCATAGGAAAACTTTGAAAGCATAATATTGTACCTTAAATGAGCATAAGAGTTTCAGCAAGATCTGGGTTATTATTTGGTAGGGTAGGATGGGGCATTTAACAATTCTGAATCAATTAAATCTTGTAACTGAATATTTTACGTGAGTACGATTATGAATATGAAGAAGTAACAATTTGAAACACAATGAATAGGCCATATACAATTTGAGTACTTTGCTGAAAGATCGTTAAGACAATAATAATTTTATAAAATCTGGAGGAATACATT
Source organism: Zootermopsis nevadensis (assembly GCF_977971745.1). Lineage (NCBI taxonomy): Eukaryota > Metazoa > Arthropoda > Insecta > Blattodea > Termopsidae > Zootermopsis > Zootermopsis nevadensis. The sequence goes on from NW_028259163.1 coordinate 104,294, forward strand.
TGTATGGATTGTAATGAAAGTTGCATCAACTTTTTAGTTTAAACTCAAATGAATTAGACTGTCTTTGAAAGGACTGATTTTGGGATCTATGTATTTCAATCCCCTTGGTAGAAAATTTTGCGACTGTGAGAGCTGTTAAATGTTTTTCGTTCTAATTGAAATCAAGGGGGCTCTTTTACAACTACATGTTTAAGTTCCACTGATAACAATGATGAATCAGATTTATCAGATTTGGCTTTGACCAGAAAATACAGGAAACTATGTGAAACAATTTTCTCTATTTATAATATCATTTGCTGCGGGTGGTAGGAATGACGTTGTTGGCAGGTGCGAGGGCAGACACCCCTAGACCAGACACAGCAAACACAGAGCCTGCCAAGGGTTGCTGCTTTTGTTCCTCGGCGGTAAGTCCCAGTCGAGAAGTAGTGACGTACAGAATTTCCCTATCGGGGCCCCCAAAAGTCACAGACGTGACTCGGCTGGCTGGGATGTGCACGCTCTGTATTAGCTCACCAGAATCAGGATCCACATTGATAACCTAAAAGAGAATAATCTTATTGCTTTACCATTTTACCCTTTCTTAATCCTCAAGGTGAATAGCCTCCTGGCTTATTATCAAAACCTGCGTTACATTTCATGGAAACACATGAAATATATAAACAAATACTAAACGATTATCATGGGGTATAATGTTGAAAAATCTCTGTTCTGGTAAACTGTTTTGAAAACCATAGAAGAGATGCTTTCAATAAAATCTCAATAGGCTGCACAGGTATTCTGGCCCAGAATTGGGCTCACCATGGAAAGACAATATAAGTAATTGACATGTCCCCTAATTTTATGGACAGAAAGTATTATTTGAGGAAATTTATAGAAACAAATTCTTTCAAGAGAGTGATTATCTGTTCTGTTCTCCACATTCACATGCCTAAGTAATTGTGAACGTTCTAGCTGATATAAAAAACAATATGTTGCTACATGTAGGTCACAGGCAATGTATGCACATAAGCGTATCTCTTCAACATAATATTTACTTATTGACTCTTACCTACTCAATCTTAAAAGAGAGCGGGAAAACTGCTAATATACGCACATTTCATTGTAATCACTAAAATTAATGCCATGTTATTGCCAATCATAATAAATTAGAAATACGGATTTGGTGTGGCTTCTATCAGTTTTAAAATCTTCCATGAGAATCCAATACATTGTTTGAAATTTGAAACCAGGACAATTGTGGAACCTCGGGGAACAAACATGTCCCTTCACTCCCTTAAGAAAGAAAAATTCATGTGGGCCTCCAAAGTTTAGTACCTGGTAAATACGTTCATGCATCTTACAGACAATTCTGTTGAATTGTTTACTTGTAGGAAGGTGTAACGTTAAGATCTGTACAGACCTGGCTGCCATCAAAACAAGCAATCCATAAATTTCCTCTGGAATCTATAGTCATTCCATCTGGGTGACCTGGAACTCCATTCTCTGCAAGATTGAAAACTTTTCTCCTCTTAGCTGGAAATAAGTAAATTTAAAATCAGTCATTAAACATTTAAGCTAATTATTTCTATCAAGGGGAACTCTTAGTACGTAAAATGTTGGTACCTCTTTTCTAGTTTTCTGTCATTCGTAGCGTCCTCTCACTTTCACGGACAGTGACTGGGTCATACAATAACCAGTTTCGGGTATTCTCAATAAGTGACTGATGTGTGTTAGTGTTACTTCTGCACAGACCCACTCTTCGCCAATCTCGTGTGCAAGCTAAATTCTTCCGCTCTTTCTGCTGTTGAGGCCCTTTGACTCAACATTTTATCATAATGCATTGAAATGTGCGCCATTTACGTGTGAGCCGCATCACAATTGCGATACAAACCATCACTTTTCATGTCATTGCGGATAATGTCAGCTTCATAACCACTTCCAGTCATGTCAATGAGACACATTTTTAGGGTTACACTATAACTTCCATTTCCAGCAAAGACTGTGTATAAAGACATCTCTGACACAGATATACTTACTTTTCTTTGTCTCTTAAACATCTGGGAAAGTGAGTCATAAGAACTTGGCTTACTCATTCATGCACATTTCATCTTTGTTGCCATGTATTCTATTCTCCTGAACCAGGCATTCATTACGCTTCAGAGTAAGCAAAGAATGTGTTCTGGCACATCCTGTCTGCCATCTATCAGTGGCCATACAAGGTATTCATGCTGCCACCTATTAATGGTAATATAAACCAGAGTCTAAACTCATTAGAGCAACACATTTTTCCCACTGGCGTTAAAAGTGAGGTTGGTGATAACTAGACTGTTTACTTTGTGGCATATTTGCACTTACTAATTCATTATAGTGCCAGATTATCAAGTACAGTGGTTGGAAGATAAAGGGTTAATGAAAAGGTAGTGGTCCTTGCTGCCTCCACCATCAGGGCAATTGCTTATCACTCTGATGATGGAGGGAACAAGGCCCTCTGAAACGTCAGTATACTTCTACCGGCCTACACGGCGAAACAACCCAGGAAGACAGCCATCTTCATTATTCCTTCCAGACATACATTTTTCTCGCATCTTACAGACAGATGGCTCTTTCTGTGGCACAGTTTTACTTTCAAAGTACCAAAAATCAGCAACACGTGCGGATTCTCTCACAAATCACGGTGAGATTCTCTGACCTTTATCTTTACGAGTTAATAAAACTGTCATTCTGTATTGGTGGTCGGAACTACCAACATTTTAACAGAATAATACAGACAGAGCGGTGGAAAACCTGGAACTAGGTCCATTAGTGTAGACTAGCAAAACTCCTCTCGTCAGCTCACAAAATTGACGTTCTGATGTGCATGGACGACCATAAGTTTCAAAGTCCTGTTCACTGGTACCTTGAGTAAACAAGTTGATGGAACTATCTGCTATAACGCAGGCCTAGTAACTGCCAGCATCCGTTCACTCACCAATCGTGGCTTGTTCTAGATCAAAGTCAAAGACATCCACCTGGCCAGTCGCTGTATCGATGAAGTACATGAGAGTGTTGTCGTCGTTCCATGCCAGACCATTGGAAATACTCACTGGCGACACTTCAGTGACAGGATTATTGTCTGCTTGCAGGAGATAGAATGAGCCTTGATCTGGAGTGACGTAACCAACTACGGGCTCAGGGCCCATTGTGCCTGAAAACATGCATGAAGCAGTGATCAAGATTGTTGACTGTAATTTCCACCCAAACAAGTTTTAAAAAGCCCCTACGGTCACATTGGTTGTGGTACGCAAGCTACCATTCGGGAACCAGAGCTTTCAGAGAACACTGTGAGCCTTTACTGTAGCTTCATGTGGCTGTTATAAAACTTCTGATTAATCCTGAAGGATAGTTTCCCAAACCATTTGAAAATGTTTAAATTTAGCATTGCAAGGGATTGTTTCCCTCACTCTCTCACTTCACGCAGACAACAACTAGCAGTGTTTATTATCAAAGTGCCTGTCCCAACTGTAGAGATAATTGTGAGGCACAGTTAATTAACTGATATGTAATTTCTACACTCTGATGCATCGTTCTTCTCGTATGTGTGTTGGGCATTCTCATTCAAAACAATTATGATCTAAGTCATTCAATTTTCATACATTTGCAAACAGTAGCTTGCTCTGGTACAACCAAATAAGTTGAATTCATAATACATAGAGATGTAACTTATTTTGTAGACTGCCTTTCAAGTTTACATTTAAGAAGACGTGCGTTCGTACTTATAATGTCTTCTTTCCAGCAAGCTAGCTCTATACAAAAGTATTGTTACCACTGACTCAATTTTGAATATAAGTAAATTTCCTTTAAATGTTTATGATTGCTCGGCCTATCGAGGTATGCCCTGCCGTCACGGAACCCGGCAGTCATTATCGCGTCACAAAAGCAGGCCATTCCATTGCAAACCCCTCTCTCTTCCTGTCATGTGTTCTGGCCAAACTTCTTTATGCATTTCTCATTTCCCCAAAGAATGCTGTACCCCATCCACTTCATCGTTCTTGAGTTACACAACATTAGATTAGTTTAAATAATGATCTCATTATCATTTATACTTCACTCTGTGCTCATATCACTTCCTGTCTTTTAGGCCCAAATACTATTCTCGGCGTTGGCAAGTTTCGCCCAGGGTACGTACCTGCCCACAGGCGTCCTCTAGCATCAGCTTTCCCATCATTCCACCTGTTTCCAGATTTGTCTGCACTTGTCTCCACAGTTGCAATAACTGAGACGTTCCTGCTGTTCGCTGAACCGTCAAAGGTTGCATTTTCTTGGTTCCAGTTGAACACAATCACTTCATGCCCACGAGTTGTCAGCAACTGCTGAGTCTTCGTTCCTTGGACTGGTATCACCAGACTGACCCCACCTCCAGCTGGAAAAAGGATGAAACAAGTCCTTAAAATGGGTCCAAGCATACCAACATACTAGCACTTAATAGCCAAAATTATGTCCGCGGTACGCAGAGGAGCGTCCTAATAAATAATAGGGACGAGAGATTCATAAGCAAAACAGTGTAATATGCCACAACAATCACAAAAGGAAATTATTAGAATGTTAATGACCCAGAAGAAGATGACAAAAATAAATCGAGTCCCATGGTCAGACTGTCTGTGACAGGAAATGTTAAACTTTGTGTTTCTCAGGGAGAGCGAGTGTTTGACTTGTGTTATCCACGCCATAACATGAACTGGGGATAAATCGTATTAGGTTAAATTTCTGCGTTGTTAATTTGTTGCGGTCCGCGTTATTTGTGGTGTGCTGATGTGTCCCACGGACTGCTACCAGCTAATACTGGATTCATTTGCATTGCATTTAATTATTTTCTCAGTCAAGAATATTTGGTACCCCAGCACGTTCAATTATGTGAGGTCCTAAAATTATGACACCAATTTTAATGACTATACTGCCTTCAGTCCGTTCCGCTGAGTATCGATTTCTTTTTTTTGTTGTATACTTAGCAATTATGACCTTTCATCCGTAACAGACATTTCTGAACACGCGCTGCTGTCCAGGTTGGTAAGTCTGTAATAGGACGCGCGCAACATAGCTAAAGATGTGCCCATTTGGGAGGTCACTGAATTGAATTGAATTTTGAAACCGGCCACGACCCTTCAGGTACAACACTTTCCGCTTCTCCGAATGTGATAAAAATTATGCCATTCAAAGCTCAGTGACATCCGCAGTTGATACAGCATAATGAAATAGCGTACACTAACCGAACTGCGCATGCGTTACTCTCTCACTAGATGGGTCGTACTTGTTGACGAGTTTTGATTCGATGTCGACGAAGAACAGAACTCCGGTTTCTGAATCCCAGTGGGGGCCTTCGCCGTGCACCACAGGCCCTGTCACTGGCGTCACGGAGGGACTAGCCCCTTCACAGAACCTGCCGAGAAATAAGACGAAAGTAGCTTAAAGTAGGATGGAAAGTTTTGTAAAAATTTTGTGTCTGCGTACAATTTCTCATAAAACGTGGCGGGAGCTTCGTCTCGGAATTGGATGTGACGCGACTACGCGCTCGGATAGAAGCAGCTTAGAATTACGTAACGCGCGCACACAACCGCTTCAATGACATTCACTTTCACTTTTTCCTGCTTCGCCGCGGCTCGGGTCTGAGATTCAGGAGGAGACAAACATTAAAAAGAAACAGATAAACTAAGCGGGCGACTTCGGACTGCGGCCATGTCCTGAAGGTAAAGCTCATTTGACTTCCGTGTCTGCAGAAAATTAATGACTGCCCCTTCATAAACCAACCCCCCCCCTTGCCCCTAATGCTTGTTCCAAAACCAAATTCGCATATTAAGAAGGTCTGCAACTGCATTCAACATTTTCCTTCCGTGAGATCAGTGGAGCTCTGATTTAATTTCGTTTTAAATTTATAATAAATTACGCTTCTTCGACTCGAGTTCTCGGTACCAAATTGCACTCAAGCCGCGTCATGAGTCCTCGTGGCGATTCACAAAATGCGAGCTGTTCGACGTCGCATTTGCAAGCGCCCCCGAGACTTCGCCCTTCATTTATCTCGGCGGGTTCCTCCTAGGACAACGCGAGCCACGTACCTGCCGAGGACCAGGAACAGAAGCACGACGCCTCTGCAATTCGCCATCTCCACGTTTCGACTGAATTTCGGCCGGGCGAAACGTCGCGCTTTATAGGACACCAAGTGCCGGAGGGTTCCTGTTTGCTCAGCTGTAGCACAAAAACATTTGCGTAATGTCAGGGGTAACCAAGACGTGAGTCGTGCAAAAACGAGGCCACAGCTGTCGGGACCCCACTTCAATCAGGGACAGGCGAACCGACGCTTTTGAGACTACGCGGTCCTCCTCTCTCTCTCTCCGTTCCTCTCTTCCGCTTTATTTTCTCCAGTTTCTCCTTATCTTATTGCTTCCATCTTCATGTCCTCCTGCTCCGCTTTGATCACTCGATGTTTTGAACGTAGCCTAACCTAACCTTTCGTTCCGGTCAGCGTGAAACTGTTTCGACACTCTTCGTCCTCTCGCTGTGCCGAAACGACGAATTTCACAGGGACCCAAATTAAACTTCAGCGCTCGATCGATAAATAAGCCTTTCGTCTTTAATTCACGTCACGTCACGTTCTCGGGGCAGCAATTATACAAATATGGCCGCCTTCCGGGTTGTTCCGCCGCGCAGAACTTTACCGACGTTTAAGAAGTGCTTGCTGCCCCCATCAAGACGCCTCTGAAACGTCGGTAAACCTCTACCAGGCTACACGGCGCGAGAACTACGTATTTAAATCGCGTATTCTTGTCTCGGTGGGAAAAATTAAGTTTCGATATATCGATTCCAGAAAGTCGCAAAACTGTTGTGTCCGTGGCCTAAGCCGTTTTCGTCCTGGCACTTCACGAACGGAACCCAAAACCCGAAGCCTCTTCAGGGCGGATTAGTTAGGAAGACGTTCACGGGCTTCAACTCCACGTTTTTCTGTTTCGTCTTCATCCCCTAGGGATTAGGCTGTCCCGCTACTTGGATGTTAAGGACGCGTGCGAAAAGCAACTTCTTCGTTAACCGAGTCTTCCACATTTGACTTAAAACATCCGCACTTTTCGTATCTTCAGTTCATTTTCTAGCCAATTTCTTCAGACAGGAATTTGTAATTTGTTTATTTTCTTCTTGGGAGCGTGTGTAGACTTTTTTATATATCGTGAGCTTTGTGTTGTTGTTATTATTTAATTGGTGCCGGCTGTGTGTAGTGAAGAATAAGAAGGCCTTTGCCCCACAGAGAAATGTCGCAGTTCGAAAGCATTTGAAACTCTGAAATGTTGGTTAGTCACCGGGACTTCGAGGCTCTCGCTCTGTCCGAGTGGACATCCTTGAGCTGCAGAAAATGTCTCCAGCAGTTTGCCCCCCTGCGTTCGTCACAGGCCGTGCAAGTGGCACAATTCGCTGGTGCTCACGAAAAAACTTGCGATAAAGACACGTGACAGAACAACAACCGCTCTAGCGCCTTCGCAATGCGACACGTTCGAACAGACGCCTGCTGATACGGTTAGAAAATCCTTGACAGACTTTAACTACTCCTTTCGTTCACAAATGGCTGCACACTGGAACGTCGCCAAAAATAAGAAGAACTACAACGCTGATGTTAGGTGTGACGTGTTTTGACAGCTGGCACTTGTAAGTAATGGTTTCCACCTGTTCCCATAAAGTACCTTCAACATGTGGCTCGTGAACAGGATGAAGCAGCTAAGTCCAAATGCCTTGTTTTGCACAGAAACATAAAAACAACGTAAATGTGTGGACTCATTATTCTTCCACGAGTTTTCTGTTGTAATGCAAGGACGAACGCCCCATGGGCCACAGAGCGGGGAAATTAAAAAAAAAAAAAGCAACTAACTCCATGCAGCAGTCCTTCCCGCCTTCTATGGCATCAAAAGGGAAATCACCGCCATCACCGGAGCCCGTCCCCCGTTACCACCTTGACCCAGATGTATCCAATCCACGCCCTCCAGCCATCCATATTAATATTATCCTTGGCCTTCTAAGAGGTCTTTTCCACTCAGGATTTCCGTTTGTTAGCGTCCAGCAACCGAATGAACAAGGCACGAGCACAACGAGTAGTCTTCCAGGACAACTTGACCCTACACTACACAGGATGAACAGAATTCAGTCTTCTGTTTTGCCCGGATTCCAAACCGAGACCTTCAATTACCATGGACCCTTCAGTCCGTGACCACCATGATTCAGCATCTTTCAGGGCACAGTCACCACACAATATCACTCTCAGTAGAGATCTACGCAATTGGTGTCGATAAAAAGGGTCGGGGCGTCTTTTATCATTCCTTAGCACAGGGGCACTCGCGAGGCCTCTTCTTGTTCACATAACCAAATAAATGAAAATCCTAGTCAGATGTCACAATGGTTCACTTAATGTTGCAGACTTCGGTACAAGCCTCGCTAAAAAATTCGCATGAGCCAAGAACTTCCGAACGACTTCTATATTCCATGGTGCTCAAATTCTTGCACCGCTTTGGCATTGAAATCAGCTCGACTAACCACGAACCTAGTCTCTCTATTCCAGATCCACATCTGACCTTGGTTAAAGTCGTGCTTAACTCGCATATCTGCTTCCAGTCTAAGATCATGTTCCGCCTTGGAAGCTCCGTAATGCACACCATCAAAGCACATGGCGGTCCGCTCACAAGGTGAAAAGCACATCGCATGCAACTGGCAGTTTGTGCATTCAATCTCCCCATCTTGGATGAGACAGAGCGCTGCCTAGGACCAACATGGTTTTCACGTCTTCAGAAGGAATCTTCGGGGCCTCAGTCTGAAATTGCTAGCAAGGAGCTAAAAATTCTGATTCTTTACAACTCTCAGAATTATAACTTGGCTCTCCAGAAAGAATTTAAGAAGATAGTTATGATGTTTTTCCTTGCACTGTGTGGTCTGTTGACCCCTGACTATTAATTAATTGTGTACTGATTAAGCTGCAGTTTCTTAAATGACGCTGCTTCTAGCAAGCTACATTTCTGCTTTCAGGAAATATTACGATGAACCTAACAATCGAAAGTGGGCTGGACCCTTCTTGCTGCAGGTTTCACGCAAAAGAAGGGTAAGAAACAGGTGCACTTTGTCTCCATACACAGCATTAACAGACTCGTTCTTGGGGTTCCAAAGAATGTACTTCCTTCTTCAGGAGGGTTCTGTAAGCAACTGGCTTAAGTTCAGGTATCAATACTATAGACGCCAATTCGCCGACATTTGCAAAACTTGGTGTAAATAACATGCCTTTGGAAATATTCGCAGCTCGTTACATTTAACATGATGTCATCAACAACATTACATGACAACTACAGAAACTACTGAGGTGAGTTAACACCAGAGCCATTCAATGTAGCGTAAAGACGTGTGCGTGTTGGGGTGAGTGACGGCGGGCAGAACTACAACCGACATAATAAATCATTGTAGCTTGACACAATATATTTATATGGTTACATGTTACACACACGTTTACTAAATTATCAACTGGCGCTAGAACTTGGAAGTTACGAGAACCAACGAAGTCCTTCTTTCTGTCACTTGCTCATACTGACTTAGCTCAGCTTAATATTACATTTTATCATCCCTTCTATTCTTTCTCAGGGGCTGGCTCTGGACTGGACGACCAGGGATCAGACAGGCTCTGGGGCCCACCCAGCCTCCCGTCTAATGGGTACAGTGCGGCCGGGGCGTGACGCTGACCACTCACCCGTCTAGTGCAGAGTTTGAGAATGAGTAGGAGCTATACAGCAGGACAGCTTCACTTCATACATAGTAAGACCTTCAGTCTAGAACCTGTGAGCTGCTATTACCATTCACGTTATTTACAGCAAAATTAAGCCACTTACTAAAATATAAGAAAAAGTTCTGAGCCATTCCTTATAATAAGCAAGATGAAATAAAGTTTAGGTATTAACGGTATTATAGAACGTGGAATAACTTAAAATTAAGTCGCACTGAATCACGCATGAAAATTCCATTGCAATTCACAATATGTGCCATGCAAACGAGTGTTCACATACGCGCACTGTACAGACGTAAGGAACTACTCCAATGTGATGACTTCCACACTGTCGCCAACCGTACTGCCATGTTTTTCATTCATCTTCTGTTCTTTCTGCTTGACTGCACTGGGTCCCCCAATCCTTTTTGATCCTTGACTTCCAGTCGATAATTTTCTGCCTATTTCTGTTATTGAAACGGAGTCCTTAAATTTCTTGGCACTCGATCGGAAACAATCTCCTCCGCCTGAGCCCTGTCTCCCTTGCTGCCCGCCACTGAAGTTTCCATCTGAAGTGCCTTGCTGCTTGGCGGTGATCGTTATTGAAGAAGGAATTGTGACGGGTAAGTCTAGTGTTGGTGGTTTTGCGATCACTTCCAACTCAGAGCTTTGCTGATGAAGACGACTCAACATGCAAATGCTAGAAGCCGCTGAATTGGAGGGCGTGACCGTAATCTCGTGCCCAATTTTCCGCAATGGTATGGGGCTCCTGCAGCCTTTAGTTCCACTCTGGTTCTTATAAATGCTAGAAGGACTCAAATCTTTATTTTCAGGACTTTTATTTTTGGTAACAGCCGATTCACTAATTTCACTTCTTTGCACAAATGGATTTGAGGTTTTTGGAGTGGTTTGAGTGTCTTTATAAATGGAGAGGTCTTGTCCAATTCCACTGTTTGCACTTCTCGGTACAGCGATCATCTGCGTCTGACCGCTCTTAATGGAAGGACCAGTAGCTGAAGTAGTTGACAGTTTACAACCACTGCTCTGATTTCTCGGCCCCAGGGCAGCCGCCATCCTCGAAGCGATGTCACGACTACAGTCCGACCTGCCTGGCATCTTGGAACCACCACTATGACTATGTTTGAAAGGAGGTGTTATATTCATTACATCTTTAGACACGCCTGTCTGATCCTCAATTTCATTTCCTTGCGACGGAGATACGGCACATTTACGAAAGTTCATGAGCTTCGAAGTTGATGGTTTTGTTGATGCTGTAGCACTGACAGGTGTGGAGGTGACTTGACTGATGGACACTCCTGCTGTCAGCATTCCTTCACCGCCTTTGAGTAGGGAAATATATGGATTAGGATTAGAAGGCTTTTGTGGCTGGGGACTGAACAAAACCTGATCTTTAGGGGGTGTATATGGTGAAGCAGTCACTTTCAAAGGTAACTGAGCTACAGACGTAGACACCTGGGAACTTGCCTTGGAGACGGAAAGCGAAACATTGGAAACAGAAGAACGGTTGCTAGCAGACTTCGCTAATGCCTGTGAAGCTTGGAGTTTCTGCTGGAGAGAAGGCATTAACTGATTGTTCTTACTGTGGCGGTATTTTGTTGTTAACGGCGATGTTGAAGGGCTGGAATTGCAAGGAACCAATGACTGAGCAGGTGGCAGAGGAGTTATGGATATACTAGTTGGAAGAGAAGTAGAAGGCTTCTGTGTACACTGTGGATTGGCAAGAGCCGAGATTCCTTTATTTCCTACAGAACTGCTTTCATGAGACTTGACTGCTTCAGACTCTTTCTGTCGCTGACTTGAAGGAATACTTGGAATTACAGATGGAGCGACACTGCCTGTACTGGTTGAAAAGTGACGGAGAAATTCTGCTTGGTAACCGCCGATATGAGCGTGTAAATTCAAAAAATTAAGAGCAGCAACTTGTTGGTCTAACATGGCAGGTGCTTTTGATTGGACAGCCGCAGTGATGAGAGACGGATCCGAGAAGAGTGTGTGAAAGGGATAATATGGCAAAGTTGGTGTTGACATATTTTGAGGTATTATGGGTCCAAACTGCTGAGGGGGCACCTTTTGTATGCTGCAACGAGAACTTGAATACTGCGATTTTGAACTGTGTGGCGCGATGGTTCCGCTGACGTGGACGTTCAGAGGTCGACCGCGAGATCGAGGCAGTGACTGAGTAGACGAATAATTTGAGGAAACTGCTGGTTTCACTATCGGTGTTACTGTCTTTCGTTGCTGATGTGTAGTCACGTTGGTACTGGCCCCCGTAACAGTTGGCGGCGTGGCGGTGACAGGCTGAGGGAAAGAAGGAACGGTCTCACACAACTCTATACAGACAAAACAATTGAACACTGCGATGGCATAAAAAGAGTTCTGAAGTGAGAGCTTAACAAGGCATACCAGTGGGACAGTGTTTTAGACTGTGCTGCCATATGAGGGGAACTGGATTTTGCCTAATGAACTTGTCAGCACAAGCACAATCAGCAACCATGATGGAATTCACCAGTAAATTAATGTGTGTATGCCACGGAAACGTATTTTAGAATGAAATCTATGGTGCACATGCAAAGACATGTAAGACGTAAACATAATATTTTGAGAAATGGAAGAATTGTGAAGCAAGATACAATACTAGCCCTCAATGTCATATGATATTTAATTTTTACTCGGTCCTGGAGATGGAGGAATTTTAAAAATTACAGCTTCAAAATGCAAAATTTCATTCAAACAGCAATAAGTTAGCAAGATATGAAAAACCATGGTCTCTTAGGCATGTATGTAGCGCCAGTCTGAAATCATGGATTTGTCACCTTGACAAATGAAACAGAGCCACTTTCTGAAAAGCTGTGGCATCCAAAGCATTAGCTATGTTACACTATCACCCCAGAATCCTTCAAACTTAGTATTTAAAATAGTTCTGTGAATGTTTTAAATGACAGTCCACCTGGCTCACGGTTGTAGGCACTGGGGCTGTGACAGGGGCATGAGCTGCAGCCCGACTGGCAATGATCTCTTGCTGGCTGAAACGTATCACCTGATCCAACACTGCCGTCTCTACCTACAAAGCACCAGACGAACACCAACATAAATTACTCACTATTGAAACAAATGACGGTACACATGAAATTTCACTGAAAGGAATCCAGTCATAAGAAACTGCACTTGCATGAAGAACGCATAATAAGGGAGTAGCCAGAATGATATTCTGCATACAGAATTATTCAGAAATTTAAAGGAAAGAAGAGATAAAAGGCTTATGAAATATAAATGCATTTTTGCAGAACAAACCTTTGCGTGTTGTTTATATGCTTCAGACAGCAGTGATGCAAAAACCGATTCCTTCTGTGGAAGATACCTTTGGACACGCTGGTATGCTCGGTACATTTCCACTACCAGCCCGCTTGTTATGGGTCCCTCACGAAGTTTTGCTCGTAGAGCCTGCAGTGCCAGGGTCAATGCCTGACGACACAATTGCTCCCTTTCAGAATCACGAAGGTACTTCCTGTAAAGATTAAGTAGGACAGGAAGAAAATAGATTTGTACTTATAAAAGCTTCATGTTTCTACAGCAGTAATTTTCAAGCTAAAATTCAGTCAGGAAGATTGCAACAAAGGAAAAGGGATGCCTCCGGGCAGATAGCACTGAGCAGAATGACATGAGGGACCACAAAATTGTGGTGACAGAATATTAAATGTTTGTATTTTGAGACCTACATGCCACCCACTATTTAACACACTGCACACACTGTCAGGACATTTATTAATTAACCTCCAGGCTTAAAGTGTTAATTTACTTTACATCCTTCTGCGTGATAGGGTAGTACTGTATGTCCAGTAATTGCTTTCTACACAATTTAAAACACTTGTTGTAAAATCAGTGACAATTCAAACTCATACAAATATTCAGTAAGATCATGGAGATTGGTTTCTGCGCATAAAAACACACGCATGCCCATCAAAAGCAGAATGAAATAAGCTGAAAATTTCCAGAACATGCAACTGTAACAAGCGCTAATAATAAACTAACTTGTCAGCTTCTGGAGTGCGCCTCAGCTGCAGACAGAGCTCCAGTAACATCCTGTGATCTCGAATCTCCCTCAACACTTCCATGAGCAGCAGAACGCAACGGCTCATGTGAGAGGCAAAACTTCCTGGGCGGTCGATCTCAGACACTGGTATGCGCCATACGCCCTGTTCCATGATAAATTTTTTTGTAACACTAACAGACAGCCAAATAATGCAGACACATTCAGAGGAAAATTACTTTCGGTCAGGTTTAATAATTTATATAATTAATTACAATTTGAGGGTACAAGAGGCAGTGACTCGTCTCACACAGCGTCCCATACCAGAACACCAGCTGCACCGTTCCTACCGATGTGGCTCTGGTGACCAAGACACAGTATTATAACCATTACAACAACTTTGGAGGAAATGCAAAATGTCTCTCTTGATACAGCGAACTCCCAATTATCCGTGCACAACTTCCTTTACACATAAATGTAGACATGTGTGAACTAGAATTTGACATCATTCCATGCCATACTGCCTGGTTTAGGGAGGGGGCATTTGGTTTTGGGACAGTCTGCAGAAGATATGGTTTTTGGTGTTTTACGGTCAGTTTCCATGGTGTGGTTCGGAGGCTGTAAAAAAATAAGTTACTTCGTGAAGGTCTGTGAATGCACCAAACAAAATATTTTGGATTATTTGTGCACCGTCTCCCCAACAACAGCCTGGATAATCAGGAGTTTACTGCGTGTGCATCTGTTGCCAAGCCTGTCCATTTTCAATAATTCCGACACCCAAAGTGCAGAATTTCCAGAATCATCCGCAACTGAAATTTGGTAAGTCTACTACAATTATGCAGACAAATTATAAAGCAGAAGATGAAACATTTTAATAAACAATTCCATTTATATTTTCTTTTCAAAAAACCTAAATAGGCTGAACATTCAATCATAAACATGTGCGATCCTGCAAGACTATGTGGGAATGGCTCAAAATTTTCACAACGATTTCACCCCCTGAACTGTACAATAAAGTATAAAACAAGCAAACAAACAAACAAACTATTATCACTATAAAAAAGACACTTGTGCCATATGCGCATGGCACCAGTTTGTTTGTTTGCTTATTTTATATTCTAATACACTACACGGTATGCAAAGTTTTAAAAAAATGTACAATTATCTTCAATTTAATAAGCAGTGGAGCTTCAACAATTACTCACAACCTGATTAACAAATCAGGTTCAAGGCTCCTTTAATTTTCGATCACAAAACTGACAAGTACTAATAAGTAGAAATGGAACCATAATGATTGCTTCAAATAAAGTATTATGACAGAAGACAAGAATTCTTAACACTCGAAAGAAAACGCTTGACGCCAGGACAAGAGACATTTTCAGTTTTCAAGCATAAAGATAACAAGGAACCAGTATCATCAATATTCTTTGGTGCTTTGCAAAAAGGGGTCATGTCCATAGAAATTGCATTGTTCTTGGGCCATTCCTACTGAGAACCAATAAATTAATGATACTGGTTCCTTATAATAAGACTTTTTTTCCAATATGGAATGTACCGTAAAACGTGTGTAACTGACTCACATTAAAAAAGTTATTATTCTTTCTCTCTGCAAACAGACCCTGGAACCTGGCACTGGCAGGCCTTTCCTCCAAGGTCAGGCACTTGTACGTCCCCAGGAGGAGGTCCTGGCACTTGGATATATTGCGATGGAACTTGGAGTGGAAATAGAAGTGTGTCAGACGATACAAGGATTTGTAATGCTGAGGGAACCGCAAAACACATTCTTCTAAAGCAACCAGACAGTGTTTCGCCAGCTCGTAATGATCTGCGGTAACAGTGAAACATAACCTGATAGTGACAAATACGAGACATCGATAACACAACAAGAGTGTAAAGAACATGTCATGATTTAACAATTAAATAATCACCCAGAGGTCTTAAATAACAGATATAAACAACTAGTGAATGTGGTCAGCTCCAAAGTATTCACACTCTGGCTGTGCCATGTCTCGAACCACTGCTGGAAATCATTGTCTGAGAATCCCTTTGCCCTGAATCTCTTCCAGTGATTGAGAATTAAACCATTTAAAGATGTTTGGTTCCAGAAACAAGACAGAGAGATACAGGGCAAAATGAGCTGAGCATAGTGAACATTCTAACACTGGTATTTCTTTACTGGCGAAAAGTGGCTTTATAGGAAGTGATGAGTGGCTGGATACACCGTCAAGACGTGCCTGGCAAAAGATATGGTCATTTTACAGAAATGTGCTGCCACATAGCTTTAAAAATTTTAAGGTAGAATGCCCGGTTGACTGTTTCAGAGGAACATGTTCATAAGGTACGGCTAATCTGACATCAAGAGATCAGATCAGAATGGTTTTTACCTGTAACTGTAACATCTCAGCCTTTTGTGGAAAAACAAAAAATCTGAATTTCTGGTGCATTTTGTTGTGGGTCTCGCTTGAAAGGTCAGTTTTATGACCAGTTCCCATTTCCCCAGAAAGGTCAGGTTTTTCCAAAAGCGTTGATGACACATGACTGATAAACTGTAGGAACAGGGAATTAGCATCCAGATGTGGAAAACTGACTGAAATGGTGAGCAATGATTGTTGACCTGAGTGCTGAGAAGAAATGAACATCAACAGAGGAACCAGAGACATCGGTTTTGACCAAGGACCTGTGCTAAAATGGTGCAATAAAATCTCTGCAGAGAGCAAAAGTTGAAAAGAATTTACAATGAAGTTTCATTTTAAAGAACTATAACATGTGCCCAAGGTTTAAATTATGGCAGGCAGGTCAAAGTATCGTACATACCGTGATGAGTTCCGTGTTCGTCGTCTCCACCGTTCCCTCTCCTCTTATCTTCACCCTTGGTGCTCACTGTGATTCTGCTCTTTGCCTTGGTCGTGAGTGCAGCTGATCTGACTCTGGCCATTGTCTGAGGCGTCTGTTTTGCCTCTTCTGAGATGGCATCACTAACATTGTCAGAGTCGCTGTTTGACGAAGAATTGCTCGAGTCCTCGTTACTAGTTGAAGAATCATCTTCTGAATCGCTGCTGCTGGACGAGGAGTCTGCCGTCGAAGTTTCTGTGGTCGTAGTGGTGGTGGTGGTCGTGGTACTCTCCTGAGAACTGCGTCTATTTACAGACGCCTCTGTATTCGCATTTACCGCCTCCTCTCCTTCCGGTTGTCGTTCCAGCGACTTTGTTCTCTTACTGTCTGACTTGACACCATTCGCACCAGGAAGCTTCTCTCTTTTAACGTCTTTCCCCTCTTCTTCTTCATCTTCTTCATCATCTTCATCATCATATTCATCATCTCCATCTTCATGTTCATCATCATCACCATCCTCATCATTTCCATTTTCTCCACTAGTTTCCACTTTAGCATCAATTAATTGTGGACACTTATTACCATTTACTTCAACTTTTGTACTTTTAACATCTCTAACATCAGTAATTACATCTTCACATTCATCTTTAATTAGATTTGCTTTACTGTCAATGCTATCCATCTGATCTAGTTCATCATCAACTATTACTTCTTCAACAACAATTTCTTCCACAACTTCCATTGCTAAATCGATCGCATCCAACTTTTCCACTGCACCTTCCTCAGTGTGTAGACAGATCACTGATTCTTTACGATCGACCAGTTCCATCACTGGGTCCTTCTTAACTACAACACTGTCAACGTCTATCTTCAGCGGATCCACCTGCACATTTGCTTCATTTGGAAATTCAAAAGCTTTAGGCAGCGAGTCATCTAAAATGATTATTTCTGTACCATCATCTTTGTTCTTAACTGGATTTAAATTTATTATTTTATCTGGTGACTGGGACTGGTTCCTCCTGCTTTCTGTTTCTACAACTTTAGTTAAGATTTCTTCCATCACGTCAATAACATCCTCCATCATACATATATCCTACACAAAAAGAAAATAAATTAATTTTACCCTTATGTACCATAAGATTTATTCTTCTTTTGCATCTGACTGGTTACCCCGAGTTTCTATCCCACAAGAAAGTAAATGGTGCAAAGTACAATGTGCATGCTGTACATTCGATTGCATTATCATGAAACAAATTCCTGGCTGCCGTGCAGCTCACTTACCAGTGTTCTTTGTAACCATATTCTGTTTATTCCTGTGTCCCACTGCCTCAAATCCTACACTTGACCACCAATAAGAACACACGTAACTGTTGTTGTCAGTAACTTGCAAACGTTGTATTAAGAAGTAAAATATTACAACCTTTTGTGCTGCAGTGGCGTAACGCCGTCACGTCAATTGCCAGCTGACACTGGGTTACAAATTGTTAAAGAAGTTGCAATGAGGCATACTTAAATATGTGCTCACAGTTGTTACTATATTTAGTGCTTTATATTTAATAATAATCTAACCAAAGGCAAATCCAGACGTGCTTTCTTTGTAAATGGGACCTCTTCGAAAATATCCAAAGACACGGGCGGTCGTTTCTTCTTGTGATCCTCGTCACTCTCGTGTTTCCTAAAGCAAGTAAATACAGAATACGAAAGAAAATTATAAACCTGTTGAAACAACAGAGACATTTTAATAGAATACTTACAAATATGGAACTAAAGAAAATTCTCAGTTTATTACAAACAACTTCCTAGTTCCACAAACATTTAAAAAGCCCCCCACATAGTATTACAATAAAAATAAAGAAAATTGAAAATCATGTTTATTTCAGATAAAGAAATGTTAAAATTAGCAGCTACAATCAATAAACACAAGCAAATTTCCACAAATGAATCACTCTTTCGCTCACTCACTTTCTGTTGGAATCTATAATTTAAAAGACTCGACAACAGTTTCGGGTACTCTAACAAAATTAATTCACAAGGCTGTTGTATGCAACACACCTGCTGCAAGTTACTTTAATAAGCAATACGGTAGCTTATGACACAGAAACACGCTTACCCTTCTATTTCTCTCAAATTAGAAGCCATGAATGGTCCTGCGGCAGCATCCTTGAGCATTTTTTCAAACAGCGTCTTCAAATTGTCATCGAGCCTTCTGCCTTCATTCTGCTCCAAATATTTAAGTATGCAAGCGTGGATCCTATAGTAGACTTCTAAGGCTTCAACTGCCAAGTTCTGTGGATTACTGTAGCTTATCCTACGGGCATAACTAGCCTGCGTCTGATGAAGGTGTTCGCAAGCCTGCAATAAACGTCGCGTCTACATTCAACAGGCATACTCTTGTTCAGTTCACAGTTTGTTAATAAACCACTTTCTTATCAAGGGTTCTGGGCCTTTGTGCAATAAATTTAATCAGATCCAGGAAATAGAAACTTACATTTGGGCTGACAACATTTTTCCTAATCAGTACACCAGGATTATGATGCGCCTATGCCAGCTGACCTACGGGACTCGTGACCTTGCCGACAGGAAAGTTTCAGACCAGTCCAATCCTGCCTCCCTAGACAAATTGTCTGAGGGCATTTCCCACTTCGCGTCGTCTGTGGAGGAGTTTCATAGCCATCTCTGCAAGCCTTCCCAGGATCCCACTCACAAACCCAATTATCTTGATCATTTACCTCTGATTCTAACCGGGCTCTTATTTCACAACACCAAGAATAATTATAATCCATTAATAAAAACACCAAGGAAGCCTACTGCTCTTACCTTTGCAAAATGGCTAAGGAAAACTCTTGGATTGTGGTCTCTCTTCTCTGCCACTTTACCCAGCATATAGTGATGCAGCCAGCGCTCATCTTGTATTCCAGAATCCTCTCCTGCAGCATACCATATCTGTCAACATACACCAATCCTGATATTTTAGCCACAAAAATTATAGCTGATGTATAATCTATCACAGGACATATGACCGTCTAACAAAATAGCACGCCATTTCCGATGGACATGCGACTTCTCCCATTAAAGACAGGGCGAAGCATACCTAGTCTTTGAGCTGCCTTTCTGTATTATGACGACAAATCAAAGGGAATTATCAAATGGGTAAACACGTGGAGAGATAAGAAATAGATACAAAATTTTAGTCAGAAAACTTGAAAGGAAGAGACCACATGGAAGACAAAGGCTTGGATAAGGGATAATATTAAAATAGATTTTTAATAATTCCTTAGGAATGGACTGGTCAGGGGCCAGTCGTAGATACTTGGTCATCACGATAATGAACCTTCCGATCGCACGCAAGATGGGGAATTTCTTCATTACCCGACAGACTACGAGCTTCTTACGATAAACTCTGCTCTATGGAGTTAGTCATATGAGATAAATGGCCTACATCTGCAATTTTAAAAATAAAAACACTCAGAAGAGCGAAACAACAAACACAGATTCACTTGACCGCTGACCTTGCTGGCAGTGGTGAAACACTTCTCTGCTGTGTCCAACATCTTCTCCTTTCGATTCTCCAATATCTCAAACATCTCCAGGCTGAGGCTGTCTGTTTCCTGCAGACACACAGTGTTCAATGGTTTACAAAAATTACAATGCAATAATGAGAATGTTTTGTTAATTAAATGGCTTCCCTGATGATGTGAAATTGTAGGTGCAGATAATGGCTATGTCTTCTGTTCTGTCTGTCAAAGGTGACGCTGTGTTTCATCTCTGTGGAGAGTTTTGTTACAGCCAATCTCCAGTCTGGAGTCCCTAATGTGTTCCCAACTCCTGGTGGAGATATGAAGACCCATTTGGTCAAGTAAACCTTACTGCATTAGCAGAGGATCTTGTGCACGCCAATCTTTGAGTCTGGAGTCGTTTGCTTCGGTTCCACGGAGGACAGACAACTCCAAAATCAAGAACTGTCACACCTGCACCATCAGGGAAACCACTGAAATAAGAGAGCACCTTCAAAACTTCAACTGTAAAGATGTGTACAGACCGAGTAAAGACTCTTATCACCTTTCTAACCAGACCTACCGCTCAGACACCTTCATCAAGCAACTGCTAAGCCTCACCAGCAGTGACTGACTCAGCAGACCTAACGCACTTTCAACCACTGGGTCACTAAAACTCTTCCGCCTATTTTCCTACTCACATGGTTCCTAAAATGTTTCTCATTGACTCCTCTCCTACTTCATTCTGAATTGCCTTTCTGTACTGTGTTCTGCTACAGCAAATGTGTCTGGGCCAAGTCTGAATGGTAAATAAAACATTGATGGAAATCATTCCAACAAGATGGCTATAGCACATCACAGATAAACCAGAGAGAGAGAGAGAAGCAAGAGACTGGCATGGTCACAATATCTCATACGCATTCCACCTCTGGAGATATCAATAAGTTTCTCACCACAAACAACATCAAGACAACGCAGTGGCTGAACAAGAAGAGTATTAACATACTGGGACCACTGAAAGATGATCTTGGAGGTGCAAGGACTGACTTTGAAGAGCTCACCAACATACTCCAAGAAACCACAGCAGGGTTAGGTTAGGTTCACAAGAATGTTGAATAACATTCAGAAAGGCCATCTTGCTTCTGAAGAAAAAACTATGCATGTCAGAAGGTCAGAAAAATATCATATGAGTGCGTCACTCTAACTTGTTTTTGCAAGTTTTGAATCAGTGAGCTTAAAGGTGACGACATGAGTTTATACTTTACTCTGCATAAGTAACCTAACCTTCAAAGGTCAATGGTTGTCACAAATGTAGGCCCCAGTAAATCTGTAAATGTGTGTGTGTGTGTCAATAAACACCATTCCCTGATGGTGGAGATTATAAATCGTACCTCTGCTTCAAACTGATAAACCAATCACCTGAGAATATTCTATTGCGTACATCCTCCGTCATCAGCATGAAACAGTGAACAGCATTTTCAATTACTTGTTATACGACTCTTGCTCTCAGTGAAGCTCAAAAGCGAGTTTACAGCTACAAGAAACGCTCTTTTATCTTACCTGTTTAAGCAGGCGGGAACAGAAGGAATGCACCATATAGACAAAGGAGCCGTACTCGATCCACATCAATGAATGATTCGCCTCAATATCCAGAGCACGCTGAAAGCAACGCTGAGCAGCAGACGCTTGACGCAAAAAGTCCATCTCGCTCTTCAATGGTTCACACTGCGACATAAAATTGTGTTGAACCTCACATATTTACAAAATACTGATTGCTACTAGCAAAATTATACACATAGGAGTCTGCTCCCAGTGGTGGATCCGCTTTTCCCACGTTGAAACACGCTGGCCCACGTGGCACTCCACTGGTCTCACCCCCTTCAGGACTCTGCCCCATGCAGTTGGCAAGTCAGAGTACACTCCAATGGCATAAGTCCATACCAAATTTCATCAAAATCCATCCAGTGGGTCTCAAGTTCAATCACGCAGACAGACATGACCAGCCACACACATGCATTCACTTCATGCACATCCTGCAAAAGTGAATGCGTAGCAACCAGTGATTACATTAAGTGGAACGCACTGTAAATATTTTACTTACAGAATTAAGTTTAGTTTCCAGTTGACTCCCACGAGCAAGCGCCATTCCTGCCCAGGAGTCGATGCGTACAGGATTGACACAAACATCCAGCAGGTAGTGCCTAATTGCCTTCCCCTGCAACAGACACTCCGCACTTTAACCTTGTGTTCACTGTTTCCACACTGCACGGCAATAATCGGTGTCAAAATCATTCAGATATTTGCACCCATAACACTAAGGACTCTTCCACAAACACTTACGTATGTCCATTAATAATTCTGGAGAGGAACTTCAAAGGTTCGTGTTCGAGTCAAACATTTCATGTGCATGGTACAATTTTAAAATTTCAGTACAGAAAAGTAAGATATGGGTTTTATAGGAATTACCCCACATGACCTGAAACAGTTACTGACAGGACTAAATTACAAGCTTCATACTTACTGAAGACAAAATCAAGGAAGAAATACTAACAAAGTTTTGTAATGAAATGTCTGTCTTGGTGTTACAGTACAGAAGTGAAGTGAGGGCATTAAGGAAGGTAGAATATTCAAAAAGAGAATCCAAAGAAATTAAGATTAAAGGAAGCACAATTCACATATCTTATCAACTACTTACCCATTCATTAACTTTGAAATAAT
Source organism: Zootermopsis nevadensis (assembly GCF_977971745.1). NCBI lineage: Eukaryota > Metazoa > Arthropoda > Insecta > Blattodea > Termopsidae > Zootermopsis > Zootermopsis nevadensis. The sequence goes on from NW_028259163.1 coordinate 127,113, forward strand.
AGTCAGCCAAGAGGTAGAAGATCGCTGACATGGAGCGAGGCAACTGACTACGAGCATCTCCCAACACGGGAAAAGACGGGCTCGTCCCATCGATATATGCCATCACTTTTTCCACCAGATGTGCTGAAAGCAACACAAATTCATATCAGTTCTGTACGTGCTCGCAGTAGCTGATATAGATGGGGCAGAAGCAGGTACGTCAACATTGTGGAGCCCCTTGCGTGTGGTCGCTGTTACGACTAACAGCTGTTACCGGTACCGAAGTGTCAGAATGGAATACCATGCACGGTGGGCTAGCCAGCTCTTGGCAGATGTGGGCACAGAATTCTGCAGATGCTGCGATATTGTATGGCGAACAGACGGCATCCCGATCCGAGACACTTAGAGTGTCGCCGCGGGTTCGGGGCCATTTGTGAAATATGTAAACACGCAGCAGGGGGCTGCGCACGCTGATCGTTCTCAGATGGTGAAGACGGCCGGAGGCAAACTAGAGTTCTGTTTACAGTTTGCCTTATAATCCTTCGAATATGGCCTTACAGTACGACCCAACATGAAGATATTCCTTCTGCATTTCACGAAGTCAACCACGTCATTGAAGTGGCTATCACAGACAGCAGATATTGTCCTACAAAATTGCTTTTCTTTTTAAAAATCAGAGTAATAGTAAATATATCACCTGGATTATAATGAGGAGGTATTAGAGAGGCAATCCTTTTCAGCAGACATTCAACATCAGCTGTGATGCTAGTGACACGGTAGGAATCAAATTCTGGCAGTTCATCAGGCAGGTAGAACTGATATAACTGCATGCCCCGCACCCAAGTCAAGGGGACTTGAGGGACTCCGTGGTCCTGAAGGTAGCGCGCCTGTTGGGAGAACAATGCCTTAGGACCTCAGTTTTGAAAAAAACATTTATGATGAAGTTAAGTATGATACAGCTTGTATTTTTGATTCCCTAAATGTCTGTGATAATAATGGATTCTTTATAAGAACGTTACTTCCGACAGTCATGTTTCACATTTACTGTGTATGCTTTTTTTTTTTTGGTCTTTTTCGTTTGCTGGTCTAGTCTTTGAGAGTACAAACTTTTTCATGATTCAAACACAGTTCATATATTCCAAACTTTCTAATATCTGTCGTATCCTAATTAGGTTAGGTTAGTAGGTATCTTTCTCTGGTAACTTTATAAACAAGTGACTATCAGAGTTCTTTCTTCACTCATGCAAGTGGCTGTTCTAGGCAATGGATTGTTCCTTGTTCTGTATTGTGCAGGGAGCTGCAAGTGCACTGTATGTTCAGTGTCCTGACACCTAAAATCTGTAGGTGACATGATGAATCTACTCTGAACATAATTCTGGACGATGCAAATAAACAAAAATGAATAAACTATACAGTGAACAATCAAGTCAACTAAAGAGACACGTGACTAAAACACGGCCTTGATGAGCTGATAAACAGAACCAACAAAATTGAATCTGTTAGAGAAAAAATTTTACCTTGGTTTTCTTATTCGGATGTGCATACAAGCAAAAGAACACCTGTTCCAGGCCTTGATTTAGTCTGTCCCTAACAGAAGCTAACTTCTCATCTCTCAGCCTTGGAATTACCACATCCAACGTGTGTAAGAGGAGTGCCCCTTCACTGCCACAGCACCAAGACCTCCTGCACGACAAGAAGGAAGTTACACGCAGCAGAAGTCCATTACAACAAAGAATGGTAAAAACTGCTCCGGGACTAAAACAACAAATGCTTTATTTTATTTCAAGTAAAATTTTACTCTTTACGCCACACATGTAAATGTATTACGCTCAACCGCATTCACATCGCTGCTCTTTTCCCCGATCAGTGTTACGGATTGCATTACATGGATCAAATTTATAAGGAAACAAACAAGGATTCAAGGAAACATAATGAAAAGATCAGTTCTGGAATTTGTTCATTTCAAGATTTTATCAATCTCCACCACTGACACAGCAGTTCAGGAATTACCACTGGGTCTCGCTTAGGGCCGACATCTTACCTCCCAAGAAAGTCATGAGCAGTAAAGAGAACCGAGATGTGGCCTGGCAAATCCCCACTTTCACGAATCTCCTGCTCCTCATCCTCGTCCGAGCCGGACGACGATTTCCCTCCCTCCTCCTTCCTGTCACAAGAAAACGCTTGTCACGTGTCAGCAGCAGACAGTAAAACCACAGATTACACAGTCAGTTGGTTTCATGCAAAATAAGCACAGAAACATAATGAGAAGTGACAGACCATTTGTCAACTTCTTCTGTTTAGGTTGTTTCTAAAGGCTTTTGTTTTTCAAAGAAAACTTTTCTTCAAGGGGCTGAATAATACGACTTGCTTCAGGTGGTAATTAAAAACAGTTATGAAATTCTCACTGCTCTTAGGGAAAGATAGCGAGCGTGATTGTTACATAACTTCCATAGGTTTTATGCTGAGTCAGACAATAATAAGTTCTGAAACACAGGGCAACATTTCAACTGGAATATTCATGAGTGATTGACGCTCCAGTGAATGCATCAGTATGGAACCTTTGTCCAAGAAATTTAGTTGCTAAAGTTCAAAATTTATTACATAAAGAAAGAGGCAGTACCTCTGCACTGCCCCCAGTCCCAAGACCCTCCTTGCAATACTCACTGTTGCAGGATCTGTTGGAGCAGAATCCACGGACAGATAGATTCTACTGGCATCTCCACAGCTGTTTCTGGGGCATCCAGTTGGTGACACACTATGTGGGTCAAATTTTGGACCAGGCGGGCCAATCTGCCATTTGGAATATTATCGACTGCAACACCACATGGTACGCGTGAGGAAGAAAAGCACTTCATACAACATTTTGGTTGGAAAATCTGAAGGAAAGAGACCACTCACAAGACCTAGGAATAGAAGGGAGGATAATTTTAAAGTAAAACTGAAGGAAACAGAGTGGGTATGGACTCGTTTCATCTGGCTCAGGACTGGGACCAGTGGCATGCTCTTTTAAACACTGAAATAATCCTTAGGGTCCCATAAAGATCGGAAATTGACGAGCCGAGAGACTGATAACCGCGTATAAATGATCTTTAATTTGAAGACCAGCCAAGTGGCAGAAGAGATATGAAGCCACTAACTGAAAACCAAGGGTATGATAATGCGCTGCTTGGTCAGGGCCATCTCATACCTCGTACACAACACTTACTGTGCACACCTTGCACAAGCAATTAATGACACCTTCCACAAAATTAAATATAAAAACATAATTTCTAAAACAACTAATCACATACGACATAAACACAAAGCGTGCGTCATCTTTCTTCCCATGCAGGTGCACTCTGTCGGAAGAGTTTTGTAAGGAAGCTCAAATAAGATGAGTCTCGTGTATTTATGTACAAGAAATGGCACCTACGAGCAGACAGCACTTCAAACCCACAATGCCACTGTGTTACGCTCTTTTTCAATCAACACTTACCGACTGACGGACCAGCCTTCTTCACACAGGATTCCAGACCAGAAAGGAGTTTCTCAACAGTGGAAGCCCACTTGCTCTGTTCCTTGTCTTCAGAATTTAAGTATTTGTGTAGTGCTTCATTACAGCAAGCCTCTCCCCAGTAGAAACAGTCCTATGGAACAGCACACACACACACCAGTGCCATATTTACTCAGACGGAAGATGGCCTGTTTTCACATTGTCCAAATTACAAACTGAAAAGCTATCTTGAATTGAAGTGTGAAGTACACACCTGTGTTTTCTGAACATTTTAAGCTCTTATCAATTTAGCACTGCCACTGTAACGATAAGCGGGCGCCATATTCTTCAAACGTCGTGGCCTGGCACATTACCCCATTAATTTTCACGCGGCAGCTTTCCCTTCGTTGACGATATTCCTGCTACGGCACGGTCCTCCCCTAACAGAAGTGTTTACCAAGGAAGAAGGCCGAATAAGACGCAGATTTCATCAGCATGAAGTGCGTCTTTTGACTCGCAGCATTCCAAACTCTTTTGCCCACTTGCATTCTCTTTATACATATTTTTCTATGTAAGACCACACACCAAGATATGGGGAAACCACTAATGCTTATAGTTGGCTTCAGGCAGGACCAGAAAAAATATTCACTAAATCAGGTCTTCACCACATAGGCCTATTACAAGAAGACTGAAGTGAGAAAAAAAATTTTCTATGGGAACAAATACTGTAATCGAAATACAAGGTCAGCTGTTCCACCTGAAGTCTGAGTGGTTCCTCAACCAATCTCCAAGTAAGAAAAGTCTAAATTAAGAGCACAGGTACAAGTACCTGGTACCTCCTGAGTTGCCACAGACCATCCATTAACATAGCAAGCTGAGTAGCCCGATCAGGACAAGCGGTGTTACAGCTTAAAGCTGATGGAAGCTGCGTTTGTTGCGAGTAGTGAAAAGTTTCCTGAAGAATTTTTACCAGTTCTTCATAATTCTGTACATCATAGAGATGTTGAACTTCATACAGCCTCTGGTTTCTGAAAAAACATATACACAAATAAATACAAGGTGATTCTTCAATACATGCAATAAATATAAGAATCGTTTCCTACTCACGAAATTAATCAAAAAAGTTCTAATAAACATTCTGTCACACTGCACTGTTAGCAAGAATTAGTTAATAAAATTAAAACAAGTAATGTTGTGCTCTAGGAGCACATTTATTTAACACATTTAATGTTTACTAACAGTTGCTTAAGATGCTGGTTTGTTACGGCTACCTGACGCAGCTGATCGCCCAGCAAGGCTTAACTGAATTTAGTCGCCACAAGAACAACAGCCCACACATCAGATGTGACATGTTCATGTATATTTACCTTGTCAGAGCTGCGAGCAATTTCTCTGCCTCTTCCTTGTTGATATGATCGTGGTGCTTGCAGTTTGGTAGAAAAACTGTTCCCGTGTTGTCACATCTGTCATTAAGGTACCCCAAAATCTATAAGACACGACACAATAATATTAAAACTAGCAGTGTGAAGCGACATTATTGTTTTTTACTTATATTTATGGAACACTTAGTGTTGATGATTGAATTGAAACACTTCACTTCTATAAGCATAACTGCAACTATTCAAGCAAATGGCTTGCAGTATCAACAAACACGGGAAGTAGGTGTCAGACCTCGGCATTCAACAAAGATTTCCTTGTGGGAAGTGGCTTGTTTGTGCAACGCTTCACCTACATAAGGTACGGCAGTCCTGCATCAGGCACCGATTGCAACAGCCATGCTTGTGGGAATCATTCGGAAGATTAACCCAGTCAGCTGTTATCTGTAGAATTTTGTAGATAGAAGTGTGGTGCACAATTACATCTAGGTAAAGTACAGGCATACAGCCACCAGCGCAGTGCGACGCTATATTATTACATACTGCTCTTCGACACAGAACATATAGGACAGCCCACAACACTCGGCGAGGAGCAAGATGCGTTTCATTGGGTGGAAACATACAAAAATTGTACACACAGTGTTAAAACTAAATGAAGAGAATCAGGATGGATTGAAACAAACATTGGAGTAAGGGATCGGACATATCTTCATGTCACGAGGAATAAAGAAAAAGAGGACAGAAGACCAGACAAGAAAAAAAAAAACATGGTCCAATTCCATGCCCCCCCACCCCACCCTTGCCTTGGGTACCATTAGTCCAGCTGGACATAGGACCACTAACAGCGCTCGTAGACACGTGTTTAAATGTGAAAAGATAAAAAGAAAAGACAAACAAAATTAATGAAATCTTACTGACAAGGAACACGCGCACAGAGAAAGAATAAGGACAGGGCAGCGAGAGTGAGCATTCCAAATCCACTTGTACATTCACTAGGATCACAAAACCCTACATCCACATTACAATACTGATGTCACTATGACCACAATACGTTCTCTGTAATCTGCATGAGAAAGTAACAATAAAAGGTTATACCAATAATAATATCCAAACATCACAGGGCAGACTGAATTTTGTCACTGGCCAAAGTTTGCCCACATGGGGCCTACACTTACCGTGTGTAATGATTGTATAGCGATTTCTGAATTTCCTTGATTCAGGAAGAGATGAGCTTTCAGCCAGTAGAGACGCAACACGTATTTCAAATGTTCCTCATGAAATAAATCTTCCCGGCCCGACAGTAATACCAACTGTCCTAGTGATTCTGCTGGGAACTGATCCTCACACCTACAATGCAAATACAACACGATACAAAATTATGTGGAAAGTTGTCAGGTATGCTGTAAGAACTCAAAACCTTTGATACTTTAAGACTTTCATGGTTGGGTGAAGAACCATTCGGCACTGTACAGACGTACAGTTTGTAAAAATTCGTTTATGACATGGGCTCTTCAACTTTCATAAATGCGCAAATGTTAAAGTATTGGATACTTTCGCATTCCACTCTCTATTCGAAAGCTTTTTCTGCATCTAACAATTTATGACTTAAAGAATGCAATGGAAATGAGACACTGCTGAACAGATACAGCAAATGAAGATGCTCACAGTGATATAAAGGTAGAAAATAATTTATTTGTTGCAGTGGGCTCTTCTCTGTTCAGGGTTCCACTCTCGTCTGAACCACGATTATACAACCTCTTCTCATTCTGCAGACAACCATCAAGAAGTAGCTCTCCGTACAACAAGGTGATGCACGCATCTTCTACGAGCGAACAGGCATCTTCGTCAGAGGAGAACGCGGAAGGATGGCTCACATGTTGCCTGCAATAAATTAAGCATTTTCCCAGATTTTGTAAATTACCATTATACCAAGGTTACACTTTGTGTGCGTGCATGCATACGAGAGCGCATGTGTGAATGGTTTCTTTAGTACAGAGATAATTAAAAAACCATTCAAAATGTGGCTCATAAACCTTGAATGTTTAACAGAATTCCACACATCACCACCTGTGCTTACCTCATACACACATATGCCTGTAGAAACACAGCAGGGAGGGCTGCAGGCCATAATAGCTGCCATTTACTGCTCAGTGACCTCACATAGCTGGTAAGCAGGTCAATGATGTCACACCGAGTGTTGGACTGAATAAATTCCTCAACATCACAGTTTTCCTTTTCAGATCCAAAATATCCTTCCTCAGTTAACTTTACCCTTTCTCCTTTCCTATAAAAATTTATATTTACATTAAACTCTGTGATTATAAAAATATACGAGAAAAAGAAACAAAATTCAATCCATTAAAAACATGCAGTTTAAGATTACTGTTTCAGACAAACGCCAATAACCAACTACAAGACCGCACGGTCTCACAACACTCAAGATCACAACTGGCATCTTCACTAATGCAAAAACCCCAAATCCAAGACTGAATCTCTACGGAGATGGGGGAACACTAGGCACGGTTCTCTATTACCCTGAAGATGGAGACATGTCTATCCAAAATGTTGTTGGTTGTCATGTACAAGACGTGGTGTCACAAGCCAGAAGACCACCTTAATTTCTCAACTTATGGTTCTCCCAACATGTCATCCAGTCACAGCCTCTGGTCAGTCGTCACAAGTTCTCAATTTACTTGCATTAAGAAAAGTTACATAGGGAACTTGCATACACAGAACAGTCTTTGAACATCTGACATATTAATCTAACTGTTTCAAAACTTGGATCACTTTAAGACAAGTTTTTCTTATAACAAATTTGTGATAAAGAAAACGAATCATCGACTAAAGGAAAAAACCTTACTCTCTGCTAGGCGAAACAGCAGTCGAATGGTGATTGTCATCGGATCGACCTTCTGTGCTTTCACGTCTTTCAAACAGCTTATAGAGATCCATCGTATTCAAGGAGTTTTCTGTAGACTTCATAGCTTCCAGATCCTTTCGCTTGTCATCTTTCATAACATTTGGCCTGTAGCACATTACAACTGGTTACTAATTATTTCACATATTTATTAGCTGACTATACGAGCATCCACGAAACAAAGGTACTACAGCCTGAAAATATATACATATTAAAGATGATAAAACCAGTAATGATGATGTCAATACATCAATATATACCAGCTTATATTCTTATCTAAACCTATGGCTAGCATCACAAAGCAATCCTTACACTGGGGACATGAAAAGAGCAAACCATGATTAAAGTGAAATTGGATGACACCAGTATTTCTTTCTGAAAAGGCATTTTCTGTAAATGAAGTGCAAAAATCCACCACTGAAGTGCAGAAGACAGCAGCTCTGTTATGTGTCCAGACACAATCTCAAGATGCAGCAGCTGTACAGAGGCATGAGGTCTAAACTCTGAAACTTAAATTTCAAGGAGAAGTACACAGAAGTTTTCCCATTAAGCACAAAGCTGTAAGATCTGAGATCCATGGCATTATTTACAATAATGACTGCGGCACAAGTCTCCTCAGTGCTTCCTCCAAGTTACCCTCCTCTCTCTCTGCCTCCCTTTTGACGGTAGAACGAACTCTGGCCGAACGACGCTTTCCACCCCACATCCATTGTTCAAGAAAGGACAGAGAGCTCCGGCGTCGCTTCCGTGATTTTGTATCGTCGCCTTCGGTGGTTCCTGCAACAAACATTGTTAACAGAACATTTTCTTTACCAGATGAGGTAAGTACATGTGCAAAATTTTACTGAATATAGTGGCATGTAGTTACTATTTAATGAGGTTGCAGATAGCATCGTAATGTAATAATGTCAAGCCCCAGCGCTTCTAAAGACGTTAACTCTTGAGCGAGTAAGGGCAGACGGCTCACGAGACAATGAGACATCATCGAAGTATCATTCTTGAACTCCTGGCCATAGTACCGCGCCACTTACATCCAGAAATTGTGGCTTCTGCCTAATCAATACAAACTACCAACCATTTCAATATGAAAGTCTGACAATCAGTACAAAAGATTCTAGCATCATACAGAGCCAGAGATTATACGTCAGCTCATAAGAGAAAATGCAAATTCTTCAGCACGCTTCAGAAGTTAACAGAGACGCCACACCTCTGGCATCAGCTGCTCCATCTTCTTCTCCCGGAGCAAGTGAAGGAGTTTCTTCATTCACAGCAGTCCTCCCATCCTCAATTGCCACTTCTTCAACATCCACTGTCTCATCTGCTGGCTTCACATCTTTTTCTGCATGATTCACAGTTCCTGCCATTACCTCCAGGTCAACAGGACAGCAGAAATGCTAAAACAATTACACAGTCATTTCAGAAAACCAATTAGACACATCAAGTGATACCTTCATGAAAACACAATCTACAATATGTTTTGCGCTGAATCCATTACTAAGGAATCTTAATATAAATGTTTCGACTGCAAAGTTCTAAAATTTGCTAAATTATTCACAATTTTATTATTTAACACGATATATCATGAATTATAAGCTGTTTCAAACAGTTAATACAGAATATCCGCAGTTTAGTTCTATAAAGGGACGAGCATTTGTCCAAGTTATTTCCTTACAAAAAACAAAAACAAAATATAATTACAATAATGATTTATATTACAATCCTTCACGTGACATATGCAGCTATACCCCATGTTCTGCATTTTGTGATAATACCAACTGGCTTAAACATTGCAAAAGAATCTACACACATGCTCCTTCATTTGTGTTGAACAAGAAACCACTAAACAACAAAAATTTGCAGCAAATATTCTATTTTACAAGTATTTTAAGCTGGGTCCAACTATTTTACAGCCACATAACACTAATATTTTGCTATATTTTAATAGTGACACCAAGCTTCGTAGTCGTCCAATTATAGTTGACAAGAGCCTAAACACAGTTTTATGAGGAACTGAAGCATCTCGCTGTGTTTATTGTAGAGGTTTGTCATGTCCAAAGGAAGAACTACAAATATATTTTACTGGAAATGCCAAAACAGGATTCTGGAGTGACATTAACTCTTACTATCAACAGATTTTCAAGGTCAGAATTTAATGTTAACTTCGGTTTTCTGGAATATGGCAAGTGCAATGTTTGTCAAAATATCTGAACACCGCCAATACAAGACGCAGCTCATCCCAGAAGCTACGCATTTCTCTCTCTCTTACATCTAACAACATAACAACTTACCCTGATACTTCTGTTAGTTTCAATGTGCCGATGGAGCTGCACAAGACCGTTTCCTAACGCTAGCCATGTTTTTGCCGAAAGTGCCTGAACTAATGTAATCGTCTCCACAGGTTTCAAAGTAAATGCATCACTAGAAACTTTCCTTTTCTTTTCTCTCATTTCCAGAGCTTCTTCAATGAACTCTCTGCCTGTTTCACCGGCAAGTTTCGTATTCAAACAGCCAAGACCACTGATAACATGAGAACACAGCATTAAGTAACACAACACACACACAAAAATATTAGTAAATTAATATATTGATAACGTACATGCCTGGTATGTTATTAGTAGAAAGGAAACGTGGTTTGCAATTGCAGTGTCATTATAATCCATCAATATATTAAATTCCAGTTACTACTTACTATCCTTTACAATAAAGACTGAAATCATTGATGATTGAAGGTTGTTCTGCCAGGATTTTGTCTCTAAATGCTAATCCCTTGGCAAAATCAGGATCTAGCTCAAAAGCTCGAGCTATGTATAAAAGGCACGGAAGGTATCCATTTAGCACGTACAAGACGGTCACAAGGTTGTCCAAACATGGCCAGTGTCGCGGGCTACATCGTAGTCCCTGATTACAACAAGTAAAAACTTGTGTCAGTTAAGTGCTATCAATACACAAATATTTTAAACACGGGGTTCAAAATAAAATTCATTGTTCTTAATCTAATACAACAAAATATCCAACACACAATGAAAATCTGTCATACACGCGAACAGCCAAGAGGAGCCGAAGTAGCCAGTAACCAGCCTAGTGCTGGGGCGATTTGTATCACTGTCTGGTGCAGGAATTGGCGACTGTCTTTGCTGGTAGACTTAAGAGTAATGAAATGGAAGGTGTTCTCGTCTCTGCTCAGTTCTCTTTACTCTTACTGCAATTTAACAATGAGCTGACTTCCTGCATAATTTTTCCATATTTAAATGTCTTTTCCTTAGAACATTTCAAAATGTTACAACCTAAACTACAACAACATTTATTACTTTTCAAATCAAAAAGATAGCTCAAAATGCATAAATGTAACAGAGTATGCGTGCCCACGAAAGTATAATCCTCATTAGAAGTCGATTCAGCGATATTAAATAAAAACTATGTTTCAAAATAGGTATAAATATAAACTTAAATGTTCTAATTCACTGATTGTTTGACGATGGATTTTGTAAACCTTGTGGTCAAAGTGTCAGCTCCTTCCCCATCCACACACACACACACACACATTGAAAATCCTTTCCCAATTAACATGGTCAGCAAACACCTTCTATCCTCACCCTACGTTCCTTAAAAAAAAATTCAACACCTCTTTTCCTCATCACACACAAACCTCCCATTAGATAACAGTCCTCTCTTCTGTTCCACCAATCACCACCATAAAATCCAACCCTCCTTCTACCTGCCTGCCCCATATAAGGCTGCAAAAAAAAAACACCCACAGCCAAAGGCACAGCAAAAAGAGAAATTCAGCTTAATTTTCATTAACTTTACGCAGGGGGAAAACCATTACCTCAAGAAAAGCATCACAGGCCAGTTCGTAATCAACGACTAGAAGAGCGACTGTACCGATACGATACCACAGCGTGACATCGCTGCGATCGAGCTCAGATGCCTGGTGAATAAAGAAAGTCACAAGTTGGAACGAGTTTCAAGAAAACCTACTTTAGTAAGAGGAATTTCTTCATTATTGCTTTATACATTTAATGCATAAAATGAACTACAAACAAGCTTTACTTTTTGTAGCTTAAATGCGTCATGTTTGTGTTGATTAAATATATATTTATTTTCACAGTCCATACACAAACGTTGAAGTTAAAAGATGTTGTTAAAATTATATAATATTAAAACATTATGTAGTATAAAATATTATATTTTGGCGCTTTTTATCGTAAATACGATTTTACACTATTTAGCGCTTTTTTATTTTTTAATCGACATGTTTCGATGGATAATACCTCATCTTCAGGTTTATATCAATTTTACAATATTTTAAAATTGTTAGATATTTTTAGATATTTTTATGCAATGTATTATATTGATCTGTGGTTTGTTTGTAGATTTTCTATTTTCATGGTGAGTTGTTTGTTTGTAGTCAGACGTTTATTTTCTTTGGAATTAATGTTTAATTATATAAGCTTTACTTTGATTAGTGACGAAGGATTTTCAAGTTGTTTTGAAACAGAAACAGTGTTGGTGCCTAAATATGCATGAGGTAAGACACAATTTTTCAACACACTTAAAATTACAGTCATGTTCATCTCAGGCTCCATATCCTCATTATGCACAGTGACAAAGTATGAACAGAAATGTATGTAGGCTAAAAGAAATGCACTGATGAAATTCATGTTGAAAACCCTTGACTATGTAATTTAATTCTGATTGTATTCATCTATCTAAACTAAGGAGTAAGTCTATGGAATTAGACACAAATATTGATATTCTTTATGTTCTGCTGACTTAAACAGGCTGCTCCCTGGTATTAAGTTTATTTGTGATGTCATACTTATGTATCACTCAGAAAAAGTATGAAGATCACTATTTACTAGTAAGAAGTACACAAATGTTATTACCTGAAGAAAACGCTGCAAAGCTCCTTGTAATTCTCCTTGTTTTTCTAGTAACATACCCATGTTTTTCAAGCACGAATATTTCAGAACCAAAGCTGGGTGACGCAAGCCTTCTGTTCCATCTCGCTTTGTAATCTGCAAACACAGAAACCACTGTTTTACAGAACTGCACTTTAAGAGATGCATATGGTGCAGTACAGTCAATCAAAAATACCCACCTCAACTAAGAAACTGTTTTCAAGCAATGTTTGGAAAATTCCCTTCGCAGCACCAAAATTCTTCTCCCTCAGCATAGCTAAAGCTTCATTATACTGGGCAAAAGCAATTTGTTCCTGTCAATCAAAAAACAATTAGTAAAGATGATTAAATGTGCTGCTTTTATATAAGAACAGCAAGAGGAATTTCAAAGGTTGTGCACAGTGAAAACTTTTGTGAGAGAGGTCAAAAATCACTGAACTCCAAAGGCAGGCTCACTGACATTCGGATGGCCTGTTATGTTTCTTCTGGGACTAGGAGTGGAGTCCGAGTTCTCTGAAGGGCCCTAACACGATCAGGGGTGCACAGTGGACCCAGAAGTGGTCTGAGTGTGTGCCTGGGGCGATTAAGTTACTCGAAACTTATGGGGACTAAAATATTTGACCTGTGCTTCTCTTCTGATTAATGGCGTTTCCTCTTCTTTTTCACTTTCTTCTGATGATTCTTCATTCAAAGCCCGAAGTCGGATCATGGCAAGTTATTTTTTGTGACTACAACCACGACCGGGAACAAACACATAACTTAACACTTTCCCTAGAAAATCGTGCTTTTACAACTTTTCTTTCTTCTGCTACTGGATCAGAGTCATAGATAATAATATGTGGAGCGACGTCAGAAACTTAAGCTACGATATTAGTCCAACCAGTTTCATTAGTCATGCATTTCCACTAAAATGATTGTGCCATTAACCCGATCTTAATTATTGTTGAAGTGCAATTTCGAGTGGTAAGCCAGTTCTACCCAATCGTAATTTGTCTGTGAGAGACATCTAATAACGAATGAGGAAAACAAGAGAAACATTTGGTAAGAAATAAAAATCCATCGACTTCAGCCGGGTTTGAACCCGCGAACCTTGATTCCAGTAGAGAGTACACTAACCATTAGTCTACGGAGGGTGACTGTATTGCTAACACAAAAAGATAAGAATGATATATAATACTTTCTTCCTCTGAATCATTGTATTTCTTGAAGTTTCTAAATAGCTTATTCTCCGTTGCCGATTTCTCCAATAATTTGAAGTGCTGAAAATCTGATTTATAATTGACTGACTACGTCTACATTCAAGTTGCTTATCCCCAATAATTTTATCTGTGTACGACGCAAGGATAACATTTATAGAGGACATAATAGTATAGGATTTGAGGTTTTCGCAGAGGTGAGTCTGAAGTTTGCAGTCTGCTGTTTTATTGTGTCGTGTAGTCTGGTAGATGTTTACCGACGTTTCAGAGGTCCTATTCATCGCTCTGATGATGGAGGCAGCAAAGACCTTTGAAACATCTGTAAACTTGTACCAGACTACACGATGCAACAACCCATAATACAGCCACCTTCGGTTTCATAGTGAACTATACGATGTCACAACCCAGGATACTACAATCCCTGCGGGAAGGGAATGACATATCTGAATTATATTTAATCAATGATGGCAGTACGAATTGGCGGGGAAATGGGAATTTTGTGTTTTGCAGATGTTTGTCTTACCTGAGGTGATTTGTTTGTAATATTTAAATAGTGATAAATGTACACCTTTGGGCGACTGTCGAAGTGAGTATATTTATTAACAATTTTAAACAGGAAACTTTGATAATGGAGTATTCTGGAAGAAGAAAGTTTATTTCGTCCATTCATTCTGTACAAACTGGTAGTCTTGTGGAATTGTATCCTAATGACTTACAGCTGTACAAGATTCCACCCTCTTCAAGTATTTCACTTGCGGAATTTGAAGATCTAGCACAAGAGAGATTGAAAATATTGAGAACAATTGATAATATCAATTTAAGAGGGTTGAATAAATATTCTGTGGAGTGGAAAGGAGCATTGACTGCAGAATTAAAAAAGTTGGGATTGAAAAGCTTTGCAAAATTGATAAATGGAACTGGTTGTGGCCAGACAGAATCAGACTTGCAGATCAGAAAGCGAGACCATGTATCACATTTTATCTTGCGTCTTGCATACTCTGGATCTGAGGAGTTGAGACGGTGGTTTCTTTCAAGAGAACAAGATTTGTTCCGAACACGGTTTACCTCTCTTAGTGCTGAGGGAATACAGCGATTCATGCAAGTCAATAATTTAAAATATGAACCAATCTCGGAGGCTGTAAAGGACCAGTTAAGACAGTGTTTATTTGAATCTTCATTTGCAATGCTATCAATGGCCAGTGTAGATGCTCATGAATTCTACCGTGTTCCTTATACCGATGTGCAGGACCTGGTACGATCTCGAAAAGTTTACTTGTGTGGTGGCTTTGCATATGTTCCGTGCACTGACCTGATATCTATACTGTCAACAGTCTTCAGGATTAATTTGGCTCATGGTATGGCAGTGACGGCTCGTATGCTCCCCTCTTTGGAAGGCGATGAGCGTGTATTTCGATTGTTGAAGAACCTGCACCAGAGTTACACCGGTGAAGAATATTCTAGTCTCAAGAACAGCAATGTTGGCAGCATACAGTTGGACCAAGTTGATCTACTTTCTCTCCATTCCTTTCCTCCGTGCATGCGGAAACTACGTGAGCATCTGCGTTCCAATCACCATATGCGTCACGGTGGCCGAATGCAGTTTGGTCTGTTCCTGAAAGGTATAGGACTTTCTCTGGAAGATGCATTGCAGTTCTGGAGGGACGGATTCTCTGAGAAAACTGACGCAGGCAAATTTGAGAAGAATTATGCATATAACATCCGGCATAACTACGGTAAAGAGGGAAAACGTGTGAACTACACCCCATACAGCTGCTTGAAGATCATAATGTCATCTGTGGGACCCGAGGATGCTCATGGCTGCCCATTTAGGCACAGTGACTTGTCACATCTGAAACAACAGTTACTTGCATGGAATGTTCCAGTTGCTGGAATAAATGAAGTGGCAGAACTTGTTAGCCAGGGCCATTACCAGCTAGCATGTGCCAAGTATTTCCAGCTTTCACATGGTGCACAGTGTGATGAAGGGATTATTCATCCAAACCAATACTTTGTGCAGAGTCAGAATGTGTTGCGCGCCAAACGAGGCATTGGAGAAGCCGAGACTGGCACAGCGGTCGAAAATAAGAATACTGCGGCTGGGATGGATGACGTTTGGGGTGATGACTTGGATCTGGAGGCAATCGCAGTTGACATGCACGAGGTTAATGCAGTGTAAGTTAAGAGAGCGAGCAGTGTAAAAGGGAATCTCTGTCTCCCGTGCTAGAATTATAAATGTTCCAAACTCTGCTCGCGGAGTAGGTGTACATATACTTTAAACACATTATAAAAGTTCAGAAAAATATTATCATTTCTGAAACATTTTATTTTTATTATGTGGTTTTCTGATTTCATGTCAGTAAATTGAGCCCTGATTGCCTCTTGTTTAAAATGGTGCACCAACAAAGATTCCCTTGGTAATCATTTCTGATATGGGTCATTAATTAGTTCACCATCAGTTTGCTTACTTTGAAACCATAATTAATTATGTATGTAGGTGTTTTCCATCTCACTTTTCTGTCATGTTCATATTTGTGCATAGCGACCATTTTTTTATTAATGTTCAGAAAGAATTTGCAAGCATGCACTATTACAGCAGTATAATTTTTGTGCATTTCTATTGGAACATAGTGTTTAAAGGGTTAACCAGTTCTTGTGAATTAATTACTGTGATTTGGAAACTTCCAATAGAAAATGTTTTATTACAGTTGCAGTTAGTTCTCATTGATTGTACGCTCAGGTTATTTTTTCAGGTAGTATGCAGTTGCATGTCTTATGCTTGTTGATTTTTTGTATACACATGTCAGAGTACCAACAAAAGATTTAAAATTTGTTGGTAGAACATGAGAGAATAACAGATTTCATACTTAAACTTCAGGATGTCAGAAAAAATTATGGTGCATTTCCCATCTTTTTTCACACATGAATGCCATCACAATTTTTACTTAAATGAAATTCCTGCTTGACATAAAACAAAATTATAAAAATAAATGTTGCATCATTGCCATGGAATACAGGAATTCAATGTATTGAAATGTATAATAGTGAATAAAGTATTTTATTGCCTTATATCCCAATCAGGAAGCAAATCTTCTTTGAAGGCGTGCATTATGAAGTGGGAGAGCATTGATATTTTGAGGTTAGGTTGGAGCACAGTTGTCAAAATCTGAGGGCATTGCTAATGGTTCAGGGGCACTTTGCTTTTAGTGTTCTTAAAGAATTTGTTCATTAGTAACTGTATTTCTTCTCTTCTGACAGCTCTCCCAGTTAAAATATATGGCATTATGAATATCTCTGTGAGCCGCAAAGTTGCGTTTGACATTGCCAGGGTTAAGATATTACCAGACATTTCTGATGGTCCCTCTGACCCCTAAGAAGAAAATCCAAAACTGCAATGTCAGAAATATTTATAGTTTTCAATTACTGAGTGTGTTCATCATAAGCAGTGCATTATATGGTACATGGCACATAGCAAGCACACGAACGTCTCCTTAGGGTGTGAACGTGTGTTTCCATATGTTATTGTCACTTATAAAAATGCAGATTAAGAAGTGTGCATGGAAACCATTTGTGGTGAGTCATCAGACTGCGTAAGGTAATGTTTTCAGCAGAGATAATTTAGCCAGCTGGAGCCAAATAATTGACAGTATGCTTATAATCTGTTATGTCTTTATAAATACATGCATTACTCAGAAGTTAGGTGACAAACATAAAAGAAGTGAATTTGTACTTTGTGTGGTAATGATAGGTTACTTAATCTCAATTTGTATATCATTATGATGACAATAGCTTACCTGATAACTCTTTTCATTGTGACACACATGTTCATATGTTTACTTCTAGGTTTCTTGTCCGTAACAGTAGAGGTTATTGTGCTAGGTTTAATACTTTTGATATTTCAGTTCCCATCAGGTACACGATTCTTCTCTTTGTCTCCAAATCCAGCCAAGCTTCCTATCCCAAGGTACTGAGCCACTTTCTGTGGGAGTAAAATTGGGCCGGAGTACCGCCTAGTCTTAAGGTTGATAGTTCTAGCAGCTCTGCGACCACTCCCCCATAGTGCGCTGCTTAAGCATGGTGTCTTGTGCCTGTTCTAAGATTGCCTTGGAAATAAATCAGACAATATTAAAACCATGGTGGGAAATGAATGTAATTTAGTATTCCCCTTTTTCATATCACATGTTCCTTGCTGCTACATATCCTCTACCAGACATTGAAGCCAAACCAATTTCTTCTTTGCAGCCAGAAATACCTTCGTATGGAGAGAGATTAGTGTCATTATGAGTGATTCCTTATGAACTGTTTAAGCTTCAGTTCATTCACCGAGTCTGCTCTGCCAGTGCTCATCAATTAACTTTGGAGTGTAACTCTTTTATTGGTACAGGCTTAAAAACTAATTCCTCGGGTCAAAGAAATGTTTTTCTTATGGACACTGCCTGAAAATGTTTAAACCAATACTGAGGATTGTCTTGCTACGTTCTCTAATTGGAGGCGGTGTCAGGTGTCTTGCTTTTGGTAGTTACACTGTACATTTGCTAAATGGCTTTTGGAACTCTTCTGTTGAATAGTTTGTTTATCCTCAGATGGAAGGAGTTCAAAAGTTTTGTCACCAGCTCTTTTAGTGCCCTGATGACATCGACCCCGCTAATCCTTTGCTTTCTAACTTGCAGTGGTTCAGAAACTCTGAATAGAATTCCCACTTAACCATTCATTAGGAAGTTAATAGGGCTGCAGCACTGACTACCAGAATCAGTAATTTACACAAATGAAGAAGAAAATCAGTTGTTGAAATACTGAAAAATAGAAAATAGAAAGTTTATTCTATCAGATTGGAATCCCAGAAGGAAGAAAAAAGATGAGGTTGCATGAAAAAAAGAAAGATTCTGTAGAAGTTGTAGGTTTGAGGCTCAGCGGGCCAGCCAAGACTATCCCTAAGAAGATGGCCAAGTCGGCACGAGCAGTGTCTGACTGGTTGGCTACCCTGAGTGAGATTTACTGTGCTTTTCCTCAGAAAAAGGAAAATGCCAGGGTATAATTCCCCTATTCGTGGAGGCCAAAGTAATATATAAGTAGTATTTCATAACAACTCAGATTCTTCTGTTTATTATTACATTCTTCTTCGCCTGTTTCTTATCTTGGCTTTCGTGTTAGTGCTGCGTGTCCAGGTCATGTCCACATCAGTAATTTAAATAATACGAGAGTTCCTTCTTCATTTTTCACTGTTCTCCCATACTTATCTTCTTCTTCTGCAGTCTCTCGTCCTTCAGCTTTGAAGAAGGGTAACAGACTACATAAATAATTTTGATCTTGCCTTCATAAGGGATTTTAAGTGTGAGGATGTCTTTGGAAAAGTTAGCCTTGCTACAATCTTTATTCCAGGAACTAAGGATAGCACATGCAAAGAGATGGAGATAATTGGAGTGTGGGTTATCTAGGGACACTGTACCAACTGTGGAGGTTATTTATCAGGTGAGATAGCATCATTTGTCAAAATTTTTGTCTCTGAGAATCAGGTGCCAGTCGCATTCAGATGTTACATTTGTGGTATCTTTAGTCTTTGCTGAAATTTGTATTTGGTGCTCATAATTTTATTTATAAATTATCCAAGATGTAGTGGAAGTCAAGGAAGCCACTTGGAACTATGTAATCACTTTGAGAGTTCTGTTTAGGGCGCGTTTCAAGCAAGTAACATGTTCGCAGAGTTGTGACATGATATGAATAATGATTCTGTGGTTGTTAAAAATGAATTTGCCCACAGGAATACAACCTTTGCCGAAGAGTCCAGTTTCTGTTGCAGTCAATTTGTCAGGAGTTGGAAGTTAAGAATGGAGTATCTGAAGCGACAGGAGAAGTCACGAACTGTGGTACGTGTAGCGTCTTTCAAGCACCTGATGGAAGTGTGTTGGCAGCGTTTAAAGCTCGTTGCTACTGGTATGTCTTGAGGACACGATTAAAGAAGAGCTTCCTACTAATAGAATACGTGTAAATGCTTATTGTTTCACTGCAAATAAACCATATGCTCATTTACAGGGGGGGAAATAACATCTTCCACAGAACAGAATTAATGAAACATGGGTGAAGTAGTTGACGTCAATGAACCCACTGTTATTAATTAATATTTCTTCGCCGCCTTTATGTTTTTCCAAAATGAGGTGCATATTTAGGGCTGAAGTATTAACAAAAATTGTTTTGTATGGCATGCTGGAAACGGGAGGGGGGAGTGGTTCTGGTGTATTTTAAGGTACACTCCTTGTATTTACGTAGAATGACTTGCAAAACACATAAAAATCTGAGGACAAGTGGCGCTTGAGCCTGGATTTCAGTAGTGCACATTTCATGTTCCTTGAAGCCATCCGAGTGACCTTGTCATCCATTTTCATTCTCTGTTTCCATGATGCAGCTCAACTTTAATATCTTTTTTCAGTTTTCCCCCGTATTAAAGCGTGCATGTTATTATGCCATCAGCAAAAAGCACGCACCAACTGTTGGCCGAATATCTCAAGGACGCCCGATATCGAATTCGATTGCTTCGTTGGTTAACGGCAGCCCGTGGAAAATGACGGTCAGAAGAAGAGTTCCGAAAGCAACGTCACTGAGTTACGTCATGACACTGTTATCTAGTGGGTCTAGGCGGAGGCATATTGCTCTCTCTCTTTCCCACTCGCGGCAAGGACACAAGATAATCTTCCGCAGAATTTGATCTGCAAAAAATGATCCACATAATTCACTTGTTTGTGAGTTCGTAGCAACGAGGTGTTTGAGTGGTGCGAGATGTAAACTTTCGAGTGCGTAGGCAAATAGGGGACCACGTTCTTCAGTTGTGCTGCTCGAGGTCAGGAAGTTATGTTATCGCAAAACTGGTTTTATCAAGTAGCTTCCTGTACAGGCATTGTTCAAAAACACTTCAGTTCGCTTACGAAGGAAGCGGGGATGTATCCAGTGGACAAACAAACAGGTAATACAGCACCAGGTTATTGTAAATGCCAGATTCTTTCGCAGGCCGAAGAATGTATCGAGGACAATCAGACGCAGGGGCGTGTCTGAAGGAATGAGAGGGCTGTCGTGTGCGGATGGAAGTGTTTTTGCAGCAGACAGGCGAGGACGCCCGTCCGCATCCACAAACAAACAACCTGGAGCGTGGTCAAGGAATGGTTCTTGGGCTTTGATGTTGCTCGCCATTGGTGCAAACCTCGTGCATTAACCATCTTTACGCCACAGTCAGTCGGTAGAAATGAACCGCACTCGTAGCGGCCTGATTCAAGCAGAAAGATTAAAACTTACTCGGGATTAAACCGGACGATTGCAATTTGTGTGATGTACTGCAGGCACCAGCAGGAGGTGCAGACCGAGAACCGAAATGAGGAATTTCTCGTTCCTCTGCGCAGGTGAGCGAGTCGGTATGAAGCGGCGACTGTGGTTGTTCCTGAGTGTCGCAACCACCGCGTCCACCGTCTTCGGTGATCCATTCCCGTCGAGTCTGAAGATCGGCGCCGCCTCCTCGGCCTACCAGGTCGAAGGCGCCTGGAACGACAGTGGTAAGTCTTCACGACGAACATCAGCACCAGGTCCTAAATACGCGCAGTCTCCAGAATGTGCCAGTCTTTACTTGCTTTATCTAACAGGGGAGATCTGAGGTTCTCAAGGCTCTGAGGATGGTGTTGTTGTTCTGGGATTTGTAGCCTTGACAACGTGTCGGAGAACCATCTTCGGCACTGAAGATGGGTGTTTCTCCAAAACATTGGCAACTTCCGACGAGTGCCCACGGCTACAAATCCCAGAAGCGCGGTTCCTTTTTCTGATTTCCGAATAATTAATTCTTTAAGACTTTTCCATGTCCCTGCCATTCAGTTTGTTTGTCTGACAGGCAAAGGCGTTAGCATCTGGGACACGTACGTTCACGGGACGCCGTGGGTCGTGGACGGTTCCACTGGGGACGTGGCCGCCGACTCGTACCGCCTCTACAAGCAGGATGTGGCAGCTCTGAAGCAGCTGGGTGTAAGCATGGTCCTACTCGAGAAGCTAGTAGTTGCTCACTCAACAAATTTAAAGAGAGTCCGCTACCGGTTTCTAGCCCGGCCCAGATGAATCCAATCCGCATTCCCTCGGTCCATTTTAATATTGTCCTCGCACCCACACTTCGAACACCGAAGTGTTCCTGACACGATTCTGTGCGCATTTCTGGTGTATCATGCGTGCTAAGCGGCCGACCCATCTCAGGGTCCTGAATTTGGTCGTTTTGGCAAGGTTTAGTGAGGACTGCAGAGTCCTCTAGAGACGTAACAATTCCGGGGGTCCGTGTCATGGTCAATTGTCAAGCAGGAAATTCATCTCGCAATCAGTGACGTGTCCTCGTGTTCCTGCAGGTGGACTTTTATCGGCTGTCCATCTCGTGGTCGCGTGTCCTTCCAGCCGGCACGAGCAACATCTTGAACCCGGCCGGCATTGAGTACTACAACGCCGTGATCAACGAGCTCATGGACAACGACATTGAGCCAGTGGTGAGTCGCTCTTATCGAACAGTCTTGCCTGGAAGATTATCACAGGCCTTATTTTCGACGCGTCATGCGAAAACAATTATCACTGGCGTATGGCAGCGAACTTGTCTTGAGCCCTTCTTGCTGCCACGACTAAAACTCGTGTAATCGCAGGTGACGATGTACCACTGGGACCTGCCCCAGCCTCTGCAGGACCTGGGCGGATGGGTCAATCCTGTCATGGCGGAT
This sequence comes from Zootermopsis nevadensis, assembly GCF_977971745.1. Lineage (NCBI taxonomy): Eukaryota > Metazoa > Arthropoda > Insecta > Blattodea > Termopsidae > Zootermopsis > Zootermopsis nevadensis. Next base: position 149,674 of record NW_028259163.1, read on the forward strand.
TTCTTCGAGGACTACGCTCGTGTTTTGTTCTCGGCGTTCGGCGACAGGGTGAGTCGCCCCTCCAAAAGGCTGGCCTGTGTTGTCTGCCTCTTTCTGGCCGAGTCGAAGCTGAGGTTAGGTTAGTCGTCTGTTTCTGATCTCGGTCCGCGCCCTGGTCACTCCATGTGGTGGACGAAACGTCCGAGTCCTCCGGAGGGCCGCATGAGAGGCGTGCAGAGCCACGTGGTATTTTGGTTACCAATGCAGCGTCTGCTCTAGGATCAGAGCTCGTCTAAGTAATATTTAAGAATCTAGCCCGTACCGCGAAGAAAACACAACTCTTCACCATTACGAAGTTCATAAGGAAATAAATAGATACAAAGCGACGAGTTATCGATTCTCGAAGCAGCTGGTACGTGAGGACTCGGCTTTGAAATGTTAATCGTGGCTGTCGAATTCCATGCGCAGGTGAAGTCGTGGATCACCATCAACGACCCTCACAGCGTATCGTACGGATACTCCGATCCGGGGCCCTACGCCCCCGGGGTGAACGGTGGCGCCGTGGGGTACTACCTGGCAGCGCACACACTGATCCTGTCTCACGCGAGGGCGTACCGCCTCTACGACGCGGAGTTCAGGAGCACGCAGGGAGGTAATGGCGCCCCTGCGCCTCGGCACAGTCTCATGTTATTTTTTTTCTTATTACGGGCCAATGTAATCGCTTTTATCGATCATTTTGCGAAGGACCCGTCTTCCTTTCAGGTCAGGTGGGCCTCGCGTTGAATGGCGAGTGGTACGAGCCGCAGAGCACCTCGGAAGAGGACAAGCGAGCCGCTCGGACGGCCATGCAGTTCGTGGTGAGCGCTCTCGACGTCATCCGACAGAAAGTCGCTTAGTTGGTATCGTATGTGCTTAGTAACGCCACTGCTAGCCTCTTTCAGTGTTTCGCGACTTATTTTCTTCTCTCTTTTCCCACCCACAAAATGTCGCCTCACGAAAACGGGGTTCGATATATCTCTGCGCGTGTGTATCGATATATGAATTGATGTGCAGGCTTGTGACAATGGAAGAACGAGATTATCGACGATGAACCGGTGTAAGACGTGGCTTTTCTCCATCTGGGGTCTAACTGAACCTAAAATGTTCTTGCGAGGCACCGCCCTAGGAACAGAGGCGTCGGAAAACAAGAGCCACTTACAGGTCACAGGCGAATTAATTCGGGGTCTGACTTGGTTTCGCTTCGCTTGTCCTGTCCACACGTGGAAATGCGAGGTATCGATTGTTCATGTCGTGCGAGTAGGCGACGCGTCAGTCTGGGCTTTCTTCCGCAGACGGGGCTCTTCGCCCAGCCGATCTACGGCCCGGAAGGCGACTACCCTGAAGCAGTCAGGGCGGAGGTCGACACAGTCAGCAGGGCGGAGGGATACCGCAGATCCCGGTTGCAGACGTTCAGTCCTGAGGAAGTCGCCTCCGTCAAAGGTAAGGCGAACAAGAAGCCTCAAAACTGCGGTGAAACGGCCTTCAAATAGGCCACGACACAGCCGCCATCTTCCGCATGTCAATCTAAAGGGTTCTGACGATGGTAGATTGCATTTTAAATTATTCGTCGTCTTTTATTTAATAAAACCGACGACGTTTCGGAAGCTGGTTCTGTCTCAGTCTTCAGGTCAGAGGTGCCTACTCTATTGGGTCCCTGAGATAGAGCCAGTGAATAATTTTAAATACATATTATTCGTCGCGAAACAAGCGATGTAGTTGAAACAGTGTTGTTAAATAACCTAAGAAGCAGAGTCTGATACCGACGGCCTCAGAATACGCCCACACGCAAGTCCCCCTTTGTGGTTCGCGTCGGTTAAGAGAGAGAGGGAGGTTCTCCATTTTGAAACCCCAAGAGTACATAAGTCCCTGACATTGCAGGGGCCTTCGACTTCTTTGGGCTCAATTACTTCACGAGCCGCTCGGCGAGAGCGCCGAAGCCGACCCCTGACCTCGAGGACCGTGCGGACATCGACGTCACTTTCGGCGCACTCCCGAACGCCTCCGAGTCCGCCGCGCCCTTGTTCCAGGTGAGTTCCTCCGCGATTCCAGCGGAACAGAGCGTGTTGCATAAGCACACGGCGCGCACGCCCTGTTTTTTTTTTTTTTTAACGTCCAGACATTCGAAGGGGCTTCTTTCCGCGTGTCGTTGATTCGCGAAATGCCCGCGAGGATTTTCCTCTGACCCGAAAGTTGCGTCCTCTTACGCAGGTCGTGCCGTGGGGACTCCGCAAGATGCTGAACTGGATCAAGACGGAGTACGACAACGTTCCCGTCGTCATCGCCGAGAATGGCTTCTCCGACAATGGGGAAGTCGAAGACTCGGAGAGAATCCGGTACCTGGTTGTAAGTACCCGTTCCCAGCGCAACGTAGCTCATAATTTAATCGACTTAGAGACAGAGAGTCCGCAGGCATCTGCCCCCGAATTTCTCCGCGTCACAACAGACTCTGTCCTTCCAGACTCTCCGTGGTTTTCAACAGTCCCGCCACGTGACCGTCTCCTCCCAAATCCCTTAAATCGTTACCACGAGATTGCGCGTGTCTTAGAAACTTCAGACGACGTACTAGTGACTTGAACGAAGTGCTTCTTGTTATCGAAATGGCGTACGACCTGGTGGGAGTTTTCGCGTGCCCCGAGCATGAAATTCTCTCGCTTTCTTCGCAGATGCACGTGAGCGAAATGCTGAAGGCGGTTCGCGAAGACGGGTGCAATGTGACGGCGTACACGTTCTGGAGTCTGCTTGACGGCTTCGAGTGGGATCGGGGATACACGTGAGTACACGCGGTGGAGGCGTCCCAGGGCGATCGCCGACTCAATTAACCGCGTAGAGTCGTGCCTTTTTTTAATTTTTTTTTAAAAAAATGTCCTGAACCTGTTCTTGCAGGCTCAGCTTCGGACTGTACCAGGTGAACCACAGCGACGCCGATCTGACGAGAGTTCCGAAAAACTCTGCCCGCGTCTTCTCCGAAATTGCCAAGAAACGCGAACTTCCGGCCGAGTACTTGCGAACTGCCGAAGAGACGCACTCGAGCCTCGAGGACCGCGGCGACTCGAAGGACAAGACCGCGTCATGCGCCGGTGCTGCCAACAGCAAGCGGGTGTTGTCGTTTCTTTGGTTGGCAGCAGTGACGTGCATTTCTGCCGCCAGTTCTACCAACATCTGATGTCAGTGTGTCCACTTTTTTTTTCCAGAGTGCGAATGAATGTCTACGCCTGTTAATGTTTATTTTTCGCTTTGCACCAAAACCCTTACGTCTGACTCGAGGACCTACTTTAATATTGTTTTTAAGCTCGGGACAGATTCTTTGGTGTTGTCTTTACAGAATAGGTTTATAAAATTGCAATGTGAATTCAGTCAATGGAAATTAAATTACTAAATGTTGTCAGAATAATTCAGTACAAGCAAACCCAGACAGTAAACCATTCCAAGAATCCAGCGACGTTGCCACCACAACGATCAGCGATCGACGTGGCAACGTCGCAGTAACTCTTCGATGTTGATAATATTAAAAGTGATAGGCTCGTCCTTGGCAAAGTTTGAGGTTTGAGACGCGTGATTTCTGTCTTCATAATTCTGCGCGTTTGCCAAACGGCCGAAACGTCGTGTGGGCGTACGAGGGAGGAAGACGCAAACCAACGGCATTCGGGAAAAGTAATTTCTTTGTCCAATTATGTGTTGTGTGTCTTTGGTCAACAGAAAAGCCACGAGGAAATTTGCGAGTGTCCGTAATCATCGAGATGGGGGGTGCCCCTCGGAATGAGTCATTTATCAGCGCTGAAGGCCATGAATGTAGACTTCATTACGCCATCGCCTGAACATTTAACAACACGAAAATTGGTCTTATCGCATTCTATTTAAGACGTCGTCGTGTTTATTTAACAGAAAGTTATTTGTCGTGTCGCGGAGGCCGAGCTCAGGTAATTTTGTGACATTTTCCTGGGCGCGATCGACACTCCAGGAGCGGCCCCCAGAAACAGGTAACAGACACGTAATTTAAGGAACCAGGTCGAAACGTCGATCGGCAGAAACTGCTAATTCGGGAAGTTTCGTGTTGTCGCAAAGATTTTGCAAGCTGCGAGGTTTTCTTTTTGTTTTTTTGAGTCTTGAACGGAGGACCGGAAGTTTTTCCACGATCTGAGAGCGCGATTCGGATTGTACGTCGTCGAATACCGGATGCACCAAACACAGAAACGTCGCGCGCGAGGACAACAGATCCTCACGACATTCAAATTTTGTGTCTCGTTTTGTTCCGTCAACAGAGTTTGGGGGGGGGGGGGATTTTAAGAAAATTATTTTGTGTTCTTCTAGGGCAGGGGGACTGTCTTACCTAGTTCGCGTATCACCAGTGGCACGCGTGCCCTAGGTCGAGAAACGCTGCGTCGCTATCGAAACTAAACTGCGATTTCGACACGACAAACGCGTTCATGAGCCTTTCGTAAATGTAGGTCGTGAACTCAGACGTGTTCTTTTCTTTACGAAAACTTTTTTCCCGGGTACTCCGCCATCTTGTCGGCCAGAGCAGACATTGTGGTAAAAATTGTAAAGAGAATCAGAAGTCGTGCATTTATTTTTTCGTATTCCGTCGTCAGTTTCGAAACCAACGTTACATCGCACAGGTAAGTCCGCCTGCTCATGGCCGCAGAGCTGATAATATGCAAATTTAAACGCTGTCGTCAGCTGAAAGTAAAGAGTTTCGTGAATAATTGTCAGCCGATATCTGCGGCTCTGAACCCCGCTGGCTGCCGTTGCAGTGGAGAGAATGAAAACGAGAGACAGCCGAAGGGGCCTCGACTAAAGCCCTTCAATTGTGTTGACTTCTTCAGGTGGCTCTCCTCCGGAATGGCGAGCAGATTCTTCTGGTGTTGCGGCGTCCTTGTGGGAGCGGCTTGCGGCTTCAACCGAACGCTCCCAGAAAATTTCATGCTCGGTGCCTCCACATCGGCGTATCAGATTGAAGGCGCTTGGAACGAGTATGGTATGGCGACCTTAACGAAGTCTGTTCTGTGCAAATTGGGATCTGAGGTTCTCTTGGCCGTGGCTGTCTGACGGCCTGGGTTGTAGTGCCGTTGGCGAACTTCTGCCAGACTCGCCTTCATGATGATGGAAGCAGCAAGGGCCTCCGAAACGTTGGTATACCAGTACCAGAATGCACGGCGCTACAACCCAGAAGACAGCCATCTTCTTAATCAGTAATATAGATAGAGATTCAATCGCACGTTTTTACCACGATAAATCGAGGAAAACCAGGACATGTGATTTTAATATTATCATCCGGTGTCCTCCTACTCGTGTCAGTAATCAGTTCCCACTAAAATTCAGAATGGTAAGAATTTTTTCTCCCATGTGCCCCTCGATAACGTCAGTGACCTCGTTGTCGAAACACAATTAAAAAGTTTGTCATTATGACATTGTCCATTTTAAAAGTTGTACGATTGAAGTTACAGGTAGCGGACAATGCCAACACGAAGAATGACGTCACTAACCGAGCTCTGAAATGGACCCGCTGCGGGCGCTGTGTGCTAATCGATTGTTTTCGTGCAGGTAAAGGACCGAGCATCTGGGATACGTACGCGCACGAAGGAAGTTTCATTGTGGACGGGGCGACGGGTGACGTGGCTGCCGATTCGTATCACCAGTACGAGCAGGATGTGTCAGCGCTGACGGAGTTGGGGGTGAGGACAGTCAGCTGATTGGTGCGAGAGAAATCGAATGTCGTCCTCGACTCCGGAGTCGGACATCTTTCGATTGTTATGAAGACGATCGATCCGGTTAATAATCTGCTCAGATAACACAAACCCAGATCGGGTTCCCTAATGTCAGGGAATTTGTTGATCAGCCGAGGGTTTTTTTCCCCTGCACGGGAAACTTTGCACTGCGAAGTTGGCAGTTCGGGCTGTGACGTAAAAGATGGCCCACGCGTCCATAAAATTTTGTGTGTGTTAAAATACAAACATGGCCGCAGTTTAAACAATGAGATTAAAACTAGAATGTTTCAAAGGGAATTTTTGACACAAATCGTTGAGTAAGTTATACAAATTGGTATTTTATTTATATTTTCTCTTGCTTACATTTTCGTTTCCTGCGGAAGAATTTTTTTAAAAAAAGTAGGGCGAGTGGAGAAAAGACCGAAGGATTAGGCGAAGGCAAAGAGGAAAAGAATTGTATCGATACATCGCAATCCTCTTGCGATTGTGGGCGTTACTGCGAGACTGTAAATCAAACTCGCTGGCGATTACACAAAAGTCAGACAAGGTCGAACTCTTTCTTGTTTGCAAACTTCCGGCTTGCGACAGGAAGTCGACGTGACTCCTGTCGCGCGTTGAGTGCCACCGAGGCAAATTCAGAACGTGACGCCTCGACGTTGCCTTGAAGCACAATCGGACGGGGAAATCCCGAACAAGGTGACGTCGTCCAGCAAAATTAGACGCCGCTTTGTCGTGCATCTTGGGCTGATTATCGTTCGTTGTCTGAAACTGGTTCTGTCTGCGCAGGCGGATTTCTACCGGTTCTCAATTTCGTGGCCTCGCATTCTGCCAACTGGACACGTGAACGCGATAAATCAGGAAGGCGTCGGATACTACGACAAACTGATCAAGGAACTGAGGGCAAAGGACATTGAGCCAGTGGTAAGTACGAGGCGCCACTCGCCAGTGCGACTCGAGAAAAGACGACGGAAGTGAAGTCGCAGGACGGTTTCGTTTCGCAGGTGACGATGTACCACTGGGACCTGCCCCAGCCTCTGCAGGACCTGGGCGGCTGGACCAATCCTGTCATGGCGGATTTCTTCGAGGACTACGCTCGTGTTTTGTTCTCGGCGTTCGGCGACAGGGTGAGTCGCCTTCCCCCCCTTGCGTTTTGCACTGTCTCTTGTTAATTGGTCAGCTGTGTGTCGTGGCCGATTTTCGAAGTCGGACTTCCGTGTGTCGGGGCAGAATTCAGAGACCTTTTTTGTTTCCTTTGCTCTGTTGAGCGTCACGGCAGAAGCTTCAACTAATCAGAAGAAGACTTTTTTTTATCGGACCGCAAACTCAAGCCGAAGCTCGTGAGCAAAATTTGCCGAAAGCCTGGATAAATCTTTAATGTCCCTCTCTGTGAACACAAAGACGAGTTCCTTTGTGGATCAGCGATGTCGGAGTTCCTTGAAACGAAAAACGAAAGCTTTTCCTCAGACGCAGTTCGTCTCAGGGTCTGGTGATGTGCGCAGGTCAAATGGTGGATCACCATCAACGAGCCGTACAACGTGATTCTGGGCTACAATGCCGCGCGGCCGTTCGCCCCAGGAGTGGAAGCGAAGGGCGTAGGCCATTACCTCGCCGCCCACACCCTGATAAGGGCCCACGCCAAAGCGTACCGCCTGTACGAGAAGAAGTTCAAGGCCGACCAGGAAGGTAGGATGGAAAATATTACGCAGCAGAGCTAATGCGCATGAGCAGTGCAGTGATTAACCCTTTAAAGCCCAGTGGTAACTATATGCACCACCTGATTCAACAGTTAATAAATATTCATTTTGTATTTATGTGTTTCGTATGATTCTCACTGTAAACAGCGATAATTTCCATAAACAGCGTTAACGAGTTGATCTTTGTAATGGTGAAGTGTTGTGTTTTCTTCGCGGTACGGACTGTTTAAATATTATGTACGCAGCGCGTGTCTCATTATAAACAGCGATTATTTCCTTAAACAGCGTTAAGGAGTCGATCTTTGTAATGGTGAAGTGTGGTGTTTTCTTCGCGGTACGGACTGAATCCTTATATAATATGATTCAGACGAACTTGGACTTCTGAGGGTTCGTAACAATTCTGTCTTTGCTTTTTACGCGCTTAGAATGTGAGGGCCTTTCGTGTTTCAGGCAGGCTGGGTCTGTCGTTGTGCAGCCATTGGTTCGAGCCAATGACGAACTCCAGCGCCGACGTCGAAGTGGCAGAGGCATCGATCCAGTTGGTGGTGAGTGTTCGCGCAGGCAGACGATTGGATGAAGGTGGGCCGTGTGTTCTGGTAGGAGTTCACCGACGTTTTCAGAGGCCTCTGCTGCCTCCGTCAAGAGGGTGGACCTCCACCACCGCCCTCAAAACCTCAATTACATGTTACCCGCCATATTTTAATGTGCGAAAATGTCTCCGTCCTAAAATAGTTTGAGCGCTGGCCGCAGGTGGAGTTTCTTAAAAGTCTCGCAGAAGGATTTAGAGCTGAGCACTGCGTGGCGTCTCGTTCTTAATTAACTTGAGGAAAACTGCGAAAGCATGCATAACTTATTCAGAGGCTTTGTCGGTAACTGCGTTAGCTCAGTACCGGGCGTTTGTTAGGAAGGACAAAGAAGCGACGTTTCGGCCATCACAGCAGGCGCTGCTCTTGCTTCAGCTCGGTCTGTTCGCGCATCCTGTCTACAGCTCGGAAGGAGACTACACTCAGATGCTGAGAAAGATCGTGGACCAAGTGAGCGCCGCGCAGGGGTTCAACAGGTCACATCTGAGACACTTCAGTCCTGAAGAAGTTTCGACTATTAGGGGTAAGTGAAGGATTTTGAAGGTAATAAAAGGTAAATAAAGGCTAGAAACGGAGGAAGGGGTGATGATGCAAAAACACGTCACTCTCCGTTGAACTTCGACGATCCTCTTAGGAAAAATGACTTCCTACCGCAGTCTGGCCTTGCGAACTCGTAGTCATGTCATCCTGACCGAAAATACTATAACCCGAAACACGGCTAAATCTTCTAAAATTAGTCTTCGAGCGAGTTAGTGCACATCGATGTCCTCAGTCTGCGTCAGGATGTTTCGTGCCTCGCGCTCCTTTCGGGAGGCGAACTCCGGCCTACAGGCCCACAGTAATAACAATTAAAGGGCTCGTTACAGGGACCTTCGACTTCTTTGGCCTCAACTACTACTCCACCCGCTTGGCCAACGCTCTCCTGCCGCTGGACGAAGCGGCCAAGTCTCAGGGCGACTACGTGAATCTCACTGTCAGCGCGAATTGGCCGACGTCTGTGTCGGAGGTGGTCAAGGTAAAGACGTCGCTCCGTAAGAACATTGTTTATGGCTCTCGTTTTGTTACCGATACTCACAAGATACATTTGTAGCTATGAAGTTGGTACCCCTGCTCATCTGATATATTCTCAGGTTCGCGTAATATGCTGAGATCAAAATGGCTGGAGGTTTGTGGGGAGGAGTTAACTGGAACAGGGAACAACATTTATGGCTGTCTTAATCCAAATGGAAGGCGCGTGGTCCTTTGATTCTTCGTGACGCGCTCTAGTGTCTGAGGTAGAGACAATTTAGCAGAGTCCACTTTCTATGGGTTGCGTCCTGTCACAGGTGGTGCCCTGGGGGCTAAGAAAATTGCTGGCTTGGATCAAGGATAAATACGACAACGTGCCAGTGTTTATTACGGAAAATGGGTTTCCTGACAGCGGGCAGTTGGACGACGTCCGCAGAAGCCAGTACATTGTCGTAAGTAGCAATTACGGAACCTCGGCCCGAAAAATTTATGCAATAATTTCACGATTCTACAAATTCCCCTGAATTATGCCGGAGAACTTTTGGCTAGAGAGGCCCCTCCCTTCGGTTTATAAATTATGTCTTTAGTCACGTCGGCCATTTTTTGTGTTCAGAGTCACATGAGCGAAATGCTGAAGGCAATTTATCAAGATGGCTGCAATGTGTTTGGCTACACGGTCTGGAGTCTCATCGACAACATGGAGTGGAGTCACGGATACACGTAAGTCCGAGGGTGTAAGAACAACAACAGATAAATCATGTAACCTCGCATATATCTTTTGGAAAAGGTTAAACTTCTGGACCTAGAGGTCTCTATCTAATTCATCGTGCACTGAATTACATTTCACAACGAAACTCAAAAATTGCAAGTTAAATATTTTCCTAGAAACGCAAACTAACTTTATTACAGTTCAGTTACTTTGGATATGAAAGGTTTTGTTGCAAAGCCATTCAGAGTACCAGGAATCCTTGTATTTCCATAATTAGACATCTTATCGAATTATTTTTGTTGTTGCAAAAATCGCTGCAAGTTAGTGACTGATTTTCAGTCATGCCGAACGGAGACCCCGTCTGCACCCTCGGGTGTAGCTAAAGGTGAGGACTTATGATGGCCGATAAACAAAATTTTCTTCGCCCCGAAGAAGGAGCAAAGATTGTGGATGTCATTAAAACACCGGAGCTTGCGAAAATTACGTAACGAGGACTTTTTCATTTTTGCTGTCCACACAGTATTGTTACGTTATTAAAAGAAGTTTAATGCAAGCGACATTTGTAACACGCTGAGAAAGCAAGAAATGCCAACAAAATTTTCCATGGAAAACTCAATGAAAAGAGAGTCACAAGGAGATGCGAGGAATTTAAAATGGGGGTCTTAATAAAATATGCCAGGAGCCAGTTTGGCCTGACCTGTAAGAAAATCGGCTGAATAACTGCCATCTGCTAAAAATCAACCACCTCTTAAACTAAGCTTTTGTCTAATACAACTTTTTGTTTGGCTTTCCACAGAGAGAAGTTTGGGCTGTACCACGTTAATTTCAGCGATCCAAATCGTCAACGGACTCCGAAGAGTTCTGCTCGTGTTTTCTCCGAAATTATCAAAAGACGTCGGTTGCCAGAATCTTTTCTGAGGGTTGAAACAGAATTTTCGTCGGAGATTACAATGGAATATGCAACGAATAACTGTTCCTCCCCAACGCAACATGTTACCCATGCCAGCAGCGGACGAAATTTGTTTCCTTGCAGTAGGAAGTTCCTCGCTGTGTGGTTGGCGACACTGACCTGCAGTAGCTACATCTTCAGGTTATGACGCGAACCGTGTATCGATCTGCTGGCGAAGTGTTGTTTTTTATGAAATCAGTGAAGTTGGAGTTTAAGGACTTTTCATGCGTAAGTAAAGTGTGTATATTATTAGTAACTGGTTCGTAAATTCCTAAACTCGGGAACAGAACTTACCAAATGTAGCAGAATATAACTTCCTTAGATGATGTTTGTGAAGCAAGTTTTCTCATTTTCTGTCGACCACAAAGTCCAATATAATGGTATTTAGTTTAACATTAAAAACTTCCGAATACAAAGCAGATTTGTCACAAACATAAGCGTTTCGCGTTAAGAACTTACGAAGAAATTACACTTTACACACAAAGTTTATTTTTATTTTTACTTAGTAAAAATTATAATGTAATACTTTGAGGCATTTCTATGAACTATGTAAAAGAATTTGAAGATGGCTGCCTTTTGGGTTGTTGTGCCGAGTGGTCTGGTAGGAACTTACCGACGTTTCAGAAGTGCTTACTGGCTCTGTCAACCGGGCAATGATGGAGACGTCAGTAAACTTCTACCAGGATTACACAGCACAACAACCCAGAAGACAGAACTCTTCAAATCCATTTATTATTTTAGGTTTCTGTGGGATTGTCAGTTTAGACAGTTGTCGTCTGTTTCTATTCCATTTCGTAAGAGCGTGTTGAACCCTGATGACTCAGAAGCCCATTAACGATAAACAAACTGACCAGATCTAGTAATTCTCAAAATGCACCTGGCTTTTGCTGGAGCACTGGCCGTGTCCCGCGACGGATCTCCAAGATGTAGATGAAAAGGCGGATCGTGAAAAAGTAAAATATTTCAATGATGCTGAGTACGCTACAGCCCAGGAACAGGCCTCCTGTGCCCCCAATGGACACTGCAAACAGAGCTTGAAATTAATAAACGTTTTGCACACATTTTATAAAAATTACAAATATAAAATCTGTGCTGCCTCCTGCCTACACAATCAGAGTATTAGGGCACGCAGAATCGAACCAACACTTTTGTTCCTAAGTAGGATTTGAGGTTTTCGCGGCAGTGAGTCTGAAGATGCCTGTCCATCGTCAGGGCGATGAGTGAGACGTCATTGCCCTGATGATGGAGGAAGCCTCAACGTCTGAAATGTCAGTAAACTACCAGACTACGCGGCGCAACAACCCAGAAGGCAGCCATCAGCAGTTTTGTTTCTCATCGCATAACCCGTCGTCTCGCTTGAAATGTAAATGAAGTGTTGGATCAGTTTTGTTCTGAGCGCATGCTTAGAGGTAGCAATGCAACCAATTGGTTATTTCAATGCATAATTCTGAGTATTGTGACAAAATTATGACTGATAAGCTCTAAAGAACAGAGCAGTTCTTTAGAGTGACTCACCCCAGAGATCACCAAACCCAAAGATCACATCTCTCTTCAGCCGCATTCGGGGATAATTCTGTATGCCACACTCCACGGACGCTCCAATCTTTAATCTGAATGGGAACAATGCAAGTAGGCCTACTTTAATTAATGATTTAACACTGACTTTCTCCAGAAATGCAATGTAATGGAAGCTAGAGAAGATGCATGATGAAGGTATGAGGACATGAGCGTAAAGCGACGGTCAGCCGTAGAGGCAAGTGAAAGAAGAGATTTCATACACCGTTCAGATTTACTACTATCCCTCACTTTACCATCGTCCAGTCTCCTCCTAGCAGTCAATTTAAAGCTTTCTGCTCTGGACAGGTTTTTACTCTAACATTCTTTGTCGTTCGTGTTCACACTTCGCTGCCTTTCATCTGTTCTTTTACTGCAGTTTCTTCTGCAATACCCGTTCTTTGTGAACAATAATGTTACGTCTAATCTTCTGTCTGCTATTCTCCAAAACTCCATTTCAGTGGCATTTGTTCTCATCCTCTCGAGCCCTTACCCCTTAAGTGCATTCTCACCTCAGTGCCTGTAATTATTTTACTGTTCCATGGCTCAGAACTTAAACACAGAATTCATTTCCTGCTAAATTTACTTTCCTCGCTGTGTTCTTGGGTGCAACCTCACAAAGCAGTGTTAAAGAGCACTTAATTTTAGAGCTGGCATCCTACAAAACTCTTTGTTGTAGCATAAAGATTTCAAATTTGTTCACTTTCCCCCCTGATTTATTATACCAAGTAATTTGGATTTTTGTGCAACAAATCAGAGTAATTAAATTTAATTGTTGTTCGCGCCCGATGATTTGAGTTCCACTGCCAAGCAACCCGAAGTAAAATTATGAAATCTCCGAGGAAAAATCCATTTGTCGAGTCCATCTGCTTTCATCCGAGGGAAAAATCGCTCTTTGGGAGTTGTTGACAGGGACGCAGGTGCTCTGGTGTGGGGGTCAAAGATCACTGAGCGAACTGTGACACCGTGCATACATTTCCTGATGTGTTGACATTCTGTGGTAGTGGGGATGGGAGGAGGGTGTCAAATTTGACTGGAATTTCTATCATAATATGTCAGTAAGTCATATTATCTGTTTCATATTGACCAGTGTTCTTGAGGTAGGAAAACAAAATCACACATTGTGAAAAAGTTACAAGTCTAGGAGAAACAAGGACAAACTTGAATGACTGCTAAGAAATATGTCCCAGTGCATATATTTCTGTTCCGACGCATTGGTCTACGTGGTTAACGAGAACTAAGATGGGTCTCACATTTACATCAATAGCAAACTTACATATTTGGCTTGACATCTTCTTCCTCCAAGTAGAACGAGACTTGATCGCATTCAGGCAAGCAATTGCAAGGATACTTCCTTCCAGTTATTGGGTCCACGAGCTTGGTCAGTAGTTCTGTCAACAGAAACACACCGATCTGAATCACGTGACTATATGAAAATGTTCCCGTACTTAATCATAATGGTTGACTGTACCTGAGTACTTTCCCAGACACTGCATTCCGTGTACGTCACAAACTTTGATTCGTCCTGAAACAGGTGAAAACACAGAGGCACTCTTAATGTTTGAAATGTTTTTAAATACAAGAGAGAATACAAACGCTGTCTTTGGGTGGCTTTAGACAGATGCACATTGCATAAGAATCTAACAGCATCTTTATTTGACCGCTGTGTGAGATTGAGGGTTCTCATGGCAGCGAAGGTGATGACGTTCTGGGTTGGGATGCCATGTGACCTTATGTATAGGCAGTCACAAATGTGCCATCCCTGAAGAGAGCTTTTTCATTTAAACAGCGGCGTCTACCGATGAGCCCACCCGGCCTCACAGTCCAGAAAAATTAGAGTAAGTGACGCTGCTGAATGAAAAGCAAATACAAATAAGAATGTAGTATTTGAGGCTCTCGCAGCGGCGAGTGTGAAGATTGCTGTCTTCCGGGTTTTGCGCCGGGTAGTCTGGTAGATTTCCACCAGACTACACGGCGCAATAACCCAGAATACAGCAATCTTCAAAGGGAAACATGACTTACAAGTATATCGCGAGATTACTCGTGTGGAGTATGGGAGCCCAGTGTTTGCTCGTACATCTGTGCCATAGAGATTCAAGGTAAAATATTTTACTGTTCTTATAGATGACATTTTCAAACCATTGTTATTCTGAACTTGCAAACAAACTGAAGTGCATAAGAGGACTGCAGAAACAACTTTCCCATGGCATGGATTGTGATTAAGGTTAATCAGAAGTGATTAATATTAGCTGAAATGCTTTTTGTAAGATGAATGCTGAGAGTTACGTAAACACAGAATTTTGTTCCTGTGCAGAATTGTAAATGTAAAGACTGCGCTCCGACAAGAAGCCAGTCGGTAACTAAACAGCATGCAATGATCAAGACACTTGCTTTGAAAACTGTGTACCTGTCTTGCGATAGAAGTGAGGAATGCATTTGCATTTTCTCCATGCAATTCGCCTGCGGCATTCCATCCGACAGAAGTTGAATGTGTACACGGGGCTGGTTCTTAGGTCGTTCTCATCAGGAAAGCGACATTTCCTCTGCTTGATGCTGAGTGCTTGTGCTTCTGCAGTTGTGTGGGTGGACAGGGCCTTGACTTGTACGGTCCGGATCTTGTCTTCAGGAATGCTCACTTTGGTGTTGGATGCATCCAGCACGTCATATGGACTGTGGTAGTAGAACTGCGCGCACACAAGTCCTCAGTGCATGAATGGCTCAGAAGCAAGAGGTAAGTTGAATATGATAATTCTGTTTTGCCCCAGTGTATTTAAAAACTGAAATATTAACTCAGTCCAGCATTGTGGAAATGGTACTATCCTCTGAGTTGCAGGGCTGCGGAGTCGGTACTAAACTCTCTGACTCAGGCTTCGACCCCGACTCCTTCATAAAAGCTCAATTTGTACTAATAAGGGTAAACCTACTAAAATAGTAAATGGCACCATAAGAGATTTCATCACCACCACGTGAATCATCAGCCTACTTCGACTTATACTGGGTACTGGGAACAAACCGTTCTTCAAGTGCCTTAGACTTATAACCTATAAATATATGTCTAATGGTTATTGCAGAAATCGGTTGATTTCTAGGCAGTTTTATTCCTAAGGTACTGGAGCCAAAGTTACAAAGCATTATTCCCACACTACGTAGCTAAGCGTGAGGCCGCCGGCGACTCACACGGCATAGAAATTGATCTTAAGATTTTATATCGAGGTCTGAGTAGGTGTCGGTAGCTTAAGGACTTCCAAATAACCTTCCAGGACCTCTCCAGGATTTCTCCAGCAATTGTCGATGACAAGACAATTTGCGCATAACGACTCCAAACCTACTAATGGCTCAACTTCTATAGAACCTCTGCATATCTTTCCAACAGCTGTCTGAGACTTCTCCAGCACATTTTTACTGACTCCGACTCCACAGCCCTGCTTTCTTGACCCACCAGATCACCTATCAGCATTTTAAAAAAAATACTCTACTTCGTTAAGTAACACAGTGAATTAGTAAGTAGGCTGATTAATTACTACGTTAGTTTGCTATGTTGCTAAGATATTTTGTCTGGTGGTTGGTACTTAGTACAGTGACTTTGAGACGTCGGTGGATTCACGTGATCTCAAAAACAGACACGTTCAGTTAACAAATGTCTGAATTGTGTTGAGTGTTTGCAGAAATCGTGGAAATCTTTAGGGGATTTTGCATTATTAACTGATGACTCACCATCACATCTTTTCCTTCTATGGCAATAAGGTTCAGTTTCATAGGGCCAGTGACTGGATGACCTTGGAGCTTCTTGTTCGTGTCATATGGGACAATGGACCAGTTGTTTTGTGCCCAGTAGCTGCGAAATAAGAACCCAAGTTTGTAACATGTGCCAGTGCTGTAATGTGGCAGATGGTGCAAGTGGTGTCTGATTAGACGTGTCTTCTTTTGTCTCGTCATGATTTACTGGCGTGGTAACGTCTGAATCAACGATTTGCAAATGAACACGGTTGGCGGGTTTGGACTTCTCCCTGTTTCTTCCAGTAAAATGGCTCATGACTGAAAGATGAAGAGTCTTAACGCAGAAAGGTTCGTTGTTTTGTGCAAAGAACATGCCCCTGAAGTTATTCAGTGTTTTTAGAAACACCCTGTATACTGTTTTCGTTGAACTTTCTCGCGGGAAGAGAAAGTTGACAAAATTGTTGAAGACGGCGAGCGCAACGACCAACACCGTGGTTCTCAACCTGTGTGCCGCGAGACATCGAATAGATGAGTGATCGCAAAACATGAAATGTGCAAATTAAAAATCAATCAACTATCAACATCGCATTGTTGAGTATATTTTAGTCTTTTGTTGAAGCGTAACAAAAAAAAACTCACGTCCGAAACTTGGAATTTCAAATTACTGACGATGGTGGCGGAGTTACAACAATGCAGACGACATGCCCTCGTACATATAACATCAGATTTTATGGCAGGGTTTTAATTTTGTATATACACAATTCACTGAAAGTAACTTGAGATCGTAACAACAGAAGTAAATAGTAACTTATAACCGCTTACGTCATCGGCAGTTAATCACTCGCTTGTGCTCGGCTTTGTTCGGCGTTAACATCTGTCGGTTATTACCGAGACAATCGAATTCAACAGGGTATTTCGAAATGTGATTGCACATGACTTCCTGCTTTCAGACACAAACTTCGTACAAAACTTACTCTGGGTTGTTGTAAATTGCGACACGTGTGTTGTACGTGTAACAGACTCCCAGCTCCGTCACGCTGACCACGTTGGCCACGCTGTTGGGATCCCGCGATGCGTCAGAGGTAAAATATTGGTAATGCAGGTCCTTCCTTATCTAACGCAGCGTGAACAATGCATAGAAATTAGTTTAGTGGCGGCCATTGTTAAAATTGTTGGTTCCTTTAACTGTGGACGCGCGACGACACTGACCTCTAGTATCGCTTTCAAGTACTCGTCGCTCTTGATGGGATTTTTCGGGATGTCTGTCATATCCTTGAAATTTTCGTAAGTTGCACTGGCCAGCATCCGCAAGAAATTCTTCACCTTCTCTTTATCCTCAACGTCTTTCAGGCTAAAACGCAAAGAAAAAACCAGAAATACCAAACCCTTTGTAGCCTGGTTATGTTTTGTTTTCGTGGTTCATGCAAGGACGTAAATGACGTTTCCCGTCTCTGCTAACGAACAGCCGAAGGGCCTCAGATATAAAATTTGACCAAAATCAGTTTAGTGGGCCACAGAAGTCACCATAAGATCTGTCTTGTTTCGTAATCTCGTAAAAACGTGCGCTGACCCGAGTTTAGGGCGTGGAGGTCGAAGGGTCCGATCACACCCTCAATCCGGCTTGTGCGATTTCGCTGGTAGTGTCAATACACTTTACAGCGACTCAGAATGCCCTGGTAAAATTTAGAGACGGCCGCGTTCATAATTGGGTTCTTCCAGCTGTCAACTTACGAAGAAGTACGCTAACCGGGAAATTTGGGAAGTTTTGCCGTGGCAAGAGAATTCTACTGCACCTGTCGACGTAGGCTTCCAACTTTTCCTCGTCGACTCTGTCCGACGGGCACAGCGTGCCGGATGGCATATCCGTGGTCCAGTCCATGAAGTTCCTCTCCATGGAGATGGCTGACGGACTGCCGTCGTAGTGTCTCCAGATGTCAAAGCTCACCCAGACTGACCCGAAGATCGCCAGGACGACGATGGACGACCAGACGAAACTGCGACACACAGAACTGAGAGATTCCTCCGGGTCTTTGGTGGTCGCCTGAAGGACCACAGACCCGTCTTTCGCCAAAAGACACGACGCCGAGGATGGATGAACCGATTTGCACCAAAATTGGCATGATTATCACTTGAAAAGAAGGCGAGGTTTTGGAAAGGTGGAAAGTGTCCTTAGTTCGGGTCCCGGTGAGGGTGGATTCTGAAGGTGAGTAACTGATCAAGATGAAAAACGCGACCAAGAACAAAGTTGTTTCGTCTGTGACGTAACAGGAGCAAAGTTACAAATCCAAAAACTGGGTTCGAGGCCCAGTGAAGATTTGGAATTTAGGGATAATAGTTTTTTTTCTATAACATTCGAGGTTGTGTGTCAAATGGACTTCCGGGCAATAAATGTTCCGCGGTGGCAATGCGGACATTGATATAGAAATATGTTTGTATCAGTTTATGAGGCGAACTGCAGACTGCACAATGTTAGATCAATACAAACGCGAATTTATGTGAAACCAGACTGCAGCATAGGTTAGGTTAGGTTAGGTTAGGCGGGAGGTGGGCAGACTCTGAACTCACCGTTCTAGCAAAGTTCTCTTTTCTGCCACAAGGTGGTTCAGACCGTGGATGGAAGACTGGCCTAAGAACAAGGCGACGAATTCTAAGGCCGTTCCACAAAATGTCCTCTTGGAGTTCTTGTGGGCGGCTGCGCGCCCCCTAGGACCCGGATGGCGGCGAGGCATCTGCTTCGGACGTTTGTTGACGCTGCTTTCTGGAGCGGGCCTCTGAAACACGAACGCCGTGGTCATGACGCAATCGCGTAATCTTTGCATTTGATGATTCAGTGAGATCTTCCGTCTTGGGGCCACGCCCTTCTCGGTTTCTTCAGCTGATGAAATTCGTTCAGCCTCTGATTGATTTTCTGTGTCCTTTAAGGCGGATTAAGCCTCGCATTAAATTGGTCTGTGACGCCAAAATATATCAATTTCGTGAATGCAAGTTTGCAGAACGGGTTTGCTGTACTCACATACCATTCGCTTGCTGAACTCTACTTGCAATGATGACGTTTTAGGGAACTGAACTCCCTGCTTCTTCAGGACGAATTAAATTGACTCGGAAAACTGGAGTAAGGCTAGCGTTGCATGAAATACGTTTACGTAATGCGGGGTGCTTTCTGGATGTCGTGACGACACGACACGATTCCAAGTAGCGATCCCGTGTCATGCAAGTTCCGGAAACAAATTACACGACAAAAGGAACAAACATTTACAAGCAACAAAACTTATTGGGTTTTATGACGTTGGTTTATGAAGGCCGTAAATATTTTATTACGAACCTCTCCTTGTGTCAATGAATCGCTGACACTCCGCAATTAACTGAAGTGTTTGCTGGAAACTGAACATGAATTTACGTACAAAGAAAAAAGTTTTCAGGAATTGCACGGTCGCCATGTTGTCCTCCGAAATTCCGCTAAGAACAGCGTTGCCAAAAAGGTTGACCCCCCTCCCCCCCCCCCCCCCGAACATTTGATACTGTAGTCCACTCCAGCTTGCAAGTTCGTCCGTCAGCCATTTTGTTTTTACCGACGTTCGAGACGTACGTGCTGCCTCCAGCATCAGGGCAGTGACATTGTAGGCAGCAGGCACCTCTGAAACGTCGGCAAACTTCTACCAGACTACACGATTCAACAGCCCAAAGGACAGCAGTCGTTTGAGCGTAGTTTAGTAAAAGTAGGCGATGGCGAGTTTGAAATGTTTGGTCTTAAAGTTGGATGACTTATATGGTATAGTTCTCACGTTTAGCCGCCAGATAGCAGTCAATTTACAACCTCGCACTCTAGCTACTAGTATTAGCATCGATTTATTTATAGTTCTCCAATCGAAATGCGCTCAAGTGATTTGTCACAGGCAAGTCTGCGATTAGAAAAGGCCCCTTTGTCTGGGGGACAATTTGCAAGTGCCTCATGTTGGCAGCTGCCCCGCGCGACCTCCTGTTTGACCGGTTCTGAGTCCGGGGCACGCGACTGGCTGGCAGCGCGTCAGTCAACTGTTCGCGAATTTTCAGTCACTCGCCATCGGTTGTCGCTGCTGTAGCAATGGCGCAAGCTCGACGCGACACGAGGGAAATGCGGACCGACGTAGTACCAGCCCGGTAAGTGCGAATGTTATCTTTTTGGTCAGCTAAAATGAGGTGATGTGTGCTGTTGTACATAGCAAAACAACGGACTTGTTAATCTTGCAGCCGTAGTAGAAACAAGAGATGCGTACAACATTTTAGCGTAATAATAATATGGCTGCCAGGAACGTTTTGAATATTTGAACCGCATTGACTGCGTTGTCGATAGGGTATATACAACTGCGGACTTTTGACTTCTGATGTACCGAAAATAGGAAGTTTGTTGTTGCTTACGACAGGTGCGCAAACGTGGAGGCGCGGAAATTGTTTGCTTGCGAGAAGAATCCTGTCCCTTCACGATTCGTATGCAATTGTTGTGCCTGGGGCAGCGTTTTGAATGGAACACTCACTTTACCAACGTTTCGGAGGTCATTGCCGCTCCCATCATCAGGGCTACGAATCCTGCGTCGTGTAGTCTGGTAGAAGTCTGCCTACGTTTCAGAGGTGCCTGCTGCCACCATTATCAGGGGGGGTGCTTTTTTATGCATTTTCCTGGCAATGCAGGGAGGCGACCTGGTTCTCTCTTGAATCGTGCCCCCTCCCTCTGTGCCGAGCAAGTTAAATTTTCTGGCTCCCCACAGAGGACCCATTCGGATGTCCTCGGAGGTCAATGCAGCATCTTGAAACGATTTTGAAATCGAATTGCGTGATCCTGTGGCTCGCGGCGCCGTGTAGTCTGGTAGACAGTCACGCCATGCGAGAGTTGTACAGTCAGCGTTAGAGTAAAATGTGACCTTCATCAGTTTTGAGGCTCTCCGCCGCTGTTAAAATGACAGCCTCGAGAGACGTCTGCTCCTAGGTTCAGAACACTACCAACAAAATACCGAGTATCGACTGAGAGCCGTCCTCTGCGTGTCTGATAACGAAATATTCGTGGTGATCGTCCCACGACTTGTTCGAATTTCGTGACCCACGAAGCTCGAGTCTGCTCTTCGATGCTTCGATTGGCGTCTCGTGTGAGCAACAACATTTTTTTGCGTTAAATAAATTCCCGCCTGCCGTAAAGAATGCCTCGTTGTTTCTTTGATCGTGGTTTTTCAGAAGAAGGGCGAAGATGAACCTTGAGTTAGTTAGAAAGATAAAAAGAAAGAAAGGAGAGAAGGAAAATATTTCAAAGCGGCGGATAAATAAAATAGCCCTTGAAACGTCGTGGCTTAAGAAGGGAATAAACATTAAAAAGTATTTTTGAGATTTGGCAGTGCGTAGACAATTGATAGCGCACGTGTGCACAGCTGTTCCTACTCGTCGCTGCCATTCGCGAGGTGGAGGTCGGGTCGCGGTTGGCGGCGTGGCCTCCGCACTGAATAAATTATGCAGATTGGAGCTACGACGGTCGCAAAGCCAAGAGCAAATTCTGTCTTCTCAGACGAACAGCGGACCTCGGTTTTCTCTGTGGCCTGATTTGAAGCGCTGTCGCATGGCAACGCGAAGAGGCAGTAGTGACTGATCGTAGTGACTGTACTCCATCAGCTAGTGTCGTCATTGTTAATCGTGGACAAATCAGAGACCGGGTTTGATCCCGGAGCTGCGTTGAAAGTCACGAAGGACGGACGAGTGTAGCCTTGGCGTTCTGCTCCCACCCAAGTCGACTGAGGCACGTTCCGAAGTAAACAGAAGTTCACAGCGCATGTCACACGCGCAGACAATGCGATGTAAAATGGCGCCAGCCCGGAACAAAGGAACGTCAGCTTGCGTGATAAGCACGAAACTTGAAGTCGCCTCTGCTGATAAGAGTCTCTGGCGCGCAAACCTTGACGGAGACACGAGGACTCTTGCCCCAGCATTTGCAAGTTTTTGTGCTCAACTGTACTGGGTTCAGGTCCCGGTGCTATGCTGGCAAGCGAACTACGCCAGATTTACTGCATTCTTTCATCGCGATCTGCTAAAACGTCGGATGTTAGCCAATTTTTTGCAGCTGAATCCGAGAGTCGGTCCTATTTCATTTCAACTTCTCCACTGACCGCCGAATCGCAAAGGTTCGGTCGCCTTTCTTCGCGCTCAGTTCAAGGTCGGCCCTATAAACCCCGTGAAAACGCGCCACGCCTCGCAACGCACTAGGCGAAGTGCGTGTGGGTTGCTTGTACAGTGCGTTCTGCGACAAAGTTGAACGCAAAAATCACTTCCCTGCATTTTCGAGAGCCCTCGTGCGCGCTGTGTAGAAGGCATGCAAGGTTAAATCCGTCGGAACCCTACAGTACGCTGTGCTAATGAGTGTTTTGTCTGATCAGGAACGCGTGGCACTTGGCCGCCATCACCTGGATCCTCCTGAGCGGCGTCGTCACTGCCGAGCAACACGGGCATCGGCCGAGAGGGCCACGCCCCGGACAGCGGACAGAAGACGTCGTGGAAAGGGACCGAGGCCCGGAGGACGAGCTCGAGCTGACAGCGCAGGTAGCGACAGTCGTGCACAGTCTGACCACTTTGTCGTGACCGCCGGACTGCGCGGCCGCGGGGCAGGCTAGACAGTGAAGCCGTACACTCATCGCAAACAGGCTTTCGACCGGCCACGCAAATGTTGACTTGTAGCTGTTCCTGTAATATCCTCACCGAAAGGAACATTTTTTGCCTTGGCTCCATTCTTCTGTCGTGTTTATTTTTCCGAGCTGCGGAAATCATCATCGCCCTGATTACTGAAACGTCGGTAAACTTCGAACGACCTCCTCAGCCCAACTGAAGGCCTCTGCCTACACAGGACAGAACAACGTATTGCCTTGAGAGTATTTGGAGCCCACAACCCCAGTGTGCGAGCAGGTTAGCACTGCCGCTGTTTCGGGCGAAAGAGGGCGTGACCAGTTTTAATTGAATTTAGAATCATTGTATGTAGTGACCTCTCACCTCAGATGTAGTAATTTTCAATAAAACGAGGCATGTTTCAAAGTTTTGTGTCATGTCTTGAGGTTGCAGAGGGGCTAACAAATCCTAACCTTGATGACCTCGTGTTTGGTAGGATACTGGCTACCTAATCTGCAGGGTATAATTTTGATTTCCCAGGGTCCCTCTTTGTTCCCAAGGCTCGTCCTGCCCTTGACTGCCTTTTCATGTTGCAGAAGGAATTGCGCTCCTTCTCTAAATGGAAGGTGGAGCACAGTTACGATGACATCGCAATATGGAGGCCAGAAGGAGGAGCGAACAGTCTGTGTCCACCCCCAAGTCTGCATCACATTGAACCAGCTCTCTGCGACCACCCCCTGTGTAATGACGACGTGGACTGTGCTTCTGGAAGAGGTAAACTGAGACTGGACAGCACTGAACACTGTAACGCTTCAAAATATTTTGTAAGTGCGCAACAGATTAAATTCTGAGAATTTTACTGTGCAGTTCAAAATTTTTGCCACCTCTGCCGCAAGAATACATGAAGACAGAACATACAACACAACAACTGCAGGTTCTTGAAGAGTTTTTTCTTTTCATTCCAAGTGATTACCAAATGATAAAATCCATCGTACGTGATGCCTACGTCACATGCATTGTTTGTGATTTTTCATTGTTCATTTGTGCAATGTACACGGGCATAAAATACATTTCCTCATATTTTCTGTAAGTGTTTAATATTGAAATAAGTTACGCTGCCTTTGTGAAGAATATTGTTCATGTCGCTGTTAGGTCTCTGGTAAATATCTCCGTCGACATGTGAAATAAAGGGAGGTAATTCATTATTTATTTTTAGCTTATTTAACAACAGACTATATAGAGAGATATTAATGATGCGCGTTTATCATTATAAATGCTTTTGTTGATGTGCCACAATTAAGGGTTAAAACAGCTGCTTGCACGTGTTAGACGCAGCGAAGGTGATGTAAAAATCCAACCTTGAATGGATTGATTGAATTGGTAAGTTCACCTGTGTAAGACAGTCCGTAACATGCAATGGGGGTTCTACTGATGTGACCTCCCCATTATATAATACTAATATTGCTGTGGCTTTACACATACAAATACATAAAGAGAAAAAAAGTTTTTCCCTCCTGTTTATAGAGACTGAGGCATCTGGAGCAAGGGACAATGAAACAAGCAGTTACGCGTGCTGCTACAATGGTTGTGTCAACACATGCACCAAGAAGCTGGAACCACCCATAGGTGAGACCTTTGGAACGAGCCACGCTCCGTACGATTTGAGGTTTTCGTGGCAGTGGATACGAAGAGGGCGGTCTACTGGGTTATAGGACCACATAATGTGGTAGAAGTTTACCAACCTTTCATACGTCCTTGCTGCTTCCATCATCAATGTTACACATTGTCACTCTTAGTGCAGACAGCAAGCAGCAACGTAGTTTCGAAAGTAAAAGATAAAGAACGAAATAAAATATTTGGCACCTTTGATTTAAATGAATCATTGATCAGAAAAATCTTCATCAGGAGCTGTTCTACAGTGTTCATTTTGAAGGGCGAAATTAATTAGGTGCTTGGCTTTATTGCAGCATTTGACTGGCTGGAGGAATTTCGTGCAAATGAGGGCAGAACAGACAAGACATCTGGAGTGAGGCAGGGTGCATCAGGAGTGCCAGTGCAGTTACGTACTCGCACAATCCCAGAAGCGATCACGTTCCCAGGGGGCTGCGTCCTTACAGCCAACCAATATATGGAGCTCGAAGGCTTCCGTAGGAATGCTCATATCAACAAGTGGTAAGTCGCAATACTTTGGTGGCAATCCGAGGAACGTCTCCACAAAACGCTGCTCCTTGCTGACACATTTTTCATTGATTCCTGTTACCAAATTTCCACTTGCCATTTTCCTTAGGAAAAGTCCCCTGGCCCTGTACAGCATCGAACCCTGCTCCCCCCCAGACAGCCACTATCTAGACAGAGCTGCCCCAGCTCCTATAAGTGGCATAATGAAAAGAGAGGGGGCAGGGCGCTGTTGTCTCATGTGAACATGGCTGAAGTGTGAAGAAACTTTGTTACTGTACACAAAATATAAACCTGGAATAAGAATACGACATTCAACTCTTGTGACGCTTTCCACTGTCACAAAATGAATGTGTGTTGTTTCAGCTTCTGTGATAAGGGCGGAATTTCGTGCGAGGTGTCACAAGTGAATCTGTCGTAGAGGCAATGTTGCTGCACTTCTCTACTTTGGACCAAGACTCCAATGCAACGGGTGTGAAGAAAGGACACTGCCATGCTTTTATCATCATGATGCAGTGTGAACGTGTATGGCGTTTCCATGGTGAAGTTTCCAGAATTGTCTTTTGCTGCAGAGAGATGAAGAGCACATTATGATGTATTCTTTAAGTGAAGAGGAAAGAAATTGGGGCAATGTCTGTCCTTCAGTGTTACTTAAAACATTTAATATGATAATATTAAACAAAATACAGGACAAATGTTTATAAAGTTTGCCAGCAACAGTATTTCCAGTAAATAAACAATATGTTTCAACATAAAACCTTTAAAAATGTATTTGAGCATGTAGTGGTGTCTACTGTTACCAATGTCATTTCTGGAATTGCGTTTTAATATTTTGGTCCGCAGTGGATGTTGATAGCAGTTATGGTAATGACTGATGCAAATTGCAGGGGACTTGTGTGTTCTGTGGCCTGGTCTTCCGGCTGGAACGCATGCAGCACCATCTGCTTTAGGCCTAACCATGAGTAACTTCTAGTTATGATCAGAGAACTTATCTTTTCCAAATAGTTTGACCCAGTTGCTATTTTATTGCTGCCAAGAAAACAAGCGCCCATCAGCCCTACCCTTATTTCCTTTTCAGTCTTAGTGCACGTCTGTAGAAGATAACAGTGTCCAGGGCTTGTAAGCACATGCTTATTATGTTATTGTCTTTGTTGGAAATAATACTATACCTTTCATGATGATGTTAATCGGCTTAAATGCATTTTCAAGGCTTATGGTAATTAAGATGTATTAACAATAAGAACAGAAACACAAACAGTTGGAGCAGTAGAGATTTCAGTTCAATGTGAATTGGACAAGTAATTGGAATTTAAAGAAGTTGTGTGATTCTGGTATCCCTGGCCTGGGCAGCCGTCATACCCCATCCAGCGAGTGCAAATGAGAGGAATTAACAGTGTACCAAAAAAGTGTCACTGTAAAGTGATGGAACTTTTGTCCAATGTAATGCCACTAATCTGCACTACTTGAACTAGTTGCTGTTGTCTGCTATAATATGTAGAAAGACACTGTGACATAATATGTACAACATAACTTGAAATTGTGTGCACTCATGTTTCTGCCCATTCAGTTTGAATGGAACATGAAAAGGTAATAAAATGTGACCACACCCTCATCTTTCCTCCTATGCATGTGCTAACGAGATATCTCTTGGTTGATGGAGTTACAGTTGCGTAACCAGTGGGAAGACAGCTAATCTACAGGTAAGTGGGTGCACTACTCCAATATAATTTTTATTACTGAAATGCTCTACAACCGATAGAACGTCCATCTATGTAATTTATATTTGAATGAGAAGTTTTGTATTTATGCTGTGACATGTTCGTCGTCCTTAACCTGAGCCTGTGAAGGATCTACGGAATGTAAATAAATTTTGTTCTAATCTATTATTCTGTTTCCGTGGTTTCATTTTCTGTGCATGCATGTCTACAATCATCTCTCACGCATTCAGTATTTATTTCCTTTGGTGCACGTGTTTTATGAGCTGTGGTTGGTACTTTATTCTTGCCTTATAATCTATGGCGCAGGTACCTTGACTGCTAGAGAGGTGCGTAATTCGTCTTTTGTTATGCTGTCGTTCAGTGAGAGGTTGTGGGTACCGATGAAGCTGGAGAATTAGTGTGGTAGTAGAACTATTGACGTGTATCGTTGACAGCGAAGGGCGAGGCCAGAGGTCGTAAATAGGGGATAGATGTTCACAGCAAATAGGTGACTTAATCTTACGCGATATGGTTACAATAGGGTTTTTTAGTTCATATAAATTACATAACCTCGTTTGCAATAGCAGCGTGTAAAATATAAAGTTATTTTGCTCTAGCTGGTTTATGTAATGACACATGTTAATGGGGCAGTCATTCAATGATGTTTGTAGTTCTAATCACTTTGCAGAATATCGACGGTTTCGTAAAATATACCTTCGAGACAATTAAGAAAGCGTAAGGTGTTCATTAATCGCTTTATGCTCTTGTTGCTGCCTTTACATAGACCGGAACGCCGGCCGGTTAGTGGCTTCTCCTGGATAATTTATCAACACGCTACCACACTGTCTGATTGGAGGTTCTGTCCGTGCTTGAAAAATGTTCTCACTAATGCTGCTTATGTGATTATCAACAGCTGCCGAATGGGGTGGCCCCCAACATGCATCACAAATTCTGTGTCTCAATGTTGGGTTATGAAACTTCTCTGGTTTATTTCTGCAGATGATGACTTTTGGTTTGTTGGGCTGTGTAGTCTAGTAGAAGCTTACTGATATTTCAGAGGAGCTTGCTACCTCCATAATCAGGGGTCACCCTGATGACAGCTATCTTCATACTTGCCTCTGTGAGAACCTGGAATCTTACAATGTATGTGTAGACTTTCTGTTTGAATTTTTCTCCGCAAGTAAATGTCACAGGCATTCAGATCAAGGGAATATTACAGCTGTAGTCCTCTATTGATTTCTCAAAAACAGGCCATATAGTATTCATTAAATTGCCTGCCATCTGTGCTGGTGCATTTTCCTGCAGAAATTCTTTAGTTCATACCCCATTCTGTTGGCAATGGACTTGGTTTCATGATGCTTTTTTTGTGCATTCACTTCACTATTGCCATGCCTAACCACAAAACCCACCAAGCACCCTTAAGAGATGAGACCTTCTAACCGACAGACAAACCTGGCATACTGTCATTGTAGCCACTGCTTATGGATGGTAACAAGCGACACATATTTTTATCTAATCATCATAAGACTTCTGTTATTTCAGTCACAGAAGTAAGAGGTCTGTATTGAAGTGTGTAATGCTTTCATTGCAGGTAATTTTCTAAAATAATGGTGCATATAGCACAGTTCCTAATTTATATGGTATTGTGATCTAAAGAAACAAATAAGATGGCAGCACCGAGCTTCCAAGGCCGGCACATGCGGCAGCCTAGCAAAAACACACTTCTTAAAGTGGTCATACTTGGCGATGGTGGCGTTGGTAAATCATGCCTCATGAATCGTTTTGTTAGCAATCATTTCGATGAACACTCATTCCACACCATCGGAGTGGAATTTCTGAACAAAGATATTGAGATAAATGGAGAAATGTACACTCTTCAGGTGAGTAGAAGTTCTGATAACCAATCATGATTCAGTTCAGTACTCATTCTTGATCTTGGCACTAGATGGGGCTGAGTGATCAGCATCATGCCCTTGGTGGGCCCCAGAACCGGTCTGGATGCAGAGGAATTGAACCCCCATTGTCCAGTCACTATGCTAACTGAGCTATACCGGCCCATAAATGTAATAGTATAGAACTCTTAAATTTTAATGTAATTAAGCACAGAATCCATCAGTACTCCATTTTGACACCTTAAACATTGTGTTACTTGTGCCCTTTTACATGTGCACGTAGTCCAATGTGCCAAATAATTTTTTTAGTTCTTAGCAAATGCCAAGATGCCTGGTCAATGTTCGACAAGTTTGATTTTGCTGGTGTTAGACATGCTAGTAGTTATGGTTAAATGATGCAAAATACGTAAGTTTTGGAACCACCACAAAAAGGATTTGGATGGATGCATATGGGTTGGTTAGTTATGATTATGTTTTATAATTGTACTTTAATGTGGTCTGCAGAGCAATTGCTAATTTGTTTCAGATTTGGGACACAGCTGGACAGGAGAGATTCAAAAGCCTTCGCACTCCGTTCTATCGAGGGTCAGACATCTGTCTGCTAACTTACGCAATCGATGACCGTACCAGTTTTCGTAACCTCGCTTTGTGGAGGAATGAATTTCTGTATTATGCCGATGTAAAAGAGGGTACAACGTTTCCATTTCTAGTCGTGGGTAACAAAGTGGACGTCGAGAGTGAGGAGCGTGAGGTGTCATGTGAGGAAGCTCGAGCCTGGTGCATGGAGAACGGGAACCCTCCCCACGTAGAGACGAGTGCCAAAGATGCAACCAACGTGGAAGAAGCCTTCTCGTTGGCTGTGGAGAGTTGGGCACAGCTAGAAGCCAAATTGGACCGACCTTATATTGGTGACACGGTCGATCTGCAGCGACAGCAGCCGGAGCAGAGGTCGTCCTGCTGCCTTTCTGTCGGTAGTAATACTGAATAGTGGTCACGTGACTGATATACGTCTTTAAGAGATTAATCATAGATGTTTATCGCAGTTTCAGATGCATTCGCAGTGATATTACAAAAAATGTGCATGTGAGCTTTGCTTCACCATGCTTGTCTGTCTGTCTACTTGTAACAACTTCAGAACTGCTGAGTGGATTATTTTGAATTTTGATATTGGGGAATTTTACTGAAGTCTCTTGAAACATTCCAATTTTGTCGGAAACTGCGACAGTGGTGGATCCTTCACATGAAGATGTAGGTACACTTTACGTTCATCTCAAGCACAGCCCACTATATATTTAAAAGTTGTGGAGACACGTGAAACATTATTGGGCCCAACATATTTAGACATTGTCTTCAAGATAATTAAAGTATTTTAAGTATAATAAGGATTTTTGTGCCGTGTCGTAACGTGAGAACCATTTGACTGATTTTCATCAAGTTTTATATTGCAGGAGCTTGATCAGCCACGCCACTTCTTTTATGTTGTTCATGAGACAGCTTCGAAAGTATTGGCAAGGTAAACAACGTTATTACATACAGTATGCATACATTTCCTAACTTGTTACATTTGAGGCAGCTAGACCCTCTTGATGTCTGAGAATTGCGTCACTTGATGGTTATGGATGCTTGTTCTAATGGATTGGTCGCCTTGCACAGTTGCGTCTCAAAATAACGTTGTACTCTTAATAGTAGATAGTCAGAAGTGTATTTTCAGTGACATTCTTAATTAATGCATTTGAAAGTCAGTAGAAATTGACCGGGTAAGACGCACCTCTTACCGAAATTGGCCTTTGCTAATTCTTGTTCTGGTTGTATCTCAGTGTTGTGTGATGTGTTATGGAAATGAGGTTCAAGATCTGTAGGTTTCTGTATCTTGAGCACTCTCAGCTTGCATACATGGAGTCTCCTCTTCTGTAAGATAATAGTCACAGCTATGTAAGCTCGTCAGGGTATTTGTGGCACTGCTATTTGGCCTTTATATTTGTGTGTTACAGATGACACATTTCAAAGTATTCATGGTCTCTAGTCTTGTGACTTCACAAAGTACCTACCAGTGCATTGGTATTTTATTTTAAGTTCCGATGTCACGCTTCATGTTGTGATTGTTAATTGTTGAAGTACGCACGTGCCTCACTAGTTCTTCGCTGCATGTCTCAGGAATCTTGCCTCATATGACAGCTAAAGTGCTTTTTGGCATAACGCAAACTCTGTAAAGTTACTGTTAGTGGGCTTCGTAGCTCTACGTGTCGTCTGTTTATCGTTAACGTAGACTGCGTCATCGTGTGATACTCTGTAAAATGTAGAAGTATTAGTCATTTAAGATTTTCGGTAAAACTTGCAATCATAATTACGTCTCATTCAAAGCTCTAGTTTTGCAAACATTGCTCCAATTAAACAGCTGCATTGTGTGCTTTGTCTGATAGACGTGAAAGTATTAAATTGTGATAATTTCTGTCATTTGCTGTTATAGTCAGATTTAATTAATTCGTTTCTTTTTGTTAAGTAAGTTGTGCTACATTGTTATGCAGACATTAATAGATCTTGTGTGTAAATTTAACAGTTGCAAGATTTTTACCAAAAATATTGCTGTGAATGTAATTTCTGTTCTACCAAAGACATTTCTTCACTGCCGTCTTTCTCTGTATGCCCTTTTAAGTAGGATATTGAATACAGGCACTAAAATACATTGTATCCAACTTCTGTAGGATTTGAAGTTTTTGCGGCAGCGAGTCTGAGGATGGCTGTCTCCTAGCTTGTTGTGCCATTTGGTCTGGTAGAAGTATACAGACGTTTCAGAGGTACATGCTGACTCCATCTCTCTGAAATTTCGGTAAACTTCCGCCAGACTACTGAACACAACCCAGAAGGCAGCCATCTTTATCCAACTTTGTTGGATTTATTATTAAGTTTTCTGAAGCTCTGTTTAAAACACACCCCTGTTGTGGTATTCTTCTTCCATTGAATTATGGTGTTTAAAACACATTTTTTGCCCATTTAAGTAATGTCATATCTTTTAATATAATTAGGAGAGGTGTGAATCAAATCTGTGGTTTCTGATCTTCGTGTAGTGTCGCATCTTGTACTGGCCACTCTGTTTGTGGACCAGTTTCTCTCCACACAAGTCCACTCACAAACTTAGGCACAATGATGTCCTTTGCCAGATTGTCAGTATTCAGGTGTTTGAAATGCTCCGTGCTATTGTGGTAGCAGAGAGCCTTAGGCGTTTAATACCATCGCAGTATTTCTCGAAAGTCAGTTTTCATTTCATTCTCCAACCTGTATTTGTTTTGTAAATTCTTCATTCATGAGATATTCCTACCATTTGCAACATATCTTACCAGTGAAGAGAAGTGTGCTATAAAGTATATACCTCTTTTTAATGTAAAACTTTACTTTGGTTTCTGTGTGATTCATCATGCACATAGAAATTAAGACCTAGCATAGAAGTGTATTTTTTGTGCAAGTAAACATTACATATTGTGTCTAAAGTTGAAATTTCTGAAGATGAATTGCATAACTGAACTCTGGTAAATGAAACGACTTTGATTTAACAAAGCTTAATAGGTAGATACTGAACATGGCATGTCCTGCATAATCTTTATATGTTGATGCAGAAAAAATTCATGTATTTTTGTAGTAGCAGCCCCTTTCACTTTTTTTTCAAACTCTAAAAATTGTATTGTATGTTACTTCATTATAGTTGCTGGGCGTATATGATTTCCTTTTTGTACAGGTATGTATTTTATTGTACTTAAATGCAAATATGTTGATACATTTTTATGAAATAGTTTCGTTGTTATTACTAAAATAAATGTTCTTAACATGTTTATATACATAATTAGTTCATGCTTTCATTTTAGTTAATCAGTTTGTCTGTTTATGGTCTGGGCTTTTAAAATAAACCTAGGTTAGGTTGTCCAGAAAAGGTTATCTGCATGATGTATGTGGGTTGTCAGCTGTGCTTTGCATCCAGATCACTGGAACAGTGTAGTAACTAGGGCACAAATAGGTTTTATTTTGAACTTGGAGTATACTATGTGGATATGAGTTGAACATCAACACTTTTATTGCTCTTATATATATATATACAGTTGGAAGAAAGCCCTGGAATCGTAAAAGAACATGTTCCTGGTACACATTTAACAATTAATTGATCAGTTAAAATTGTATGTGACATGAAAGGAAGTTTCTCACAGGTTGAACAAAATCGCAAATTATAATACAATCTCTAACCTAATATCATAGTAACAACATTTTGATGTACGGCAAAATTGTCGACTGTTATCTAGTTTGCAGTCGTCATGGAAGCAATTGCTTTCTGAAAGGGAGAAAAATCCTTTCAACTTATGTCTAAAATTGAAAGTTACTGATAACACAACAAGTCTGCACAGTGATATCCCAGTGTATAGGACATTTTAGGATTTTAACATACCTGAGACATGAATCCACTTTCAAAAATTTGTGTTCAGCCTGGGTTAATCTGAATATCAAAAATTAAGTCTCTATAGCTACATTGCACTCTAAGCCTAAGGCCCCTTACAAGCTGCACAAAATGCACAACAGTCCCTTGTAGGTAAGAATTACAAATTTTTGTGCCAAGCACAAGATTCTTAATCTCGGTGCCCAAACTACTCTCGGTCGACTATGTTTAGCTGCTTTTTGACTCCATGTTCTTAGCACAAGTCAGTGTCTGCTCCTTTACTGCGTGTCTCGCACTACCATTTTACCCAATGTCGTGCATGGGTGAAAACAATGTTCATACCTTCAAGTAAAAGCATTTATTGAAGGGCTGAGGAGAATATCCGTATCTAAGGAACATTAGTTAATACTCTGTCGGAGAAAATTATGAGAAACTTCACAGTGTTTTCTCTTCATCTAGCATTATTAGGGTCCTTATATCAAAGGATGCTGATAGGGCCAGATGAGGAGTCAAGAAAGTCATGAAGTAGAAAATGTACACAGTATATGCCTTACGTACTACATAATATTTTGGCTGGAAACACTTGTGGAAAGAGACCTCTGAGGAGACCAAATAGTAGATGGTAGAATGATATCAGTCTTGGAGGAAATCAGTTGCATGTGTTCAAGAGTCAGATATTTGGTTCCATAATAATGAAATTTCAGTAGAATAACTATTAGATGCACTGTGCCAAGGAGTTTATGTCCTAACCACAATTCCACTCTTCCAAAAATTAATCAGCTACAGCATTAATGTTTCCATCAGACGGCTCTGGCCACGTCAGAAGACGTCCTATAAGTGAAGTTCATATTCCGTGCAATCAATTATCACACAGAACATATAAATGGAGACAAAGTTTGGCTCAAGAATCTCAAATCATTGGCAAACAACATTGTTACTGAAAACAAATTAGCATAAATTTGGCACCATTGCAAGTTATTTTTTCTATTCTTGATTTATTTGACAGCACTTTAAATTACTTGGATCTTAAGAGCATTGAATGTTAAGATGGTTAGTGAATAATTCATTCGGAGGGATAAGGAAGGAAGTGCTCATATTCTAATTTAAGGTACTACCCCACGACTTTCCTGGATGAACTGAGCAAAACCACAGAAACCCTCATTCAGAATAGCCAGTTTATGTGCTAAAATTTAAAGTTGGGACCTACCAAATATAAAGCAGGAGTGCCAACCATTTGGTTGTGATGCTTGGTTTGCAACATGGTCACATTCAAGAAATTAAAATAATTATTGCTCTAAATCATACCAGAATGTTACATACATCTTTCTTGAATGAATCTCAGACTAGAGACTGGCTATTCTACCTAAGGTTCCTTGTGGATTTCTTCAGTCCCTCCAGCCAGGTACTGGAATAGTAACTATGACCTATCCTTCCAGATCCTTTCCACTTCATAATTTATATAATCACCTTACCATTCGAAAGTAATAACCTAAGCAGCTGATAAATTATTGCTACAAAATTGAAGAATCAATCAATCACAACTGTGATAATGAGGTTTTGTTGCACTTTATACACAAGGGAGAGAAGACATTTCAGTTCTCCGATAGTAAAACTTCTATTTCAAAAAATTCTATCCAAAATGTTACGCAATAAATGAAGTATAATACTGTGACCTGTGAACTATACAACCATGTAACCATTCTTTTAACTGCATCATGCAACTGCTGGGACGTCCAGTTTCAGAACATGAGACAGCCACTTGCGGTGCTGCTTGGCCAGTCGTTGCTGGTGTAATTCATCTGGCTGACAGCCGCTGATAAGTTTTGCTTCATGCCACATCATGGCTCCTTGAAGGTGACATAGATCTCTGTCCAAAGCGCCAAGTTCCTGAGAACTAAGCTTCTGGTCTCTTTCCAACGGGGCATTTTCCGTATTGACGTGGCCGCTAGACACCGCTTCACTAAGCTTCTCCGCACATCTGCTCCTCGTTACACATATACTGCTACTATACCTACAGCCCCCAGTACCATTCATGTCCGTCCTACAATTTAATATCTTTTTAAAAGATACGAGCAAGTACCTGCGATGACACCATAGAGCCTCGTGCCCTGCAAACCTCAGGATGAGATCTGTGTTCAGGAGAAGTTCAGAAGCAATCAATCCTACGGACTTGATCAGAGCGGACTGTACGAAATCAACGTTGTCCTCGTTCTGGCTATGGGAAAGAAGCTGCTGTATCGACTTCCTTCCTGTATCTACGATATCTTCACTAACAGAATGCTTGAGTTCCAACAGACGGTCGAGGAGAAACTGCCGGTACTGCATCCCACTGTGATCCGAGACGTGACTTGAAACCCACGCTTCAGACGCAGCCCACTCTTTGTGGAGAATGGCACTAGTTGCTGGAGCAAGGTTGGCCAGACACCACATTCTGTGACTCCACGCATGGTAGTTGTTAGGATAGCGATCAGCAGCGTAGCGTGATACCTGCAGCTCCTCTTCTAGTAGTGCATCCTTATCTGCACCAGCTGCGCAACAAAACACTTTTTCTGAATGTCCTCATAATTAAAAAAAGCCAAGAATTTTCAGTTGTACAGATATCTGGTATCTATATTTACAACAAAACAGATAGGGCAGGGCAGTGAAGACAAACGGAAAGTCAAATACCCTCAGGGAGATTACTATGTTAAAATAAGGGGTGTGAAAACACTTTAAACTTGAAAAACTTTGCCTCTAAACTTGTGATACAAAACTTTTGTTTCTTTCAGCACCAATCTCTAATCAACGCAGCAGTCTTAAGGTAAGCGAGGAATACTTCCTCGGCTACAAAATCAGAGGCCCTATGACATTAACAAATCCACAGAAAATTACCACTCCCAACATAGAGATACAATCAGTTCCTAGGCTAAAGACTACTGAACTTTCCAAAATCACGCTTGTTATCGTATTCTGTCTTACTGCACAATGCTTAATAAGCTCAGTACTTGTCAGTCACTGGTACATAAAATTAAGAAAGTAAGACTTTCAGCAAAACTTGTAATGAGGACTGGGAATTAATCTTCATCTTCACAGACTCCAATTTATAGCGACAGAAATGGGCAAAAGATTCTCACTGTATTTGTGGCCACTTGAATTAACAGTA
Source organism: Zootermopsis nevadensis (assembly GCF_977971745.1). Lineage (NCBI taxonomy): Eukaryota > Metazoa > Arthropoda > Insecta > Blattodea > Termopsidae > Zootermopsis > Zootermopsis nevadensis. The sequence goes on from NW_028259163.1 coordinate 185,547, forward strand.
ACAATATTACATACCTAGCAACAACCTTCTGACCACCCACTTGCGGTGAGCAAAGGCCTCGGTGCATTTTGGCTTACGAGACAACAGAACTGCGATGAAGTGCAGCTCTCCCTGCATGTCCAGTCTGCCGGCCTGCAGCAGCTCTCGGCGCATGTTCCAGAAAGTCGTCACATCAGGATTGATCAACAGAGCACCAGACAGTAAACGTGCCAACATGGCGGGATCTGAAGCAAACAATCATTGATCTAGTTCATTCCTTAATTAGAAGAAATAGCAACAGTAGTTAATGCAGTTTAACCATGCTGCAAAGCATGTCAACGACTAATGCGCAATTGTAAAGCATAATTTCTGCCGACCAAGTGACGCTAAATAACCACCGTAACATTGCGAGACTAACGCGTTTCACAATTTGCAACAGCGTGAAAATGTTCCAAATATCAGATGAATAAAAGTCACACACAATTGACCATTTATGAAATATATATAAATTACAATTCTATAAACATTTTAAACAAGCCTCAACCTTACGCCATACGTACCAGATGTGCACAACAGATCAGAAAATGGTCGCTATGAGACATTTCAGTATCTCTTGCGCACATTAATTTGTGGTTCATTTATTTTGCTGACACCATGGCCAAATTACGCTGGCAGTCAAAAGCAGTTCTACAAGCACATATTGACACACCTCACAATAACAGTGTAATTGTATGTATACCATATTTATCGAAGTATAAAGTGATGTTTTTGATTAATAATGGGGCAACAGATTTCATAGCCACATCACAATCACTAAATTTTTGTCTTTCTCATGGAATCCCAAAATAAATTTGCCTTACATTCAGAACTGCTCTACAACTGTCACAGCATAACAATAATATTTTCAAATTAATAAAACTGTGTTTCTTCTTTTTTTGTTCAAATAATCCATGTAGGATTGCATCAGAAGCACCTAACCTTCCCTGCGACTGCGTAGCTGCCTGGCATCCATGATACGATGATATGTGTAGCAGTAAACGTGGCGGACACACCAGGACTCCAGCCCGAGGCAATGTTCAACATGTAGCACAGGTGACTTGTTATGGTTAGCTGTTACCGGAACAATGTCAAACTCTTTTCTAGAACACAAACCCGTATCTGGTTTCAGTTCTCAAGCACAATACAAGACAGAAAACTTTAATAACTCTCATTGGGCACACTACCAAACTACTATATTAAATGTAAGACTTGAGGTTCTCACATACTATATTACTATATTAAAGCAATAAAACCAGTGTCAGGGCCATTTCGTGGTTTAGTAACAAAACTTGAATAATTATGTACAGTTCTACCAGACAGACTGAAAATTAAAAACGCACGTCGTAAAACAGATGCAGATACCACATAATTTGGCACAAAAAAGTAAATATATACAAGAAGAGGATTTCCGAATATGATGTTACGGAGTACTGGATTTGTATCAAATTGGTTTATTATTTATTATGACATTTCGGTACTAAAATTTTAATACTTTGAAGGTTATGTTCCCCCTCAAAATTTGGCATGAACAAAAATTATAAATGCCACAGTATCACCAATAATTACTGTGGTAGCTTAGTCAGTATAGTGACTAGCTATGGACTGTACGACCGTGGTTCGATCCCCGACGGGGATAAAGGATTCTTTTTTGCAAATAGCCGGACAGTTTTACTTTTACTTTACACCAGCATCAGTGCTTAATAACAGACTATTTACTCACAGTTTCGGGTCTTTTCTGAAAACCGCGTCTATCTCTAATAAAATCCTTTCGGCTGCTGGAAATGGATCGTCTTGCATCATTTCGCTAGATTTCCTACTCAGCTTTATCTAACCCTTCATTTCACCACGCCTACCATTCTTTACTTTTTGTTTATTGCGTTACTCCTCTATTCTCCGTTATTGCTCATGAATTTAATCATACTTTTCACACATTGCCGATAGAATTCGTCGTCAGCTTTGAGCACAGATGATACCCTGAGTGAATAACACAATTTTAATCATCTGGAATCTCGAATACTCGTAAGTAATCCTTGTGAAAATTAAGTCTATCGAAAAATATTCAAGATATTCGTACGTTCGTTTTCACTACACTGAGAAACAGTTTGCATTTTTTAAGTCAGTTATACAATTAACTGTGCAACCATATTTTATGCATTGGTGTAGTCAAGTGACATATGTGCAATCTTGTGGTGGGAAATGTAATTCTGTAATCACACTTAACCTTTGGTTAACATCTGTTCTCATTTGTCCACTTCGCGTGCTAGCCATATAAAGTCATAAGCATTTTATCTATGACAGGCACAGACTACCAAATTTGGAAACTGCTGTAACCTTGATTTGCAGGGGTTTTAGAATAACTGCTGAAGGTAGAAAGCATGCGGACGTGTACTGTGGTTGGGTTAGCGTTATTACGTGCAAGGAGTTCTCCAAATTTGTAACAAGCTGTAATTGTGTTGAAAGTGATGGCAGATCCTCGCATAAAAGCTCTTCGAATTAAAACTGGAGTTGTAAAGCGACTGGCAAAGGAGAAAGTATTGTACGAAAGGGAAGCAGATGAACAGCGACATCGTATTCAGGAATTTAAAGACCAAGGTAGAAGATATGTCTGGTAGTTCTTTTGATGATGTATTTAGGAGTAGGTAAACGTAATGTTGCGACTCAAATCATTCCTGCTTACCGCAGAATAAATGGAACCTTACATACATGGAATTACGTAGCAGCATAAGAATTATATATATATATATATATATATATATATATATATATATATATATATATATATATATATATATGCCACGCGTGATATCTCAGGTTTGAAGATGGCTGTCATGGGGTTGTGCTGTGCAGCCTAGAAGAAGTTTACTGCGAAACACTGTTAAACTTCTACCAGCCCACATGGTGGAACAACCCAGAAGACAACCATCTTCTGTCTACCATACATCTGTATAACTATAGTGATGACTTTTTGTGTGCCATGTTAATTTGCTGGTTGCTTGAAGATTCAGTTTTCCCATTGCCCTGAATGAAGGAAGTTCTTTCTTGTATTTGATAAGTGATACTGGTTTTTCAGGAAAAGACGAACATGATATTCGTAAACAAGAAGAAGTTCTACAGGAATCCCTGATGATGGTTCCTGACTGCCACCGACGTTTGGCGAAGGCATTTAATGAACTGAAAATTCTCTTGGAATCTGAAGCAGCCCTGAGTGAGTCAGAAGAGTATATCACAGCCAAGAAAGTTCTGGAGGAAGCAGAGGCACAGCTGCCAACTTCTGTAGCATTGCAGAACATGTGTTAAACTGACTAAAGAAACTAACATATCTAATGCGTTGTTTTGTGCTGTAATATTAAACTATATTCTTCTCTTAATTTTTCATCAATAAAGTATTAAAAGAAATTGGCTTCAAATTACATAACATTTTAATTCATAAAGAAGCCGGTGTTAATAGTGTACGTGAATCATTAAGAAATGGCTTACAGATTCCCCCCACCACCCATAAACAAACTGAATTGTGGGGTCGTGTCACCTCCGTCTGTTCCAACAATGAACTTTAACATTCCTCCGCCTGGGTTCAGGTCTCCATGGCTCTCTGATGCTCATCTTAGTGAGCCCCCACCGCCATATCCGTGGCCCCCCCAAGAGCATTCTGTGCTTCAGCCCCAAGAATGGGGCCAAGTGACCTCGCCCTATGAAGATATACGTTCACATGTGACTGCTGATTTGCTGTGGCTGAAAGATTGGCTGCATAGAAGGAGAATTGACACTCGTTTATGTCAGAAGAAGAAGAAGACTGTGCCTCTCAAGGTGCTCATTTCATGCACACTTTTATCTTTTTTATGCATTAACTGTATGTGGTATGGGAACTGATGTTTCTTCTCTTTACACGTTACTTTGTTACGAAGCCATAGTCCCATGTTATGTGAACTGTTACATAGGGTTATCCTACACATTTTGTTTTTTAAACATTTCTTTTAGATAAGATATCAGGGTTCTCGTAACAAAACTGTCTCCTGGGTTGTTATGCCATGTAGTCTTGTAGAAGTTTACGATGTTTCAAAGGTGCCTGCTTGCAGCTACTATCATCAGGGTGACTAGTAAGCCACGCACCGGGAATTTGTTTGAAAACCGGGGACCAGCGAGACGAAGAAGAACCTTCGGCAGACTACGTTGCGTAACGTCTCATGAGATTTGTTTTTAATATTTGTAGCTGTACTAATTTTGACCAGATTGAGCATGTGACTGATATTTTGAATCTTATAACATGATTGTTGAATATTATACTTTGTACTTTGGGTGTCTGCTTCGAAATTATCTTTATATATCAGTTAAGAAAATTTTAGGTTACAAAACTTTAAGAACAGAATATAAACCATTGTTTCACTTCCCCTTGATTTTTTTCAGGTATTTGAAGCCAGATGCATGTTGCAGTTATGCCTAACCAATGTGGAGGACTTACGCAGTCAACAGAAAGAACTGGAAACTCAATGCCATGATCTGAGTCCTGTCTGTTGGAGAGAAAAGTGGGACCACGTTAGGGAAATTCAGGTGAGTTGGTAATATTCATCACTAATCAGCTTGTAGGTGCTTTCAAATGCTTTGATATTTTGATGGTGTATGTGCTGGATGCGCATGTTGTAAATGACGTCTTTCACGCAATCGCAGACCCGATAAAAATGTTGTTCCAGCATCTTGATTTCTGTCTTATGTCTGATGGTTCATTACAAATCGGCCTGTATTTCATCCTTCATTACTCGGTAAACGGTGCACTCTTTTGAATCTAACGTCGTGATGATGTTTGTGGGTGGTTGATTATCGGCTGCATCAACAAGATAAAACCCTCATCAAAAACTGTATAATGGCAGTGTTGGTAGGCCGTTGTAAATGCGTGGAAATGTCAAAAGGTGTATTAACAAGTTTTATTGTTACCTTTTCTGCACAATTGCTTTCATTCGTGATAAGAAGTCAAAACAAATCTTATGATGTGCCCATCATGCATGAATTCATGCACATAACCTTCGTGTGAATTGAAGCTCCTGTTTTATTTAGGTTCAGATAAGTAACTGTTTGGATACGCTGTGTGATTCTGAAAGTGTAGACGCTTTGAGGATAAACTTACTGAAACGCAGTAAGAAACGCCAGAGAGAGAGAAGGCGAAGAGCTTTACACCGAGAAGCTGCGAAGGAATCCCGGGCCAGAAGACAACATCTGCACCGGCATATCGACACCTGGCTTAAAAACATGCAGGAAGTGGTTGAGGAAGCCAAGAGGGTGAGTCTTATTGGTTCGGTTATGGGCAGACAAAATGTCTGCTCTCCTCTACCGTTCTTCACTTCCCTTCCTACTCTGCTACCTAGCAGAGCGTAGTCAGCAGTATACCCGTAATGTACCGTGGCAAAAGATGCCAGCTGTAAGTGAAAGTTACTCTTGGTATTGACAGCGATTCTGTTTTGTAATTGAAAACATGCGTGACTATGGACGTGATTGCACAACTCGAGCTGCTGTCCAGACCTGAAACCTGAGATAAACGTTTTTAGCAAGACGTGGCCAAGACTTCCACTGCTACACGTAACGGCCGCTTACTCCCAAGTAGTTTGACCATAGTTATGCTCATGTTGACATTTGTAGACTGCAGACAACCAGTTTTGTTGCCAGGGATAAGTGACAGGTTAGATTACATTCAGTTCTCATGACTAGGAATATGTTTCTCGTATTATCATTCCCGGTATATATTTTTACCGTAACAAATTTACTTGTTTGTGATGTCCTTAGGTTACAACACAAGTGACTCACTATTAAGACCTACTTTTCAAGTGTTTGTACATTGGTTAATTGTGTTGAATGAAACTGAGGGACTCTACTGTGGTGCTGTTCTAAACAGTGATATCAGCAATCCTGAATTTTATACTAACGTGAAGTGTGTGTTGCACGAATGTAATGTAGTTGTATTGATTTGGGTCTTCATGCATATTAGTTAATATTTCTCAAAACTCACGTTCCATTTTACCTTCTTATGACGACTGATGCGTTCTTCTTGCGTCACCGGTGTTCCTCGTAGTTGCCGCCCATACAGCGGAAAGAAAGCGCATTTGCATTCAGTTGTAGACACTCTGAACTACAGCAAATAAGTTCATCATGTTTAGTCATCAGCTCACTTGGTCGTCCTTCACTTTTATTGTTCGTGGTTTGTCAGGAAGAGAGCCTGAAGCACGAAGCAGATCAAGTGCTGGCAGAGGTCACCCGCAAGAAGTCAGAGGCCCAGCGACAGATAAACATGTTGGCAGCATTGCAAAAGCTTCGCCATATCAGAGCGCAGATCGTGACGAACAGAGGCCAGCACGTGGATGCAGAGAGTGGACTCAGATTTGCGAGAGTCACAGGTTAGTTGCTCTAATAGATTTAATCAACCAATGAGCTGTTTGTTTAAGCCGAGAAAGGCACGCGATCGACGTGAGACTTCGGGATTTCGCGGCTGACAGAGCTCAGATCGGTCTTCTGGGTTGTGACAGTGTGTGTGATTTTGTAGGCGGTTACCAAGTTTTGAAGGAACGTCTTTTCAGTAGGTGGAAACAGTGTGTTCCTGTGAAATACTGGTAACCGCATTGTCACAATCCAGAAGACCATAGTCTGGAAACTTGAGAGGAGTGTAAGTGTGTCTAAATGTATCTTTGATTTAATCTTTGGTGTGTGCTAAATGTTACAGAGCATTTGGCAAAGTTGTGGCAGGACCAGTTGAAAGGCTACGACGTGGAGGAACAAGGCTTGCGAGTGATGTTGGATGCGGCTGTGGTGGAACGGACCAAGTCGGAGGTGTCGCAGGACAAGCAGATACTGGCTGAATGGGAAACTTTGCTGTTTGGGAAACGAGACGCATGTAGCAGTTTCTACAAGGCAGCAGAGTGGGATTTGGATGCATTTGTTGCACTGAGGTACGCAGGAACTTCCAATTCTTTCAGTGCATCTCTCAAGATACTGTGTGTGTGTGTGTATATGCACTTATGTATGCAAAAGAAGTTGCATGATTTTTAGTTTGTGAGTGTTAAGATAAAACAGTTACTGTGACTGATATATAATATTGAGGTAACGGAACTAGTAGCATTTATTCACAACATGAAATTCTGTCAGTTATCAATAGATTCAACGAAAGATCATGGATAACGGTTGTGCCATGTTAATGTTGTATATTGTATTATATTGCAGACATTCTTGGGACCAGTTTGTGGCTTCCCCAGGGGTTGTAATGTCATCTTCAATTCCTGTGGGCTGGGTCCTCCCATGCAACCCATCGTCAGAGGAATGGGAATCTCTTCTTACTAGCAGCAACAATAAACACTTGAAAATGTGATGTACGTTTAAGTTCCATCGAAAGGTTTGTGTGTCATACTTTCTGTTAATTTCTGGTAGAAGTTTTCTTTTGCTTCCGTCACCCGACGGGGCTTCGTAAATGTTGGCACACAGGATACGCAGAACTTCGTGCAATAATCTCAAAGGCTTATTGAGAAATTAATACGAAACTCAGTAAGATTCATAGTAGAGTTCTTCGTAAGAGCCCTTTCAATTGTCGGTTAATAATTGTTTGAAGGTACTCTCTTTGAACATGGTTTTCTAATTTTTTCTATAGTGGCGTATAAAACCGGTTATTACTGACATTCATGGCTCTGTGTAACATTATTTCTTCTTACCTTATAATGTAATGAAGTAAACCACAAATACAATTAAAAACATTTCTTTTATGGTCAGGAATGATAGGGGTGATTTTACTTCTGGATATGCGTGTAGGTTATTTGAATCTGTGGTTTTGTATGTATCAGATTTCTTGCTTTCACTGGATAGTGGAATGGTGTCTGGACCTAAATGAATGTTTCACGTGTCTGACTCATGAAATTTTAATTACATTCTCACTATAACATGATACATGTTGAGCAAACATCACATTCCATAATTTTTCTTGTCGCACAGTTAAAGCGACCTTAGCACACAATAAATAGCCACACATATCAAGAACCATCAGAATTCTGGGTATATTAATATTACTACAGTTGGCTAGAATAACACACTTCATTCTGAAAGATCACACCTAACATTCGGTGATGAAACTTTTTCTTTTTCTTTCTAGAAGCTCCGTAACCTCACAAGATAGAGTATAATGAGACAGGCAAGATACAGGTTCTACACCAAATAGGCAGAGTAAAATATAAAACTGGCGACCATGTCTGTCGTGGTATGCAATTCTTGTGACATAGAAACATGGGACAGTTGTAAAAAATTCTGGAGATACTTCCATTCTTGTAGCTCTCCTGCTATATACACTTCTACTCATATTTTTAAATTCTTGACAGAGCATCTTATGACGTGTAACAGAACTATCGCTTGGGGACAGCGCAGTACTCTGCTATTTAAGCCGTAATTTACTTTGTTCAGGCGAGAAAGATCAGCCATAAAAATGCCTGTATATATAAAAGTAAGCTACAAATAATGTGGGGGCGATGAGAGAAGGTTAATAATTATACTATATTATTATAATTGATGTTCTCTGCTAATATAACTGTAGTTAACATTTACAAAAGTTTGACAGTGGGTCATTCATGTAAAGTCAGCAAATGGATGTCGCGTCACTGTCGCAGAATATTAAGTGGAGCTTCTGTGGCATCACCATTTGAGACATTAATGTTCAGGAAGTATAAACAAAATAAAAATATAATGCTGTTGTCACAAAATCAACACAGCAGTAACTTTTGATGAGACTGACATTATTTTATCCTGAAATTGTAGAGCCATGGGAATACTTTTAGGGCATTCGTCAACACTGAAGTTGCAGCTTCGCGTATTCCTCGGATAATTGGGGTGAAGTTCTTTTGTACTGCACGACAGTCCATTTGCATACCTCATTTACTTAGGTTTGTCAGGCCACACAGTTGCCAATTCTACCAAAATTGTATTGCCACTTGGCAAATAATGTACTCAAAATTCAGCATTGCACTCCTACTCTACTCTGAAGGAACCACGTATTTATAACGTTTACTTATAAACACGCCCCTCCTTACCTTAAGCATATGTATGTTGAAGTTCACTCTCTTCTGGGATATGGCTGTGTAGTCTGGTATTTTACTGACATTTCAGAGGTGATATTCTCCAAAATGTAAATTTTTGTTACAGTTGATTTTGTAAGCTTTCATGCCACTTACAGATTTTATTTTCAGCCTGTAATTCTCCCACAGTGGGACATCCACACAAGTTTTTTTTTAATGTGGTGCCAAAACATTATTTTGGTTCAGTTTTGTGATTTTTTAACATATTTAAGGTAATGTAGGTGAGTAATGTTTTTCAAAACACTGTAACAAAAATTGTATGCAACCAAACAGATTTGTTATTATCCCGAGTCACCTTATGCTGTGATTAGATTTTTTGTGTTGTGTGGCAGACCATAATTGTTCCCATCCATGTGCATGTCGTAATACAAGTGTTAACTGTTCTCTATCGAAACATCATCAATGGAAGACCCACAGTGTAGACTCCAGGTTGTTACATTGCTTCCTAATTACAAGTGTCTCTTAATTTCATTGTGCATCGGCTAGTGACGCTTTTTGTCCATAAGCTCTTGTACGGGGCGCCCGTAACCCCTGATTAGTCAACTGTCTGCAGGGCTAGTAACCTGTATGTACTGGTGCTAAGACCTAATTAATTAACATACCATCCTAACAGTGGATGTAGCTAGAAGGGCCAAGAATAATGCAGTTTGAACAAATTAATATTGTGTTTAAATTTAAGTAGTAAACAATATTACAGATAAAGAGGGAGGACATAACATTGTCTTTTTAACATACTAAGGTTTCACCATGCACAATAAATGTAACTCAGAATTATGTTAGCCATCAATGGATTTTATGTAAAGAATACATTCAATGTTTGTACCAATATTACTTTACAAACCCTTCAAAACTGACAGTGTTCCAACATGTGTAAAGTAAGTAAGAACATATCAAAAATTTAGTGGGCTCTCTAGGCCATCATACCAATCTGCATATATTATAGGGACCAGACATGTAGGACCTTCGATAGAAACAGAAAACAAATATTCAGTACGGATTTCCGTGAGGGACAGCAGAGACAACTTTATTTGATGTTCTCTTTAGGCAGTTTTGTGAAGGGACAGAAGAAAACATAAAAACTGACAGAATCAATCACAGTTCCTCTTGAATATAAAGCAAAAGTCCTGTTATTTTGAAACATACAAAACAAACTCAGAACAAATAAATTATGCATATTAACAAACTTTATTTTCAGTTATGTCTGCAAAAATATCCAAAATATATGTAATTAAAATTGTGTAGTGTAAAATCTGAGAGGCATTTGATTGTTTTGTCAGGACATTCCACATGCAGATGAATGTACTAAATGTCTGGTCACTCCAGTGCACATAAGCCAATTATGTAAATGGCCGTAACATAAATTGCATCACTCTTCTATACTAGCACGTAAAATCACAGACATCAGCTGAGACATGTAATCTCTTGAAGTTTCAGATTTTCTGTAATCCAAGTAATTAAAAACAATTTCTAGAAATATTTATTATGCTTGCCATCTTAAAAATGCTTTCACATACACATCGAGGCTGGCAAGAATTGTAAATTAATAATCATAAAAGCGGGTGATGTAATTCTGCATAAATATCCTCCAGATTGCTTTTACTTGTTAAGTTGTCACACATAAATGCTCACCATGTTTATAAATGTTAATGCACAAAAAAGTTTCACACAAAATTTTCATACCTGCCTTATTTCCATAAAAAATTTCAAATGTCTTGACTACAATTTATCAGTATGCATTATCGGGTGTAAAAATAAATAAGATTTCATGCAATTGCTATGTTACCCAAAATTACATTTAAAGGTTGTATATTTAATTAAAGACCCATTGCCATGCAATTTCAGGGTCCTAACATTCAAGGATAGGCATGTAACTCAAACCTCAGAAGACTGCATGGCTGGCACGCTGATGATATTGATGATATAAAATTAAAAAGTTTTAAAGTGGAGTTGTCTCCAGTGACTTCATACTGAAACCAAGTTTCATGAAAATACTCACGTTCCAAAGTTATTAGTGATATCATTAAATGCTGATAATGAAATTAACTAAAATGTGGTGAAAGAGACGGAGGAAACACACGCAAGCATCTGGTTCGAGGATCATCAGTGTTACCAGATCAAACAGATTTATACAGATTCATGCAGTCATTACATAAGAGCAGCACTGTTAGAGAGCACGTGTTACACTGATGGGAAGCTCACAGCAGAACGCTACTTTGTTACTGTGGCGTGTGCTTTCACATACTTGTTCAAAAAATGTTACTGTGAGAAGATACGCAGACACGATGATATTCTGCTTATGGACAGAGTAGCAGACGAAGGATCTGAAAGTTCTTGTACCTTTCCTCATTAACTGACCTGCCATTTATTTCTTCATGAAATGTTTCTGTGTAATTTCATGGACAGGAACTCATAATTTTCAAACTTTTGCTTCTAATTCTCTTACCCCAAGATTCAGTAAATACCATACATTCTATTGACCTTACTGACTTAACCTCTTCTGGTCACACCTTTTCATTTTACAATACAAAATAAAAGACAGAGCAATTTTGTGTTGTTATTCTGGAAAGTTCATGTTCAGTTAGGCATGTCACACACAGGAAAACAGTTGAATGAAATCAGTCTCATAAAATGGCCCAGCAGCCATGAGAATGACGAACTTCAAATATGGAGAAAAACCGAGGGACTTCGGCATTAAGATGAAAGCGAATTTTGTAAGCAGCAACCATTTGGGCCAGTACACACTTTCTGGAATGTGTGGATGTCAGCACTATCGAAAGTTAAAGAAAAAGAAGAAGAAATGGAATTGTGAGACGTTAGTAACATGATATACGGATCAAAGGACTGCTCTCTGACTTGAGGAAGAGTGATGGAATGGTTGAACAGAATTCTGTGGTTGCTGGCGATCCTCTGCAGCCTCGCAAGTTAGTGAAACCCTGGTGCTGTCCTGCCGTGTGCAGTCGGAGTCAGGAGAGACGTGTTGGTGACAGGAGCGAAAGCTCACCTATGTCAGTGCAGTAGTACATGAAAGTAATAGTTATTCCTGTTCATACCCTTATTCTCCTGTAGTATGTGTGTCTATCGAACCAGGAATCTCAGTGATAAGTGATTTTGTCCTCTCCTCAGCTTCTTCACACATCAAGGGACTTGGGATCGACCACGGTGCATTACCAAGGAACATCCCTATGTCAATTTTTTTCTCCTGAAGGCGCTACCAGGACCAGGCCGTAGGGAAGCTATCGAGGGTAAGGGTGGAGGCAGTTCTACCAAAGAGCGTGTTCACAGCAGGACCGCAGCACAACAAGAGGGCTTCACGGTAGGTGAGTGAAGTCAGCCACAGCTGGTAACAAAGCTGACAAGAATGTGGGCAGTGTGGGGGCATTGTACCACGGCTACGGCTTCATGAAAGAAACATTTTAAACTAGAGGCAACCCAGTCACGTGAAGTCATTGTTATGCAACTGTTATGTGAAACTCAGCTGAATGGTTTCCTGCAACTTCAGTTTTGTTGGGAGTGCGTGCCATACAGTGGCTTTCTGATTTGTCTAAAAATAATGGGCAAAGGAGGTGTCCCATATAACCTGAAGCCTCTCATCATTTACATTTAATTATTTAGCAATATTGGTGCAGTGTGTGTGGAGAATTTACAACGTTGATGCGATACTTCTCATCGTTCATGGACATGATCAGCAAGAAACTGTTTGCATGAAACTTATTACAAGCAACTAATTTTCTCTATGTATGACCTGCCTTATTATTTCCATTACATCTGCATAACCGAGAAGAATGGCTGACATCTGCAGGTGACTTAATTATTATAATACTTAACAGATAAGTCTGAGTACAAGGTGCCAACAGATAATTTCAACTGGATTAGATGAGGGGAAGATTTGGACTCATTGCATTGCACCGATGAGATGGCATTTTGATACATCACAGGAACTTCATTGGAAGAGGATACAGTCTCACCTCTCCTGCAGTTTTGAGCAGGACAACCCCCTGCAGGAAGTGCTCTGCCTCGCACCAGGGTATAACGTTTCGTCATTCATTGCCACAGGCCTGCGTAGTTTCCGTAAAGATTTGCAGGCAGCGGCCCTCCGGCAGTAAACAGTCGCGTCCCAGAAGAGTCATAGCAGTGTGTATAGATGGCAGGCGTGTACTTTATATGTTGGAAGCCGTCGATATATTCTTCATCAGGAAACTGGACATAAAACATCCAACAGAGCAATCATTTACTCCAAAAGAACATGGAATGGTGATACTGAAATCTAATTTAATGCAGATGAATTTTGAAAAGTTATAGTGCAAACTAATGTGAAACCATTGGCACAATAGGATGAACAAGTTGGAAATATCACATACTTGTAGGACGCAATTCGGTGGTAGTAATAACATGATCTGTTTGTTTATAGATTTATGTAATTGCTCATAGTTAAAAACAGTAACACTAAATAGTATAAAGGCTGTCAGTAATTAATTAGGGAGGATGTGTGGAAAAGTCTATTTCAAGGTAGTATACAAGTTTTGAAGGACTGAGGAAAACCACAAACATTCCTCCAGGATAACTGATCTCTGGGCTGACATTCAAAATGTGGGACTCTCCTGAGTACTGAAGCAAGAGTGTTAACCACCGCACTGCGATGTTCTGAGAGATGAAAGCTTACCACCCAGCCTTTGGATGCCTTAAGGTGCACAGTTCGACTGGAATTTATGCTCGACTCCAGGTACTTCCCTGCCCGGAGGTCATAGAAGAGAAGTATTCCAACACCAGTTCCAATAGTCAAGACATTGCCTTGGAAACTTGCCGATCGAATACCTGGGAAAGGCAAGGCAAAGAACTTTTAGCTGGGAATCAAATTGAACAGTTAAACTTAAATCATAGTCAACAGAAATGAGATATTTAAGAAGAGTGGAAAAGACTAGCAAAAATAAATGACAATAAGTGAAGAAATGTATGCAGAGCGCAACAATGGTTCACTTGCTCTGTTGTTGCCTCCAGATTTTCAATTTGTGAACGTGTTATTAAAAGTAATACGAGTGGGTATGGGAAGATGTTTGTCCTTTGGGACTGGTACCAGTGACATTTGCATGGCAACTTGTCTGGCTGTGGATTCATCATGTGGGGATTCCTCACCCAAAAACTTCTGTGAGCACAAACACACGTAGGTATTCACATAATGTGACTGTTGGAATGTATCTACAAATTTCAGTAAAATTACGAACGTAAAATATGAAAATCCACTCGGTGGTTCTCAAAAGTTATGTGCAGACAGGCATGAACGAAACAGCTAACAATCCTAATTTCTGGAAGCCTTAGTTGTGAATGCGCCTAAGTGCCTAAAACATTCACAGCTCTGATAATTTGGACATTATAGGATATGCAGTGAAGAACCCAAGATAATATGAGAAGAAAGTGAACACACAGCCTAACTACAAACAGACATAAAGCAGATCCAGATAAGTTCTGTTCATGGCCATTTTCTGAAAAGAAAAATGATATTTCACGGTTTTATGATTATGTTTTATACCGTCTTAAGTGAGATGAATAAGGATCTGTGTAACAATAGCATACAAATGTAGTAAAAATGTAATAACGCTTATAATGTTTATAAAACGTAGATTGTTAATGAATATCTACCACGGCACAAACGAAGAGAGGGCTTGGATAAACAGTAATAATAAAATAAATTTTCTTAAATCACTTATTTCTTACCACAGCCACTGTATCGTGGTGAGATTTTCTTGACAGCTTGAAGTGTTCGGGCATCCAGAAGCAAAGTGTACGAGCGACAACCCACAGCATACATTCCTGCGTCCTGAACGGCTAGGCAGACATTTTCTTGGCATGATGGCAGCTTCCTTGACAGCTTCTGTGTGATGTAACAAGTTTGTACAGAGCAAGAAATAAGCGTACTTTGGATATTTGGAATTATATTACATAACTACATCCATGAAGCAGAGATTCCTTGAGAAGCTAATTGTCCCACAACTAGTCAAGAAATTTGCCACATTTTATGGAACTCTAAACGTTTATTACTGGTTTCACAAAACCCCACTACTGGACCACACCTCCTGTCGGCTGTGTGAGCACTAATTCTATATGTTCATGGCTACTCTTCATATCTGGAGTGTCTATTTCCTCCAGCTGCACTTGAAGATGCACCACGCCGTCATGACGAGGGACTCGCTTCTCACAGATCTTATGACATAAACTGGGGGGAGGGGGGGGGACATGAGCAAGGGATAGAAGTGGTGAGGTACGAGGTATGAATGCAAGGAGCAGGAATGAAGTTTATTGAGCAGGAAGTGGGATTTATTGACTAGCTAAGCATACTGCTAGCTTCTGAAGGACTACTATGTGGGATTTGTTTGTTAGTTATATTGTTACTGCAGTAAGCTCCTAGTTTTTTTTTTGGCTAACGAAGGGATGAAGATGCACGGATAATAGAAAAACACAGATAATCCATAATATTTTATTTTGTGCGTTCACAGACTCACAAATTATCTTTCCAGGCTATCAGCTGTGCCAGTTGGTTAAAAATTGACATTTCAGGGACCAACACCATCCTCATCATCAGAATTATGTCGTGATTCTGACATCATTTTTTAACCGACCGACATGCCTGATAGCCCGGAAAGATTTTATTAATACCACATCGTTGCTTGAACCTGGTCAGACATACAACAGACCCACTTAACTCACTTTTTGATCCCAAAGCTTCATGAAAAAACATGGCTCTCTGTGCACACATGGAACCAGACTGATGTTCCATGCTCCCAGAACCCCCCCCCCCCCCAAAGTGGACTGTATGGTGCGGAAAGAGGTCAGAAGTGTAGTTCATACGTGTCTGCCAAAATGTGAAAAAAGAAAAAAAGCTGTGTAGTCACACGCGGAGAATCCACACGCAGACAATCGAGTGTTTCAAGAACTTTTCTTGACGAACCATCACAAAGGGACATTCTCAGTACAAGGTGTTTGAAGTACTGTACATCATTACAAGATTCACATCTGTTTTAAAACAAATTAGAAATCTTGAGTAGCAGAATTCAGTTATGAGTAACAAACCTGCTTAAATGTCTCAGCATTCCAAATGTGAATATAACCATTCAGTGAAAGTGCTGCTATCTCTTGGAAACTCTTGTTGAAAGCAACTGCACGGACCTTCTGCGCTGACTTGCATTCCTTGACAGCCAGTGCGCGTAAATGATTATACGTGGGCACTTCCTGCTTTGTAGTCATGTCATCCTCCTGGACTCGCCACAGCGCCATCCGGGTGTCACGAGAACCAGAGACCAAGAACTGGTCATCCAGCCAGCACATGTCAAACACCCAGTCTCGATGTGCCCCCTATAAAACCCCAAAAGTTTCATATATTTGTCAGAATTTGGGTAAGGTTTTGTATAATCTTGCCCAAAGAAATTTTAAATTTAATTACAAAAGCTACAGTTTATGACTTCTTGCAATTGTGTTTTATGTCTGCAGAAAACGTTGCAGTACGCTGAAAGAACACACAAATTCGCGGTATCTTGCGCTGAAATAACAATTTTGTAACGTTCCTGTACATGTAAGATTGTACAGCAAAAATGAATGTATCAACATTAGACAGGTTTTGAGTTACAGATCACACCAAGTGCAATTATTTATGACTTCTTTATCAAATAGCAATCTTCCATTTATACCCAACTTAATGACATTAATTTTGACATTTTACATAATAGGAGCCAGGGTAGCTCAGTCAGTATAGAGACTGACTATGGACTGGAATACCAGGGTTTGATCCCTGGCGGGGGCAGAGGATGTTTCCTCTAGCCTCTGCATCCAGACAGGCCCTGGGGTCCACCAAGCCTCCTATCTAATCAGTATCAGGGTCCTTTCCTGGGTATAAAGTGCAGCTGGGGCATGACGCTGACCACTCACCATTATATTATTGTTGCTGTTCAGAATGAGTAGGAGCTATACTGCCTCCCCCCGCAAGTGCTCACATGATGTATAGTGGGACTTACTTTCTTTTTTACATAATAGGAACAATGATAAGAATGATATTCCTAATAATTCTAATCACTGGGCTACACCATGAATGAAATTGAAGATCCCTGCAAGGCTATGGTGCATACCAAATTTAATTCCTCACACAGCCCAAATACTAAACTTTTCTATTCCTTTGTGGGCATTGCTGATGAGTAAACTACAACGATTTTCAACCAGTTACAGCACGAAAGGGTAAAATATCAGAATTACGAGAGATCACAGTATCTGTTGCTTTGGCACTACCACAAACTGTCAGACAGTTAAAGTTTCTTTTATAAACTGTTCCAGAATCAAATGTCAGTATGTCGACAAATATAGTATCACAGTTCATGTTTGTGCCAGCATTCCCATCTTGCGCTGCAGGCTATCCCAGTGTTTATTTTTAGCCATTTTCCTCACCCACTCAATACATAACATCAACTCTCAATTCTCATGAAGTGATAACTATAGGAATATTACATGATGCATCCTCATGTGTGTGAAATAACGTAATGTAGAAACAAACATCCATTCTCTCCAACTAATGTTTTTCAGTAATCTTTTTATGCAGACTGCCTGTAATCAGATAACTCTTCAGTTGTGAATGACGGGTGTAAAAATAAAGTTTATTAAATTAGGATGTGCAACACTGGTACCGATATGAAAAAGGTAGAAAGCTTTGACTATGGAACAAATAAAAAATATGCTTACTTCTCCGACACACACTGGGTCCAGAGTTGGCAGCCGGTACACTGCAATCTCACTGGAGTTCCTTGCCCCTGTTGCTAAAAGTGTCTTTGAGGGATTAATTTGCACTGAATGGATCCCACATTGCTGATCTTGTGGCAATGTAATGGAGTCTCTTCTGCCTTGTAATGAAGGAATCTGGTCTAATTTTTGTGTGACTACATCATACACCATCAGCTGTGAACAATTTCATACATTACCATGGTAATGAATAACAATTATTCTGTTGTCCAACAGTATCAAACATTAATTACATTTTGCATGTAAAATGGCATCATATGCAGTATAGTTTCATGGACACACACTTCGAAAATAACTTCAACCAACATGACACTAAGTGTAAATGATGAAGTCCCAGTTTCAAGATGAACCAACTTTATTAATGAAACCTGCCTCTGCTTCCAGCAATTTCGTGTGAAGTTCTAACCTTACCTTATTACACTTCGTTCCAAATACAACTTGTCTGTCACTTAACCACTGAGAACAAAACACTTTGTTCATATTACTAAGGGAAACTGAGTACTCTTTAAACATTTCGTGTGTTAGAATATGTCGTGAGCCGTATTCTGGGCCAACCCATTTGGGTTCTCTGCCGCCCATTTCTCGTCCTCGCACAAAGTCAACAAAATTATATGACGTATTAAGAACCTGCTTCTCAGCAACTGCACTCTCTTCTTCATCGTCAGAATCCTCATAACATACAAAGTCCTCGGGTTTGTCAGGCTTACGAGAGCGTTCCAATCGCATAGCACGTAACCGCATATGTAACTCCTCAATTCTACATAACGTAGCACAAGGTGGACGACGTCCATAAACTGGAATTATACGAGTGTGTGCCATCGCATTAATTTTGTAACAGTATTAATTCTTAAAGATGCTAACACGACTAAACACAGGTTAAGGACTGACCAGTAACGACCTAACCAGCACCTTAATTAAAGTGCACAGTTCTTAAAAGACTGATCCTGGGATTCATTACTTAGCATGTCTCGCTTCATCTATGAATATACCATTTATTGCACACGACACAGAATTTTGCGTTTTCTCTGTAGAACATCATCGAAAACATTCACTTTCTTAAACATACTGCAAGAACATGAGAATATTTATTTCCCTAAAACAGCTGATAAGTAGGGTGAATCGGTCCGCACTATTTTCAGAACGAAAAACAGTTCAAAGAACTCAGAAATGTCAATGACTACTTGAAGATAAACCACTAACAGTAACGCGACTTTTGTGCTGTGTAATTAGGAGGTCATACACGAACATAATACGTGGGAGTAAAACTTCAGCGTTGAAGAAGGGAGAATAGCTACGAAAAATCAGCAAACATTACTGAAGTTAATATGGCAGCCTTCTAGTATATTGTGCCGTGCAGCCAGAACCTAAAATTTCAATTACAGAAGTGTTAAAAAAATGGTTTGAAATCTTAGGTTCTGTCAGAGGTGAAATCGATTAACGTTTTCTGGATTATAACACCGTGTATGGTTATCTAATTAGTGACAGGGATTTCTGCCATTATTACATCTTTCTTATGATTTTCCATGGAAGTCGGTACGGAGCACGTGGAATATAATATTCTTCACCTTTTCCGATAACTGCGGTAGTCGATTGTTATATATCACAATGGCGTCTTTCAAGAAAACGAACTTGAAAATATATACAAAAACTGGGCCAAATATCACACCAGATACCTTATACTGGAAAAAGCTTGGGGTGTGTACCTTTTAATAATGTTTTAATTTGTATGGACAGTCCATGGTTATCAGTGTTTTGCAGTGAATTAAGTTTTGGCATTTGAAAAAATCAAACTATAATTTTCTTTCCCACGTGGATTAATTCACGCAGAATGGTGTATGAAGTGTTGTTTTATCTAGTCAGATCAGCTCGCAGATTCGTATTCGGAAGTCCCTGGGTTCAAATCTCGGCCCGGAGACCGGCTATCCTGACGGGGATTTTTGTGGTTTTTCTTAGTCCCTCCAGTCAAATGCCAAGTTAAATTAGGGTACGACCGATTCCTTCCACATACTTTCCAGTTTATTATTCACTATTATTCTCATTAGACGCTGCATCGTCTGAACTAAAAAGCGTCGTTAAATAAACTATAAATATATAAATAAATTATTACTATTTGTGTGATCTAAGGATGAAGGTGGCTGTCATCTGAGCTGCAGCGCTGTGTAGTCTGACAGAACTCTACACCAGCGTTGTAGGTCATTGCTGCATTCATCATTAGATCCCTGACACTAGGACTTACTGTCATTCAATGTGGACAACAGGGATAAATTCCAAACAAATTCTGACATGCATTATGACACAAAGCATAAATATGTCCTCCATGGGCTGAATGCCAAACTAAGAACTTACCAGAAAATTGCTTACCATGCAGGGATCAGATTATTCAGTATTCTTCCAACCAGCATTAAAAGTTAAAATCATGTTGGAAAATGTTAGAGTTCTGGGTGTATTGCATCTATTATCATATAATTTTTCTTGAAGAAATTGAAAACATTGCCTTGTAAGAACTGTTCATTCTAGTGTCTTATAATTCTGCAGGATTAAATGTGTAGTGCATGCATCAAGATTAGTCCAAATAATATATACATGCCTGAAAGTAGCTACTGGTTGTGATCGTAGTTTCATGCCTTCCTGAATGAAATGTATTGTAATAACATAATGTTGCGATTCTTTCTTTGAATGCGTTTCAGGTACCTGCACTAGTTAAAGAATTTGGACCAATTGACTACATTGATTTCTCTCCAGTTGAGCCACATTATTTTGCTGTTACGTGTTCTGTGCGAGTAAGTACGTCACTGTTAGCCAATAAGCTGCAAACTAGTTGTGTTGCTACTTTTGAGCCTCTGTACAAACCTTGTGTGCTAGAATTTAATCGGCCACAAATCTAAGTACTATTCTGATGTGATTTATTTACCGGAGCCTCGTCAGTTTAAAGGAATTGTACCATCAGAAGGTTGCTGGTGATAGATGGGGAATGCATGAGTAGTCCTTATAGTATCACCAAAATTTATAAAATGTCAGGGCAAAGGAATAAGATGCTCAGGAACATGTCGAAAAGATGGAAAAATCCCGTTTTGCAATGCCTGTAATAGGCCAAGTAAATCTGACAATGGAAAGAATGATAAATAAAATTATACAATTAAAAAAAATATTATATCAGAATTTCATGATTCTTTGATCAGGGAAGGTACTGGTTGGTGTTTATGGGGCCAAAACTTAGAAATATTATTTCCATGTTGTGTAGAATTATGGATGGGCTGTACTGTTTGCTAACATTGAAGTGTGATAATACTGATTATGTGAAATTATATTTGTGGATTTTCATTAGAACCCATGTCTTATTCTAACCCTTTGAAGTAGGTTCTGAATGCTTACATATTTGCCAGGTCCAAGTGTACAATCCAATTACGAAAGTGGTTCAGAAGAATTTAAGCCGTTTCCGAGAAACTGCATATGGAGGAAGTTTCAGATCAGATGGAAATCTCATCTGTGTGGGTGGGGATGAGTGCCAAGTAAAACTGTTTGATGCCAGCTCCAAGTCCCTTCTTCGTGTATTCAAGGGCCACGCAAGGTACCCTAGAATAGAAAGTTCTAAAGTCTGGTTCAAACATCACAGCTGTAATCTTGTTTATTCAGACTTTAAGATTTAACAATTGTTGCATTTTTCACTGCACCTTAAAACACTGCCACACCATGTTTTTTGGTTATGTTTTACTGTAAATAGGCTTGAAAGTCCCATGAATTTTCACAATGCATGGGACTTATTTCTTGCCAGTTGTTTGTTGCTTATCCTGTGCTTGAAGTTACCTTTGGAGCAGTTTAGATCAGATGATCTGGATGGCCACAGAATTTCTCTGGAGTTCGGTAAGACCGTCTTGTTGAAAGTATAAGGTATTGAAAATTGGTCTTTATTTAAAACTTAATTTTGAAACAGACATGTCACAGCAGGGTGTGGGTATGCAAATTTTTTGCACATTTTAGTGTGAGATTAAAATATGTGTGTCATTGATGTCACATTTGTAGGAATTTTATGGTGAAACTGTATTTGACCATGTACAAAATAATGAGACTTAAACTGCTGTCCAGTACCGAAACCTGAGAAAATTGCTTTCGACAACATGTGGCTGAAACTTGCCTGTAATGGTTGCTTGTGCTCCAAGCAGTTTGTCTGTGGTTATGTCGAGCCTTTGTTTCAGTGCTGTTCATCGATGTTTCTTCACACTAGACAAAACCCACATAGCAAGTTTCTCAGACGATAAATCCGTGTGCTTGTGGGACATCCCAAGTGAGAGCAAAGTTACAAGTTTCTCTGAACACTCGGTGAGTAGAATTTATGGGTTTTACATAAGTTTTTCCTGTATGACAAAGGTAAAACTAGTGTGTCTTTTGTTTTCTCACTCTGAAAATATATACAACGAATTAGAACCAATTTTTCCTTTAAGAATTTATTTTCTGTTTATGATAGAATTAAGTGATTCATTGGGCTTAGGTGTGACCTTAATTTTGTATATATTGTGTGTGTTTTAAGTGGAGTTGTATGCGTAATTTTTGCATTTTAAATCCCTATGTTTATTGTGGCCCTCTCGGTGGTTACCATTGTTTCAAATGTTGGTAATCTCTGCAAGACTACATGCCTTCAAAATCCAGGAGATCACATTTTTCATCTTTACTGCTATGAGAATGTCAAATCTCACATAAATCCTTTATGTTTTGATGAACTTGCATCTTTGTAATTTCTTATGCAGGATTATGTCCGTGCTGGTGCGGTTTCTCCGGTATCCACAGACATTATTCTGTCTGGTGGCTATGACAATATTGTCCGAATGTATGATACCCGCGTTAAGGCTTCAGTTTTCAGTGTCGATCACGGTGCTGCGGTTGAAAGTGTTATCTTCCTCCCAACTGGTGGTATTTTCTTGTCAGCAGGTACGTGATCACGTGTTTATACTTGAAGTCCATATTGTATATTCGACAAATTTTTATGTAGCAGAGCATATCTTTACAGACCAAATATTTTCTTACCACGGTTGTGTGCTATGTGTACTATTGAAATACAATTTATTCTAGGAAAATCTAATTGTTACAGACTGTACATGGCTTTATCTACTACTGAACAGAATTCTTTATGCAGCAGCAGGAAGGTTTGACAGTAACACAGTAATATTTGTTATTGCACTCACCCCTAAATTTACAAACACAATTTGTGTTATGAAAACTGTTTGTAAGGTGAAACTTCATAAATGAAAAATGAAGTACCTATTAATTTCAATGTAAAGAATTCTGTTTGGTTTCCAACTCCCAGAAATATCACCCAGTGTATTTCCCGCATGTGTTGCAGTCCTGAGCATAAGAGAAATATTGCTTTTGTATGATAGTTGTTACCTGTTTAACTCTTTAAAGCACTGTTCAAGTGTTAAATCAAACATTTACATCATGCAGCACCAGCTGTAGTTAAGGTATAGACATCTGAGTTCAAGTGTACCTGCAAATTGAGGGATAGGTGTATTTGTATGTATGTACCGAACATTGCGATTGTTCAGTTCTTCCAGGCAAATGCCAGAATAATACCTTAAATTAGGCCACGATTGCTTCCTTCCACATCCTTCCCAATTCATTATTCACTGTCATCCTCTCATTCAATGCTATCTAGCCTGAGCTACTGAACAAGCATTGTTAAATAAAGTACACATAACAATGTATTTGTATGTAGCCAGAGAAAGTGGTTTTTAACTCGTTCACATGTTTCAATTTCCCCTGCTGCATGCTCCAGAGAAGCTGAAATGACTGAGTGCATCTAATCGTAATATCTCAACAGGTGGCACAGAAATTCGAGTGTGGGATGCCTTCACTGGGGGGCGCCTGTTGGCAAAGTTGTGCCAACATCACAAAACTGTCACTTGTCTGTGCTTGGGCTCGGGAAACAAACGATTCCTGTCTGGCTCATTGGACAGACATGTGAAAATATATGACGTGTCTACGTATCAGGTGGCTCACACCCTGGATTATCCCAATGCGGTGCTCAGTCTTGATGTCAGTGTGAGTATTCATTTCAGATGTTCCAATCAATAAAAGAGAAGTGAATTGTGTTGTGTGTAGTCTTCAGCCATCTCTCTGTATCTCGTGAGACTTACGGTGTTAAGGTACGACGTATGTGGCCCATTATTAGCTCTTGATAATCTGTTGGATTAGTTCAGTCGTGACCGTCATGGTAGAAACATGAATTTCTGAGGAGAAACCTATGTTGGTGCCGTTTACTGTATTAGGGTCAACAATATTGTATTGGTGACAGATCTTTAAGATAATTTCTGTGGAAAAGGAAAATAACTTTCTCCTGTTGAGTTCTGGTCTGTTAGGTAACATGTTTGTTATAACTAATGCAAGTGACTTGATTGGTTGAACTTTGTGTCTTTTCATAGCCTGGGGATGAGACGGTGGTTGCTGGAATGGTTGACGGCTTAGTGTCTATCTCCCGACGTGAAGATGAAATAAGACCCACCAAGCAGGAACGGAAAAAAGTTTCTTACCGCTACGCACCTGATGGTTTCCAAGCTACATCTGTAGATACGATAATCCCTGAGGAGAAGAAGGAGTTAATGTCGAAACATGACGCTTGTTTACGCAGGTTCCAGTACTCGAAAGCAGTGGACTGTGTCCTGATGCCGTACATCACAAACAAGAAGCCTGCAGTCACTGTATGTTTATTCCAGGAACTCATCAGGTAATGATGTGGTTCTTAATTCACTTTTTTGGAGAAGCGCCTTCAAAATATGAGATGTTGTTTCAGAAACCTAGCATTTGTCTTAAATTTATTCTGTCGATCGGTATTATTGAAACAGCTGACTGTTGCTCCAGAGTATTCAGTCAGACAACACTGTACTTTTATAACATGGGCGTGCCTTTCTTTTTTTATTCTGGCCAAAAAGTTTTTACTTTTATATAATACTTAATCTTCTTTATTTAATTTTTTTGGAAAGAATTTAAGAGGTTAAGCTAGCTCATTACTTTTCTTGGTCAAAATCAATACTCTTGGCCTTGGTTCAGAAGTTTGTTTGAATGTATTTTTTCTCTTAAGCTACAAAAATATATATTTTATTTCTAACCTAACCTAACTTTGCTGCAGTCTTTTACTTTGTAAGAGCAGGTTCAAATGCTGTGTGCCTTATTCAGTATTGTATGGGGACCAGTTGTTATTTTTTCTCTTCTGTTTTCTGCTCAGTGACTATTAGCTTCTTAAGGAGAATTCTGTTGTCTGGAGTTGATTTCTCTGTAAGTGTGTATGAAAAATTTACATTGTTCTTACTGAAAAGTAGCCTGCAGGCATCTGTTTATGTATGAATGTGTTGTATCTTTTTCTTTGATATCAGTAACGATGATAAGACGAGTGTTGGTGTGAGTCAAATTTCAGAAAGTAAATGTTTCATTGCTTTCATACTCTGTCCTTCCCCGATCACATTCTTTGAGACACAAAATAGGATGTCTGCATGTGAGTTGGGAACCACGCAAACTTCTACCAGAATTATTGGTGCTACAACCCAGAAGACGGCCACCTTCGTGCCGTGCAAACTTCAAATCCTACGGTTTTTTTTCATTTCCAGGCGGAAAGGCTTAAAGGCTGCTTTAGCTGGAAGAGAAGGCAAATCTCTGTCTGCTATCCTGAGATTCCTTATTAAGTACATTGGTGACTACCGCTTTACTCGAACTCTTATTGACGTTGCCAACATGTTGCTTGGTGAGTAATGTGTGTATGGGTAAGTGGCTACCCCAGGGAACTGATAACCAGACATATGAAATCTTCAGTATTGCTAAGTAGGACTTGAGGTTTTCATGGCAGCGATTCTGAAGAGGTCTGTCTTCTTGGTTGTAGCACCAGATTACGGGGTGCTACTACCCAGAAGATGGCCGCGTTCAATATTGCTGTTTGTCTGGACTTGATCCATCATTCAATATTGCAAAATGAAACCACCACATTATCGGAGCTGGCTCTGGGAGGTTATCCCACAGGCAACAAGTCCTTTGTGATGTTGATGTTTTGACTGTTTGCAGATACATATGATGTGGTTGACCTTGATATGGAGATCGGCGTATTGTTCCATCGTCTTGCACGGCGGCTTAGAGAAGAGGAACAGTTGACAGAGGAACTGCTGTCTCTGCAAGGAGCTATACAACTTTTGCTTTCAGGAGCCGGTGTAGGTGAGAGTGATAACACAGGCAGTAGGACGAGCGTTACAAACATACAGCCTTCACAGAGTGCACAATCAAACTTCATTGTGAATCTCACCTGAGTAACATATATCTTGTCTTGCCTGGCCCATCGCTTAAACCAGTAATGTAAATAAAAGAAAGAACATCTTGAATTTGACCAGTGTTTTCCAGATTTTATCATTCTACATTCATTGAAGATTTCAGAATACACACAGATTAACACTTTAATGACCAAGGTGATTCCATGATGTAAATAGTTACCATACTGTTTTTAAGTAGAACTGGTGACTGGTATTAGGATGGCAGATAATTTCATTCACATGGAAGCTTATAATATTAAAGTTTGTTCAGATGTAACCGCATTGGAACCCATAACCATTTTTATGGTATGTTTTTATAAAATTTAATTAATGAGAACTCAAAAATGTTAAGTACGTGTTAAAAAGGCAGGTTGATCGTTTGAGTAATATCATAGAAGATGTATATGAGGTTCTGACGGCAGTGAAAATGAAGAAGGCTTTCTTCTAGGTTGTTGCACTGCCTAGTCTAGTAGAAGTCTGCCTCTGTTCGAGAGGTGCTTACTGCGTTTATCATCAGGGCAATTTCGTTCTCATCGTTCCGTGTTGGTAGTGGATGCAGTATATGTAAAGGCTTTTATAGTGTGTGTAATGTCAGGAAGCTCTCCTAAGTGCTGATTATGGGCAAAAACGTAAGAAACTGTTGATACCCAAAGCACGGAAAAGGAGGAAGTTTACAGATTTAATACTGAGTGAGTTTGCAAGATAAAAATAAAAAAATTGCCGCTGTCTGGTTTCGAAACCCGATCGACTAGTCGGTGCAATGCGCCGAATGAGCTGCATTTGATTGATTCATGTGTAGGCTACTTGTATCGGACATGGAACATTTTTAAATTTCCGTTATTCTGAGTTAATATTGAATGTTTTTTCAAAATAAAAAGAATGTTGAAAAATTGCCCCCGTCGCAGTTCGAACCTTGATCGTCCAGTCGTCGTTTCGTGTAATTGTGGCTCGATATGTGTCGTGTTGTTGGTTCGAATAATCCTATCCTCTTTGATATGGGGCTCGGAGTGTAGTCTCTGTTTCATATAATCTTTGCTTCCTGTTGTATTTGCAAGATATTTGACCTCTGGTTAGTATAAACTATGCTTCCGGTGATGACCGGATTGTGAAAAGTAAATTAGAATGATTATGTAGGGGATGGGGATGAATTGTACGTTTGATGCTTGTATTGAGCAGAAGAATTAAATTACTTTTGCATGTAATACCAAAACTTACGTTCTCTAATTTTGGTGGAATCAGTGACGTTCTTGAAAGTACAATGAAAAATGCGAACAGCGACAGAGGAATAACATTGGATGGTGTAGGGGGTGAAGTGGTAGTGCAAAGGAACATGCAGTACTTAACTTCTCCAACAAAATCTCAGAATGACAAGAAGGAATATAAGTAAGTTATAATTTTTTGCTAAAGGTGTCAGATGTTTCGACGCTTCTCATGCCATTAACCTCAGGTGGATAGGGAAGGGGCATCTACTCTGTTGGGTCCATTAGAAACCCCTAGCCACAGTTGCTGGACAAGCCCAGGAATTTAGTAATCCCATGTTTTTTTGTCTCCAAAATTAAAGAAATTGTCAATTTGTAGGCCAAGAAATTTAGTTGTTTCAGAACTGATGAGATTATTTCGATCTCAGAGGGATGAAGTGGCAGGAGGCTGGTGAAGATTGGAAATGAGCTTCTGCATAATCTGTACCCTTGAACAGATGCTCTTTGTATGATGTCAAATGTAAGAGAATGCGATGGGCTGGGCATGTAACATGCATGGGGAGTTTAGAATTGCATACAAAGATTCATATGGAAAGCTTGAAAGGAGGGGACCGTGCAGAAGACCTAGACAGGAGGGTAATATTGAAATGGACCCTGGGAAAAAGGATTTGGGGGTGTAAATTGGATTCTTATGGCTCAGCACAGGGAGTGGTGGCAGACTATTGTGAAAACAGTAATGAGCCTTTGGCTTTTGTAGAAGGTGAGGAATTTCTTGACTAGCTGAGCCTACTGTCAGGTTCTTGAACTGCAGTCTGCTCAGTGGTTTAATTTTATGAGTCATTTGCATCTTGAATCTGGAGAGTTCTTTTTCTTGACCTTCTGTTTTGAATTCTGGATGCATTTCACTGTTAACATGATTTATTGTTATGGTAAGATTATGTTTTGAAATTTATGTGTAATTTTATGATTTCAGAGTAATTCGTCTTGAAAATGGTTTAACAGCATTACTTATATCAGATGTTCTGCAGGATGCTGAGGAATGTTTGGAAGATGGTGGTGATGGTAGTTATCATTTGATATTATGTACTATTTAACAGCATGCCAATTAGTGCTACTAGACATGAGGCTGTGTGTAAAAAGTTGGTAATTTAAATGAAAATATAAATTGTGAATCTTGATGTTTGTTATTATCATAATTTTTACACACAGTGTTTTACCGTTTTTGAAGTTTTCATTTTTTACATTGAACTGCTTGATTCTACAGCAGTACATGACCGAAAACATACCGCAGATATAAAACACTGTTTCAGAAGTAAGTCTTGTGCAGCTGTGCTACAAAGATTTAAACATTTAGAGCTTATTATATAGTTTAACAAATATTTTATATTATTTTATACTAGACTGTAAAATGAAGGAAACACTCTCTTTTTGGTTTTTAATGTTAGTGTAATGAATGCAGAGAATACATAAAGTAAGTAAATATATAATAGTGTATTGGTGTGTCTGGAGTGAGTAATATTTGCGTGTAAGAAATGTAACATCAGACCTAGCCAGATGTGGTTAAAGTTTCGTATAAACAATTAACAGCTGAAAGCCCACCCTCACAAAATCTTCTGTAGTTATGTAGGTTACTCGTTGTACAGAACTTCTTGCAGGTTGAAAATCGGAAGATTAAGCCACAACAAAACCAAACTAGTGTGTGAGTATCCATTTGGCAAAACCAAACAAAATCCAAACTACATTGTTTGAGTGTGCTTCTAGTAACAATGCTCTTTCAGATTACTCCACCGAGGAAGAAAGTGGCAGTAGCAGCTCGAGTGATCACGAGATTGACGATGCTGAGTCATGTGATGACATAATAGAAAATGATGATGGGCCAAAGAAATCTGGTACAAAGGAAGAAAAATTAGTATGTAAATTTTAAGGTATTTGTAAGGGAGTTTTTAGAAGTGTAGAACTGTGAGGAATTTTGTACCATAAAATTTCCTCCACGAAAGTTTAATGTTTATTTTATTTATCTGTTATATAGTTACTGGGGTAGCTCAGTCAGCGTAGTGATTGACTACAGGCTGGGATAACCCGGTTCAATCCCCGACAGGAGCAGAGGAATTTTCCTCTAGCGTCTCACCCGGGCCACGAAGAATTTATTTTGATTTTGTGCCCTGCGTATAGAATGTCTGCAGATGAGTTCATTTGATGTGTATAACATTTCACTGTGTATTTGCAAAATGTGAATGTGTGCATTGTATCTACCATATTACTTGAAAATCTACAGAAATTTTCTGTTCCTTTTATTAAAAGAACATCATTTTTCTTGCTTCTGACAGAGTTGTAGGATGTAAGGTTCATGTTTATTCTGACGCACATTCAGTTTCTGTTTTGAGAAATACGACGACACTCGGTTTCAGCACGTGCGATACTATTGGACACTAATTTCCATCCTGAATTGTAGCGAAGGGTGTGAGATTGATATTAAAACTAAACTTTGGGAAATTGACTGTAATGGGGATGACTAGACTGCTTTTTGTTGTGATGAACACAACCTTCATTGCTTACTAATTTAATTATTATTTTTGGGTAAGTTTAATGATCTTCAAGGTGATTAAAGATATATTTCCACGCTTTATCATCTCATAACTTGGAGACTTTTTAACTTATCTTGATTTAATTTTGTGTTAGAGGTAGGAAGAGCATTCACGAGTTAAAAATGTAGAGACCAACGGTGAATGTACCAGGATTGTTCTAATGTGCATATATTTTCTAACTTCCTTACGTTCCTTGTAGAAGCTTGGTAAATGTATGAGAACTTGTAACAAATTGCAGGCGGCTCTTGGATTGTGTGTTGGGGTGGGAAGTTTCAGTGATCCGTGGTCAGTTCAAGGAATGGCTCACTTCTTAGAACACATGGTATTCATGGGCAGTGAAAAGTATCCGAAGGAAAATGACTTTGATGCCTTCATTAAGGTAAGTGTACATCATCAGTCCTGAATCATCCTTTGTAACTTTATATATCATCTGCATCTCGTTTTCATTAATAGCACTATAAAACGTGGGTAACGGTTCCATTTAAGTCTGTGTGTGAATCAGCTGTATTTAATATTTTCAGGCGAAATACAAAATTCTGTTTACATGTTTTGTTTACACTTGGGTATGTTCGCAAATGAATGGAAATAATTTGTCAGAGTATATTTTAATAATGCGTAATTTTTGTATTGTGGCTTATTAAAGTTGCGCTTTATTTAATTAGAGGAGAGGCGGTTCAGACAATGCAGGAACAGATTGTGAGATTACTACATTCTACTTTGAGTGCCAGGAAAAATATCTGAGAGAAACTGTCGATAAGTTTTCCCAGTTCTTCATATCACCATTGATGAAGAAGGAAGCTATGACACGTGAAAGGGAAGCCATTTTCTCAGGTGAGGGCAGTGTTTTTCGTAACAGATTCGTAACCAGTGGCCTTTTGTTGACTTCCAAAGAGCATTCCGTTGAAACAAGTTGAAATAGAAAATTAAAGTGTCAACTAAAAAGTAGAAATGTTTGTCCTTGTTCTAGCCTTCCCTAAGATTACAGTAGATTATGAAATAACAGAAGGTAGAGTTTTAAGTTAGAGACAGAAAATATAAGCTAAGTATGGAAAATACAATCATACGATACATTCAGTGATGTTCATCTTCTAACTTGATAGTAGGCTGGATGGTTGTATAATTGTTTCTGATGAACTGCAGAGTGTAATTTTATTATCCTGTATACTTCGTAGGACTGAAGATAAGAGCTTAAAAATTTATTGTCTCGGTGGTATGGATTCTGAAAGTGTGGCTTGTGTTTGAAGTGTATCAGAGTGATCCGTGATGTGCAGCAGTGCGTATTTCTGCAAGTAACCTGCTGACGTTACGTCCAAAAAGTAAACCTCGGTATGGACCGAGATAACACGCATTATCCTGACTTCAGTCTCAGGGGTGTTAAAGTTTGGAGGAAATGTGTTTCCAGCTTGTAAAAGTACTTGTTATTATACGGTAATGACTTTGTGACCGTGAGAGGGCTTTCAGACGTAAGGACCGGTCTTAGGAATTAGTTCTTTCTTATTTACAGTAGTTGTGCTTTATTTAATGATGCTCACACTAGCCCAGACTATGTAGCATCACATGATAGGGTATGATGGATAATAAATTAAAAAGAGGTGTAGAAGGAAGCAGTCGTGGCCTAATTTAAGTTGCTGTGCAGACGTTTGTTGAAGAATAGATGAAGAACAGAGAAAACCTCAGTCAAAATAAGTAATATTTGGGCCAAGTTTTGAACCTGGTACCTCTTGAATATGATGCAGGAGTACTGACTATTTTCTCCCCTTATATGGACTTTATTTGTTTATTTGACCTTGAAGCTGATGTGTGCACATGTGACTTGATAATTTTTGTTAGACTTCTACAATCTTCCATATTTTTACAGAGTTCCAGATGGCGGTGACATCAGATGCGAGCCGTTTGCAAGAGCTGCTTTGTTGTTTGGCGAATTCTGGTAATCCTGCAAGAAAGTTTTCGTGGGGCAACTTGATAACGTTAAGAGACAATATAGCTGATGATGACCTATACAAAGCAGTTCATGACTTCAGGAAACGGCATTATTCAGCGCATCGAATGACGCTTGCCATCCAGGTGATCGAAGATAGACAGTTGGATTACCTGTTTGATAGTTCATAAACGTAGAATGATAGAATTTTAACATGTTAGAACTTGTGCAGATAAAAATTCAAGCTTTTCCTTTCGTTTGCTTTGCGTACGTTGCACGTGTTACGTCGACAACAGTCGTCTCTCCACATATTCTGTCGTCGGTATATTATCGTTACTGTGTCGACATGGTTATTTATGGGAATCCGAGGGTCGTGCGCAGTTTACGCATATTTGTTATTTATACACGTCTCTTCCGCTGTCATAGTCTATATTTTCTGACTTGACTAGCTGCGGCTTATGTCAGCAGACATTAATCTGAGGATTGTATTCTCAGGCTCGTATGCCCATGGAAACATTGGAATCTCTGGTGTGCGATGCTTTCTCGGCTGTCCCTAGCAATGGTCTGCCACCAGATGACTTTAAGGAGTTTGCTGATTTACCTTTCAAGTTGTCAGAGTTTAATAGGATGTATTGGGTGAAACCAGTTAAGGACATGCATCAGGTTAGTACAAGTCTTGTATTTCCACCTTCCTTAATGAATTGGTGCTGCTTTCAGTAAGAATGGATTTACTTGACTGTGATCACTGTCCCTATTTCTAGTAGCGAGTTGTAAGGGAAGATACTTTTATGAATGTACGATACATTTAGTAGTACGGTAAGTAAGATACTTTTCTCGCTTGTGCTATCAGATTCTTGACATAAAAGGTCAAAGTTTTGTTCCAAGTGTCTCGATTTTTGCAAGAAATGGGTGAGGAAACAAACGTGATTCGCTATCTCTTTAATCTGTTAGCATTGTCTGATAAGAAGTGAGATTTTTGCAGTAGGATTTCATTGTTGCATTTATTTATAAATGAATTCCGTCTGTCTTCTAGGTAAAGTTGAGTTGGGCATTGCCTTCAATGTTGCATATGTACCGATCTAAGCCTGATGATTATATGTCGTCGCTAATTGGACACGAAGGCAAGGGATCTC
Organism: Zootermopsis nevadensis; assembly: GCF_977971745.1. NCBI lineage: Eukaryota > Metazoa > Arthropoda > Insecta > Blattodea > Termopsidae > Zootermopsis > Zootermopsis nevadensis. The sequence goes on from NW_028259163.1 coordinate 218,537, forward strand.
TTCTTGCCTATTTGCGGAAGAAGTAAGTTTACTCTGCATGTTCCGTTCTGTTTGGGATGTCTAGCTTTATTGATTTATTCTTACCTATTATAATTTACAGTATTTCCTTCCGTGAAGTAGGCTGCTGAAAGGTTATGAAATATTTCAGTTCATAGACAGATATAAATGTAATACCATGTTTGTTCCTTTCTGCAGTGTATGGGCTCTTGATATATTTTCTGGCGCTGGAAGTGATGGGTGTGAACACAATTCAATGTTCACTCTCTTTTCAATAACAATTGTACTCACTGATGTTGGATTGACGCACTTGCATGAGGTATGTATACTCTTGAGTATGTGCAGGTCTGATGGAGAGAAACTTGCCCCTTTGTACATAACACGCGGGTTTAATCTGAAGGTTTTTTGAGCGAAAAGTGAGGCGTTCTGTTGGTTAGTCTGTCGTCAGCATTGCTGTAACTTCTTGCCACGGCATGTATCCTCTGGATAGTCGTTAAGTACTCTTATTCCACTGATCCTTAACTTCTGTATTGCAGAATCTAAAGGGCTTAAAACCGTCACCACAACCTGTCCTGAACCATAAAATCCAAGTATGTCAGTCGCGTATTCTTAGATTGTAATGGGTACATTTGTCTTTCTTACATTTAACATGTTTGCTTATATTTAGGTCCTGAATGCTGTATTTGGCTACATAAAAATGCTGCAGAAAGTTGGCCCTTCAGAACGGTTCTTCCGCGAACTGCAAACCATTGAAGAAACTACCTTCCGATTTGCTGAAGAACTCCCCGCAGTCGAATATGTTGAAAATCTGGCTGAAAATATGCAGTTATATCCTCCAGAAGATTACATAACGGGATCTGAACTCTATTTTGAATATGATCCAGAGGTAAGATTGTTCGTACAGCTTGTCATTATGAAATGTGATAAAAGTCAAGGATTTCCCACATATTATATGCGCTTTCACATACAAAAATATTAGAAGAAGAAGGGAATCTGTGACCTTCAAAATAACATTGAACATTTAATGCTGAACAGTCAACATTATATTCTTATCTACTAAAAATTTGGTTAAGTGTGCCAGTAGGTTTGCTGACACGAAGTATTCATTTGAGCCATATTCTCACTTATGATTTTTCAACCACGTGAAGACAATCAAAGAAGCAGTTTCTCATGTATTTTAGTTTCTAGGCAGGTCTAGTATCAGTGATAACAGGCTGCTGACATTTTTATTATGCAAGGCAGTTATTTCAACCATTAATGTGATTGGCTTGCCTTCTTTGATTCGCTCTGCGAGCAGTATGTGACGTGGTGAACGATTAAAATTGCATTAGAATGTCTTTTATTTGTCAAATTTTGTCTGCGTGTGTTAAAGTTTGTAGACCTTTCAGTGCGTAATTTTTCTTCCTAAGACACTTCTTTTTTGTGTGGGTTGTCTTACAACCAAACTTCTGCACTTATCTGTGTTGTCCTGTAGCTCCTCGTGGTTGTCCTTCCATCTTGATCATGGTCTCTGTCCTGCGTATTTTCATTTTACTTTCAGTTCAAATCCATCTTGGCAATCTGGCTTTGTTTATTCTTTAAGTGTGTGTGATGTTAGGTAATCAGTTTTTGTGTCACTACTTTGCATTGAAATTATCAGTTTGATTTAATTGTAACAGAAATATAAGAGCAGGAAATAGTTTTTAATGGTGACAGATACTGTAGTTATTCAACACAAATATGGTATCCCTGAGACCCACTTCATGTAACTGTGTTACTTTTAACTTCATTATATTGTTGATGGTGTTTTATTTACACTTTATAGGCCATAAAGAAATGCCTGGATGCTTTGAAACCTGATACTGTTAATATAATGGTGTCTTCTAAAGATTCTGGAAGGGAATTTGATAAAACAGAGTACTGGTTTAAGACAGAATATTGTGTATGTGGTAAGTTTAATTTACATATATAAGGACTTCTTATTTTAATATAATAACTCCTCTTGATGGAAAATTATGGAGCTGTGGAAACGCTTGATGTAGCTGATTATTGAAAAGTAAATTGAGTGTCGTGAGTATGTTGCAGTCTTCTTCGACTTTTGTTGGTCCGTCGAAGGTGAATACCAGATTAATAATTAAATATTGGCTGACTACTTCAATAACAGTTTCTATCTCATGGTTTGGAGTAATTCTATAATCTCTCATTTGGCACTGTATACATAATCTCTACAGTTGATAACAATTGTTAAATGATGTAATTAAAGTCTCAGAACATGCATGTGTGGAAAAGCTCATACCTGTATCACAACATCCCGTGTTTTAATTAGAAAATTAAAAGGACGTAGAACCATCATGGGGCTTCCTGATTGAATGAACGCTTCAATTAATCTGTTACAGATATCCCCAATGATTGGCTTGAATCATGGTTGAGCATAGAACCTGACCAAAGTTTCAGTTTGCCAGAACCCAACATTTTCTTAACGTCGGACTTCAGTCTTCTACCGTTCCCTGACCAACAAGACGACAACAAAAAGTATCCAGTTAAGGTGCAAGATGATGAATTCTCTGAAGTTTGGTATCGCCGTGACTGCAAGTTCAAGCTGCCTCAGGCATTCTTTTATTTCTACTTGATTTCGCCTCTTCCACTCACCTCACCACAAGAGTAGGTAAAAGTTTTCCTATTTTTAGGATTATTGTTTTGATTCCAATAAAAAATCATATTTTCGTAAGAACAGTAGTACAGAAAAGTTCTGTACACAATGAAAACTGTGGTTTCATGTATTCTAGGAATTTAATGTCCGTTTTATGATTGTGTTGATTAAATATCTGCTTTTATGTTATCCAAACCATTAAGTAAACTCTTTATAAAGTTGTATTTGGTGATTTAGTTTGCCCACATAAAGGGGAAACAGTACTAGAAGAAGACTGCGTGAAAATAGATGTGTATTCCAGCATTTTATGTGGGTACTTCGATATAATGAATGCTTTGTTGTTCTAGAATAATTTCACTTCAGTTTTGTCCTAGGTTTCGTTGAAGACCATGTTTGTGATTTCTGTTTAAAGTTGCATGTTTCAGATTCTGGCCCACATGCCACAGTTACATTATGCATATTTTTTCCAACTTGTTTGTGATCCTGTATTTCTACTGTCTTTGCAGTGCAGCGATGCTAAATATGTATGTGGAAATCCTGAAGCAGCTTTTGGTGGAAGAACTCTACCCAGCCGATGTTGCGGATCTCAGTTGGTCCATAACTCCTGGTGACAAGGGCATTGTACTGAAGTTCAGTGGATTTAATCAAAAGTTACCTGTAAGTTTAATGAAGTGTCAAGTTACCTTATATTTCATAATGTCTGGTTGTGAAATTGTCTCAGATGTGCACAAGTTACCCATAAATAATTTTTGAAAATAATGTGAACCGAGTAGGATTTGAGGTTTTCAAGGCGGTGAGTCTGAAGTTGGCTGTCTTCTGGGTTGTTGTGCCATGTCGCTTGGTAGAAATATACTGACTTTTCAGAGGCCCTCGCTGCCTACATCATCAGGGCGATGACTGACTTGTCGCCCTGATGACGGAAATTGTTTCTTTGATTAATTTACTTGTTCATGCAGTTGCTGTTGGAAGCTGTGGTTAATTACATGGCAGAATTTGAGAGCAGCTTGACACCTAGCCTGTTCGAAGCACTGAAGGAAGTTCAGCGTAGATATTTTTACAACAGCTGCCTGAAGCCTGAGAAACTTGAAAAGTAAGTATAGCTAAGTGAGTGGTTGATAGATTTTCAAGGGAGGTCTTTAAAAGCAATGATTTCTCTAAACTATCAAGGACATTATCTTTCACCAGAAAGTCTTATGTCAGTTTTGATGAGAAGGTTAATACTGTACTTCAAAATGCAGTTAAATTCTGGACTTATGTCATCATAATTTATTTGCAATGTGTGTGTGGCTTTGTATTTTTATTTTTTATTATAATCTGTTTACGTTTATTCTAAAAAAATGTTACGTAAAGAGTTATAAAACAGGTCATGACTGCTGTCTTCTATGTTATTCAGAATGCATTGCTTACAGTATCCCAGCATTCAGTGTTATAGAACCTGTGCTATTGAGAAAGAATCATTAAATTAATCTGAGTATAAGAAGTTGTTGAAAAGACATATTCTTTAAATGCATCCATTACCATAGAAATGCAATCATAAATAAATTATGCATTTAGAATTGTTCAACTTTGTGATCCCCTGTATCTTTATGCATAATTTCTGCTGCCTAAAATTTTTTCCAACACGAAAGTTGCTTCGTACAGTTGTTCATCATTTATGGCCGTATCTGATACGTGTCCACTCTTGGTTTCCCAGTTTGTTGGTAGGATGAACAGACAAGTTGGTATCCTTTTGAAATCCATGCAGATTACACAAGTTTTGCCTTTTATGAAGTACTTGTAGTGTATAAGTCGTCTTTCTCCTTTCATCAATTTTGTTGGTCATGTGTAGAAAACTACGTAATTCTGTCCTTTTAACAGGGACTTGCGATTCTCAGTACTTCTTCATGTTCACTGGAACGCACTTCAGAAGCATGCTGCCATGTCTAAGATCGCTGTCACCGAATTAAAGGCATTTGCAAGGCATTTTGTGGAACGTTTGTACGTACAAAGCCTAGTGCAAGGTAACATTAGTGAACGGCAAGCAGTTGATGCCTGTGAGAGGATTGTGGGTATTCTGAAATGTGCCCCTCTTCTGCCCAACACACATCCACAAGTGAGTGTATGCAGTATGATGGGTTCCTTGTGCTTTATCACGTTGATGAACCGTCCAGTCTGACTGATTCACATTGTACTGACATTTAAGTCTGTGCTAACCTTCGCAGATTCGAGTGACGCAAATCCCACTTGGCGAACATTGCTGCCGTGTGAAGTCTTTCAACTCGCGAGATCCCAATAGTACTGTAACTAACTATTACCAGTCTGGACCTATTACTATCAAGAATTTATGTATTCTAGATCTTCTTATGGTAAGTTTAATCATACTGAAGGCGGTTACTTTTATACTAAACTTGGAACAGGAAAGCCGTGGGAAGACGCAAGAGATTGGTGACTTTATAAAGTTGAAGCAATGCTAGAAGGAGAAAGTTTATCTTTTAGGATTTGAGGTTTTCGTGGCGAGTCTGAAGATGGCTGTCTTCTGGGTTGTTGCGCCCTTTAGTCTGGTAGAAGTTTACTGACGTTTCAGGGGTCGTTGCTGCCTCCGTGATGAGGGTGATGATGATGGTGTGGGGGTAATGGTGTCTCTGGCCCTTCAGACCAGATATTAAGATATTAATTGTCTGTTTTCACACAACTGGTAATACGTAATAAATAAATTCATACACTTATTTATTATCTCTGTGTGAAGACAGACGTCAATAATATTTGAACCATATTCACAACATGACACTCCAGTACAACCAAGCGAATCTTAGGAATTGGTGTCTTCCTGACTGCCAGATTACGAGTGCAGGTTTCATTGTATTCAGGTTCTGAGTTTGAGCTGTGGCAGATGACATCTCTGATAAATGAAACTGGAGAAGGTCCATGATGTATGGGAAATCATGAAGAGTGCATCTGGAAAGTATGTTTACTTCAGTGGACAACATCTATCCACTGTTGTTGAGGTCAAAATCCACCAATGTCACTGGGTTTGTCTGTTGTGATATCAAATGTTGTTGACACTATAAACATATTAAATTGAGAAACACCACTAATTTTGATAAACATTTCATGAAATTGTGATTCCAGTATTCCTCATACAAAAGTACAAGTTTCAGAAAAGAATACACACACACACACACACACATGTGTATGAAAAATTAGTGATTTGGCATCTTCAAAATCTATTTATGTTATGTCAGATGATGTACACCATGTTTTAAAGGTGTGCCCTGTTTGAAATGATTATTACGCTTGTAGATGCTAATGGAAGAACCGGTGTTTGATATACTTCGAACGAAGGAACAGCTAGGCTATCATGTGTATTCCTGTCCAAGACACACATTTGGCATTCTTGGTTTTTCTGTCACTGTGAACTGCCAAGCTGGAAAGAACAGGTATGTTCGCAGATATTTAAATGGTATTCATATGGCAGAAATCTTTCTGCTGCTATGTACAAGTCATTTACTGTGTTATGCTATGGCAAAGACATCTATCAGCTGAATCATACATCATATCGTGTACTTGCGTTGCCAGTGCAAAACCTTTTTCAAAGAATTCCTTCACTTTCTTGATTAAGGTCATGTTGTCTGCGTCATTTTTCGTGGCATCTCAAAGGAGGAGTGCTGGAAAGGAAGTCGGTTTGCCATTTTGTTTCCATGCTCTGCTCATTACCGTGTACCAGAATAAAATTTCTGTTTTGTTCTTTGTTGTACACTCTGCAACAAAAGTAAAGCACTTTCAGTCTGAAACTATAAGAAAGGTAAGCGTACAGCTGGCAGAATAATTCCAGTCATTTGTAATTTCCTTGTATCTATTCACATCTGGCTTTTCTTTACCTTCCATTAATTACAATTATTTATGCGAGATAGAAGTAAAATGTAAAAATTACTTCAAGTGAACCCTTTCAAGGGCTGGCGTATCTTGAACATGCTCTTCCATGAATCCAGTGATGCTACTTTGATCGTGGAGGAAACTTCTTCCAGATCTAGAAGAAGATGATTTTCTAAAAAATAAATCAGCAAATCCAAAGTTCTTGATGTGTGTGCTGTGAGAAGTTCTGAAAACATCAGTGAAGATAATGCTGAATGGCTAAACAGAGTTGTGTGTGAACTGGGTTTCCAGCTTTCTCAGATAAACAACACTTAAACCAGTATAGAGACGGATCCATTGCTTTCTAAATTGATATTTAGAATGTAATTTTACAATTCATTCTTCTCTATAGTTTGAATTAATTTAATTGGATTATTTTGAGAAAATTGCAGAAGTCCATTCTTTAAAGGCAGAAGATTTGAGAAAAACTATTAAAATATTCATTTGTTTTTCCATTAAGATCGTTTTCACTGTCTGAATTAACTTTTGAACTAGTTCTTTTTGGCATTCATTTATTTACCCCGTTTCAAGTGTGGAACATGTCGATGCCCGTATCGAAGCCTTCCTCAAAACATTTTCAAAGACGCTCAAGAAAATACGAGGGAAGGAACTGGAGGAAGCACGCAGCTCTCTAATCAAACTGAAACAGTTATCGGACGTCTGCTTGAAGGAGGAAGTCTCCCGGAACTGGGATCAAATAACGTCCGGTAACTACATGTTTGACCAGCGGGAGAGAGAGGTAAGTTCTAAGTTTTGTCTCTGCTCTGCACTGAAAGATATAAACTGAAACTGTTGTAGGTGGAATGTCATCATAGACAAAATTCCCAAAATGAATCTTTCTTCGTTATGCTGGATAGAAGTGAAGTGAAAAGTTTGGATTTCAAAGTCACTATTAAGCTAATGCTTGAGTCTGAAAAGTTAATTAAACTTCCGTTGACGTGAAGTTCCCATCCTTTATTCCACTTTTCCCCCCACAGTTTTGATGCCTACTAAGTTAACTCTGCCTTATTTTTTTCAAGGTTTCTTGCGTAGAAGATATTAAAATGCCAGAGATAAAGAAGTGGTACAGTGACCACGTGTTATGTGGCACTAAGACTAACTTGCGGAAACTGTCAATTCAGGTCAGTGACTCTTGATTTATACCAACTTATTTTAGATACACACCACGTAGGATGTTTGTTTATAATCTGCAGTAACGACCAATCATTATGTGTGGTGTGAAGCTTTCATGGTAACTAGGCATAATGAATTATTCTTGGGCTACCAGCAGTGTGAGGAGGCTTAATTTAGAAAACACTTACGTTTCAAGAAGAGTTTTCGTCCTCGTCCTACGGTACCCTGACTACAACGAAGGTTTTTCTTTATCTTAAGATAAAGAAAAAGTTGTCAGTGCTTAACTAAGCATGTTGCTGTGAATTCATGTAATGAAGGTAATTTGTATGATGTTTTCAAACCATCTGGAGGGTTAAAATGCATCTTTTAACACTGTGCAGATCTAATAATAATTTCCATACAGAACATAACACAAAACATTGTACATATTAACCATGTTTTTCTGTACTTGGAACATGTATGAACTTGTTCTGAATATCAAGATGGCTGTCTTCTGGGTGGTTGTGCCGCGTAATTTGGTAGAAGTTTACTGACGTTTCAGAGACCCTTGCTGCCTCTGGTTGTGTAGTAGGGGTAAGGCTTTGCAGATGGTCTCATGGTTCAAGGCCAGCTGGACCTGGTGCAGTGTTTGTACAGAAATTGACATAAACTTCGATGTCATTTACAGGTTGTTGGTTCAGCTGGCACAAGTAAGACGCAAGAACATGAGCTGCCTCTGCATACTAGAGTTAATAAACCCAGTATAAATCACCAGCCACTGCAGCCAAATGAGATGCAGAAATGTAAGTTTTGAAGTAGATGCGGTGTACAGAGAGAGATCGTAGAAGGTGGTAACTAATCTGAGAAGAGAGAGAGCCGGTAAATACCGTGTGGGATTTGAGGTTCTTGTGGCAGTGAGTAGAAAGATTGTAGCGCTGTGTATGCTACTGGAAGTTTACCAATGTTTCAGACGACCTTGCTGCCTCTTCGCCCTGATGATGGAGGCAGTAAGCACCTCTGAAACGCAGGTAAAGTTCTCGTCCAGATGATTCAACTCAAAAACCACTGTATGAGTTTGGATGAAATTTGATGTGGTGATTGTGCTGTTCTGCACAACCTCAAAATCATACTTTTCATTATCCTGCGAAAGGTGATAACAGAACGGACAGCATGAGAAAAGTTGTGAGGTAGACATCGAGGTGCTGCAGTCTGCTGACCAAAGTGGGAACTATTCAACAAGGCAAATTTAATACCTCTAAATGCACACAGCGAAAAAGGCGTGAGGATATTATGTGTGTTCTGGTGCAGAATATGTACATATTAACTGATGTGTGAATATAATTCATAACATTTTTTTTGTCCTATATTTTAATGCTAAGGTTTTCAGATGTTCACCTCTCTTGTAACCTTGTCGTAACACATGTAAGGCAGAATAATGAAACTTCAGACTTGCCATATTCGTGTAGGAACTGCCAGTTGAATTGAGGAATTTTGACAGTGCTGCCTGCTCAAATGGATGGCAGACGATTCATGCCAGTGCCAAGTGCTATCCAGTTAATGTTGCCACTATTCAAAACATACTTGGAGCAAAGAAATTGTTTTCTCTTTGCTCACACTTTGGTTCCTGTTCTTATGATATCGTGAATTTACTGATTTTGCCGTCTCTCTCTCTGCCTGAGTTTAAAGTTTTTAGGTTGGTAAGCATCACACTCTTTATTTTCAATTTTTCTTCTATGCTCAAAGATGTGCAACACTGAAAGCATGGCGAGCAAATTATATTAAAATGAAAGTAACTTAGATGGATTTTTGTAGTGGCATTCTCTATGCCAGAATAAATGAAGTTGGGGTTGATATATTTGAGAGAAAAACTGATTGTGATGTAGCTCAAGGTAAGATGCAGTTAATGAAGTTTTCTATTGGTAAGGGAAGTTAGTTACCAGTTTTACGATATCATGTTTGGATTTTAATACTGATTTCCAGGTGATTTTGAAGATATAAAACACCTTCATTCTCTTTTTGATGGCAGGGCCTTCTGGTCAGTGCGATTTTCCATCAGAGCTGCCTCTCCAGTTTATTGCTGAAGAATATAGAAATGGCCAGCCAAATGAATACTTCATCACTGACATTGAAGACTTCAAGAATGGTCTTTTTGTTTATCCTGTACACAGAATTTGTGAATAGATGAAAAACACAGCCATGGCTCTTGTTGATTCATTTCTTGTGGAGGGGGCACTTAGGTTTCGGACCACTCTCTCCTCAGCTAAGTCTGGGAAAAAATCACTTGAACTTTGCGAGTCGAGTGTCATGTTCTGGCCACACTTTACCCCCAGGAAATTAAGTATGTAGGGTGTACTCAAATGAAAGAAAGTCAGTAAAACCAGTGAAGAAGCAATGAAACAGTTTTTTATTCATGGAGTTTCAGTTACAAGTTAATGAGTTTAAAAAAATACAGTATTGTTAGTGAGGTTAGGTTACATTTTAATAATCCCAGGTATTTCTACAGACCTGGCATGAAATACGCTATATTATCAAGAATTTTGTTGAGTAATTCTTGCGGACAGCCGTTGGTCTCGGGCACTTGTTGGGTTAAGCATGTTAAGGGGCCAAGAGCACACAGCAGTGAGTCCAGCAGAACAGACAAGCTGCCTGACACAGCAATCTGACCCTGGAAGAAGAAACAGCACATTATAAGTTAGGTTAGGTTTTTTGTCCAGTGAGAGGGATTCACGTTCAACTCCCGAGAGGGAGCAATTGTAAGCCAAGTGCCGTTTCCGAGCACAACAGCACAAATTTACAGTCATGTTCTTGCATAAAATGTTATTCTGTTAGTAGGCAGATCTGTTCTCATCTCTTGAATTACCCAAAAATGTTCCTCAAGCTGAACTTACTTCGTGTTCCTTCAGCCTCTCACCGATGATCGTGAGGGACTCCCCAAGAAGCTTGAGATGTGCCGCGACATCCACCGGTTGTGTTCCAATGACTTTGTACAACCCTGGACCAACCATAGGCTCTGTTACCAAACCCACTTTCCCAGGTCTGAAACAAGCGTGAAAGAAAGCTGCAGTCGTTCACGTTCTCGCCAAGGAGGTGGCAGTAGTGCGTGTCCTGCTCAGAACATAGAAGTCACAGAAAGAACGCCAACTGCAATATTGACATGAATTTTTCGCTGGTCACAACTTGCATGCGTGTAGTTTCTGCAGTATCAATGTGGGGTTGTTTACAAATTCAAACACTGAGATCAGCAATGCACAGACCTTGTGGGCCAGAAGAAGCTGATGGCGACACTCTATCGCAGCTGGCAAAGCTGTCGTTCATAAGATCATAAGGGTCAAGAAATATCCAACACTTTCTGTTCTCAGGTTGCAGATCTTTTTATTATGAACCTTTGTAAATTGGCATGGTATAAATAGTACGTTCTTATAGCAATCCAAGCTGGACCAGCCAGTCGCAAGTACAAGCAAGCGTCCATTGCAAAATGGTCTTCTGGGTGACAACTGTGGAAGTAGTGAACAATTCTGACTCAGATGCGTATGAAAATATACGCATTTCAGAAGGCGACGACAAAATCTGTCCAGTTACGAAAACTCTGACAACAATTTAAAGATGTCTGTAGACCAGAAGAGGCTGTCAGTATTGATGAAGCAATTTGACCATTTAGGGGGCATATCTTTCGTGTATATATGAAAGGGAAGTCCCATAAATATGGTATCAATTTTTTTTAAATGTGCAAAGTGAAAAGTGGGTATGTTTGCACATCAGAAGTGCACACCGGCATGCACACTGCCAACAAAGATTTCAACGGCTTCTTCAGTGTGCTGACACAGTACAGGATTTGCCTTCATGATAAACTGGAGACCCTACATAGTCCTTGTGAGTCTGTAGAAAATAATACACACGTCTTACTTAGAATCAGTTTGAGTTGGTGGGGAAATGGTGACATTCCCAACTGATGGTGCACCCAACTGGAAAAAGGACTGCTGATGTGTGCTGCCTGTCACTGTCTGACTTGCAGAAACCCCACTCGTCTGCTGAGGTATCCTTCCTCCAAGTTTGTTAATAAACTTGGATTTGGAAGGAGGGGTCTTATATTTCCCTGCCTCCATGCTTATAATGCTTGCAAGATTGCTTCCTTGAGGGCCTTTTACTGCCAGACGTTTCGCACGTCTTTTCCAGTTCTGCAAAAAGTATTCATTTTTAATTTCTCTTAACATAAAATCGAGAAAATTATGGCAAACAAGCCTGGGGGTAAGGGAGGCTTGGAATGATGATTAGAGAGTGACAGGATTACACTAGACATGTAATTTTAAATTAATAAGCGCGGGTGATAGGTTTGAAAGTGGGAACAAGACACACATAAAAATGGCCCTTTTTCAGATTATATACAGTGTAATGCAGTAAGTTGATATAACATAATATTACTTGTAATTTTAGATGAGGTTTCTGAATAAAAATATACATGCACATTTGTGTGTGTGCTTACGTATTTTTCATTTGTTGGCACTGTTGCCCAGAGTTCTCCCAGGCGTTTGCTCATTGTAGCAAAATCTGTAAGAAAGACAGGATGACACTAAAATTAAGTAAAACTTTTGAGGGAAATGTAACTCTACAAACTGACAAAGGAAGAGGGATTTGAACAACATTCGTACTTTTGAACTGCCCTGCAACATCTCATAAATAGCAGCTGACTGGGCCATCAAGGACTAGATGGATAGAAAATGGCAGAAAAATTGCCAGTCCACGCCTGGTTTCCTTCAAGAACCCTGTGCCAAAATAAGGGACTACCAAGAATTGCGTAAGAACCAGCCGAGTTGAGTTGATAAGAGACGTCTATGAGCGACATCACAACAGACAGGAGGTGGACTCGCTGTGAGGCCCTACCTGAAGTAAGATTTTGTCACCTAAAGATGCACTTTATGAAACAAGTGACTATCACAATGCAAAGCATTGAACTTCATACACAGTGTAAAACTACTAGATGGCTTCTGAATTACAGAAGCGGATGCGCAATATGTTGAAGGTGGCTGCGGTGTTTGGGTCATTTATCACCCACCTCTCACTCTGAAATCTGTCTTTTGTGTTCCTTCTCTCGCAACTAAACTCGCATTAGCTTACCCATATCTGGATTTACTCTTAGAATCTCCTGACGGATCTCTTTCGCCCATAACATGTAGGCTGTGAAACGGGTTTTCTGGAATCAGAAATGCCAATTGTAAAACATCTGAGATCGGCCTTATTGTAAGATTGTACAGTGTGTAGGATTTGAAGTTTTCATGGTGGTGAGTCTGCGTAGATGACTTGTCTTCCGTGTAGTCTGGAAGAAGTTCACTTATGAAATGTCAGAGAACTTCTACCAGACTTCATGGCACTACAACCCATAAGACAAGTCGTCTGAAAATGTGAAGTTTATTTACGCCTTTGTCCTTCCTCTGCGCCTTCATGCGTCCTACGATCTTGCCATCCCGAATTACCAGTTTCTTCTTCGACGATTTCTCGAGCATGTAAAGTGACTGAGCCTGCAAGTTGTAAAAGCAAATGTAAATTCAATGAAATGTTATTCAAGGGAATAAATCAATCAAGGTATCTAATAGAATATTCTAATTCTACAAAAGAATACAAATGTTGTAACAAGAGAGGAACACGCATTCTGCCTAGTTTGTGGGAAATAAAGTGTGTGATGCAGAGTGAATATAGCATGTCACCTTCAAAAATGATGTATAAAAAAGCTGAATTTCTGAGACTTCTGTTTCAAAAATGTATTTACTGTTACAAGCTGCCCCTACTACACAGTGCCTGAAATCATAATCAACGAAGTATGAACAGACACCCAAATCTGCAGCACACAGTTTATACTGTCGCACTTAATGAGGGTAGGCACTGTTTTTAAGTTCATCCTTTAAAGCCTTGTTCTTTATGTAACAAGTACCTGAGAGGGCAGTGATTCTCTGCGTCGGTTAGAGTCTGCTCGATCATCCATCATAAGACTGTCGTCATCCAAATCATCATCATCTACGTCACTCATTCCTGAAAAATTATTACATTTACTGAAACTGAAGTCAATGTTAATGAGCGCTGTCACTGCAGGAATTAAACTGGTTAGATTGTACAAGTTTCAGGGTTCTGTGTGAGGACCTTCCCCAGCTGGAATAGGTGGGGCCAAATTTAATATCGGTGAAAGTGCAGAACCGGAAAAACAATTCCAGTCATGCTTTCTTTGTATCAGTTTATTTTGTTCAGAGAAGATAATCTGGATCAATTCCCTAGGAACCCACAAATACTGGTTACCGAAATATTTACCCATTGAATCCATGCTAGAATCGTCATCAGCCACATCTGGCGGTTGATACATCCCTAAATCCAAGTCAGATTCTGAAGATTCTAAATCTTCTTGTTTTGACGAATACTCATCGGGCATTTCTTCCTGAAACACAATATACAGCCGTCAGCAGAAAGCCAGCTGAATCCATTTAAGATGGCATATTAGGAACAATTAATGCATACATGATAAACGGTTAACCAGTAACAAGACATGCAATCATTTTTCAACTGTCCATTGACCTACTTCAGACATTTCTGAATGTGATTCCATCTTAATCGTAAGTTCGCGTGATTTTTCCACTGGACTTCCTCCCAAAGCCTCTGCTGCTGCTGCTGCTCCGCTGCTGTTTGTGTGGAGCTGGGGCTTACGACCTCGACCGCTTCCCACAGCGTGGTGGCTCGACACTGTCACTGCTTCCAGAAGTAACAAAATTAAAAACTTGATTATTTCCTATTTCTTGTGTACTTGTTGATTCTAAAGGCTTCTGATGATGGTGTATTACAATCTGGATTACTGAGTTTTTCTGATGTTCAAATAATCCTGACTTTCAAAGAATGTAGTTCTTCAACTGTTGAGATTCAACCTATGTTCATATGACATTTCTGACTGGGACTGACCTCAGAAATAAGATCCTGAACTACTGTCATTGTTACTGGACACTCTGTATAAAACCCAGTTTGATGTTTTCTTGCTTTGATGCATGTTCCATTGTGCTCACAGGGAAATTAAAAGTTCTGAGTAATAACTCAAGATGGAAAAGTGTTGTATTTTACAAATACTCGGCGGGTTTTAGAAGTTCAGTAATTCTTACAAATGTACAGCTGATATTTGTCATTATTGCTGAAATGGTTTGAAAAAGAAAGTGGGTGGAAGGCAGGAAAGACGTGGTAAAAGAGGGATAAAGGAAAGTGGGTAAGGGATGAAGATACGAAACCCTGCATCCATTAGAAGTAAAAGTCAAGAGGAAGAGGCAAGGGAGGGATAATGCGGTATGAAACAAATTACTTCAGTCAGGATCGTTTATATACCTGAAGAAATAGGAGTAGAATCACTTCTTTCATTTCGACGTTTGTACCGGCTATCGATCTCGTCTGGAGACTCAAAGTCCATCAACTTTGATGACTTCTTTCGCACACGTCCTGATCGCGACACACCAGTCACTTCCAGGTCTGAAAATTATTATAATGATGATATCATCACAAACCTCTAGATGTTGATATAAGTATAGCAACTAGAATATGAGTTTCAGTAATAATAACCACTTAATTGGAATAATAATATTGATGAAATGATTCATAAGAGCATGTTATGCAGTTAAAGCCGTGTTTCGTATCAGCAACACCGACACACACAAATTTATTTTGCCTATTTCAATGATGAAATGTAGAATATTTTTGGGGGGTGGGGTAATCCATCTAACAGCATAATGATATTTACTTTACAAAAGATAATATTAGAATTATGGCTGGTGCCAAGTCTAAAAATTCATGCAGAAGTCTGTTGAAGAAATGAGAGATTTTGCCTCTTCCATGTGAATACATATTCTCATCAATGAATACGCAGTGTTCACACAAGGAATAAGGACCATCTTCAGAGAGCAGTTTCTAACTTCTCCAGTTTTCAAAAAAGTGCATGCTTCTCTGGCATCAAAATTTCTGATCTGGTCTGAAATGTCTTATGACTAAAAAAATGCGTGTTTGTGCGACAGTGTTTCCAGACAAACATTGCTATATGCAAAGGACTGTGTGCACTGAAGAATTACCAAGTAGCAGACTTTGCAGATCCAAACCTTTAACCTCTGGTCAAAATCGATTGACACTAACCACAAGATCTACCTGCCTCTTCTTTCAGTCAGATGTCCATTTCCTTGGATCAGAATCACACACATTCACCTCGTACACTGGACTGCACAATAATGAGGGCCACACGAAGTGAGAATCATCTTTAACCAATGTTTATCCCCCCCTTTAAGTCTTCAAAACCTCTCAAATGTTGTTTCTTCTGGAACTCATTTTATCTTGTAGAAGTTCACAGACGTTTCAGAGGTCCCTGCTACCTCTTACTCGTCGCCCTGATGATGGAGGTGGCAAGGACCTCTGAAATGACAGTAAACTTCTACCAGACTACACGGCACAACGAGCCGGAAGACGGCCATCTTCAAGTTCCAGTAAGAAACAACACTTTTTTCCAGTTTTGCATTGGTTATTGTGAAATATGTCATAACACTTCTTATTTGTGGCATCTTCATCTTGCATTCAAGCTACAATGACTCATCCAAATTATTAACAGGTCTTCTCTTTTACTCAAAATCACTTGGTTTGTTTCATTCTTTATTTAACATTGGTATCAGTAGCTCAGACTGTACAGTGATGAATAATGAATTGCAAATGTTAAGGAAGGACTACAGCCTAATTTAACTACTAGAACAGCTTAAACCTGGCAGGAAGAAGGAAAACTGGCACAATAACTGGTCTCCAGGCCAAGAATTTTGGGTCCACATGAAGCAGGAGTACCAAATGTTACGACTCAGTTGTAACATTTGGTTTTTGTATGGATAGAATGAATGAAAAGTCCAGCACTTCAATTGTGCAACAACCCTTCCATGTTGGAAATGATACAAATATGAATTGGATTTACAGAACACATAATGATTTTTGTAATGTTCATTTATTTATTCACACTTGTTACACATCATCATCTTGTTTCCAACCATCTTCATCTGACAGGAACCTTCGCTTTGCAGTTGTGTTCATATATGGTCGCAATGCCCATTCAGTATCAGCTGCATCCGCATGTTCCAATGTTCCCAATTTTATTTCATACAGTTTCAACTGGAATCGCGGTCCAACTTCAGACAATTCAATGTCTTTTCCATTCACTTTTTTGTATGTATGATGTCGAAATGAGATGTAATCATCATGATTAGCAAAGGTGATCACTCGCCGACTGTCGTCCTTGGGTACAGGGAACAGGTACTTCAATATATTTGAAACACGAATCCCAAGGGCAGTTTTGAAGTTGTGGAATATTAGATGTGGATACTGTTCAGACATCGTGCCAATGTCGGGTATATCATGCCGCATAACGACATCCGTCATAGTGAAGTATGCAGATGGTCCGTAGGGTAGATGACACACAACCAAACTATCTGGTACACCACGATGTTCATGGACAACAACAAAATCTGTGACGTCATTAGCTCGGCAAGCATGAAGAAGCTGCTTCATTTCATAGTTGCCACGATTCATGCGCTGGGAATTTGGAAAGATCAACCGGAGTTCCTTGACAAACATTTTGAGGCGAGACGAAGGATCACGTGAGGTTGTGATCATTAATTTCGGATCTTCAACACCAGCCCATCTGTACTCATCATCTTCATGTGAACCACCACCACCACCTACTTCTGTACCCATCGAAACAGCAAGTTCCGGCCCTTTGTCTTCCCATTCTAATTTTCTCTGAAAATCCAGGGCACTTCTTTTCAAATCCGTATGTATCGGGAGATTTTCTTCCAAACATTGTTTTAACCTATCTTTCTTGTCTTGAATCTTTCGTTTCTTTCCTTCAATTGCCTTCCTATACAAATATTCTCTCCTCAAACGTGCCTGTCGACGGATCATTATTGCTTACAGGGAATCGAACAGAATAGAACAGCACAATATTTACTGTAATTAAGCACGTGCACAAATAGGAAGACCCCACGTTCACAACCCTGCACATGGCGAAGCCATTGCAGTCAACATCACTATCGATTGAAACAAATCGAGATTATTTGACATTGTGAGGTTATATTTCTTCACTTGTTTTTCAAAATAATATAATCAATGATGATTAATTCTACACTACTTACATACCTTCTTGTTTCGTACGTTTTTGTTGGAAACTGTCGAAGTCGCTACCATCGCTATTTTTCTTCCTCTTTGGCGTCTTCTCCATTTTTTAGGCTTCAATTCTGTACCATACACTAAAATGAAAGGTCTTTCTCAATATTTATGTGGTCTGTACTTCAGCAGCAGAATTAAACTACATGAGGACAAAATGCATTGACTTCAATTAATTACGCTACATTTAAACGCCCACCTTCATCTGTATCTTATGATCACGGATTAATTTGGTCAGAAACATTCGAACTTCACCAAAATTCAGTGCCCTTTGCTTGTATATCGATCAGAACAACCTTCAGAAAGTTGCATCAACATCGATCAAAACACTCGAAAGTTTTGAAGTCCGCGACAGTTTGAACTTCAGGGTTTAGTATCGTGGTTAGAGTGATGGCGTACGTTAGTTGACGAAAGTGATGTTAATATTGCTGATAATGCTTAAATATTTCGATCGGTGTAGTGCTGTAGAATAGAATTACCTTAAATTTCCTTTGTTGTACTGCAATTACCATATTTTATATACATATATAACTATTTACCTACAGTTGGGCTCGGTGCAATTATATTGGTATGGAATCACCATATTCTGCAAATAGCATTCAAGAGGACTGTAAAGACAACAGTGCCTCAGAGGAAACAGATCGAAATGAAAAATGCTGTACCAGGAAATCATATAGTTCAGTGCCAAACAGGCTAAATGAAATCTCACCATTGCCAAGAATGTCGTCAGGACCCTTTAGTACCAACCAAAATACTGGTCTTGAAAACATCCGTGAGGAGGATAATGAAGATGATTGTGCACATTCAACATACAATCCACCTCCCTGCACAACTTTTACAAATCTACCTTCACATACTACTCCTCCATCAAGACAAAATAAAGTCCGAAATCCATTTGATGCTGCATTAATTAAACAACTTCATCTTCCCACTTTTAGTCCGTCTGTTTTTAAAAGGGTTGTAAGCCCAACACAGGTAACATTTAAATATTGAACTAAGTAACCAAGTCTCCAGTATTAGAACTTAAAAATTCTAAACTGCTGAAACAAAATTCATTCATTACTTTATGGCATGCCCTAGATCATTTTATTTCGATCCACATTGCCACAGCCTATTTCCCACATTAATGTCACATTTTCATGTCCTTGTTGATAACTGAAATGGCCACTTTTGGAGCCTAGTTTGTTATTTCATTCAATTTATTTACCTTAACTTATTTTTATGTTTTGTATTTTTGTAAAACCTTCCAGTAATGTAAAGAACTTAGACATGTGACTTGTATTTGTACATTTGAGTGATGACTTCATGCTGCAGTGTGCTGGTTATCAACTGATTTTATATTGAAGATAATTTCTCTGAAACACTGGCACGCCAATCAACCGGCCCACTGCGATATGAGTCACATTTCAGAGATGAAAACACTAGGCTCAAGAATCTGCCATAGAATCATAAGATTTTGAAATGAAGAGTTTATTTTGTGTGAAATTGCAGGAGATGAATCAGTTCTCCTGGACCATTGAGGATGTGGCAAAAATTCAGCCGGCACCAATTGAAGAATATCAGCCTCAACAGTATGAACATGCTGTTGATTCAGAGACTGAATTGAAGGCCCAAGAAGCGATTGATCAGTAAGCGTCTGTAATGTTTAAGTTCTGTTTTGTTAAGGTCATTAAACTTGTATTACACCAAGGCTGTTGGTTTTACTTAATAGAGTATCTCCTGATTTACGTACTGTTGAGTCTTGTCAAACTTCTCGGATGCGATCTTTACGGATCTAAGGCTTGTAGCTGTTGGAATGTTGGGAGTAGCGCGCCTCAGGATAATCAAGCTTGCCGCACCAATTCTAAATGTTGTTCGCTCTGTTACAACAGTACCTCAAACAAAACAACCTTGCACATATATGAGGGTTGTTCATGAAGTCCAATCATGGCACTGCTAATGGGTACTGCCACGTTTCATTGTGTTTTTGCTTGTAGATTTTTGTGGCTAGAGTTCAGTATATAACTTTATCTTATGGGTGACAGCCACATCAGATATTTAGTGTTAAGCAATTTTTCAGCAAAAACTGCAGTTGCCATTTTCATGGTAGATTCCAACATTCTGACAAACATTGGTCGGTGCCAAATTTCCGATGCATGTCTCACCCAAAAGCCAAAGTTTTATAATATATCGTATTGTAATACAAAGTTACGTTGTATGTGTGTTTAATATTTTGAGTGTGGAAAGTGGTATTGTTTGCATAATACAGTACTATAATTTTTCTTTTCAGTTATTTCTGCAACCATCACATTGTCTGTAGTCCTTGGGGCCCACAGGTACCACCTAAGACGTCTTCACTGTTTGTGGAAATAAATGACAATTCCAGTGCAGATAAACAGACCTCTTTAAATCGTAGTGAAGGTGATGGAGAGGAAGATATATCTGGAAACTTCAGCTGCAATGTGTCAACAAAGAAAGAAGGTTGATCAAATTATTGCTGAAAGTAATGTGGTTTTTCATTTAATCATTAGGTGGCCTGAACAAATATGTGTCTTCCACTTATACCATGGCAAGTAATGTATCTTATTCCACAAGCTGAAAAATATTTCATTATGTATATGCCTCATAGAAGTTCATTATTCTTTATAATGTATTTATAGTGAAATCTTACTACAGTAAAATCTCAGTTTTACAAAATTTTGTGAAATGACAAATTATATTTGTAATAATGAAATTTAGTTCTAATGAAAGGCAATAAAAACAATCTCTGATTTTTTTTTCTACAAATGTCAGGACATTTTTGTCAAATAAGTGGCACAACATGTATTATTAATGAAATTCATGAGTGTAAAAATAATTGTTCATCTTGTCTTTGCAACGTAAACTAGAATCATCTGTTCAACATTTACATGACTTTAACTATGTGGAACAAAATTCTTATTGAGAAGCTGATAGTATGCACAACTACTCAAAAAATTTCATTCCTTTTATTGAACCAAAAGTTTTGTTACAATGTTCACGAGAGTCCACCACCAGTCCCTTTCCTGATCCAGATGAATCCAGCCCACATCTTCCAACCTCCCAAAGATCCATTTTAATGTTATCCTGCCAACTACAACTGTCTTCTAAATGATCTCTTATTATCGGGCCTTACGACCAAAATTGTGTTTTTCTTTCTTCAGTTTACTGTAACAAGGTTTTTGTGTTTAATATTTTGCAGTTTCCACTCAAACAGTGTTAACATTGCCACCAGAACTGCCACCAGCGTTAGAAGCTGCTTTAAAACCGTACTTCATATTTGATATGGTAAGATTTACTGTTCCGTTACTGTGTTTGAATCTTTCTTCAAGGTGCGACATGGGAAAACATATCAACATGGGTAGTACAGCCACACATTATTCAAATGAATTGAAATTTTGGTGTGGGGGTAATGCCATTGATGACTACGCCAAGCTAAATTATTTAATTCCCTACACCTGGTAATACCAACATGATGGATGCTCAGATTTGTGAGGTGGGGCCACTGTGATGCCATTACCCGTGACATATACACATATGTAATGACATCATCACAGTAACCTTGAATAAAATTGTTGCATTTGTTATTTCCTTGGTTGATGTGATGTCATCTTTATTGATGTCCATCTGTGCTCATCCAGTAAATCAAGAATCACTGGACAGATCTTCATGAAATTTGGTATGAACATTATGCCATCAGTGCCTGTACTTCTTAATTTATTTTATTCATTAATGCCAATGTGATGGATTGTCAAAGCTGTGAGCATGGTGCCATTATCCAAGATCTTCTGCGCAAGGGTGATGACATCATTGCCTGAGGCGACACGATCATCCTTAATGTTGAGCGTGCGAAACGAATGCTTTGGAATTTTAGTGCACTGCATGGAGTGTGCCTTCCCAGTTGTTTTCAGAGTTTGATGAGTCCCTCATATTTCAGAATGTAGAAAATTATAGAGTTTAGAATTTCCTTCATCTTGTCATTAACCTAACTTGTGAGTCTTGCAACACAACAGCAAGGTGCAGAAATAAAAACTCGTAGTTATAAGTCGACTTATGTTGTAGGATGTGTGTGAAAGTGCAGAAGAAGATAATCTAAGTACGTCGACACCGAGGAGGAAGTTGTTTGTCTGTGAAGAGAAGCATCAGGAGATGTCTGTATCTCCTGCTGGATCTTCATGCTTTTCCATGCAAGTTGAGTGTAAACTCAGCAGTCCAGCACACAGTGGTCTTTTCGTAACGGCATCCTCGAGGGTAAATAAATATCAGCAGATTACATTGTTATATTCTATTTTTTTGTGCAGATGTCAGTATACAGGATACTCCATTTAAAACGAATTCCAAACTACAAAGGCATTTGTAAGCTTTCATTACATCAGCTTTTATTCATTAGGAATAACTTTGCAGCATATCCTGATAATGCCCACCACCTTCTCAAAAACAAGCATCCACTGACATTTTGTTACCAGTTCGCATAACATGTTAAGGGCATCTGCTTTTGAGAATTTTTAATCAGTTTCATTGTCTGCAAATCTGAGAATTCATTATTAATGTGTGTAGTATTATTGTTGATTTATTTCTTGCTTTATTTTTATTTATTCAGATTCTTTGCCCATCCACTCCAGTAATTGACAGTCGCACTTATGGGACCCCACTTCTAGGTTCCAAGCTTATTCCATCACCAGAAATTTCTCCAATTGCCAGCGTTCACCAACGAAATAAATCGGTCGCACGTCTGAACTTTAGCAGCAGAATGATGGCTACAGACAACGCAACAACATTTGGCCCTTCTGATTCTCCGTTAGGTGAGCGTGAGCTTGTGTATTTAGAAAACTACAACACATTCTGCAGTTGGAACATGGTGAACTATATCCAGGAGCAATTTTTATGCATAATGAATTTGAATTGTGCATATGAGAACTTGTTTTCCATTTCAGAAAATGGAGATAGAACAGTGGAAATGATTTGACTATTTTTTTTTTTGTATCAGGTATGGTCCCGATTCAACATGAGGATGAATGCTGTGCCGATCATAAGGTCACAGATTATGTTCTGCCAAGTTCCTCTTCTGCTATGATCACATCAGAAACTTCTACGCCAGTCAAAGGAGAAGCCGAATCCTTCAGCTCGACATCAGTTATGATTACTTCAGAAACATCTACACCAGTTAAAGAAAAATTACCTCCTTTGAGTGAAGATGTCTCCATGGAAAGTCTACATTTTAAACAGATTCAAAAGAAATTAAAAGAGTTTGAGAACACCGATAATATTGTAAAAGAAGGAGATCTAACAAATTTAAACAGTTTTTCTCTCCATTCAACTGCAGAAAATTCTCTGTCAAATGGCAGCGACATGCATAGCCATGACACAGGGTATCAGACTGGTAGTATGAGCTATATGACTAGTATTAATGGTGGAGCGACATCTGTGTCATCTACTTCCAAAAACTGGGCCACCTTACGCTTTAAGTCAGTAGGAGACAGGCATGTTACTACATCAAGCAAAGGTTTTGGTAGTGATAAAAGTAACGTCGCCAACAAAGGCTTGGCTGTGGCTCTGGATGACAATTTGTGGCTTCCTGGCTCAAGGCACATTATATCCTCAACACCGACAAAATCATGTGACTGAACAAACATTTTTAAAATATATTTTTACTTGTTCCTGCAATCAGTGTTATGTGATATTTGAAAACTGCCCAGAGTCTGCGGGCAAAAATTGATTTATCCAGCAAATAGCAATAGGAAGCAACCATTAAATAAGAGGGGAAAATTTGGAAGTTTTGTAACTTGTCCAGTTAAGATCTTTTGGGTCTGAGTATGTGATAAAAAGCAGACTTCTGTTCTCTTTAATTTAATTGTTATTTGGATTTGAATGCTTCTGCATTTGCTGACATATATT
Organism: Zootermopsis nevadensis; assembly: GCF_977971745.1. Classification (NCBI taxonomy): domain Eukaryota; kingdom Metazoa; phylum Arthropoda; class Insecta; order Blattodea; family Termopsidae; genus Zootermopsis; species Zootermopsis nevadensis. The sequence goes on from NW_028259163.1 coordinate 242,235, forward strand.
TTAAATCATAAAGTGTGAAATGGAATGTGAGGTGTTAATGCTAGAATAGGCGAGAAAACAAATTACAAATCGTACAGCTTTGGCAGAAATCATGTATCTAATGATAAATTCATATACAGTAGTACCCGCTTAAGATGGTTTCTCACCTGTAAAGCTAAAATCATTGGGTCCCAGAAATATCACCACAAGAATACCGTGTTTATGTCATGTAGAAAAGTTTACTTCAAATTACATGAGATATATTCTTCAAGACAGAAGAACATTTCAGAACAGACTGTTTATTTTTAACCATGACAGTTGGATATACTGTAATGGTTTTTGGGGTGGGGGTCTACAAGGGAGATGCTGTAATTAATTTTGTAAATATTTTCAAACCTGTCCTTTTAAGATGTTTTTCTGTGCAAGAAGTTTGTATTATGTGATCTACTGTATGTTATATATTTTTCCCAGTTTTTACATTTCATTTACCTGAAATATCTGTGTGTAATCTGTCTACTTTATTTACACACAATTCTGTTAGCATATAAATTGCTGGTGAAATGTTAGTTTTTGAAGTGTTCCTACTTTCTGCAGTCTCTAACATCTGCCTTCTATGGAGGTTCCATCATGTTTTAGGAATCTTTGTGCATGGTTATTACAAAAAGGCTTTATGGGTATTGTGTTACATCTTATGCTTATTATGACTAAATTGTATATGGCATTTCAATTGGAAAACTTGTACTACAAGTAAACTAATAAAATATAAATTAAGGCTACAGAGATCATTTAGAATTTGCATTTTTTCTTGAAGATGTAAGTGAAAATTTTAATGAATATTTAATGAAATATTCACTAAACAAAAATGTATTAATGAGTTTCAGAACTTGCAATGAAAGAAATTTCAGCTTATACAAGAACATGTGATACTGCATAACACACTTATAACCTTATGTTCCTGTCTTCCGCAGACTCAAATTTTGTATAACAAATTACTAATTCAGGTGTTAGTACTTTAATTGATAGACCAGAATGTTCTATGTTCTGTAGATGGGTCAATGTTATTTTATGTTTTTTGACGTAAATACGTATTGAAGGGTCATTCCGCAAAAAAGTGTTACGAAAAAGTGACAGGAAAATGTGTAACATGGTTACCTAGGAAATGTCATCTGTTTACTTGGCATTGTTGTGTTGCATTACTGCTGTCAACAATCCGCTTTCGTTATTGCAGAAAGAGCTGAGCTGTGATTCGCTTGTAGAAGAAGTGCGACGTAGACTAGATAATTTTGTGCTGGTAAAAACGTTTTACAATATCACAGGTACTTATCTTATATAAGAATTATTAAGAAATCTATTGTTGCGTCATACTATGTACAAGATGGATGACATTGAAGCTAAAAGACTCCATAACGCAGAATATATGAGACAGTACAGAAAACGTAGAAGAATAGAAGTATTAAATAATGAACCTAAAGTTCCCCAAAAAATATCAAAAACTAATGCTGAACATACAAGGGAATATATTGATGATTGTAAGAGATTTATTTTGAGTCATTTGAGAAATTATACAAAGATGTTTTCAGTTATGGCCACAGAAGATCCTAATACAATGCTGATAATATTGACAGGAGATCTTAATATTGATTTAAAGAAGGAGGAAAATGAAAGTTTTGTCACATTTATGGAGGAAACGTTTGGCTTAATGTTGATGTCAAATCCTCAATGTAGTACTACTAGATCAAAATCTTGTATAGCTGTGGTGTTTGCATGATATGTTGATACTCTAAAATGTACAAATTTTATAACATATTTCAGCTACCACAGGCCCATCTTAAGCGTAACTAATTCAAGGTAGGCAGTACTGTCTTACTCAAACTTTAATCAATTGTAAAGCGTGTATAAAGCCACTATATAAACTCCTTACCGTATAGACATATTTACGTCAAATTATCCAGAACCGTGGTTCCACTATAACTTTTTAAATACAGTGTGACTAGCATTTACATAATCAGAAATTTTACTGGCAAGATATTTGACCTTTGCCATTTTTGGTTAGGATTCTGAAAATCCATGAAATAACAAGAAGTAAAACAACTTTGTTTTGAAGGTTGTGTCATTGTCAATGTTTCGACAGTGGAGCAATTTATTGTCCCTGAATGGAAACTTGTAGAGAGGATACAGAGATGTAAAGTTTTCTTAGCAGTATCCACTTAGAGCAGATATAAAATCTGTATGACAAAATTATATTTTGTCTCTTTCACCCATTCTCTTATTTTAAGGATGGGCACACACCAAGGAAACCAAAAACCGCAACTTTGAAGATGCGTCACCCATTTCAAGCAGGAATCGAGTTGTCCAATTAACATGGGCCCACCGAGGAAAATGTTTGATTGATTAGTTGCTCACATCATACAGAATGTGATTGTAATTTTTAATTAAGTGCACTTAATTTCTGCAATTCCAAATAATAATATATACCCTGTCAAAATATGATGATGGCAGAAGTGGCGTAAGAAGAGAGGAAGTGGGAGAAGAATAATTTGGGTACGTATGTTTTTTCGTGACAATTTAAGCCCTGATTCCTACATTGTTTCGAAATAACTTAGGACTTGACTCAGGATCCATGACTGGTTAATTCAGTTTATCGATGAGCATTGGTGCATTTCTTTGATAGTGGATCTTCAAAGACCTGAAATTTTAAAAAAGGACTTCAATTTGTGTATAGCTGTATCAGCAAAAGAAACATGCTCAATACTCTCATTCACCGTACCTTACCGTCCCTCATGGAACGTACCCTCTGAGTTCCCTCCCTAACCTGATCGCTCACTCGCACAGTTGGTTACAAATACGTGTAGCCATGGCGGTGTTGTGGTAAATGCGATCGCTGGTCCGCAGGGATGTATTTCGTAAGGGTTATTTGAAATAATGGGTGTCGTACAGAATTGACCCATTTTTAGGCGTTGAAGGTAAAGGCTGTTCTTTAAAATACTGAGAAAATAGTAAGGGTTGTTTAAATTAGTCCACTTCGCAAGACAGGCGAACAGAATTTAAAGTCCTCTCGGGCTATTACCGGTATCAAATGGTAAATACTTACCAATGGTCCCTGAAAAGTCGGCGAATTATCACTTGACACGGCTGATAGCCTGAGAGGACTTTATTGTGTAGTATTTCAGTTTACAACACGCGATAGTGTAACATAACCTAAAATCTCTCAACTTGATGCATAGGCAACTTATGCAACGATTAAAGTCTTGCTTCTGACAGATACAAAAGAAAACTGATGACATGGAGAGAGGAAAAGCATCGCAAGGGCGTGGTGCCAAAACCAAAACTCAGCAATATCCAGCTGATCTGTTTGCCCTGGGTTCCAAGTCCTCCAGAATGGAAGGTGGTGAAGCAAAGCGTGTTGGAGTGGTGCATGGTAAACCAGGGGCCTCTCACTCATTTTCAAGTAAGCATCTTACTATTAAAATAATCTCTTCATATTTCTTATCTGTGTTCCATCTAGTGTTATGTACTGGTCTTCTTTAAATACATTGTCAAGAGTCCTTATTAAATGAACCTGCATGTTTTTATGGCCCTCATGTAATGTGTGCAGGTGCAGATAGGAAGAGAGAAGTTGTAGGTGGGCCTTTGCCACCTATTCCTGCGAAGAAGACAAAGATCGGTACATCATCGATATTAGGGAGGGTCACTGGAAGTGGCAGTAGTGGTGGTGCAGAAGCCTGGGAAATGGTAGCGGTAGACTGTGAGCCGGCAGAACTTGTGCCGGCAGTCCTCGAAGCTTGCAACTTGGATGAAGGTGATAAGGAGGTACATGTTCACACTGGGATTTGAGGTTTACGCAGAAATGTAAGTTTAAGTAGCGATCTGGTTCTGTACTGCCATTGGTCTTTTGGTTGTACTCCACTGACTTTAAGGAATATGCTGCCTCAGTCTTCAGGGTTGAAGTAATGTGAAGAAGTTGGTGATGATACATGGTTAGGTGGAGGATCAGGTCAGAATTGATCAGCCTTCCTGCCCCGATTCTTCGCTTAAGTACTTAAACTGTTTGAAGAAGGGCTGAGTTGTTCTATGAAGTAATTAATTTTTGATATGAGCTGAATATAATGAGAATTTATGAATTGTAACAGTTATTGGTAATATCCAGAATCTGTTGAAGTACGCAGTTTTCAAGTCTGTGTCGTAACTTTGACTAACATGTGGCACAGAAGTTTAAGAAGCATTATTGTGCCTGAGACTGTTTATTTTCTGCTGAAGTGATTATCATGAACATATTAAAATAATGAAGAATAATTGAACATTTGTGATGTCTTTAGCATTATCTGCACTGATAACTTAAAGTTCGCATCATTTTTATTTAAGTAGCATTTGAGGTTTTCACGACGGTGAGTCCAAAGATGGCTGTCTTCTGGGTTGTAGCGCTGTGCTGTCTGGTAGAAGTTTACCAAATTTTCAGAGGTCCTTGCTGCTTCCATCATCACCATCCTGCAAGCACCTCTGATATGTTGGTGACCTTCTACCAGACAGCACAGCGCTACAACCCAGAAGACAGCCATCTTCCCTTGGTAGCGTAGGTTTTGAACTTCAGCATGTGTTTTATTGTGTTAAAGTATTAATGTTATTTAGTTTTTAATCCAACTTGGTTTGAAATATTTTGTTTCAGATTGGTCTTTTATGTGGTGCAATTAGAACGCTGCGAAGTCAGCGGTGGAAACCAGATTCAGTTTCATATCTGGGCTTGCTGTATCTTGCGAAATTGCGGCCCTCATTGTTTGCTGGGGACTGTGTAATGCATGCTTTGTGTAGTTTGCTGCGACGAGACACATCTCATAACTTTAAAAGCAAAGGAAATCCTTTGGTTCCTGTCCTGGCGGCCAACCTACTTCTTCGAGGATTCCAAGACAGGAGAACGTGGCCTGATGTTTTCATTAAGGTGAGGATGGAGTTGCTGTGTGCAGTTAAATGCGTGGTTGTGTTACCCGTCATTAGAGCTTTACAGTGAAGATGTACTATAGTTAAAAACTGGCTCATTTACTTTCAGTTATATGTGGAAGATTCTCTTGGTGATCGAGTGTGGGTTGATCACGAAGATTGTGGGGGCTTTGTGAGCAATCTTTTGACAGCTGTTAACAGTCGTATTCCGCCGCGATCGTTGCTGCAGCCTGATTTGCCAGGGCTGCCCGGTTCAAGAGGTGAATCTTGCCCCTCTCCATGTACAGTGGTAATTGACGATGACGGAGCAGAAGGATCTGTAGGAAGTGGTGAAACAGGGCTGCCAACTGATATCAAGGAAAAGATGGACATTCCTGTTGTACCAAGGTAAATAATAGTTAATTGGTCTTTTTCTGAGTATCAATAATAATAATAATAATAATTTATTTACATTCCATGGATCTATAAGACAGTCAGATGACGATAGGATGTGGGAAAAGTCATAATAATAAAAATAATAATACAATACATATTATAAAGTACAATTCGTACTATTATATAAATTTCACATAATACAAAACAAAGTATTCAGCCAGAGAAATGATAAGCTACAAGTAGATATTGTTAGGGAGTTCTGTGCTGTTAAGGATTCTGAGTGTAGATGGATCTCTGTTAGGTTATGAAGTAAATTTTCAGTTTTTGTTTTACAGCCATAAGTTGCTTACTTTTTACTATTAAACTCCACAGGATAAACTGACTCATTCACCAAAGACTTTTATCTTTAAAAAAAAAAAAAACTAAATTATGGTTAAAATGCGTCACCACTGTCACAATTGTCTTTCTTATGAAAAAACCAAAGCTTAACCTAACCAATAAGTTTCTTTTGTGTGTTTAGGTATGTAGGTGCACAGGACGCAGTTGAGCAGATAATAATGGATGCGGTGAGAGAGCAGTTAAACAGGAGACAATCTCCAGAGAATATAACCCGCAACTTTTTGCGTCTCCTGTCTGCCTCTTGTGGCTTGGTTGAGGTATGTCGATCAAAACCAGGAATACGGTTCTTATTCTCCTTTATTGTTATAAAGATTTCTCTATTATCAAACTGGATCTTAAGTCTGTAGTGTAGCATCCCAGCGTGTTGATTCTAGGTTTTTCTTGTTTGTCACATTTCACATAAAATGCGATCCCCAGCGCAATGGCATGGGATCAGGGAAATGAAGCTGGTGATGGCCACGTCAGACTGAAACACGTTGCTCTGGTGACTGGACAGTGAACTAACTGTGTGGAAATCTACCCTGACTATTGTATCACTAATACTTGTTTCTTTTAGTGCATAAATGCCAGTGATCCTTGAATGAATTATTTAACAGTGACCTAAGAATGTCTGAGGTTATTGTGACGTTTGATGATAGCTGTCACTTGAACCCAAACCCATCCTGGACTTGAACGCTGGACAGAGGTCTGGGCCCATGCAGAGCTCTACAGCAAGGTGGAAGTGTTCCAATATGAAATGTGACTCGTACTGTCGTAGGTTCGTGTGACGACTGCTCCTCGACTTGAGATATGGTTGCAGAATCCGAAACTGATGCGACCGGCGCAGGAACTCCTTATGTCTGTATGTCTGAACTGCAGTACACACACACAAAAGGATATTGAAGTTATCTCACACCTCGTGAAGATACGGCTGAAGACCAAAGCTCTGATCAACCTCTACCTCTCCTGTATCAGGTGCAGTAATCCCAAATTGAAGGAAAAGCCTTGCATGGTGTAGTACGTACTGAGGTGCAGAGAGAGTGAGAATCTGAGGGGTAATTCTCTATATTGGGCAAAGCAGTGGTTGCACTTGGATTATTTCTATGTGTATTCCATGTGGTGTGCCAGAGTGGCTCAGTCAGTATAGTGACTGACTAAGGACTGAACGACTGGGGTTCGATCTCAAAGGGGGCAGAGGATTTTTCTTCTAGCCTCTACATCCAGACTAGCTGAGGGGCCCACCCAGTCTCCTGTCCAGTGGGTGCCGGGGTCCTTTCCCAGGGGTAAAGTGTCGCCAAGGCGTGATGCTGACCACTCACTAGGACCGAGGTTAGGAATGAGTGGGAGCTGTGATGCCACAGGCTTATTAATCATATTTGGAGTATGGAAGACCCGCGTGTCACTTCATTTCACAAAGTAAATGTTTGTAGGTGCGCGCACACCCTTTCATATGTACATACACGTGCTGTTTCCACAATTGGTGAAGTATACTGGTAAGTTTGAGAAATTCATATTCCTGTTTTCAATAATATTATTGATTATGGTTCAGAGTATACCATTTATTGTCATTTATAGAACAGTTTCTACATTTATAACATTTACATAATTTTGAATGTGTTATGAATTACATCTCATTTCATAGACAGGATTTTCAATATATTATTACATATCACCCTAACCAATATTAGAACATTGTTATGTTTGTCTTGTTTCATCTTAATCTTGTTGAAAATACACATACTTTATACCAGTATTGTGTCCAATTTGAGGTAATCTAAGGCTTTTAGAGGCTAAAGTGAGCCCTTTCTCGTACAATTCATGGCCTAGCCTGGGTGTGAAGTCATATTCGGGAGGTTTGTTATTTTTGTCTTCCGAAGTCCACATTTGAACTTCCTGTGGGACATAAGCGATTACGTTGGTTGCTTTCTTTTGCTTGTGGCCAAGTTGTGATGAAAATCGTACCCTACTACTTGGACTGTACTTCATAATTCCAATATCATCTGAGAGTTGTGAACTGTAGTTTTCTAACTCTGATGTGATGTTGTTGACAGCCGTTGCATAAATTTCAGAAACTGTATCTTGATCAAATTGAGGTAGAAAATCATATTCTCTTGGTTTGTTTGTAGTTTCCAGAAACATCCAGAATGGTCTTGGTTTTTTGGGCCATTCATTTTCATAGGATTTTTTTTCTCTGCGCCCAAGACGAGGTCCAAACCACATACCACCATGAGCAACTTCTTGTTTCACTTGTTCGTCATGGACGTTTGACTTTTTATCCCTACGCCCCAGACGAGGTCCAAACCACATTCCACCATAAGCAACTTCTTGTTTCACTTGTTCATCATTAACGTTAGATTTTTTGTCCCTACGCCCCAGACGAGGTCCAAACCACATTCCACCCTTTGCAGATTCTTGTTTCACTTGTTCGTCATTAATGCTAGACTTTTTGTCCCTACGCCCCAGACGAGGTCCAAACCACATACCACCATAAGCAACTTCTTGTTTCACTTGTTTGTCATTAACACGAGACCTTTTGTCCCTACGCCCCAGACGAGGTCCAAACCACATTCCACCTCTTGCAGATTCTTGTTTCACTTGTTCGTCATTAACGTTAGATTTTTTGTCCCTACGCCCCAGACGAGGTCCAAACCACATTCCACCATAAGCAACTTCTTGTTTCACTTGTTCATCATTAACGTTAGATTTTTTGTCCCTACGCCCCAGACGAGGTCCAAACCACATTCCACCCTTTGCAGATTCTTGTTTCACTTGTTCGTCATTAATGCTAGACTTTTTGTCCCTACGCCCCAGACGAGGTCCAAACCACATACCACCATAAGCAACTTCTTGTTTCACTTGTTCGTCATTAACACGAGACCTTTTGTCCCTACGCCCCAGACGAGGTCCAAACCACATTCCACCTCTTGCAGATTCTTGTTTCACTTGTTCGTCATTAACACGAGACCTTTTGTCCCTACGCCCCAGACGAGGTGCATACCACATTCTGTTGCTTGTGGGTTGTAACATTAAAGTTTCTACATCTCCCTGTCCTGTGAACAGGCTAGTTGTAGTTTTATTTTTAATGATTTCTGCAGGAATACTCCAGTTTTCCAATATGAAGTTATTCATAATCTTGTCTTCTAATTTTATGTGAGGTTGAGATTCTGCTGTGCCATTTGGTTTTTCATTCTTGTGATCCATGTTAAATTCTACTGACAAATTAATCACATCTGCGGCAGGAGATTTTTTATTCTTGCAACTCGGACGCTGTCCATCCACTGTACCGTAATCACTTCCAGGAATTCTTGTTTCTTCCATTGCTGTATTGACTGAACACAAATTGTTAACTGCTGCAGACACAAGGAACCAAATTAAAATGTGTTGACTGCATAGTAGTTGCGTGTTCATGTTATAGCAGCACTTGAAGGAAACAAACTTGCTGTAAATTCTAGAGACTTCTGTTGACTTTGGTCTGAGTTCGATCAGCTTTTCTGCTATGTTTTATACTGCCGAACTGAATCTCATTGTGAGTTTTCTTTCATCACTGTCAGCTCAAAGTAGGTGGATGAAAATTGATTCTTTCTAAATGCCATTTGAAAACATAGACTCATTCTGCAAGGCTACAGATTTCTAGGTTGTGAATTACAACGAACGCTTTCACACAGTTGATCATGAAAGTATCTTAGTATGTTGTCTTGGTGTTAATTATTTGAGTATAAAATGTTAATTAAATTATTTATTAATTGCAGAAGAGGAAATTTGAAGCTAAATTTCAAATAAATAATTGTACGGTAAACTCACAAGTTAGCAGAATGTAATTTAGTATAATAAATGCAGTTCAGAACATTGTATCTATTTTTAGAATTCATGTCTTTTCAGTATAATGTAGCTGAATGTTTCTGTAAAAGGTAGTATGTCAGTAACTGTGGGCGTGGAAGGAATCACAGTTGAATTACTCCCTGTTGAGTGACAGATGGTGTTTGGAGCTATTTCAGAGTTTTGTAGGATTAGAAGAGAAGGAAGACAGTCGTGGTTCTCTAAGGGTATGATTCGATTCTAGTAGTTTGAATGCATGAATGGTTCAAGTTCCAAGAAGTATCCTTAGCTCTCTCTTTAGCCGTAATTGAGAGAAGTTTTAATAATTTTCATATAGATCTTTTGGTTTTGTGTACATGTTATGAACTAATATCAAGCCTGCCTTGCAGGCGCAGTCACGGGCCAAAAAGCTGCAATGTGAGTCTTGATCCCTGACTTTTTCCAGGTTGTTTTTGCTTTGGCCATTTTAATTTGGCTCTGAGGCCATAGAATGTGTCTTTTAGAGCAGGATGGAAGAAGCCATTTTTACTGTGAATGTCATTTTGCGTAATATGAATCTTTTATTTTTTATTTTTACTCCATTTAAAGGCATTTTTATTTTGTAAATAAATATGTTTAGGCTTTGAACAAATTAGGATAATTAATAAATAATTGTAACTGTTATTTGTTTTATATAGGGAGACAAACATGGTGTTTTCCCTTAGAAACATTCTGTCATTTTACCTGTCCATGAATCAGAATGGGTTGTGTGCAGCTGCTGGTATCTGTTTACTTCTTGGTCTGCAATGTAGTCTCTGAATTCTTTTTCTTTCAAAATAAATTGTTTTATTAGTAATTAAAAGTCTGCAATATCAGTAAGCCACACAGTTTATCGAGTTATTCAGAAAATGATACTCTGTTGAGCTTGGAACATTGTCACATAAACCATATTACCTCTTAATATTATGTGTTACATTTAAAAGTTAACTAATTTCTGCTAGCGGTAACATACGTGGTCACGGTGATCGTACTTGAAAATCGCCGGTTAAGACAGAAAGAGTCCAATCAGTTTTATTCCTTTGTGTCAGTGCATTTTGGTGGGTTTTTTTTAGACATGGGAACATGTGCGCTGAAAGGGTAAGGCCAGTAAACACTTTTGAAGTCCTGAATTCCATTGTTACTCTAAGGAAACTGTAACAAAATCAATTTCACTTTGCATACAGGGAGATATTGATGGTAGCTGCTAAAGCCACTGGAAGCTGTGCCAGTATGTCTGAACTGCACATTTGTCATTCGATATTGTAATTTAATTATTTATAGATGGACTTCATTAATGGTAGATTAATTGCTCGATTTATTTATGTCTTTGTGAATTCAGATATGTTGGTGTAATTATAGCAGAAATTTGATCCATCACGATGTTAATGGCAAAGTGAACTGAGGAAGCCGAGACTATTATTCTGTTGAGTAACTGTTGTCTTTTTAACCACAGTTATTGAGGTACATAATTAAAATCCTGGACAGAGTGGGTTGAATTTTAAAAGAAATCACTGTCTCTTTGTTGGAGGTGAATATTCCTCCTGCCAGTCCAAACAGCTGTAGTGCACTTACATGAATGTTCCACTAAAATTGTTGTAACATATTTACTTGCTTTTGAAAAGACTTGTTGTCAATTATGTTGTCAGGGAACTGATAACTGCACATCCAGACAACTTGGCTACAGTGTTGAAGCATACGATCTACAATGAATTGTCAACTGCTCGTAATCCCAACAACATGGCCATGATATCTGTGATGTTCCAGTCTGCTCCTGATTCAGCTGCAACTTTTCTTGCTGAGATATTCCAGGTATACTGATGCTCATTTTTAGGAAGTATTTAGGGTTATTTGATTGAATGTTTCAGTGATTATTACGCTTTTATCACATACTATTTTAAAATTCTAATTATCATCTTCTTTCATCATTTGCTGATGAATGTGTTCAGATGAACTTCAAGAACAATAAAGTATATCATGTGTTATTCTAAACATTTATTTTGTGTGTGTGTGTGTGTGGGTGTGCACTTTTTTAAGAAAAAAATATAGATTAGGGTACTAAGCCATTTGATGGATTTAATAAAACTTGGTATGAACGTTATGATGTTAGAGGCTACCTTTAATCACCATTAATATTGACGTGGAAGAGCTGTGCACATTTCTGATGATCGAGCGTCACCGTCACCATACAATGCGCGAGTCTTAACGTTTTGTAGAATGCTAAATCCTTGATGAATATACCACTTTTGTTGAGGCAACATTTCCATTAATGAAGGCTGTGTTGTTTTTTGACTTTGTATAGTTAATGTTTAGAAATATTATGAAACATTTCCACTTTACAGGATCTGTTGATGAATCGTGAAGATTATCTTCGTCCTATCCGCGCCCTGTTAAGGGAGATTGTCCGTGTCTTGAGACACGACATCAACATATCGGGTCTTTGTAGAGGACTGATGCTTGATAGAAAGGACTCGGCACCACAGTTCCGTGATTTTGAATTCAAGGCAGGTGTCAAACAAGCGTGTTTTACCATCAATAATATATTGTTTCCTGGCTAAAATTCTACATGAATGTCTCATCTCTCCTATGCTCTTTTATGTGTTTATCAGCTGAAAGTATTCTACAGTATCTGATATGGCCTGTTACTTGCAGGAACGTATGTTTGTGTCCATAACAGACCTGATTACCTTGTGCAGTCTTCTCGCCGTCTCTCCATCTGTGAGAGAAGCAGCTGCTCTCTTGGCACGTGGCGATAAGAGAGAGATCGCCGTGTTGCACGTAAGTCATGACTTCCGTTTGTCGCGTTGGTGCTTCCTGTCTCCTTCTGCAGCTCGTGTCATGCCAGTGCTTAATCTGTTGACATTTTATTAAATGTGCGATGTTCTGTTGTTCATCGTAGATGAGTTTTATTTCTGCATGTGTTTGTGTGTTGTAGCAGGTATAGTTTGTACAAAATTTACATTGATGAAAAATTTAGTGCGGTAAGAAGTGGGAGGGGTTTTAAGAACTGTGATACATCTTGTAATAAGTATGTCAGTAGGCAGTAAAACAGACCTGTGTTCATTTAAAACCTCATAATTCCACCTGTGAAGGATTGGCATAGCGCCATTCTGCCTACTTAATCCTTAGTTTCTTTGAATTTGTATGTCATTTATTTGGCATTAACCTCTATTGTCCGTGCTTTGCTGCTTTGTGTGATCAGGCTGCATCGCTCCAGCATCTTTAAACTATTAACTTCAGAGTTAAAGTCCAGTCTGCAGTGCCATTGTATTGTAATCAGCGAACAACTTGGCATGTGGGTGATGTCAGAATTCTGTTAGTAATGACTGTGGACTCGACTGCATGACTTGAACTGCTGTCCAGAACTGAAACCTGAGATAAATGTTTTCAGAAACGCACGGCCAAGACTTCCACTGCAATGAATGACCTGCCCAGTTGCATATGGTTACGCAGGGGTGTAAATCTCCTGTTTAAAGATGGCTGTCTTCTGGGTTGTAGTGCTGTGCAGTGTATCACCCTGCTCAAAAGAACCTTATTACAATAAATGTTTGAGATTTGTTTTGATAATAACGTTTAGTGTAACTTATTATGAAGGTTTATTCTGTTTCATAATTTTTGTTTTACCAGAATTTTCAACTCCTTGTGGCAAAAATTGAACGTGATGCGGTTTGGTGGCTGCATGAAACTGTCCCTAGGATGTACCGACCTAGCGCTGCTGAATTCGTCCATGCTCTTCATAAGGTGGTTCAGTTAGTACAGTAATTTTAGGCAGTGTCTGTTTTCGATTCTTAAATCAGTTTAGGTGATTAATTAAGATATGAGTGGTAAAATTTGCAAAAAGTTAATAGCAGTCTTCTCGGTTATAGTGGCAGAAGTTTACAAAGATTTTGGAGGTCCTTGCTGCCTCAATCATCAGGGTCTGATAATGGAGGCAGCAGGGACCACTGAAACATTGTTAAACTTCTACCAGAGTACGTGGCGCTACAACCCAGAAGACCGCTATCTTTGGAATCACCGCCGCGAATACTTCAAATCCTGCTTTATAAAAAGTTCTTGACTTCTATTTGGAGATTGTTTACATCCATAAGAAACCATTATTTTAAGTGCATTATAAAGCATAAAATCAGTCGTAGTTTGAAATACTTATAAGTAATTTTCTCTCATAACACTTATTTTACTGTCATATGAATGTGATGCCCTTTAAGTGCTCTAGAAACACTAAACAGCATGAGAGGAACTCAAGCCCTTATTAGTGTAAAGTCCGGTGGAAACGTGGCAATACTTTAGATTGCCATATATATAGTAGGTTCATTAAGTTATTACCATGTCATGAGCTTAGATCAATACGTGCTATTGAGAATTTGTGTTTACAAACCGTTGTCTTGCGCAGGTGTTGTTTATGGAACACCCCGAACAGTATTACAATCGTGACATGTGGCCGCCAGAGAACGACCGTCCTTTGATGTTCCGGTTGGCTTCAGATGTACCGGTTCTTCAGAATACTCTCATTCGTATATTCGTCATAGGATTGTCAAAGGTAATTCCAGACTTTGTTCTTTCAGTGAAAACTTATTATCGCTATTTCTTTCATGCATAGACTCTGCTTTGGGTATGTTACCAGCTCAGATGGATGGTTATGTAACAGTGCGTATTCCCCAGCCCAGAAAGAAAGAAAGAAAGAGAGAAAGAAAAGTAAGTCTGATTTTTTTTTTATTTCAAGGTAATGAATGTATGTGAAGTTTGATCAGGAATTGGTGCTTATGGTTTTCAGCACAGAGAAAGAATGCGAATATTTCAGTGATAGAAAATATGTAATCGGTTTTCTCACAAGAATAGATGAACGAAACTGCGTGAGATATGGCAAAGTCTTATCCACATATGAATTATCCATTGTAGGAGACTCTCCATGCTCCACTCTTTTTTTATGTAACTGCAGACATATGTGAACGAGGCTTTTGTACTCTTTCTGTGCTATACCGTCTTGTCAATGTTTCGGAGGAATTGATTACCTCCATCTTCAGGGTTTGCATCTAGTAATGGTAAGTTATTATTCTGACCATACTTGTATTTAGTCAGCCCATTATACCAGCTTTGTGAAATATAATCGATTCATACATAATGTACAGATTACAATGCAGTAATTACATTATTCAGATTATAGATTATAATGTGGATAATGCACCCTGTAAACCTTTTTAGAAGGGGATGTTTATTTGGAATTGTGCTTGACTTACAGAACTTAATGCTTTCTGCTAGTTCTTATTTTTCCCCAGCACCAATGTTAGAATCTGTAATATGTTTTTGTATCTGATGCCTTTTGTTAATTTTCAGGACCATCCCTTGGCACCCCCAGATACTCTAGAATTAACTGATCAGCTGTTGAAGAGGGCAGCTGCTCAGTCGTCAGAAAGCTTACCCATGTTGCAGGCCGATAAACTTGACATCATTGACCTCGTGTTTAATTTGAGTGCATACCACCATCCAGACAATATCAACCTTCCTCCAGGGTAAACATCTCTTACTGTCTTATGCAGGGTGGGGCAGCGTTCTTTCATCATTTTTAAGATGACCTAATTGACCTCAGTTTATTCAGATTTGTTCAAAGTAATGTAAACTGAAATACAACTGTCTGCCGCTGTTGAGGAATGGTATAACAAAAGTAACTTCTTTGATGTAACACCATTCAGATGTCCATTAAGACTGATGGACTCAGTTCATAAGACTTTCCATTATACGCAGTAACGTGGCCAGGGATGCAGCATTAATTTTTTTCAGAAATTCTCTGTTTGAGATTATTTAAATCAGCTGGATATGTTTGTAACACTTTGATTTTCAAGTAGCCCCCTGAAAAGGAATCACAAATCAACAGATTGGGTGTATGGGCTGGCCACGAATGTAATTTTTAGCCTAGACGTGATGCGTGTCATTTGTCTCAAATGTACATTTGGTACAGGATCATACTTACTATTTTTTAAAACTCATTAACTCAAGTTTATTTTTTTTAATTTCTGGGATTTTGCATTCTTGCGGCATTAAATGTAAGATGTCACAAACCGTAAGACCAGAATCAATATCTTCCTTACTTTGCACGGTTGAGAATCGCTTTCAGATTGATCTACTGGATTTTTCATTCGTAACGTCATTACCGGTGTGTTCTGGCTTTGCAGTGGTACATATTTTAACCATCTGCATGATTATTTATTTTGTTGTAACAATCTTAGTTTTGTATAATTTCTGAACTTCTTGCGTAATTGTTACAGCTACTGTCCGCCTCAGTTAGCAATAGCCAACCTGTACTGGAAAGGTTGGATCATGCTACTGATCTTGTCAGCACATAATCCAACTACATTTGGTAGCGTAGCCTGGGAGAAATATCCTACTCTACGCACACTGATGGAAATGTGCATTACGAAGTAAGTTTCACTGAGTGTTGTGGATGTTTGTATTCTCGTTGTGTTGGTTCAGATGCGTACAAAGGGCACAGGAAATTTAAACTGAGAAAATATTCATGCTTGTAGTCTGTACGTACAAGTGTCAAAGGGTAAAGAAATATGATCTGAGGCTGTGATAAATGTTCTTAAATAATTAGTTAACACAAAAATGAGGAGAGAATGTGGGAGTATCATAACCTAAAATACAATAAAAATGAAAGTGTGAATTTAATGGAATGTGTTTGTACTTTTCAAGACTGGTTAGTGAGATTTCTTTGCATTGTATTTATTATTGATGCAAAGTTTGATGGAAAACTGTACACAATGCCAGCTGTAAATTACCCTGAAGGATCAACATTTTAGAGCATTAAAGAAAAATGCAGAAACAATTTTTTTTTGTGAAGTGAAGTAGTAAACTCAGAATTGAGTTAACATGGGTATGGTACAGTTTGTATGTAGACAACATATGTAAAATGTAGTGGAATAAATAATTTTGATATGGAGAGGAGGATTCGTGCCAGTGTCTCATGTCGATCATCTAGTAGTAAATGCGCCGTACTGTGATAATGTTATGTATCCTCTAATGTTCAGTCACTTCACGTATCCACCGCCGACAATCGCCATGGGTGAGCAAGTGGAAGAGACAAAGGCAAAGGAGCTCCAAATCGCTGCTCTTGAGAAACAGCAGATTCTTGAATTTGAATCGTATCTTGCCGCAGCGTCTACTAAGCAGACCATCACTGAACAAACCAGCCTTCTGCTTACGCAGGTGAGAAATGTTGGTATATGAACTACAGCCCTTAAGACGTTGCCAACTGTGTAGCATGCAGCGGTGTTGACACAACATAAAGAGGTGCACGTTTTTGTTCTGCGTAGGTTGCCGCAGTGTCATAATAACACCTTCTGTTCGCCTTTGTGCTGTGCATTATTTATTTGCTGCCTATGAGCAGTCTTAAATGTTTAATTGTTTTATACATTTTATGATGTTTATTAACATAATTGGGTCCTATGTATATAGAATAGTGAATATTATTATATTATTGTTCCATTATGAGGCTTGAATTATGTTTGTATGTAAATAGAAGTCACTAAACTTACTACCACATGAGTGTAATACTCAGTATTATGTTTACAAAAGTCTTATAACTGCATATAACTGACAAATGTAGACACAGGCGTGTATGCAATTCCATTTCTCGTAAGATCTCAGGAACTTGATCTAGTGGGTGTTTGTAATCGTTTGGCCGTCACGTGTGTTGCTCATAGTAATATCTTTATTACAGTTGATAACAATGGATCCCACTGGGCCCCCACGCAAACCTCCACAAGCCGTTTTGGAGCAACTGCAGTCCCTCAATTCAACACACCGGATGGGTCATTTGCTGTGCAGAAGTCGGCACCCAGACTTTCTTTTGGACATCATCCAACGTCAAGGAGCCTCTCAGTCTATGCCGTGGTTGGCCGACCTGGTGGAGAGTTCAGAAGGAGCCCTGAGGTAAGCTGTTAATAATTTAAAATGGGAAGAAATTCAGCGACATGCACAAATCACTACTTTGGTACCAGACATGCTATTGTGTGTATGCGTGTTGCCATAGTTATGTTTTGTATATCACGATTGATATTCCTAAATAGGATGAGAGGTTGAAGGAGGTTGCATCAGGTGACCTTGATGGCCACCACAGCCAATCTATTTGTCAGAGATGCTCATCAGGGAATTTTTTTGTTAGCCCAGCGCACCACCGAGTGGTAAACACACAAACGTGTAGCAACTACACAAGAACGTGGACATATATTTCATACATTTTTGTGTGTTTTATGTTCATCACTTTGCATAAATTATATGCAAAAAAATATATATGAGTTGTTAATTAAGTTTGTAATTAATCTGAATTCCGTATGACTTTCAGTTTTATTTTAACTGTATAGGCAAATGATTTGCTGCATAACCAAACATAAGACTACCTTTTCCGTAACTTTCAATGTTATGCATCATAAGCATTTAGTGTATTGGTGTTTCTTAATTTCTATTTCATAAACATATCTCTTCCAAATAAATTAAATGCATCCCTGCAGTGAATGAACTTTTTCCAAGCCACAGTTTGTTAGAAGAGTGGAGAGATGTGGCTGAAGGTGGCTAGACATCACTGAAATGGGCTTGTGAATTCTTGGATTCCATGGATGAAAGGAAAATGCAGTGGATACGAACCTTTGAACGAACTTCATTGAGTACTGCACTGGGTTGTAGCATCACAGAAGCAGAAATATGCGTCAAAGGAACCTGATTGCTGCTTAGTGAATTTAGATTTTAGAAAACTGACTTTAGTGATGTAAGTTAATAATATTTCCAGTTTTATGATTCTTGTGTTGTGGTCATTGCAGCCACCTTCCAGTGCAGTGCTTGTGCGAGTTCCTGCTGAGCTCCGGCACGTTGTTGCAACCCGAAAAACAACAGAAGCACCAACAATTACTGCAGCATTTGCAGATGGTGTTGACTGACGCGAAGCAAGACCCTCAAGCTCCATGTGAAGTGTTGGAGTATTTCCTCAGGAGGTTGAGTTCACCCCAGACTGGCAGCAGAGCTCAAGCTATCAAAGTAAGTGCAGGACTCACAGCAGTGCGGCCGGCTACCAAAATCAGTTCCAGCCGCAATAATCATCCTTGATTTTTGTTCCATTTGGTTTGTTCTTGTTAATTTGGGTATTTCATGTTTGTTCTCAGTCTGTATTCCTTTATAAACAGTGACGACAACTTTGGATTCTTGTCTGTTTCAGGGTTTGAAGCTGGTGCTCTCTTCAGTTTCGATGGAGGAGGAGGCCATGGAAATCGACAGTCAGCAAGATCCTAATGGCGATAAGTAAGATATATGATTTTGCTATGATGTGTGACTGGGCATCTGTTAATATAGAAGTGCTGGTGTACAGATTTATTGGAACCAGCATACTTGAAATTTAACATGTATTCCTGTTACGTTTCAGCTCGTGGCTGCTCCGCCAGCTGCCTCAGTTGCCCCACTTCCTCGACGTGCGCCCGCAGGTCGTGCAAGCCCTGCGACAAGCCTGCCAAGTAGAGAACGATCCGGCGTTAGTTAGTAGTTACATCTACTTCCTGGCCCTTCATACGACACATGACAGTTTACCTGATCTGGCAGACCTTGTGCTGGTGAGTTGGCTATGTAGAACACTGTCAAGTACCTCTTTAAGGGCACTGTTTTTCAACGAGTGCCCTGTAGGCCGTGGCCAGCGTGACTGAGCAAATGATGAAGGTGAGAAGGTGTTATTTTGGAATTCACTGAATCCCTCAGAAATATGAGGTGGGCTGTGTCACAAACTCCGGATCCTTGGAAGATGGATGTATCTGATGGATTATTTGATGATAAGACTTGAAAGTTCTTATGATGGTATGTTGCAATAAGCTCGAATGTTATTTTGGACATTGTCTGTCGTCTTGATTATTTGTTAAAAACACACAACGTTTCAGAAACTGGATGCATCCCTGTTATTATGTGAATTTAGGAGAGAGGGGTGTCTGCTCTGGTGTGTCCAGTGATAGAACGTGTCTCAGTCTATGGGACCAATTAGGTTAGGAACACCTCTCCTATCATCGCCTTATAACAGGGACGGATCCGTTTTCCGAAACACTGTTAGACGCAAGGTGATGGATAGAATTCAGAATAACATTGGGGCTTAAAATTGTTTCATAATCTCTCATGTATAATTTTTAATTTCAGTGTGTGGTTGTAACATCTCTTTGAATTAGATACTGTATATTCAGTACTTTAAAAAAAAACATGTTGCACATTCTGGTAGTACAGTAATTATTAATATTTCGGCATTAATATTCTTTGGCCTGTTACAGAAGCTGTTTCCTCTTAATATTTGAATACTAACGTAAAGAAGATGGACCTTATGTGTCCAGCTTGACTGGTTTCCGTGCTTTAAATTTAGAATCACGTTGACATAGTATGTATTATCCTTTCACAGGATATGGCCCAGCTAATTGTGGAGAGGAGTTCTATCGTGGCAGCGATCTTGCCGGCCCCAGACCAAGAAGTTCCCGGAGCTCTGATCACTCTGAACGCGCTGATGCTCATGTTCTGCTCATACCTGCAAAAGGTGAGGTACAGGCAGTAAACTCTGGATTACGTCTCATTCAAGATTTCAGGCTCTTACATCAGTAGATATGAAGATGTCCGTCTTATGGGTTGTGCTTCATTGTCTGGTAGTTGTTTACTGTCGTTTCAGGGGTGCCTGATCACCCTGGGAGGAGGCAGCAAGCACCCGCCACTGAAACATCAATAAACTATGAGACTACACAGTGTTACAACCCAGAAGATAGTTAGAAAATTATTTTTAAAAATTTTGCTCCAAAACAGATGTCAATCTATGCTGTAATTTTTCTGGGATTTTAGGACTTCCAGCTAGGGGACCCTTCTGTGGACAGTGACCTTTAATTAAGTACATGGTTGGAATTGTAGCAGTCAGAGTTACATGAAGTAGTGACTGATTATTGCTTATTTCTGTAGTTAGATACTTTTTTTAATTTTCCAATGTGGTAGGAGAGGTCACTCCAGAATAGAACTGGCAACCAGTCAAATCTATGGTGATTTTGCTGACGGAAAGCAACGATGCTCTTCGCTATTTTCAGGCAAGGGAACCTAGACGTGAGGCCTATACGTGGTCTGAAAGCCAGGATCAGATTTTGGTGACTTGGAGCACAGGAGAGGAGTCAACGATGCATATTCTGGTTGTACATGCCATGATCATCTTATTGAACTATGGGCCAGGACTGGGTAAGCATTGCAAGAAGTTCTGATATAAACTTACCACTAATTTAATATTGTTAGCAAACCTCTCCAGTTTATGTGTAGGTATCTCGTATGGTTTCTTTCTTGAAGTATCAAAAATAAAATTTTTATGCAGTTTTTGTTTCCTCCATGAATGCCTGTTTCATCCTTTATTGAGTTACCATGACAGGATTCAGTGAAGACCCTCGTGTAATATTCTCAGTAAGAAGGAGGACTTCAGGGCAAACATGATTGTCTAAGTTATTCTCGCTGAACACTGAAGATACCGAGCAAATATTCTCATATACCCTTTATCTGTGTCCATCACGACGTGAGACAAAGTTTTGCACTCGTGTGAATCAACAGTACTAAATACTTCATACGAGTTCTGAAGTTGCTTTTGTGTCATCCGACAGATTTGAATCTTTTTGAGAGTCTGTTGGAAACATGGTTTCCACTCGGCAAGGAGACTCCCAAGGCTTATTTAGTGGATACATCAGAAGAAGCACTGCTGATCCCTGATTGGCTGAAACTTAGGATGATTCGGTCCAATGTGGATCGTTTGGTGGATGCGGCACTTACCGACCTGGAACCGCCCCAGCTTGTGCTCTTCATTCAATCATTTGGAATTCCGGTCAAATCCATGAGGTAATTTTTAATGATTTGGTTGTTTGTATATTTGTGGCCAAAGCCCTGTCTTACACAGTGCCAGATCTTTACAGCCCACAAAGGAAGTGAAACTCCATGTTCACATTTTTTGGGGACTGAAGAGTTGCAGGAAATGCAGAAATCATAAACTTGGTGATGCCTTCACCTCAGTCCTTTATTGTAATGCTTAGTAAATGATGTGGGTAAAGTATTAAGCAAAATATGAGCATCTTTGTATCAAATTTCTGTAAAATACATGGAAGTTAAAATTATTTGTCAAATGTTATGAAATCTTTTGCACAGAATGAGAATTATTTTACTTCTTAAGGAAAGAATGTGATGTCTTCCATGCTGATTTCCTTCTTTTTCTCCGTGATGTGACAGGTTTCTTATTATGATATTCAGAAATGGTGGTGAGAATCAACGTTAGGCACAAACATGAACAGACAGAGCTGTTTGGAAAAGTACATTCTTGTGATGCAATCCACTTGTCTGGCCAAAGATTTCATTTTTTTGACAAATGTGTTGCTGTAAACATTCCAAAACTTGAGTGCGAAATGCTTTATTTACTGTTTTGGAGTAACAGACGTGTGGCAATAGTATTTGCATCCATTCACAGTAAACTCCTGCATACTCTGGATGAAGCTGTAACTGCAGATCCATTATCTGTGGGTGAAGCGGTACTGGACAAGAGCTATATGGCACAGCTGGTTGAAGTTCAGCATCATCGCGGCGCTACCGGAGGACAGATGCTTGTGCGTGTTGTTCAGCTGGAGCAGCCCAAATTACCAGGTTTGTGGCAAGAATATTCTGACTGCAGCAGCAAATGTGTGATGCAAGTTAGGCATGAAGAAAACTTGGTCTCTCCTGAGCAATGCTTAGTGAGATGTGTGACTTTCATGGCCACAATTATGAAGATGACTGTCTTCTGGGTTGTTGCGTCTCATAGTCTGGTACGAGTTTACCATATTTTCAAAGGTGCTTGCTGCGTCCATCATCATTACTCGTCGCCCTGGTGATGGAGGCAGGAAGTATATCTGAAACATTAGGTAAACTTCTACCAGATTACACGGCGCAACAACCCAGAAGAGACGGCCGTCTTCCACCCCAGATATACATCAGTTTTCTTCTATGTGTTGTATCAAACCTACAGACACGTATCAGAACACTTTGTTTTGTTGTGTAGATTACTCTAGGCTGTGCCCCACAACACCTCGACCAACTCTCCCAGTGGCCGCTCTGTCAAATAAAGACAGAACGAAAGTTGAACATCAGATGGATGCAAAGCAAGTTGCTTCCATATTGTTACAAATCTTTGGGAGTGTAACCGTGGAACCAGAATGGAGTAAGGTTGAAAAACAGCAAGCATTCAGGACCCTGCAGAAGGTAAATTTAATTTTCATGTGTGGATTATGAAAATAAATAATTTAGAAACAAAACCTAGCTTTGCATATGTCTGTATTCTCTCACTGTTGTAATGAAGTGCATCAGAAAGGTACCAGAGAATTAACTTAGAACAAATTCATTTTGAATATATTTCCATTTTTTAGGGATGCTGAAGCATACAAGTAGTCTTTCGCATAAACCTGTTTAGATTCATCACAAGTTCATTATTCTCCGCTTGATTATATTTGTGTGGCATTTTAATTTTCCAATTTTCAGACATTGGCAGTTGAACTGCAGCAGTTAGTGGGAGAAAAGAAAATACTAGTCTCCACAATTGCGTTCTTTGATGAAGTTTTAAATTCACCAAGATCAACGCGGTTCGTCAGTTCTCTGCTTCATACACCGCAGCTGGCGTGCCCATTACTGCGCCTTATGACTACAACAGCTGTAAGTGAAAATTGTATCGTACTGATGAGTGTAAATTGAAAGTAATGTCTTTATTACCTACAGTATACACGACAATTTTTATGCCAAGTTTTTTGCCTAAAACTAGAACAGTGATCTGTTTTTTTGGTTCCAGCTATTCGTGTTCACAGAACACTGTTTATACGTGACAGTACATTTGACTTCGTAGATTATAAACTGATTGGTTCATATGACCACAAAAGGAATATGGCAACTTGAAGGCCTGATATGAAAGAATTCCACAAATTTTAACAAAACATGAATTACTTTCATTTTCAGTCAGATACATATTTACATAAAAAGGTTTCTCAGAACTCACACAGAGTGTGGGGCATAATTTTCATTATTTTCAGATAAAGTTATCAAGTAAACCACTATCTAGAAAATTGTCATCACATTTTAGCTCAATGGAAGAAATCAACAGACAGAAGGTGATTACTTCTGATACTCATTTGATAATACATTTTGGCATATTCAAAGCCTTAACAGAGAATCATACACAAAAATAACTGCTTTCTGCAGGAAAAATAATTTGGTATTTTTGTGAACTTTTCGTTTCAGGCGAAGGCCAGCAACTCACACAATGTGGTGCAGTCTCTAGTTGGTATCTGTCAAGGCATTATGAGAACTGTGAGAGACACCAAATCTCCAGTAGTGGCCATTATTAAGCACTTCTTATGCAAACACACATTGAAACGTGAACAAAAGTCTCAGGTAGTTCAGCTGTCATCTACAGAAGACCCATTTCAAGGTACTGCAATGTCTTAACGTCTCAGTGGTTGATCTTAGTAGAGCGTGTGCCCTCTGAGCTGTTTTTAGAAGAGTCAAGTAACATATTTGGATGCTCAGCCCAAGGTTTTAAGAATTTTCTCATTTAAAAGTAAATTGAATAATGAAATGCACTTTATATCAGCTGTTCAGAGAGAGTTTAGTAGCATTACTTCTGTTTTTCAGGCACAATGCAGTAATTTGGAAGTTGGCTGAAATTCATCACGCTTTTTACCGACAATTTTAAGAGTATTACATTTTCTGGTATAAATTCATCAGGGCTGTGAGAACTTGAGATTATGTTAGTCTTATTTGTTATCAGTTACTGGTATTGCTTACTAACAACTAACTTCATGGTGCAGAATCCTTCTTGTATAGCTGGCGGTTGCTTAGCTGGTAAAGAAAGTCTTTAAGACATGTAAACAGAACGCACTCGCTATTAATGAATAATCTCCTACATGCATTTTGTATTATTTTGTTATATTTCTTCTAGTTCTTCAGCAGAGCCCTATTTTGAAGTTGGAACGAAATGGGCAGTTATTGCTGGATGAGGGGTTAAAACTGCATCATA
The DNA here is from genome assembly GCF_977971745.1 of Zootermopsis nevadensis. Classification (NCBI taxonomy): domain Eukaryota; kingdom Metazoa; phylum Arthropoda; class Insecta; order Blattodea; family Termopsidae; genus Zootermopsis; species Zootermopsis nevadensis. The sequence continues at coordinate 266,782 of NW_028259163.1, forward strand.
CAGAGAAATTGGTTGAAGCAATGGGTAGGTTGCTGCTTCAGGACACAACTGGATCTTCAACACAGATTGATAACATGGCGTCTTCTGAGTCGCGTCTAGCCAGACCTGAACGGACTGGCTTGTTAATAGACTGGCTTGCTTCAGTTGAACCTGAACTTATTGGCTCATGTACATCATTACAGGTAAACCCTAAAAGGAATTATGGTTATAATTTTATATTTATGAGAATGTAAGCCACGTGTATATGATTTTATGTCCATACATCAAGATTTTGTTCCTGACGTTATTCCGAGTCAGAAATGTCATATGGTCACAGGTCAAATTCTTAATGGTTCCATTGCTGAGGACAGGAATTTAATGTGATTTCATCATACACAAACATCGTCAAAATTGTAATTCCATAATGATGGCACATCACACATTTTAGAAGATGCATGAAGGAGTACCCGAATGAGCAGTGCCCTGTCCAGTGGATATACAAAGGTGATCACAGAACTGGCCAACTGTTGGCTCACAAAGATTTTGAAAGCCTAGTTCACATGTGTCTGTGTTTCATGTGATATTTTTCACCAGGGCTGTGGAGTCGGTACTAAAATCTCCGATTGCGGTTTTGACGCCGACTCAGACTCTAACCCTGACCTGACTCCTTCATAAAAGAACAATATGTATTAATAAGGGTAAACCTACTAAAATGTAAATGGCACCATAAGAGAATTCATCACAAACATGTGAATCATCAGCCTTCTTTTTAGACTTATAACCTATATTTAAATATACGTCTAATGGTTATTGCAGAAATCATTTGTTTTGTAGACAGTTTGTATTCTTAAGGTACCGGACCCAAAGTTACAAAGCATTATTCCCACACCATGTGGCTCAACGGATTATTGAATTTCTCTAAACGTGAGGCCACACGGCTTACACGGTATATTGTTCATGAGATCTGATATCGAGGTCTGTGTAGGAGTTGGTACATATTTACAGACTCTGACTCCACCTAATATTGCTTTTGACTACGACTCCACAGCCCTAGTCGTGTCTGTGACATGACTTTGATTTGTACGCGACCTCAATGATACAGGAGTATGTTCACCAAGATATATATGTTTCTTCAGAATTAGGTGTGGAAAAAATTCCTTTTATAATGACCGTGAACTTTAATGACATTGACAGATACGTGACCACAACATACATATCCCGTAATAACAAAAGCTAAAACGATACAAACCTAACCACACAACGCAACATAAGGGACCAAAACATAACCTAACACATCCCACTCAAACCTAACCTAACCTAACCCAATCTAATCCACAACACAACCTAATCCAATGTAACTTATCCCAGTCAAACTTAAACGAATCCAAAACAACCGACCCGCATAGGATCAAACCCACCACCACTTAAGGACGACTCTGACTCCACAGCCTTGTTTTTCACTTGGCTGATGAAAGGAATGCAGATGTGGTAACATTGAGTGTGGTAATTAGCTGTGTGGAGCAGTGGTGCTATACCTCCACTCCACCATACATCTTCATAGTTATGCAACAGGGACAACTTTACTTTGTTTTTATGTAACATTTAATTTTGATGTTCATACACTTGGGTGTCTCTTTTTTGTGTGTTTAAGATGCAACTTCTGTTTTCTAAATCTCCTAACAATCAAATCGCAGCTTCCAAATTGGGAAGCCCCGCTACACAGTCGTGTCGGCCGTATCTTCTGACTCTGCTGACACATCGAGCTAGTTGGACAACGTTACACCACTGCTTACAAAATCTGCTTGATGGGGGTGATCAGAAGTACGACCCGGCAGCTGTGCTTGACTTTCTGTGGGCTCTGACCTGTAACCCAAAACTTTGGCAGGGGCGTGAGAAGTTTACACCCAAACATCATTCTCCAGAAGATATACTGAGGCTCACATCAGCTCAGGTAGGCTCTGTGTCATTTCTTATTAATCCGAGGTAGTACGATGTCCATTCTTTTAGGTCGTACTTGGGTATGGAGTATACAAGATTGGATTCAGAATTACTGTTGATATTGATTGCACGAAGTATTATGCAGTACTTACAGTTGCTAATGTGTATTGGTGATAATTAGCACAGCGTGTATTTGTTTGAGTAATGTGCAATCCCTTTTTAAAATGCCAAAAATATACACATTTACGTTATTATGGTCTTCTTTATGTTACTTGCATGTAACATTTTCTTCTTTCTCCTTCTGTGTGTCCCACAGCTCCTGCCCCCCCCCCCCCCCCCCCCCCCCCTTATCTGCAGCTTCTTCCTATGCTCTTTCTCATAGAGAGGCTCGAATTATAGGAATTAATTTTGTTAACTGTAACTTCCTCTCACTTGTGATTTCATGCTCCAGAAAATTTTGTCATATAATTTACACATCCCACTTTAGAGAAAGGAATCCTTCGAGGGTAAAAATTCTTAAATTGCATCAGTAAATGCAGTTACTTAAATCACAATGCTTTTACTAATAGAAAAGTATTGTTTGCTTAACTTTTGACAACTTATCTTCCTCTCTCCTTGTGAGAAAATCATTGTGTTGTTTTGCTTTATTGTTTCAGACTCTGGCGTTAGTTGGTTATATTGTTGAAGAAGCCGTCATTACAGATGCAGAAGGTGAAAGTCTTTCACGACAGAATGCGTCAGATAAGATGGAATCTCGCCTTCCTCTGTTACTGCAGTGTACCAATGATGGACAGGAGATGGCAGCAGTGGCCAAATATCTTGTTGACATTATGTCTGGTAAGACAGGGTCAGTATTTAAATGTTTTAATTCTGTCTTAAGAACCATCAAACTCTTTGCAGCGTTGGGCTTCGTTGTTCTGAACTGTATTGACATTTGATTTCCTCCAAATTTAATGTGATTGGTCATTTTTATATTGATATGAAGATGGCTGTCTTCTGGGTTGTTAAACCATGTATTCTGGTAGAAGTTCACCATCGTTTGGAGATGTGCTAGCTGCCTCTAACATCACGGCAATGATGAAGGTGGTAGCAAGCATCTCTAAAATGTTCTTCATACTCACCACTGTGAAAATCTGAAATGTCAGTGATATTCGTGTATATTCAATTACTTTTATCAATCATATGTATGTAGTGAGAGAGTTGTATAAATTTCTGAAGCCTTTACATGATCTAAGTTCAAAAATGCTTTACTAATTACAACCATGTATTGATCGTATTGTAACGCTCTTGACGGATATATAGAAAATTTCATCGTGAGAACTACTGGGGAGAGATATGACACATTGTAGATCAATAAATAATAACCTGCATAGGAACAGAAACCTTGTGACCTCGTCTTTCAGCACATTATAGATTTACTAAAATATTGGCTGCAAGACGGACACCGTAAGTTAGCGTTGCTATGGACATACTCGTGTCAGCATGTGATGTGGAAGGCCTGCCATACTCAGTGTGTTGGATGTGCATGATTGGTTAAAATAGGCCATAATGACCTAACCTAATCCACATCCTTACTGACACCATTCATTTTCATCTTCCCATATCATTCAGCATTGTCACCTTCATAATTGAAACATAATTAATAATAGCCTAAGGATCAATTCAAATAATCCATTGATGTGTATTTTTTAGGTTGAGGTCGGATGTCGCGAATCATTTGCTACTGAAACTTTACTTCCGAATTCCTGGCGTGATCCAGCATCTCACTGATGTAGAACTGGACAAGTTCCTAGCTGGGGCATGTGTTACTGGTAATGTAGACATACCAATATTGGACACTTTAAACAACACAAAATGAAAAAAAGGGTTAGATTTTTAAAAGATATTTTTCAGGATTTCATTTTATTATGTACCAAAAAGGAGGCAAGATGTCGGAAGACCAGAGCAGGGATGGAGACGCCAGCTTTGAATCTCAGAACTGATCCTGGAGATCCAGTCGTTGGCAGTAAAGAAGAAAAGGAAATACTGCTACATAATTTTGATACAGTCTTAAGTTGGTGCCTTGTCGCAGACAGTCGGTCACTGGCTTCTCATCGTGGAGGCACTGCATTATTCCACCGTCTAGCAGAGAAAGAGGGAGTACAAATATTCGGTGACGTGATTGGCGACAGTAATGAATGTGCGTGTTTAGCGACGGATGCGTTGTTTCCCATTCCTTAAAATGTAACGTGTGTTCTTGTAGAGTGGAGCAGCAGCGTCCTGGATGGCATGTCTCACACACTCTTCACTGCTCTTACCGCGACGTCGCAGAACAAGGACTGGACCAGACGTTCGCAGGAGTATGAGCTTCTTGCCCGTAAGATGGCGTCGGTGCACCCGGTATTGGTTTTAAGGTAAACAGATGCCACCGTCGTTACTTTTCAAAGAAATTGCTTGTTCTTTATCCCATTATCTATGGGGTGACAGTGGCATGTCAGTTTGAACATGTTCCTTGCATTTGACTGGTGGAGTGTACAAATAATCTGTATTAAATGGCAGAATAATAATATGTATGTTGTAACATACTCTTATATGATTAAATGAATACATGATAAAACACCAGGGATTTCAACCATTTATAAAACATGGACAATTTAAAGTCAAAGCAGACTTTAGATGGAGTGATAATGTCGATGGTTATTAGCTGCAGTTCTAAGCTTCAAAAAGTTTTGATTTTGCAGTTTATGATTATTTTGTTGAATGAATGTTGCGAATCTGTTGCCCGTCACATTTTCCCTGTTTGAACATTTTGTGGTTGGTGTTACTTGTCCTCTGCTTTGCGTTGTAACATAGTTTGTACTTCAGAGCTACAGATAAGAGTTGCGTTTAAAATATTTTGGTCGAGGATTCATACGCAGATTTGAAGGTGGAAATTATGGAATGTTTGTGATGGCCGGTTTGATCTTGTGTTACAGGCAGTTACCTATGCTGGCAGCTTCACTGAGGGGGAGAGTACATTTGGACTTTTCCGTATTTCGATCGCGGAATCATCTGAACCTCTTCCAGCAAGTTGTAGGCATTCTAGAGTTGCTGCAGCCGCACATCTTTTTACCGGCATACTCGGAGGGGCTAGAAGATACCTTCCACTCATATTTTGCTCTTTTTAAGGTACTGGATGAAGTCTCTGCAATTCAGGGCTATTTATTCAAGTTAAATTCCAGCTGGACTCAGGCATTTAAATGTTAAATTTAAATAGTATTGAACACTTGCTTTACAATAAAGATTAAATGTGAGAAAATTACCAAGAATAAATTGTGACTTAAGACAGCCATCTTCAGACTCACTGCCACGAGAACATCAAATCCTACTAAAATGTGACTGTCTGGGTCAAGGCAGAAATTACTCTATGCAAGTCATTTTAAGATTTCATAGATCCAGTCTGCATCTAATGGAGAGGCTGTTGGTTGTGGATCGTGTGATATCTGTAAAGGAGATGAAACAAGATTTTATGTCGGTTTTTGTATTTCATACATATTGTGGTATTGAACTATCTATCTCTCACTATCTAATATATAAATTCCTTGCATAGGTTACAATGAGAAAGTCAAAAATGTCTGATTGTATGCATTGTGGAAACAATTTTTTCATGAGGCTTGACACTGCAAAATTAAAATAGTGCGTTCGTATGAAATTGATTTAATCTGGTTTACTGTCCGTGACCTCCATTATGTTTTTATGTGTCCCAAAAAGAAATGTGCATATTATAAAATGGTAGCCGCTTGTAAGTCAGTTGCTCATTGCTCTCGGGTGTGCCACGAAGTTAATTCTTGTCATTTTGAACACCTACACTAAATTTTCCAGTTTACTAAGTGCAAATATTAATGTATGTAATGATTTAGTTTATTAAAATGTGTTTATTTCATTCATTAAATGTGTGTATGTATCTTTCTGGGACACTCTGTATATTTGTTTAAGACTATGAAACATATGAGGAAACCCAGGTTCTGTTGTATGTTGAGTGGACTCCTTGAAGTGTCATATAATACATGATCATAGTTGGACCTTCCAACATTTGGGATCAAAATATAATGTCAATGTGCTGGGTAAAATGCTGCTGACAGCTTCAGAATATCAGACGTAGTGTGGCTTGTATTTGCGTTTCATTTTCTGTATGACCAGGAATTCTGTAGTCATTGTCATGGTTACTCATTATGATGTCATCAGAATTTCAGAATTCCCTTTTCTTAACGTGATAGATGCAATGATATCAGTGTGTGCGTGCTTGTGTCAGCAGTGTAGTAACACAGTCATGTGTCTTTTTGCTTAGTATCATGGACATATGAAGGATCTCACGTCTCTCCTCAATCGCTTCATCTCATTGCTCCAAGGTTTTATCTCGTACGATGCCCAGAGAGCCTTGAAGTACCTACAGAAGCATGCACACATCCTCAAGTAAGTTACTTGCAACTAATTATACTATACAGTTGAAGAATATTAACAGTTTTATGTTTAGAAATGTGCACAATTTTCAGTTCAAAGAAAATTCTTATAACATATTTTTAAGCCAGAGGGTATTTATTCTGAGTGAGTTTATAAGTTCTTATTGTTTCAAGTATGAAGATGTCTGTCTTGTGCGTTGTTGCACCACGTAGTCTGGTGGAAATTTGCCGACATTTTAGAGATGCTTGCTGTCTTCATCATCAGGGCAGTCGGCAAACTTCTACCAGACTACGTGGTGCAACAACGCACAAGACAGCCATCTTTGGTATTTATTCTGTCCATAGGGATGATGAGAATTACGTAAAAGTCATATCTGAAAACTGAAGGGGGAGACCTAGGTATAGATTGGAGGATTATGTGAAAGTTGATCTGATAGAAATAGAATATGTTGGTGTAGACTGCGTTCAGCTGGCTCATATAAGAACGGTAATGGACCTTCAGGTTCCATAAAGGACAGGGAACTATTGACCAGCAGAGGACCATCAGTTTCTCAAAGACTCTGCTCCTTGGAGTGTGTGAGTAGTTGGTTAGTTAATTAGGGTCCTTTATCCTTTGTGAAGACCCTTTACATTACCTAAAATATGTCTTCTCAGTTTCTTGAGTTTTGTTCAGCATTTACATATTTCCAATCCATTTATGCAGATATAACAGAGGCCCATTACAAATACAATTTTTTGAATTTTATCAGCTGTCTAATACTCTGACTGTGTATATCAGAATATATTGTGTTGTTAGTCTTGCTTAATGCCACAAAACACGCCTTTTCTTTGTACTAAATTTATTATTGATTTAGGAAAGCTTTAACTTCTTCCAAAATATCTGACACAGTTGATAAGACTTGCTCTACAGTAATCTACCGCTGGCTTTCAAGACATGTTACAATTCCAGAACACACTTAATTGGGCAAATATACCATCTAGTAGGTTTGTCAAATGGAGTAAATTTATCTTCTGTAATATTCAAGGTAAGAAATTAATTTGAAATTGTAAAACAGCTTTTGTGTGTTTGTGTGAAAGTAAAGGAATTTTCTTTCCAATTAGTGCAGTTTGTAATAATGATATTTCTGTCCTACCAGCGATCTGCAGATGTATCATCAAAATTTGCCGAGTTTGCGTGCTCTTCTCTCGGGTATTTCTCTACCCAAGACCGATGATGAGGGAGATGAAGTGATCGTTGCTGTCGCAGCTCCTCCCATTACAGCCGATCCGTCACCCGCATGGACTCCGAGACTGGCTTCTCTCAACAAGATGCAAGGAGATGGTAATATTGCAGTTGTCATTTCAGGCTGGCACTTGACTTAATCACAGAGTTTAAGCTTTTCTTTTAAAGAGCACTTTCCTTCAATTTGCAAGGTACAGGTCCCACTTTTGTACATTTGTACTGTCCTAGAAAGTCAAGAACCATTTTCTAGTATATTACTTCATCTCACAACCATTATTTATGTAAATCACATTATAATATCTACGTCACCTCTGCTGTTTAAACATTCCCTCAGTGAATTTAATTTTTTGTGAACTGTAATTTTAATTCTAATACTTTTCTGCAGATGTGTATACAGCTTTGCAAGAGTTGGACCACCTGTCATCTCGCAAGCCTTCAGTTCTAGATGCATTCTGTGAGCCTATATCTGAGTTGCTGCTCTCGCCCACCAGTAATATACGTGTTCTAGCCCACGTGCTGTTGACACGACATCTGCGACACAATCCGGCAGCTGCCACGGCTGGCACGGGTTTAGCCGCATTTTTGCGCTGCCTGGAGAGTGATCAAGCTGATATACTGAACACTGCATTAGAGAGACTGTCAGAAATTGTGCTCTGTGCACAAGGTAAATTTATTCTTGTAACTTCGGAGCTGTGTTGCTAAAAGGGTTGCATTAGCATTTGTTTCTTACTAAGTTTATTTTAAATTGTCTGTTGGATTGAAAGAATCAGATTCGTAAACTGAGAAAAATTATTACTTGGATTATTGAATAGTATGTGAGCCTGTTTATAATATTAAGTTATTAGTATTTATGATAAACTGCCATCAGGTCTCAATAAATTGTTCTCATTCATAACCTCGCAGCAAGTGAATGTGACCCTTGATCTGGGAAATGTTGTAATTGATATTGCAACATTTCATACATTATAAATTTTATATGCTTATTTCACTTTCTAATAGTATGTTTTCTTCTTTTTTCTAGAACATGCTTTACCACTATTACAGAAGGTTTTCAACTTGGGAATGTGTTCAAATGTCAACACTGTTCCACACATCAGCAAAACCATAGCATTGCTCAATGTTCAAACCGGATGTTAAAATGCTGAACTATGAAGTGGCTTTATGTCCTGTTGTAAAATTCATTTAATTTTTAAGAACTTTCTGACATCAAAATATATTTGATATTGTTTATTTATGTTATTGTTTACCACACTTTTAGTCCTTACACTTGCATTTACAGATAATCTAGCTCTTCACTGTTTACCGACAATTCAGTGGTGCTTGCTGCCTCTATCATAAGGTAATGATTATCCCTGATATATTTTTGTGAAGTATGCTTAAATGTTAAGCTTGATATCATTCTGATTTATACTTATAAATGATTTTGTATCAGCCTTACATCTGATCAGGAGCTACTGTTGTTAACAGGATAAAGATTTTAGGTTATGTTCATGTACAAATTCCCAACTCGGATTTCTTTACTGTGCTAGGTTTAGCAGAGAGAATCAGTTGGTTATGAGTAGTGATAGGAGGGTGAAGAAAATTGCAAAATGGGTTTCATAAGTTGAATGTGTCAGATATTACTAGGTTGATAAAGGAAGCTGTGATGGGTGCACCATGTGGCACAAGTGCATGAACAATTTAGGTTAGAAAGCCTGAAAAATACCGCTTGGAATATCTAGGCATAGATAGGAGGAGAATATTAAGTGCATATCAAAGAAATTTGGTAGGGGGCATGGACTAGATTGTTCTGGATCTTGCGAACACGTTATTGAACCGTAGAATTACATGGAGGAGTTCGAGATCGACTGAAAAAGAAAATCTGGGTGCTGATCCAGCTACCGTTGTCAAATCCGGAATTGAAAATAATTATTTTTGTATAGATGGCAGTAAAATCTATATTTCCAGCGTTGGTATAAGATTGGTCTCAGATTATAGGACTACGGTTATTGATGTTAACATTCCGTGATCATGTTGCTGATACTCGCTGTTCTTGTATTCAATGTGGGGGTGGAAGGTGTTGCGTAGTTTATTTTAAAATAAAAAAATACCTCAAGGTTGGATTTAAAAGTTAGAATGTCATCGGGTATTTGTGTTGTTATATAATAACTTTTATATTAGTGCTTCTGGCGATTTTGTATCTCAATATCTTTAAAGATGTCAAACTTCGAGAAATGTCGTTACAGAAGACCGCCGAATTCGCATTTGAGGAGGGTAAACCCACTTTTCCATATTCAGAATCAAGAGGCAGATTCAAAGGAGCTGTCATCTCATATAATTAAACTTGCATGGAAAACTGGTCGGTTAAATCTAAGTGATAGAGGACTTGCTTCAGGTACTGGAACATTTTATTTAACAATTAACTCGATTGCAATGTTAAATTGCAGTGAACTATGTAGTATGTATAAAATTAAATCAATTCACTTTTTTCTTGTATGTTAATGTTGAAGCTGTGCTGTGTTACAGTTTTTAGAACTGGTGTTTTGGGTGTATGAAAGTGTTTGACTTGTCAGATACAGTAACTTTTATTTTTAATTTATACTGTGTTGAAATTGTGGGGGTAATGATGAACCGTGCACCATTTTCAAACTTCTAGTTCATGGACTACTGCCAGGCCATCTTAATTTATGTTGGTTCATAAATTGTTAAGAGAGTTATGCTGTGTATCTTATACCATATCTGGAAAAATTAAAATTTTACATCCAGCAAATATTAGATGTTTAGACTATTATTTCTGCTTTCCTATGTGAGACAAGTATCTTACTGGTCCCTTGTTATTTTACTGGGCCAAGAATCAGAAATGACTCAGAATCACAGCATTAAAGGAACGTTGTTTTCAAGTGCCCACATCAGAACTGACTGATTTTGAAACTTATTTGCAGTTCCAGAGAAGGTTTGGCAGATAGATCAGTTGGATGAAGCAGAAGTTCGTCTACTTGAGGTTAGAATGGACCGTGATGTGGATGGAGACAAATGGTGGGAACATGAACCACTAACATGGCTTGATCTGAGTTTAAATTGCATCACTGAAATATCTCCTAAAATAAGGAATCTTGTTACATTAACTGTGTTAAATGTAAGCAGGGTGATTTAGTTTGTCTTTAAAACTTTATTTTGAACAGTGTGTTTAGAATGCTGTGTGCATGTTGTACTGAACGTAAGAAGTTCTGAAGAACTGTGTGACATAAGACAGCGCAGAGTACGCTTGAAGGAGCTTGTACAGCAGAGCTCATAATTAATTAACCCTGTAAATAGTAGAAATCAAAGGTTCATTGCTCTAATATTGAACAGAATCATGAGCAGTTTCAAACACCCACTAACCTTGCATTTAATCTATTTTTTTCTTATTTGTTTGAAACAATAATTAACCTCACATTCTTCCTTAATTTGAAGCTAAGAAATGCATTTAGTGGGAATTAAAATGCATGGAGGACAAAGGAATGATTCTGCCATTGAAAAGTGGATTCATTGCTGTTGATTAATTATACAGCCGCGTGATTGTCATGTTGCATGCGTGTTACCCGCAGCTTCACAAGAACAACCTGGACGGTGTTCCTGCAGAGCTGGGGTGCCTTACCAAGTTAACGTGTCTGAACTTGAGTCACAACAAATTGCGCACGCTTCCACCAGCGTTCTTCAAGCTTTGCGAGTTACGTTCCCTTCAGCTCGCTCACAATCAGTTGGAAGATGTAACTGATGATGTAGGTGATTTCATCATGCTTGAAAATTTGGTAAGAATAATTTGTTTACATTTTCACTTTCTGATTAGAAAATAATGCAATTTTTTCTGTACTTTTTGTCGCATTTCTTATTCACTATTATAATTTTTAAGGTGTTTGGTGTAAAGCAGTTGTCTGTGATTGAGAATAATGAATCCGAAGGGTGAAGAGGGAATAGATGCCATTATTTTAAGGCACTCTTGAGTTCATCCTGTTTTTGAGAAACTGCAGGTAAAGCAGTAAATCTGACGTATGTGCAAATGATGTTATTACATACCTCAGTTATAAGAGTTCCAGTTCCTGAATGTGTACTCATTAAGTGTGAGAACTCATTGTTCATAGTATATTGCATTATAGTTGAACTTGATTTGACAAAAGATCACATTTTAAAAAAACATTCATTAACATAAAATAATTTAAAACAAATGTTTAAATGTTAAAACCTTCCCTTGTAGATAAGTTAAATCAATGTACAATGAGGTATACTTCACATTTACTACATCATTATACGTAATTATATGTAATTAATCCTTTATGTCACTAATTCTACTTCATACTTGGTATGTGGATTTAATTTTCGTGTCTGTACTGTCATTATTATCATCATTACCAATTTGTACATCCATCATCACTGTTTGTAATATATATAAGTGTAAGTTCAGTGTAACGTCGCCGCTCTCCATCCTGGGCTAGTGCTAACTGCATCACATGCTGTAGATTCCAGTACTGACACAGTCGAACCAGTACGACTGCATCAAGGGAAGATACTTCATGTAAAATGAGAAACGTGCACTCATTGGAGTATCGTCTCACCGAAATCACCGACGCTGAACGTCTGAAATTGGAAAGTTTTGCAAGGATGTGAGATATAATATTTTCATTTGTCAGAAATTTTCCGTCAGTCTAGTACGTGGCACTCGGAAAACACGGAATGGGCTCACATTTTTGTCAGGTTTAACCTAACATTTATGAAACTAATATGTTGCAGGATATATCGCACAATTGCTTGAGTACCTTACCCCCTGGTATTGGTTTCCTAACTCGTCTAACACAGCTAGACGCCTCACATAACAAACTTGCAGAGATTCCACCCGATATTGTCAGCCTCAGGGGTTAGTATTGCAGAAATAATAAAACTGTATTCTGCATGTGAATAAGAAACATAAGAAAATCTTCTTTCTTTAATGGATGCTATTTCTTTTGCTAACTTTTATCGTAATTTCAAACTACATGTAAGACTTGCAGAGTGTATGTAATGTACATATGTTATTGCTCTATGAGTGTTTCTGGAGTGGTGTGCTTGTGAATTATTTCAAATTTCTTAAGTACTGTGCCTTTGAGTGTGTTGCAAGTATTCTTCCAATATTTTTCATCAAAGTACATTTACTTCTAATTAATTTAAATGTTTGCTGTTTCTTGCGTTTCATTAACACAGTCACGTAATGTTTAGTAAGTATGGACTAAATTTGTAATGTAAATAATAAAACTTTCTCAGTGTCTGGAAATGGTCATTTTAAATCTAACTCTGGTGTTTAGACCCTAAAGATCAATGCCGTAGTACCGAAGAAGCTTGCTGTTGGTCATGATCTGATGTAGTTACTGTCCTCATAGCCTTTGTCTTCTTGGTCTTCCAACTGGTGATTTTCCAAGAGTTCTCCTCAATCCTGCCAAATTGACCAGCACATTGTATCATCATCAGTGTTGCCATTTTAACGATTGTAGATTTTCTGTACATTGCATAAGGTTCTTGTCTTACTGCTTGTTCTCCGTGCGTTTAACATTTACATCTGTCGAGTTCTTGGGGTCTGTAGCTCTGTAACTGCTAATCAGTAAAGATTTTACATTTGTTTATATTTTGTAAAATTTTTATTATGATTTAAATGTGTAATTTTCTTGTTCTTGTAAATCTGTGGTATTTTCATGCAATGTAACTTATTCCAGTTTTGTGTAAACTGGATCTGAGTGACAACCAGATAAACCTCTTGCCCCCGTTGGGCGATCTGAGGAAGCTGGAAGTATTGTTCCTTCAGCACAACAGGCTGGTCAATCTCCCTGATGTGACCGGGTGTTTGGCACTCAAGGAACTGCACCTAGCGGGCAACACTATTAAGGTCTGGGTCACCTCTGTCCTCATGTATTTGTCTTCTGTGTCGTGTCTTTCACGGAAGTTCGTTCTTTAATTTGCCTGATATCGGCATCGCTTTCCTCTATTATTTAATGTAAATATGTAGGCTTGCATGTATATGAATGTGTGGCGTTTCTTCTTCATACACTGTTAAGATATACTAATAGCAACAAGCAGTGATGTTTTCTAAGAGCAGCGCTGATAGTGACAGCATCGTAAATGTATGGATTTTGAAATGGAGGACATTTTCCTTTTCTGTAAGTACAAGTGTGTGTGTGTACACTGCATTTTTTTATGTGCTGTTAGGATTTTGTACTAATGCCAAATCATGACATTTCTATCTTTGGAACTTCTAAGTATTGATCTAGAGAATGTTTTTTTACATAAACTCCTTGGGTCCGACAGAGTGTTCTTGATACGCTGATAGCTATTCAGCTGGTAGGTAGGAACCATGCTTTTATTGAACATAAAATTTTATCATTTACTGTCTGTGGTTTTTTTGTTTTGTTTCTTGTTAATCATTATCATGAGTGAAACAGCAGAAGTACAATTTGAGAAATTACATCTTTTACTAATTTCTTTACACTTGCTCTGAAGAAACATAATTCAGTGAAGTTTGCAGAAGACAACATGCAAATTATTCTGAAATTGTCTTTATCCGTAATTAAATTGCTATCAGAATATGATTAAGCTTGTAGATCTAGAGAGCTTGTGCTTCGAGAATGTCATTGTGACTTTTTAAATTGCATGAAAAGTTTACTTCGTGTGTCACGGCAAAAGTTTTTGTGTATATTTTCAGTTTTGCCATTAGTCCAATTGAAAACAGTTACAGTAAGTCACATGTCTTTATGTAGTATATAATTTTCTTACTTATATGCATTTATGTATTTTTTTAATTTGGTGAGATTTTTAGTGTTCAGAACGCAGATGTGTATCTCCAGTGTGTCTGCTAACTCCTTTCATTCCCCATCTATTTCTTATGCACGTACGACATGTTATACTTCAAGTGACAGACTTAACTCCTTCATGTGCATAAGTAACAGCACAATGTTATGTGATGCTAAATAATTGTGTACTGCTTGCCATCCTTACAGTAATCATCACATTCTGCAAGTGTGTGATCGGGTTTCAGTTTGTGAAACTCCTTAGGTACAGGAAGTTTGTAACAACAGTCGCTCTGCAACATTTCACTTTCGTGTCAAACTATTCTTGCATCAGGAGCCAAAAATGCTCGTCACTACTCGTAGATTTACTGCCTTCGTTCTTTCATAAGGTGCAAGTTTGTTGAATTTATGTTGCATTCATTGTAATGGTTAAAATTAAAAGTTCATTACTTATTGCTTGACAGGAGATTGATGTTGAGGTGTTTGAAGGTTTGTCACGTTTGCGAGTCTTAAACCTTCGAGATAACACACTTACGTCTCTCCCAGAAGAGATCTCGGCGTTCCAGCTTCTGGCAAGGTTGGATCTTACGAACAACCATTTAACCATGTAAGTTGGTGGAATTTAAAATGGATGTTGAGCATGACTTTTATACAGTTACATTTATTTTTATGCTTTTGTTCATAATGGTTGGTAAACCATACACGAAGAATGCTTACTCACTGTGAGCCGAGGGAAGCCTGCTGGGGGGTAGTAGCAGGAGATGGGGGTGATCTTGCTGCGCATGTGCACTCCACCTGTTCCTGTTCCAAACACACTGTACTCCATTAGTCTGCAGTAGTGCGGTGTATTACGTGTACAAATAGTGTTGCAGGGCTAGACACATGATGTGTGTAAGAGTGCAGTGTAGCCATTAATACACACCGCACTCCCAGTGGATCTCTCATGGCTCATGGACACACACAATGAAATGTTACAACTAAGTAACAGTATGGATAAAATCAGGGATGCTGATGATTTATGGGAATGATAGTAACCCATTTTTTATACTGCATTTTCATATATGGGACTAAAAAATGTTTTTTATTCTTAAGTATCGCAGTTGGCTAACTTTCTGAAATTACTTGTTTCTTTTATAACAATTTTTATTTCTTTTCTCTCCAGGTTACCTGATAGTTTGGGTTTTTTGCCTCATCTGCAGAGTGTGCAGTTAGAAGGAAACCCTCTTCGTTCAGTTCGGAGAGACATAATTCAGTGTGGAACTACTCGACTTTTGAGATTTCTCCGTGAACGTTTCAAAGACGAAGGAAATGTTAATACGGGATCTGACAGCTTAATTTCAGCAAAAGAAGTAAAATTTCCTGACAGGTATCATAGAGTAAATTAGTTAATTTTAAAAGTATGCAGTTCTTGAGCACAAATTTTCATCACACTCTTGACAGTTCTCCGGTGGATAATTGGTACTTTGAATATTTGCCAAATCCAAATTAGACAACATTATGGTCCATTACTTTTAGACATAAGTTGTTGCAGTAAATATTTACTAAAGCCTAAAGTTATTTCTGGATATTAGATGAGGTGACTGATGAAATTATGTTGTTTCATTAATTTGAATTAAAAAGTTGTGTTTGAAATCGTTTATTATGTTTGTTCTGGCGCAGATATGTGATGAGGAATAGTCGAGCTTTAAGTCTAGCTATGCAAGAACTTACAGAGATTCCGGACTCTGTTTTCCAGGAAGCCGTGGAAGCCGAGGTTACTTCTGTTGACATTTCCAAGAACAAGTTAAAAGAAGTACCTGTTGGGTAAGTGGGCATCTTCAGGCCCATTGGCGTTCCTGCTGAGTGCCTATTAAAATTGCTTTATGTGTTCGTCATGTCTGTGTTCGTGTTATAACCCGGGGAGGGGAGAATGGATTTCCTTGAAACTGGACCAGGATTTGATCCAGTGACGACGTGTACGAGTCTAGCATGCTACTGCAGAACTAATGCAGTGTATAACATATAGGTATTGATTTATATTATTTAAAGAAGACGTTAAGACCAAAACTAAAGTTGAGTAAGTAAGATAACTGACGTAATATTTTGTTATTAATCAGTAATTTACAGAGAACATGTGTGTGCTTTCTGGTATGGATTACACCTTCGCAATCTTGTTTTACATGTCATTCCAATTTTGTCTTGATTCTTCATTAGACTTAAACTTGTTGATTTTGGACTTGCAAGGAAGTTCAGGTTCATTGTATCATCACATCAGGTAGCCGTGTTAAGTTCCTTCCTGATTTCTTCACGTTTATTATGGTCAGCTGGAGAAGATGCAATCTGTCACGCTGTGTTGCAGGCTGAAGACACTCACGAGTCGCATCACAGAGTTGAACCTTAGCTGCAATGCTCTGTCTGTACTTCCTTTTGAGCTGGGATTGAGTGAAAACCTGCTGTACCTTGACTTACAGAAGAATTCACTTGAAGACTTACCTCAGTCATTTGAAAGTCTTTCAAGGCTAAGAGAACTAGTAATATCCTTTAACAAGTAAGTAACTGTTGACCAGTTATGGGCACGGCCATTATTTCAGTTGATCTGAAGTCGCTTGGTTTTCTTTTGAATTTCCCACGGAGTGTGAATGTCTGTGGTCATTTTTTTAACTAACATTTATCATATGGCAGTAGGGGCTGTCAGTAGTTCAAGAACCATCAAACCCACCCATAACCAGTCCTGAATTCAGATGCAGGAATCTTAATTTTACACTATTGTAGATGAAGATTACAACTGCAGTATTTCATTATAAACCACGAAGGCAGACTTCCTCAAGTCCACGACATAAGCGTCGAGTCATGCTTACTGCAAAATGCCTTCTTACTTTTAGTTTCACTCTAGCTTTTCTTTTTTTCCTGTGTGTTTACACCATTTCCTAATGCACTCTTTATTCACATGACATTTATGTTTTATTTATTTCGAAGCATGCTCACAAATACTTGCTTTTTTAATTTTTTCAATCCAAAAATACAGGTATGTGTTATACTCTAGTAAATACAGTATTTAATAAAACAAGACTGAACTATTTGTTTATGATGACTAAAATATCCAATTATTGTCATTTATACTACGCCCGTTAAATTACTAGTTATTTGATTTCCAGATTTTCTGAAATCCCTGACTGCGTGTACAAATTAACAAGCCTTGAAAATCTGATTGCCTGTGACAATCGTTTGACCGCGATAGACGTATCGGGATTGTCGCAGCTGCGCAGGCTGGCCACCTTGCATCTGGCCAATAACGATATCAGTCATGTGCCTCCAGAGCTGGGCAACATGACACAGCTAAAGTGAGTATCATTAACGAAATCTTTCGTATCACATTTACGTGTTTGTAGTATAATTTCAGTCCCGAGAACATGTTTGATACTGGAGCATGCAGAGAGAAGTTTATTTACTACATATACATTACAAATTATATAGTAATGTTACAGTTTATATGGTATTACTAAATAAACAATTAATGTAGAAATAAAATATATTTATATTTTGAAAGTGGTAGGAGGAATGTGCAGTCTGTCTTTATAATACATCTCTGCACGTAGTACGAGTTTCAAAGTGTGTCATGTTTAAAATGAGGTTTAAAATTAAAATATTTATGAATATTATTAGCTGTAGTATAAGATGATGTGTAATATGTGTCCACATGAATCGAAGAATCTTTGTGGCCTACAATTTTTGGAAGCAAGAAATTTCAGACTTAAATTTGTTTTGCCGTGTTGGATAAACATTCAGTAGATATAGATAAAATAATTTTAGCGTGTAGCGCGGTTTGCAACAGTTTGTCATGTTATTCTTTGAATGTCACAAGTTTACTGCTTTGTAGGTGCCTGGAGCTGACTGGAAATAGTTTCAGACAGCCTCGTCACGCGATTTTAACCAAAGGCACCCCCGGCGTCTTGTCTTACCTGCGTGACCGAATACCACATAATCAGCACTGAGTTACTGGATTGGGAGCATTTGTAAATTAATGTTGTGTTTCTACAGCACAAGATTAGTTTCTGCAAATATATCTTTTACTTTAGAAATATGGATGATGGTGGAATACGTAAACCTTGGCAGCAGTGTAAATATTTTTAAAAGTTGTTTATTCTGGCTAGATGTGAGAGTGAAGAGGGTCTTACTCATTGACTGAACATATAAATTTGATCTCCACAAAACTTTAATAATACGTTTAAGATTTATTGTGGACGAAAGGTTTTTTGATAAAGCGATAATCTTGTTTCAAGGACTCTGTTGATATTGTCTGCTACTTTTAAAATCTACTAGTAAAGTGAAGTAGAAACTGAATGACATGTGTTTGAGTGTAGTATTATTTATCTTTTACTATTGTTGAGTGTCTGATAATCAAGAAAGTACCAATTTTGTGATAATAATTAATAACTTGAACAGAATATTTGTCTTATATGTTCAGTTTGAACTTTACACTGTAAAATGTGATTTGAGAAGAATGCAATATTTGCTTTAATTAAAGGAAACGTAAACTGTTAGGAAGAGAATATTACTATGCTTCAAAAGTTAATTTCATTTTTTTACATATTATTAAAGTTCATTAGTAGTTAGTAATTATTCTTTTAAAATTATAAATAATGTTTTAATTAACTTCCATACATTGGTGGGGGAGGGGGGAGTTTTTGATTTTTTTTTAACATCAAGAAAGTCTCAGACTAAAATAGTTCAGGAGCAATAGGAATTAAAGGTTAGGTTTAAACAACAGTAAAATGACAGTGCTGTCGGAGTTCTGGAATGTGCCCCTCGTTCAGCTTTGCAGAAACTCGACAGCTGGCATACAATTAGTTTTGCAGAAGAGTGAAAAGTATTATGCAGGTAAGTACTCTCATGATTTAATACTTTCTAGTAAAAAATTTTTCTCACATTTTAAAGCAGAATTTATAAGTTTTTTTTGCAAGAATTTAACATGTTTCAAATCATTATAATCCATTTTCTGATACTATTTGAAGTTAATTTCCCATATATTTGTGTGAATAACGGTACATAAATTTGTAAGGCCTCCATAGTGCATAGATTTTTACTGTAAACATTTTGCTTTAAGTTCACTACAAAGTAAAATTCACAAGATTGGAAGTGAGGCTGTAGTAGATGTTAAAATAGTTGTGTATTAATTTGCAGTCTTCTAATTGACCTTCTTTGCTTCTAATCTTGTATTTTCACAGTGTGAAGATTCCATTTAGACACCTTTAACTTTATTTCTGGATATTGCCATCTGACTTGATGTTAAATTTAGAAAAGGAATGCTTTTTCTACAAATATCTCTGGCTGTTGACAGGTGGCCATAGAGTGTATTCTCACTGGCATTATAACAACACAGGTATGAAAATATGTCTCTGTTTTAGTTTTAATTGTCACATTCTGTCACATTTCATATGACAAGATCTACAGTGGAAGTATGCGTTTTGAATCCCACACAAGCTTTCATTATCGTTTCAGTAAAACTTTTAAATTGTAAAAATTATTTAGTGCGCAGATAAGTAACTGTTTACTTCCTTCAACAACGAGAAAAAACAAACCAACACCAACGATTTATTTGCGCTCTGTTGCAGGTACAAATGTTCTGTTGAAAATTGTTTGTGATGTCACAAATTACTCTTCCTTGCACTTTATTAAATATTCGTCATACGAAACAAAATATTTATACTCAACATTGTAGATCTTATGTCCTGCATACTGAAACATTTCTGAGAAAATCAGTGGTTCGATTTCAGCTGGATGAATCAGGAACCAAAATAAATGTCATCGAAATCTGTCAAGTATTTTCAGAGATGGAATATGTAGGTGGACAGACAGATGAACAGAGATTACCTCTTCATTATGCATTCACTTTGTGCAGAGAACACACAAAACATTGCTCACAGAACAGTATTTCATTTGTTTCAAGGGTAAGTGCTAAGTGTTTATTGTGATAATTCAATTGTTTTCACGTCCGCCAACTTTCTCCTGGTTTCGTGTTTTTATCAAACATTTTCTGCTGCTCAGACATCCTTTACACAACTTTGGCCTGTGATTAGCTATCAGTAACAGTTCTAAGGAATGTAAAGTACCTTTTGTTGTGTACATGAATGCTGATAGATTCTAGCATCGGTTGGTTCATTTGTTTTGTCTAGATGTAAGTGAACTTTCCTGTTGCCTGTAGATTTATTCTGTGTGGTATAACGCCTGTAGTGAAAGCATTAATCATGCATGTGGCACAGTATTTTTTTCAGAACACCTGCAGGGAATACCTTAAAACACTGTGTGACTCTCCTAGGATTACTTAATACTTCCCTCCCCTCTGCTCCTCCATTTCCCCTTTCCCCTCCCACATGACCTTCAGTTGTTATGCAGTACAATACACTTGCATTTAGAATGACTACTAAGTACAGTCAAGACCCGTTCTTGTAGACACTTCAGTAAATATGCAGGTAGGCAGCCAGGCTTTTGTTTTTATTTTGGTCAAATTAGAATATTTTTTTTGTCCAATCAGGGTTATTTCTTTCTGTGAAGGAGGCAATTTTTGTGTTGAGTGTTGGTGTGATGAAGGAAGTAGCAGGTGTTGTGTAATGTAGAATTTGCAAGTTGTTGTGCAGGCTAGTGTTCTTGTGAAAGCTTAATATGTTTATGAATTAATTTAAGTTAATGTGGTTTGGAAAAAAAGCAATTATACTGTGTTTGAGCAATAGTCATGTGATGTGTAAAGGGAAGTGTTGGAAGGCAGTAAGAATGTAGGAAATGGATCATTTGAACCATCTGTATTTGTACATTATTCTTCAGAAAATTCTATTGAAAAAGAGTATATATTCTGTGTTTGGAAACATGCATGACTTCTTTGTAGATTTTATCTTTGTCACTGAAAGTGTTGTTGTGTTATTATTTGTGTATTTATATACATTTTTGGTATTTATTCCTTCTCATCGAAAATATATTTATTATGGCAGGTATTATAATAATAAAGATACAGTAACTGTGAAGTTAGTTACTGCAGTTTGTTATAGATACTGTATAATGAAAATCAAATAATGTTAATTATTCTTGTGCAGGTTCTATAATATTAATTTATTAGTAGGTGTAGCGATAAGTACATTTGCTACATTATTTAAATCTGAATCCCTTATACCAGTGTGAAATAGTTTTCTAACATTTCGTTGTTTAATGTCTTCATTTTGTAGATGTCAGTGTTGCTGTTACTATATCGTAATAATAGTAAAAACATGATCATTATAATAGTCATTAATACTAATGCTGCTACTTTTTACTCTCTGTTTGATTTGTTGCAGAGACTGTACTAGGCATAATGTGAGAAGATGTGATACTAAAAGTGGAGGTGAGTGAGTGAGTGAGTGTGTGTCACTCTGAGAGGGGACATGCTAATGACTAACAACACCATATCAGTAAACAACTTTCGCTACTTGTGTGTGTAACTGTGTGTCCACACACACAGTTATCACTGAATATCTCTGAGGTGAGGGCGTATTACTGACATGGAGGAACACGTGAGTGATTGGAGCAGGATACTCAACAGATTGTTTTAGTGAATGTGATGGCCTCGCGTGCGAGTGATTAAGTTATTTCTACAGAATCATCAAAAAGCTCAAGGTTAGTATTTTGTATTATTTTCCTTTGTATGTGTTCTTTTATTTTTTACACGTGGTTTCAAATTTCTTTTACTGTTTTCCATACTTGCTTCTGTGAATTCTTTTCTCTCCCCATTGATTTATGAATGCCATCAGGGGAACCACGGCACCCTTGTCAGATTAGCAGCCCTTAATTCTATTTGACCTTGGGTCAGTTTTTGTATGTGGCAGCCAGCCAGTATTTTAACTTCATATAAATGTGACTTTTCAGACAAGTAGGTGACTGCGGTTGACCTTGTACACTTTATCACCAAGAAATTACACTCTCTGTATGGTCAAGTAGGTAATTCATAACCGTTACAAACACCAGTTGCAAAATTTTTATACGTTTTCATTTCATTTTTGCTACATTATTTTGAAATGCGTGAAGACTCTTCTGTTAAGTTTGGTTTGGGTTCCATATGGGCAATAGTGTGACTTAATGGAACGTGTGTTTTGTCATTAGAAACTAGTCTCCGTGTGATTATGTAATGTTTTAACAAAACACATTAAAATTACAATCTTTCAACGTGTTATTCACATCAGTGATTTACTACAGAAGAAGAAGCATAATAGGAGCACTTTGTATATTCCGTAAATCTGGTTGCGTGTACGTTTGTTCTCATTTGTTACGTGACTCTGCTTTAATGATTCGTGTAACAAAAGGTTTTCCCTTTATCTTGTTGCTGCTTCTTATGAGGTCATTTCCTGCTTATGTGACAGCTGAGAAGTTTGTAGGTTACAGTTTACAAAGAATTCAGGACAAATTCAATACGTCATTGTCTTCTAAGGAATGGTCTTTCTTTGACATTCAGTGCTAGTTGTTGCATTTAAGAACAGTATTTTACCATTATATTCTTAAGTAGATTTAACTTTCTTTCAAAATGAGGTGACTATCTTTTAGAATATTTGATTCTTCTATGTTGTACTCAGAGGCTAGGTCACAGACCCTTCTGTTGGATTAAGAGTTCTGTTCTACTGCAAAATATATTAATCTTATTTAGAAATGTGTTTTGAAGAACATTGAAAAAATAACAAACTTCACTTATTTTTATGGTGACCCACATTTTGGAAAGTGCTGTACTTGCAGTAGAGTTCCTACCATAAAATATTTTGGATGATACAGTGTGTTCCATATAAATTAAATTAATTTTGTTCGCTCTTATTTAATTAATGGTCTTAATGTTGATTTAACAATTTTAGAACGTGTACAACATAAAATATTTTTCTTCCATGTTTTTTCTTTAAAATACATCGGAGAAGAAATTTTAAAGTTTTCCTACTGATTCATGAATTTCATTTGTTTGTGATTTGTATAACGATGATGTTGGTAGCCGAGACTGTATAGTGTTGAATGATCTGTGATGAATATATAATGAATTGGAAAGTTAGCAGAAGGAAGTTGTCAGTGCGTAATGTGAGGTACTACTGTCACATTTGCCTGGATGGACTGCAGAAGTTCTGTTCAAAAGTGAATTTTAATTAGTGCTTTGCTTTTGGAACTTCTGGTCCTGGTTTATGATACTAATTTTTTACAAATTAACTCAGTGGTGGTTTGACATTTACAGCACTTGGAGTGGGGCCTCACTTTAAATATTAACTGTAATATGTACATAGTTTAGGTATTTTGTCAGTATATACACTTGTACATAGGTGGGAAAATTATATAAATAGATGAGATGATGAGTCATTCACGGAACATGTTCCTATTTCAACATTACGATGACCCAGAATCTGAAAAAAAAGATTCTTTCGGTTGCAGCCTCGTCATTCTGCTATTGCATGAGTGCAAAACGCCTGACTGAGGAGGTACGTTGTAAGTGCAGTGATGGGGTGGGGCGAGGAAAGGGGGGGGGGGCTCTGGATGGAAAGCTTCCGAGATGGGGCATTCTTCACTGGGACCCTATCTCTCTTAAAAGAAAGGAGTCTGAACAATCGAAAGAAAGTAACATTCAGCCACTCAGGTAAACAATCATTTGACATATTTATGTGCAATTGTAGGAAGTATCACCGGTATTCATAAATATTCTGTGATAATAATTTTGTAAAAGAAAAGTGTTGTAGCATTTATGTGTTGTTAATGGACTTAAAGTTTCGTAGTTATAATGTTGGTGTCATTAATATTGGAATCCATGATTCCTGCATTTTATGGTAATAATATATAAGGACTGGACTTTGGAAATTTGATTTAACATTTTGTTGTAGAAGTATCCCACCAGAAAAATAAAACAGACGCTACCACCTAATTAACTGAACAGTCCTCATGCATGGCCTGTGATTGTTTTGTCTCCTTTTTTCATGCATCTTTCTCGACTTGTGGTGCGTATTTAAAGTGAATGGTGTCCTTAGTCAGTTTTAACATGTTTGTTAGCGATGGTTTGCTTAAGTGATAGTGTTTTAGTTATTAAGGAGACCTAAGGTCAGCTGGTCTGTAAGGCTGCGTACATACACGGACGTGAGCTGCTAGCCTGTTAAATAAAATAAAATAATTGATATCCTGACCAATAAGTTTTTAATTAGTGGAGCAGTTTTCATAAGCCTTTTGAGTACATGAGTTATTTTGATGCAGTATTTTTGTTTTAAGTCAGTCATATCATTTACAACATAGAATTCTAAAATTTGTGCACTGAATTATTTTGTATGTTGCAAAAAGCAAAGGTAATTGATAAAGCATGCAGAATGTTACTATTAACTTAGTTGCTTTATGCTGTTTAAGGAAATAATCACTGTTTATTCTGAAAATCACACAAAACAAGTAAATACAGATTAATTTAACATTAGAGCACGTGGTATTATATACGTAGTTACCACCGGGCTTTAAAGGGTTAAATGTATGCAGTGGCAAGTGACTTTGTCTCAGGATTTTTTTGATTTAATAAATTTTATAAAGAGAATGTGCCAATAAGTAGCTTATGTCAGCTTCAGATGCAACAGGTATTAAGGCCTAATGCAGGAAGGATGTTGACTTTTCTGAAGTTTGGATGTGGTGGTGGAAATACGCGATTGGGAGTAATTAGTTGTGCGTCTTAAGGAAAGAAATGAAATACAGGTGCAGTGTAGCAAGACGAGACTCTAATTAAGGGACTGATTGTGTGAATCATAATACCCTCTTCTCTCTCTCTCTCTCTCTCTCTGATGGGAAGTAATTTAGCACGTGAATGTTACTTCCCATTTCATTTGACCTGGTTACCAACGTCCAGACACATGTGAACTGTTTCAAGGTCTCATGACCTCCACTCACTCACTCACACGGAATGAAAGGAAAAGTGGAGGAGTCGCTTCTGGCAGTCTGAATGTATTTCTGTGCTCTGAAGCGTTTTATTGTCAGTTTGTTGTGTCCCACTTCACATGTGGGCGTAGGCATGTGGGCAGGTGTTTTTTTTTTCAGTGAAATGTTAGCAGCTGTTGAAATGCTGTACAGTATGTAAATTAATCAATCATTTTTACTTTTGTTTAAATACTTAAGATTATTATTAAATTAATATATTTGTTTATTTATAAAACACTCATCTCCGAAACGTTGTTCAATTTTATTATTTTATTAGACGATGGATAACATCCAAAAAAACTTTTTATTTAAATAAATGATCTATTTCTCAAGTGTTTCTCATCCGTGTTGTGTACAATTATAATTTGTTTCAAAACATTGTATTGTGATCTGACATTTGAATGTGCATTGTAAATAAATTTCCATTCAGAAAGTAAATTGAAAATATGGGGATCTTGTTGCAGGTATTTTTATACTTGTTAAGCCATCGTGAGCCATTGCAGCAAAACGTGGTCTACATTAGTACCAGCATAACTGCTTCATTGCCCTTATGGATGACTGACACCCCTGTTTTAAATGGTTTTTAAATATAATTGGATAATCTCTTGTGGATGTGCCAACCGCATGATAGGCCCAAAGACCTACTTTTAGGTGCACTAGGTAGCAAAATATTTCTTTCTTTGTGCCCTATGTCATGTAATGACTCTTGATTTCTCCAAATGAGTAATGGTGTATGATTTCGAACTTATAATTTTGTATGCTGTACAGATGTTCTCAGATGAACTGTAAGTGAACGTCACTGCTACGCCAGTTTTATTAAAATCTAACCGTGTCTTTTGTATTCACCTTTTGTCGCAATATTTTCAACTCTGTAAGCACATTGGGTGCTACGCTGTTGCAGTGTTTTGAGGGTGACTGTACTGATGTGCCATTTGCTGCATATTACTGTGACCTTTGGTCTGCGTATGTAGCGTCTTTAATATTAATTTTTTTTGTACCTGTACCTCAGAGACTTTTAGTTGCTCAAGAAGATTTTGCCGTATGGTCTCTTCAGGAATTTCTGTCCTCCTCCCTCTGCCCTCTGGCGGGGGAAATTTACTGGTGGCGCACTTGGAATCACTGTGTTTGTGGGCCTTGTCCATCGCCTGGTATCCTGAAAAGAATGTAACATTTCAGAAACTGGATCTGTTTCTGTCCTCAGGTTAAAAGGTGGAGACTGTGAACTCAGCCAAGTCTGATAGAAAAAGCTTGCCCCAATCATTCCAATTTCTGAAACACTGTGCTATTTTCAAAATACTAGATGCTGGACAAATACCAAAATCCAATAGTACTAATTGTAAAAAAGCAGTACCATCATCAGAATTGGTTGGTAGTACAGTGCTTTAATTTTTTGTTTTATCCTAACAATTTAAAACTGCTCTTCTAATTTCTACCAATATGTATTTTTGTGTCGTATTTTACATGTATTGCTGTTTTGCCGTTTCAGTTATCTGCAATGTATCTCTTCAGTACATCACATGACACTTCATTTCATCATTACACATTAATTCTGTTCACTTGCCATTTGCTCCACCAAGTATTAGGTGAGTAAGTTTCTGTGTGACCGTGACATTGCCACTTCAGATTTTTGTGACACGTAATTGAATGAAATTGGTTATTCCGTTACAGGAACTGTAAGGGTACATTAACGTATGTTTGTTGCAGCACAACATTACCATTGCAATGGAACAGATACCTTTGTAAAAGTATCGGGATACAGTCAGGGTCAAGATTATTTACTTCCATTATATGCAAGCCAAGGTCATGTAGTAACTGGAGAATGCTACAAACGGTAAGACCAGTTTGGGTAGTGTGGTCATAACTGATAGAGTTAAGATGTGTATTTGTGGAGTGTCATAAAAATTGTGGTGTCCTCTACGCGTGGTTGAGACATTTCGCTTTTTGATCGCTGTATAAAGTATCTTGATACCGGCTGCATTATTATTAGTGTGAAAATGGTATATAATGTAATAATATAATTAAATTGTGTTATGTCCAAGGTTTACTGATAAGTGTGGGTTATGTTTTATATTGGCAAGATCGTATAAACAAATTACCAGTAAAGGATCCTTTGATCACATGATCAAAGGATAATTATATTAAGATTGAAGAGTACAGAACTGACATCTATTTCTCATTTACGGAGAACACTGTGTTAAAATAGTGGTTAGTGTTTATACTTCATGAATATAACTTGAAGGTCCCTTGTTTTAGGTTATGTTCCCTTCTGTACCTTAACTTTGTATGTGGAGTGCACAAAGTGAATGCCTTATTGCAGGTTAGGTTCTCAACATGCAGCCTGCAAACATGTTTTGGTAGTCCCACATCAATTTTTGTGTTGTTGTATTAGCCTCTATGATAAAAAAATGTTCCCAAGTTCTCAATTTGAAGAATGTAGTTAATAAAAATTCCAACTTCTTAAAGAAAATTATTGAGTAATATGTGAATCTTCTTCTGATAGTGGGTTTTAATAAATTACCAAGAAGTTTCAATAAATTGGCATCATTTATGACTTTGCAGCCTGTTTGTTAAGAGTAAATGTGGGCTCTGATCTTAAAACCTTGATAACTACTGCCATAAATGGGACATGATGTTCATTTAAACTTTTAAATAATGCAATGAATTTTATTAAATTTGGTGTTTGAGGTCCACAGTGTAAGTTGTTGGACCATATTCCAGACTGTGTATTACATAAAGACTTAAGTCAGTTGCAGTGTATTTCTTTATAGATACATCATATCAATTAATGTTTCAAATACAAATTTAGGTTACATGTCTTATGTCATGTCTATATAGTGTGTATCACTGTTTGTGATTAAATGGTGATGCACGGTAAATACAGACTCTGTCGGCAATTCATTTGAACTTCTCTGTGACAGGTGTAAGAATTCTGCAGACTGTGATGGATTTCTGGTGGATTATACATCTTCCACGTGCTATCGAGTGTCCAGTTCATACGGAACAGCGACAACTGTTAGCAGCGACTATGGTTATCATTACAGTCCGCACTTAAACGAAACCAACTACTTTGAAAGGACGTGCTTGCCCGCTGGAGGTACGTGTGTCTTGCCTATGAAATCAGATTCCCAGGAGGAACCCGGATTTTCCTCTTCAGTACCATTTCCACATTCCTTTTGGCCCACCCACCCATCAAGAGCACTTTCCCAAGGTCTAAAGTAGTGAGGTTGTGAATGTGGTTTCTGACCTCAATCTTGTGCTGATGTTAAGAATTCGTGGAACTTTCCTTCTGCTGTCCTGTGCATCTTCATGTCGTGGTGCTGCGGAGGGGGCGTCTTCAGCATTGTATTTTATTTTCATTTGTAGTGCCTACAAAGTGCAGTTCGAAGGGATGGATTTTTGAGAGAGTACCAAACTACGAGTTGGTTGGATTTGACGTCGTGACGTACATAAGTGACACCAGAGAAGAGTGCATGCTGCGATGTCTGCAGGAAAATCGCTTCGTATGTCGTTCGGCTGAGTTCACGTACGCCGCAAAAAGATGCGTTCTGAGTAACCAGGACAGACAGACGAGAAGTGACTCCTACAGGGCGACACCTTGGGGCATGGAATATTTGGAGAACCAGTGCGTTGATTCTCGTAAGTGGTCTTTGTAAACTTGCTTTGCTGATCAAGCCAGCTGTTGAATTTTCTAGTTGTATTTAACTGAGAGACAGATTCGCAGTGAATCAGAAAACAAATTATCAGTCTTTTTTTCTATTCTTTGTTTGACCAAATGCTTTTGGAACTGGTGGAATTGTTTGCCCCCCAATTAGTGGGAGGAACGTCAGTTGATTGAAGTATATCTTTCATTGAATTTTAAATCTGAAACAAAGAAACACACTTAGATTATGTGGACGTTATGAGGCAGTGCATTTATACCATTCCTTTCAAATGTGATAGTTGTTATAACAAAGAAACATTTGTTGTATGCATATTAAAACACATTAACAACTTAAAGTAGGGCCTGACTGAGAAACTGCAGGTTAGCTAAGTGTGCTTATGAGGAAGGGCACTGCATTCAGTGGAAGTAGGCCAAGGTCGTACAAACACAAACGAGAAACACGTGCAGAATGTTTAAAGAAGCTGCTCATGTGACATTCATTCATGCATCACAAATCAGTCGGACGTTCCAACCTGGAAGTGTCCTCCATTTGGAACCGAATTGTTCATGATGAGGTCAGAGAGTTCCAGGGAAATTTAGTATAAACCTGGTTAAAATGGCTGCTACAAATGTTCTATTGGCAGTTACCATTAACAGAATATCAACTTTTTGTGTTAATGTACACTGTCTCTTTCTGTGGGCGTGTTTGCACGTGGTTAGTACATGTTTAAATACTGTAATGTCTGCTAATTGATTTGTTAAATGTTTTCTTTTGATTTTAAGCACCACCAAGTCAGACATGTTCGTTTGAAGAATACCCAAACAGAACTATCAACTACAGAGACCTGGAGTTTACAAATTTAAGTCAAGACACGGTACGTAGATTTCAGATTGTAGAAATGAGATGAGTCGAGTCTGTGTTCTTCAGCACTGTTTCTTTGAACGAGCCGATGAAAGTAAACTCGATGCGATCGCTTGAGGTAGGAATTTTGTCAAACAACCGTTTTAGGACTCTACATTTCTGGATATTATTTAGTTGTCAGTGTTTGTCTTCTGGGTTTTTATGTCATGTGGACTTGTAGGTGGAATGTCCTGTCTCCATCTCCTGTCTTAAAGATTAAAGTAATATGTTCCTATGAAATCTGCTTGCAAGTCCAGACAGCATTGCTAACGTTAGGATCAGTGACGTTAGTGTGACTCAGATTAAGATGGCTGTCTTCTGGGTTGTTGCGTCATTTAGTCTAGCGGAAGTTTACCGACATTTCAGATCTGCTTGCTGCCTCCTTCATCGGGGCGATGAATGACTTAACGTTGCATACTTTAAACCTTAGACTTCCATGTGAAATATTTTATACGCTGTTAGAAATGTTGACCATTCAGATTACTTGGGTAGAGCCGCTGCATAAAAATGTGTGTTTCTGGTGAGATTAATACGTGTTAAACTGATGAGAAAGGAAAGGACACTTTTACTGTGTGTACGCATTCATTTTTCTGCGATTTTTCATTGAATTTATAAATTCGCGCCCTGTTGCTGCCACGATTTTCGTAGTAGTTGTGTTTCGGAAGAGAAGGTGATTCTGTGTAAAAGTGGAATTTGTCAATTTGCAGTGCCATGATAAGTGTGTGAATGAAACTAAGTTTATCTGTCGGGGCTTGACGTATGTGCCTGGCACAGCTCGTCAGAATGGCGTGTCTGTCTGCTGGCTTCACGGTGATGATACTGTGAGTGTTGGACCTCGTGCGCTGAGGCCTCTTGCAGGGGCCATATATATGGAGAGAGTGCCCTGTCTAGATCGTAAGTTGAGTGCATTTCTTTAATTTTTTATAGAGGGAAAGGTCTTATAATTACAGGAAAAGAATCCTTCTGCTTCACTGGACATTTCTGAATTCCTTTTGATCTGTTATCAATATGCCATATTTAAGGAATGGATTTTTCAAAGGTAAACGTTTAGAAGTATTCATTTTTTATGCATTAAAAGTAAAGTATATGCTCTGAAAAGTAGGAAATATATTGAAAGGATGTACCCACGATTACACAAAGTAGTTGGCGGATGTCTTGTGCCTGGTTGAATAAATTGCAGTATTATGTGTCTTTCACCAAGGAAATACATATTTTTCCTACATTACTGCCGTTTTTCCTACAAAACTACACTTTACGCAGTATATTTTTATTTGCAAGAAAATCGTCTGTTGTGCTGAGGTTGTTTGACTCTGCGTTTCAGTGATGGTTATATGTTCTGAACAGTACATAAATGTCACGTTAAGGACAGTCGCACCATTCAGTGGGCGGATATATGTCGTCGGCCATTCAGATTCATGTAGCCGCCAAGGAAATGGAGGATACACCACGACACTTAAAATGCCTATATCTGGTGCTGGATCATCAAACCAGTGTGGGATTATGATTATGAAATCAGTTGGTGAAACAAACCAGTATGTATTATGTCATAAGAATTTAGGCTTTCTGATAGCATATAATTGAGAAGTACAGTCTATTACACAGATATATTATCAAGTATATAAGAGCAATCTGGCATTGAAACAAATCCAAAATTGTTTATACTCTGAGTTGGAATTTGCAACGTCCAAATCTGTGTTAGTGTTGGAATAAAATTTCGCTCAAAATTCCAAAGGATTTGTTATTTCCTTTGTACGTCCAGTTTGTCATAATCACTTTATATGACGGTACCTAATTATGAAATAGTTAATTAATTTAGTTTTATTTCTTGGACGTTGACAGGACCCTTATGTCGACAGTAATTGTGATACAACAAAACCCAATCATACAGCGACGAGGCGATCGTTCAGTGAAGATCGGATGCTTACTGAATGCTAGCTTTCCTCGAAACGTGACAGTAAATGCAAGCCTTATTTTGACAGGACCAGAGTAAGTAACGTTAGGCTATACAGTTCTCTCTCTCTCTCCCCCTCCCTCTCCCTCCCCCTCTCCCTCCCCCCACATGTTTTATAAATGGTTTTATATAATCGTGAGTGTTATGGATTAAGCCTTTTGCCTATTTTGGTTATGAGGATTAAAAATCTTCCTTCTATTGAAATGTGGGAGTAGGAGGTAGAGGAAAATGGGAGGAGGAAGGATAATGAAGTGCCCACGCCTGTTTATTCTGAGCGTGGAACTTTGCTACATTTTAAATGGTGGGAACATCAAAGACATTAAGTCATTTGGAATACACCTGTTTTTGAAGCCACCGTGAATAAAGTATTACAGAATGCACACTACGTTTGATAATGATTTAAGAACCTTATTCATGATTTCTTTTCAGCAGCCAGTCGGGGGGTAGTACTATCGTTGTCAACACAACTTCCGTTCCTCCAACTGTGCAGATCCGTATCGTGGACCACAGTACGGGAAATCCAAACACCAAAGAGGCCCAGCTGGGCCAAGAACTTGAATTTAGGATTGACGTGGATCCTGACAATGGTAAAAGAATCTGTGTTGTTCTGGAACATTGTTTCTTTGTAAACCGCTGTGCAACTTTAAAGTTTTATATTCGCATATGAACTGCGCAGTATAGAGTTTGACTTATAAATATATGAGATTACATTAGATTCATAATATCTTAATTCTTAAGATGGCTGTCTTCTGCGTTGTTGCACCGTGTAGTATGATAGTAGTTTTGTGATGTTTCAGACGGAAGTGATCATTGCCATGATGATGGAGGCAGCAAGCAACTCAGAAACATCAGTAACCTTCTAACAGACTAGTGATGTACAAAATATCTTGCATAATGGCAGTGATATTTTATGATAGATGTCATTGTGACTGCATAAATAAAAGTAGCCGTTTTGAAAATTAACTCCGTTTAGGTTCAGACTGGATGAATTTGTAATGAAGTTCTTTACTAGGATGGACTAACTTTATTCAGATATCTGGCCATTGAAGACACCTTCAAGATACTAATTGTCTTCCGCATGCAGCGATTTTAAAACTTGCCTCTGAATTTGTTTGTGTTTTAGGTCCATTCGACATCATGGCAGGTCATCTAGTAGCAACCAGCAAAGATGGAAGTGATTCAATTCTGCTGCTGAATGATAAGGGCTGTCCTCCTGATCCTCTTACCTTTCCAGCTTTCAGCAAGGCTGGTCCTAATTCCAAGTCTCTTGTGGCGAACTTCCGAGCGTTTAAATTTCCTCGTTCGCTTCTCGTTCGCTTCAGCGTCATGGTGCTGTTCTGTCCAGGAACATGCCCTCCAGTAAGTTGACACATTTCTAACAACAGGTTTTGTATTACGAGCATCTGTTACCCAGTACTCATAATTCATCATCACTGCATCATTATTAGTCCGATTAATGTAAAATGGAATGCTGTAGTGGGGGAGGGAAAAGACGGCACAAGATGAAACAGATTGCAGTAAAATTGTTCTTCTCAGTTTTTTCATCTTATAATTTCGTCTGTTTTATTTAGACAGACTGTGGGAATGGAATCGTTGCTTATGGTCGACGCAGAAGAGAAATCGCCACCAACGCCACGCTGTACGAAGAAATGCCCCTGCAGACGGCGCTCGCTGTTTACAGTCCACAGTTGCTTCCAAGCTCACTTTTAGCAGCTTCCGAAGCGAATGGCAAAATTATAATTGGAATTGAAGGTAAGATTGTGGTTTTGAATCTGTTTAGTAAAATGCTGATTCATTGTTCCTCTAAGTAACTGAAACAGTAAGTGTGATAATAAATACTGCGGATAATAAAGGTCCAGGTTTAACGTACCAGTAAGTGAAAAAGTACTTTGTGTGTTGTGTTTTGCAGATGCACCAGGTTCAGTCTGTGTATACTTTGGAGCTATAATTGGCCTTGTAATCGCATGGCTCCTTCTGCAATTCTTAATACTCGTTGGCTGCTACTTTGTGGTTCGAGAAAGGTACAAGAGGAGGAGAGATGACGACAGTAGCAGCATGCAACACAAACTGGAGGACGACTTTAATGGTTTTGATAACAGTCGACACGTTCACTGGGCTGATGAGGGAAACTGAGGTCGGTGTGTGCTTAATACACTCTGGAGTTGTCGAAAATAAAATACGCAAAAACACGGAACGTGCTGTACACAACTTAGTTTACGGTGTCCTCTTCCCAATAATATACTAGTTTGCAAGATTTTAATTTTGCTTTCTACAGTGTTATAATAATGCAGAAGTCACTAGATACGTTATCCTTACCCATTAACTTGAATTTCATATAAATTTCTCATTTAACGTAATGGTGTAGTGGATGTCACGGTCAGGAGGTACCCAGTTCAAATCTTGCACATCTTACCAAATTTTCAGTCTAAATCCCTTGATGTGATTGCTGGGAAATATACCAGGTTCCTTCCATATCCTCACCATCTATTACCATCCCGTTGTCGTATTTTATACTGCTGAACGTCAGCATTTGTTACAAAATATGACTCTTCTGTTAAAGTTGGCCAGAGCTGCTTTCTCCTCAGAGTTTGTCCAGTTTTTCTTTGTTGTACAAGACATTTATACGACTACTAGGAAAAGAAAAGATGTACGTTAAATAGTCAACAACTGTTGGGTTTATAATTTTCTCCGGTATATAATAATTTTGCTTTCCTGCTAAAGCACTTAGTTTGGCTGGAGAGGACGTAATAGAGGTTATAGACTGTGAGCTTAAAAAAATTGTTAATATTATTGTCGTGCTAGAATATGCAAATGAATCAGTCAGTTTTTATATGAATTATTACATCTGCCACGAGAAAATTAATTACGCTGGCTGTTTCTGAATATTGGCAGGCCTGTTCACGCAGTTAACTGCATCATTATTTCCTGTGGCACGTGGGTTATGTAAGCTGTTCATGATGGGGAGAAAGAAAGGCAGCAGGACCATTTATGCATAATTTAATTTTCGCTCGTCGTGTATCAGACTGACACGCGCGTCACAGACGTAAAAGAAATGGGATGGTTTCAGGTCGTCTAAAACGAAGTAAGGCGGCTTCTCTCATTTATTCACGTGCTAAGACGAATCTCAGGAAGTAAACTGTCTGTCTGTACGTTGCTGTGATTTAAATTTGACAGAATACAGCGTTAAGATGGATCACAGAGAGATTGTTGGTGAGGATGGGAGGCGAATAGAATTCGGTCTCGGTTTTATCTAGTGGAAAGATTGAAAATTGGATTTATGAAAGAGAATTTGAGAATTATGTGTACCACATGCTCTGATGATCAAGAAATCTGCATTTTTCCCTCAGAATGTATTTTTGGGTTTTGTAACATTCTCAGAGCAAACAGCAATTATTTTCTTAAAAAGTTCTCCAATTTATCTTTGTAATGGAGAAGTTTTGTGTTTTCTTTGTGGTACGGACTGAATTCTTAAGTAACATTTAGATGAGCTTTGGCTTCAAAGGGTTAAACAGGTTGCAGAAAGTTACTAAGTTCTGAATCTCAGGGTGAATTTAAGGATGATAAGTAGCCTAAAAAGTAAAATTAAATAAAAAAAGTATTTTTGAATTTATTTATGCAGCCAAGACATTTTGTACCAACTAGGGCTAAACAGTGAAAGAGTTAATAATTATTTTTCGTCAGCTTCCCTCTGTGACGTTGCTGTCACATTGCGCACAAGCTGTGTCAAGTG
Organism: Zootermopsis nevadensis; assembly: GCF_977971745.1. Lineage (NCBI taxonomy): Eukaryota > Metazoa > Arthropoda > Insecta > Blattodea > Termopsidae > Zootermopsis > Zootermopsis nevadensis. Next base: position 302,233 of record NW_028259163.1, read on the forward strand.
GAGATTTTCAGACTTTGCTTTGAGGACATGCATAATATTACATGAAATTTTAACACCTGGAGATATTGATGCACATGCAAATATTTTATTGGTAATGAACAAGAAAGAATTGCCAAGGTATTTTTGCTATTTCATGATGAGAAAAACCATTTAGCAGAAGTGATTTCTCTCAATGTTCCAGTAACAGATCGGTCGAGTGAAGAAATGTATTACAATACATGTACATTATTTTATTATTACAAGAAAAATTAAATTTTTAAAGCGTCCCTTTCCATTTATCTATCTGAACCTTAAGTACACTGAGATGTGTGGAAGAGCATTCTGTATTGCACATCTTCTGTGTAGAGTGCAGACAATTTGAAATGTATTGTGTGATACATTGTTCAAATCAGACATGATATTGAATTTACGACAGTAGAAAAGATTTTTTCTAGTTGCTGATATCTAAGTAACACATTGTAGGGTTACTCATTACACATTTGTAAGAATATAAACAGCAGTTTTGCAGGAGTTATCGACAATAAATAAAACAGCTGTATTCAGACATACATACATTCTGGCTATTTACAATATACAATAATTTATAGAATAATTCTTTTTTATTTTACAGTTCTCTTCAAGTTTCAAAACTCCCACCAGATTTTAATGGATTTATAATCTAATATTATTTTCCTTCTGAGATACAATGATGTATTCGTACATTATCATCTTGTATCTTTTCGTTGGTACATGATTCTGAATTATGAAGGACTTTGGTCTACTGGATTCTTTATATTCTTTTACAATATTGCCTGCAGAGGGGCCTGATTTTGCCTATACATAGTCTGTCTAAATAATTCTTTAAACTTATTAACATACACATTGTTCCTTTATAATTTTTGTTTTATTCACACAAAATCTAACATCGCTCACCACAGTTAGGTTATGATACTTTTTTACATTACTCGCTAGTGTTTTGTTTTTAGTTCCTCTTCTTGGTTCTGTACATAAGCGGCTTGTTCATTTTCTTTGTCATTGACTTTTTTCAGTAAACAATAGAACAACTGATCTGTAATGTTTCTTTTAATTGCACTGACATGCCGTGGTCCCCGCATTTTATGTAATAACAGCGTACAGGATTTTAGGCCCATTATGTTCACTGTTATGCAACAAGCTGACTTTCTCTGAAATATTAATGGCATATTTTTTAAAGGATTTTACGAGAATGGATTATGCTGTCTGCCTTGTATTGTTCTCTGTGGTCAGCGTCATGATGTACAAACTGAGACTGGCCAGATCCGTTTTGTTTTATTGAAACCGTGCTATGGATTACAGTCAATAAACTTAGGTGGTATTAATATGATTCAGTATTATGTGATTATAGTGCTTATGCATGTATCATAAGCATTTCCTACTTGTTTTGATAGTTGAAAATGTAACAAATAATTATGTATGACAATTTTTTTCAAAATGCTGTCACACAGTTGCATAGTGAAAACTCAACTATGTGTTTTTGATGTGGCTGAAAACTCAGAATTATTTTGTGTTCGTCTTACAGGCATATTTAAAATTAACTAAAAATTATGTATAGGATGCACACCTTACTTTGTTTTATTAGATATGACAATTGAAAGCAATGGCCACATAGTTTCATACAATTTTTAAATTTGATTGTAGATTATTAAATGTCTCATTACATATATACAGTAAAAGGTCTGGTAATCGACCCTCGATTATCCGACTCCCGCATTAACCAGTCGAATTCCGATCGTTTCTACCGTCAGTAAAATGAAACCGCGCGGTACGAGATACTTTCCCGCCAACGCGTTTTTAGTCAACGAAAATCGTGTGGTGAAAAACTGTGTAGTAGTGTGAATAGTTTGTTATATTATTGTATTGTAAAGTGATAAATTAATAAAATGGCTTCCCCTCGCGTATTCGACGTATCGGCTTATCAGACGTACGGTTCCCCCCATGTAAGTTAGTTAAAAGAGGTTCCACTGTGTGTTTGAGGTTTTCAGCATGCCATTGGAGTTGAAATATGAAACAGAACTGTCGAATTTTAGATCTGTAAATATGTGTACAGCAACTTTCAAGTGGAGCTGACTTGCCGCGTTTTACGTTATTTATTGACATTGTTTCAGGTATGTATATAGAATAAAACGGGAAGTTGATCATGAGTGAGTTTGTAGGTTAAGGTTTGGAAGGAGGCAGTTATGGACTATTTACGGCTTCAAACCCAACATTTGCCTCAACAGAGTAAGGGAAACCTCAGTGAGGATAACCTAACCTAGCCCATCCGAGGTTTGAAGTGACTTCCTGTTGAATTCATTTCTATAGCTTTTACAATTACATCACCCTTCTGAGTACCGGCTGAAGTGTCGGTACATATTCAAGTTTTTATTGCCTTTTTTTGTAGTGTATTTCCAGGTGAAAGTTCATGTTTGTATAATTATCTTTGTCAAGTAGAATTTTGGCCATTGCTGTCTTTATGAAGTTTTTAAATATCACTATCTTGAATTACAGTTGCCAACGTGGATATGTTTTGACTTTGTATGAAATCTAGGAACAGTGATTCAGAAGCATTTTAACAGTTGGGCATTCCCAAAAGCAAACTTTACTTTCTTTGGGTGATTGTAATTTTGGAGAAGAATTGCTTGCTTCCTCATTGCTGCTGATTATTTCTTTTTTATTTCCATTTATGTTATTTATTCCTTGAAAGCTGTTTTATACATACGATCCTCTCACTTCTGTATTAATTCAAATCCACAAACATTTTTATTCCAGTTTGTAGTTCCCAGTAGTAACTGCAATTATCTGAATCACATTATGCTGCATCTTCATATACAAAACCTAATTTCATTGACTCGTGACATTTTAAATACACATCTTTCACATTGTGGTATACATTTTTAATACACCTTACATTATATAATGCATTTTTCACCTAACAAACTCCACACCTTTACTACAATTATCTTCAACCATAATTTAGATTTATTTATACAGTAATAACTCCTTTTACATGAAGGATTGAATATGTAAGAGAACCAATAATTTAATTCTGAATGTATGCATAGATACCGGAAGTGTTAATGTCTAATTAACATTTTATCTTTGATTTAATCAACATCCATTGCCCTATGTGCAGATATTGCATGAGAGTCATTTATGGTACACATTTAAGTAGTGACACCAGACGACGTGCTTTCAGCTTTCTGTAGTGTTACAAAGTGTCACAAAAATAAAGCAGCACTCATTGCTTTAGAACATAAAATATCAGCTCTTATGACTTCCAAAATATCTATACCAATGTCCAGAATACTTTCTCAGAATTATTTTCTTTTAGTCACGTAACAGTCGTGGATAAACGCATGTGCTTCGGAGCAAATTTGTTGTTCAAGCTTTGCTTATACTTGACAGTTCCTGGAAGTGCATATAACAGTACTCCAGAAACATGCAGTTACACATAAATTAGTTTCGTGTCGTATATCGGCCGTGTTTAGAAATGATCCAGTTTGATCTGCATCATATTACAAAAGTGTAATGGGGTAAACATATCATAATTGAATTTAAGCAAAGCACCATGGAAAATTATGAATGTCATACTTTTAACGGAGTGTTACGTCCAAAGTCGTGTTATGCGCATTAATAAAACGTTTGTCCCAAAGTCTAGTGTATTCCGGTAGATTCTGAAGAATTTACTATCAATAATTCTGTAAATCTTGTGTTTTGAAGAATGCGACATGAATCCAGTATCCTGAGTTTTACATTTAATGATTTTTAATTTATACCTGGAAGAACGTTTGAATCTGACAGATTATTTGCTAATAAAATAAACTAAAATCGAGCGTTCCTTAACTTACACTTACAGATAAATGAAGAAGTGAACAGAAGTAGGCAGCAAATTCTTATTTTGGTACTTGGCTTTCGTAACAATATAAGACAGATACAACAAAGATAAAAATATCGAGAGAGATCATTATTTTAAATGTGCAACCCTGCGAGTTATTTTTATTTTTTAATATTGTTTTCCAACAAACTTATTTTACTTTCAGACCGTGTCTTGTTATGACTGAACGTCCCATGATTACCCAATTTGGGATAGTCTTTTCTTCTAAGTTGTCACTTAAAGTAAATGTGTCATTTTAAGATAATCCTTACATTCAAATACTAAAATTATGCAGATGTTTTGTGGGGCGGAAACACTGGTAATACTGCAGTTTATCTTACAAGACTGAACTATGATGATTCAAACCCTGTTTCTTATTATTGAACACATGGTACATTTTGCCAGGTATGCATAAAACATAAAATTAGTATGTAAATCTTTTAGATACTTATCAATTCCTGACATAAAAATAATGTCGGACAAAATGGGAGATGGTTCTGCTCCTATCAGATTGACTTGTTTTGTGTTTAGTGTGTTTAAAGGGTGGCAGCTAAGCTCTGAAATAAGCAACTCAAATGGCATCTGTCAGGGAAGGGAGTAGAGCCAACATGCAAAACATTATTTTTATGTATCAGAATTTACAGACAATGGAGGTCCAACATAACTGTGATTGTTACTTTATTGTGGTAATCCCCTGTAATGGCGAGTGCATATTTACTCTGAACAAAGAAATATGGACACTGGCCGTCACTTGAAAAATTATTTTTGTCGCGAGCCTTCGTCTTTCGTGCAACAAGAGATAGTTACAACAGCCCGTCGCTTGTATGTCGGAAGTACCTCTGCCGTTGTGCTCTAAGTTTGCCCGTGCTTAATACTTAATATGTTTCAGCGTACAAAATCCGAATGATTAATGCCGTCCATGGCTGTACTCAAAAAGGATATTTAAATTAACTAATCTGATCTCTGTATGCATTGCAATTACATTGTGTCTGTTTTTGAATTTTACTTCATATAAAACTTCCTGAACAAGTGATCCTCATTATCAGAAAGCTGAAGACATATTACATTTTGCTTCTGTATTTTTATGTGATATATGTATTTGAGCTAGGCCTACGTTTTCCAGTCCCAAAGGCACGAAAACATACAAGAGTTCTTAAAGATTTGAGGTTTCATGGCAGTGAGGATAATGTTATTCTGGGGTCTTGTACCATGTAGACTCATAACCATCTTCAACCTTGAAGACAGAGACAGTATGTTTCTCAAAAATGTTGGCATCAGAACCCAGAAAAACAACATCAGTTGTTTTTAAAATCTTATCAATTTTTCTTTTCTCGTTAAAGACGCTAGATTTCTGTGTGAAGTTCCCATTCAGATAATCTGTTTTTCTCAATACATCAGATCTCTGTGCCTGGAAATGTAATATCTGAGAAAAATATCAGCGTAATAATCACGAGTGAACCTTTTTTTTTTAATGCCATCTTGACCCAAATATGTGCCAAACTGGGCCACAATATTTGAATGGAGATATTACAGTATATTCTTATTAATTAAAGGCTTGGTTCCTATAATTGACATAAGCAAAGCCTCAAATGCAGATGTTAAGACGTTTTACACTGACATATTTATAATCATCTGAAATATGTTATTTGAGACCTTTAGAATTTTATATTCTACTTTTACATAAAGAAACCACGAGAAATCTACTTTTGCTCGTAGGCAGCGTGAACTATCCCTTGTGCCCTAGAGTCCGATCATGTCGGCGTTTACTACTCTGTATCATGATTCGTCTCCATGGCGTATACACAGGGATTATTCATAATTTTTAAATGGGCCAAATGAATTTAATGTTTGGGTACTGCACAATTGAAGTGCTACTTCATTAAATTGACACGGATAGAGAGATTTATCTTGAAATATTCATATTTTAATAATTGTTCGGTATTAACATTTATTATCCATGTGTCATGGTTTACATGTGCTTCAGCAGCCGAACTGTGGAGTTTGTCACTGGCAGCCTCATAACACGAGGGTGTGCGCCCCGGTTGCCGCAAGGCGTTTATAGGTTAGGATTATGGAGTAGAAGAGAATTGATTGATGTAATTATGAAAGTATAGTCCCCTCAACAAGAGACAAGAAAAGTTATTTAAATAATTTAAAAAATTACCAGAAACATGCTCATGAGCTAAGTCACTTGTAGATTGCAGTTTTAATGATTACATTTGATTATAACTTCCTTTATAAAATCACAATTTCAATTACAAGGAAGATTCTTCTACAACGTTAGCAGTATTTTGGATTTTACGTTGTTTTCAACGAGGTTTAACTGCAAATCCACTTCATAATGACTTATAATCTGCGGCAATGTAGCAAAATGTTGGCATCTAAATAATTAGGATTTGAGGTTCTTATCGCTGTGAGTATGAAGATGGCTGTCATCTAGGTTGTAGCGCCATGCAGTGTGGTCTACCAGACTACATGGCGCTACAACCCATCTTAATTTAAATATTTCTTTTTGAAAACAGCCATTGAAAATAATTGCAGTTGTCCCAGAAGAAATATCTTACAATTGTTCGCAATTAAATTTGAAGCAAATTAAAAATAAAATTAAAATCCCCATACTGCAGGGGTGCCAACTGGAGTGTGCATAAGATGTGAACCATGGTCAATGAAGATTAAAAATAATGTCGGACTTATCAGGGAGGTAATGTTTAGTTCACTTATTCTAGCAGCATGCTTCTTAATCATGTATCACTGCAGTTAAAGATCACTTATCATAAATTTCGATATATACATTTGAAAAGAGGGAAAGAGCGAGTTTATACAGTAATTTGCTTGTGATAATTGACTTCTAACGAATAAGAATTAGGGGTAATGACATATTCCAATTCCTCAAGAACTAAGTGATGTTACTCTTTGAAACCACGTCTTCAGTCCTCCACGTGTTTACGTTAACGCTCCCACCGCAATGCCCCAGAACAGTTCATTCCGAAATCAGTGTCTGCCGTCTAATCCGCCCAACAGCGGAGCGACACTTTTTACCGAAGCTTTCATGATTCATCAAGGCGTCAACATATAGAAAACATGCATTGTTTTGGGGGGAAGTTAAATTGAGGTTATGTAATGTACACAAAATAACACAGATTCATTCATTATGTACACATTCCACAGCGCAGCGTAGGAGAGCACCCACCGGCAGTAACTTAATTAACCACACCTCTGTGACAGCGGTCAGTTTCTGGGTCCATACGACAGCCTCCCTCGGTTTTGTTACTACGACAGACAAAGCGCGAAATTTGAATTTTCTTCAACTTCAATACTCAAGATACAAAATATGTTTCATGCATTTAAGGGCACTGAATATTTACAAAAACCAACGTCCACGTCTGTTTCTGTCGGGTAGCCAAATCCAATTTTAGAATGTAAGTTACGTTAATAAATGCACGAAAAAGTTTATACAAGAATTTAATTATGAAAGGAAAACGTTGTTATTAGGTTAGAATTCAAGTTGTAAGTGAGAAAACAAATTACTATTAAAAATAAAAATATATTTTTAACTGATAGGCAAGAATGAAAAGATGTAAATTTTCAGTTGTAAATGTAACCCCCTAAATGCTAAAGAGGTTCCTCTTTTTTTGAGATTGAAGACGAGGCAGATGAAACAGAGGATTACGTTCTTTTCAAATCGTCAGAACGGAAGTAAGTGTAGCTAATATTTCATGAAAGTCGTGGTCCATACGAGATCACACGCGCAATTTGAGTGCAGACTCTTATTGCAACATCCTAACATATCACAGAAAATTATCCATTAATGAATAGTTCATGAAGAAATTACGCAAACATTTTAAACTTCGACATGTACTTGTAATATTACGAATAATTTACGATTTTCGAAACGCGACGTATAGTGATCAGTTTAGATTTTAAGAAATATCCTGTCTGTTGTCAGTGGGTGGCTTCATATGCATTCTGAGGGTTCCAGCCACTTTGAGACTCAAGGTACAGGAGAAGATTTAACTAGTACGAGTTCCTACAAATTTCTCATTATCCACAAAGTTAATGAAGTCATTCTTTCAGACTAACACGAAATTCACAGCTCTGTTGCTTTGCTAATAGCAACGAGAACTCTGATTGCAACAGATCGTGGTTTCTGACCGACGAAATATCACGTGACTCGTCAGCTTAAATGGGAGTTGTCTCGCTTTGCCAGTCTACAGAAAACTATAAGATCACGGCTAAATTATCTTACAGAGTGAACAGAGATCTCGGTTTCATCGCTAAACTGAATATCTAAAAGTGTGAAAAATACTTATTATGACGGAAATGAATCTCCTAATTGTACAGTCTCACACACAGAAATTAATTCAAGGCTGACTGAAGAAGCTGCTACAGGCAGAACAATAGAGAGTGTGTGTGTGTGTGTGGAACATACATGAATATACGTCACAGATACATTTTCCTAATCATTCATCTAACAGCGCAGTATGTCCACATTTTTACTATAATTAATTTTTTTTTTTTGAAAAAAATCATACTGAATTTATAAACTGCTTAATTGTGGGTGCATAGCATTTTTAGTACCAAGGCCACCAAGGGATTTAGCCAATATCTTACAGGTAACTTTAGTCTCGCTCCGGTCGTCTCGAATCTCGCAGCCGTACATAGATTCTTAGCAGCAGTACGAAATACTACAAAATAATATACGTTGAAATCCATTCTGTATTGACTTTGCCAACATTATCGTTGCATCTGGCAAAAATTGGACACGTCGAAACTTATCATGGCTTTGTCGTCGAGTTGCTGAAGTGGTTGCCGAGAGGTGGTTAGCAATTGCAGCTGCCGTTCTGAGGCCCCGCCGGTTGCTCGGTGAGTCGAGTTCCCTTGGACCCAGCGTTCATGAGGTTGGGGTCTGAGTCTAGACTCTCTGACATCTTGTCGCATATGATGTCGACCAGTCGCTCAAATACTGCCTGCAAGCAACATTACGTGCATTTTTATTGGCTCGCGTGTGCGACGATGAGATTTTCTTCAGTTGTAGAACAAAACAAGAAATGATTAGTTCACAAAATCGGTACAGTAAAACCCTTCAACTAAGACCGAAGACTGAATACGACCATCTTTTGGGTCGCAGCATCACGTGGTCTGGTAGAAGTTTGCCGATAATTTACAGATGGATGCTGCCTCCATCGTCAGGGTGACGACTAAGCCGTTCCTTACTACCTCTCCCAACTTTCTTGCTATATTTTTTGTTTCCTTTCCCTTATTCTCTTTTCCCTCTTTCTATCATTCGTACTTTTCTTCTGTGCGTGGCTTACGGATTACCCTTATGATGGAGGCAGCAGGCCGCCTTCAGACCTGCCTTTACGAGCGCCTGTGATCTCATCGGGCGGAGAATTACCTTAACGTTAATGTTCTCCTTGGCCGAAGTCTCGAAGAACTCGATTCCAAGCTGCTCTGCGAGTTGCTTTCCTCGTTCGTAGCTGATGACCCGTTCGTCCTCCATGTCGCATTTGTTCCCTACCAGGATCACTTGTGCGTTGTCCCACGAGTACGTTTTTATCTGGGTCACCCTGCAAAATGTTCAACAGTCCGAAGTGTACTAATTCGTTGCAATTTTAAACCTTTCTCGTATGCAGTCGTAAGTTTCTATTCGCAACTGAATCGAGCCACGGCGCGCTGACGTATAAGAAGTTTATAAAATTAAAGTTGTAAATCTTAAGGACCCACGTTCTATGTCGTGTACACATTTTTCAGGAAACTGTGATAACATTTTGAGTTTTGTGTAAGGAAGGGGTTTGTATTAATCTGATATGAATCGAAATCGAAATTAAAATCACCAGACGATGCTTAAGTACCAACTTCCAGAGTAATTTTGATGATGAAACACGTCAGATGAGCCACACTGAATGTTGAAAATTCTCTGCCATTTTCGTAAACATCGCAGTTGCCATCCTCAGGGTGAATATTTGATGACTGGGCTTTTTTTTTTTAAAAAAATATGTAGAGCGGACAACAGGTGGAGAGTTGCATTTGACGCTGCTGATTGGTGGCGGTCATCTTCAGTCGGATAACGGCCTCCTGAGAATGGCAACTGCAATGTTTGTTGAAACGTTACATAATTTTCAACATTCATTGCAGCTCACCCCCAAAAGCCGAGGTTGTACGTTGAAATGCAGCCGTGAAAGCTCGAGGTCCAGAAACGTCGTTTATTAATCGCTAAAATGAGAAATAAAACATTTATTTTCGCATGTCAGAGCTCACGTGTTTTCCAGCTGGTGATGCGTTGCTCCTGCACGGAGCTTTAAATCCTCTGTTCCGTTACAACGAGGTTCAAGGGACGTGTTCCGAGAGAGGTTTCCTTCAGCGTGTTTATTGCGTACTAGAACTTTGTGGGATCGGTGGAACACTGAACACTCCAAAGAGAGTACTGAATACGAGAAAGAATAAGGAACCTCCCAACTATAACCTCCTTCTGGGGTGCTTCGTGGCTTACGAATGGTTGGGCCGTCCATTAACTGCAGAGTTCTGTTCGAAGCTTCAAGGACTTTGCTGTGTTCAACAAAACAATTTACATCGTACGTGTATTTTTATTCTCATTCCTGCTAACTTATTATAGAATAATATAGCAACATTCCTCAGCCACCTCAAGCAGCGACAAGGAATGACTGAAATTTCTCTTGCGGGCTAAGTTGGTACTCACCAATCTTGCACGCTGTTAAAGGATTCCTCATTGGTGATGTCGTACATAAGTATGAAGCCCATGGCACCCCGGTAGTAGGCTGTAGTGATGGTGCGGTACCTCTCTTGTCCAGCGGTGTCCTGGGGAGAGAGGACATTCAGTCTCTGACTCTGTAATTATTTAGTGAGTTTAAATCCATGTTGAACTTCCGACAGAGAGTACAGAAATTCTTCAGTTTGTTAAACATTTATTAGCTCAAACTCGTCAGAATACGTACTCGACGGCTCTGCACCTCATTTCGGTCTACAACTCACTCAGTGGTTCAGTCGATGGCGTGGAAATGGTTGGATTGGTCGTGGCCACCCCGTTCACCAGACTTCGTTTGTCATTTGATCATTTCACTCCCTGAACTTTAAGATTTCGGACCATGTCTGAACAACCTTTTCAGTGAAAATGAGTTAATCAAGAAGACCCGACCGCCAATTGGCTCCAGCTGATGGTCCGATGCCGTTAAGATACGCCGAGGTTCAAAAGCGAGAAGATGAATGAATCTCGGCGAGTGGCTTGTGTCTGTCTCTGAACTTATTAATAGCACTGGAAGTTCGTTCTTTTATCAATGGCCGGGGAAAACTTGAGTGTGGGTTGCAGCTGTTTCCATGGTTACATTTACGGCGTACCAAGTAGGCTTAACAACGAGAGTTGATCCCTGCTGTATTTCTGGAATTATCACAGGAATAGCTCCTGAAGATCGTTGGTTCTTGAGTTCGGGAAGAGATACATTATTTTCAGGAAACTTTTATTTTCTTTCCTCACGAAGGAGTTTTCTGGCTGGAAAGGGGAAATTGTCATTACCGCAATGCTGCATTTTTGTTACAGATTGTCGGATACGAACAATCTTTAATTTCAAAGCCTGGAGACTCTGCCTGCTTCTGAGTATGGACGGACATTTTGGAGTGGGGTTGAAATTTTGGGGCTAATTCTGAAGACTCCTCTGCAGTAAAACTGTGCGAATTACTAGAGGACGGGGCCAGTGAATGTTTTGTCTTGAACACTACGTAGAATTGAGGTGATACGTACCCATATCTGCAGCTTGACTCTTTTGTCATGTCGGAAAACTGTCTTGACCTTGAAGTCGATGCCAACAGTGGAGACGAAAGCCGACGTGAAGGAGTCATCGGCGTACCGGAAGAGGAACGACGTCTTCCCGACGCTGCTGTTGCCAATTATCAACAACTTGAACATGTAGTCGAAGTTCTGGTCCGCGGCGTCCTTCTGCCATTTCTGATCTTGTCCCGCTGCCATCTGTTGGACAGTGGAAAAGAAACCACGACTGATAATTGCGGTTAGATGAGATTCCATGTTCTTAACGGTGGCGCTAAGATGTCGATATTGTTCCTCCATCTTCAATGCTAAATTTAGCCCTGAAGATGGAGGTAGTATATTCCTTCGAATCCTTTTATTTTCGTTCGTATGACCTTGTCACCGATAAGCAATCCGCTTGTCCCGAAATTTGCTATCTTTTGTCGGTTCTTCACCAAGAGGACGTACCGATTTCGGTACGAAACAAAAAATGTTTGAGAAGGAAGAAACTTCCGCTCGTAGAGTACGCCATCTTGACGCCCGCACACATTCTGCGCTCTGGCGTGAGCGTTGGCTTATCTGACGCTGGACAGCGACCGACCAAAGGCGGGCTCTTGTGAAAAGAGTTGCGATGTAGGATTTGAGTTTACCGACGTTTCGGAGATCTTTCTGCCTACATCATGAGGGCGATGAGGCTCATCTGAGCTAATATTTAATTAAGTTGTGTATAATTGTGTGTTTTTTTACGTATCAACGTTTTTGTGTAACCTTATACAAATAGGATTATTTTTTTATAGAATTATATGTTACGCGACTATTTACAAATGATTAAATGTGTAGTACTTTTACGTTCTGTTGGAATATGCATATAAAACCGCAATTTGACACTACTAGTACTGATTACAAGCGTTGGGTTCATCTATCGGTCTGCCTCTCTGATGCCATGTGTCTTGTTACATTTTTGTAATACTGATGTCTTCTGTTACCATTTGTTTCTTTGGGCACATGTGATTACCTGTAAAATTTCCTTTCTATTAGTTTGCCGGTGCTGTTGAATGGAAATGTAAGTTATTCCATTCGAAATACTTTATATGAATTAAGAGTTGGCACATTATATTACTTAAGCAACAGTAGTATTGCCCGAAGATGGCACAGTAATGTCGAAACATGTAGCTATTAATGCCAAAAGTAATTAATCTCTGAAAATAAGTTGTGTAGATGGTAATAATATGTGTTATTGTAAGAACAGTGCCCTTCGGCGCATGGTTTAATTAAGATACAACTTTCAACTTTCCTTTGTTTCCTTTACAGAGAGACGCAAGATTTAACTGCGTGTTAAATATCTCTGAGTTTCACGCCTTGGAAAAATCCGCTTCGCCTCGTGGACATGTCACAGAGCAGCAGTGATCAAAATAAAACTATTTAATAAGACCGCAAAAGCCTTTCTGGAATGAGCCTGCGTGTAGTTTGTATGTGACGAAGTGCGCGGAACGTAATGCGACTCCAATTTTATCTGCTGTAAGTTTACATCAACGCCCATGGGAAATGTGAAAACCCAAGAACTTCACTGGAGAAACACACGTACGCGTACTCCGAGGTGGTGGATGTGCTACTGTTTACGTACTCGACGTTCAGTCTAGTGCTGTCAGTGCGTCGAGGGTCAAATGTGAAGTCAGCGGGGCCGGCTGCTGGACAGTACAGCAGACGCCACACGCCGTACAGGAACGAAACTCCACCGGTGAGCGAAATATTCATTCAACCATTTGTTTAATTACGTGTAACCCAAAGCTCGTCTGAGTATTACGTATTTAAGAATCCAGTCCGTACCGCGAAGAAAACACTACACTTCACCATTACAAAGATCAACTCGTTTACCCTTCGAAGCCGAAGCTCGTCTGAATATTATTTAAGTATTCAGTCCGTACCGCGAAGAAAACACCGCACTTAACCATTACAAAGATCGACTCCTTAACGCTGTTTAAGGAAATAATCGCTGTTTATGATAAGAATTATAGGAAATATACACACAATTAACAGGTGGCACATATATTTACATAAATACCAGTAGGATTTAAAGGGTTGAGGCATATTTGTGTCTTAACGGCGATTGATGCAAAGACACACGGAGCTAAAAGCTAACAGCTGAGATGTTTCGCTTTAAAATTCTAAGGTAATATGCACTGCTGTGTTATACAAAGTTTGTGTTGGCGTAGTGTACGCGGGAAATTTAAAATGAACCGCGAGATGTTCAAAATACAAATTTGATTTAAAAGAAATGGTTTCACGATGACCCAGAACGACAGTATCTGACGAAAGATTAGGGCGGGCGTGGAGGAACGAACATCAGGTGTTCGGAGTGACACACCGGTTACGCTTGCTGTGAACTAGCAGCGTCATTTGACTGGAACGATTGAAGGTTGTGTATACGGTATTACTAACGACGTAGAATGGGACATTTGAGAATTAAATTGTTTATTTTTATAAGGAAAAAATATATGCAGTTTTAGATTTGAGGTGTCTGTTAATCTAAAGATCTGTCGATTCACTTAAGATCGAATCAAGAACCGAATCGCGGGAGATCGTTCGTGGGAAAACTTCAAATGCCAGGTTAGGTTAGGTTTGCTGTAGTCTGGAGCTCAAATTCTATGCTCAAGGTGCTGAGTCTGGTAGATGAGGCATAGCCCTGCTGATAGAGGCAGCAGGGACCTTAGAAACTACGAGACTACACGGCGCTACAACCCAGACAGATAAATTTTTCCTTTCACATATTTAATATTGCCCTGAATAAATGTAGAGTAACTTTATAAAAAATGGACGTCATTCAATCTTTCAAACATTTTGAATAAATGGTTCGTTAGTGGCCCGTAATCCACACCGTCCAGGAAGCAGAAGGGGAGTGCAGTGGATGAAACATTTGTTTAACGACGTCCTTTATAATTTCGATTAATCAGTTTAGTGACAGAAAGGATGAATAGAAAATAATGAATGGGCAAGTGTGTGGAAGGAAGCGGTCCTGGCCTAATTCAAGATATGATGTTCTTCGTTACGTAATTTTCTCAATCCTTCGGTTTTTCCCCGTTCTCACGAGCATATATTTTACTCAGCAGGTGTTTTTTTAAAATGCCCTCTGTCTTATATGCAGTGAGAGATATTTCCACAAATAGTTTAAATAAATATTAATATAAATTACAACATTTGACATCGTCTTGCGTGTCTCTCGACCATTTGCATGTATCTACGAGTCACATGCATAAATAAATAAATAAATTTATTTGTTTAATACACAATTATTGTACGTGAGTCCTCATTGTTATAGTTTTTGAAGTTGTATTTGGTTATGAATTACTTCAGGGAGTCTGTGAACCAATTTCACGTTACACTTAGTACGCACTTTATGGGACCCAATGAAATGTGCATTTAACAGAAATATTTTCAGTTCCTATAAAATACACTGACGAGAACGTAACCTAGACAGTAAAATGGTTTTAACAATAATGTATGTAATTTAGACGGCTAAGGGTGGCCCAGGCTTACCGAATCTCGTTCGAGGCCGGCGCAGATTTTCTGGAAAGACGAAGAATTTGGGGGCAGAGTGTAACTTTCAACGCGTTACATAATATCGTGTTACGAACCTTATCCTTCGGCGCAGAAAAGAAAATTATGTTGTGCGGATAGACGAACCAAGAATCGAACAAGTGATGCCCTGAGTCAGGTTACTTTGCCAACGCATCTAATTCTCCATTACACACATCCCACGAAACACAGATTCTCATTAACTGTTACAATATTCCTTCGAGCAACACCATGCAATATGGCTGTCTCTTGCGAACTGTCAGCAGAGCGCTCTAGTGGCGGTTCAATACACTCTGCTCACAGTGGAAAGCTTCGGGGTATTGATTTCTCATGACCAGTAGCCAAACTCGCCCTGATGTCGAGATTTTGAGTCTATTCACGCCCGCCTTACGAGAATGGACACTTTTAATTCCAGACATAATTACAGCAAAGCTCAAAATGTGTACACCACGAACTGGATCCTTGAGAGTGCTCAACTGTCCGAGAAATTCCAGGCCATTTACGAACCAGTAATGATTATCAGAATGCTCGCAAGACCCTATTATGAGCCATATGAATCCCTGAATTCCGTTTCCCCTGATATCCCGCTTAATATTATCATCATATCTACGCCTATGTCTTTGGAGAGGTCTGTATTCCTCACCTATTGAAACCAAAATGTTTGTGGGCATTTTTAATCTCCTTTGCGTGCTACATGACGGGTCTGGGAGGGTCTGAGTGTCAGGTCGTCGGCTTTTTTGTTTGTTCGGACAAATGATTTTCAAAATCTTTGTTGTCTCGACATTTTTCCGTATTTTTTTTTTGCCAAATAACAGCGTTCTCCTACGGCCTTCAAGCTATGGGACACCCTGTATATGGTTACCATTGACCTGTAAAGAGTTAATCAAGGTACAAAGTTAGTGTAGATCTGCGTTGCTCTGTAAGAAACCGCGTACTCGAACGTCTCGCGTTCTTATTACATGCGGATTGAGGTTATGGCCGTGTGTAGTTTCCAACTCGCTTATCGTGAGGCTTCGCGTAAGTTTGATAAGTCGGGGCGGAGAAAATTGTTGCGGTAGACCAGTGCAAACAACGGAATTGAGCATAAAAACTTATGCCTTTATCTTCAGTGTAACATATTCATTGACTGTTGCCTACAAGTTTAACCGAAGTACATAAAAACTGTTGCTGTTCCTTTCTGCTCAGACCCGATTGTCTGGAATCTGTATTATAAACAGATCAATAAGTCCAATGTATAAATAAATGTTTTGGTCTGTTGGTAACATTGCAGACGACCATCGTTTCCAGTTACATAACCTTAAACACATTTGCTTAAGAATTTAAAGTCGTGAAACAAAGAAGACAGAATTCTGCAATAAATGTTCATTATTCATTTGCTCTTCTTAACCCAATCGATCGCGCTGATAAATCATCTTAAAATACGTTGTTTTAATGCCTGGTTTTTGGAGATAATTTTTTTTTTTAAAATAATTATTTTTCAATTAACCTAACCTCAATACATAAGATCATACGTAAGACTGCACTAAATGCTGTAAAACGTATTTTAGTACAAATTTCCCGTCACTCTTGACGGGTAATTAATTATCCGGTATTGTATAATATTAAAATACATTTTAAGGTTTGATTGTCGTGGATCGCGCTGGATCCAGAAATGTTGTGTTTCCCTCTGCAGCAGAGGGGGAACGGGAGTCAATTTGGAGCCGCTCTGTTTTAATTACAGACACCTGCCACAAGTGGGCAGAAAACAAACTAATGCTTAAACGCTTTCAAGGGCGTACACACGTCCCAGCCCCATTCTAGGAACCATATCGTTCGAGTATCGATATAATCTCCACAGTTTATTATTTCGATTTTATGAGAGTCGTTTGCGCTGTGATTATCAGGAAACAGCTACTCGAAATGAAAATGTCAGTTGACGGTAACAAATTATACGACAGAATAATTCTAAAAGGGCTTTTTAGAACATCGGCAACAGAAATTAACCCTTTGTGGTAATTAACTACACGTATAACCTGTTTTATCAGTCACTAACTGTGAACTTTGCATTTTTCGGACCTGTAAACATCGATTATCTCCTTAAACAGCGTTAACCAGTTGATCTTCGTAATGGTGAAGAGTTGTGTTTACTTCGCGGTACGGGCTGAATTCTTAAATATTACGTACGCAGTGCGTGTCTCATTATAAACAGCGATCATTTCCTTAAACAGCGTTAACCAATTGTAATGGTGAAGTGTGGTGTTTTTTTCGCGGTACGGGCTGGATTTTTAAATACGTAATATTTAGACGAGCTTTGACTTCAAAGGGTTAACCAGTTGATCTTTGTAACGGTGAAGTGTAGTGTTTTCTTAGCGGTAAGGGCTGGATTTTTAAATACTATTTAATTATGGAATAACAAATATGCCATTTGTGTTTGATCTGTGACGTATATGAATGAACTAATACAGTAATGATTGTAAATTATAACAAATTAAATTAAGTGTATACATTTAATGGCGATAAATATTATAAAATATAGTATAGACCGGAATTGGAAAATTAAGATTGTATCAATGTTGTTTATACGTATCAGACAAACTGAATCACAAACCTGGTGATTGGAATCTGAAGTTAAGTGTCCTATTGGTAATTCCACAAGCGACAGCATGCGGGCAGCACTAGTTCGGAGCTGGAACACGTGGTGTTCATCTGAAACGTCGGTTGTTTTTTGTCATTCAGGGAACTTGACAGGCAAATCAGATAAGATGTGTTCAAGAAAGTTTTACCGTAAGCTGCTTTGACGTAGCCCGCCGGTTTGTGGCATGACGAAATCTAAAAGTAACGTCGATTTCATTCTCATTCTTGTCAGAATCGGTTTATGTTAAATTTATCAAGATTTTCTATCTGTCAGGGTTCAAATGATCTACAAAATTTGTACTAATATTGGCCCATAAATACAGAAAGTTTTCCACGGCAGAATGTGGATTGAGTTCTTCTGGGTTATGAAGCCGCGAGCTTCTTAGGAGGAATTTTAATTCATCAGCGACACTTAAAAGACGTCTTTGGCTTGTCCGTGTGTGTCACAGTCTTTTATTCACGAATATACGTGGAATCTTCTAAACCAATACAGAGCCTAGTGAGTACACACGATCGAGACTTTGCGTGTGACCTGTCATTTTATATGTGGATGACGGAGTGAATTTTACTGCGCAGAATAAACAACCTTTAACGAAGACCGGAGCACGGAACAAAGAAGAACACACGGATAATGTGAGGTTTTCATGACGATACGTGTTTAGATCGTGACGTACTGAACTTTTACAGCGTACACTGAACATGGAGGCAGTATCCTTCTCCGAAACGTCGGTAACCGCCTTCAACAACACAGACGTCAAATATCTAGACCATGCAGATATTTTTATCGGTAAATTCACTGAAAATTAATGATTTTGACATAATTCATTCATGGATGTAAGTACGTAGCATCTCGCTACATCGCTTTGTATTCGAGAGGTCCTGGGTTCGAATCTCGGCCAAGATATCAAGTAACTGAGTAAGAACTTGTAACTTCCAGTAGTTTTCCGGGAAGATTCTGGAACAGTACCATAAAACTGGTAGATAACGCTACCTATCAGACCTTTTCGTAATTAATCTTTTGCAATAATCAGTGCCGTGTAACAATGCAGTTGTGAAGCCTCGTTAAATCCAAGAGTCGGCCATTAATTAATGCACGCGGAAACACGAAACTGATTAATATTTCAGTGCGAGAATTATTCTTATCTGCGCTCACTGTTAGTCCAGATCCGTGTTTCAGGAAGTAAGTGAGAATTGCTGGTTAGACATTTCATAAACATTTCCGGTGGCGCTGTTGCCACGGCGAAAATTTAAGCCATTGCTAAAAGCTGCTTCGTACGTCGTCTTAAAGTAAGCCGAAGACTTGAGACTTCGAATGCTCAAAAACGTTTTGCGTTACAAGTCACTGGCGTGAAATTTGAGCCACGTCGAGCTTTGTCTGCGTCATCCTCGCTTTACCCTAAACGTCAAATTTAAGCAAATTTGTGATAATATATTTATGTGCCGGCTGTACAACTTGTGTGCTCAATTTGCCGACTTAACAATGAGAGCGGAGAAACATTCGTGCGCGCGCATCTTTATTCATGCGTGAATAATTATCACGTGTGCGTTTTAATTCCGCTTGAGTCCATGAAGTGGCGAGCATTCGCGTTTCGAAGTCAAAACGATCATCCTCAGAGATTTCTGTCTTCTGGTTTGCACCGTCGTGCAATCTGGTGGAAGTCCACCGACGTTTCGGAGGTCCTTGCTGCCTCCATCATCAGGGCGAGGCAGCAAGGACCTCTGAAACGTCGGGGTGCAAACCAGAAGACCGCACTCACCGCCTTGAGAACCTCAAATCCTACCAAATTATCCTGGCGTCCACCTTTGTGACATGCAGTTACAAGTATTTAACTCTGTTTTACTCAGTCACCAAGTATCATTTGCCATTGCAAGACAAATCTCTAGTTGGTCCACATTGAGGTTCTGATGTTGTGGATATCATCAGAACCTCAATGTGGACCAACTAGAGTCCTGTCAGTTCACGGCTTACAGAAACAAAAATGTGTTTTTGTTCAGAAGGCCTTGAGACCTAGAATCAACTGACGGCGTGTTCCACTGTGTTCATTGTTGATTCAGATGTTTCGGCCTTTGTTTGCTCGATGCCTAGAGCACGTGCAGACCTTTTACGAAGTGTTGTAGCATTTAAATTTATTCCTACCGTCCCACACTTCCGGATGGAGCTCGTAAAAACCGACTTTCCTGGTCCCACACGTTATTGTAGGAAAAGTCGCGAAATGCAATTTCGGAGCCACTGGGTTCATTGTTGTTTGATCGCAACAATGAAACTTTATCAAATCAAAGACGTCTTACTGGTTGGAATTGTAAATAGGTTACTTTAAAATTATTTTATATTTTGAAGAAAAGAAACTCATTGTTGCTGTTCAGATAAATTCGTTTGATAAGATCTCGAAGCGTAGCAAAAATATCGCATTTTTCTTACTTTGCGAGTAAAAGACAATATTTCGTACACGGTTTGTAGATCGGTTAAAAGTACGTCGTGAACGTGACGAAACGAAGACTCACCGTAATTCTTCTGCATCGTGAGGAAGTCGATTGTGCAGGCGTCGCACTAAAGTTTCGTTTGCACTGCTTATCGAGATGTCGAGGTGTGAGAGACGGATTACTTAAACTTTCGGGCGAGTTTTCGACCCGCGCACTGCGCGAAGACGGGGCTGACTGCACGCGTTGTTGCCATGGTTTGGAATACAATCAGCTGTCGCACCCTTGACGACGTGCAGGCCTTCCGCTTCCTGAGTCACGATTGCTGATAGCGAGCGAAGCCTTGCCACGCCACATGTGCGTTCAGGCACTTTCTCCTCGCCCCGGCATCGCCTTCTTCAGATTCTTCCAAAAATCCACGGATCTGAGGCCTTTGTGGAAAGCTGACGGGCGAAAGACCTCCCAGAACAAGTGGACTTTTCCGAATTGTCGACTAAGAGATGTTTATTCCCCCAATGCGTGCAGTGTTACCACCTTTGTTGGCTGTGTACTTACGTGATGATTGTTCTGTTTGTTACAAATACAAATAAATATAAAGTTTGGCGATTATTAGGTTCTTATGTCAATGAGCAGACGGCTTCTCCTTGTGGAAGGTTAAGTATGTATTTTTCACTATTCTGCCAGTGTTTAACCTAACTTTGTGTAGCGAAATTGAAGTGCATAACTCGGTAGCTAGACTAGAGAAATGAACTTCAGAAATCGTCGAGTCAACGAGTTTCTGTGTCAAGTTTCTCTAAGGTAACAGCTGAATCAACATTGACAGGTGTCCTGAACTACATCGCATTTCCAAACGAAACTTTATATATACGAGGTGCGATCGGAAAGTTTCAAGACTGCGCCTATATAAAAAAAAAAACCCCGTACACTTATCTCAGGTATTAAATTCATCCATCACCCTCGAAGTAGTTCCCCTGGGAGTGAACACAACGATCCCAGCGCCGCTGCCAAGCCTGGAAGCATCCCTGGAAATCTTTCTTTGTCAGCCTGTCAAGCACCATCTGCGATTCTGCCTGAATCTCTTCTATCGTCTCAAATCTTCTTCCCTTTAGCTGAATTTTCATCTTTGGGAAGAGGAAGAAGTCACACGGAGCTTAGAAAGGAAGTTGGGGTCGGTTCTTGCAAGATCTTTGAGCTCCTGACAAACGAGAAGTCGATTCTGCTTCTGGTCCTCAGACAGGATGCGTCGCATGTGGAGTTCTTCCTTTAAAATCAGCTGACAGGTCCCATAGCCTATCCCAACAATGTCGCACAAGTCGTTGATGGTACGACGTCGATCTTCGTGAATGGCCTGCCGAATCTTCGTAACATTTTCGGGCGTTGTGCTCGAAGATGGTCGTCCAGAACGCTCGTCATCATCGACAGAGGTTCGGTCATTTTTAAAACGTGAATGCCACACAAAAGTTTGCGGACTCCCCAAATGCTTGCTTTAGCATTTCATAGGTTTCCGTAGCCGTTTTGGCGAGTCTTTGGCAAAATTTTATGCACACGCCATTCCGAAATCGCAGGAGGGTCGGTGTAATGCACTACCAAAACGCCCGTAACTAAGAAACAAATGCTAATTCGATGATGCCGGCTGGCACACTGATTCACTATGAATGTAGGCCGCACCCCCTAGCGGCAGAAGCTCGTACTACATCCGGTTCGCCCGCTATTGACACAGTCTTGAAACTTTCCGATCGCACCTCTTATATAAGTTGTTCTAAATAAATCGACAACGTGATCCCTTGAAGGTTGTTTTCCTGTGGGTTGTTACACCGTGTAGTGTGGTAGACGTTTACAGACGTTTCGGCGGTCGTGAAAGTTGACTTTCGTCCTGAAGAAGTAATCGGTTCCATCACAAGGTATTATAAAGCTACACAGTTGGGAGAATCGATATTATTCTCACCGTTTCTGTGCGTTCGCTCATTCGCAGAGTTCTATTTGTAACCTTCTTGGTACTTCCTGATTGCGCCGAACTTTTTCGCCTGAATGGTCGATACTACTTCAGTGTCACGTGATCGCCGCGGTGATAAATGCATCGCCAGTTCTGGAGGCGTCCTCATGTTACAATTTTTTTTTTTGACTCGGTAATGTCGTCTGTTCTGACTGCGATGTCGTAACGTGGAAGGTGTTTCAAAAGCACGTCATTAAATTTACGTGCCGCCATGAAACATGTGTTCGTGTGTACGGTGTACAATACACACGATTTTCAAGTTACGAAATAAAATGAAAGTGCTGATTTGTTACTCGTTGTGCATTTCTTCGTAAATGTCGTAAAATATCACCGCGATTAATGCCCTGAGACCATCAAGTACATGTTTCTGCAAAAACAGCACACGTCGATGTGTTTACATCTTTTTGGAACGTCCTGTATAAATGATTATGGCTGCTGTTTGAAACTGTCTTCTGTGATATTTGACGTTTCTAGGATGAAAACTTGGAACGCGGTCTTTTGTTGTAGTTTTGAAGGTGGTTATTAAACAATGCATGTAATATTAAGATTGCAAACTAATTGTTGATGAGTATAATTTAGCCCTGAATCTCAGTGAATACATAAAATATTCATTATAGCATGTTTAAGTAAGTAATGTCGACAAACACATAATCGATATCTCGATAATATCGTACAAACTAGAAGTTGTTACTTAAAGCCCGTCTGTTGTAAGTTGGTTTACTGTTCATTTGGCCATGAATTAGCCGACGGCGGGTCTCATTATTGTCAACAATGACTCGGTCAGGGTCTGAAAAACTCGTCACTACGTATTACCAGTTCTAGATCTGCTGTTTGCACAACAATGACTGCAATTTTATGTAAAGGCTATTTCTTCTTGTTATTATTATGACTCCGTTTTGCAGTTGGTCTATTATTGCGACTAGTTCGAAATTTTGCAGCTGATCTGGACGTCTGGTTGTCAGTAGGCTTACGCTAACGCTATGACAGGTCTCGTGTTCTATCGATTCGTCCGACTGTCGACCTGCATCAACAGACTTCCTGCTATAACACGTCGCTAAACCGAAGCCATCAGAACAGGTGTTCGGCTTGATACTGAGTTTATAAAGCACCAGCGTCGGAAATTTCCCAGTTTGAGAAGGAAAGTGCGAAGTAAACAACTTTGTCCTCCTGTGGTACTTGGTTTCTGAGCTACGGAAGTTGCCCTCGTGACACTTTTCCGGGTTTCCAACCTCATGTTTGCTGCAGATCGGTTTATCCCTTCTGGAGGTATCAGCGAACGTACACGCCGACAACTGCTTTCATCGCTTACAGGGAAACTGTGGTTTTGAGACTTCCGTTTCAGATTTAACATCGGTTTGAACTGCTTTAAACACATGCGACTGCAGGCAATACATTTGTCTAGGAAGAGGATGTTTTATCGCAGAAATAACATTCAGAGGGTCATATACTGTGCTAACCGAACAAATTACTCCTGAGTTACATTTTAATCTTATTCTCCCATCGAAGTCTTGGTCGGGCTGTGTGACACTTATGTCTGTATAAAATTTTCATACGAGAATGCACATCGTTTAAAACTCGCTGATGTCTGATCTCTGGACAGAAGTTGGGCGAATTGCGTACAAATCACAGACTTCCTTCAGCTGGAGTGTCGTCACTTATCTTAGAGATAATATTAGATGGGAAGTTTCTTTCACAAGTTCGTTATTCACAACAAATGGGCGTGGTTAGTTCCTGGAATGCGTTTCCAGCTTTGCGTTAAAATCTTCTAACACGATCGGCTTCGTGAATGCAGACGCTTCGAAAACCATTTGTGTTCCCATCATCGTGGTCACTCCCCACGTCGACCCTGATGGTGGAGACAACCAATTTCCGAATCTCTGATTTGCAACTCATCACTGGAGTGCGAGGTTGGGGAACGGAATTAAGCAGGGCTTCAGCTGCTGCTGAGGGCGGGTGTTGACGACGTGTGAGATGATCCGGAAAATAAGTTAAGAGGTTCCAACGAACGCGTGTTGCTTAAAACGAGATTTCAAATTTCATTTTCATATTTTAAGACGCAGTTTATAACAAAACATTGACCTCTCGCTTTTAAGGGATGGCCGTCTGGATTTCATAATGCAATGAAACGACTTTGAATACTAAAGTTACGAGTTAATTTGAGAATTTTAATTAATAGTTCGACAGATACAAAAATAGATCCACACTGAAATTATTTTTGGCAAATTTTTATTGGTTTATGTAAGACAAATTTAAATTAATTTTGGTGGCTTTAGCGCCGATGTCTTGCTTCTTTATAGCGTACATAATTATGAATTAATTATTGGATATTTAATCGAGTTCAAAAGTTTTAGGTCGTACACAACAACTGAACCACCATTTATAAATGATAATATAATAATATATTAGTAACGTTTCAGCCTTTAATTGGTTTAACAGAAGACACTGTTTTGTGGGTATAAAGTGATGGCAATTAGTTTAATGATATTGAAAGAACATTTAAAAATCCAAAACAAATCTTTTTATTTGGTGTAATTTCAAACACTGTTTTGGGATAATGAAGTAATTTTACTACTGTTATGAAACAAGAACTTTGAAGTACACAGGACAAGATGGAATACACCCATTTTGAGAACTTTTTAGATTTTAGTTTTGCATAAAGTGCGAAATTAATTATTTTAAACTGGTACAAGAATTCTCATAATTTTTAATATGAAATAATTTTTATATATGATCGTCCAAGTTGCTATAACCGTACATTTGACTTTTCCTAATTCGTATACATAAATATTCACTCTACTCTTTGTTGCAACGTCATCTGTCTTCAACGTAATTTCATGTATTTATTATAGATGAGCTACATAGAGTGACGATAATGTTAAATATTGTCATATTATATTACAACACATACACAATTCAGTTTACTCTTCAAGTAATTTGACATAATTAGTCTACACGAAGTAAGAGTCACATTTTCTAGTAAGCAATTCTTGTCGAATTATATGAACAAAAAATCCTAGTTAAATATAAACGAATTTTCATCATCGTTATATTTATTAATGTTATTATATCGTCATTATTTGGTTGTTTTGTCTGAAGTAGATTTCAGTTAAAGTAACTTAAAATACACCGCCAGAGCTGAGCTGTCTTTCAGTTCATGTGAACGGAATTAAAAGGACTGGAAAAATAAATAATATATTTGCCAGCTTATTTTCGATCCTAAAAATGTTTCACAAGCAATCTTCTGCATGTTCATATTAAAAATTATGCCACTACTGATAAGTAGTAATTATACCAGTTTCATTAATAAGTCGCTCGCTTTAAATAAAGTGATTGAAATATGTTCAATGGTGCGATTGTTTTCACTTTTCCGTCTTAATTTTGTTATGCTTAAGTAAATTTCGATAATTAAAGTGCTCGAATTTTTTTTACGAGATCATTGAAACATGTTTTCTGTAGTCGTATTTTCATCTATTTGATATACATGTGAAATAATATCTTCTGGAAAGAATCGCCTATATAAATGCAATTGATTTTGTAACCCGACACAATAAACCAATAAAATGATTACGGTACATCACGTACCAATTTTCTTAAAAAAAGATTAAATATTTCTGCTCTTCGATTTTCGTTAATGTTGAAACACTGACCAAAATTTTAACTGTTTTGAGATATTTTTAGGGCGCAGATTGTGGTCTGAAGTCATCGTGACGTCACCAATGTTCGAAGCGAGGAAAATTGATTTATCCGCATAAAATATCACGAGAATTTTAAACGACGAGGATGTGTCAGTGCCTCTCACATCAAAATATTGCACTTTTATGTCTTAGAGAGAGTTTTGAATTGCTACGTTGTTAAGAAAGAAGATGCGGTCGCTTCTGCGAACTTACCGTTTAGCTTCGGATGACTGCAACTTCAACCACCAAAGTATTAATTCACTGGGCACTGTTTGACACAAGAACTGACCGGATATTACAGGCTTTTAGAGTAACTTGACTGCGTTGTATCCTCAAAATCCCTTTTAATGTTGCAGAATTCACTGTTCGGTCCTTCAAAATTCACCCACCGCCAGCAACTTCAGGGGAATACGTAGTTTATCGGTCCTCCCCTCTAACAGTGCATCTACCCACATCTGTACTGGCAGAGAATCGATCAGCTGTTTGTACGCTCACCGCCATATTCGAACAAGAGCCTTGGCTCAACTGTAGTCGTCCAGAGATTGTGACGACGTAATCGAATGTGATATTCACTACCGCACGGGAAGGGGGGAGGAGTCACAAACTCTGATGCAGGAATAAATATAATTATGGACATCATTTACAAATAGGAGGTAGTCATAATAAAATGATTTCTAAAGTATCCTAAAATTCTCTTGGCCACCAAAAAGACATAATTAAGATTTTCACATCCGAATTGTAAGTCGGTTTTGTAAACTGATCGTGATTCAGGTTGAGCGGACGCTTATTTTGTGTTCATGGAACAGCTCACATTTATTAAAGTTTGTGGATTGTTTTTCTTAGCCGCTGAAGTTGATAATTTTGAAGGCTGAAGCTCTCATTTTCACTGGAGTTTTCTGCACTGAGGTTACATGAGTTTTTCACACTCTGAAAAACTTCGTATGTTTTTTTTAACAAATTTCGGGCATCATTAAATTGGAAAACAAAGTTAGGAAATTCACGCATACAGAAAAGTGACGCCTTCGCCAGGATTTGACCTTTGACAGCTGTGAAGGCCGGGCAACACTTGTTTTTTTTGTTCCAGACAGACGGACGGATATAAAATGCATTTATAATAGGCACTCGCAGTAAATGAACGAAGTCCATGGGTCAAATTGCTTCTTACGACGCTGAGCGTCGTTTAACTAGTATATACCATTCTCGTCTTCTATAAATCCAAGGTTTCATATCGTATTTACAAGAATCCGCCATTGCTTCCTATTCTGAGCCAGATTAATCCAGTCAACATCCTCCCACCTTGCTTTGCTAATTATAAGTCAGTTGACTGTTGGTATTTTGCCCTGCTGTAAAGAATGCCAAGAATTCATTACTCAGTCTGGTACAAATGTTTTTCGTGAAAAACGTTTTTAATGACTCGAAGTCTTTCAAGATGCCATCAACACCTGACCTCGTACATTACACGTGTTTATCGCGAACTGCACCATTAATTATGTGATAAAAATAATTTTTTAATTGTCTCAGGCTAATTTATTCCGTAACAGTTTTTTTAAATAGTCATCAAAATGGTTCATTTTTTGTTGGTATTTACACTAAAAAAATTGTGTCAATAGAATGATAAATCATTCAGAATGGCTTGTCCTTCTGGGATGCAACGCCGTTTAGACTTGAAGGAAGATACCAGCGTTTCGCAGAAACATATTGCCTCCATCTTCAGAGCTGATTTGGCGATGCTGAGAAGCGGTTACAAATATATGGGGTCAGAGTAGGATTTGGAGGGAGAATTATTTACGTTACACGTTATATTATTTTTTATTTAAAAATTACTTATTTCCGAAGGTCAAATATGTGTTTGGCTTTAAATGGACCACGCACACATAATTAACTATTGCGTGTTCGCTTTGTAAATGAGTCCTATTTCTCTGACTGCACTGGGGGAAAACTAGTCTCTGAAATAGTAACATTGGAATTGAATCAGTGTCATGTAATTGGTCCCATGGTCGTTCTCACAGAAGCATTTTGGTAAATTAGGTCCATTATAATGTATTCGGAAAGTACCAGCAACCTACGCGCAGAAAGTAGGAATCGTCTGCTCATGCGCACAGGAAATGTGTTAACGTCATTGTTACGTAGCCCAAGATCGACCTATATCGACCAACGCGGGACTGAAAACACTTGCACTGCCATCTATCCACAAGGAACGCATGCTAAAGCCTGTAACATGACATGTCTCGCGCTATCTGTTGGGAGCGGGTGTTCTCAGTGTTATCGATTTTTCTTACTCGTGCTCTGTCCTTGGTGCAATGGCACGAGGACATGTTTAAATCTCGTAGTTTGCTCGACATATTTTTGTTCCGTCTTCATAGGCACAAATTAAGTTTATTTTCGTACGACATAGACAGGTCTAAAACTCAGATGCTGGTATAATTTGTGTATATGAAACATACAGAATTTATATTTGATCGAAGGAGCTGTCGTGGTCGCAGACTGGTCCTGTATGTAGTTTCTGGTTCCCTGTATAGATGATGCACGTGCATTTTGTAAGACGTTCGTGCATTGTTGTAGATCTGCAAGGTTTATTTGGTCCTCGACAACAAAACGAATTAATTTTCGACTTAAGCCCTTCATGCCGAACATATTAATGTTTTACTTCATTTAAACATCAGACAAGAAGTACAATAATTTCAAATCTAACGAAAAAGTAATTCGTTCTTTCAATAAAAAAAGCGTCTGTGTTTAAAAGAGAGTTATTTTAAACAAGGGGGTCCTAGTGTGGTCTATACTTAACAGATGGCACAGCAGCAGCTTTTCTCATGATTCATATACGCAATAGCCAGGCTTTCATTTCGTCCTTGTTTGAGGAAGACGTCGGTGGTTTGTCTGTGATACGAGGCGCTATCAATGACCAGAAAGGAGATTGCAACGAAGCACAACCACTAGACAAGTTTCCACACTGACTGCACTGACCGACGGAAACTCCTTCCTTCCTTCCTTCATTAAATGGTCCGCAAACTGGACTCTCCCCACAAGGTCAGCGGCCATAATCGGTGGATCCAGTTCCAACTATAAGTAAGCGTGTCGAAACGTGACTTCGTGAACACGCGTGACTAAGCGTGACAAAGCGTGACGAGAAGTCACCATAAGTGTCAAATCATGACCAAGATTTTAAAAGCGTGACTAAGCATGACATACTGTAATGGCGTGACGAAGATTTTTAGAACCATACGTAATCTAACAAACTAACCTAACATAACCATTTCAGTATTGCGTATATTCGTAAGCAAATTTTCTCAAATAAATGTGGATAACTTGCAGTAATTTAAATTGTACCGAAACGTGTTAAGAACATTATTCCCGTTGAATTCATACCTAAAAGAATCTCCAATTGCGTTGAACCTTCTGTAAAATATTTGTCTCTACTCGACGTGTTTCGTCACAATTCTTTACCATCATCAGGGATTTCTTTCTTCGTGTTCTCCACTGCCTAAATATAAAACTGGTTACGGTCCTCTGATGATACCGACTGCCCTGAAGTTTCGTTGACGATATTGAATATCACCAGGGAGTTTCAGAATTGCAGTTTTTGAATAAACAATAATATTGATTCATTGCGATGGACAATCGTGAAGCAAAATGAGAACTCTCTTTCAAAAATCAGCAAATATTTAGTTTGTGTTTCATATAATTCTCACAGTAAACAGCGATTATTTCCTTAAACAGCGTTAACCAGTCGATCTTTGTAATGGTGAAGAGTTGTGTTTACTTCGCGGTACGGGCTGGATTCCTAAATATTATTTACGCGAGCTTCGTCTTCAAAGCGTTCAACTTCTGCAACTCTCAAGTGTTTAAAAACGTGGTTACGACTGTGTCGAAACGTTCTGAATACCCGGTGCCAACCCCATTCGACCTGAAGCAAACCGACGCCTCGTTCGGCTGACGTCGGCAGTGCACGCACCTCACCCCAGTTCATTCGGCTTACGTCCGTCGACTCGAGCGGAGGTGTCGGAGTCCGCGCTTTTGACAAGATCGTAAACATCGGAGCGGCCAACGAGAAGTGTTCGATTCGGTTTCGTAAATAAGAAACACAGGTTTTTCGGTGCAAGCTCTGCTTTCGTTTGTTTCGTTTTCTGAAACTTGTGCGCCGCGTGAAACCGGTATAAAGTCCACAGTCGTTTGTTATATTTGTGTCTAAGGAACTTTGTTTAATTTTTATTTTTACATTTCAGAATTAACGTCGCTCCACTTTCACGTTTATTAATTCCGTTGTGTTGACAAATGAATTCAAGTTAAAACGATTCAACGATTGTAGGCAAACAGCGTAGTGTTTTTGTTTCGGCTTTATTAACATTTTGTTTTTGTAGTGTGGGAATTTGAATTGTTCTATAAATTTGTATATTTTACTGCATATATAATAACATTCCCAGAAACATTTATTTATTTGTATATTCTCTCAAGAATTCTTTTTAATTAAAATGTACACGTCTTATTTTAGTATAATCGCATTAGTATGCTCAGGCTATTGAAAATTGGATTAGCGTCGTCTCTTGCACAGGATAAATCCTGAAAGGAATTTCAAAACCCCGCAACATCGGGGGGGGGGGGGGGGAGAGCAATTTCCTAACTTAATTTTCTTTATACGATAAAGACGTGAATGTTTTCCGTGTCATAAAACTGAAGAAAGTTTTTCTCGGTAACATTTTGTACCACACAGTCAGCTGAGAATTACATTTTTAAAATTGAAGTATTAATATTATAAACTTATCCAAAATTCCTGTGTGATTTTGTAAGGGCAATGAAGGCTGATACATTGTATTGTTTCACTTGAAGTTTGTGTATTGACGCTGAATGATCGCGTTGGACGTGCTCGACGTTGGTTGAGTTGGACTAAGCAGCGGGAGGCGGACATTCGAACTTCAATGCGTTCGCTTGTAGACCGAATTCAGGCGCTGATAGAGCACCTGTTTGTGATGAACTGTCATTTGGAGTGGACAAATTTAGGAATGCAAAGAGCAGAAGGTGAACTCTGAATGTATTTAACATTTAGCAGCAAGAATATTAAACGCGCGGCATAAGTTTCTCGGTTCGTCAACAACTTTATTACATGTAACAAAATCTGAAGAAATTATACAGGGTATTCGTGTGTAGTATGGAAGAAGAAATATTTTTATGAATTTACGATATTCGTGGTTATATTACATTCGTCGATACAAATTTTGTTTTTATCAGTTTTGGAAAAATGTGAAAAAATTTATGTAAGTGGCACAAACTTTGATATACACGTCGGAATAATTTTACCTTTACTCGCGAGACACCAGGAACTTGCAGACACAAAATATCTCTTCGGAACAAATCTGTGTGTTGCCACTTAAAGACAGGACAGGACCGGACCGGACCGGACCCTGGCTGGACAGCTGCTTAAAAAAAAGTCAAAATGAAGGTGTGAGAGACGAAGACGGTCTTTGGGCTCTTGGGAATTTGTGATCTCCGACCTGCCGCAAGAAACCCTCCCCAATTGAGAGAAAGCAATCCCCCCTTTTGGATGGGCACCATGAGGGGGTGTGAGGAGAATGTACGTCATCTTCCCTGCTGAAGAGGTCGTAGAATTAACGCTAGGAAGATCCATTTTCCACCAGCACCAGCTGTTGCACCAGCAGTACGAACAGCAATTGCAGGAAGGATTGCACACCATCAGCTTATCCCATCGAGAACTTGAAGAGCATCAGGATCTCGGGCACAGTTATCCTTCAAGACCAGGTGGGCATATATTGACCACTCCACTTCCTGTCTGGCACCACGACTAATAAATTAATTCATATTTGTTTCTATTTTCAGCAAATGCCTTTGCATTAGTAATGTGATAATGAATCCTAATAATCGATTACTTTACTAGATCCGGCGTGTAATTGTAGATTTCACATGAATACTGTATTCTCGTCAAATTATAGGTCATTAGGCCTCACCTTAACCTCTTGAAGTCGAATCTCGTCTAAATAATAGTTAAAAATCCAGTCCGTACCGCGAAGAAAACCCCACACTTCACCATTACAAAGATCAACTGGTTAACGCTGTTTAAGGAAATAATCGCTGTTTATAATGAGACACGCGCTGCGTACGTAATATTAAAACATTTAGTCCGTACCGCGAAGAAAACACAACACTTCACCATTACAAAGATCAACTGGTTAACGCTGTTTAAGGAAATAATCGCTGTTTATAATGAGACACGCGCTGCGTACGTAATATTAAAACATTTAGTCCGTACCGCGAAGAAAACACAACACTTCACCATTACAAAGATCAACTGGTTAACGCTGTTTAAGGAAATAATCGCTGTTTATAATGAGACACGCGCTGCGTACGTAATATTAAAACATTTAGTCCGTACCGCGAAGAAAACACAACACTTCACCATTACAAAGATCAATTGGTTAACGCTGTTTAAGGAAATAATCGCTGTTTATAATGAGACACGCAATGCGTAATATTAAAACCTTGATTGCCGTGTTGTGTATTGGAATATAAAATATGCATACAAACAAAAAGTGTTCCACTATGAAGGACACTAATGCCAAACGCGTTTCGACCTCAAGAGGTCATCATCAGTGGCAAAAAGACAAGTTAATTCATATAATATAAATTTAAAGACTGTGGCTCTTTTAACAGAGCAAAAAGGAAAGTTTATTACAAAATCATATTTAGTAACACCAGATTCAAAGAACATGACCACGACATGAGATTCAACCTAACAAAATCGAGATACGCCGAACACATCCTCGACCGCAGACATGAATACGGCCCCAATGGACGATATCGTGGACGTGTTAAGAATAGCCTCGAAAGGTTAAATGCTTGACATTTTAGAGGAATTTCATAATTGTAAAACTAGAAAGAAACCAAACATCATAAACGAACAGAACGCCCATGACCTCGCAATAAACACAAAGAAGTAAATTTCATATGCGATAGTTGGCCGGCTGTTTCAGGGTTTATATATACCCCACACATTTTAAAAACTGTCAGAGATGCCCACGCATCGTTGAAGTTCATAGGCACAGACGACGCAACCACGGCTCGCCGTAGACCAATAGACTGACAGCTGAGTGCCCAATTTAACTCCTGTGCAACCAAGTCCAGTGAAGTGTTACTAAATGTGATTTTATAAAGTCCGTGCCTTTTGTGCTCAGTTAAAAAGAGCCACAGTCTTTAAATTTATATTATATGAATTAACTTGTCTATTTGCCACTGATGATCACCTCTTGAGGTCGAAACGCGTTTGGCTTTAACATCCTTCATAGTGGAACACTTTTTGTTTGTATGCGTATTTTATATACGCTAAGGGTACGTAATATTTAAGAATCCAGGCCGTACCGCGAAGAAAACACCACACTTCACCATTACAGGGATCAACTGGTTAACGCTGGATTAAGGAAATAATCGCTGTTTACAGCGAGAATCATACGAGAGACACAAATACGAAATTGTTACTGATTTCTGAAGCAGGAGTTAAATTGGCCTTCCGAGGCCAATGCCAACAGAATGAATGAGTCTGAGACACGAAGAGTTCTGTGACACTGTGTGACCTTGTAGGTAGCTGATAGTGTTTCTGAGAAACAGTCTTTATCTTCGGACTGAAGCAACCTGAAGATGTAAACACTAATTCTCCCCAAAACGTAAGTGTAAGACTGTAATCGTAAGAATTGCGGGGCGAAGGAGGCTTTAACACCTCGGACTTAATGCGTTCCTTGCAAGTCTCAAGATTACAGTCGCGTACTGCACGTACCAGTCCACAAAGAATATCAGAATGACATCGACGAATCCAGCAGAACTCACTAGAATTTACTGATTCCAGCGTTTGTTCTGCGTCGCAGTTGCCAGCGAAACTTCGTTTTCGATAAAGATCAACAGGAATTTAGTATGGAAGCTCTGCGTAAACCAAACTTCGTAATTCTTACTAATTGAATTATTGAATTCTCTGTCTCACTTCTGCACATTTGTTTCGCGGGAAAGGTCGTCGTGTTATCGGAGCTAATTTGAAGCTGCGATAAACAACGCCAAGTGATGACTCGTTCGTCTGATCCCGTTACGCGCAAATGCGCTTTTCGACTGTCTTTTGTTTACCGGGCGAAAGTGCGCGTCTCTAGAATGCAATTGGCAGCTCCTTTAATTTTTTCTTTTATTGTCTGGGGGCAGCTCGAGGCCCTTCAAGCGGTGAAAAGCCAAAATTGTCCGTGGTACGAGTAAAGGGCGGCTGAAACTCTCTTTTGACCGTAAATATTCATAATTAATTTAATAACATAATTTTCAAGTGTCGCGGATAAATTCTGTGTAAATTTGTTGAAGTAACAAATTTCTTTCTTTCTTTCTTTCTTTCTGCCAGGAACTGTGTGGAGTCCAAAGAAAAGAGTACAACAGAAGAATCAGAAGCCGAAAGCGAATCAGAAGACGAGCAGAGGAGAAGACAAAATGGCTGCCGGAGGTGACATCACGCTACGAGACGTCAGCCATCCGTCGTTAAACGACGCTCTGAAGGCGCACAGCTCCGTGACCTTCAAGCTCGTACGGACCGGTGAGTACTCTAACCAAATATTGCGATGTTCTGCGGTAGGGACGAATCCGTGCGTTCACATGCCCCTTTAGCTTGCAGGCAGAAGGAAAACAGGAATGAGACAGTTAGTTACGAATAATGTTTTTAGAATGGATAGTAAATGCTTTATTCTGTTTTGCCCGCCACGACATCTCTGATTGTCCAGGTCAACTAACAGGGTCAGGGTTGGCGGAGTTAGGAAATACGTAAACAATTTTGGTGGGGAAATTGTTGCATACGTCAACTTGGAAGACCGTGAAGGAGATGGATGGATAACATTGAAATTGTATTAGGTGGACGCGATGTGATATGAGCTCAGTCTAATTGCGTCACAGGCCTTGACATTAGCTGGGTTCCTCTGTACGAGTATCAGCACTGGGTTCGAGTCCAGTCCTTTGAGTTTGTAATGTGTTCCCTCCAGTTATAATGGCGAGTGTCGTGCTCATGTGAACAATCACTCGGCTAATTGCCGTGTTAAACAAACAGCCCCCAGTCCCTTTATGCTCGGTTAAAATGCATATTTTTTATGATTTGAACATTGGAATTAAAACTATTCTTAAAATGAGACATGCTAATCGTGATGTTTGATTTTTTTTTTTAAATTCTAAAAATCCGTGCGATATTTCAGTTTTTCGTGGCGTTGAGTACGAACTCATCTGTGTTCTGGGTTGTAGCGCCACGCAGTCTGGCGGAATTTTACCGGCGTTTCGGAGGTCCTTGCTGCCTCCATCATCAGTACGATTTAGTATAACCAACCCTCGTGTTTATAAAGAGCGAGAGACTGAAGTTACTATCGTAGCATTATCATGGAGGGCCTGAGGACAGCCACGAACACTTAAAGTAACCCGTGCAATTTTCGGATCGACTTCCTTTCAAGTAGAATTCTAGATCATTACTGCCACGTGAACACTTGTCACTTGGCGACACGCAATCCGTCCATGTTTCAATCGCGCGATACAAATGAGTTCTTTAAAGCAGCTACACTCTGAGCAGCATAACACAGCGCTGTTCTCACGGGTAATTGGAAGAAGCAGGCGTCCAAAGGCAGTAGGAAGCTGGCACTTGTTTTAAAACACCCAAAAATACACAAAGCGAAGGGATAAGATTCCTGGTGAAGCGAGGAGCCCATCCGGGCGGACGGACGGGTTTGTCAAGCTCAGCCCTGACCTAGCGCCGTGCCCAACTTAGACTCCGAGTGGCCTGCTGCCAACCTCTGTCAACAGTGCTTGAACACCTAAGAACTCTTTTCACCAGGTGTCCAGGAACACAAGATTTGAAGTCCTCAAAGGTCACACCCGGAAAAGTTATCGGCGTCGATAGACTACCCGGTGTGAGGACACCTCCGCGTTCTGTCGGAGAGAAAACCCTGGTAAAACCACGGACAGTATTGGAATTTGAGGTTATCATGGCGGTAAATATCCGTTCGTTTCAGATAGAGATCGCATATTCCTGGCTTTAAAAAAATATTTCAGGTCATTTATCCTTTCAGGAAATGTTAACGAACGAGCAGAAATTTTTGAACGCAAGTAATTGTGGACGGAGCGGAGATATCGCATAGTCAGCGAGTGTTAGTGGCGTTCAGCTTTGTCTCCGCTGCTAATAATTTGTGTGCCCTCGTAGTGTCTAAAATGAAAACCTATTCTTATCAGCCGTTATCGCCAAGTGTCCATTAATCTGCGCAGTAACACGTCGAGCTACTGACATTCAGTTTTCGAGCAACTTGTGCGCGTGCCGTCAGACGAACTTTTCGTAATCACATTTGTGCGCGAACTAAGATCATAAATGCGCAGACAGTGGGAGACTGTTTTATAAAAAAGAAAAAAAAAAAAACGAATGTGATGGGCCGCCGAATCGCGCATTTAGACCGCTCACCTGTCAACAAAACACTTTTGGTTTTTCGTATGACCGCCGGAATCCAACTTTGTCGTGACGCGGAGTTGCAGATGCTTTGATCGGGGACGACAGAGACAAACCCTCACGCCAAAGTTTACTCTTCTGAAAATAATAATCCGGACAGAAAGAGACGACCATATTCGGGTGTGACTGTCATGAACCTTCGTCAGTTTGTCCTCACGTGACCTTGTTCATTTATTTTGTTAATTTGTCTTGGACGGAGCGACATTGTGACACTTGAATTTAGCCAATGAAGGCTGATTTATTTGTAGACCTGAGCTGTGTCTATGTTTAGATTCGCTTGAACTCTTTAGAATCGCAGAGAAGCAGATTAGGACAGACGCAATATTTTTTTTTCAAGCGATCTGATGATTTTCAATTATGAAAGACGGTGAATGTAAATTTGCTATTTACCCTTAAACCGCCTTCCTCGGTTGATGTCGGCAGTCCCCAGTTCAGTGCATGTAATGATACCAACTGAATTTAATATCAACCAGATTGAAACAGCTTCTATCGAATGAAATACAGACTCAATTTTACCTTTCACTCTTAATCACGTCTGTCTGCTTTACTGCGTTTTATTCGAGGCATCAAAATCGTTAAACTTATTTAAACACAAGCAAATGTCACTCTTTTGGACGAGATAC
This sequence comes from Zootermopsis nevadensis, assembly GCF_977971745.1. NCBI lineage: Eukaryota > Metazoa > Arthropoda > Insecta > Blattodea > Termopsidae > Zootermopsis > Zootermopsis nevadensis. The sequence continues at coordinate 339,252 of NW_028259163.1, forward strand.
ATGCAAGTAATATTGAATAAAATCGGATATACGAGGTCTTTAAAGAAGAACGAGCCGCAAAGAAAACGATTTGTTAGTAATTTGCTTGTTTTAATATCTCGTTCGTAAATATTTTCCAAGACGTAACGTAGCTTTTAACTCTGTCCGGAATCCAATCCAAATTTAACAGCACGTAACTTCTGGTTCGAAACTCACTCACGGGTCAACTAACCTCAAGCTCCATGTGCGTTGAGAGTAAAATGTGAGCGACGCAGTGCTTGAAATATTCCAAATTATTTGTGGAAGAATTTGTCTAGGCCTGCGTAGTTTACGAACCTCAGCCTCACAGGCCTATAAAACTTTTGTGGACTGTCTCATGTCAAAGTCGCTGTCGCCCTGATGATGGAGGCAGCAGGGACCTCCGAGATTGCACGACGATATAGTCCAGAAAAGAGCCATCTTCGCACTCACGTCCTACGAAGGAGACGCAGAGAAATGGTCGTTGCCCGTCTGAGCCGAGGATTGTTCTGTTAACATTGCGTGACGAAAGTGAGAGAACTGTTTAATAAATTTGCATCTCAACAGAATTGCTTTTGTTGAATGGTCGTAAGTCGGGGAATTTCAAAGCTGGTCCTAGCTTTTTTCCGCGCTCGTGTGATGTTGCGTGAATGAAAATAGAACAATTAATGGTTTTCATTTATTCCTTTTCTCTGGCGACTGGAGCCCGGTCCATAAGCTCTTCTGGAGAAACCGCCCCCTTATTCTGGAACGTGGTTTTTCCGATACGTTTTAACTGCGTTCTCACCAGAATTGCGGCGAGAGGAAGGTAAATACAAGATGTTTCCAATTTTCTTCGGTTCGCTTTTACTAGGCAGGGGTAGGCTACCCCATCCCACCCCCATTTCGTGATTGACCGGATCAGGGCTAAAGTGGGTTTAGTCAAAAACCCAGAAATGTGAAGTTTTGACACAATTGTAAAAAAAAAAAAAATCACTAAACTCCGCTTAAACTCAGAGGAGCTGAAATCATTCGCGGTTGGAGATGTTCCTCTGTTTTCCTTCAGACATTTCTCCTTCCTTATTCAATTTGCAGTGATAATATTCACAAATCTTTCACCCTTAACTAAATATTTCCGTCCAGGGGACAATTTGATGAGTCGTTAAGTAGACTTTAACGTTTACCGCGCTCGACGAAATCTAAAGCCAATAATCGTTACCACGAGAGAGAAAGAGAGATTGAAGCTGCTAGAGAAGTGTAAATCCGTATTTATCTAAACACGGCTGAAGCCGTGTTCCGGAACACGTGCACAGGCTTGTCTGTACACTAACTGTGTTTGTGTTCTACGTCTTGTTTTGAGGAAACTGCGAAAAACTCCTCAATTTAAGAGGTATATCTCTGCTGAAGAAAGAATGCGTTTGTTACGTGATGATAAATGTAATGTCTCACGCGAAATCTGTTTAATGCGTGTAACACGCGTTAAAGACAAAATGTATTTCGGAAATAGTTTACCTCAGGGGCAAGGTTTGTCTCGGGTACACAGAAGTAAATGCCCTGTAAAATGCTGAATTATTAATAAATAATAATGACATGAGATTGTAAATTTTCCACAATAGGAAACACCAAAATGGCGGAAGAAAATTGACACTAGCGCTACTTGAAGTGGCGGGAAAATACGAAAGTTTGGTAATCTAAAAAAAATAAAATTGACGTTTACAGGGAATGAAGTTGGTATTGACCGGAATTCGATCGCGTGGCCTCAGACACACGACTTCAGTTTTTGCTGCCTCAGAGTTAACGCGTCCGCATTGATTTACGACGCTTAAAGACGACTTTATTACGTCACGGTTTGCGTGGTTCGATCATCGGGTGACGTGCAATATTTTATTAATAGTTTGAGAACTATTTCAGTCAGTAGCCCGCAAAATCGAAGATTTTGCATTCCAGCCTTGTTTTGTTTATAAATTCACATGGCTTTGTAGGTGATCAAGGCCTCTGAAAAGAAAGTACGTCTTTGTTCCAGTCTTGTCCTCTCCAGTGTTTTGTTCTCGTTTCTCCGCGCCACTGGAGGGGAACTATTTTTATGGTTTCATTTCCTGAACTTATTTTGTCAGAAGATTCGTGGAATGTTGTCGGAAAAGAAAGGCTACCTTCGACAATGTTTACTTGGTTAAAGCCAGTGTTTGCGGGGAATTCGCGGACTTGAGACGTTTGTTGGATTGCGTGACAGAAAAGCTGCCGGTTGTGTATCTGCTTTCAAAAAATCTTTTGGACGCGTCTGAAATACGCATGATGTTTCGGTAATTAGAAGAAATATTTTTCATTTCGCTCAGAAGTTTCTGCAAAGTCTGTAAGTTTAACTTTAGAATCAAATACGGGCTGTGCCTGCGTCCATTTGCAGACAATCTTCGTTCGACTAGCCAGTCGCAATAAAGTTAAAAAGTAATTTTATCCCGAGACGTTACCAGTTGATAAGACATCGCAAATTCCAGAAGCCACAAAATGACAAGTGAGTTTCCTGTGCTCATGCGCCGAAGATACGAAATGAATTTGAGTCCAGTGACCTCGTCGTTGTCTTGGTAAATGTCGTTGAATTTCAGAAACTGCACGCGCTCACGTGCAAGGGCTTTGTGATTGGCGCAAATGGGCACTGGAAAACCAATGTTATCCGTTGTGTAGCGCCCGGTCTTGGGCCCACCCCCCACATAAAAAAAACCTGCTGACGAAATCATTACATCGCGTTTTCTTCGCGAAGTTAAGTGCAGGGGAGGAGACGATGTGTTTGGGCTTTAAAGCTTCATTTTCGTCGTAATATTTGCTCTAAGTCTCCGTGTTGTTCGGTGTTACAGTAAACCTGCGCATTTATAGGCACTTGTGCTGTTGTTTTCTACGTCAGAGTCTCGTAAAATGTTTGGGCAGCCGCGGTGTGAATAAATGTGCAGTGATTCGTAATGTCGGCCTTCGCTTTGTATGTCCCTGGTAAAAAGTCGTCTTATCTCACTATAATAATCGCCATTTATAAAAAGTAATACAGTTTGTTACGCGAGGCACACGACCCGAATTTTAAAGGTAAATATTTTGCTAGCGTGATAGGGAAATTTTTAATTTTCAACGCTGAGTTCTTGTCACTTCAGCAATTCCTGATAAATGTCGCCTCTGAAGCTAATTTTTATTAGTAATGGAACACTCGGAGATATTAGGGGGGGGGGGGAGACCGCCTGAGACATCTAAGCGAGAACTTTTTGAAATTGTGTGATGGATCTATGACAGTGAACTTTGGGTTGCGTGAGTTTTGGAACACGCATTTTTAAGTATTAAATGGGTATGTACGTATTATGCCGGATATTGTGCATTGTCGAGGACGTTTCGGGGGTTGGCGTTCTAATGTTTCTTCTTTTAACTTATCTGTTGCTCTTGTAACGTTAAGTGTACGCCGCATTTTAGCAGAATATTCCACCGTTAAACAAGTATATAAAACGGATGAGGTCAGAGAGAATGTACCGACGTCTTGTTATGGATTATCTTGTGACCTTGGTAAAATGCACGTCTGACGTCGAGTCGAGGGAAACTCTTGTTGAAATTCGCTTCTGATATTAGTTGGTGCCATGCGGTACCGCCTCTGGAGGTCGTTAATAATGTCCCGTCATGCACCGGGGCTATTGGCCGGTCTTCGCCAAATTATAGCCCAGGACCCAGCACAGAATGTTTGCTTTTGCTAAATTGACTGAAACACAAAATCCAGGGTTCTTAGGTCTCTGATCGTCTGGCTACGTCACGCCAAGAATTTTGGCTTTTATCAAAAAAGGTTTGTTGAATGGGTCAAATTCTTCGTTTTTACTGACGTGGAAAATTGTCTTCAGGGGCACGTAATCGCGTTTGATTCGGTGTTGGCTTACGGGTATCAGCTGTTAAGCTGAATGAATTAACGTCCAATTTCAACAGAACGTTAAGAGAGCAATAATTTTATTTTTTGAGGGCGAAAATTTGTAATATGAAAAAATTGGAACTGCCTCGGGTGTAGTGTTTTGTGTTAAGACGAAAGCGATAAGTTAACTGGCGTCTTAAATGAGATTTTCAAACCGAGAGTTCGAGAAAATGTTGAAATAAATAAGGGAGTTGGAAATGGTGAGTGAAACCAAGGGGTAAAGTCAGAATTACAGGTATTCAGATAATATTTATAATATATAATATGCTTGGATGGGCTGCGGAAGAAATTGGATCTATGGATTTTATCAGATGGAAGTCAAAAAAATGCAAAGAGAATTTCTGTTCTGTTAAAATGGCAAACCGCGTCCTTTAAAAGAGAATTTTGGACAGTTGATGCCACAAGGGAGGGGGGGGGGGGGTCAAACCGTGGCGTAACGCGTCTAGTTTCAGGCGTTGAACAGTGCTGTAAAGTTTGAGATGCCAGTGGAATAGAATTTTGAAAAGCAGGCCGTTTCGTGCGACGTAAATGAAGTGGGCGAAGCCGGACAAAGCACCCGGAAATTCCGGCCGACGCACTAAACAAATCGACGACTTCCAATTTCAGTTTCAATAAACTTTACCTCGTTTATTGACTTTTTATTTTATTTTAAGACAATACAAGAGAAGTTTATGGTTATACAGATGGCTACGTTGTTCCACCGCGTAGTCTGGTTGAAGTTCACCGGCGTTTCGGAGGTCCTTGCTGCCTCCATCATCAGGGCGATGTGCTTGGTAATGGCTGATGATCGCCCTGATGATGGAATCTCCGAAAGAAATGCTAAATTTATAACATACTACAGTTGTGGGCTCTTGTGTTTCTCTCTTCAGTGCAGCGACGGAATTTTTATTTCAGAAGTTTGCGTGAAATGCGTAGCGTAATCTGCATATTCCGCTTCGCTAAACCTAGGAACTTTTGTTGTTCGCGCGTTCATTTTTACCGATATTTCTGTCCGATTCTGATAACTGCCCTTCAACTTTCACAAACTCACAGCGCGGGTCCCGTCAGACGTTCACCGTAACTCAAAGTTATCCATCAGACTCACATTCCGTTTCTAAATAAAGAATCCGATTTTCGTGGCAACTGAAGAAACAATTTTGCAGTTGATTCTGTGGAAACAAACGAGAAGCGAAATGCTTCAGTAGAGCCTTTGGTGATTAATATTGGGCAATTTGATGGGGCGGATTACACAGGCACTAGAATCACGGGTCAGCCGTCATCTGCTGGTGATGTAATGGCTGAAGGGAATTGAAGTGGCTGAATCAAGTAGAACTCTCTCGCCGAGGACCGCGACAATGCTTCTCGATCGGGATCTATATCTTTCAAGTGGATGCAAATGAGAGTGTTGGCTGTCACACTTAAGACACTGGAGAGGCGAACAAGTGTTCGCGAAAATCGAGCGAGTAATGGTTTCTCCAGCTTTGTCACTCGACTTCCGCGTGTTCTTGCAAAAATGTGTATTACTTTCGAGTTGATTTTATTTTCCAGTGAAAAAAATTATGATGACTTTTCGGTATGATGTGTATGCATAGCCTATTTTAAAGTCCAATGGTAACTGTGTGTACCAGCTGCTTCAAAAATCAATGGGGTTGTGTCAGACTGAACAGTTATTTTTTTTACAAGGAACCGTCAAAACTCTGATGCGGTTGGATTTCGCGGAACGTGAATTTTGAACTTCCGGCTGCTTCAGTGTTTCGTTGGATCTGAGGCAAGACTCGCGGATCCGTCTGTTCTCAGGGCTGCACGTCTCGGTTGAACAATTAGTCGAATTGGTTCCATGGCTCGTGAATTCCCTCCTCTTGCTGCTGGCGTCACGTCGAGATACCTGAGCGAACTGACAGGTGGCCAGAACGCGTCCGGCCAAGATAACAAGACGCGGGCTCGGTACTCGGAAGCTCCATTTGCATCGCAACAGTCTGCAGTGTGTGCACAATTGTTCTAATTACGAAATTGCGATGGAAATGATAAGTGAACAGGCTTATAGATTGAATCCCCTATAATATTATAAGCTGGTCGGCAATGAATAGCCCGTTCGACTGGAAGACATCCTCTGACAGTTCCTTGAAGCACAAGTAAGATTGGTAACACTGCGTTCTGACATCTTGTCACTTGTTTGCCGACGTATCTTGAGAGGAAACTTTGTGAGAATTGGCTTTCCGCTTTGTACGTTCTCGCGTTTTGCTTTAGTGCTGTTCAATTTCATGAAAATTAATGTAAAGTGAAAAGTAAAACTTGGCTGAATTACGTATAATTCGAGGTTCTCTCATAGCGTCGTGTAGTCTGGAAGAAGTTTACCAGCGTTCAAGAGGTCCTTGCTGCCTTCATCATCAGGACTCGTCGCCCAGGAGACAACCGTCTTTGGTTGGGTTATTGTCGCCAGGCTTTAATATCATTTTAGCACACGCTTCTAATAAGTGGCGGATCGATTCAACGTTTTAATACATTTCCCATTTAGTACTCCCAAATATTACACTCTTTCTTCGTCTGGGTCCCTCTGGGTCATTCCACGAGGCTAGAAGTCGAAATTACAAGCCAAATATGTTACACCTTGTTTCTGTTCTGGTTTTCGCTAATTTTGTAATTTCCTTTTTAAGCAATGCGCGTCGTTTGCTAAGATGGGTTCTTCTTATTAACATCTTGAAGCCGAAGCTCGTCTAAATAATATTTTAAGAATCCAGTCCGTACCGCGAAGAAAACACCACACTTCACCATTACAAACATAAACTGGTTAACGCTGTTTAAGGGAGTAATCGATGTTTACAGTGAGAATCATAGGTCGTCTGAGTAATATTTAATAATCCAGTCCGTACCGCGAAGAAAACACTACACTTCACCATTACAAAGATCAACTGGTTAACGCTGGTTAAGGAAATAATCGTTGTTTTTCTGTCTGAGCTTGCATTTGTGCCCAGACTTTAATCTTTTGATTCAGTTTTAAAATAGCAGCTACTTTACAGCTGTTCAGATGTCTTCGGCGTTACGCGCTACCAAATAAGAGCAAAGTGAGATCATGAATGCGGGAGTTGGTCATAAGAAGAGGGGTCCCTGTCAAGGGACGAACTTAACAAATGAAATGTCAGGGACAATTATGTAAGCAGTCTGAAAATATGCGTAAGAAGATAAAAATTCTGTTCAAGGCAAATGCCGTGTGCCGGCTGTTGGCTCCCAAAAGTTTATTCGTAATTTTCATGTTGGTTTTACATTATAAAGAGAAAAACTAAAATGTCCACCAGCGATAAAATATTCCTCTCAAGTTTTATGGGAACTCCTTAATTGGTTAAGAATTTATTTGTATGTTGTTTAAACTTGGGGTCGTGGCTTCAATGCGAAAACCTTTTAGCTCTTGCAAATACGAAATGCGTTGCATGAAGTTTTGTTTCGTTATAAAGGAAGAGAATTAACCGCGCAGAGCCTTCCAGGCGGTCACTCATCAGCTGTGCCGTTGTGTGCCCTCTGAAGCTGCCGGAGGTCCGGATTGCTTGCAGCAGGATTCAAAAGACACTTCTTGGCAGGTGTCAAATACAGTTATGGCTTGCAAGAGGCTTCACACTTCGGTTGTAGCAAAGGGATTTTTTTTATACGGGGATAAAACACGCGTTTGTACGCCGCCTTTCTGTCAAAGACACTTGAATGATGTAGAGATTTTTTTTAGGGCTCAAAGTAGAGCTACAGCTTTCATAACCAGGCATTATTATAATATTCACTGCCGTAAACTTGTAATTATAAATGACTATAATTGTGATGCCATGCTGTTAAGTTATTTTGCGCGAAGTGTCGTATGGTTTGAAGAGACTTTCAGCTCCCGTTTGAGGGCCATTTCTTTTAAATGAGTAGAAATTTTTAAGGTCTTGGCGTTTGTTGCACATATTTTTCTTATAGCCATGTTCCCAGACGAGCTACAACCCGCGATACTGTTTTTTAAGGCTTTTTAAAGAACTTAACTTTTATGTTATGTTAAAAAACACGATATTTTTGATTTGTATTATACGAATTAACGTTTTTTTGCCACTGATGATGACCTGTTGAGGTCGAAACGTATTAGTGTCCTTCAAAGTGTAAACAGTTTCTATTCGCGATGCTGTTGCATGAAACCACAAGCGTCATGGACCATCATTTATCTGGTCCACCGATCCTGCGGACACACGTGAAACTATGCAGATTAAGTAATTGGCGCAGTTTTCTGGTGGCAAACATTTCGAAGCACTGCAAGTAATATCTGAAATTTTACGAAAATTAATTCTCATGCCGTTTCTGTGATGGACAGCATTTGTTAAATATTAGCTTTAGAATTTTCGCTGTCAGCTTTGAAATTGTGAACTCCGGATATGTAAATATTTATGCAGCAAAGAGAAACCTGGCAGAGAGCAGAATTGATGTCACAGAGGAAGGTCGCTGAAAAATGTGAGTGGGCCGAACTCCCACAAAGCCTTCAGCAATTCACTTCCTCCTTTGTGTGCAAGGCGTCGCGAGTAGTTCAATACGAACAAGATTAATGAGTGTCAGTGCTGCTCGAGTTTCTAAGAAAAACTGAGCTCATAAAATATAAATGGATAATCGCCTGATACCTCATGTGCTCCTGTTACTTTAGGAGCGAACACAACGGACTCGACGGAATTGAAATACAAAACAAAGAAATCCTTGTTCGATGTGTGTGTGTGTCTGTACAGTCTTGAACAGTGAAGGTGAAGTTTTCCCTGGTGCTCTAACTTCGCGCCAGTCGTATTGGGGAGTACAGGAACGGCTCCATGCATTCTGGATCGAAAGTCGGTCTGGATTTTGTGGCGAAGGCGAACAGAACTGCAAAGGTGCAAACCCCAGACCAGTTTCATTAATCTTAAATGTCTGTAGCATTTCATAACTTGGCTTGACCTACGTAAACCTAACCCAAGGTTACCCTTGGCTTGCATGGTTATCGGAGATTGCCTAGCCTTGAAGATCGTTGTAGTCTGGTAGACGTCCACCGAGTAGACTACACGGCTAATCAACCCATCAGACAGCCATCTTCAGATCTTCAAACCCTACATCGCCTGTCTTCGCCTTTCACAGCCTAACTTACTAACTCGTACCCTAACCAAAATTTAATTTTAGACAGTGAAAACCGCATTTGAAATCCACACTCTTAAATAACTAATGGGGGGGTTTAATATTATCTGCAAAGTTGGACCAGAATTAACAACACACAACATACAATAATAAACTGACGTTGAAAACTGGAGGCCTTTGGTCTGAAAGAAGTTTATGGTCGTCGTCTCCTTCTGGATCTCTTTCAAGTTTCAGTAAAACTTCAGTGCCTTCGAACCCATCACTCCTTTCGTCTGTCGATGTTGTTGTTCTGGGTTGTAACGTTATGTAGACTCGTACGTAAATACCAGCTTTTCGGAGGAACTTACTGCCTTCATCTGCAGAAGACGTTCTGAAAGTTTGTGTCTACGTACGGGTCACAACCCAGAACGTCAGCGTAGACACCCTCGATGTTCTGAGACCTTCAAATTTGATTTGTGTCGTGATTTGTATCGTGCATTCAATTCTTTGCCGCAAGACGTTTCGGCTATTTTGCGGAGTCTGATACCGGAAGGCAATTTCCAGGATTCGCCTGCTCGTTGACGTAGAGAGGAGAGCCCCTTTAATGACGTCACTTTTTGTTAGCACCTGTCTTATCGACCGGAAACCTGACTAAGCCATAGTAGCGCGTTTGCGGCTGCTAAGGACTGACGCTGGTTCCGGAGTGAACGTTAACTCCGTGTCGGAAAGGCTCGTGTATGAGGATTCCGTGTGATTACGTCACGGGCCAAATCTACCGGAGGAAGTTGTTGAGATTTCTCTGAACAGCCCCACAAGAATGCTGGGATAGTAGCTTGACGTAAGTCGTGAAGTCATTAATTATGCGTCAGCTGACGGCTTTAAAAACCCTTTGGACATTCTAAACATGCTCCATACAGCGGAGTTGTGCTTCAGAAGCTGATTGTTGCTTAGCTGGTTTCCTAAACTTTTATGTAACCCGCAGGATTATCACCGAGAGTGAGATGAAACGAGTTCCTGTTTCCTTCACATTATTTCTTTGAGGCTAGTTTCAATACTAGGCACATTCTGCCATCCACTGTTAGGTCTACCAAGTTGTCGTTTATCTTGTCGCATATTTAATTTCCTCACGCGTACTAAGTACACGAAATACTTCCATATTTGATCACCGTAATGATTAGAAATTATGAAACGTCTCCCTGAGGGATTGGTTCTATTCAAGGGACCACGAGTTTACGGTTAGGCGTGTGTCGACCAAATTATTTCTTTAGGGCCCCTGAACAAAATCATTAATTTAACAACTTTACTTCTGTCCCACTCACAACTAAGTACCTCAATTGGTCTCTGGTCTTCAGGTTTCGTAACTGCAATGATATATGAGCGTTTTCGTTATATTAACGTGAAGACGATTTCTGCGGGAATTTAAATTCGCGGTACTTTGTTTTCTGAATATGGCCTCATGACGTATTAAGTTGAAGGACGTTTTTCCACACTTCATCTTACAGGACGTTTTGTAGATGTTTCGTTTTTCACTATGAAAATGTGTTGTAGCGAAGATTCTCGTAAGGGAACACTCGAAGGCGTAGGCGGGCGTGGTGGTTCTTAAATTTTGCTTGATATGAATTGGACTCATGTAGCTCATGAAAATGGTTTGTTGAGAACACGGTAATGATACACGCAGTTACAAAAAATGGAGTCTAATTTCGTTACCAGCTGAGCAACTATCATCTTCTCAGGAAGAATTGTATTTGAGGGAAAATTTGTGTTCCAGAAACGCCTGTGACTACTGTATTACAATATTTCCCATTTTGATCTCCAAAGCAACAGTTCCGTCACATGTCAAGGGGGAAATGTTATTTTTTTTAAAATTTGATTCAGAGTGGATAATATCTGGAAGGGACACGACGATTAACAGCTTTGTTTGTAATAATTTAAACAAACACAAACACAGACCACACTAAAATAAGCTTACCAACATAATCAAAACTCTTTGCACCGGTGAAAAATACATTCTCTGTAACGTGGACGATTGTGTAGTCACGGCAATATCGTGTGACTATTATTCCAATCGAAATGTATTGAATCTGCGAATGAGTGACTCTTCTGAAATTTTATATTAGCGGTGTCTGTCGCCATGACCGTAACACATCCACAAATATACCGCGTTCCAGCGTTTTTGGCCGCTGAACTTTGTGAATTGGAGCCTCGGAGCGAGTCACTTACCAGAAGATTGCTGGAAGGGATGGCGTGTACAGTACACTCCAAATAAAATATCACCAAGGAAAGTCGATTTCACCAGAAAATTAAGACCGCAGAGAGTCTTAGATAATTTTATCTTCTTCACAATTCTTAGAGATGTTTAATTTACCTTATTAGACAGTTCCAACTTTAGCCACCAGACCACAGCACCTCCGTTTCTTCAACCGTCATTTTATTACCAAAGCTCACGCCATATTTAAAAGTAACATTTTGAGGTCTTGCGCAGTAGCACAACTTCGATACCAAATTTAATCCAAACCCGTCCAGTGGCTTTTGAATTGAATCAACTGGACATACGAAGAGATTCGACCAGCCCATAATCGAATGAGTTCTACCAAGTCTCCTTAGTCGGAAAATCCTTGGTTGCTAGGCAACCACCACGCACTTACTTAACCCGCGCAGTCGAGTTTATTTAGGCGAGCGAGTGAACGAACATTTACTGATCAATTTTCTTGGTAACTGCTCGAGGTGTTAAAGCCTTGTGTATCGTATAGAAAACTATTTTATTTGTTTTAACTCTGATTCATGCATCTGTTAAAAGTTCGTCGATTTGTTTATGCAGTTGTACGTCTGCTATTTTACTGGACGGATATGAATGTTACAAGTTACAAGGTTTCAGTTCGAACAGACGAGCGCACGAAACAATTCAGTTAAGAATGTCAGCCTCTTGGCTTGGATTCAAGAAATGTCATTTGAATTTGACGAGGAACAGTGGAGCCAATTGTATGCAGCGTGTTTTGGGAATCGTTTAACACACTTAAAGCTCTATACATTCACAAATACTTTAAGCCAAATAATGTTTAGATGTTAAGACGAAGGCCGACGAGACAGATTAGTTGCGAATATACATTCGTTTTTGTGAAGATAATATTAAAAAAGGATATATTCGGATTAGAATAGGGCTGTCCAGAATACCGTAATGTGTGATCGGATTTTGTCATTAAGTCTCGTTTCTCAAAATTTATAAACTGTTCCGTTGACACCGTAGGCCGATTTAGAAATGAAAATTCTGTGATTGATATATTTCACAAAAGTCTTCATAGTTCGGACGAATTTTCTATAAAACTCGCAAAATATGAACTCTCAAGCGGACAGTTTGATATTGGCATCGTGTAATCTCACTGATATTTCTGGAGACGTTTTAATTTTGGTATGAACCGGATACTTGAGGGAGTGTAGTGACTGACTACGGGCTGGACGACCTGGGAAGAGGATTTTCCTTGTAGCCTCTGCGTCCAGACCGGCTTTGGGGCCCACACAATGTGTTCCGGAAGTCGTTCCCCCGGGGTTAAGAACGGCCGGGGCTGGATTAAACTACCATTCAGCGTAACAAATACTTATCAGAAGCCCGTTGAAGGTTTATTCATAATTTGTCATGTGCAGGAGAGGAACTTTTCGTTTTATGAACGCTCTTGCATTTGACATGTTAGTTGGAGCATGAATTTATAAACTTTTTACTTTTTACATTTAACTTTTTTGTATGGACAACGAGACACTTTCGTGTTGCATCAGAAGAGTTGAAGCGAAAGCCTCAATGCTTGTTGGATTTTTGCTAAGTAACCTGGATTGTGTTTCCATAGAAACGAAAAAGTCTCACAAAAGTGCATACCAACGGAGATATAATTAGCAAAGTTTGAATAGAACGCTGGAAACTATCATTTGTTTACCCCAATACATCGTTCGTTATCTTCATTCAGGATATTTTGGCTGTTTTCTGCGACAGTGAGGAATCGAAGTGACGGTTGATTAAGTGAGATCTCGAAGGATTACAGGAGTGTACCCCAGTAATAATCAATATGGCGGCGATGTCTTAATTTTCTACTCAAAATTAAGATCGCGTTAAGGAGATACAAGGGACTGTTTTTCGTGCAGAAATTTAATGTCACTGACAGTGCCGTGCTGGGATCTGGAATCTTGTACTCCTTCATTGCATGGTAAATTAATCTTTTCGCATTTATCAGTGACCAGATTTCAAATGTGTAAGCTGAGGACCGTTGGTAAAGAAATGACAACGCAAAATTATCGACCTCGGTCAAATTATGCGGACTTGCAGGGACGCAAGAAAGTGCTAATGAATGACATTTAATTTTAATTATTCAGATCGAAGTCGTAAATTTCAGGTGTTTACAATATGGACGGAAGTTGGGGTATGGAGCAGTTACACGCAAAAGCACAACCACCGGAAGTGTAGCCCTCTACTGTGAACCTTAGGAACTACGAGGCTCAAAAAAAAAAGCCCCCCCCCCCCCCCCCCCGGGACTTTGCATATAGAATTAGCCTTGTTGTACATTTGCTGCAGATACAGATCAATGAACGAAGGAATCGAGGCTTTAGCTGAGAGTTTCGAGGCGAAGTTTGCCCCGTGCATCGAAGAGCAGTCAACGAACAAGATTATTACCGCCGTCGGTGTACTAGGAGTGGATAAAGTGATTGATGAAGTCTGCTCATTACTTGTATTGGCGTCGGAGCGACAGAATGAGACACAGTTCAGGATTTCCATTTCTCGCTAAATGACTGTTCAGATGATGACAATTTTACGTTGTCAAATGATAATGCAGAATGATATCCGCCCCGAGAGAATGAAATTCTCGTCTCGGGTACTGTTCCAGTAATAACATCACATCTGCATTCTCATCCTTTGCTTCTACTCTCAAAATAATTATTTCTTCATTTCGATTTTAATTAAAGAAAAACAAATAATCCATATCGGATTGACAAGTAACATGTTTACGTGTAGACGCAAGAATATTCTTTATCTTTCGATGTCCTTGCCCAAACATGGAACATTACCATTCGCATAAATAGATTATATGCGTGTATGTAAAATGCAAGAGTTCATTTTTTCCCCGATGTTAGATGAAAGGGTGTAGTTTTGTCTGACGTAAGATGGTTTTCAGAAGATAGCGCAGGACGAGAAATGCCGGATGCGACGACAGAGCTTCGTCCGATGTAATATCGTTGAAATGGAATAGACGAAAAGGTTTTATACAAAGCGAAATGGCTCGGAGGCTAAAGATTTTTCTGTCCTGTGACGAGTTTTAACACTTACGCGCTCCACGGAGCCAACAGTCGCTCAGCCACTCAAGAAATTCCCAGGCATTTTATGGAACCCGAGAGTTCATTACCATGTTCACAACAGCCCGTCGATGGTCCTGTATCTTACGGTTTCCTGCGATCTGCATCAACAAGGCTGTGAAGAGGTAACCAACGCCTTCTGACCCTTTCTCTGATAAAATGTTGGAGTTTCATCAAAATATACTCCGTTCGACCTTAATTTTTTTCTTATAGCCTTGTAGCAAAAGTGAAATACGTGCACACATTTTATACGCACCCTCGAGAGTTAAGTTTATGGAGGCAAATAAGAACACGACTCGTTATGTAAAAAGTTCTCAGCAGAATTTCTCTCAGAAAATAGGCGGGATGTTTTGCGTCTTGGGTTTGTCAGACTCGGTTCGAGAAGCCAGGAGAAAGTCTTCTAAATCACCGAAATATCGATCACCGTTGCTTTCGGAAATGAGTGACAGTCTAATGGAACAGATAAGCCGTGACAACGAATAAGGGATTGGCAGATGCCAGAAGCGGAACGCGGTGGCTTCAGAACTAAAATCAATTGAATTATTCACGCTTTCTCGCGTGCCATCCATGGTTCGTCTGAACGTATGACCCACCCGTGTGCTTATTTTTTTATCACGTACTCCGAATAATTTAACTTAAGGGAAACGGGACGGCACAGACTGTAAATCTAAGTAAAACTTTAAAATAGTCAACGCCCAACCCCCAAACGAGCTAAACCCCTTTTCTGCGTATTAAACATGTTTTAAACTAAAAACGTGAAGCAGGTCGTGGTAGCTCAGTTAGTCAAGTTATGAGCTTCGTATTTCGATTATAAATCACGTTCATTATTAATTTATTTCTGATGCTAATGAAAATTATTAAAATCTTTAAAGCACACATAAATTACTTTATATGATATCTAAGAAGGTAATTTTACGCAAATTTTAAAGTTTTTTTTTTTTAGATTACTGTAATGAACATCAATCATCGAAGATGGCTACTGCGCCGTGTAGTCTGGTGAAATTTGTACACGTTTCAGAGGTGGTTGCTGCCTCCATCATCAGGGAGAAGTTCCACCAGACTACATGGCGCTAAAACGTAGAAGATAACCATCTTTACAGGCAAATATGTTAAACTTTTGACAGAATATTTATGAGGCTTAAAAAATATTAAATTAATTTGTTGTACCTTGTATCAGAGTAAGATTCAATGGCTTCCTGAAAGAGTCAGTCCTTTCATTACTTGCAAGGAAAACGGAGAAACCTTCCTTTCAATATCGCTGTACTTGAAGGCAGTGCTAATGTATAGTGCAGGTACTTAGCTCCAGTTACATTTATTGAGAGCGGCCAAATTTGATTTAATATCTTCCGAGTTTCTGCAACTAAGTTAGTACGTGAGTGCAGAGGCTTCAGCAGAGCGCGATGGCAATTTTCTTACACCGAAGAAAATTCCTCGCGATCAGACGAGGAATGTTGACGGTAATTAACCAACTTTGGGTTGTTCGCCAGTACTCATGTAGTCGATGGCTGAATTTATTATTTTCCTTTTAAAAATTGTTCTAGCATTCCGAGGTTTTATTCGTCAAAGGTAGGATTATATTTGTACTAACGACTTCAATGTCACAGAGACATCTGGACGAGTGACCTACTTCGATTTCCCAAGGTTATTTAGTCATCCGTCCATTTCAGGTTCGAGGGGTTTGTTATTGACTCAGGTTAGACATCGGTCAATGGCCCTCAAGTTCATCGCCCATAAATCGGTTTCTTAGACAGCTGATTGAGTGACCGGGCCATTAAAATCGGCTTCGATATTTCTACACTGGTTAGTGAGGCAGCGAGATATTTTATCGATCCAACGAATTCAGCATTTAATTTACATATACCATTCGGCCAGACAGGTCGATGAGTGGTTAAACCATCGCAACAGACTTCAGTGTTGGCTGGTATCTGTTCCTGGTTGGCTCATTTCACTTACCTGTGGAGCCTAAGGCGTGCGTTTATCAAGTTCGTGCTTCTGAAACAGTTGCACTGATTGATCTACTCATTAGTTATCAGTCGGAGCGAAGGATGGAATCAGGTTGTGACGTCTGCAATACTCCATATGACACAAAGTCGTAGTATCAGGTACAGGTGACACTTTAGGGATCTCCGATGCCCCATCTGTAATGCAATGAGCATCACGTCACAGTGGCCATTGAGTAGAGAAGGTAATCGATAACTAATCGATTTTTATTATATAAATCAGTGGAGTAGGCCACAGGTTTGACGCCTCAGTAGCGTCGCTGCGTTCAGTTGTTGCTGACCTGTGCACGCGGGCAGTTCAGTAATAATTCACCTACTCATGAATTAGTTTTATTGAAACAGCTTAATTTAATTGGAACGTCATATCACCGACTCACTTAATTCACATGCGGATTAATGGACGTCAGTGATCTGAGATGTAACTTAAAATTCTTTATTTGGGATTTGATGTTTTCACGGCGGCGAGTTCGAAGTTAGTTGTCTTCTGGGTTGTAGTCTGGAGGCAGCCAAAGGACCTCTGAAACGTCGGTAACCTTCTGCCATACTACACGGCGCAACAACCCATGAAATCCTTCATTTATAGTCTGCTCATTTCCAAGAGACAACACAGTTAAAGCATAAGTGGTCTACGTACACTCTTATTCCGTTCCTGATAAACATCACCATGACGACAAAATCCCTTCGCCGTCACGTGTCATAATTCGAGCCGATAATAGGAATCTGTTAATTAAGCGTGTCTATTGTAGATAATTAAAGTAATTGAAATTTGTCACGTTTTCGAGCACAGTGCCTAATGGAGATTTGATTTCGAAAATCAGTTGCCAAGCGACGATTTTAAACGAATTGTCTGCTCTTGAAGAGAGCGTGACCGATAATAGCTCGTGAGAGATGTCAAGCGTTGGAACACGTGACGGGGCTGAAGTATCATCAGCTCTGACCTAATTGTTCAAGCTTTGTTCACATCATTTCCGAATACATCCATTATATTAATGGGACGCACATTGTGTAATAAATTACAGTGTTCACAAATCATCTTCCAGTGTTGGATTTGAGGTTTCCCACGAAGATGGCTGTCTCCTGGGTTGTAGCGCCGTGTAATATAGTAGACGTTTACTGACGGTTTAGAGGTACTTGCTGCCTCCATCATCAGGGCGATGAGTATAGCTCACTTCTATTGTTTTCCTCAGTCCTTCCCGGTAAATACCGGGGTTTTACCCTTAAATTAGGCCACGACCGCATTCTCCCACGTTCTCTCCGGTTCATTATTCACTAACATCGTGTCTATACAGTCGCAGATGTTGCCAGCTTCATTAAATGAACAGAAAATAAATAAATAACCTGGTAGCTTCCTGAATCAATGGAATGGAAAGACATCGCTTGGTCCTTAATCCGTCGTGGTCCCCTGTGTGTTCCTGGGAACCACAATTACGTAGAGTAACGCGATTCTGCTTACAGCCAGTGTCTGCCCCTTTCAGGCAGGCCACACGCACGTCGTACCCGCAGGTCACGCGACCAGTAGCGACCTCGTGGAATGTCGTACGACGACGGAGTGTCTGTCGGGTGCAATCTGCCCGCTCCGACGCGAGTCCACCAAGCGGCGTCTCCTTCAGACGCTGAACGCTTACTTCAGTTTCTACACTGCGCATGCGTCGCTGCCAGCGGCCATTTCCATCAAAGGCTTCGAAGCCGGCAAAAATGGCGCGTGAATGAAAGTTTACTTTTGTAGGGATTTTCTGTGTTCGTGGTATCACGAAACACTCCAGAAACCACTTACTCGATCCAGCTTTGATGGTTTATGTATACCAGCTTTTAGGGGCCCTATTTGATTCCATAAACAGAGGATTCCCGATCTATGCTTCGTTCTCAGTTCTGAAGCAGAAACTCCCAGAAGAGCGAATACGAATGTATCAATTAACTTCGAGCTTTGGCTTATTCGCGTTTGCAAAGCGTGTGAACTAAGTTGAACTTTGAAACAACAAATTCTCGTATCAAGATTTCTGACAGGTTTATTTAGCACAGGCAAATTGTTCAGTTATGATTAAATGAGACCCAATATAATTTAGCTCTACGTTTTGTTATTTGTAGTTACGAGGCAAGGCTTCGGGCCTTAACGCAACTTCAGAGCGTAGGATTCGATCATGCCAACGTCTGTTACAAGATCACAGAGGAGGGGCTTTAAAATATTTAACTAATTACAGAAGGATCAAGAGATTGCCCTAATAGTTCAAGATCAGTTATAGAAATACTGTACAGTGTCTGAGGTATATTTGGTACATACGACGTTTAGGTAGTAGACTCTAATTCCGTCTTCAGTTAATTGGTTGTCATGATACCGACTTTTTATTGTTAGTGATAATATTCTGGATCGAACCTGAAGCATTTAAAATTTTAAATCTAGAACGTTAATCACGAGACGGGTCGAAAAGTCCGGGGTTCGATCTCGACAGTTGCCACTAATAACAGGAAAAATTGTGAGTGTCGTGACAACCAGTCATTTGAAGACGTGAATAGGGCTAACTACCGAAACGTCGTGGATGTAACATAGCGGTTCTGTCATAGAACAGCTTCGACTGACTGACGTGCTTCTGTGATTAAGAATCTGTGATGGGTAGCCTACCCGCGTTTCGCATATTGATCAGTTGATGTACCTTTCAAGTTCGCTGCTAATTTAAAAGTAATTTTCGTCACAGTGAACTTTCTCGTTATTTGAGAAGGAACGCTGTTCAAGTGCCAGCCAGATTCGTATCTCTTGATGAGATTCGTCCTTTTCAATTAGTTCCACTGCTCCAGTTCTGATGAGGGTCCAAAGTACGATTGATCTTAAGATTTCACGGTGACCAACATTAATAAAATATTCTGCGGTTATCAGCCGTGTCAGGTGGTTAAAGGCCACAGACGTTTCGGGAACGATCTCTGTCCCAGTCATCAGTTTACGAATAATTATATCAAGCCTCTGATAATGTAATTCTAGCAGCAGTGGCGTATCTTTACTGACTCACTCTTGAAATGCAGACATTCTGTAAAGATAAGTTGAAAGTGTTGCATTAGAGCAGTACAGAAAACAAGTTAGTTATTTTAACTACGAAGTCTTCAGCACGTCGGCATTGCAGCTGGCTGCTCTGCCCACCGCTTGACCTCGCTCGGCTCTGTCTGTCTGGGCGTGCGGTACAGATTCAGGGTCAGAGCTGCTGTTCCGTTGTGTGGGTCAATACGCCTCCCCCCTCCCCAGCAACAAGTGTCCAGATCACGCGTCACGCCACGACCACTTCACTCACGTCTCCCGAGGCAAGAATCCGGGACCAAATTTTGCTTTCCGCCTTCATCGCCATCTTGCGTAAGCAAAGTAAATCGAAAACATTATCTACGTAAGAGCTGAGACAGCCCCTGGGAAATAATGTTTTTAATATGCATAGTACATGTTTCCTCATCCCTCTGATCAACGTGCCTCTTACATATGACGGACGTGGAACGCGCAGATTAGCCCCGACTACAGCTTTTTCTGTGTTGCAGGCGATGGGTTCTGCCCTGGAAAGTCTTGAACCAGTTGATGGATTTTTATTAAAATTTCAACAACTTTATTTTGTTGAAGGTTTTCGATAAGAGCGTGTGTTAACATGGCTGCAGTGCGCAATTCTGAAGCAGTCTTCGCAGTGGGCATGGAAAAGTGTAATTTCTGACATGACAGCTGGCGAAACGTTTTATATGCAGATTATAAAGACATAAAATACAGATGGCTGTGTTCCAGGTTGTTACGCCGTGTTAGAAGTTTACAAATGTTTCAGAGGTCCTTGCTCCCTCCATCATCAGGGCGATGATGATGATGATGGAGGCACCAAGGACCTCTGATCCTTCGGTAAACTTCTACCAGCCTGCAGCCAACCTCAGACTCACCGCCTTGTAAACCTCAAATCCTGTACAGGCTTTAGCTACTGATCTGAAGTTCTTAGCAGCCAGACACGTGGCATCGCTGCTTATGAAAGCAGAGAAAAGCAGAACTCTGCCATTGTTATAAAATAATTAGGGAATGTTTAATTAAATCTTAACAAGTGACTGGTGCTGGAAGCTGTCTGTTCTCCAACTTCTATAGCAGCATGTGGCTTCTAGGCGAGCTGGTTTAGTCACTAGAGCGAGGTTCAAAGCGACTCAGCGAGACGCTCTAACGTAGCAACAGGTAAAGACTGCGAGAAAGTAGGTCAGTGTGTGGTACGTGTTTAAGACACGTGCATGAATGTGACGAAAGGATTAGTTGGCTTCCTGTTGTGAGTTATTATAATAAATACGTCCTTTAGTCTCATTGACATAAAAGAGATTGAAGTAGACCTCGTATCACGCAAGAGATACTTGTCTCAACTTTTTTTTGCTGGAACGTACGAAGTGTTTCGCGCGCACACGCGTACGTGGACACACACGTGCGGTCGATACTGCCCGCAGAGTTGAAAAATTAATCACAGGTGACGGCTAGGCGAGGACTCTGAAGAAATCAGGAATATTAAAAACAATGTCGTATGAGTGATGTCGAGAATTCAGGGCAGGTGAACAGCGAGTAGAAATGTTTTAAGAATTCGGCTCGTACCTCAAAGAAAACACAACACTTCACCGTTGCAGAGATCAACTGGTTAACGCTTGTCAAGAAAATGTGCAAAATTTGAACGTCTTTTGTTCTATTGAATAAAAATTTTCTTGGATATTATCCATCGTCTAGTAAATATAAAACGTAAAACGACGTTTCGGAGATAGGGACTCTATCTCCGTCTTCAGGTTCCTACACAGTTGGGCCCACTAGATAGAGCTAATCCCTATCTCCGAAACGTCGTTTTTACGTTTTATATTTACTAGACGATGGATAATATCCAAGTAAAATTTTTATTCAATTGACTCTTCACCATCGTCAAGACTTTACTGATGGCAGAATCTATTTCAGTGGTGGTGATTCGTGACCTTTGAGGCCAGGATGGGAACTTGTGGTGATCAGGGTGGAGTGGGGCAAAATGGCGCCTCCAGTGCCGGAATGCAATTAAGGCACGCTTACAGGCTGTTCGCCGCATCCTTTGAATGCGGCTGAAGTGGGGAATCCACCCACCACATGCTCTTACGTTCAGACGCGAATCGCAATTGCTTTATTGCAGAACTGTACCCTTAATACCATTACGAATGCCGTGAAGATGTAAAAGTGCTTATTTTCCTTTTCCTGACCTCTCTTAAGATAGAATAAGGACCGAAGTAATTTAATTGTTTGCTATGGCAGTCGTTGACAAACGTTCTGCTGCTTACAACCTTTTTATACAGAATTTCCCATTAAAACAGTCGTGACTAAAACAATATTTCTAAGCTTTGGTTACATCAGTATGCAAAAACAAGACAAACGATGTGAATTTCAGAGTCTGGAAATATGAAGATGGCTGTCTTCTCGGTTGTTTCGCCGTGTAGTGTGGTAGAATTTTACCGATGTTTCAGAGGTGCTTGCTGCTTCCATCGTCAGGGCGATGAGTGACAAGAGAAGGCACTTCTAATACTTATACTCGCCGTTGTGAGAGCGTTATTTTCACTGAGACTGAACTTCCCTTCACGTAAATTTCTCTCGCTTTCTGTCTTGAACGTAGCGTCGCTGTGCGTAATAAGTGTGGAGTAGAGGAGGTCGTCTCCATGGCTCCAAGGAGAGTTTCTCACTAAATTGTTTATGAATTAGAGAAGCCGATCGCTGAATAAACCATGGAATGTTAATCCCTGAAAATAGAATACAATTACCATGTTCAAATCATTCGCTGTAAACTCCGGACTGTGACATTTGACCTTTTGGAATGGTTTAAGTGACGTCAGAGTTGTCTGGGACTACTGAAATTTCAACCTGCTCCAGAGTACGTACGACCCTCAGATAAATTTATGTTTTCGTGAAGAACATTTATTTTACAGATTCACAACATGGACAACCCAACTTTACCACGAGTGTCTCAGATGTCGTGAGAAAGAAATCCATGCCAGACTTGTACCCAATAATATTAGAACGAAAACGAAGGAAATATCGGGATTTTCCTCAGGTGTTGCGTCGTTTTGAACGTTGTCGTCGAGTGGTTATAATCCTGCTTCGTATTCGGGAGGTCCAGGGTTTGAATCTCGACCAGGAGTCCGATTTCTTCGTCTCTGATTTCTTCCGGTTGTCCTCAGTACCTCAAATTAAGCCTCGACAGTTTCCTTTTATATCCTTTAGAATTCATTATTCAGCGTTAAATAAACTGAATGGAAATAACTTTAATGTGTCGTAGGATTTGAAGTCTTCAGGGCGGTGTCTCTTTCTGAAGAAATTACTTAGATCATTTGTTACTTTGTGAAGATTTCCGTCTTCTGGGTTGTTGCGCTGTGTAGTCTGGTCGATGTTAACCAACGTTTCAGAGGTCATACTGCCTCCGTCATCAGAGTATGAAGATTTCTGTCTTCTGGGTTGTTGCGCTGTGTAGTCTGGTAGATGTTAACCAACGTTTCAGAGGTCATACTGCCTCCGTCATCAGAGTATGAAGATTTCTGTCTTCTGGGTTGTTGCGCTGTGTAGTCTGGTCGATGTTAACCAACGTTTCAGAGGTCATACTGCCTCCGTCATCAGAGTATGAAGATTTCTGTCTTCTGGGTTGTTGCGCTGTGTAGTCTGGTAGATGTTAACCAACGTTTCAGAGGTCATACTGCCTCCGTCATCAGAGTATGAAGATTTCTGTCTTCTGGGTTGTTGCGCTGTGTAGTCTGGTCGATGTTAACCAACGTTTCAGAGGTCATACTGCCTCCGTCATCAGAGTATGAAGATTTCTGTCTTCTGGGTTGTTGCGCTGTGTAGTCTGGTAGATGTTAACCAACGTTTCAGAGGTCATACTGCCTCCGTCATCAGAGTATGAAGATTTCTGTCTTCTGGGTTGTTGCGCTGTGTAGTCTGGTCGATGTTAACCAACGTTTCAGAGGTCATACTGCCTCCGTCATCAGAGTATGAAGATTTCTGTCTTCTGGGTTGTTGCGCTGTGTAGTCTGGTAGATGTTAACCAACGTTTCAGAGGTCATACTGCCTCCGTCATCAGAGTATGAAGATTTCTGTCTTCTGGGTTGTTGCGCTGTGTAGTCTGGTCGATGTTAACCAACGTTTCAGAGGTCATACTGCCTCCGTCATCAGAGTATGAAGATTTCTGTCTTCTGGGTTGTTGCGCTGTGTAGTCTGGTCGATGTTAACCAACGTTTCAGAGGTCATACTGCCTCCGTCATCAGAGTATGAA
This sequence comes from Zootermopsis nevadensis, assembly GCF_977971745.1. Lineage (NCBI taxonomy): Eukaryota > Metazoa > Arthropoda > Insecta > Blattodea > Termopsidae > Zootermopsis > Zootermopsis nevadensis. The sequence continues at coordinate 362,792 of NW_028259163.1, forward strand.
GATTTCTGTCTTCTGGGTTGTTGCGCTGTGTAGTCTGGTCGATGTTAACGAACGTTTCAGAGGTCATACTGCCTCCGTCATCAGAGTATGAAGATTTCTGTCTTCTGGGTTGTTGCGCTGTGTAGTCTGGTCGATGTTAACCAACGTTTCAGAGGTCATACTGCCTCCGTCATCAGAGTATGAAGATTTCTGTCTTCTGGGTTGTTGCGCTGTGTAGTCTGGTAGATGTTAACCAACGTTTCAGAGGTCATACTTTGTGTTCGTGAGCAGAAATAGTCAAAGAGGAACTTCCCTTGTGTGACTTTTATAATCGTGGATTGTGGTTTTCGATTCGCGACGGTGAATCAGGTCGTAGAAATTTATCCATCAGAAGTAACGGCGGTTTACGAGTTTTTCTCTCATGCAAAGTCTGTGTCTGTGTGTGTGTGGCTCACACGTGTGACAGGAGCCAGGGTCCCCGAAAAACCCCGTCTGTGACGCACAGACAAGCGTCCTCGCATTTATTCTTCTTCTTTGTAATGGTTTTACAGTTATTTAACGACGTTCTTTATGTTTCGTGGGTTAGTTTGCATGTAATTGATTTGAAGGTGTAATGTGTAGGTTATAATGATTTGGGGGACGCGTATAAGGAAGTGGCAATGACACACTTTGGGTTTTTCACCCGGAACATTTCCGGGGTGGCTTCAGTAAAACACGAATCCCGCCAGGATGTCTATAGATTCCGATCCCGATTCATGTCAGATGCGACGGACGACGACTGATAACCACTAAATCCTGACATTTATTCAGTCAAGTCAGTTTCCAGACTGCTTAGAAGTGATTAATGTTTTCCGCGTCTTTGTGAGAACACAGAAATGTTCATGCATTGAATGTAAATAATTAATTTAGAATACGTACCCTCAAGTAAATTTTTTTTATAAACTTTTAAGTAAAATTTAAACAGAACATCATAACATGAAGATGACTGTGTTCCGGGGGATGTTGGCAAACTACTCCACATTACACGGATCAACTTCTTCGTGTTCGCCACCGTAACATAGTACAACATAGCAACAGGATTCACCTTGTGTTACGTTTAATAGGACAGTGTTTCACGTCAGATCATTAATAAAAAAACTCTCAGAAAACGTTACCCAAGTACACCATCGCGTATCTTAGCAGACAGAAAGTTTTATATTTCATTAGCCAACATTGCTTTAACTCAGTGGACCAGAGTACGTCTTGAGAAGACCTCACCAAGAAATTCTTTACATCTCTGTAGTATGAGAGGTAATTATTGGGACGTTATTGACATGGGGCGCTCGTACCACCATGACAGCCATACAGCGGGCATGAAAAGTTGGAAAAATTATATCACAAGTTCACGAAACGTCACAACTTAACATCCGTCGAAAAAGTCTAAAAATTATAATCTACGCCAACTGAATATCTAAAGCATTTCCGAAACGTCGGTAAACTTCGAGACTACACGGCATTACAACCCAGAATACGCTTTTCAGTATCCTGTGGTCCGAATGACTACATTAAACTGCTCGCGTGACGCAGGCGTATGTAGGAGTGGAGGTATGGCTCCAGCCAGGATCTAGGACAGTCCCAGACTCGGTCTTAAACGTCGTGACATCTTTGACGCTTGATAAGAAGGACTTAAGTCAGTGGGAATAATAAAGTTGGACTTAGAAAAAACACACACAGGAATAAGCTCGTTTCTGTTTGATATCTCAGAGTAGAAATAGGAGTTGCAAGCCTACTTCGATAAGGAACTGCCTCAGAGTGTTGCGGCCTGGCTCTGCACTTCGTAATGGGGTTGCAGAAGTTGGAAGTTCAAACGAAATTAATCGGAATTTCAATGAGAGCTGTCAGTGCAGCGAATCTGTTGTTACAGACTTTGACGAAAACACTAACTAATGCGAAATGAAGACGAATCAGCTGTGCTTCTGTTCACTCACGGATATACAGTGGTAGCTCGGCCATCTTAGGCTGCTTAACCTCTGGGATCGTGGGTTCGAATTCTGGTCACGCGTGTTCGCAACGCCACTGAGGGAATGTGAGAAACTTTGTCTGCAAATCTTTTTTTCTGTCTGTACGTATGAAATAACTGGAATGGACTTTCGTGGAATTTTTTTAATAATAATTAACCTTTCAAAGCCCAGTGGTGACCATGTTCCACCTGGTTTAACAAATCAGCATGATTCTCAATGTAAACAGCGATTATTTCCTTAAACAGCGTTAACCAGTTGATCTTCGTAATGGTGAAGTGTAGTGTTTTCTTCGCGGTACGGACTGAATCCCTAAATATTACTTGGACTCATCCTGCTTTCCTTGAACCCAGTCTTATGTTGTGTTCGCCAGCGATCGCTTACAGATTTTGTCGAAGTCGAAGGCAAATTTAATTCTGCTATAGCAAATCTCAGTACTGGCTGACGATTGCTCATTTTTAAGTCTCTTAATCTCTCATAGGACAATAAATTGTCTTAATTACTTTTATCTTGGAAGATGAGATCTGGATTTCAATCCATAAATTTCAATAATAAATTCTAGTTTATATACATTTCTTTAATTTATTTTTGATCGTTTCGAAGAAATGCCAGATTCATGTTATGGAATGAAATCTAAATATACTAGGATTAATATATCTGTCTGAAAAATAAAGACGCCTTTGTGAGAGTAGATGTTGTATAAACACGAATAAATTCGTTCTGAAATCAAAGGAACAATAAATTTAGGAAACATTATTATTATTTAGTTTAACATTTTTAATATTATACCTTTTTGTTCACAACAGGGACGTTTATTTTTATAGAGTGTATTTCAATCACGAATGATTCAGAAGTCCAGTTTTATTCTATGGAAATTTCCGGTGACAAAATGTCCATGAAAACCTCAAATCCTACAGAATTATTTTCTTTCGCAGGTGAACTAATATTTTCCTACACTGGGAAGTGCTTGCTCAGTGCTCTTAAGTTTTTTGTCGGATGATCCAGCATCATCTGTTTGAAAGTTAATTCTTAGGCTATTTGTGAAAAAAAAATTGTGATGCGATTAAGATAGATCGATCGATCGATTATTGAAGATTCCAGTTGATGTCATGGAGAAACGAAGATTTGCATGATTTTCTCAGTCTCTTTTATTTTAGGATAAAATATAATACGTACGTACTGTTTAGTAAATTTACTTTACGTTACTTGTCGCTGTTAAGTTCAGTTCGGTTTATATTTATTTTTATTATTAAATATTGCAAAATAATTTCGCGTGTTTCATAAAACATAACCTGCATTAGGTGACTGCATTATTTATTTGTGATTAATAAAATATCGCGCTTTGTGCTTCGAGCTGTGTGTGTGTGTCCAGCGTAAATTTGCACTGTGCCAGTCATTAGCAAGATTTACTTCGCGAATTGAACGTATCGTTAATTTATTATGCGCAGAATCTCCGTGTTTTGTACCTGAAATGTACTCCAGTAACAATTATGACGATAAGGTACGAGCTTGTTGAATGATTATGGGATTCTGTTGGCATCTGAAGAGGTTGGACCGCAGTGAAACGCAGAAAGTTGTCCTTTAAGGACCTTAAAAACTATGCGAGTTTTAATGAATAGAAGAAAATTAGACAAAATACCGATAAGATTCCACCGACCTTAATTCATTGGACAGCTCGTGGTTACAGTAAAAGTTCTGCCACACAGAGAACAGAAATTCGGATCAGGGCCGTCGTCCGTTGTTACGCCATCACTTACTTTGATTTAATTAAATTTTGTTGCCTTGTGTTCTTGAGTGTACAAAACATGTAAAGCTGTCCCGGTACACGCCATGTGGGCGCTTGGGGGGAGAGGCGGTATAGCTCCTACTAATTCTTAACCTCGGCACTAGATGGGGTTGAGCGGTGTTAGCGTCACGCCCCGGCCGGCTTTACCCCCGGAAAAGGATCCCGGTACCCATTGGACAGGACGCTGGGTGGGCCCCAGAGCCTGTCTGGACGCAGAGGCTAGAGGAAAAATCCTCTGCCCCCGTCGGGGATCGAACCCCGATCGACCAGTCCGTACTGACTGAGCTAACCCGCCTCGCCTTTTGTAACCGGTGCCGAATTAATTTTAACACTAGGGAAGATTATAAAGACAAAATGAACAAGCCTGTGTTTCCCACAGCATTCGTGAAGGAGAGACTTTAAAACAGTGTTTTGTTTTATTTATTTAGGGCAATGAAACGTGTTATGTACGTGTTTATTTTAGAATTCGAACTTCATTGCGAGTGGATGTTTTTACGTTTCCATTTTGAAACATCTTTTTTTATTTACGATTCTGTAAAACTTGCTGAATAAATAAATACATTCTTAAAACAATTTAATGGACGACGCCTTCCTCGAGAAACTAACAGTTTCTGGATGCTCGAGAAACTCTTCAGCCTTCTAAGTAACCCGAAATTTCATGACAGTGTTCACAACAGCCCGTCGATGGTCCCTATCCCGAGCCAGATTAATCCTGTCCATACCACCCCATCCATTTTAATATTATCCTCCAACTTGCGCCTGTGTCTTCCTAGTGGGCAATTGTTTCTGGATATTACTCTACTCATGTCTTTAGGTGATTAATTTGTATGTTTTATTAATAACATGAACGTCTGTTATCGGCACACCACTAGTTTAAGCGCGTAGTTTCCGAAAGTCCCAGCAATCTGTCCCAAATCGCGGCGTTATCATTGCTTTTAACCTGTGGAAAATCTATGGTTGAGGACAGCAAGCGACCTGAAGACGGGAGAGGAATCATCTCCCGAAACGTTTCATGTGTCGTGTATTTTGAGCAAAGGTACGCCTCTGTTATGTAATTTTGGCACACCTGGTGTCTCGACTCTCAGGCCAAACTGTGCTGTGATCTCTTACCTCTTCTCCTCCCACTCGCCCTTCTTCAGGGACTCTGCCGGCGACAGACGTCGACTTCCTTCTGTGCTCTGACTTTGGAGTGACGGCTTAGGGCCAGCCATAGGGAAGCACTTAAGTTGTTCCGTGCAAGTGGGCGTGGCTTCCAAATTTCGTTTGGACTGTGTCCTAAGTCAGTGGAATCCGTTCGATGTCCTATTTACAAATGCGAAACATTGGCACTGAAGTATACATTGGACATCATCATTATACGTGCTGTTTATGAACTTTGTGCGAGCAAAGCATCTTAAGTGCCTTATAAGAAGTGAGCTCACGACATTGGCTGTCAGTTGAGCGTAAAGATCCGGTCAGCTTGCGTTTTGTATTTGTTCCTGTGCAAAGAACGTCATTGCACAATATTCTCAGGCCTGGCGCTGTTTCATGACGTACTAGAATGTCTTTGAACCAACTGGAAGGCGTTTTAACGCAGGCAGCCAAACCCAGGGCCCCGATTGAGAATTTGCCAAGTGGAACGGTAGCGTAATATGAAGGTGAGACCGACGTCACCAGAGCAGCGGATAATGGCGATTTGAACACGCTGCCAGAATGGCGTACTTAATAATACGCAATATGAATAGCTCTGACACAAGACCGCATGTCAGTTTGTAATGCAGAATACTGCGTTGCGGATATGCGTAATTCGTGCAGTACGAATATTCTGCACATTCAGGATAATACGGGAACTCAATAAAACTTGCCGGCCGAAGTATTTTATATGTTTGTTTGTGCAGAACGCGGACGTTCCCTTCGTCACTTCGTTTAGAAAATTATGGAGTAATTAATTAAAACCGATCGTGACAGCGAGCTCTCAGTATTGGAACTCGGCTATTGGCGTGCGTTATCAGGAACTACTTGTTTCAGGTACGTTTACTCTGCCGTGCACAATGTACTTTGTGTGTCGTCATGATAGATAACACTGCTGAAAAGTGCGTTACTCTCATTTGACGGTGGCGTGCATATCGAAAATTAAGCTTCTCAGGACACACGATCTGTAACATTGTCTACTTATTATATTTAGCAAGGAATCATATTATGTAGAGCTTGTGCGCGAATTTCATTTCACTCTGTATAGGCCTGTGTTGAAGTACGATAGGACTATTTATAAAATGGCCAAGATGTCAGATTAAGCTCTTGTATGTTCCACGTAGAAATATAAAAGTTGGTCCATTTTTTTTCTCTCTGACGTCCTTGGCGTCGTTTTAACTTTCCTTCTGCCCACTCGCCACCTGTCGCATGTCTCTGGGTTCAAACTTAAAATTGTTGAATCTGGCGTCTCCACAATTAATGAGGTACCTGAAAATTGGAACTGTCCAGGTGACAAACACAGCGTCGTAATTTTAAGTAGCGTCGTTGTTGCAAACGTGAAATTGGACAAATACACCCAGTGGCCTAACGCAACGTAGTTGTGAGATTATTTAAATGTTTTAAGACACGAGACATTTTACGATGGACTTCTGAGTGATGCAGTTCTTCCTGATGTCACCCTGAAAGTTGAACGACGGTAATAAATACACTTTGTGTGAAAAGACGCAGAATTCTTATTGTTGGTACGTGTAGTTACCACCAGGGTTTACAGGGTTAAGCCATACAGCTGAAGTACGCCCAGCGTTAAAGACTCGACGAAACCTAATTAAGGACACGACGAAACCTTAGTAAGGACTTGACGAAACCTAAGTAAGGACACGACGAAACCTTAGTAAGGACTTGACGAAACCTAAGTAAGGACTCGACGAAACCTAAGTAAGGACACGACGAAACCTTAGTATGGACTTGACGAAACCTTAGTAAGGACACGACGAAACCTTAGTAAGGACTTGACGAAACCTAAGTAAGGACTCGACGAAACCTAAGTAAGGACTTGACGAAACCTAATTAAGGACTTTCCGAAACCTAAGTAAATACGTGCTGGAGAATATTTACATCTGTATTTAGTTATAGTGGAGAAGCACTTAAAACTTCATCGATACTCTTCTGCAAACGTAGAAACATGAGGTTTTTGATCCAGTCTCTTTTTCAAGGGCGCAAAATTAAGAGCGAACAGACAATGAATGGAGCTATTCTTACGCCTTCGCCGTTTGTGTTTCTAAGACAGAAGGACCAACGTGTTTACGATGTGGTAAGTGTTACATCCGGTGGTTACTGCAGTAGTAAGGACAGACAGAAACTTTCAGTGTTCTGAGAAGCTTTCCGGGATTGGTGTCAGTGAATGAAGTCATTATTCATTTATAACTTTCCAGATGGATACTGGTGACTGCGTATGTCGTAGATTTACGGCATGTAAAGAACCTTACGAGATGTTTCGTAAGAGAAATTTAGCTGCCGTTTCTCACCCAAGTCTCCTGATTAACTGCTAGATGTCTCTGGCAGTCAAATCAGGATTGAGTAGAAATTGTGTAGAGGCAGTGGACTGCTCATAAATGCTCACTTCTAAACCAGGAAACCTTCGAAAAAGGAGGCGGCGAAAACCCACAAACGGGTTGTACAGCCAAGAAAAAACAACTGGTGACCGCGTGTTATTTCTCAGTTTGCTACACGGCCCGTTTAAAGCCATTCCCCTACCGGATACATGCTCCTAATTCATTCAGTTTAATTGACAATTTCTGCGTTTACAAGTGGATAAAGTATACAGTGAACTGTGGTGTACGTGGCCTCGCCGACCAACCTCGCTTTCGATTGGTGGGCTCCGTTTTCATATACGACGCCCTCGCGAGATGATAATACTTCACAATCTTTGTATCCCGCGACGTGGGAAAAAAAATACACTACCGAGAGATACGTCAGCGAGCATTTTCCTGATGTCTGTCCCCTCTATTGCGATTCTTTATTTCTTCCTACATGAGCGGTTGCAATAAAATTCAGTCGTGACATAAGTCTGACACTCGCATCGTACAATTTCCTGAAATATTTCCAAATGAAGTTCAGGGCTCAGGTTGAACACCGTGTTTAATTAAACTTCTGACGCACGAGGGTCGTGTGAATAATATTTCAAAAATTTAGTTTCTAATCTTGCTTTATATTTATTAAGTTCCTACCTCAAGGAAGACAACGCGTCTACATTATTATATTTATTTATTTATTTAGTGTTCTGTCTGACGACAGGTCCATATGAACAGGATCCTTCCATCCTTTTCTCGGACTGGGACCTGTTCATATACGTTCTTGGCAGATGATCCAGAAGTGGTTTGCCATTGCCTTCTTCTGTGTGTGAATGGAGTAATTGTTGGGATGCCACGGAGGAAAACTCCGTGTTGCCTAGACCACGGCCTTGCTCAACACAAGTTATAAATCCGGGCACCGCCGGGAATCGAACCCGAGACCCCCAGGATTACAAGGCCAGCGTTCTAACCGCTAGACCACCGTGGCTACACATTATTATACACATAGCAAAATTAATGCTGATTAACGAAACAGTGGCTGTTTGTTGTGAGGATCGCGCGAAACAAAGGAGTACGTGCACTTTGTATGCGCAACTCCCAGTTACTTAATATTAAAGCAAGTGATTTATTTGGTTAACAACGCACTTTAAAGGGCGAACACAACAAATAACCAATTGTTGTTCCTCCACTTCTAACGGACGATGTTTGAAAGTTGGACGAGTTTTTCCCCCCCATTACGATTACAATATCGATTTTGCTGCTTAACACAGACGTGAACTCTGACCTTTCCGGTATTACTTCTGTCCAGCTTTCGCCCTGCCAAATGCCCCGCGGGTCGTCATTAATTGTTAGTCGTTGACTCTGAATAAAACAGAAGAGAGCCGTGCAGAAGAAACTGTGTTCTTTACGACACTTTCGGAATGAATGTTTGAGTAGTTTATCGCGCGTTCGTAGGTTCTCGTATTGCGAGGAAAATGAGTTACTTTCATATTTGAACATTACGTTGCATGCCATAATATAATTAAGGAGCCACCACCAAGACTTACCTTGACTTATTGGTAACAATAAAGCTAGACGACGAGCACGCGAAATGGAGAGTGTTTATTCGTTAAAAAGGCCATTATATTTTGAGTTGCTAAGTTGCAAGGGAAAGATGCTATTTTATTTCGGTGGACCAAATGGTCTCTCATTAGTCATTCTGAAAATAAAGAAGCCTCTGTCATGTTTTAATTCATTTGAAGTTTTTAGGGGTTAACTGTGGCTTGAGGTCTGCGCGTATTAAAGTAGTTCCCGCCTGTTTGTACAAATAAAATAACTTAAAAGGAACTGAACGGCTCGTACTGGGGACGTTTGCTACGATAGTAAACTTACATTAAGTGAACACGGTTTTAAAATTTGTAGAACTGAAAATCTGTGCCGTAGGAGGGCAGGCTTTACGAAATCTGCCCGGAACTCGATCTAGTTTTCCCCTCGCTCTGCGTTTATTTGAATGACAAGTCAATTTGGGGCGTCGCACAGCATCTGAATTATTTACTCTGCGTGCAAGGACAGATGCCCCCTGCACGGGGCAAGCGAAATTGACCCTGTCATGGCTGCCGTTGGCAGCTTCGGCCACCCGGACTTCGCCTCCGTGGGCATTTCACGCTTCGCAGCTCCAGTATTGAAATCTGAAGACACTGGACAGCGACCCCCTTAATTTCGCTTCGTCATGAACTGAAAATCTCTTATAAACGTGTCACGGATCCAAATTGGACGCTTTCCAGTCTTCTGACGCCGAGGATAATAATATGCAGCTCTATCAGGCGTATTTGTTCAGGATTAGTTTTTGGAAAATTAAATTTGTACCTCGGATTTGACACGAAGATTCTTTGTACTGTTTACGTAATAATGTGTTGAAGTAACTTATAACTTATAGCGATTGATTTAAGCCCTTGGGGGATGAGAGAAAACCTCTGTTTCGATGGAAGATAGGTCATAACCGCTCTGTAAGGTTCCCAGACTTTGCTCGCTCGTCGTTTTGTGTAGAGGTAGGCAGCTGTAAGTAGGGACATAGATTGACACAGGAGCGGGTATCCCAAAGGAGCTGGCAGTTTTAGGTCGAGAGATAAAGAGTTATAGGTTACCCATTTACCGAGACAATAGAATCCGCCCCGGGTCTCCAGAGGCAGAAAGCCGGGCCATTACGTGTTGTGTAAGTGGAAATAGATTTGTCTTTATCTCTCTGGTGTCGCCGCGAGCGACTCAGTATCTCGTTCTGCTCCATTCCGTGCTCTTTGCTGGTATTGACAGAACCCGGCCTCTTCGCAAGACGACACGTAAAGTTTATTACACCATGAAGTCCCAGTGCATGTCACATAAGATCTGCCAAATAGACCGTGACAGATCAGACCGATGCGATCTGCCACTTTGGCTCTATGCAACGTCTTCAGTGAACGTGTGTTCAAATTTATTGGGGGGGGGGGAAATATTGAATGATCCTGTATATGTCTGTTTCAGGCCATGCGGTACGCACGTAATGTCACAGAGTAAAAATATTGAAGTATTTGTCTGTAATATATAAGACGAAATGATGAGAGAGAAAAATGCACCAAGTAAGTGGCCGATTATCATCAAAAGCTGTGTCATCACATTTCACGAACCCTTAATTTATAATTTCACGTAGTCGTCGTGTGATCTGGCGAGCTGAGATCAGCTTCACTGCCGCTGAAAAATATATTTTGAAACTTCGTGTGTCTGTAGAATTCACGATGCTTCCATAAAAGGCGTCTTCTTAGGAGGAAGAATTTTTGCGAATCGTTTCTTTTCGGGTAAGTTGCGGACGGACGTGTGGTTATACTGCCTCCGTCATCAGGGCGATCGCCCTGATGACGGAGGCAGTATGAAACGTTGGTTAACATCGACCAGACTACACAGCGCAACAACCCAGAAGACAGAAATCTTCATACTCTGATGACGGAGGCAGTATGACCTCTGAAACGTTGGTTAACATCGACCAGACTACACAGCGCAACAACCCAGAAGGCAGAAATCTTCATACTCTGATGACGGAGGCAGTATGACCTCTGAAACGTTGGTTAACATCGACCAGACTACACAGCGCAACAACCCAGAAGGCAGAAATCTTCATACTCTGATGACGGAGGCAGTATGACCTCTGAAACGTTGGTTAACATCGACCAGACTACACAGCGCAACAACCCAGAAGACGGATATCTTCATACTCACCGCTGTGAGAACCTCAAGTCTTACACAGAAAAGTTTATTTTTGAAGAGCGCGCGGATTCTGCTTCATAAATTCCAGTCTCCTTACTTATCAATAATTTAGAACGACCAACTTTAAACTTTTTCCCCCCAATTCTGATCACGAGTTAGACGTGTGAGTGAGGTTTTGCCTTGTGCCCGACTACATCAAAAAATCACTTATCGTTGATACTGATAGTAGCTGGTACTTCCCGATATCCTTATCTTTATAATAACCTGATATTTTTTTTTAATTTTATGGTGCGTATAAGCTTATAAGATTTATGCCGATAAAATATAACCGATGGCCAAACAAATAAGCTACTAGTCGACTGGCATTGAGAGGAAAACAAATTTGGATTAATAGATCAAAATTAAATAGCTTTCCTCCATATGTGCTGTTACCATGGCAAAGATTAAATATCGACGAAGACTTAATTCTGATCGAGTGATCGATATTTAGACGCCTCCAAACACCTCGTTTCGACTTTTGTACATTTTCTGTCGTGCAAAATGTCAGTGACATTTTGAAAAGGGCCTTATATAATTTTTGGCCGGAATCAATCAAGAACACGTAGATACATCTTTGTGAGGAGAGAGGAAATCATTGTAACAGGGATTACCGTCCGATATCGTTTTAAAAATAGGGTAATTTCTTATGTGCACTGACGCTCGCAATGTCTGTCAGACATGCGATGTTGCTTCATGAATTTTGGATACGGGCGTTGCTACATTAATATAAATTGGGGGGGGGACCAGGGGAAAGCAAGCTTTTACCTTCGGCGTCAGAAACACCTGTTCTCCACACCTTGTGGAAGGCTCTTTCAGAACCAGTGTCTGTTAATTCTCCAAAGTGACCGACATCTCATTTTTGGCCTCCTACGTTCCACGCAAATACAGAAATATTTATGGTAAAATGTCGGCGTGGCCAATGCGTGACGCGGATAATAATGATTACTGTAAAGATAAACTCAATTTCCGTTTCAGGCGTGTTCTTAACTAGGCCGGTTTGTAGTTAGAACTAAATTATGGCAGTACAAAAATTGATAGAACTTTCGCCTTTTTGCAGTTGATTGTACGAATACTGAACTGTGAAATCGAAGTTGTGGAACAATCGATCCTAGTGCTTAATTTCAGATGAGGATGATATCTGTAAGACTTGAGGTTCTCACAGCGGTGAGTATGAAGATATCCGTCTTCTGGGTTATTGCGCTGTGTAGTCTGGTCGATGTTAACCAACGTTTCAGAGGTCATACTGCCTCCGTCATCAGGGCCCTGATGATGGAGGCAGTATGACCTCTGAAACGTTGGTTAACATCGACCAGACTACACAGCGCAACAACCCAGAAGACAGAAATCTTCATACTCATCGCCCTGATGATGGAGGCAGTATGACCTCTGAAACGTTGGTTAACATCGACCAGACTACACGGCGCAATAACCCAGAAGACGGATATCTTCAGGATGATATCTGTCAGTGGTTTGAATATTTGGAAATAAACTTATCTTTTTTCCTGTCGATTATCATTTTCTTATCTACGTAGGGGGTGGTTGAGATCTCATCCACCCTCCCCCTGTGCTTCAAAGGATGTCATTATTTGCCTTGCTGTTGGCAGCCATGGGACCCGGGGGCTGAGACTTACAACAGAGGAAGAAGTAAGACGCAAATTGGTATACAAAAAATGAGCTGTAGAAAGTTTGCAGCGGAATGAACTTTGGCCTCATTTGAAGAAGTTCTTCTTGGACTCTGTTGATCTGAGGCCCAATTAATGGGCAATGGCAGGTAAAGTGCTTTCGAATAGACGTTTGAAGTGAAGCACCGTGGTGCAAAAGTGTCCTATCTCGTAAATAACTGCAGCCAATTCGGCTCTAGGAACGCGACGAATTTGTTTTATATCCGTCGTGCTCTATGTGAATATCAGGTTTCTTTCTATTCACGCAGAAAATCATCCAACTCTTGAACGGTACTCCTAGGTCAGAGATGAAAGATATATTCAGAAATAACAGATCGTTGGTAGATAACGGGTCTTCGAGCTGGAAATTCGCTGCGTTACAAACTGAGACTACATTACTGTTATTCCATTAGCAGTCACGGATCACAGATTAATCTACTGACTTAGTACCGAGGGTATGATGATAATTAGGCTTCGGATGTTCATGAGCTAAAAAAACCGAGAATATGCATGCAAATATGCCCCCAAAAATAGCGAAATATGACCTAAGTTGTTATGAAAAAATATTCGCTAAAATTTAAAAAAAGCGTTTTGTATTTCAATCACGTTATTTATTTACGTATGCATGTACATTACTTGATTTCCTTGCAATTTTAATCAAAAACTTCAGTCGCTTTAGGTTGTAAATGCCTCGTTTGGGATCAGCATCAGATTTTGAGAATACGTGCTCCTATAAAAATATGATAAATTTTAAGAAACAGCCTTTCGTGCATTTCAAATTCATTAATTACAAATAAATAAATAATGATAATTCAAAATATTAAGTACCTTTCTTCATTCTCCTTTCTTGGCAGCATTACAGGTCCTTCGAAAGTTCTGATGTTTTGTTTGATGTAGTGTTATCGAACAGAAGTCGTTGCTCGCTTTGATGACTGTTTTGTCGGCTCAAATTAGTTTCATGTTTTGCCGTATCACAATGTTGTTGCACATTAAATCGCTTACCAGCAGTAACTTTAACTTCACAAAGTTTACAGAACAGAACTGTTCCATTAGAACTAAAATATTCCTCGACAAAATCTTTAACGAAACCTATTAACTTCGCACTTTCAGAATATTTCACTTTTGGCATATGAACTAACCGAAGGATTCACTGTAAATGCCTGAGAAATGTAGTTTGAAGCAAGAATTTTATACACAAAATATAACCAAAATATGAATTTTATCCTCAAAATATAATCAGAATATGCATTTAACTACAAATATGACCAAACACATAAAAATGACCTGAATGTGCATTTATATGCAAAATAAATACAGCCTAATTGTGATTAGAATAACCCAATTTGTGTTTAAAAATATGACATGTCATGAAAATCCGAACCCTACTGATAATATAGTACTTGGTCAGGTTTTTTGGTATATTCATAATAATTTTACGTATCGTATGATCTTGAGTTATGAAGATCGCTTATAGCGTATGCATATTTTGATTTTTCCTCGGCAACTCTGCGAAAACACTGGTAGACATAATAATGTGTGTGTTTGTACTATACATGCTGCAGCTTGTGTAAGCGTAGCCTATATAATTTTTCCTTTGAAAGTAAAATTTCCTTCCTTCATTAAATATTCAGTGTTCACATTTCCGTCAGCAATCCGAGAGCAGAATTTATCTTACGGAAAGCAGGCAGTGCGCGTTATGCTGTTGTGAACCTCTGACCCAGTAGAAACATTGAGAATGGAGCCACCTTTTGCAGTCCTGAAAGTCAGACGAAAATGTTGGAAGTTCTGGTCCGAAGCTCTGAATGAATAATCTCTTGCACTAAGAATTCACGTTGGAGAATACTCGGTGGTTCCGTGTTGTACGGGGACATTTAAGCTGTGCAGGTGAGAATAGATCAGGATAAAACAGCTGTTTCATCGTCAGAGTAGAGACACTCATTTATCCACAGAATCCCCTGTACTGTAATGTACTAAAATTAATATAATTTGGTGAAACCAAAAATTTAGAAATTTCTTGCCTAGATAGAGAACATATAAGCGCCTATTTAAAGACAAACGATTCAAGAAGATCGGATATCGTCTTTCGTGTAGGATCTATATTGTGATTTAATTTCTAAAATGATAGGAATAAAATTAATTAGTTGATTTTGGTCTGCAGAGTTGTAATGACATGGAGGTTCAGGCCGTTGCCCTAAGTTTTGTGAGACAATTCGGCCCCCATTTTGCATCTCGGAACCCTTGAAAGCCCAGTGGTAACCATATTTCCCACCTACTTCAACAATTAATAAGTTAACTCTTCATTTCGTATTTATGGGTTTCGCGTATGCTCACCATAAACAGCGATTATTTCCTTAAACAGCGTTAACCATCTGACCTTAGTAATGGTGAAGTGCGGTGTTTTCTTCGCGGTACGGACTGAATTCTTAAATATTACGTACGCAGCGCGTGTCTCATTATAAACAGCGATTATTTCCTTAAACAGCGTTAACCAGTTGATCTTTGTAATGGTGAAGAGTTGTGTTTTCTTCGCGGTACGGTCTAAATGTTTCAATACGTACGCAGCGCGTCTCATTATAAACAGCGATTATTTCTTTAATCCAGCGTTAACCAGTTGATCTTTGTAATGGTGAAGTGTGGTGTTTACTTCGCGGTACGGGCTGAATTATTAAATATTAGACAAGTTTGTTCTCCAAAGGGTTGTTTTTATTTACCTTTAAAGAGAGTTGGTATTTATATTACATTGTACAAGTTCGCGTTTAGTGGATTTTCTAGTTTGCGTAAATAAATAATCCACAACTGATCCAGGCTGGAAGAGGTAAATTGAGGGTTAATGAAAGTGATTCATAATTTATGCATCTCGGTAAATATTATTGTAGTTGTCAAATCGCGGGAGATGAAATTGTTAGGACTATGTAGCAGGAAAGAGAATTACAGGTCCTTAAGAATCTGTTCTCTTTAAGAAAGAGTGTTTTTTTTTTCGTTCAAAGAAGAACGTTAGCAGTGCGCATTGTAAGTGACGGTGCTTCTGTGTACGTGCATTTGCATTGGGGATTGAACTCAATTACTTGCCTGTTCTGCAGGGGAAATGCGAGCTCCTAATTGGATGTGCAGCCGATGACAGTAGCAAACGCCCTGAAAAGTCCTTTCAGACGCGGTGGCCCGTGTAATCGGGAGATTCTTTTTAATTTTAAGTACCATGAATATTTATCCAGGAAAGAAAATATTTTCTTTGATCCAATTGCAAGTTCTCCTTTGTTGTTCTTCGTCGCTTGATGTGAGAATATTTGACACGTTAAACCGTATCTGGAATTGGCTTTACTGAACTTTGTGACAGACAACCAGTTGAAGGTGAAGCTAATGATAAGTCAGAGTTTCTCTTTGCCTTCGTGTTTCTTATAAAGTAACAACAGTGGGGAAAAGCAGTGTTCATGTCGGCTTTGTACTGTTCCGCGTGTCAACGTCCTTCAAGCGGCCCACGCCACAAGGAACATTTATTTTATATTAAAAATCGTGTGCCCTGAATCTGTAATACATGAAAATACCTTCCACGTTTTATGGAAAAAAAAATTCCGTTTAATCTTTTTTGGAGTCACACGAGTGCCTTATTTCTGGAACACCTTGTGCGAATTTGGATTTTTTATGTTTTGGTTTCGTGTTCGCTGTGTCTTCTGAAAAGCTTTCTCCAGATGTCTTCCTCATTTTATCTACTTTTGTCTTTCCACAGTCCTTGCATTATAACTGGAAGATTTCGCTAATGACGTGTTCATTCAAAATGAGGTTTAGTTTCGTTTTCGTTGGTTTTGTGCCTGCAAAAACGCAATTAAAGGGGGCGAAATCTCAAAATCATTAAAAGAAATATTGTGTGTGAAGTAGAAACAATCGTGATTTTTAATTTTAAACACTTATGACTCAAAATGTTAAAGTTAGTTTTGAGGTTAGGTTACGCAAACGATGAGTACCCGCATTTATGACCATTTCTGTTATTTATTTTTACTTTTGTGTTTCAATTATTTCGTTCCTCTTCTCAGAGGCTATCCAGTGCCTGCGTTTTGTACCACTGGCATGACACAATCGATATACATTTAATTGGATTCGAATGGAATGCGCGCGCCTGCGCGGTAGTGAAGCCGTTGAAGTTGGCGTCTACGCTTCGTTACAAGGCCGTTTATTCCTTCCTTAGGAAGAAGTTGTGTGCAAATTATTGTTTATCGAAGTATTTATTCAGTGTCCGTTTTACATTCTTACCGCAGTGACATTGGATATTAGCTGTTACCTTCTCAAATCTTGTAATGTTGCTGATTTACTTTGCTATGAACACATTAAAAATTCGTGATTACGAAATTAGAAATTAAAGGCTTTTTTTTTGTTGTAAACACGTTAAAGGACTATTCTTATGCCAATATTTGTTTGTTTGAAACTAAATTTTCGAGATTCTCGTCAGCACGTCGATATCGTATCGTAATTTCATGTGAATGAACTTTATTCAGAAGGGACTTGGCTTGTTTTATAGCTGACTTTCGTGTTACGCCGAAGAATTCGGAACGCAAAAGCTCGGTGTATGTCATGGATTGTACCTTTCCAGTCTTGTTACTTTACTAGTCGAAACGACCCGTTGAATTTCAACGGGAGATGATTTCTGTACACGTGTCAATCCCTCTTTTGATTATCCTTGTCGCCGTCCTCCCCCATCCTTGCAGTGCTTGTGGTATCTGCAACTTCGCCTTTGTGAGCGCGACCGTAAGGCAAACGTCACATTGGCTCCTGCGTATTTTGTAAATTCGCGTGTGTCCACTGCAGGCTTAGGTTTCATCTGTATTGCGAGATTTTCGATGTTTCGCTTCTTGCTTTATTCCAAGTGACACTCACACAGTCAAGAGTTGTGCCATAATTCACGAATAAATGTCTATGTTTCGGGTTGTAGCGACGTATATTCTGGTAAAATTTTACCAAAGTTTCGTAGGTCCTTTCTGCCTCCTTTATCAGGGAGATGAGTGACTCGTCTACCAGAATACAAGGCGATGCAACCCGGATGACAGCCATCTTCGTACTCACGGCCTTGCAAATTATCTGCATGGTCCTGTGGTGAAGGAGCATTGCGATGTCTTGCATAAAACACGCTTTCTACTTGGGTTTGATGCTCAAATCATTTAAAAAACCTGAAATCATTAGCGTTCTATTGACTTGCGACTTCCAGAAGGTCGGTCCAGCCATTTGTCTCCCTGTCTCACCGTCGCTCACTTCGCCCTGAAATCTAATCGGCCGACGGCGTCGTTAAGTTTTTGTGCGTGTACGAACTAACGTGGACGTGATAATGAAGGATGGCTTATCCATATAATGTGGATCATTAAGAGATAATGGATTGTTTATCTGCTTACAAAACTGTCGGCAAATTTTTAAGAAAAAACCGCTTTGTGTTAAATTGTGGAGCGCCAACCTTCCTTCCTTTGTTAAAGCTTAAATAGACTTTTTTTTCGTAAGTTTCTTCAGCCACCCGCTACGTGGCAGCACGCCCACCTTTCCGTGTATTTGTCACACTTAAGGTTTTCAGGGCGACGAGGACGAAGGCGTTTTGGATCTTTGGTGCCGTTGTCTGAATTTACGTCAAGTCTGGACCAGGCAACGAAAACGTTTGAATAGTCGAGTGTTTGTACCTAAGGCAGAGGCGGGAACAGTGAATTGAGAAATAATAAGATGGGTTTCTTAATTTGCAGAGTAATTTTAAGATCGCGGGTGATCAATCAAGGAGGACGAATGAGAGTCAAAACGGCTTACGTGCTTTTGACGGACGACTCTGAAGATGTAGACGCATAGGCTATTTATTTTTTTTGGATTATATTAAAATTTGTCTGGCATTTATTGGAAGTATGCGGAAAACGATCGTCTGGTTCAGGACGCTGTTCGCTGGAGAAGCAATTTGTAAGCAGTTGAGTGCATGTACCAGCTGTAGGCTGATCATCACGAGGGAATTTACGGTTGTTTAACTCTTGCCTGGGGGTCGGCTGCCTGGTGTTTAGTAGTTCCATTGTTTACGACTGTGTCGCCACAATAGCTGCCTCTGTTCGTCACTGCCCAGATCAACGTACCTCGTACCTCGCAATCAGAGAAATGCGCGTTACGTCCCACCAGGTTTATCAAACGCCAAGACTGCATTCGTCATTACTTTCATATTAAAATTAAATTATTTGGTTATTCCGTCAAATCACAACGTATTTAAAATAAGATAATTAAAATAATTAAAATATCATTCTGTGTTCCATATCGAATAATCGATTTACAATTGGAACAGTTACAACATGTTTCGGTTTTATTAAACCATCATCAGGTGTAAAATTATATTAAATTTAAAACTCAATTACAATTTTTTTACAATTTTTCGTAGTGTAGTTTTTTGGAGGTCGTGTCCAGATATTTTCATATAATGGATCAACTTTATTGTTTGAAGAGATGCTTTTGATGTTTACATCGGTCTGTGAAGTAAATGATTCGAAAGCATCACTTCAAACAATAAAGTTGATCCATTATATGAAAATATCTGGACACGACCTCCAAAAAACTACACTACGAAAAATTGTAAAAAAATTGTAATTGAGTTTTAAATTTAATATAATTTTACACCTGATGATGGTTTAATAAAACCGAAACATGTTGTAACTGTTCCAATTGTAAATCGATTATTCGATATGGAACACAGAATGATATTTTAATTATTTTAATTTGTCTTATTTTAAATACGTTGTGATTTGACGGAATAACCAAATAATTTAATTTTAATTTAATAAATCACAATATGACGCAACTACACTATCTTACTTTCATATTCTAAATAGCGATTATTTATTTCCTCAAACAGCGTTAACCACTTGATCTTTGTAATGTTGAAGTGTGGTGTTTTCTTCGCGGTACGGTCTGAGCTACTTGTTGTGTTCAGGGAATAAGATTCAAGACGCCATTACCACAACAACGCTTTAAGACAGGGACTTTATTTCTGTGAAATGCTCTGTGCTTGAAGGAATTAATGGATACTTTACGCACAGAATCTTGCTCTTATCTTAATAATCTCCTTGAGTGGTTCATGCCGGCCGCCCTCATTTCGTTTGTGGTTACAGGGGAACTGAGAAATCTGGAAAACATGATCCCGTAATTATTATGTATTAACCACAGATGGCGCTGCTGAATCATTTCTCAAAAGTGCGAGAGTTCTTAGTTAACGTCGTGCGACGCTTCTAATTTGAGCGTCGGTTTTAATGAAGATTTAGCGTCGCGAGGTGTGAGACCGGACTCAGCGCCTCACTTACCAGTGGTAATGAAGTGTCCGATGTCGCAATTGAACTGCCAGGCCAGCTAATTTTATGGACGTCTCATGTCAGGCGCCGTGCCCGGCAAGCATCTCGAATCCTGGCTTCCACACCACTTCATCACGTTCAGGTCAAATCTCTTGAAGACGGCGCAGTTGAATTAAACAGGGTGTACAAACTGGGTTCAAAACAACTGTCCCACTTACGGCAGTGACCGGAAAGGATCGTTATAATAGACGCACAGCGCAAATTATAGTCCCTTGGTTTCCACTGCGGTGGGTCAGAAGCCGCCTCATCACCCCGTTGGTGGATGCAGCAATGACCTCTGAAACGTCGGAAAGATACTATCAGACCACGTGGCGCAACATTCCAGAAGACGGCCATCTTAAGTTGCCTTTGTCGATTAACGTGGACCTCACTTTGTTGCATTTCTGTTTCTTTTTGTCATTCTAAGCGAGAGGCAAAAGTGTTTCGGATTGACGCATTACGTATATCTTCAGGACTGAAACCACAACACAGTCAGTTACCTCCAGCAAGTCCCCTTTGTAGAAACGTGATACGTACTGTCATGTCGAAACCCTGGGTCTAGCTGTGGCGACAGCCCTTTGCCGATTAGACACTTTCGGTCTAATCAGTTGCTAATTCTTTGTTCGGAACGACGCTAAGCCATTTAATCAGTAGGTTCGGTTTTAATTAAATTGTTGCCATGGTAACAGTCACTACTGACGCTGCTTAAGTGATCTCGTCTTGACACTAGCTGCTCACGAGAAATGGATTAAATTATGGGATGTCGTCGTTTAAGAACCTAAATTCGTATTTAGCATTGCGATATTTCATATCATGTTGGCTGCGTTCTAATGTGTACCACATTGCAAAGGGGATTTCCTCTATCATCTGCGTCTGGGGCCCAACTAGCCTCAAGTCGCCTTCTACTAAAGTTTTGTATTGTAAAGAAACAAGTTTTTTGACTGAAATGTTTCCGCTGAAACTGTTAATATCAGTGGCGTTGCACGTTTTCTGTTTGTGGGACGGACAAGGGACCGCGACTAACTGTGAGGCGCGAAGTGTAGTGGCCCGTCCGATGGCGTCTAATGCCAAAGACTGAAAGCTTCAAGAACTTTGACCACACTTGTACGTGTTCTGTATGGACTTACAAATGTTTCTGTTCGCATTTTTCTGTTTCAAAACAGTTACTTTTGCTAAGATAAATTATGTTTTGTACTTCCTACTTCGTAGGCTGTTTGTGGCGTGTTCTAAAATTTAATCTACAAAAAAAAAATGTCACAAAATTTCATAAGGAACGTGGTATAAATTCTGGAGAGAGCTTTCCCAGAGAAAGGCTGCCAGCTGTACACGGCTCCGGTGAAAAGTGATATTAATTCTGAGGAAAATGAAAAATGTGATGTCTCCGAAGGTAAAATGTGCTCAGTGCACGCGGACGCAATGGGAAAACCAGGCTTTCTGGTTTTATGGACCGTAGATTTTCTCCACACAAAACAGAGCACAAGCTTTATTAAGATTGCTTTCACCCAAAATATTTCATGAAGACGCTTTGCTGTTCGGTGTCGTGCTTATGAATCTGTTCTCTGTATTACTCCAAGGAATTCTCTTGTAAAGTTCTCTCTAGGATTTGCTCTTCGAACAGTTTCGTGTGGACAGAATTCAGGCGACCGGCAGTTTATTATAGGAGTTCTAGGAATGTTTTCGCAGTGCGATGAAGCTGGAACTGATTTTCGTGATAATTTAGCTAGACCCAGTGTCTGACAGCGTGCAGAATTCTGATTGGTTACTGTTCAGCTGAACCTTTTCAGGTAATGCCGCGTGCAGTGGATCGATGATTATGTGTGGTGAGATCGAGTCGCGGCCTATTTTAAGCAATACTCTGGTATTTGCTTGGGGAAACGAGGCGATATCGTGGAGTTGCCCACGTGCCCTCGTACGTAATGCAAAGCAGCAGTTTAAACCAGTCCGCTGACTCTTTTGGAATTTGGGTTGAATCTCGTGAAGGTTAGGGAAGGCAGGATCATCACAGTCTCCCAGCAGTTGGAGGTTCGTCTCGTCTCTGGGTCGCATCGCTACCATGTTTAATACAAAAAAGTTATTGTTGTGTTTTCTCGGATACACTGGTGGATCTGCTCCTTTGTTCTGGACGTAGGCTATTCAAGACGGTCATGTTGACTACTACTCTTACACCAAAATAAAATCAAATTATACAGGGTGTTCCGTAAGTCCAGGGCCACAGACAATTCGGTCATTTTGCAAAATACGGGAAACGTAAGAGAGGGAAATTTGTTACAAATCGAGTTTTGAATCTCGAGTGTTTACCTAGGACTAGTGAATTGTCAGTAGAAAAAGTTGACCTTGGAAATGACGCAGAAATTATACACAGCGTTTCGCTGATTTTGTTATAAGAACGTGAACACGCTTTTACCTGCCAGCTTACGTGAGGCGCCAACTTGCGTTGCGAACTTCGAACTGCGTTAAAAGGAAGGAGAGTGGAACATTTTTTATGCTGAGAATTTTACTTGTAATGCATTATTCATGAGCGCACCTGTCGTACGCACATGGATCAGGAAACAGAGCGTGTCGTGGGTGTGAAGATGGTTGCCATGGAGACTATCGCAAGAAGCAGTCAATGCTGTTTGTTACTCAGAGCGTAATGAAACCCAATATGGAATAGAAACATATTTATAAAGGGAATTACAATTATTTTGTAGTTCTGACGGCAAAATTGAAGCAGGAGTTCCATTTCAGAGATTTTCTCTCACATTTCTTTGTCTCCGTGAGTTGTCACTGCATATATTCAGGCCCAATTAAATATTTTTTTTTTGAAATTACGCTGTAAAAAACTTTATGCGTGCCAAAGTTTAAATTAGAAGATTCAAAAGTAAAGAATTTCAATTCCAAGCTGGGAGAGTACTATCAAAATGAAACTTGGAGAAGATAAAATGGGGTTGTATAGTTCGGATTGGGTTAATCTGGCTTAGTATTAGGACCGTTTTGCGGATTCTTGTGAACGCTTTGCCGAAACTTCAAATTTATTAATAGGTGAAATTTCTGAAAATGGACGTAGCTAATTAAAGTTAAGCCAATTGAAATTCAACTAACGAGCGCTATTCGTTTTTCAACTTATCGTCATTTCCTAAGTTTTCCTCTCTTTTATCAGTCTCGTGCTTTTGGTCACTAACGCACACCCGATGTCATAGCAGTGTCAGGAAACTCGAGAAAAATAGCGGAATAGTCGGCTGTTAGGTATGTGATAGGTAAAAGTGCGACATTGGACGACTCAGAGCGCACGAACACAGGAGCCATAAGTTATAACATTACAGAGAATAAGTAATTCGCGCTTGTAACGAGAGAATAATTTAGTGGGTTTAAGTTTTTGTCGGCTGAGTGTGTGAAAGAGACATTGATGTGTTACGTGAACCTCAGTGGGCCGATGTATCATATTAATGTATGCATTGTTTACACATTGCAGTTTTATAACCGTATCAAATACCAGGAGGTGTGATAATTGCCTGTTCGATTGAAACGTCGACGATGACCCAGCGAAACAAATTGACTGCGTGGTTGGAGTAATAAACATGGCGCCCTGTAGATCCGTTTGTGCCATAATGTTTCGTTTTCTTTTGTTCTGCGCGCCATTTCGTAAAATTAACGATAGACTGAATATTCAGTGTTTCTATAACTCCTCATTTCATTCGGCTCTCCTACATTTTGTGAGACCTCAGGTTCTCAGGGCGACGATCAAAAAGATGACGGATTTCTGGACGTTAAGCCGTGTAGTCCGAAGTGTACTTAGTCCTTTCTGTCTTCATCACGAAGGCTATCATCGCCCCGATGATGGAGACAGCAAGAACCTCGGATATCTCGATGAACTCCTACCACGAAGAAATCAGTTGTGAGTGATGAGAAATCCATACAAATTTGTAGTCGGAAAACCTGAACTCAAGAGATTGCTCAGAAGACCTAAGCGTGGATGGGAGGATAATATTAAAATTAATTTAATTGATTAATGTAAACTCTTATGGGGAAAGATCACACGGACGCTATGAAGTTTTGCTACGTCTGAGCTCTTCAGAATGTCTGCTTAAGGGGCGACTCAAGACTTGAACATGGCCGTTCGACTGTTCTAAGTTACTTAAGAATGATAGTTGCCAATTTGTTCCGATAAGTTCGCGAGAAGAGCGCTAGACGTCAGCACCTGTCCTCACGCTTAAGGTCCCTTCACGTCCATTCATTTAGTGAAGTTAACGAGTTTCCATGTTCCTGGTCGCGAGTGTTCACCTCCGACGTAAAACATTTGCCATCAAAACCCGATGCTTGTTCGTGACATCATAACTCGGGATGGTAACTCTCAATCTGCACGGAGCGGAGTCCTCCAGAAGCTGATAGTCAAGAAATTCCCCGCATTTATAAAATCAGAATGTTCATTTTCCCATTTTAGCAAGAACAAATTAATCAACTTTACACCAAAATATAATTTCCTTTTATCGTCAATTTTAATATTATCTTTCCATCTGCGCCCTAGTCTCCCGAGTAGTCTGTTCCCTTCCGATGTTACGACCATAAAGTGCGCAATCTCAGATTCGTTGACCTTTTCACTTTATTTATATTTGACGAAGACCGCAGATTATGAAGTGGTTTTCTCCAGCCTCACCACAGGACCACGGATTATCCTGAGCAGTTTTCTGTTGTTCCATTGTCATTTGCTTATCGTGTTATTTCTTGTTCTGTAGTAACGGACGCTAAGTAAGTTAAGATCAGACTTAACTGTCGATGTTTTTCCGGAATATCTGGAGCTGTATTTCCTGTCTCTTTCGTCAGCTTGCAAATTCTCGTGTTTAAGGCAAACATCGCGTACTTGCAGACGCAGGTGGAGGAAATGCTCCGAAGTCCTAAGTATATTTTTTGTTTACTTTTCATAACATACTCAGTGTGATTGAGAATTTCCCTCTACAAAGTGACGACCTTAAGAAGCCGGAGAGGCGTTCTTTTCAGAGGAAAAAGCTTTCAAGAGGGACGTGTGTTTGCTTTCCTTCAGACGGATTCAATATGCTGAGACGTGATTTCATTAGAAAATTTGCTCTGTAAACAAAACGCAGACTCTAACCCCTTTAAATTCCGTTGCATAAAATTTGGTCGGCTGTTGCAAATTTTAACTGGTCGTGATTTTTGTCTGTCGTCGACTTGTTTTTAAATCACAAAATTGTACGATGTTTTACATTCGGAGGTTAAGAAGTGGCTTTCTATCTGTTTTTTTCTTCAGGAATCGGTAAAATACGCAATTTTTAATTCAGTTCGTACCTCGTATGAAAGGTTTGTATTTTACTAAAATATAATTTTGGATGTAAATAAAATGATTAAATGTCCTGCATTATTTATATTTATGATATACAAATTAATTTTATTTAATTCAGTATGCAACCTGTTTTTGACTGAATCAATAAGGATATAATTTGAAGGAAAATTTTTTAACTGGGATAAGTAGCCTGTTTAAAAAGATACTTTCAGTCGTACCACTTTACCAGTGAAGAAAACTCTGGAAATTAAATTGTAAAAGAGGAGAAAACATTTTAAGAAGGAATGGATAAATTTTATTTATGTATTTTTATTAAATAAATTCAGCTGTATCTTCTAGGTATCGATATTAATTCTTCAAGGTCGCGCTCGTCGTTTTTCAAAGACTCGGCGTTGTTAATATTGTAATAGCTAAGATCGATCGCTGCTTGGCTTTTTCTTGTGATGCTCGCCGATCACTACCGAAGGAGTCAGCGTCAACCGGAAATGATGACTCGTCACGAGACGAACGAAGAAATGACTTCGACGAAAAGAAAGCGCGCGTATTTTCTGGTTATTGTAAGATGAATTTGGAAGAGAACGGAACTTCTGAACAGGCGTCGTTTCACGAACACTGTAGTCCCACCGATCGAGACTTTTGGCAACTTGCCCTCCTGCTCTCTGCCTTCTGCTTCAAATGCGCTTAAAACAACTGAGAAAATTATTTCTACAGTAAGTATTAAGCGGTTTCGTAATTTGCTCTCTTCTCCAAATACAATTTGTGTGTTTCAATTGGCGGGGCATTTAGAACGCATGAGGGAAATTGTAAATGAATACGAATATTATCTAAAACCTTGAAGGTTGGAGACGTCGTGAGGAACTTGGGAGGGAAGGCGTGGACTGGATACAAGTGGCTCAGGATGTGGTCATTTGGAGGGCTGTCATGAACACGGTTCTACCAAAGGCGATTTTATTGACATCAGCTGTCCAGAGTACTTGGATTATCCAGTACAAGTAATTTAAGTTTTGAGGAAACGTGTGACGAGGCCAGACACGTGACGAAAATGTCCGCCTTCGGCAGCGGAACGTCTGTCGAGCGACGCCGGGACCCTGAGGACAGAGGCAGAGAGTTTCATAATTGACTTCGAAAGACTGGTGACCCCACCCGGTGTTGTCCGCCGAAACTTTGGTTTGCTTTTCCCGTCTAAGTGGATTAGAACTTTGGGAGCAGCGAATACCACGGGGGACATGAACTCCACTGGTTACTCCTAATTGGAGCTTATTCTCAGTGGTTATATTGACGGGCTCTTAACTTATTTTATGTTCTTTGCTGAAGAGACAGAGAGATGGCGTCTGTCCGTGTGACCTCATGTTTCAACTCCAGTTTAGATAAACTTTTTTTCTGTTAGAGAACCATTTACATTTTTATGAAGTATACTTTCATAAAGTTTAAATGTGTATTGCAATAATATTATAACTACACTAAAAATAGTTTTAAATTGAAGTGTTTTCCAAATTCAGGCAATAAATGTTATATATGTTAACTCATACATGCCCATCGAAAAGACACAGTTCAATGCATTTCGATTTGGGTTAATATTCGCACAATATCCCTGTGACTATACAAGATTCCACGTGGGCCACGCCATGTTTTAACCTGCTCGCGCCAGTCCTTCAGTTGTCTTTTCACAGGTCCAAGGCGTGTTCATCGTCGAACGCCACCTGACACCTCGTTCCTACTTAATTTGCCAGGATGAATTTAGGGACGCATTTCCAGATTTTCCTCTCTCAAATAATCGATAGTATCTCGTCTGGTGAAATGTTTCCGTGACGCGGGTAGCGTGCACGACAGGCGATCTTCTGTTGTATCAGACATGATTGAAAGTGACTGAATGTACGAATCGCTGAACGCGCTGGACATTTCCAATACTTAATTTAACTTTTCCTGTTTTCTGATTCTAATGTACTTTATTTCTTGACTAATGGAGCATGTGCTGAGAAGATGTTTCTTGGTTTTTTTTTCCCGATCATCCAGTGCAACTGAGTTTTCAATTTTTACTAATCCTGATGCTTGAAAGCCTAATTTTGTTGTCGGGACATTCTCCTTTGCTTTGTTTCACTGTGAATTAAATTTGACATAAGTGAATACATTTCAACGCAAAGAGGTGTGACAACGTAATGTCCTTCCTGTTATCCAGAAGGTCGGAGTTCATGCCCCGTTATTGGCCGCAGTTCCACACAGACCCAGCTTCGCCCCTCGCTGTAACAATGTCGTAGTGTGACGAGGACAGTATCTGCCTCTTAATTCCATTCCAGCAATTTGCCATCTTATGCCACACAAAACTTACTTGATGAGATGGCGTTGTTAAACAAGCAAAATCAATATCAAGCGAGTTGTGTGTTCTTTGATTCAAATAGACGTGCTGGAAAATGTGTAAAACTTATAATTTGTGTTTCTTCTTATAATTCTCACTGCTTTTGCGTCCAGTAGTGTCGAACATCAGACTCAGAATTTACATAAACTTCGTTTGCTTCCCTTCGAATCTGATTCTCTTGTTCCAAAGTTTCGTCAGTTGACTGTAATTACGTTTCAGATCTCTAATCACCGCATTCTTTTGACGAGACTTTGCCATGAAACAACAGGAATTACTTCCATGTAATTTCCTGCGAAAGTATATTTATCATATTTTCACACAATTTGTTTTTCACAAACACTAATTTCGTTCCTTTTTGTTCAGGGAGACGTTTTATGACGAGAATTATCTCTCCTTTGATGCCGAAATTCATTTTCTGCATGTCTTACCTCGAACGAGTGGTAATATTTGTAAGATTTAAAGCAGATAATGCTCTTAGCATTCAGAAAGTACCCTGACCTCAGTAAGTCTTACTCGAACGGAGTATCAAAGTTAGTGTTTTTCCTACGACAGCAGGAAGAATAAATTTTTGGCCTGAATCTGACCTTTGACCATTGACCATGGTAACTAAGGCAGCGTGGAGAGTCTCCTCCCAGTCACGTGCAGGTTTTCGTGTAAAATGTCCGCTACTGTCGTCCGATTTTCATCAAGATCTTAACATGTCGATGAATTTTAGCGATAATCTTAAGATGGCTGCCGTGTAGTCTGTTAGAAGTTTACCGACATTTTAGGTGAGCTTATTGTCTTATCGCCCCAATGGTGGAGGCAGCAAGGACCTCTGAAACGTTGGTAAACTTCAATCACATTAAAGGGCTTAACAACCCAGAAGACAGCCATCTTCAGACCCTCCACCGTGAGAATCTCACATCCAAGTTTTCTGCTAAAACCTCGGTTAATCTTGAAGTAAACGAGTTATGAGAGAAACACTGATTTAAATTTCATTTGTTCTTGGAGTCAAATTGTTTTAAGTTCCGTAAAATTGATGTAGATTATTGTGCAAAGTTTCGCGCGAGCAAATCTAACTTCTGTAAGATTCCACACGGCTGCAGTGAGCGGTGTTCGGGTACATGACCCTTTGTCCCCTTACGGACTTGTCAGAAACATTTCCCAGGAAGTACATCGTCTGGATTCAAATCGAAGGTCTCAGTACCAGGCACCAAGAGCGTCAAGGAAAATTGGCTTGAAATTGCGACTTGCCAAAGTTTCAAAATGAGATACTAAAAGTGATTTTTAACCTTAATCCTACTTCATTTCATTCTATAATACAGTGCGTTGTGTATTAAAAAAACAAGTCATTTAAGAGGTAATTATAATTCCCTGTTAATATCCGCTCTCAGTTCATGGCTTATAATCCCCTGTCAAATTATGACTGTGATGTACTTTTCTCCGACATAATTATTTTCCTATTAAAGTGCAAGCAAGCCGCTTAAAAGGCAGACGATTACAAGGTGGTGATTAAATGACAACTAGCCGAGAGCTGAGAAACTCAGGAAATTCACATTTTATGGAACCCGAAGGCTCATTACCGTGTTCCCTATACTGTTTCTCAAAGATCCATTTTAATATTATCCTCCCACTTACGTCTAAGTCTACCTAGTAGGCTCTTTTTTTTGGTTTGCTCACCAAAACTCTGTATGCATTCCTCCTCTCTTTTATGCGGGCTGCCTATCTCCCCCCCCCCCTTGACCTGATCATCCTAATTATATTAGGCGAGGAGTACGACTTTCTTTGTCCTCTGAGTATTTCAACTCTCTTGGGTCCAAGTGATCTCCAAAGCTCCCTCAGTCTGCGTCTCACCCTTAGTGTCAGAGACCAATTTTCACACCCATACAAAACTGCAGGTAAAATTATAGTTTTGTTTATTTTCATCTTTACGACTTTAGACAGTAAGCGGAAAAAACGAAACTTTGTCCAACCTGCGGACCTGTAATAAACATTTGAAGCCGAAGCTCGACTAAGTAATATTTAAGAATCCAGTCCGTACCGCGAAGAAAACACAACTCTTCACCATTACAAAAGATCAAATGTTTAACGCTGTTTAAGGAAATAATCGCTGTTTATAATGAGACACGCACTGCGTACGTAATATTTAAACATCTAGTCCGTACCGCGAAGAAAACACAACACTTCACCATTACAAAGATCAACTGGTTAACGCTGTTTACAGCGAGAATTATACGAAACATAAATAAAAACTGAATAGTTATTGATTGTCGAAACAAGCCGGATGTGTTTAAAATTGGGATTCAAAGTAATGATATTTCTCTGCGATCAATTCATGATCAGACTCTAAGGTACAGAAACAAAGCCAAATGCTAGGGCCACGTGACCTGACAGGCCAGTTTTCGGGCGCATAAACTTTGCACTTTTTAGCAGTGTCTAAAACCCAATTAACGTGGCTCGCTCTGTTTCGTGACGTCAAAGCGACGAAGTGTCAACAGCCAAGACGCTTCGGTACAATAAGCCCTTTTGACCTTAATTTGCGGGGCCTAGACAAACGTTTGAAGCGTCACTCAGGTATCACGTACAAAGCTGCTGTCTACTCAACAAGCGAATCATTAATAATACGATTGCAGAATGATATTTGACTCCTGACCCATGAATAGTATTTAATTGGGGCCACAGTCAGTCGGTGAAGTCACAAGTTCAAAGCAATTCCGTGCACTGACGCCACGGCCTGATTGTTTTTCAACCTCATTGTCAGTTGCACTGGTCCGAAATGATTCTGCCAGTTTGAACGTGATCATTGCTTATAACTGTGTAATGTCAATGCGCGTACCGAAATATTAACATTCAGTAATTAAACATTGCAAAGGCAATGCTTTACAACGGAGTACATTCAGTCGAGAGTCAGTGCTTTTGTGTGTTTACATTGAAATTACATTTAATTTTTTTTATTATTGATATGGCAACGCGTGTCAGTCAGCGGCCCCAGGGCGGAGAGTGTTTGATGATCCCCAGGTTCAAAGTTTGGACTGCGTTTTCTGCTGCCATCTTCAGGTCGGGCTTGCGTACCCATCGCCCGAAACGTCGTGTTCTGTCCGTAAAATATTCGACGATGGACAAAGTTACTAACTGCAGTGCGCCAAGGTCTTTATCTGTTCTGTGTTAAGAAGATTTCGTGTCGTTTGAGAGACGTTGGATTAGGTGGAAGGTTGGCGTTGGGGGCGTCGATTACGTTTGTCCGTTGATAGATTTCTTTTGTCAATGGAACAGAGAATCTCCACGTTCTTCAGAAGGCCAGAAATTCATCAGCTAATGTTAATTCTTCGTATGATTCCGCACAACTGAGTTTCTTAAACACATAAAATTGTCATCCATAGAAGGTGTACTGATTAACACAATAAGTTATTGTCTATTTAAAATAAAAAAATACAGAAAAACAATACAGAAATTGTCTTTCGTAATCTTACCGCTTATAAATTACCTTTAAAAATAAATTACTAAACACATACGAGCATACTTTCTGGTTCAATAAATTGTCACACTAAATTTAATGTAATTTTACATTTTCTTTATACACTTCAACATTCTTTTACTTATTTTATTTTCTACTCATTTCGGACATTAAACTTCCCTGTCAGTTGAATTTAGAGCTTAATTAATAAATTCACCTTCTTCTTAAATCCCACACATTTCTTTATCGTAGGTCTAATCACAAAATAATTTGTGTACTTCCTTTCTTATACAAATCCTGCTTGAAGCGTTGATAAAGCGTTCTTATCTGTTAGCCAATACGCAGTCTCCTGAAAATTCCTGTTTCAGTGGCTTCGACCGTCCACTTTCTCATTTCGCCAATAAAGTATGCACGATACAAGTTCCATGTCTCAGCTGGTAGACGCTCGGAGCCTGTGCCTTTCTCTCCTCAGTACACGCTAACTCCTTCCTCTGCATAACATGGGCCCAGGTACTCGGTTTAATTAATCAAACCGCCTTTCCGTTTCCTCTAAAATGACTTACCAAAACACGTTGCTCAGTCATGCGGTTTCAAGTGCTCTTCAAACATTGTTTCTATTCTTTACTTTTGTTTCTAATTTCTTAATCGTCTCTGCTTCCGGCCCTTGTCATGCCTTCTTCATGTTCTCCACAGTTATTGCATCCATCTGTCGTTTATATGAGTTACTATAGAGGTTAATACAAAAAACCAAAGTTTTGCCGAATTCGATTAAAGTATCTTTTGTAATAATAATTCAAATATATTAAGTAAATCCGATTGAAGGAACAATAAAATGTCCGAAACAGTTACGAACGCGCGAGGTGTTAAATCGGAAAATTTGAGCAATTAGGGTGACAAAACCTTTGCCCCAAATTTGATCGTGGCCCTCATTTGTCTCGGAAACACTTTCGGCCCTTCACTGGTTGAGGCGCTCACGACACGCGTTCTGTTTCAGTGTCGGACTTCACCCAGCAATTGTCCCACATCTACGAACGACACGCGGAAGAGATGCAGCTGCTCGTCGCCAACTTCCGCAAGAGGAACGCCGAGTTACGTAAAGAAAGGTATGCGACGTCGCTCCGGACCCTAATTTGGCTGTCTTGTGGAGTGTTGAAGTTTAAACTTCCACCAGACTACGTGGTGCGACAACCCAGAAGACGGCCAGCCGTGAAAACCTCAAGTCCTGCTCTAAATGTTGTTAAAACACTCAGACGCCCTAATAAGCTTTGTCAATCTCGAAAGCAGTAATGGCAGATAATGGAAACACATTTTAAAAGCACTTGAAACAGCGCATTTTAGATTTCTGAAATTTTAGACGATCGAGGTTTTAAAACCACTTCCAGTAGCAACGTCATGTAAGTGTCAGAGGTGAAGACTTGGTGGATTGTCAACAACCTTCCGCGCATAAGAAACAGTTTCAGCAGTCATTTTATAGCTGTTTTCCGTTTAACTTAATCAGAGTTGCACGAGCTTAGAAAATTGCTTAGAGCAGGTGTTGGCTGTTGGCGTAATTGTTCCAGGCGAACGGTGCGAAAACTGGGCTGACGAATCTGCATTCTCCCTTCTTTCAGATGGTTGTTGCCTACTTTAAGTTATCAGCTGAGCTTTTGCCTAGAAGGACTGTGAAATTTTACGAAAAGTTTTCATTTTGCCAACATCCGGACCCAGGATTAAATACGGAAATTTCTTATAAAAACTGGAATTGTAGGTTAAATGTGATCAGCCACGACACCTGGTGTTTCTCTGCGATGAATATTGAGATTCAGGTTTTATCGGGACACGTTCAATAGAGTAAGTAAATTATTAGACCAGGCACTGCAAGTGGTTTTAAGTTTGTACATTATGTTCCTCGCCATTTGTTTATTACGTGAATTTTCTGCTGACGAATTAAGTACGTAATAGCCATGTCTCGAGGCATGCAGTTATCGTGATGCAGTTTCCAACGCCTCGGCTCATGTACCTTTGACTCGATTTCAATTTTCGTGTCAAAATCGCATGCGGCCATAATCTTAGGACACGGTGTCAAATGCAGGCCTGTTTCGTGACCACAGCGCCTCTGGTGACACAAAAGCAACATGTCACATTCTGTAGGATGTCGATCGACTTTTGATCGAGCTATTTTGCCTTCGATTTCTTTTATGTTTCTCACTTAATAATAATAATAGAAAAATATAATATAATATAATAATATAAAATAAAATTATATAATACATGTGGCACTTGCTATAAACAATATGGATCCCGGAAATAGCTGCTGCCCTACGTACCATGGAAGTTTTTACTCTGTAAAATGGCGAATAGAAGGAATAATAATAATAATAATAATAATTCTGTAAAGATAATGGACTAACTTTTTTTACATTAGAACAATAATCTAAAATTTGGGGCACCTTCACATGAATAGGTCATCAAAGTTGGCATTTACGTGGCCTCGAGGCAAATAAGAGAATTTTCCAGAGCTTTAAGACATTCCTTCTGCTAAGTACGTCATTGCTGCAAGTGGCGTTGGAAGATTTTTTGGCAAAAACATCTTCTGTTTTCAGGACACCTAGACAGGAGAAAATATTTGGGTTGATTCAATGTGTTTAGTTTAGATTTATTTTTATTTTTTATTATTTTTCTCCACTTGGTATTTAATCTTCTTCAGCTAATGCTCTGACCGGTTTCTGTAGGCGTTGAGCCATCACATTATAATAAAGAATTGATTTGAACTGAAAGAATTATTCGCAGGCAAACTGGGAAAGACCTGGCAACTCCCTTTTACAGGCCACAGCGCACTCAGTCTGAATTTTGCCCTGCAATACACGATAAAACACCAAGTGTGAGAGAGAGACCTCTCTCTCTCTCTCTGTAGAATGCCGAGTGCCGGAAACGTTGAAACATAAACAAACTAACTAACTAACGCATTGCGACGTATACACGACCATCTGGACGTAGCTGCATTCGCCATATGTTGAACACGCCCACAAACTTTTAAATTCCTAACGAAAGGATATTTCTTCGCCCGGACTCTAAAAGCTTTTACCTGCAACCCCCCC
Organism: Zootermopsis nevadensis; assembly: GCF_977971745.1. NCBI lineage: Eukaryota > Metazoa > Arthropoda > Insecta > Blattodea > Termopsidae > Zootermopsis > Zootermopsis nevadensis. The sequence continues at coordinate 396,952 of NW_028259163.1, forward strand.
CCCCCCAAACACCGAGCATTGTGGGGTGGTTCGTAACCCACACGAACAGACGAACAGACGAGTACTTTTTAAGACGGAAAACGTGCACGAGGGGAGGATGTCAGCGACCACAGAACGGAGAGAGATCACCGCAACCCACAAGGAGCCCGGGTCGAACAGCGTTGCATCCCGCTGTATCAGTCACGATTTCAGAATTAAAAATAAATAAATACTGCGTTTTCTCAATTTTGAGACGATTTTTTTTTTTATTAAAATTTCTGAAGTTTTCGGTTCAATGGCTGCTAAGAATCAATACCGAAAACTCGCACAGATGTAAAATGTGTTGCGTGTTGCATACTTGCAGGCCAGCGTGTCCCAGCGCGTTGTTTCACACGTGGGAGACGCTTCTACAAGAAGTTGAGATCGATTCTCAGGCACACAGCGATATAGCCTCTATACTTGGACGCCAGGTGTCTCGTCCGCTGGTTGAACGTTCGTTCCATCGCAAGATCCAATCCAGGAAAGTTTTCACCCATCGGGAGAGCTACGAGACCATCTTAACTAAGACGGAGGACAAGTTGGCCAAGGTCAGTGACGGAAACTGCGTGGCTGTTGGTAAATACGAACGCTTATTCATAAGTCGTAAACAGCAACTGTTTTCCTTTCGTCAGTAGAGTGTCTGTCTGTCTGTCTGTACTCTCTCCCAGCGAAGCCTAAAAGATCTGCCCTGATCGTGACGTCTGTCAGATGGACACCCCTTAAGGTTGTGTTACTTATTTCGAACCGTTGGTCTGTGGAAGTCAAAATAATTTAACTTTGTGAAGTAGACAACGTTAGAAAACTTTTTGATGGTATTTTTATGTATTTAGGCGTACATTTTCAAATAATTTAATATATACACGTACAACGATCTAGATTCTTTAAAAAAACCTTCTGTTTCCCCCAGCCGCCTCTGTCCTACACGTTAAGGACCTCGTGGCCAGTTTTTATTCCGAGGCTTTACGTCTTTTCTCTGGTGATTAACTCCGATTGCTAAGAAATAATTGCCTGGATTGACGCTAGGCGTCGTCTGACTCTTCCAGTGTCGACAGGACTACAAGAACGCCTACGTGTCGTACCTGATGGGACCCACGACCGCTTCGCTGTCCAACTACTTCGATGCTCACAACGCTTACGTCCAACAGCTTCACGCAGCGAACGGGATGCTGGACCAGTATCATCAGGAAACGCTGCCTCAGCTATTGCAGGTCAGTCACTGCAAGATCGATATCACTCACTCAAATATCGATCGAAGCTCCCAACATCGTCGTGGTCTTCTAGGTGATTATTTTCCAAGTGATTTCCGGACAATCTTTTATGTTCCTTATCTCTTCTGTCATGTCACATGTCAGCCACAACAGCAGGTAGTGCCCTGAGTAAATCACGAAGTTGCTTCGACCGCCTCAGATCCACACGCTTTCTTCAGAAAGTTTCTTCTCAAAGACTTTAATTTTTGTTTTTTCCCCAAAGCAAGAAAAATAGTTCGCACTCTCCTCTTTTAAAACTTAGTGCCCATAATATTACCAAAAGTATTCGTGCACAGACGAACATATTTGAAAAGAATGCGACTATAAATTTACGTAAAAGAGGAATGTCTGGGTATTCCCTCGAAGGATAAGCTGAAGTTGGTTTCGCGAAGTGCCTAGGCGCAAGGTTCTTCAGAATTGACAGAAATATGAGTGCAGTGTCCATGAAGTAAAACTTTATGCCGAGAAGACGAGGCGAACTCTCTGAGGGGATATTCCAAGTCACTTGTATTTCTTCTGCGCTTTACGATTGGCTGAACATGAAGAAAACATTTCTCGTTCCTAAAAACGTAAATACACGTCGTGAAGACAGACGAACCATAGGCGACCGATCTGCAGGTACTTCCATCGTACAGCAACGAGATTAAATCTTTAAACCGCGTGGTAACTGTATGTACCTACCGCTTTCACAATCAGTTTTGTAAAACATCGTTAACCAATCGATCTTCTTAATTTTGAAGTGTTCCTTGGTTCAAAGACCTTTGGCGAATTTGAGAATGATTACGTCGTACCAGACATGAGACTTCGTGCATTGGCCAACTTACCGTGGGTGGCAGCACTGTCGGACGGCAGCTTCGTCGTGTTCGAAATAAACTTTGCTTTTCCTGTAGACTAACAGCGAGCCGTTATGATATATCTTCATTTGCGTGTACGCTTGATAGAATTTGCGAGCAACCAAGTGGGAGTTGCCGTCCACTGACCCTGTCTCTTACTCAGTCTGCCTGTAAACCAAGTGCATTATTCTTACGAATGCAAGAACCACGCAACTCTTGAGAATCCGTTGATAATTGTTACAAATGTCGTTTCTTCCTAAAATGTTTTAGCGATTCAATACAAAGCACGTCTTTGTGACACTTAACCTGTATCCCAGAATCCTCGGATCCAATCCAGGTGATTCCTTGTTATTACGTGTAGGAAGACGAAAACATTGCGTACAAAGATAAGCTTCGAGCTATTAGGTTAACAGCGCTTGTAGATTAGGAAATCCTTCGTCGGCCCTAATTTCTTCGCCCTTCGGTAATTATTTTTCCCGCCTGCTTCAACAATCAGCAACTCCTGCAGCTGTAATCCGGTGTTTTGTATAATTCCGTGGTTAATCAGCGATTAAACAGCGTTAACCATTTGATCTTCGTAATGGTGAGGTGTTGTGTTTTCTTCGCGGTACGGACTAAATGCTTTAATATTACGTACGCAGTGCGAGTCTCATTATAAACAGCGATTATTTCCTTAAACAGCGTTAACCAGTTGATCTTTGTAATGGTGAAGAGTTGTGTTTTCTTCGCGGTACGGACTAAATGCTTTAATATTACGTACGCAGTGCGAGTCTCATTATAAACAGCGATTATTTCCTTAAACAGCGTCAACCAGTTGATCTTCGTAATGGTGAAGTGTGGTGTTTTCTTCGCGGTACGGGCTGAATTCTTAAATGTGTGATGTTCAGGCTGGAGTGTTGAGAAGCGACACGCGTTAGTTGGTTAACCTAAATTGTACTTTATTGTCGTCCATGTAAGCAAAATAGTAACTTACTTGAACATATCTGACGCACTTAACCAACTCAAGTCATGAAATAGCCTCTCTTGCAGCTACGATATTAAATTCAGATACGACCGAAGCGACATTTGGCGCGTGGCTGATTAAATGAAGTTTGTGTGTTTTCTAACACCGCGAATTTAAAGTCCTCTGAAGTGATCAATCATTGTGTTGTGTATTTTATGCGGAGATGTGATATGAAAACCAAATGCCGGTGATCTGTGTCTCCTTGATGATACGCCCACATACGTCCCATTTCCCTTCCGCGCGTCCCTTGACCTAAGATGTCGCCCGGCAGAAAACGGATTTGAATTATTCCCGACGCCACCGTAAAATTTCCGTTTCGAATTTATAGGTTTTTGTTCAAGCGAAACGGAACGCAGGCAAATGCATCCCGAGGAAAAACACGTTTCATTTTGTCTCGATAACCGGACAATTAACTCAGCGAAATGACTCGAAGCCCAGAATATCGGCTGTTGCGTGTGAAGTCTCGCGGATTTCTTAAGACTGTTTAGGCCAATGCGCAGATTTTGAATTTAAATGTCTACTGCGACACCGTACTGGCTTTTTTATGTAATTGCAATCTATATTTTAAAGAGTAATTATGTTCGTGTTCAGATAAGAGCTTAAGAATAATAGGCCAGTCAGATACGTGCTTCTGTAAGAACACAGTTTTTGAGGATGACATCAGCTCTAAAGCATCTTCAGTCCGTGTTCTCTGCTTGTCGATAATAATGACACGCTGTAATATCAACCACGCCGCACTTCCCGTGATTACACAAAATCATTGCTTCAATTCCAGTTGGAACGTCAACAACGTGAAATTAACTTTGAAAATACAAATTCCGATTATTACTTTCTTTAATTAGAATTTTAGAGTCTCTGGACGTATTACTTTTCGCGTGTTTGTTATTCTTATTCAGTCCAACAGTTACTTTCTGCTATAAACTGCCATTGAAATTGCCTTTCGCTTTTCTTATCCGTAACAAATTGAGATTAGGCTCTGCAAATACTTCTCTTGTTTTCTAAGAAAATATGTCGGGTGTGATTCGTCTTCTTTGGTATAAACAGTTATGAAAGCTAGGGAGGTTTTTTATGAATTGGTCCCACCCTCGTCTTCAGGTGATTTTTATGAATTTGGTTGGTCATTTATTAAGTCATCCCCTCTTAAAACCTGGTTAGTGGTTAGTGACGATTTAGGGGTGCGTGCTACATCATCGAGGCTGTGCACCCCTGAAACGTCGGTCGGCGTCTACGAGACTGCATCGTTTTATCATGGCTGAAAGGCCTTTGCGGAAATTATGAAATAAATCGAGTTTGAAGCTTGTCGGGAATCAGATTAACTTCCTCAGACGCTGTGGCTTCAATTTGCTGCTGAAACCTTAATAAACGACAGTGTTCCTGTCTACACGTCGTTTTACTTTGCTTGTTAGTATTAACTATGACGTAAGGGCGTCTTCAGTTACAAGAATCCGTGAGTTTGAGCTGCAACGAAAGTCCCCTCTGTCTCTGGCGTCTGAAATTTCCAACCTCATTAATAATACAAAAGGTCAGTTGTAATTCTGTCTTACTTTGCGTCCGATATTATTTTCAAATCCCTTTAAACGTAGAACAACAATGAACAATTTCAGCCATGTTGCGCGCTTAAGCACTTCAACTTTTCTGGCAGCCATTTTAAAAAAAAAACTTCCAAAATCGACCTAGTGGTGCTATCTAGCGTCCTTACTGAGAATTTTCAGGCCTTAGTTGTCGCAACAAAAGACGATCCATCAGGGAAAATTATCACAAACGAGACTTATTTGGAAAACAGAAAACGTTCTGTAACTTTTCTTACTGCTAATGGCGAAATTCGGACGGGATTAAAGGAATTTTGGTTGCGGAATTGATTTAGGTGGGGGATGCGTCGTGGCATTTCGCATTGCGTATATCCAATGTGGCCGACATTCATCATGTGTAATGATCGTGTGGGAAACAACGCAGTTAACCGCGTGTCTGTGTCCGCGTCATTTCAAGCGTTTTTGAGAGGAGCGAGGATGCTGCAGAGGATTGAGAATTATGTTTAGAGAGGCAGGATGCAAAGAGAACGACACGAAGCAATGTTAACAGAACAGAATAGTGCTCCGTCTTACTTTGTGTTTACCAACTTCGTACGACAAGACTGCTCTCAGCGAGAACAAAGCATCTTCTCGGAGACGTTTACTAATTCATTAATGGCACATCCTTTGTTTCTAAAATTAGCTCTGCGTCACAATGTCTGAGCATATTTTCAAAACTATCTTTTCTAAAATTCATCCTTAATGCAGTAAGTTCTCTTTCCGTGATAAAGCATAGACAGTAACCGGAGATTACGTTCATCGCTGACAGTAATGTATAAAAAGGTAACTATTTTACCGGCCTTCCAGTGATAACTTCAGAATGCCTCAAGTTATTTCGTCTCGTAGCTGAAGTAAGAAGTGTCAGATTTGACTGTGGAGTTTTCGCGTATACAAAAACATCTCTGAAAGCGAATTAACTTTGACCGTAATTAATTTGCGGACAAATTTATGGACGATGTAGTTACGCTAATTAGACTCTTTATATTGTCTTTATGGATTTTCTATAATTTTCACTGTAAACAGCGATTATTTCCTTAAACAGCGTTAACCAGTTGATCTTTTGTAATGGTGAAGAGATGTGTTTTCTTCGCGGTACGGACTAAATGTTTCAATACGTACGCAGCGCGTCTCATTATAAACAGCGATTATTTCCTTGAACAGCGTTAACCATTTGATCTTTGTAATGGTGAAGAGATGTGTTTTCTTCGCGGTACGGTCTGAATTCTTAAATACGTAATATTTAGTCGAGCTTCGACTTCAGAGGGTATTGAATGGTCACGTGATAGGTTGAAAGCAACCGATATATATCGAATGTAAAGTACTGATACTTCGAGTCGTCTTCAGGGTCTGAGTTTGATCGATATTCTGAAGAATGAACAAAGGCTTGTCGTGAGAAATTTATGGTGACGTGATCTCCCGAAGATGCTGACGATGTAAGTTTGAAACCGCATAAAATACAAAAGCACGTGACTCTAAAGTGTCTGTACGCGTGCATATCTCTGACATCGAGTTCGGGGTCTGATCACGCTCTACGCCCTGTATATCAAAATGATGGAAACGTACAGACGTTTACTATTATTCCTGTCAGAGTCGGAGATAATGGGATGATTAACTGCCCCCATCAATCCGATTTGATGAGTGCGTTCTCTAGTTCCCGTCATGGCGATGAAGTGTTCTTCTGGCTTCGTATTGACTGTCGGGAAATATATTTATCTTCCGGTAGTCAATTATAAGCGCGGCGCGTTAATGAAAATTGTGGACAGAGTTTGTTTGTACATTTACAAGACCTGAAACATTTTATTACCACAGATAAGAATGGCATCTACATTAAATTCGCACGTACTTAGGAATAAATAATTTTAATTTCTGTATAATTAATAATTTACATCTATACACGTAATTATTGACCCCATAAATCCAATAGAGTTCCTTTAGTGATATCTTTGGAAGCTTTAAAATATGTCATATCAGGTACATTCAGTTACGTCTGTCGTCATGTCATTAGTCCGTCACTCCTGCAGAAAGAGGGCAGGTCGGTCGCTTCCTGTCTCAGGCAGCCTGGGCGTAGGCGTTGTAGACGAGATTGTGGGCATCGAACCCGGTATCGAGACTTCGCTGCGACTCCCAGCCGGAAGCGTGGGCGACGATGGGCTGTGGAGGCGCGGAGTCGCCCGCCAACTTTTTACAGAGCTGGAAAATGGCGAGGGCGAACGACAGGACGAAGGATCCGAAGCTCAGCTGGAGGGCGTTCCACGCCTTGATGCCCAGGATGCCGATGAAGAGGGGGATGAGCGTAAGGGCCTTCAGCAACAGGAAAATCGCGATTGGCACCAGAATCTTCTTCAGTTTGCTCTTCTTACGTCTGCGAGCTGCAAGGCACAGAAAAACTGCATCAGATTTTCGCTCTACAAACTTTTCCTGTAAGAAGAACCGAAAGGCACTCGAATTGAATGTGTGGTCAAGCATTTGATTTTCGAGATCGTTCAACCTGACGCGTGCTACGCTCACAGTCGAGAAAATGGTCGTTCGTATTTTGTATTAAAAATCTCGTTCCGCTCGGTGCCTAATCAGAACCGAATTCTTGTATTAAAGGTTCCTCATTCTTCTGAACACCGAGTGTCGAGTAAGATTAATCCTGCCCGCAATAAAGTATTTTATGTTTGTTTCTAGTATAAATAATGCTGTACACTCGCGTCATGACCTCCATAAAATCCAGGAAACGAGTTAATGTCTTTCTCTCGTTCGCATTTTAAGCCGAGTGGGAAGATTACTCTAAGTAATGTTACTTAAATCGGAATATCGCTCCCGCGTGTAACAAATGCCATCTTCTCTCATGAGATATTTCAATGGTAACGAATTAATGCAGTCGGTCCATTTGGAATCTCTTAAGTCACTTAACGAGTAGCGCATGTAAGTGACCGTAAATAACTTAAGCTCAAACTAAAGCATCTAAAACCAAATTGTCACTTTTTCCAGAACCATGGGGCGAAGTCCTTGAGAACCCTTGCTCAGATATGTAGGACCTTATTTATTTAAGATATATTTTGGTATAACGAATCCCTTTACGCCTAGGTCTTGCAAGTGGCCTCATTCCTTCACGTTTTCTGATTGAAGTCTCAGATTCACTTCTCACCTTCCCTATGCGTGCTACACAGCCTATCCATCAATCTTACTCGATTTGGTGACCATTATTTATTTTCCCGGATTTCCTGCTCGTCACTTTCCTCTCGTGCGCCCTCTTTGACCAACGACCAGCGTCTTCGATGTGCTTACCCTCTGTGGCGTTGTCGGCTGAGTCTTCCTGGTCGAACTTGAGGCTAAGGTTCAGTTCGCCGTTGTTGATATTTCGTGAGGACAGTGTGAGCTGTGAGTCCCCGGGCAGGCTCACCATCACGTCGTGTGTCTGCACGTAGCTCTGGAATTGGTCCAGTACCCCGCGGGCGTCTTCCTTGGGCGCTGAGTTCCCGACAAAGGACACGGCGTCAGACACCTGTTAACAGTCACAGTGCGCAGGACATGAAACTTTTGCAGTGCAAGCAAGAGCGAAGTCCCCCAGACGCCCTATTTCTTATTCTGCTCAAGCAATTTATAGAATTATTTCTTGAGACGTGCAACAAACGTCTCTGTAAGATTTGAGGTTTTCACAATGGCGAGTCTGAAGTTCGCCCTGATGATGGAGGCAGCATGGACCTCTGAAACGTTGGTGGACATCACCAGACTACACGGCGCAACAACCCAGAAGACAGGAATCTTCTAACAATTGTCTCCTTCCATTTCCCCGATTATCCGTCGTCACTTCACGCTATATAACCTGCTTACTTGGGACAGTGTCGTTAAACACTCGAACAACAACTTCATGACGACAGCTCCGTGCATGTTTTCCGTGGCTCTTATCTAGGAAAGTTTGTGTTAAGCGATAAGCCACATTCGAATTGTTTCAACTTTTCTGTTGTCCACTACAAAATTGGTTCGACGTTCACTGGTTAAGGAATAAGGACTCTTAAGCTAAGCGCCTTTGTTAAGTAATTGCCCGCCTGTCTTTAAATGTTGGGACAGGACGACACTGGAGCGAACCTCTGAAACCCGTCTGTTCAAAAAAACTGCGTAATTTAGTTTGATTTGAGTTCCATGTGAGCTTAATTAAGAGCGAATCTGATAAAAACTCTGACGCCTGTCTTCTGGGGTGTTTGGCCCCGCGCAGTCTAGCAGAAGTTTGGCTGCCTCCAGACCACACGGCGCTACAACCCAGAGGACGGCCGTCCTCGGACCCACCGCCGTCAGAACCTCAAATCCTACTTTGATAATCCTTGTTTAGAAATGCATTTTTGTCTTGTTTGTGACGCATCCGACGTTTCGGAGGAACGTATTGCCTGCTTCAGGATAGTTTTAGTGGAACATACACATTCTTCTCTAACTAGTAAGCCCCGAAGATGGATGCAAAATGTTCTTTCGAATGTTGGTCACTATCTTCAAGACTAGACGCTTTAAACCCAAAAGTCCAACACAGTCGTAAAGAACCTTTGTTGCTTCTGTTACACTGTTCCAGTTGAAAAAACCCACTAAAAAGTTTTCTTCAGAACGTGGAGAGGAACGCACGTCCACTCACCTCCAGAGAATCGTTCCTGAACAGCTCGTCGATGGCGCTGAAGAGCTTGTACTTAAAGCACGCCGCTGCTGAGTCGCTGTTCCCTTGCGCGCATTCGCTTCGCATTTGTTCCATGGCGGATTCATATTTGAACGAAACTTTAGATTTGTTTGGCTGAGCCACCGCTAGAGACGCTAGTATCACCACGCACCAAACTCTGAAAAGACGAACCATTTCTGAAAAGGGCCTGAACTCCACTTCGACGCTGTGTCTCGAGTCACTCGTCACTCGTGATTGTGACTGCTATAAATCACGCCGCCGACTTTATATCTCGGGTGCCAGAGGACGTGTTGGCCCCCTTCGTCCCAGTTTGGGGGCTCGGGCTTCGTTTAGCATTCCGTCTGCGCTGCGCGGGTTGCTCGGCAGACGAACACCGCGTGTCGGATTCTGTCACGAACACTCCGTGCGTGAGACTCCGGGAAACTAAGGCTCGGGGGGGGGGGGGGGGGTTGTCCTACATCGCCCGTCGAAAATAACGCTTCTTACGTGGTTTTCCCATTTATATTTGATGATTCGGTGAGTCTGAAGATGACTGTCTTCTGGGTTGTTGAGCCGTGTAGTCTGGTAGAAGTTTACCGACGTTTCGAAGGTCCTTGCCGCTTCCATCGTCAGGGCGCCCAGTGCTATATGTACTGCGAACGATCGAAAATGCAAGAATGCTACTCTGCGCGGTATTTATGGCATTCGGTCGAATTTTTGTCGTCTATTTGAAGTTATTTTTGAATTCATGGGAAGGATTTGTTGCCACGTGGCTCCGGGATGCTAAGCAGTTTCGGATTAGTGAACTCGTCTCGAGAGTTTGCTGCTGGTCTCGGGCACAAACTCGCAATTTATTACTTACTGATCGTTTCATTAGTCGACGCTTTGTTGTGCGTCGTTAGACACGCCTATAAAACGAGGGGAAGAAATCAGTGATACAGGAACTGGTACTCCTAGTTTTTCCTCAGACTCTCTCACATTCTATTCTAAATAACTCTTACATTTGCGGGGCAGTGCAAAGAGCGGGAAATGTAATATAAACCACCCTGATGATGCCTTCGCTTTTCCACTGCGTACTCTCATGCAAGCAGTGAAGCTCACTCTAAGCTCTTTCTGCGTTATTACCAGAGTACACGCGGTGAACCTAACCTAACCCAACCCAACCTAACCTAACCTAACATTTTGTTATCGCTGCATTTCGGCGTGACCTCAGTTTTTAGGTGGAGCGAGGAACATTTCCTGAACTTTGCCTCGTTCTTCGGCACATAACATAACATTGTTGGAACAATGACTTTGGATCGCGTTGCAATAATCTCGCGTTTCGAAATGTAGCGTACTCAAAAAAAGAAAAACTTTGCGGTCTCGTTTATTAAGGGCGATGCCAAATGATCTTAATCGTGATTGTGTTGTCATTACAGACTCACGCGTATGACAAAATATCCTAGAGTGAGGTTAAGCAAATTGCAAGTTTCAGTTAGTGGCCAAAACAGGACGGAAGGCAGTCGAGTAGATATTTGGAAAGCGTTATTCCACTGTCTCGAACACTGGAGACGGGTTCATGTTTGCTCTGTCCGTCAGTGGGACCCATCGAGCGTAAATACAACACTGAAAGCTTTTCTGTCAAATGCTCCTCGAGACAGGCCCGTTCTTATTCCGCGTTCGGTGGTAGTAGCCCAGAGGACTGAACGTTCGCTGACGGAATATCTTGGCACCTACGCGTGCTATCAGCTGCAGAAGTTGGCGTCCAGGCCGATGAAATTTGTTGCCAGGTGTGTCAGCATATTCATATTGCGGATAATATTAAAATGGATCTTCAGTTAATAAAGTGTGAGTCTTGGATTATTCATTCAGAGTATAGGTCACTGACGGGCTCTTGTAAACTACGGAATTAACCTCCGGTTACCTTAAAATACGGATAATTTCTTGACTAAGTGGACACCTCTAGATCGCGAAGAAGTTGGGATTTCTGCAGGTGAGTGGAACGCAGGCAGCGAGCGAGCGAGCTCATTGCTATTCATAGCAAGAATTGCTAACTGGGCTGCGTGTCTCCCACTGCCCCACATAACCTCACTTTCTATGGTACACTGTATTTTATTATGCGATGCATTTACAGGGCAATCTAATTACATTTCAAATTAGTGGATCATCTGCACAGCGAGAAATAATTCACGCATACAAAGCAGAGAATATTTGACACGACTCGCGACGAGACACCGAGGCATCTCTCCAATTTGCCATCGTTTTCATTCCTCTAGACCACGTCTTGATTTCAAATATGGCGTCTCCTCAGGTTGCAAACGGTTCTGAATATTTAGCTTTGATAACGACTGAGGAATTTTTAAGAAACCTTGGCGACTCTGAGGTTTCAAATTTAGACAAATGCGTAGTTATTAATTTGGTGATGGTTCATGCTAGATAAAAGGACTTAGGAGTCAGTGGAAATTACTTTTGACTTAAGCCCTTCTTACCGAACATCAACGAGTCTTATCGCAGGATATGATTTAGTTGTTGTAAAATCGTGAGTTCGTTTCTTTGGATTTCGTACAAGAAAACACCAATACGTGTTTAAAAGCCGAAGAGCGTAAAATTTGTGCGTTAATTGTACGCACAGACAAAACAGTAACGAGTGTTTTCCTTTGTCATTCGTTGCATTTAAAGTTTTCTTCTCTGTTTGCGTTGTGAACATCCTAAAACTTAGCGTTAATTTGACAGTCCGTCTACACGATGATTTCTGGTTATAGTTTCGATGTTCATTAAGACTCCACTACATGTTTCGACTTTAATTAGTCATCTTCAGTGGTGCTTTTAAATGTTTACAACTAATAGATATGACTGCTAATTTGCAATGTGCACTGTCTGTCCGTGCGTGCGTGCATTGTGTTTATGATTTGTGTTTGTGAATGTAATTTGCTACCAGCCGACTTATTAAAAAGCAAACATTGCCAGTGGAAGGAACAGGCAATGAAACTCAATTACCGGTAATGTTGTGCACCGAACGGGTAATAAAACCTCGTAAACAACGATTCCGTCACCGTCATCAGTTTGTAAACATTTTTACTTCATTTTCTGTTTCCCACGGGAGTTAAAGTTCCCGCCCTTTCTTCTTTTCGTTAGTCGAAATTTCGGTATTTTAAAGGGGGCGGATTACATTCCTCGCCTTGCCTCGTTTTTAATTATTTGGCATTTGTGTGTCTCGCGTTGTGGGCCTTTAAAAGGCTGTGGTCTGCTCTAGGCAGACTTTTGATAGATCCAGTCTAGTCACAGAGGCGCCCTGGGTTGGGGGGGGGGGGTCTATGACGCCTCGGAAGGAGTCAGCAGGCCCTGTGACTCGTGAGACAGGTGAAGACAGAAATCCGCGCCGCGTCTGTCGAAGTACTGACTTCTTTGAGACAGTTCGTGGTAAAGCGAGTGATCAGGGCCGTTCTGCTCCGGAATATTGGGCTAGAAGTTCCATATTCAGTCACGCTGCCTACTTTAGAACGCGAAGACTTTGGTTGGGAAAGAAATTTGTGAAACTTCCACTAGACCTGACACGTGCGTCGTCTTCGAGTTGGCTTTAGCTTCTGTTCGATTGAATCATTCTTAGACGGTCTAACGCCGTTGATTCGACTGCGTTTGTTGTGCAGTTTTCGAAGAAAATGTGGAGTTTTAAGGCGCTGTCTCGTGATTCACTTAAAGAAACTGAGGAAAATCAAGAGTGACATCATTGAGGACAGCCGATATTCGACTCTGGTATCCGTCGTGTGTGAGACTGGAACGTGTGAGGCATATGAACCTCCCAAGAGTCCGTCTGCCCTGAATTGGGTATTTTTTGAATCGCGTTCAGCCCACAGTCGGAGATTAACAAGTGCATTCCTGGTAGTTCGTGCAGAAACGATTAGATCCGAGTTCTTGGCTTTGTTTTAGCCATTCACTGGCAAAAGGATTCGAAATAGCTGTGACCTTGAAAACTGGAGCGGGTTCTTTTTAAAAGGGCTCCTGTGCCCTCTGTCATTTTACATTGGTAAATCGGTTATTGAATTTTGCTGACAGTGATCGATGTATGAGCCCTTCTGATTGATGCAGTGATTTCGTATTCTTTCTACAAAAAAGGGTGTGACATTTCCTTCTTTAATTATGTGATATTCATTACTTTTGAAATATTCTGTTTGTTGCTTGCGGAAATTTGATTTTCCTAGAAAAATAATTTAATTATTTTTGAGGTTCAAAGCTCTGTGTTAACCAAATTAGGTATTCATTATATTAATATATTGTTGCAATGAGAAAAATCCGTATGGAAGGTAATGTTACATTTACAGATACAAGGTGTCCCATTTCTTCTCATGTTACACTTTTCCTTCTTCAACATTTTTACCTTATTCGACATTTTTATAAGCATAAGCCAATGGGCCGTCATCCTCGTAAAACATCCGAGTGCCCTTCATTTCGTAATTTCATGTGCACCTTTCAGAACTCCAGTTTAATGTTTAATTACCTTACGTAACTCGTAACTTTAACAACACAGGATTTGAAGGACTGTACGTGTGTGCATTATGAATGTATGTTTTATGAGTTCCCCTTGAAACTCTTTGCTTTTCGCTGTAATTAGCAGAATATATTTCAGTTTTAGAGTTTCCGTGTGCATGGTTCGTTGGGTGCGAGTCTTCTGTTGAATGTACGACTTCACGGCGTTTCGTAACAAGCGTCAAGACGAAGGTCTGAAATGTGGTACTGCTCTTTTGACGTAAAAACGTCGATAAGGAAGGGTCATTCGGCAAAAAAGGGGACCGAAAAAGTGTAACCTGGTTACCTAGGAAACGTCGTGTTTCCTCGGAATTGTTGTTACCTATAAAACATTTCATTACATTACTTTACATTACATTACATTCATCTACCACAGAATCATCTTAAGCGTAAGTAATTCAAGTTAAATAAGCAATGTCTTAATCAAACTTATCTCAACTGTAAAGCATGTATAAAGGAAATGTTTAGAATAAAGCCAATATATAAACTTCCTTTCCGTATAGACGTATTTACGTCTAATTCTCCGGAACCGTGGTTCCACTGACAATTCTTTTCTTATGCGACATTGCCATTACTTTTCATATAAAGGGAGATGATTTGCTGATTGATCTTGCCTCCTTAGCTTATAGTAGAATCTGTTTGCTATTTGTCTGGTTTAGGAAGCTGTGATTGGGCGCGCGAACCGTCTGTGACTTAAATCCGCGTTATAATTACTAGGTGTTAATTAACACTTTTCAGCCGAAGCTCGTCTGAATATTATTTAAGTATTCAGTCCGTACCGCGTAGAAAACACCACACTTCACCATTACAAAGATCGAAAATAATATTTTAAGAATCCAGACCGTACCGCGAAGAAAACACTACACTTCACCATTACAAATATCAAATGGTTAACGCTGTTTAAGGAAATAATCGCTGTTTACAGTGAAAATTGTATGAAACATGAAGCTGTAGTTGCCATTATGGGAGGATGTCTTTGAGTAGACCCTGGGCGGGAGGGAGGAATAGTCATTTTTCAAGGGATGCTTGTCTGCATGAGCGAGTGCAAATGTGAACTGAACAGCTGTCGCGTGGGCATCTGAGTAATTGAGGGAGGACACAACTCAGTTCAGAAAGAAACATTGAGGCATCGAACAGCTGTTTCGAACTACAGACCGTGACGAATCTGCTTTAGTCAACTGACAGGAAGAGACCACGTTCTGTCGACTTCATTGTCACTCTTTGCACGATGTTCGTAATCACTGAAGCACGTGTTATCATCATGTGCACGTAGTTAATATGTTAAATGACGCCTCGCCAGATTTATCGAAGTGACTGAAACATCATATCACGTTCTGCAGACCCTGTAGAAGGCATGCTGTTCGAATTTCGAAACAGGCTCATTCAATTTCCTGCTCACCTGCTCGTTCATTTCATTATTAGAGCCTTCTCAATCCTGAACTCAACTAAACAACACCGTCGTTAAATGGTGTACATTTGAATGGGAACACGAGGAGATGTAATGAACTAGGCGTTATTTGTAGAAGCAGGAACATCTCCTGAGAGAGAGATAATCCCTGTTATAGCCGCGATTCTGAAAGGTCAAAGGTCCTTGTTCCGTCCTGAGGGCTTTGTACTTGAACACAGATCCTTCTCCAGACGCTACTTTGTGCTTGGTCGTGTGGGCTTTCTGCGTTATCCTTTCAGAAAGCCCACACGACCAAGCACAAAAGATGCCAGTTCGTTTTTCGTGATGATCAGTTTATGTGCGTTCGGTTTTAAAATAAACTCTAATCCACGGAAACACGCAAAAAAAAAACTATATAAAATGTATTTTGTAGGATTTGATGTTCTCACGGCGATGTGTCTGAAGTTTACCGACGTTTCAGATGTCCTTGCTGCCTCCATCATCAGGGTGATGAGTAAATTTCTACCAGAGTGCACGGCCATCTTGCTAAATCGATTTGTTTATTTATTAAACGATGTTACGCATTATACAGGGTGAGAGATTAAGTCGTTTGCTGGAAGCAGTCTTTGTGTACTTCAAGATACTATTCCCGCTTTTACGTGGAGTGACTGGGGAAAACGACTAGAATCTGCGTCAGGATAGCCGCGCTCATTAAGCGTATTTTCTGAAACGCAAAATCCCTTCGAACATTTTCCTTGTCGCTTGGCTTCGTTTTTTGAAGTGGTCACGAGGCGATTTATTTCGATTCCCGGTTCGCCGACTGGAAAATAGCGTCTTTATGTAAAGATTATTCAGCACCAACGCCGTGGCCACTGGACGTATCCCCGCTGGGATGAAATGTAAATAACTTCTCTGTTCCTTCGGTACCTGCGTGATGTTTATTTCAAGAAGAATCTCGGCGAAGAATGGATGAGCTGTCCTCACAAACGACATTTTAAAGCTGTACTCTCTGGAGTACAGTAACATTCTGCATTTACACACGCGTGACTTTCGGAGCTAAGCCAGCTCCGTTGATCAGACTTCTCGTTCCACCCTCTCGTAACTTCACAGATTCCGATTACCGATTCTAGTATTTTAAGGTTGCCGTTAGCCCGTCTTTTGTCTTTGCTGGATTTGCTTTCATTCGCTCGTGTGCTCGAGAATGTTCCCAGTTTTCTAAAATAAACACCTTTTATTTTGTTCCTAACATGACTGGATATTATAAGGCTTTGCGGTCCCTTCTGATTTGTAACATGATAAAGAGTCAATTAATTAGAGCACCGGTAATTACAAGTTGCTAACTCTAGTACTCAAAGGTCATTCAGTAGTCGCAACCACGTTTCTAGCGTCCCTGGAACAGAATCCAATTCTCCGTGAAATGGATCAGATACGAAAATGTGTATCTCGTGAGAGAGGGAAGTTTATCCCCGGGATCTTTTGTGTTCTGTAGCAGAACGTGAGAGGACTCAGCTCAGTCACTTCTCTCGCTTCGAATACAGATTTACGGCCACGAAGATAATTCCACTGTTCGGTCATGGAGTATCTCGTGTTGGATGTCGTAAGTTTTTCATCATATTGAAAATTTTTTGAACTATAATTATAGATCTTAGTGAGTATTGTTTTATTTTTAAGAACTTTAATAAAATTGTGTTGGCAGGAGGTCTAATTAAGACCTTACTAAGTTCAGAACCGATGGCACAATGGATAGGAAGCCAAGGTTTTTGTTTCGATGGAATCTGGAATTAGGTATTCACTCTTAAAGATTTCGGGGGATTTGACTTCAATATATGCCGCGACACCTGTTTTATAAAACGAGTGTGAATTACATTAAATACATTCTCCAATGAATATCCCAAATTTTTGTTACACGCACTAAATGGGTCTGATATTAACTGAACGGAATATAAAGAAAATTCATTCTTCCTAATTCATTGTGTTCTCTTTTAGTCAGAAACCTTTGTATCCACAGTAAATTAATGTAGTCGATGTTATTGCAAGTGTTTTCGAAAGCGCGTGTGATCCAAATATATTCAAAGAAATTGGGATTCAGGACCCAAAACTCCGATGTCAATCAATACCCTGAATATGGGTGATTGCCTGATACTTCCGGGCGTTGCAGAAGGCCTTGCTGCCTTCATCTTAAGGGTGGTGGTCGTGGTAGAGGCTTTGAGGTCCTCTGCCATCTTCATACACGTCGCCTTGAGAACATCAGATTTCATTCAGTAAATAATCTATTCAAATTAGTGTATTTTAGTGTTCTGAGGGGCTACAAGATCGTTCACAACTTTCCACTAGAGAAGAGTTAAATTAGGAACTTCGTGAACTGAGTCGAGTTTTGTCTGCGTTCAGTGTACGGTTTCGGATTGCTTTGCTTTCTGTGGTAACTGCAACTTCGCGTTTTACTTAAATCCAATATGGCGACCAAACGGGTTCTTAGATGTCTGAGTCGCATGTGCTGGCAGCTGCAATGTACACAGACGTAATCGTTGAAGCTCCAAAGGGTAACGTGGCTGGCGGATTGCAATGTTTGCTGTTAGGATTCAAATATTAGAGTTTGCTAAATTAAATACTCAATAAGAGCATTAAGACGGCTGTCCTCTGGGTTGTAGCGCCGCGTAGTCTGGCAGAAGTTTACCGACGTTTCAGAGGTCCTTGCTGCTACCTTAATTAGGACGACGACTCAACTACCGGAAGACACGGGGCCATCTTAAGACTCGCCCCCGCGGAAGCCTCAATTATTTTTGGTTTTACTATTTGTGGCTGCTTTGTGTGAGGTTCATGGGACAATTTTCAGATGTGAGACAAATATTTGTCAGACTGCACGTGTCTTCAGATCCACGCGCGATATCTGTAAATAAATACTTTATAGTGAAAGAGTATCTGGACCCGGAGTGAGACTCATCATACCATCGCTGGGGTTCGACCACCGGTGCTCGATTCCCGGTAGGGCAGGACCGGCTCTGGGGAACTTTTCTGGCCAGAACGCGAAGGTAAACCTAACCTCTCTCTGGTGCCGTGGTTAAGAATCCGCATGTTACCTGGGCTTTTGTGGCTAACAAACAAAGTTGAGTTGAGGTTAAAAGGCTCGTTTGAATAAGCGACCGACGACTGGAGTTGATCTGCTCCCGAGTCTCGCTGTACTCAGAAGACGAGAGGAAGGAAGAATTCTCCAACTTTAACTGCTGAATTTTGTTCAGTTCTTTACTCGAGTTGGTATTGAGGATTCAGGGCAGAAGACTCAGACGTTAATTAACATGTAAATTAGTGGACCGTCATTTCATCCGTGAATTGAAGGCATACAGAGTGGGTCCGTCATCCCATCTCTTTGCGTGTCTGATCTCTGGGAGAGCTGCGTGTATTTCGGAAATTTTTTATAGGGGCAAATAAAATGTTATCGAAGGATCCGATGCAGGTGTTGGTCCAACCTGACAACCAATTTACGTGAAGCTGCGATTCTACAAAAAGTGGAAAATGTTTTATCAGTTTGAAGGGAACTGCTCGTTTCACGCAGTTGGTAAGTTCCCGAAGGCGTACACCCAATACTGACCTCGTTAAGATGTTCTACTTTGTTAGGAGCATGTTTATTGTTCTTCGGAGCAGGGGCGTAAAAGCTTTCTATAGTACTAGTGTAGTTTCTTAAAAGTAAACGATTTGTAAGGAATTGCAAATTTGAAAACATGTTTGTTCCTGAAGATGGCCGTCCTCTGGGTTGTAGCGCCGCGTAGTCTGGCAGAAGTTGAGGTCCTTGGTTCCACCATCGCGTCCTGATGATACGCGGCCACGACCTCTAGAACTTGCCTGCATCGTTTTTCTCTTTGTTTCAGGAACTCGAAGATGTTTACTCAGATCTGTGCTCCACTCTGTCAGAATCTGTGCTGCAAGGAGCTGAGATCATCTCAGCGAGGGTAAGTCACTTCAGAATCGCGTGTGGCAGAAGTGTTCTCTGAAATCCAGATCTCTTCTGTAAGGAAAATGGGCGATTAACAGCATCGAAGTTTCGAGAACATGTCCGATCACTTTAAGTCGTCGTGAACGCAATCCCACATCTGGTCCAGCCTCCCGCCGTTCTTATGGAAGATGATGCAGGGATTAAGATAAAAGTTTGAAGTGTAAGTTAAACTGTGTTTCGCTGTTAACACGATAGCTTTTCTTTGTGAGGTCCTGAACACTGGCGATGTTTTCCGGATGTGTTATTTGTACTGAGGAGTTGCATTTGAGATAGGATCAGCAAACATTCGGATTGTGTCCCAGTAAACCTCGCAGTTAAAAGATGGGCCAGAAACGTGCGGAGGTCAGAAAGATGTGATCTCGCCGGTTTATTTCTGTTCCTCTCTCCCCCCGCCTTTTTAAGTGTCTTTTTTCGTTAGGCTACACGTCGTCTGGCACTGGAGTAAAAGAAAAATAAGGTTTACGCCAGTGTAGATATACTCCGTTCCAGCGTTTTTGGCCGCTGAACTTTGTGAATTGGAACCTCGGAGCGAGTCACTTACCAGAGGTTCGCTGGAAGGGATGGGACACGCTTGCCCGGTAGCATTTGTTTTAGACTGGATTCTGTATCTCAGTCTGTTTCGTGGTTACTTTTAGTGAATGTTAAATAATTCTGTGTGCCGACAATTTTTGTGTTCCGATAATGACAACGAGTATTTACAGCAAATTACTTTTTCTAAATTGTCTTTGAGCGAAAAAAGTGATGTAAAAAACATGGCCGCCATCTTTCGGACAAATAGTTAAACATCGTCGAGCACTTATGGGTTTTTCTCCTGGTATAAATTTACTTTTCATTTACTTATGGTCTTATGTGTTGAAAAACCATTCTGAATTTTCCTGCCTGCGCAGCGGCCATAATCGGTGGATCCAGTTCTACCTCCTAATTAAATATTTATTTCTAGCCGCTATTTGTGCTTAGCTTCCGCCAGTAAGTACAGATGGCAGCGTAGTACAGTACAGTTCACCCCGTCATCTGGCGGTGAGTACTGAAATTTCGTTCTTAATAGTAGTGTCGAGCTTCGTGCCATAGATGGCAGGAGACGTCTTGTCTGTTAAGTATGCTGTCTTCTGGGTAGTTGCGCCTTGTAGTTTGATAAAAGTTCACCGACATTTCAGAGTTCGACAAACTTTTTCTAGACTACACCCCGTAACATCCCACAAGAGTCGTCTTCGCTTAAAATGTAATTTCACTTCATATTTATTTCAATATGTAAATGAAAACGTGAAAGCTGGTTCACTTTCCGACTTCAACTAACGCCTTTGTCATATAAGGAATTTGACGATGTTTTATATTTTATTCTGTTCAGAGTGATCGATATTCAATCTGTCCACTCGTAACCCTACTCACTGCATTAAATCGAATTGAATTAAATTAAATGGGAATTAATTAATTTAATAATGACATTTAAAGTGTTAATAATTCTAAATGTCGCTATTTCCTACTGAAGCAAGTATTTTTTTTTGTTAGGTACAAAATGTGTCCCCTCGCAAAAATACCCCGATAGTGGTTTTTAGCACCCCTGTTTCAAATTCGAAAAATGTGAGGTTAAAAATCGGGCTCACAAACGGCAGCATTGGCTGAGTTTGCTGGTTTATGGAGTTTTGAAGTGTTATTATGTCGAACGCAAAATATCTGCGAGCCTGAACTACGTCACAGCAAGAGGCGAAGGTGGTGACCTCCCTCTCCGTACTTCGGCTGGCTGGCCAACAACGATGGACGAAGCTCGGAGATATTTTGCGTCAAGTACAAAATCTTCGTAACATTGGATGCTTTGAAGAACATCGTGAAATCTGCCAGGAATCAGAACAACGCAGTTCTTGAAAGGAAGACGGTCTTTGCCGTCATAAAAACATTGTGTGGGGCGGAGTCCTCCAGTGGGTCAGGTCGTTGTGTTTCTCCCGCGTCTGGTCTCAGATTTCGCAATCACTGCATAACGCGAGTCTCCTGTTCTCTACAACTGCAACGGAGTGGGTCAGAGAGCTCTCGTTGACGCAGAGGGAACAGGAGACCGTCGTCGCCTCCGCACCTGATGGGGTGTCCAAGACATCGCTGCCTTCTGAAAGCTGAGTCTTGTGGGTGTAATTAACATCATAAAGTTGAAAACAATTGAATGGGCCGGGCGTACAGCACGAATGATCGATAGAACCTGATGCAAAGCGGTAGATGGGAAGATAATATTAAAATGGATCTTGAGGATGTGGAGTGGATCATTCTGGCCTTTCATGGAACTCGTCCTGAGCCAGATGAGTCCAGTTTACACCCTGGGTTCGTGTGTCCTCGCAGGCGCTGGAGCAGTCCAGGCGTTACGATGGTCTGTCGTCGCAGTGCCGCGCGGTCGCAGGCCCCACGGACCTCGCCCACTTCGTCCGGTCGCTGCCGACTCCTCAGCACAACCCCCATCACCCGTCCCTGAGACACAACTTCGTGGCGCCTTCCCCCGAGGCCCCTGATGGCACCGGCGGGGCTGCAGGCGAACCTCTGGCCAACGTAAGTACAGGCCCGGCCCTGATATTACGTATATAAGAATCCAGCCCGTACCGCGAAGTAAACACTACTCTTCACCATTACAAAGATCAACTGGTTAACGCTGTTTAAGGAAACAGTCGAATTATACGAAATAAACACACAAAATCCAAAAAGGTGGTTCATATAATTGCCACTCGTCTATAACGTGCTAATAACGCACCAAAACCTGGTCTCTTTCTTTCGGGCACAGCAACCATTAACCTCACTTAATAAATACTGTCCATACTAAAAACATTAATTGCAAAGGCGGTCTCAGCTCTTACGTCGACAATGTATTTCCCTTTACGCGGTTTTTGTTGTGCACGCAAATTCGTAGGCGGAGCTCACGGTTTGGTCCCGGTCCGAGGGACGCTGTTTTGACAGGGACTTGGGGAACAGCCGCATTCAGCGCGACGGGTTTTTCTTTCCAGGACTCCCCCGTGAACCCGCCGCCTCCGTTGAAGAACGAGGTCGTCGTGGATCGCCTGGCGTCGATTACAGTTCGCAGCCGCTACGACGCCCTGAAGAAGGAAGCGTCTGAGCTCGAGAGCCAGATCAAACAACTCCACGACGCCCTGGACACTCTCTTGAGAATTCAGCAAAGGTACGCGCGTGGAAACGTGAGAGGAATTCTTGACAGGGAACTTCGTCTCTCGTCTCGCGGATTCTGTGACGTCAGACGTAAGACGAAGTTCTTGGTTTATTCTGCCCGTCACTTAAGCGACATGTTTCGAAACAGTGTGGCCATCTTCAGGTCCACTTTTGGGTCAGTGCGCTAAGGACCTCATCGCCGATATTCAGAAATAATGATGAACGTTTATAATTTTGTTAGTTCTGATGAGTCTTGATGTGATTTCTCTCGGGTTTTATGTCGTGTGCGTCGTTAAAGCGGGCACATTTTCTTACATTGACCGTTGTTGAGTTTTGCCCCCATTATGGGTTTACTTTACCCTCTGTTATGTATGGGTGTAGAATATGACCTCTTACTTTGAGGGTGTTTTTGGGAATCAAACACCAACAAGAGGGGGCTGGGAAAGAATTCGTAATCATGTGAGTGGAATAGCTTAAAAAATGTGTGAGGTCTCGCCACTGAAACAGTTACGAATCCACTTCATGTTTCGACTTAAATTGATCATCTTCAGGTGTTTTTCTTCTAAGTGTTCGAAACCAATTTTTTTTAATAGTTTCTGTTAATTCTTCTTCTTCTTCTTGTTTTCCAGGAGCCTGGAATCGAGTTTGTACAACAAGGCCAACGAACTGCAGGAAGACATCAGCATGAAAAGGTTCGACATGCGAGTAGCGCAGATTCATCTGGGGGCCGTCAGGGCGCAGGTAAGTCGGTTTTGGGTCACGTGGTGTTTGACAGCAGCGACAAATGAAGTCCGCTCATTTGCGTCTTTCACGCATGCGCAGTGCCGAGAGTTTAAATGGCGAGGCTCACAGATACAGCGTAAAGTCTGGCCACGGAAGGTGGGCCGATGCCTGAATATCTTGTAGACCTTTTCTAATTCCGTGCCGAAATAAGCTTTTGGCTTCTCCAAGGTACAGACATTGAATTTGTTCCGTCTGATCGGCGGTTAAGACGGCGTTAGTGACGAGAGGGTGTGGTGACAAGAGAGGGTTAAGTCATCGGTACTCAGCGAAGTTGCGTCGGAATTATTATTATTTACTGCAATTGGGTTTGCGCCCGGTGACAGTGGTTCTTACACTACACAATTACAGACAATACCAAAAAATTCCATTAATTAATCACAATTCTTTAGATTAGAATACAAAGTCCGCCCTCAGTACATGAAACTTTTATCCCAAAAAACTAAGACACTTCCCTTCCCTTATCACGATCTAATCCCCTCTTAATAAGCCTTTGCTTGTAACTACTTTTCTGACCCTCCTTCTAAAGGTGCCTAATTTACAGGGGAAAGACTGTAATTGGTTCCAGCTTCTTATGGTCTTTGTTTCCTAGTACTAATTTGCCCAGGTAGCCCCCCCCGTGGATGCTTTGAAAAAGGCGCACATACGGGTTATCAGGACGCAACTCGCGGTCAAATTCCGGGAAGTCGATGGAGATGAAGTTGAGTTGCGACAAAAACCACGGTGTAACTCACACACATTTTAAAATAATTAAATTCGCGTGATTATTCTTCAGACATTTTTCAACAAAAAAAATCGATTCGGAGGTAATCGTAACATTGCGTACCTTGAATCCTCGCTGGTGCTTAAATGTTTAATGTTTTCGGCCTTGATAGTACATTGAGTTGGGGCATGCGCAGTGCGTCCCGCACGCCCGCTCATCGATACCAGTAGCGAATGTCGATTGTACCGGCAGTCCTTGAGCCCGGACATGAAGATGTTACTCTTGCCGGATTCAAACGCGATCTCGTCTTCTTCTTTTTGCGGGTCGAACTACGACAACGAACATCGCGGGTCCAGGAAATAATCTAAAAGCGCTGGAAACGAAAGATTTCTGTTGTAACGACGAGTTCTCTCGGAGCATCATCGCTCCTCTTTACCCCTGGTGAAAAATGGGCTGGCTTACACTTCGCTCGCAGTTGGTGAGTACCTGCATGTTGTCTGTGACGTACCGTAACACCCAGCCCTTTGGAGCTCAGTGGTAATTATATGCACCACCTGCATTAATAATCAGCAACCCTGCATTTCGTATTTGTGTGTTTCGTATGATTCTCACTGTAAACAGCGATTATCTCCTTAAACAGCGTTAACCAGCTGATCCCTGTAATGGTGAAGTGTGGTGTTTTCTTCGCGGTACGGACTGAATGATTTAATATTACGTACGCAGTGCGTGTCTCACTATAAACGGCGATTACTCCCTTAAACAGCGTTAACCAATTGATCTTTGTAATGGTGAAGTGTAGTGTTTACTTCGCGGTACGGACTGAATTCTTAAATACGTAATATTTAGACGAGCTTCGGCTTCGTGGGGCTAATAGAGTTGCAGCACATTAAATCTTTCGTACAATGCGCAAGGCATTGTACAGTGTTTATGCGTTTTAATATTTAAATTGCTTTACGATTTTGAATCACGAGTCATCAGAAGTGCTCATTATTTCTGTGCTGCTACTCCTTGCATGAACGGCGTATCATTTGCCACCTTTAATATTGTAAGCGTCGTGCCTTTATGCGTAGTATTATTATTCGATACGTGTAAATTCTTGATTCGATTAAGATCCGGTGGCTGTCGCATTATTCAGTTCCTCCACGTGATTGTACGGCAAAGTATTTTGAGATAGGCCACAACCTCTTCCTTCCACACCCTTTCCAATTCATTGTTTACAATTAATAATTAAGAATCGAGAAAACATCCAGCCATTCGAAGTGGCACTGTGTTCATCCGCACAGCACATTCCGAAAGTTTCTTTCTTGTACATTTTAATATTATCATCCAATGTGTGCTCAGTTGATCTGCCCTCACCGTCAATCGAATGAGGACCCTTTTCCCGGAGCTTTTTACTTTTCTGTTTTCTGTTTCTGGAAACTAAGAATAAGCAATCCAAATCTGTTGTAAGAAGTGAAAATACACGCCCCACAATCTCAATTTTATTTGTAAGAATATTGAAATAATTCTTGTTTTCAGTTTTCCCTTTTCATCTTTGCGCGTAAAATTAGCGCCCTGAACCCTGTAAAAACCGCCAACACTGACTCCACCCCTGACAAGCTGCCAGTTTCCGCATTGCGTTCACGTGAATGCTCATAAAAGGTTTCGCGACGAAGCCCTTAGAAACCTTTTTAAAGCAACGCACATCGTGCTCCGTGGCATCGGTGCGCAGTTCAATGGAGCCATTAAAACACGATTTCTGGTTGTGCAAAGATTAGTCCAAAACAATTTCAGTAACTAGGAGAGAAAACAGTAAATGTAGGATTTGTGGTTAGTAGGAAGATGGCTATCATCTGGGTTATATCGTCGATAATCGCCCTGATGATGGAGGCAACAATGACCTCTGAAACGTCAGTAAACTACAACCAAGAAGTCAGCCACCTTCGAATCTCCCTGTATAAAAATCTTCATTTCCTCGCGTTGATGAAGTTAAGTTTGGTCCGAGGCTTTCTGTTATGTTCTTTCGAATGATTACCGTTCAGACTATTGACTGACTTGAAAATTGCGTTTTAATCGCGTCTCTGAGTAAGAACAACGCAGAGTCAGTGCGTCCTCTGAGTAGCTGACACGAAACTTGTTTTTTTCAATCAGTAGGAGGGGGAGGACATACCCCCCAGTTGAGGGGTGTTCTCGAAAATTAAATTTCTACCCACGTGGGATTTCTGACTCGGAATAGGCTGTTGCTTGAATCCACCGGGCACTTACGTCTAGATGATTACGTAATTTGGAATTAAAGTCAATAGCTTTTGTTCTGAGTAAAGGTCACAGAGGCCTGATAGAAGTTTTACCGAATTTGCGGAAGTTTTCAGTAATCAACATTACCAGTGCAACAATTATGACGAACAGATTCTGAACGCAGAAATTACCGGCTTAACGGATTTTAAAGAACGCGTCCTGTTGTGGTTGGAAGTTGCCATTTGAAGTCCTTCTACACAATATTTATTATAATTTAAATTAAAATTAAAGCTGTAATTCAAATCCGGCTCAACATTTCAAAGGACAAGTTTCATCTGAATAATAAAACCAGTCCCGTGATTTACAAAGTTCCTATCTACGAATTTCCGCTACAGCGAACCTATGTCCATTTATAACGCCGGCTCCACAGAACACGGCAAGAGCTCGAATATCGTCTGGACGTTCTCCGTGCTACCAAGGGAGCCCACATCGAGGTCTCCTGAGGTCAGTAAAAAAACTTCCAGAGTTTCACTGTAATCTGCCGCAAACCGCATGTGGCTAGCTCAATTTGTTTGCGCGCCACAATTTTCCAAAACCCCGAAGGGACTTTGTGTACACCCTGTATATATTTAATAATTCTGTTCCCATCTCTGATAAACCACGCCGCAATGCCGTTACAAATATCCGCGATTTAGTGATGTTTATTCTATGAATGAACTGAAGCACTCACGTAAAGGAAGTTACGACTCATTTTATGTCGAAGCAGGTCGTACAGTTGCCACATAGCCATAAAGGGGCGCTGTGACATCGCACACCCGTGTTCTTGAGACAGGTGCAGCGTGGCGATGGCAGTTTGTTTATTAAGCAGCAGTCGTTCAACATCAACGAGTATACACGTTTGAAATCTTTGCTCGACCGAATCTCATTTTGATTCTTTCTCGCCTCAGATTTGCCCCACGTAGATTTTTCTTTTGAAACGATTTCCTGAGAATTCGTAAGACGAATTTCATTGACGAAGCGTGTTTTCAAAGTACCAAAAATGTCGGGATCTATGGCGAATGTCCGCTTGACAGGGAATTTAAAGTGTGGACCACAGACACACCTTGTATACAGTTATCTGTTTATACCACTTTAGCTCTGAACGAATCATAGAGTTTTCGTTAGGTTGTGCCGTCGCCTTGTCAAATGTCGTTCCTGAGACGCGCTGTTGAGCAACACGGGTATGGATTCCCGATATTTCCGGCTCATAGTCGCAGGCAATAGGAAGAAACCGCCTCTGGAAATCTTTCAGGAAGACAGTATCGACATCTGCCGAGCTTTTACTCGCTTGCAGGTTTCAAAGTAATTGCGTCCATAAATCTTGAAATTGTGTATTAAACGTTCTCTGTTCGTCAGCAGAACAAGCAAATGTGGACAACTTGGGAGATCTTAGGGCAGATGTGATAAATCTCGGTCATGAATGAACAGTGCCCGGGGGGGGGGAGTGGGTTAAACCGGCTTGTAGCATCTACGAATTTTATTCCTGTCTTGATTTGATGATTACGTAAAAGGATACAGGGGGACAAATAATTTCTTAGTCTGTACAGAGCGATATTGCATTTCCATTAAGTCTGCAACAGTGAATTTGTCGATTTGCAATAATCGATCACAGAGGCCAGTGAGACTCGGGGAATTCTGTTTATATTCAGATTATTCGTACGTTGGTAATTAACTTTATTTTTATTTTTTAGTAATCAGTTTCGTTGTTTTCGTGATTAAAATTCATGAATGATATTTAAAATTCAAAACTGTTAATTTCAGGAATAATCACCTGTGACAAATGCGTGGTTATTCCAGTACCGACGCAGATCGCTTTAACCCAGTCCATTAAAAAATGAATGTAGTTTTTTTTTTAAAAATTTTCAATTACCTTCCCCCTCAATAGCATTGAATATAACTTCGGTCCATGCGGTGATTATTTCAGTGCTTATAAAAATGGCAGCTGGCTCTCAGAACGTTTTCCTTGCCTGGGAACCAGTGACCACTTAGAGTGAGTGGTTTAGACGTCGTCCGCGATGAGATGTGTGACCAGTGTTAACAGTTGATTTGCCATGGATAATTGTGCATTAATTTGTACGATAAACGCATGTGCACATGGAAACAGTTCATCAGATCACGTGAAAAGTTGCTTATATTATTGCGGATGTAAAGAATGCCTTTTGTAAAATTCTTCTAGGTGTTGGCGGTTGGAGTTCACTGTGGAACTTCTACATTCAGGGATGAACCACGTCGAATGTTTGCCTAAACTTATGAAGCTTCAGCATTCGACGTGACTTATTCCCTAAAGACGAAGTTTGGAAGTTTTATTTGCACCAAAAACTGCGACCTTCCAGTCGTCGTCACAAGAATTACTTTTTATTTCTCGAGATTAACTTGGCCTGTCCCTCTGTTCACGCTTATTGGCAGAATATTACGTGATTTAATCTCTAGAAGAGTTCGTCATGCCATCTGTTGTGATTTGTTTCATAATGCAATAGAATTAACCGTGAACACAGTCGATTGATTTGTACTTTCGATTATTTATTCAGAGTTTATTGTGATATTGGCAGTCGAATGAAGGCATTCGAATAAAAATTGAATGTCGTAATCGACTACACGTTGTTTACTGAATTCAGTCCACTCAACTGTCGAGGTAATTTATCAGAAACCGTCTCAATTTTGTATGTCCCAAAGCCGCTGTCTCGTGTTCTGGCTGCATTTAAGTTCGAGTGGTTGACGTATACTTTTGTAGTTATTTAGTCTGTCCGCCTATTACATTTGTCTGGAGGTAATATAACTCAAAATTAATGGATTTGCAGTGCGTTAAAAGTGAGCACGATTGTTTTAAAACCGTTCAGCTGAAACTGTCTTCCGCATTAAAACGCGAATGAGTAATTTGGTTGTTCGACTAGAACTATTCGATTCAAAAGTCGATAAATTCGTTCGATTTATTTCGAGTTGTTAGATAATTCCCAACAATCGATAGAGTTTATTGGATTGTGGCCAATGCCAAGTCAGCTCATTTCAGTAATTGAGTATTGGAATCTCAGAAAGCCAGTGTCACAATTTTCTTTCCTTGTTGTCATTGCAGAAAGAATTATTCGCGTCGAAAGTAGAGAGCGCGTCTGATTCCAGCCGCGAACGCAAGATGTCGTCCTCTTCAACCGGAAGTATGAAAAACAAGTGGCTGAAGGCATTTAAGAGTTTGAAAACCACGAGTACTCCGAGCAACGGCGCAGCCAACAAAGACGGCGAGAAGTAAGTAAAATCTGGATAAAATTCTGTCTATTTTCCTTTGAAACTCCTGTGACTTTCTGTTTTACAGCTCTGTGCACTTTTGGCAAAGAGGAGAGTCGCTCCTGACGTAAATTTCTGAATGCAAAGTGAGAACGTTGTTTGCCAGTCGGTTGAAGCCAACTTTTATCTTGTGGCCATGGACAGTGGTTAGCATTCCCGCCTCTTATTCTCTAGACACCGACTTCAGATGCGGACTCATTCTTCTGTTCACCGCAGTTAAATTGATTGATCATCTCAGACGTATTTTAAAATCTTCATTCGAGGTAATTCTGTGATTCCAAGCTAAATAAATTGTTCAGTTGATGAAGCGTCGTTAAGTGAATCAGAGGTCACTCTCATTAATCAAAGTGCTAATTCCTTAAAAGGCTCCCGCGGTGAAATTACATATTTTTGTTTTTATTGACGCGCGTGCTCAGATTAAAAAGTGTCAAATGAGGGGATGATTAATGAATCAGGGAGCAATTTCTAGGCACTATCCCGGTGTTTAGCCGGAGAGACTGAGGAAAACCACGAGGATCCCTAATCACCGTGTTTTATTACATCGGTGGAAACATTTTAAACCCTGTACACTGTCGCAAGCCTTCCCCCCCCCAAAAAAAAAAAAAAATCAGTAAAGGAAACAGTTCTCAATGTTGCAAAATCCCTCAGTCGAGCTGAGTAATTTCTCATGTGAGTTCGTAATGAGTCTGCAAACGAGAGGAAGAATTGATTTCGGGGTCTGTTTCCGTGGATTACAGATGTTATCTATTAAAGTCTTACGGATGCCATCAACATGTCATTGACGTATACTAAAATGTATAACTTATTCGCGTCAGTGACTTTAAATGGCGAATCGTCCAAACACGTAGTTCAAATGTCTAATTACCCTAATTGAAATGACGATGCTGATGGCATCCACAGAACTTCAATGGCTAATACACACGAAATGATGTTGCATTTTAATGTTATAAATGATTTCTATGTTTTATTATGTTTATTCTAATTAAATCGTATATTTCATGTGGCATTTGTCATTATCGATGTTCTTTGTGAATATTTACGCGAAATAATAAAGACACTTCGTGACACAAAGATGATTCTAGGACATATTTATAGTTTCATTGACTCAGTGACCCTCTAGAGTCATGAGGTCATTCGAGAAAGTATTTCCTGCTTGCTAGAAGCGGCGTGTGCCCCCTGAAACATAGTCTTTTATAAATGTTTGTCGATTTGACTGAAGTGCGTCACTTTAATTTCGGTCAGAAGTTCGTGAAGCTGGGACAGGACAGATCACAGATTTTCTCAATAAGTCTTTAAGGGCTCTTTGTAGCAAGTCTTGACAAATTTTACGAAATGTTTCAGGGTTCACGATTATATTATGTCGCTGAAATAAAATATAAAATAATTTGTGTCACGGAGCTTTATGTAATTTGGATCTTGCTTCTGAAAGCTTCAGTGTGTAATTAACATTTTCATTAGAACTTAAACTAACATCTGTTGATTCCCCGTACAGCCATTCTCGTCTGAATTTGGAGAACGAATGAATTGCTTTCAATTTTAATAGTGTCATCGATTGCTTGATAGATCATTTACTATTTTAATAACAAGACGCTTCTATAGTACAGACACCAAGTCTTTTAAATATGTTTCAGTTAATCAAATTCGGAACCAGTTTCGCTGTACACAATATTTCACGTGTTTTATTTATAAATAAATGTGTCACGTGTAACTGCTTTGTGCTTAAGATTTCTTTAAATAATTTTTCTGTACTCCGGCCCTTATCTGAAGACTCAGTACATTGTTTTCTGTTCCACTCAAAATCTCTGTCTAGTTCCCCAAATAAATTAAATCTTAATGGCTCTAACGTGCGGAATTAAGCTCCTACTTCGTAGCATTTTCGAAGCTTGTAATTCGATTTCTCTCCTACGTCAGTAGAACGGCTTCAAAACTTCCGTTCTTTACGACAAAAGTTTCAGATGTCAGCGTTAATCAAGTCTCAGGCTCAGTCCATTATTCTGTATAGACAATGAGACACATTTTTAAAGAAATCTTTTGCAAGCAGTAAGTAAAATTGGCAAGGCTTTTCCTAGGTAGCACGACGCTGAGTTTCAACCCTTATCGGCTTAGAGCTAATAAAAGTTCGAATCTTTCAAATAAATATTACGTCAGCTTCTGTGTTACAGAGAATTCGGTTTGGTTGCCCTCGCAGAGGCTGAAAGCTTTTCTTTAAGCGTCAGAATGTTATATTTTACAAGTGCTGCTACAGTGAGGCAGCTTTTGGAAGTTCTGTTACGCATGAGGAACTCGGTCAAATGACGTAGTACGTAGCCCAAATATTTTACTTTGTCGTTCTAAGCTAAAACGGGTGGCAGTGGAATGTGGGATAGAGAAAGGAAGGAAGGACGTCTTTCCTCCGAATTTAATTTGCCGTGAAATGCCTTTCAACTACTTCAAAGGCAGGTGGAGTACAGGAATCAATTTGCGAGACAAACTAATGATCTTGTTACGTGAACAGATTTCTTTATACGGGTCACTCGATAATGATGATAATGGATCCATGATGGATCCATATGGCTCTAGGCTGACGCGGCGAAGGAGGACTGTGGTGAGTCATTAAATTTGTGCAATAATTTTTCTTGTATTTTGTTTCGTACGCGTTCTAATTCTTAAAATAAATTTATCTTTCTCGAAAACGTAAGAAGTTAATTCGGAATTCCGTCTGATTTTCTTGCTACCTGGGAAAGCTTCATTGGTAGAATTAACACTGTTTTCTGTGACTGATAAGACGTTCTTATTCTGTGTAAGACTTGAGGTTCTCACAGCGGTGAGTATGAAGATATCCGTCTTCTGGGTTATTGCGCTGTGTAGTCTGGTCGATGTTAACCAACGTTTCAGAGGTCATACTGCCTCCGTCATCAGGGCGATTCATCGCCCTGATGACGGAGGCAGTATGACCTCTGAAACGTTGGTTAACATCGACCAGACTACACAGCGCAATAACCCAGAAGACGGATATCTTCGTTCTTATTCTGTGTGTGCCATTGCAGATGTGAGAGAGGTCAGAGGCATCAGCGACTGCTCTCACATTGACACACGTTTCTTTGCCGCCTGTTTTACTAATTCCTGTTCGTTTCTGTGTTTCTCTTACCTCCCGTGTTCTTTATTTTTCCCCTTTTATTCTTTTCGTTGGCATTCCCTTGAACAGAAAGAATCAAATGTATCACGCAGTCTCGACCATCATGACACTGAGGTACAGTATCAGAAGGTTTTATGAATCGTACGTTTGGTTTGCAGTGAGTGTGCTTATGTGTGTGCGTGCGTGCGTGCGTGCGATAAATGTACGAAGGGACGAGCATTTCGGCGGTTTCATGTGGCACAGTTGGCAGAACTTTATTGCAGAGAACTAAAAAATGTATTGAAAAGCACCACGGCTCGGAAACCCGTAGTTGACCTTGTGGGAAATTTTGGGTTAGGAATGCTCATCAAAAGCAAAACTGTGTCACTCTTTTCCTCAGGCATGTGCTCGCCTTGTCTTTGAAAGACGCGGGAAGAAACAAAGTAAATGACGCTTGTGTGTGAATGAAGGTTGTCGAACTCATAAGTGTCATCGTCAGTCATTACTTTTATTCGCGTCCTGGAAAATTTATTCTGCCATTCGTTTAAGTAAATGATTTAGTGACTACGCAAGTGAGTGAATTGCATTTTGTGTCTTTCGTGTATTGGAATCAAAATACTATTAACATTATTTATTAGAGCTAATATTATACATTGTGGCACTCCATTTTGCCTGTGTGTTTCACCACTTAGTGATCTTCCTGTCTAAACTTCTTGTATTAGCTTTATTTCCATCTTCTAGATTCTCACGTCACATAACCTGTAAGCATTTGTCTCTCATGAACACCCTGTAACTACACGCAGCACCTGCGAGCGGTGGTCCAATTTTTAGGGCTGTTTGCTGTAATGGGGTCACGAGTTTTACGTGGACATTCTCCTCTAAATTCAATCACAAAATGCCACTGTTTTGTGCAAGGAACTGAGCAAGTCTCTTCCTAAACCTATAAATTTTTATAGGAATTTTATGACAAATTTAAGTTCCGTAAATGTCGCTTTCAGCTGAGTCGTAAGAAAATGTTTTCGCTTTTTCAGAGCTGATGCTGATTTTTGCTTTACGATTAACGCAAAATCTGCTTTCACATAAAAACCATTTAATACAAAATTTTAATCTATTTTATAAATTAAATTTATGCCTTTAATCAGTTCTCGTGAAGGCATATTCTTTTAAATATTTCAATCGGTGTTTTGGTTGTATACGAACATCAGCTGTTACCCCCTGAGCCAATGTAGCAGCAGGTTTGTATTACAATCGCTTACAGTGTCCGAGGGACGACGTTTCGTCGCCTTTACAGATCATTTTTATAACTTATTTTTCTTTTCATATTTTAAGCCAATTCCGACTCGCATAATTGTAATGGAATGCTAGTAACTTAATTATTCGTGGTGAGATGTTAATTTATACCATAAATAATACGACTCACGAACAGGGATTTAGTGATGCCCCGCGGGGTAGCCTAACTTCCATGAGCATTATGAACGAACGCCCTCTCCATATTTCGTAGATATCACGTGACATCCACTTCTACCCTGACCAGTGTTTACATATCGTGCAAGAGGGGCTCAAGTCTAAACTGGTCGTATCAAATCTCCCTTTCGGGTCAGAAATATTTTATCGTTTATGGGTGTCAGCACTCTGTAAAAAAGGATGAATGTTTCTTGAACGTGATAAGTGAAGATCGAGCAGCCCCTAAAATTGAATCACGTGACTGTCGGCTTTCTTGTGTGTTTCTGTTGCTTTGTGAATTCTGTACCCTCAGACACCTGGAGCTAACTGTAAAGTAGTGATTCGTCAGTAATTTTGGGTCGTGTTTGTCCAATTAAGAGCCGGCCCATGTGAGGTTCGTCTCAACTGAGATTGTGTTCTGATTAGATTTACCGATCGAACCTTTTGTACTGATTAGGGCGTCACGTAGAATCGAACCCTAATCTTTTTTGGGTCCCATCGTCTCAGTAAAAAAAAATAACCCAGACATCCTGTGGCAGGTTTACGAACCTCCGGGCTTGTGCTCAGTCAAGAAGCGAGACGAGTGTAAATAAACTTCAAATCTAAAAGTTCTCGACGATGGTGATGAGTCATTTGAATAAAAACTTTCTTGGATATTATCCATGGTCTATTAACTAAAATATAAAACGTAAAAACGACGTTTCGGAGATGGGGCCCCACGCCTTGTGTCGAAGATCGTAGTTTGCAGGAGCTAGTCTCAGCGCGCATGCGCGCGTTTTCCAACGCTAGTTAAAGTTGAGTTGAGTCGCCTTACTGAGGCCGTCTTAAGTAAAAGCTCGCCTTAGGACGTAAGACTTGCCTCTTGACTGTGCTCGTCCTATTTAGGGTGATTTCACTTCTTCGTGTGTCACGCTTAATTCATCACTTCTCACAGCTTTATTTTTTTTAAATAAAATTGATTTGAATCTTTAAGAGTTATGTCATTAATACAGTTTTTCATGACAAAACTATTTCGCAGTTCCTTAAGGTTGTGGATTATTTGGAAACGCAATGCGTTGATGCGTACGAACAGTGGAACAGAAAATGACATTTCGGCTTCCGAAAAGAAATGTTCGTAAATGAATACGTTGTTCACACTGGCTTGCGTGCCTGAATTCAACTGGGATCGACCAGACATTTTCGACTAGAGCTTCAGATCGACATTAGTTACACGTCCGCCGGCTGGAATTAGGCTAAGTGGTGACATTAGACGCCGATAATTTCAGTCTCATTTGTGTAAATATTTAAGATGTTTGTGTTGTTCAAGGATTAAGTCCAAAATAAGCGATCGTGTGGCGATATGGAAAAGACTGTTATCTGTCCAGTGCACGATGTCTCATTATTCGGAAGTGTCGAGACATGCATTTTCTTTACGAAACGATAGCGAACCTTAGATTTGTATAAAACGAGTGTAATTTATTTAGAACCTGACCAACTATCAGTTTTTAAAGATGGCCCCCGTTCTGTGAAGTTACTTTAAGGAAACACGGAACAGTATGGTATTTATCAAGACCTAATAATTAAAGTTTAAAATCTTTGTTTAACCTTTCTTCAATCTGGTTAAAATATAAAATATAAATATAAAAGTGGACTCATTGTAAGCTGTATTTGTCACACTGAGGATTTGTCTAAAGCAAATTAACGTAAACATCGCGGTTATTGTGTTTAAAAAATGTGCTCTGTGCACATTTTACTGCCGTCAGACAGAATAATTAAGAGTTCAAGTCAGTAATTTAGGGTGAAAGGTTAGGTTAGGTTACGTAAAGCTCCCGTCAGAAGACTGATTAAAGTGAAAAATGATACATGAGGTTTAGGGGGGGGCAAGTTGTGGGTTGAGGCTGCATTATCGATTTTCACAGACGTGTGTACCTCCCACAAGATGTCTCTGACGTAACCTGGAGCTCAGAGATGTCTTATTTGTTTCCTATGGCATTCTAAAGTTTCGGCTGTTCACTTGCATTTAATCCGTGCTATTGCGTGTCGTGAACCTGGTTCGGTCGCTGTTACTTCGAAATGACAGTGTTTGACGAATTTTGATGTAAATAGTATTCACCAAGGCTGGGTAAGCAGTTTGCAAAATTTTAACTAAAAGTGTAATAGAAGGGTAATAATAAGAATGTATCCACAACCTTAAGGAACACTTGGAAATATGAATTTGAGACCCGTCCTGGTAACTTTAATACCGACGCTGAATTTCTCAACTGCAGGAAGAATGGAAAGGATCGCGAAGGAGTGTTTCAAGCCGGCGGGAGCCTCGACCCAGCGGCCCACACCTTCCAGGAGTACACGTACAAGAAGATCACGCCGTGCGACATCTGCTCGCAAGTGCTCAGAGGTAGGGTCGCCCAGATGATTGAGACACCAAGGACCTCCGAAACGTCGGTAAACTTCTACCAGACTACACGGCGCTACAACCCAGAAGATAGCCATCTTCGGACTCACCGCCCTGAAAACCTCAAATCATGGAATTTGAATGACTCTATCTATCTGTATTTTTGTAGTTTATGTCTACAGATTTGGTACTCGACCATCTTCGTCTCGGCTTGATTAAACGTATGACACGTGTCATAATACGAGACAGGAACACCTGTTCAGCGGGATTTACATGTAATCCCCATTCACGAAGTAATTATAGTAAGTAGGATTTAAGGTTTACACGGCGGTGGGTCTGAAATTGGCTGTCTTCTGGGTAGTGTCGCCGTGTAGTCTGGTAGAAGCTTACCGACGCCTCCATTATTAGGGCGGGCGATCAGTCACTCAAATGCGCTTAGTTTCAATTCCTGTCCCGCTTAGTTCATGAGCAGTGTTGCATTGAAACGGTGCACGTTAATGTGAACGCCCTGTATGTTACGACTTTGATTTTTTTCTCGTATGCCGTGTGGGTACCTGCGTTAAGTGTTAATATATTCTGTGAACGTGTCGCAGGTCACACGAGGCAAGGCCTCAAGTGTCGAGTATGCAAGCTCAACGTTCATGTAGACTGCCAGGACAAAGTGGGACGCTGTCAGCCGAAGTCCCGACTTCTGCGCAGACAAAAATCCACGTCGGAAATTGAGACGCACGTCAGGGACGCCTTGCCGGACGAAGAGAGTAAGTTGGGAATGTCTGAAAATCCTTGTTTTACTACGGTTCTCACCAACTGTTTTATCCGTGCAAAGCTCTCACGTCTCTTATGGTAATGGATCTCAGAAATTTATGCGAATTTTAAATGTGCATTCTGTGTAATGCAAGGCAGCACCCTGGCGCCTGGAATCAAATTTGTGTGAGCCAGAAATATGTCCTAGCAGGAAAATATCACGTAGAAATTAACGCTTTATACTGATTGTGAGATATTCATTGAAGCGTATGAATGAGTGGTAAGTTTTCCCAGAACTTGTTACAAAAAAAAGGGATAATTTCGGACTATAAAATTTGGCACGTGGTCTGCTTTGACCAAAAGTGTGGCTTGTCCCCTCACTAGTCAGCTGGCAGTTAGAAATGCAGAGACCTGCATATCATTCACAGGACGTCATTAATTATCTCCATGGAACAGAGCCCTTCATAGAATTCAGTAGTAGCTCAGCTGGTCAAAATTGTTTCTTTTATGAAACCAGAAGGTTCATTGCCGTGGTTATAACAACCCTCCAGTGGGCCCTGCAAGGGACTTATTAAGGCGACGAGCTTACAGCCCCTCTAAGTCCCCAAGTTGGATGATTACCCTTTGTCAGCTGACATCGATTTGTTATTGGATAAGTTTGTAGCATCCGGAGGTCACTGTCCTTGGATTTGTTTTAATTGTGAGCATCTGTCGGGGTGAGCCCCTGTCGCGAAGGGCCAGTGTGCGGTGGATTCAGTTTGTCGGAGTTGATCAAACTTTTAAGACCAGAAATCGACTCGCGAGGCGCCGAGGACAATCTACTGAAACTTCAAATGACAGTTTTTCTCTAAAGGCGTGTTGATCTGTTAAATTGTTAACTATTAATTTATAAATAAGTGTTTTACTTAGAATGAAACTTACTTTTGAAAACGCGTTCGCGAGCAGCGACTGAGAACGTGTGCTTTAGGTGTGTGGGCCACTACCACTTCCTAAACTCGTAGTGTCGAGGCAGTTGGCTTCTTAGTTTTCCTCACGTACTCCTAAATTCAATTGTAACCGAGGAAGGCCCTGGAGACGCGTCTCCGTTCTTTCTCAACCGGGGAAGTAATTGCAAGGCCGTGAAACTTTCACAGATGAAACCGATTCGAATTGACAGTGACAACATCTATTTCGATTGCCTTCGATTTATCGATCCTCGTCACCTCACGTCATGAGTCTACATTTCGTTAATAATTTTTAATGCAAAATCCTTGAATTATAACATTGAATTTGTTGTCTTCTGGGTTGCAGCGCCGTGTAGTTTAGTAGAAATTTCTCAGCGTCGGTAAAGTCTACCATACTACACGACGCTACAACCTATAGAACAGCCGCCATCGATGGTCAAATTAAGTCCGTAAACAAAACGAAAATATATTTAATGCAATAAACTGCCGTATATTCATGAGTAAATGAATTAATATTGCAGTCACAGATGGGGATTAATTGAACCGATTTTCATAAAAATGCGATCGAAGTACGTTAATGTACTGGAAAGAGTTAATGAATCAAAATATTTTTATAATACCAACCACGACATAATAGAATAAACTCTTATGTGAGGATATGATTCATTTCCGTCTTGTTTTATCCCGAATCGTTACATTTATTGGCAAGTGATCATGTTCTTTGAGATATTTCTTTTTAAATATCGTAAAAACGAGCTTTTAACTGGGCGGATTCCACTGTGTTATTTGTAGACTACCGTATGAATAGCTTCGTTACCTGGTAATCCATGGTAGGTTGCTGGGGCAACCGGACAGATAATCTCATTGCTAGGGGTTGATTTAAAACGAACTAAAGGTCAACAGTTGCTTATTATGTTGTTATCTATTAAATTTCACGAGGACTGGGAGGTTTGCAGATTCTGAGTTATTAATTTTCGTAGATTGAAATTTTTTTTTAAAAAAAATGGACGCGTGTACCACGAAAATTTTACCATCGTTTCGTATTAGTTTACAAAATTTTGCCAAGACTGTCCAAAAAACACTTGGAAAAGTCTGACGGAATACTTTTTTCCTATTTGGCGAGGTGTTCTGTCAGTTCTTCGTAACAAATCAGAACTTTTTTTTTAAAAAAAAACTCGTTTGTGTCATTATATTGATGTCAGCAACGCGTACAAATAATGTTCCAGATAAACTCGCGTTCCTTAATTAATTTCGATAGACTATATTGTATTGTGGTTAAAATAGTTACATTTTGACAATACTGTGTGTGTGTGTCTTAAATGTACGTGTTCAATCACTTTAGGAGCTACGCGATGTCAGTTTTTAACGATCCTCGATGAAATCAACGCAGTCGTGATATTTATGTATATATAGAAAAACAAAATGGCAGAGAGATTAACATTTTTACTACCCTGGGGGGTCTTTGATAAACTTGTGCACCGAACACAACGTAAATATTTTTGTTAGTTACGGAACAGTCGAAGAGCTTCCGTGTTTACTAAGACCGGCGGAAACATTTTGTTAAATAATCGTCCGGAATTTAACAGCTGCGATAATTTTCGCGACTCGTCTCCTGGTGATTGATGATAATTGCTTTGATAATTAAAATATTTCTGTGTTGTCCACTGGCCGTGCTAAATGTGGGTATCACCCTGCTTGAAGCATTTACATTCAGTGGTGATGTACTAACATATTCTTTAAACTTCTTCCAAATCCCTACCCCCATGAACTTCCTTTATTTCGTCAATTTCCGTGTCTTTGTTCATTTCTTTTCACGTGGCTCGATTTATTTTTCTTGTATCGATGTTTGCAATCCCGCACCCTGACAATCTTTCCAAACCCCATCGCAATGTTGACGTCCCCTCTTGTTTTGCCCTGTAACTTTGGCCTCGCTGCATGTCTGTCTTTCCTTGCGTCTTTGAAACTCCGTCTCGTTACCGTGGGGCCTTCCTCCACTCTGCATCTGCTTCGTTTGTTCGCAACACTTCATTCCCGTTTTCGTCGTCAACGACCACTTTCCCCGCTCCTCCCGCTGTCGCAGAGCCTCAAGAGATTGACCTCATCTACCAAGTCCTGAAGCAGGCGGGCGAAATAAGCAGTAGTCGAAGCGGCGGGCCCACTCGCGCGTTAACACCTGTGCCGCCTGGCAACTACCATAACGTGCCAGCGGAGGGCACTGTTCCGCCCGCGAAGCAGCTGGAACAAGCCAATGGGACTCCCAGTGTTGCCAACCTCCACAGACGCTCTGGTCCCACTCAGCAGCAGCCACTGTTGCTAAGAGGAGCTACTAGTTCTCTAACTGTGGGCCCCGTACCTCATGCATCCATTTCAGGTGTGTTTGTTCCTTACATGTCTCTGTGTCGTTCGTGTTCACTAGATGTTTGTGTGAATGTTCATTTCCCTTGTTTCCGGTCGCTTATCGTGTTTGTTTCCGGTCTGACACGCGAAAAATTAAACTACGTGACCTATTTGAGTGTCGATTAAGTCAGACGAGCTTTGTAACTGCAAGGTTTTAAAAAATTGATCGTCCAAATGGACTTTACAAATCCGTTTCGCGTCATTTAACGAACGATTCACCGGTCATATCGCGAGAGCTGCTTTTTGCCAGTCGGATTACGAGACTGTCATCACACTAATTTGTTCATAGACACAAACAGAATATTAATAAGGTTATAAAATCAAGGAAGACGAGATTATCTGAATATTAACACACATGGGGGGGATGTGAGAAATTCGCACAAAAATTTAGTCGAAAATAAACCACTCGGGAGAGGACACGTAAATCCTAGGATATTATTAAAATGACCTCGAAATAACAATGTGGGTGGAGTGAAATCTGACTCGGGATAGCGAAAACTAGCGAACGGCTGTAGACAGCGGTGAAATTTTCTGTTTCTTGAAACACAAGCTGATCGACTCTGAGCGTCTCAAAAAGAATAAAACCACTGTTTCGTGCAGTTAATAAGTGAATCCATTTTTGTGTGTCTATTGGTTAATATGAATTGCTAGGTCCAGATTTGTATAAGGACGTTTCAGAGGTGCTTGCAGCCTCCCACTCATCATTCAATTGTCTGTAATTTTTATCTGGGGCCTTCAGTTCGACATGTGCGAGACATAGTTCTCATGGAAGGAGCAGTCGATTCTTCACACGCGTATTTTGATATAAAATGGCTATAAGTGGTTCGCAGTAAAGTACTTATACAAAAACAGAACACGAAAGAAAATTAGTCACACAAATTTTTACACCGGATTGCTATTAAAATTAGTAAAATTGTTAGAATATTAATTTCAATAGCGCGGAATGTGCTACTCTGTTTCCTACAGATAAATTCCCCCCCCCCCTAATCATGCCACGTATCCTCAGAACGACTATAATACATGACGTACCATTTGAAAAGAAATCCAACAAAAATCACGTCCTCTGGTATAAAAATTATATCAGAAGCAGGTCCACCCCCGTCGACGCTCGAGTCAAGGTCATTGTAGTTGGCGAACGCGGAGAGCGTCTGTTCATTCTCGAACATCGATTAGAATCGAAATCGCTTTATGTCCTTCAAGCATTTAGCTCGGGAGGACCGAGTAACAAACAATGAACCGATTGGTAACAAAATTTCGAGGCGATAAAACAGATTACATTACAGCTGTGCCGATTCGAAGTTTTTCAGCTAAACCTTTTATATTCCAGGGGATTTACCAGTAAATATAAACTTGCGCATTAATATGTGGGCTATATTAAATTTCATCTTAAACAAAACGAAATTAGATTCATTCCAATGAGCCGTTAGACATTGACGAGTTCTTATTACATTCTTATAGAATGAAGTTTCTGCCCCGTGTTCACGTCATGACAATTTCGTTCCATTTTGAAGTCAGTTAAAAAAATATGAGCGCTGCTCCTGCGTAAGACTTCTGCCTAAAAATAACGTGACCCGTTGTTAAGGGATGTGGAAGACTGTGATATTATCAAGAACACAGTCCAGAAATTTATCAAATAATTCGGAAAACATCCACTTGTTACATCAAGAAGGAGGTGGAAAGATAGGAATACATCTGTATCTTTGGAAATTGCTTTCTGTTTTATATTAAGTCATGTGAAAATTAAGATGTAATATTAAATTAGACTTTGTTCATAGTAAATCTGCCGAGACACGTAGGGTAAGTGCTGATGTGTTGATCGAGCAGTCGCTGACGTCTGTCAGTGGCGATCCACCAGTTACATTCTGCAGAGATAATTTATTGTAATGAGATTCCTTCACTTAAGTGAGTTTAATGTAATTAAAATACGGAATGACTTCGCAGTTTTAAAGAAAGAGATTTTGTGAATTAAGTAATGAACCTTGAGGTTTCTTGAAAGTCGAAGATTTGTTTCGCTAGCAGTTATTTTCAGAGTCTCGAAAAGGACTCTGATCCATGTTGTTAATAAAACTCCATTTTCTTCTGCACGAAATTAGATATCTTCGTGTGTTATAAAATATCTGAGAGAAGTATTGTGATTACAGAGGCAGGTTACCTGGTGTGCAGTGTCGTTCAGCAAAGCGATTCAATTGATATTACTAGGTTTTCTGACTTGTCCATTTTCTTATTCCAAACAGAACACGTTCTTTAATCGGCCATCTGTCATCGACGCTTAAAAATAAAGTTAACAGTAAAAATGTCACGAAGATTTACAATTAAGACCGGAAAAAAAATTATCCCCCCAAATCAAAACAAGAGTATAATTTATAAATGCCGAAACGTCGAAGATTCTTTTCGTTGTCATCTGTTCGCAATAACAGACTATGGGCAGAGTCCAGAAACCCAGCAATACTGAGAATCCACCAAAAAAATTTTTCGAATGAATGTGGTTTCATGTGTGTGTGTGTCGTAGATGTCGGCGGCGGTGGGGGTGGTGAATCGCCGCCCCCGGACTCGCATCGCCGCCGCAGAATGTTCGCTGGGATGAAGAGTCTGTCTGTATTCGGGGGGCGCAGTGGTCGAGGCGAATCGCCCTCTGCGAGGTCCATCTCCCTTCCAGAGAGTAGGCTGCTGACTTTACTGAGCATGCCAATTTTGTTTCTAGCGAGGTCTTCCCTTAAATGCAATTTCGTTCCACGCAAAGTTTCTACTTCAGCGCAGTGCCTTTCTTATCCTTACCTTCTTTGTGAGTACTTCTGAAAGCTGCCTGATGGTTGCATCACTTCTAAAATATAACATTTCGCCATTTTGTAGGATTTCGAGGAGTCTTAAGATGGCTGACGTCTAGTTAGTTGCGTCGTGTAGTCTCGCAGAACTCAATCCAGTCAAAATTCTCCCAAAAGGAGGGTGAAATTCCCCCGAAAATGTAGTCCAAAATCCAAAATAAAAAAAAATAAAACCCCCCCCCCAAAAAACGCGCTGAAAAACGTTGACATGGAAACAGAAATTGCATTTGGAAAGATGTCGTCTGCCCCTGTTTCTCACGAGCTCGCTGCCTTAGGTGTTCGCTCTTGCATTTTATTAATAGCTTAATCATTAATTTCCCTGTGGGTGCTTCTTAACACGAATTGGCTAATGTTTCTTGATTTCTTATATTTCGTTGTTGATCGTTGATAATCGGGCGTATTAGAACCCGCGGTTGATTTTGAAATGTCCCGTTACGTCTTTTTCAAATAAACGTGGTTACACGTGTTTCATTTAATTCTGTGATGATGATGATGATGATGACGGTGGACTAATGAGATGATATCGCAGTAAACTGATTCCTTATTTACCAATTGGATTCTGACACCGTAATTTTTT
The DNA here is from genome assembly GCF_977971745.1 of Zootermopsis nevadensis. Lineage (NCBI taxonomy): Eukaryota > Metazoa > Arthropoda > Insecta > Blattodea > Termopsidae > Zootermopsis > Zootermopsis nevadensis. The sequence goes on from NW_028259163.1 coordinate 440,662, forward strand.
GGATGGTTACAAATTTACGAGATGGATAGAGACGTTTTTCCTGTCGTGAGAACCTCGTATCTCGGAGTAGCTGTAAAAATACGACTTAATTGTGTGTGCGTGTGTGTTTTTCCTTTGTGTTTGTAGGCGAGAAGGCACGAAAATGTAATTTTTAATTTTTGTTTTGAATATGAAACTTTCTTTGACCCAAAAGAACAATTGTGATACTGAGAGACATACAAATTGCCTGTTTTGATACATTTCGGTGTGTTTTGATTGATTAATCATCGTTTAAACGGTAATGTCGCTCGTCGGAATTTTCAGTGAAGTGTCCGATTTATCGCAAACTTGTCTGAGGACATCCGACCGTAACCAGTTTTATGTTCGACGCGAGTTAAGTAATATCGCACATTTATGATGTGGTTTAAGAATTCTGAACTATAATAGAGAATTAAGTCAAAACACGTGAAATTGCGGCCGTGCCGATTTCAAGCCCTGCATCAGCTGCAACATTGGGATGAGGGCGCAGGAATTCAATATTGCTATCTGTTTCGTCTCTTTCCTTCTTCAGGAAGGGTCGCGAGTTTAGTAGCATTTTCAACAGCTGAGAAAGACTTTCTAGAAATTTCCATAAAATAAATTGACAACAATATATTCTGAAGGGTTCTGACGATTGTAAATACAACTGAATTGTTGGGTGTTTGGACTTTGTGTGTCGTCTTGTGCTGTAAAATTACTCGACGTTCAATGGCTCTGTTTCAGGGCCGTGTTTTTGGGGCCACTAATGGCGCTGACAGTAGACAGATATGATAGAAGGGGGAGGGTATATTTTGTATTTGCCCCCCCACGGGGTTTCTGGATTGGGTGGTTTTGCATTTGGTTTGACGTATTTTAATTTCCATTTCCAAGTTTGCATTAATATTGACATTTATAAGCCTTCTTATAATTCTTATTGAAAATCTTTATCATCCCCCCCCCCCCCCCGATGCATATATGCATGTAGTTTTTGCTTTGTTATATTTATAGGTACTGGAAAATTAATTAATCATAATTTAATCTCCAACTTAAGCTTTCTTCTTTATGGATACTGACGGCCTTCCACGCAATAAGGACTCATGTTACAATTTTACGAATATTAAAACTTATGTTGTGTTTCCTCAGTACCTCCCAGTTTATAACTACATCTGTTATGGGATTTAAGTTTTTTTGAGAAGGGCTTTTGAATATCTCACGGCGGTGAGCACGAAGATGGCTGTATTCTAGGTTGTAGCGCCGCGTAGTATGGTAGAAGTTTGTCGACGTTATCGCCCTGATGATGGAAGTAACAAGGACCTGTGAAACGTTTGTAAACTTCTGTCATACTACACGGCGCTAAAACTCAGTTGACAGCCATGAATGTTTTTTTTTTTAAGTAAATACGAAATCCATTTTTTAAAATAAATTTTACTTCAGTAACCGAACTATCAATAATTAAAATATTAATGATTTCTGAAATTTCGTAATGACTGTTTGGCCGTTCGATTTGACGCATTTACGAATGATTTCAGGCCGTTCGCCGGGTTCGGCTGTCGGAACGAGACCGTTCGGTCAGCCGCTGTGTCTCTCTGAAACGGTCAACGAAAACGGCTCAGTTGCTAACGCGAAATCCAAAAACCGCTTAAGCAAATGACTTAACTACTGAACGTATCTCAATTTTCAAAGAAGATGCAATGAACAAGAAGAATGCTAGTTGACGAGACACGACGCCATTACATGAAACTGTGCACAAAATGGATACCACAAGACTGTCCCGTGTTTGATGTCATCTGTTGTTGCTATTAATTTCATTATTTCCTGTAGTGAAAATTTTCAGTTCTTTTTAAATTATTCTTATAATCTATTTGTTCTATCTGATTCTTGAATTATTTAGTAAATTTATGTTCTGTTGGAAAAATAAAATAAAAAATCCATTCCCCCCCACAAGTCTCTCTCTCTCTGGTACATTTATTTGTGATCGGTCATTGAGACTTTCACGTGCCACACCACGCGCGTACGTCACGCCATCTTCGAGCAAACATTGTGAATGGTGCTCTATAAAAAGCACAGGAATTCTTTACTGCCAGCACGACGTCCTTGGTTAAGAAACATTACAAAGCCATGGTATATTTTGAACCGTAAGTCACATTACATTTAATATACTAGAGCATGGTGTGGCCAGACCCTGCACTGCAAACCCTAGTTCATATTACTAATCACATGCCAGATGACGTTTGGAAATGACAGTTTCCATCATACGCCGTCAAATGCGTACCTTATATTGATTGCGTGTGTGTGTGTTCAGTTTTGTATACCCCTGTCAATTAAATTACGTCGTTTTGGAAGAGTTAAAGGAAATAAAAATATATTTTTTGGCAGCGTTAATTAGAATTCGGTTTCAGATATTTCTGTGATCCGGATGCAGACGATATTAATTAAATGAATTACTTTACCGCGAATAGCAATGCGTCTTCATCGTTAACTAATCAATTAATTTTAAGTCCGCAGTGTAAAACCGATATCGTATATTTATTTATTCATTTTTGTTTCACTGACGTAAAATAAACCCAAACTTTGATGTTAAGTTAGGTCATATTTAGCTGGTCAGTTCAAAAATTGGTTTAACCCAACTCAAAATTAAAGTGACTTAAATAATAGGCTTGCGGGTGTGACAAATGAAACCTCACTAACACATGTAAAAGATTAATAATATTTGTTTCCAGTTGTTTAAATGCTTATATCGGGCCTTCCGTTCTAATCCTCGATGAAATTGAAAATGCCTCCTTCCGCGTCCATATTGTTTTTGTGTACGTAGTATAAAGTTTCGTTATCTCTTATAATAAGAATAACTTTTTCGAGTTTTGCAATAAATTCTGTTGCTAACTAGATAATTTAAAGTGAAACGTATCCATCCTTTACTTTCTATGGCTTCTAAGTCTTAATTTCATAGATACACGAGTCGAAAAGAAAAACTCTGTTCGCCTTTTCAGTTTCCATGGATCAGGAGATCTATTTATTGGTGTTACGCCTAATCCATATTACTCTTTTATTTATAATCGCGAAATAGTTACTTTGCACTTAAATTCATGTTTACGATGTTGTTTGGGGCCTACGAAGCGAAACACTTATTCCATTCTTCCTCAAATGGTCTCTGTCTATTTTCTCTCCTACACCCTTATATCTTGCTTACATGAACGAGTTCTTATGTTACAGGGAACATTCTTAGTACAATAAATAGTTCTTACCTTCAAACAATTCCTCTTCCTTTGTCAGGTGGGGCGAATCCTTTATCACTGCGGTCTGAGTGAGGATAACGAAATCACCACCGGTCCTCTGCTGAATCCTTTTGTTAGAGAAATGGCCCTGCCGAAAAGAATGAACAGGTCATAACATCCGGAAATATCATTATCACAAGAGTGAATGTAGAATGAATAGATACGTTTCTTCCAAATCTGCACACGGAGCGTATTGGACCAAAATTGCTAGTCTCAGTTATGACCAACGCTAAATGTTTTTGTGTGTGATGAATGTAATATGACGCAAACATTTTCTACCGGGTTTTTTCAGAGACCTGTAACACGCTTTATATTTGACGCAATCATAAGAAAAAAAAGGTGCAAAATTATGTGTTAACTCCGCAATTTATGTGTGTTCACATGCAACAACTCCAAAACCATTTGGAATGGATTATTACGATATTTGACTTGTGTGAGTTGAATTTGTCGACATGTCCAAATTCTGTGAAAATCGGACAATATCGACGTGTTACTCGACTGTGTGACGGTTCCTAATGTTTGTCGCAAAAAAAAAAATTGTTGTCGAACAAACGTTGCAGAGAAACATAAACAAAGATAAGTTTTATCGGTTTTTTGTTTAATTTGAGAAAGGGCTATTTGTGGCGTCGTCTCGTATAACACGGGAACAGCTCGATTGATTCTCTGCGTTCTTCGCCTGCCCTGTAGGCCTAACCAGTTCTTCATATTTCGTAGTACTCACTTTTCCACATAAGCCCTTGTTGCATTGTCCGAACTATTGCATTAACATGTTAAATTAATTTCGCACAGCACAGCATTTCCTTTAAATGTTAATTCTGTCCTCCAAAATTTCCCTTTCACGTCGTATTTTGTGTTACCTTAATGTCAGTGTCATCGTCGATAATTGCATTTTCATTCAAATCAAACTTTAATCAAAATGTATATTATATTAATTCATTAACTTAGAATCTAACTTACAGTTACTATTATTAATATTATTATTTTCAAATTACAGATTTTTATATGAAGTTCTGTGGTGTTTTATACAAATTTAAAAATTCAAAATTTTGTTTGCAGCTTTCACATTTCACCAGACAGAAATATAAAATTCAATATTTAGCTGAGTGTGAAATATTTTAAAATATTTAGTCCATTCAAAGTTGCGAACTCTAGTTTTGACAGAATTAAGCACTTGCACGTTCAAGGGTCTTGTAGGAAAATACTCTAATTCGTCTTAAGATCGAAAATTAAATAATAATTAGGGATATTCTGTTTTTTGTCATCTCGCGAACTTAAACGATCCATCACGTTATTAATAAAGTCATGTGGTAGGATATTCATTTTAATATTATCATTCGTATGAAGAAATATAGTAAGGTGTGTGACGTATGGAGGCTTTGTGTTTAAACATTATAATTTCGAACTCGATATTATATTGACCATTTGTTCGATACTGTATATTCTGAACTACTTGTAGCATCTTTAAATAAATCATAAATAGGTAACTTAACCAATGAATACATTTAAACGTATTCCCCTCTTGTCACAAGCCAGGAATTCATTTCGATTAACTTCCCCCGAGCCCTAAATGAATTATTACATAAAGACTCTTAAATTATTTTGTCATATTGAATGATCATAATAATTGTTTATACTGACATCCATTTCGTGGTCTAAGTTATTATTACGACGTTTTACTTATGTGTGACTTGTAAAATTTCACTTGTCTTTTTCCGTTGCGTCATTTTATCGTTTTGTAATTAGACCAATTTCATAAATCGTTTAAATCTCTGAAATTCTAATCTTAAAACTGACACGAATTTAAGGTAACTTAAAAATGTTTGCAACTTAACATATTCAGAAACCAAGCTACGTTTTAGGTCATCTGTTCCGGCATTACGCAGGCCTGTGAAATTATTATTCACGACAGCAAAAACTTTCATTTTATTAAAACTCAAAATCAGACGTTTGTTTGTGTTTCGTAATAACACAAAGATGTCGTACTTGTTCTGTGTCTACAAATAATTCATCCCACATTTTCGGTATGCATAGCTCATACTTAACACTACTAAAGTGTTCCTGTAATTTAACCTTGTGTATGCCTGTTATCTGTAGATTACACGTAACATGTTCACAGTGTATTTTGAAAATAATTGATGTGTAAATTGTACGAAATTGTTTTTGGTAGATTGGTTTCGAGATTACATACTATGCTCGTATGTCCCCGTGACCTAATCTACTACATTTTCATATTATGTCTAGGTGTGTGTTCCTCGTCTCACACGTGATGCCTGTTTGTGCATGTCAAGTGCGTAATCAAACTTAGAACACCTCTGTCATAGAAGCCTCTAACCCCCCCCCCCCCCTACTGTTTTCGTATGTATGTGTTGTGTTTGGTCTTGTGAACTGTGATTGGTCATTCACCCTTTGAAGTATGTCTTGTCTGCTTGTAATGCAAGATGTCTTACGTAAAGATAACGGAACAGAGACATCTCTGCTTCTATTCATCAGCCATGAAACCAGTCTCCTTAATTAAAATATAAATCCAAAATATTTAATCACTTCACTTAGAATATACTGATATACGTAGTTTTATAAAATTATCGGTTTTTTATATATTTATCCGTAAGGAAAGCCGGTGAAGATGTCGATGTTAGTTTTCTGTGTTGTGACGCTTTCCGCTCTGAAGATGGAGGCTGTATATTAACCCGAAACAGTGATACCAACTAACGATTCCACGCGGCGGCGACACGACCCAGAAGGCAGACATCGAAAAACAAATATCGATAGCATTTTTTAGTTTACTAAGTGTAAATGTTTTGAGCGAAAGACGAATGGAATTTGTATTTTGAGCTATTCTCATTTCAGATTTAGTAGAGGAATTGTAATTTATTGTATTGCGTATTTTGCTCAAAATATTTGCTGAAGTCTGGGATTATTGTGAACAGAACAACAAACTCGACCTTACAAATTATCGATCTTCACACTTTGGCTCATTGCTCACTGTGAAAGTGTCCTGACGATATGAAGATTACGTCACCTAGGTTTAATATATGCACAAGGAAGTGTTTTCATCTTTACAGTGACGAAATTGTGTTATGAATAAATAAACTACGGAAACTAACAGTTGCATTCGAACTATGAACGTGATCTAGTATCCATGTGAGTTGTTATCTCAAATATTTTCAAAGAAAGAACTTCAGTGCAGGAACTTGTAAAGTATTTCGAGATCAGTAGTTAAATTTTTTCGAAAAAAATAGACGCGTAAATGTATTTATATTTTCTTAATTGATTATACTTTTTATTTCCATTGAAAATATCTTTATATGGATATAATAATTATTAAAGGTTGGTAATTGTGAATATCTTGCTATCGCTCGCGAGCGATAAAGTCTAATCCTGCTGAAAATCGATAAAGGCCCACGATGTAGATTTACAATTACAAACGATGTGTGTGTGTATAAATTATGTACTTTTATGAATGATGTTTTTCCGCAGCGCCACACAGCCCAAGGAAACAGAAGTTAAATCTTCGCATGAAAAGTTTGTCACTAGATTCTCCGGAGTCGACGGAGCATGCTCAGAGACGCCGACACGCAGCGCAGTCAACCTGCGTCGACCCCCAGAGTAGCCAGTCCTCATCTCGCATCCAGTGTAACTCTTCTCAGAATTCATTGCTCGTTGTTCGAACGTCAGAGCGTTCCGTGGAGACCATCACTCTCGCCAATCCGATCGTAATCCCCAGATCCAGGTCTTTCACAAGATGGCGCGAGGGAGAAACCCCTCAAATACTCTAATGGCTGTCGTTTTGGAGTTCCCGAAGGATTCTGTTTTGTCACTGAGACTAGCAAACCCGTTTATAACAAGCGACCGCACATTCAGACGTTCAAGTTGGAAAATTCATCACACGGGCTAGTCATAAAAGACGGAAAAAGAATTTCAGACGGTAGCCAAATTACTAAAAAAATTTTTTAAAGTTTTAAAGACACAATTTCGATTGTGCTGTACGTTTAACCTTCATAATCACAATCAACATTCTGACGCCCGTAGAAACTTAAAATCTCATATTGCGTTAGTGATATTTTCGTGAAGGGAGTTACAGAGTACAAACATGGCACGACCTCCAGCGAGGTTTCAAGAAACTAGGCGACGCTCATAAGTGAACGCGCGTGATTTTCTTCAGGGCAGACGAAACGAAAGGGACCGTTTGCCTGAGTGATGGTCCCGGATGCTTTGAAAATGTCTTTTTTTCATGTGTTTTCTTTCCATGTGGTGGTTCCTTCTGGCTACGCGTGCGCACATTTTCGCTCGATCTGATGTTTCTTCTGTTTTTACGCATTGCGTTTCAGCCCATGTGTGTGTGTGTGCCTCGTCATCGCATTTGCGTTTGTAACTTTTTTTTTTTTGGTAATACGAGATATTTAGACCAAACACAGCGAAACTTGTAATAAGCTTACTTCTCGTTTTTGGAAGCAAAATTCTTAGAAGTGTTAATCTTCTCCATCAACTGTTTATTTCTAACCTTCTTAAAACATTTCCATTTTGTGTTTCGAGAAAACTACATTTTTTTTTTAAGACTTCGAAAAGCGTAAAAGTGCGTAGTAGATCGCGTTTTCTTCACAGTTTCATAAGAAGAATTCTGTATTTTCACAGAGAAGCTTACAAACAAGTTTTTTTCCCCTTATATTTGCACAAAATTCATAAAATAGACCGGCAAATAGGGGGAATGATCTTTCATTTCCGATTTAGCTGAAATTTGACAATAAGAATTCTTTTCTAAAAAATGTTTTAGCTAATTAAATTTTGCTCTAAACATCTCACAGCTACATTTCTGCGGCCTACAAACTTTTTGCTGAATCTCTTACTCTGTTGACTGTTTCTTTACTTTACTATTCATTTATGTCGTCTTTAGCTTGTATTATGTTTCAGCATCACTATTTCCAAACTGACCGTTGCTAGAATTTGTTACTTTTGTTTTTTAATGGTGAGTTCATATAAAAATAGTTTCTTCGTTATCATTATAATGTCTTAGTATGTAAATGTTGCTTCATACAGCAGATATTTCACAGCGAAAGAAGGTGATTAACAAAGCTTTACTGTGGATCTGCGTAAATCATTTTATTCTGTTTACAGCATTAAAAATGCCGCTGATGATGATGAATTTATCACTTAAGTTCTAAAATCCTAAGGGGGATTTCGTTTTGATAAAATACCAACACGAACTTCCAAATCCCATGCGTCTACGTCATCGAAAACTGTAGAAATATGCGTCAATTTTGCTGCCATCTCATATTTTTCAATAATTTGCATACATTTGAATAGATCAGAACACTTAAACAAGACATTTTGATTACAACTCAACCGAACGGTGGCCTCATAAATCAATCATAGGACCACGTACCATAGGCGATGTCGAGAGACGTAATGCATCAATCAGATAAGTAGTTTATCACGTGACGCGGTATATAAACATCCAGCAAAGTGTTTAAGCATCCACTGCGTTCTTTTCCATCCATAACAACACAAAATAATCCTAAAGGGTTGGAATTTCTATAAGAAACACCTGAGTCTCCCACACACACGCAGATACACGTCGTAAGCAGAGCATTCATGTTAACACTTTTAAAAACGCAGAATAAAAAACTCTTGTTTTCAACTGCTAAAACCTTTATGGCCCCAAGCCTGGGGACTTGGCTAACACGTTTCAAAAAGTCACTCTCCGCCACTGATATTCAAACACGCGCACTCGACGAAAGGATGTGTTACATTCATTTGTTTTTAAAACGTAAGTTATTTCAATGTATATTTATTTTAAGATGTTTTAAGGCAAAATTTTAGGTCCTTATATTATCACTGGTCTGTCATCTTGATGTTCATACGAACAAGTTTCGTGGAAATCTATCAGCTGGTTTAAAATCGATTACAGAATGTACAAATTGGTACGGACAGAATGCGGATAATTATTTGTATAATTTTAATAATTACACCTCTCTTATCTCAGGCGAACGACTCGGTCGGTGCCTTGGGCGGGATTCGAACGCACAATCCTAATTTTTTGGGGCTGTCTAGACCGCACACCGCTTCGTCGATGTTTCTAATAATTTCGGAAATATGTCGGTTCTCGAAACAGTTTGAAGTTGGTTTTGAAAACGAATTCCCTGTTGTTGTTAAGTGCGTACGCGCCTTCGTAATCTGATTGTGTGCTGTTTCATCCTCTGTGTGTGCTAGGCCCACCGAATTCGTCCGTCCGTTCCGGTCCAATTGGACGACGAACTCTGTTTATCCATAACGGTCGTTCTTGGTCAAGTACGAATCATTAATTAATATTAATTATGTTTTAATCGGAAGAATAATTATTTAGCCTGCTCATTAGAAACTTAGTTCCTTTAAAAATGTAATATTTTATTAACGCATTTACGATGTTGATTTCTTTCACAAAATCGCCATATTCTTAGCCCTGAGTATCTCATATCTCGTAATATTTCAGTAGGTATTTTATTCCACTTTTAAGATCTTTAACAGATTCCAGAATATCTTCCAAGAACTCTCATAAAATTATCCCGATAATCCAAAATGCCTGCACTAAACGCTTAGTTCTTACATTTCTCAGACCAGGACATTAATTTTAAATTTTGAGGCTGTAATCAAAACTTTTCGTCGTCTTAAACCGAAGTAATATAAGAATTCAGTAATTTAATCATTATTCGATAGCATCTGGTGACGGATATTCTGTCTTAAGTTTTCTTGAGTTTGAGATAAAATAAATTTCGTGTAATGGAGTTAACGCGCGTATTGATAGACCACAGAAATATTTTTGTTTCAGACCTTCATAATTACAATTTCTATATCGCATTTGTCGGGTTAAAGAAATTGCTACGACAAAGCTTTTCGGAATTCATTTAGGTGTATACAATTTATTTTATTTGATTACAGAGATTTCCTGAGTTATAAATATTATTCAGTAGGTGTCATTATTTTGAAAAAAAAATTATATTTATGTATTTATTTTTGTGATGATGTGTATATTCCAGTTGAAATTCCCACCATTTTCAGTTTCCAATTTTGAAATTAAATTTTGTTATGAAATGTCTAAGGAAATTAAAACCGATGGATTTTCTTCAAACACACAAATCAATTATATGATTTTTTTTCACATTAAGTATAGTTTAAAATTACTGTGAATTGGGTATTTTAAAGTATTTTTATCCGAATTCCGATTTCCTTGCAACACAACTCAGAAAAGTGCATAACGTAATGGTGATTTCGTTTATTTAAACCAGCAGTTAAAATTTATGAATTATAAACTGAAATCTGTAACTGCAGTAAATTGAAACAACTTGCAAGCGATATTTTTATGTATAGTTAAAATCAATTACTTCTTGGTCACATACACGCATTTAATATTTCACAGTGAAAATATCCCCAATTTTCGAAGATCGTACAAATTAGTTTTATTCTAATATTCACGCCTTAATTTAACTTACTTGCATTTCTTTTACATATGAAGGCTGAGCTTACAAAACAAATCACTTTTAATACTCAGTGGGGCTCTTCAGTGAACTTCGATCAGGCAAGAGCACGAATTCGCGGTCTGAATTAAGCGGCAAATTTATTTAAATGCTCCCATCAGACGTTCCATGGCGCTTATCGATAGATTAATGAAAATGCTTTTATAGCTAGTACTTAATTCGCCTTTGACTCAAATTACGTCCGACGTCAAATTGGTCATTACAGCGAAACGACAAGACACATTTTGCTAGACGTAGTAGAGATCACAATTAGATATGCGTTCTATTGTCAGATCGAGGATTTTCTTTCTTCAAAATTTTGCCTGTAAATGCGTGTTTAAACAGGAACTCAGTTTAAAGAATAAATTCTGACGTGACCTAACCAATCAAATGACGTATACTATATATAACATTTCAGTAAATCAGAAATAAATGCGGATATAATGACTACCACAACACGAATTTTGGAAGTAAATGTATCTCGTTAATTGGACCTAAGTTACTTCAAACATTGAATGCTGTCTAACCTAATATTGTTAAATTAATGGTTACAAATTTGAGATAAATCACGATTTTGTGGTTCTGCTGTGATTATTGTAATCTCAGTCTTATTCTGCAAAAAAAAAAGAGGCTTACATTTTTATTAGCATTACTTTATAAATGTACGCATGCCTTTAATGTATTTTTTATTTGTAATATTTGTGTACGTATTCATTTATTGTTAGCATTACAGTAGTATTTGAAAAATTAAAGTATTTTTGAAGTTTAATCCTAAGTGATGCTGTATATAAAAAGCTTTACATGTTTCTTCCAGTGTCTGTTTTGTTATGTTTGAGTACGCAAAGTATCACGTAGTTCCACACTGCATTGGTCCTGTTACGTGTCACGTAAGTAATGATCTTAGAAGCTTTTCGCTTTCACTCACACAAAGTAGACGTTTATTTGAATTTAAAGTATTTTACCTCAATGTCATTTATCACGGGTTTCTCTATAATTCCTCGCTTCATTTGAAACACATATCAGGCCACTTCTTTTGCTGATTTAGCTCTAAACTGTCAGGACGTAAACAGAACAACGAGTTCTACATCCAAGGACTGAATAGTCACTAGCCCACGTCATCTTACTTGGTGGCGTATGAATTCTACTGTAGATTCTCTGTCTTGGCTTAGTTTATGCAACGGGATGACAAAGCAAGTATTCACTAGCCAATTAACATCCTTTGTGGCAGTGTTCACTCCTTTGTTAACAAACACACGCTGTTAATAATGTACGTACAACGGAGAAATGTTATTGATCAGAGCACGTGCAAAGCTCCATCTTTAGGACGTTGGACAATATCGTGTTCCAGCCGCCATATCCTTTTGACTAATACGACTCATTACTCTTGAAGCAGGGGTTCGTATGTGTTCTAAAGATTTTCTGGCTGTGATGGTGAGAGAAATTGGCAACATTTATTTTTGTGGTCTATATGAGGGGCCCCAAAAATTTACTAACCCAACTAATGATTCCAATTCTTTTTTTAAAAAAAATTATGCATCGATATATTTTATTTTTTGTTAAGATTTATACGGTGAAATGATATTTTGAATAGATGGTTTTTGCCTACATATCAGTGAAATTCCTTGCGATCCGTGCAAACTGTCTTGTAAGTATGACGCAGAGTTCAGTTCTGAAAAGTAAATATTTACATAGAAGATGGGTCTGTGTTTCAAGACAATAGCTGAAACTGTAATTAAAAATTACTTAATTACAGAGAGACCCGTGATATTTGTGCAATAGATTAGAATAAGTTACACGCAAATATCTAATACATTTGCCTTCAACAACACTGTCTTTGAAATAAATGTGTAATGAGACAGAAGTGCTTAATGATGGATGGAACATTTCATGATAAATTTAAGTTAAAAAGTTGACTTGGCTTACAGAAAGAAACTGGTATCATAACATACACATTCCATCATTGTCATTCACAGTCAAGTGTAAGAACATGATTTCTGGAAGCGAAGACTCGTTTGGATATTTGAGACAATTTAAGTGTAATTACAGCGCCATCAAGCCCCGTACATAATCGGCGACTTCTCTCAGCGAGAAACATGCGGATGAGCTCCGTGGAATTACCCGATGAAAACGAGAAGTCGCTTTCATCTGCTAGTACCTCACCCTGCCCCTCACCGGTAAGTGCGCAGCGGCAAATCTTTTGCGAAGTTCCCAGCGCTTACTTGAACCTGTCTCTTAAATCCATGTTTTACAAAAAAGACTCAGTAGGTAACTGACTCTGTGCAGTCAGGTGATCAGAAAATCCCCCCTCTCTATGGAACCTGAATGTTCATTACAGTGTTCACAAGATCCTGCCAGTAGACTCTATCCTGAGCCAATTAAACTCAGTCCACACTCTCACACCTTATTTTTGCAAGATTAATTTAAATATTCTCCCATATTTTTAGACGTCTCTTCATTTCAAGTATATTCTTTCTCCCATGCATGCTACATGTCCAACAATCTCATCCTGTTCTCTCTAATCACATGAATTGTATTTGTTCATTAATTGATAATGGTTATTGCAACGAAAAATTAATTGTTTTTTGTCTAAATTTGTATTAATGTTCATTCAAACCTCAGTCTTTGTCAATGAATAAAATTCATCAGAGATTGTAAATATTCCTCAAAATTTGTTCCAGAGTCATTTATTTTATTATTAAATGGTTCATCACTAGGTTATTGATTGTTACTCTATTTCATATTAATCACATAATTGTTATTAATATTGTGGAAAGGAAGTTTTTGTGTCGACGACATTCTTATCTCGACTTCAAAATGCCATATTATGTAACATTATAAAGTACAGGCATGCTGCATTTACCATAAAAACCATTTATTAGTCTCTGCAAAATATCATCAGACAGAGGAGACCTTAATTTTCCTGAATATCCTGTTTAAAATATTATTCGCCACAATTTGCACGTTCCTGTACTTCAAAATTGTTATTTCTATGCAGAGGACGTGGGCTCCAAATCATCATTGTAAAGCTTAAATTAACAACTGACATAGAGTCTCCATTATATATGTTCCTAGACCCTAAGTACACGTTACACGCAACACCTAGTTGATTGTTATTTCTTTTTCAGAAACCTCACCGTTTGTTACCAACCAATTTATATGTAGTGTTATATAACTTCAAATCTAGGCATCCGGATGAATTAGATCTAAAGTAAGTACATATTTTTGTGTTATTCATTCAAATAGACCCTTAAGCTTTTGCACTCAGTGATGACTTAAGTCTTATAACCTTCCATGCTGCTTAAATATTTATACTAAATAATAAAATATAATTTATTCACATTCCGTAGATCCTTCACAGGACTAAGCCGAGGATGTAGAACGTGTCATGGCACAAAACACAATAATTGTTTCTAATACAAATATAAATTACATAATTATGGCAGTAATTTACAGTCAACTACAGTATTACAGCAAAAAAAAATTTTGGTTGAGGTAAAATTCTTCTATGGAGTAGAAGGAGCGATACAGGAGATACTCTTTTAGTGTTGGCCTAAACTTCTATACATCGTGATTCACACTTTTTATAGAGGAGGGAAGATTGTTGAATAACTTAATTACAGTGCAGTAAACTCCTTTTTATATTTACCGAGTTCAGTGTTTGGCACGTGAAGGTTATGTCAGTATCTTGTGAATATCTGAGTTTGTTTGACATTTTTCTACGCTGTATACAACAAATGAATACAATGAGCAAGAATTCACTGACTAGTGGAAAGAATATTAAACTTCGTAAACAATTCCCTGCATGAGGTTCTCCTTTTAGTGCCTACCAAAATTTTAATGATTCTCTTTTGAATGTTTGAATATTTAGTAATGACTTAGGTCAGTACAAATTATTGTTGACATAAGTCCTTCTTACCAAGCAACAAATATATATGGTTGCCGCTTTCATTTCTGTGCCTTATAGTTCAGTATCCTGTCATTTAAAAGGAAATATATACTATTATTTTAGTTTTTCATGAATTTTTATCTCTGTAAATTTTCAGTGCTTGTAAGTTTCCATATCACCAGACCCTCAGTTACAAAGCAATTCAAATGTGTTACGTTCCAGAGCCGGTTACAAAGTAACAGTTATCGACACATCTGATCAAGATTGGTGGAAGGGAAAATGTTTGGGACGTATTGGCTATTTCCCATCCAAATACGTGATCAAGCTGCAACCTGGAGAGAAACCACTTCAAGTGACACACAACTTGCAGGTCTCCGATGGTGACAATGGCCTAATGCTATTGAGAGATCAGGTCAGTCAGTAAGTCGGCCAGTTAGTTAGTTAGTCAGTTTGTCTTGTTTCTCTAACCCCCTTCCCTGATTAATTTTTTCTGATTGTATCACTTAGAAGAAAAAAATATTTTGCATTTTGAATTTACACATACAAATTAAATTATTGGTATATGTTTTGATGAAAAATATTTAATTGCACTCTACAAAAGTTGTTTATGCAACTGTAATGATTATTATTTTGAGATAAATCAAATTAAAGCAGGTTAATTTTTTATGTAAATATCATCAGCCCAAGATATCTATCATATTTCGCAACTCCTTGATTTCTATCTTGTATGAGCAGTTTCAGAGTCTTCAGTGATTGGCAAAGTAAACAAAGTCCATTCACAGAAATCATACATCCTTATTGTTCCAAATGTAATATTAAGAAATGAATGATGGTAACCCCACTGAAGCTCAGCTGCAGTTCAAGACGTGCAAAATTAATAAATCGTGTTATTTCAGATTGTGATACAAGTGGGAGAGGAGTTGGATGGCATGGTGATGATACGCAGCGGAGACAATCGGCAGGGAGTATGCCCTCTGAAGTTCTTGCAAGAAGTGTGACATAAAACCTTGACAGCAACCGCGGCTACTATTTTCCGTTACGGTAACCGTAGACGCAATCTGCCTCAGGTTCCTTCCACAAGTGTGCTACTTCAGGGTTTCATACCATGCGGTAACAACATTCATTCCAACAACATAAACAACAATACTGTTAAAAATACACAAGTGATTAACACTTATGTTCAACCAACAACACATCATTCCTATGATGAAACTCTGCCAGACATCAAGAATGGTATACATAATGGTGCTCAATCTTACAAAACAAATACACCACAAAATGAGAACTCGGCCAGTAATCTCATGGACTGTGGTGAGTTCTACAACAAGATTTCTTTACAAAAAGAGTATAGTTTAGCTACAAATGTGGAGTCTATTTCATGCAGTACAAGAGTGTCAGAAAAGAAAAGTTTAATACAGTGCGTAAAATCAAGGGATTTCCATTTGTACAACAGGATTTCTACAGAGAAAGTTTATGGCCGTAGATATTCTTACAAGGGACTTCCTGATGAAATTGGTGATTCGTCTAGAGATAATTCAATAAACAATAATACTGCAACTCTTGCGGTGTCAAAGAAAGATGACAATTCTAGCAACATCAGCAACATTTCAGGGATCAAGAGAAACTGCGGAAGGATGTTACCAGTCCCTTCATCCTCTGCGCGTCCTTTGTCCATCAAACTACCATTTCATACGTCTAAAATTAATGAAAATAGACACGGTGCTTTGAACGATACAAAAGGAACACATTCGCAAGCACGTCCTCTGTCAATTGTTTTACCAACACCAAGATATAATATCAATCATTCTTTAAGAACCATGCTACCAATGGATAAAAGGTCTCATTCATCCAAACTCATTTCCTCGCCTAAAATTCATCCCTTAAGTAACCCTTATCAAAGACTGAAGTACTCCACAAATGAAAATGTGCATCTTGTGAAGAAACAATCTGATAAATTGAATAACAACTCAAATTTTACATCACATGCTACTAATATAAACATCCCCATGTCAGCGCCTTTACCCTGTGCTTCAAGTTCTGATGGTGACAGAGAAAATAACAACATTTGTACAAACAGAAATTTTTCACATCAGTCGAGGTCACTGCTCGAAAATCCCGCGGAGATAAAGTCTGGCTTTAACAGTAGCAATTTAATAAGTGTGCAAAAACATGCTTATCCTAGTGGAGTGCTGTGTGCAGGACAAAACAGTAAACAGATTAGTATAAATCACCCCAGTTACACGAATACATCCAGTCCAAATCATAATGTAAGTACTACCATTATGCCATCCACTCATTCATCAAACACTACAACTCCATCATCATCGTCGTCGTCGTCGCTGTCTGTCGTAAATTCGTTGCCAGAAAAACCGTCCGTATTGTTAGTCGTGTACCCTGTACCATTTGTACATGAATCTAATGAGTTATTGATGGACCAGCAGGACCAGAGTAATGCTGGAAGTGATGAAGACAAAGTCACTTTCACTTGTCAACAGCCACCGAAGGAATCGTCAAGTTGTGGGATTCAGTAATTGTTTATGTTTCATTGTAACCACCAGTGGATAAAGATGATTTAACTTATTAGCGCTTACTCATTGCTTAAATTTGCTTCAGTAATTATATTCCATAAATGCAAGAATGTGCTAAAGAAATTATTTAATTTAGATCTGTAAGCATTATGGGAAAAAAAAATTGCTATATTTTATAGTGAGAATAAATTTTAGTGTTCTGTGTGTCAGCTATAGACATAAAGCTTAGATAAAATGTTAACAACGATTGGTCTGAACCAGTTCTCATTACGAAGTTGTATGCATTCCATTTGTTTATTGCTGATTGATGGTAGCAGAAAATGACAGAAAGAATTAGATAACCAATTATCTATAAATTTGCTTACTTATCAGTACATAATTCAGTGTGATAATTTGTATTGCCATTTTATTGGTACTAGAAACTGAAATAATTAAACGTAGAAAACCCCATTTCTTCATCCGCCATATTTACAAGAACTGTTTTCTGTTTCTTCTGCCGTTACGATTTTTAAAAAAAGAAGATATTTTTTTTTATTTAAAGAAAACACATACATTTTGTGGCATGATGAATGTTTAGTCATTCTGAACTGACCAGAAAAAATATGATCATCACTTCTAAATTAATTCTGTCTAAATATTCTTTTGGTAGACGAGCGTTCTTACATTTTTGTATGCCTGAACCACTACTGTTGTTATCCAGAGTTGTACTAAGAGAATAATAAAATAAAAACCTGTTCAGATAATTCAACTGAATAAGCGTGTGCAACATTAAGAATGTATTCTAAAGTTAAAGCAATTGATATATTTTATGCTCTGCAGGTTTTTTATAATACCTGTGACTTGTTTCTGAACTGTTAAATTCACAAAATATATTTTTAAAGTGGCATAAGAATTAGCTTTTATCTTGTTTGGTTGCCACGTAATCTCTGCAGCTGGTCTGCATTGTTTAATTATCTATTATGTATATGAAATTCTAGCTGTTGCAGTGTTAAGAGAGCAGCTACATTGGTCTATATTGATGTACGAAAATATTCAACGCGGAGAATAAAATAATTTGCATATTGCGAACATCCGTACCTTAAGGTAACAGTTATAAATTTATATTTTCAAACATCTTTTAATAACTTCATCTTGCATACTTCAGTATGGTCCTTTGAATTTTGCTTTCTTACATCAAAATGAAAATAAATCAAAATCTGTTGACTGTTTTTATCAAACCTGCTGTGAGACAGATTCTAAGTACCATGCTACTGAACCAATTTCCACCATACAGCTCGTATATATAGTTCAGATGCATCAGACTGGTGTAATAGCATTGTATAAAATTTATTTTTATTATCAGTATTTACTCAACAACCTTCTGACAAATTTTCATAATTCAATTTTGATATCCTTAATGGAAATATTTTCCAGAAACATGAATACCGTAACTTCATAAATGCCAAATTAAAATTTATAAACTAAGCACAACATGGACCTATTTTTGATGCCAAAATTTGGCTAAAGGATTTGTATCCATAAATTAAATTCCCATTACAGTCGCAACGATAAAGTAATTTCTTGATGTATAATGGGCTACAGCGTGTCTTAATGTGGTTCTGTTTTGATGAATGTCACATTTTCACAGTTTCAGAAAGTTTAGAATGAAAATGTTACTTATTGAAGGTTCCTTGCAGATATTCAACGTAAATAGTTGTCTATTATCCAAATGATCAAAATTTAATTTGTAAAATTGTGCAACATCGTTTTCGCCAATTGCGCAGAGTCCTCCTTGAGAAGCTAGTAGTAATTCAATTCTTCAATAAATTATGATTTCTGGAACCTGAAGATTCATTCACCGAGTGCACAAGAACTTGTCGCTGGTCTCCATCTTAAGAGAGATGAATTAGTGCACAACCTCCTACCCTGCTGCTTGAACATATGTGAAAATACAGGGTTGTAACATTAACACTAAACAAACATTAGAGTATGGAAATATTCATTGTATTGTTGTATTCTTAATTCACAAATTTTTCTCTAAAGCATGGTGGGGGTAATGTAATTTTCTACACACCTTTCATTGGATTTATATGAATTTAAATAAAAGCACATGGCACCAAATATGCATAACGCAATGCACATCTGTGTTTAGCTTTTGTTGTGCACTCTGCAGCCTACTGTGACAATTCTGTAATCTGTATTAGTAGCTTTATCTAGAAAAGAGAAATTTAATATAATGTGTTTGTAATGCATGTATGGAAGATATTAAACTAACTTCAATTTGAGGTTAGGTTACATCTAATGTATTTGTAAAGCATTCTGAGTTTCTCATAAAATTTACATCTCGAAAGTTTACGCAGTGGAGCTGCTACAGCCAGCCAATTCAACAGAATAAATAGGCAAAAGGATTCAGAATGTTCGGAATTTAGAACAGACAAGTGTGCATTAATGGTCTGTATACCATATTCAAGAGCTCACAAGACAATCAAGTTGTGTATAATATTAAAAAAGTCTTAATCTGTTACACTTTATTAATGTCGCTCTGTTTTAAATTCATTTGAAATGTATTAACATTTATGAGGTGTGCATTACAGCTCACACATCGTCCAGCTGTCTATGGCTCAGAGCAGTGTACTTTTAAGGTATGCAACCCTGGAATTAAAGTCTGACCAGCAGCACCATTGTACAGGGGGTTTGCCCCAGCTCTTGCGTGATAAACGTTAAATCCTCTTGGTCTTGCGGTTGGCGTGAGTGTACAGGTAAATACATTTTATCCCTGTTAAAACAATATTTCCTTCAAGTTCACATTTTTGCATACATGTCTGAAATGTCTTTATATTTTTAATAAATTACTTTCTATTATAATGCTGGACTGTGATACATAATGGCTGCTTTCTTTAATATTGATACTTTTAAAATTCTTAAAATTTTAAACATACAAAAATTTTGCAACTGTTGTGGTGTTAAATGGTTCCTGTCTTCATAATTGGCTTGCATCTATGCCTTTTACAATATATTAATAAAGAAGTTCATACAGTAATCAAAAGCATTAAAACTTTGTGATATCTTATTGACAGAAACAGAGAGAAGGCAGATAAAGATATTTCATCTTGGGTGTACTTGCGTTCTGAACGAGTGACATAATATGTATAAATCCGCAGATGTGTTAATAATGAGATGTAATCTTCTCACAGCTCATTAATTTATGAAATGGCTCTCAAATATGATCACCAGGCCATTTGTTCAAGCGCTTAATTTACACAAATATATTTCAGTCATATTAATTTAAAGTAAGGTTATGTTTTCCACACAGTAAACACTCAAGCTGTGCTGCTTTCTGCACCATTCCTTTTATGAGTAGCTCTTATAAATAAGTGAATAAATGGTAAAGAATATTCTGACTACAGGTGTTAAGGAAGATTGAACATGTGTCATCAATTATTACTTCATGCTACAAAAATTAAAGAGGTGCATAAATATTGCCAAGCGAAAGGCACTGTAAACTCAGGTTACTTTAACCTATAAGAAAATGTTTTCTGGCATATTTATTTATACAACTTCATGGCGCAATAATAAACTGAGTTTCTATCACTTTTCATAGACAAAGTATTAACTGTTTATCACTTTTGGGCAGTTTTGTTGTAACTGATAAGTGTTTAAGGTGTGAAATTATTCTTTGGAACTTTCGATTGCTTTGTCCCCATCGGATTTTTAATATCTGAATTCAATTAATATGAGATGGGCCAAAGTGGGGTTATGAAACTCACTAAATATATACATGAGAAACAGAGAAATATAAAAAAGTATGTATTTCTTGTACAATACATAAAACATGCTATTTAAGTATAATTGTCAAAATTAAAATATAATAATTTGAAGAGCTCCTACTTATGTTCTGGGCACTAATATTTATATTTATATCCCTTGCTATAAAGTTAATATATATAAATATGTCACATATTAAGTGTTATGTTCAGTTTTAGCTCAACATGCATGCAGTGTACACCAAACATAAATAAATAAGAACAATGATCGAACTGACTTTGTTAAAATCATAATTCTGTTACGTAAAAATAAATTCTCTTCCTATTGTAATGTTTATTCAGTGTGTGGGAAGTTGTGCAATACTTATAATATGAAACAGTGCTTTGAACACTGGCCTGTTTTGTTCATTTACATTTATGCCAACTTTATGATTAGCGTGGAATTATTCGGGTCATTAAAGAAGATTACAGGTACATATGGGCTTAAAGCTCTCAGTATAGACCTCAGTGGGTAAACATTTCATAGGCAAAAGGTTACTTTAATTGTAAGAGCATATTTTCATTTTGTGTTTGGTCTTTTATGATTGTTCTGTTTGTTTCATAGTGACTGCTATATATTTCCTTCATGAACGTTTATTAGCTTCCGTGGAACAGTATGCATAAGAAAGGAAGGCTTTTGTTTGAACTGAATGTGAGGAAATTCTTTGCATACTGTCATTATCTGAGAACTTAGTGTGCAATATTAAAGCATTTAAATTAATTGTACATATTAATTTCCCAAATAAATATATTAATTGTTGATATAAGGGTTGATGAAAGTTAGCCACAATTTCTGATATTCCAGTTCGGAATGTTTCAATTTGACACGAAACTTGTGGATCATGGTTTTTCTGGATCGCGACGCAATGTACTCTTAAAAGTGATTACCATAATTTTGGAAGGATGCGTTACTTCCATCTTTAGGATAGATGAGAATGGAAGCTGTACATCTCTCTGAAATTTTGATAGCCCTTGACAAGACAACGTGGTGTCACGGCCCAGAAGACCATGATTCACATTTTCACCATTATAGAAACCTCAGACGTCATCATGAACCTCTTTTGTTTCATACGTCAGCTGTGATAAATGCAAATGTTAAAGCATGGTGCTTATAGTGTGGACTTAACTGCTCATGGATTAACCTCCCTATCCAGGGCATTGATGCGGACATAACTTTTCTTCATCGAAAATAATTCAACATGCTATAAAGGTTATGAATGCTGCGAATTAATACCGCAAGGACTAACGAGTCTGGATGCATGGAGCTGGTGTTCAGTTTAATTAAAATATCAGACATTCCTAAATGGCTTGGAATACACAGGCCACGACATCACAAAAAAAGTTTGGTAACACGAGTATTCAAAATTGAAGAATTCTGGATAGTAAGGGTGAACTTGTAAAAAGCCCCCCCCCCCCCCCCGAAGTCTGTGAGGATACAAAGCCCTGTATGGCCCCCTACCCCCCACCAGTGCGTTAGTATCAATATAAGAATATTTAAGGTGAACTGTGTTAAAGGGACTAGTGTCTGCTTCTCCACATTTAAGAAAAACATAAATCCAAAGTATTTAAATTTCATCTTAGAGGCGTAATTCTCAAATCACAAGCAGGACTGAGAAGAACAGCATTTCTGCCATCCTTTCCCAAAAGCATTAATGAAATACCAGTCTCCAGATCTGACATACCAGAACGTCGAGTAAAGGAAGAACTCATCCAGATTCTATTATTTGGAATATGCAAAATATTACTTCTGGAATGACCTCTTGAAATGGTAATTATATGTAGGTGGTTCAGATATTACCCAGAATTTTTATCACAGCATTGTCAATAAGGCACCTCAGTCACTTTTCATCATGCAGTCTTCTTGACGTACTCTACCCTTTCATGTATACGGTTGTTCCATCCCTTGGAATTACAGTGCGAAACAGATGCTGAGCTAGATCATTGGAATTATGGGTCAGATTTTAACCATCGTCGTATTGTGGTCATAAGCGGTTCCTTTAGGAATTGGCTGGATTTATATTGACATTTTATGAAGGTCAAATGCTGGGTACTGTATACCGTGTCTGGGTAATTTAATGTCTAGTTTGAAAGATAATTCAATTTTGTATCATACACTTGGATTTACAATGCTTGTTGCACAAATTTGTAATAAAAATATTGTTGTTGTTGTCCATTGCAGAAGGTTATAAATAAATACAAACCAAAAAACAAAATATGTTACCAATTTTTAAGATTCTGAACTGACACGAAAGCTATGGAAATGTTAAAATATGTTGTTGTTTATGTTTATCAATGGCGCCAATGCCATTTATGTGTTTGCTCTACTTCAAGAGTGGTAACTTTTCGTAAACATGATGTGAAATCAAGATCAGTGTTTTTCAAACTGCAGGTTAGGAAGGGTGAAAAACATATTCTAGTGAAAAAATAATTCTTTAAGAATTTTTTGAAAAATTAATAAAATGCTAAAACCTATGGATACATTAGTTTCATAACTGGTGTAAGATATTCAGATAAATTCCAATATATCCTCACTTTCAAAGTAAATGCTGTTGTTTATTTAGCGTGACCCTTCTAGCCAGATCGGGGCATTCGTAACTCCTTCGCCCATAAATAAATGTGCCATTATACAAAATTACACGACTCGGAAACTGGTAAATTCACATGGGGGCCTCTACACAGAAGGGCACTGTCAATCCAGGAAATATTACAATTGAAACATGATGCAAAGTTGAGAATTAACTTTCACTTTAAAAAGTCATTGAGCTCGACTACACAGATAAATGTTGTAAATTCCATAAGACGCCTTAAAATACCTGTATCGTTGTAATGACTTCCTTTCGGGAAAATGTTTCTTGCACCCTTTCGACTTTAACTGAGATATCCATAATATATCAGTACAAGATACTGACATAACCTTCACGTGCCAAACACTGAACTCGGTAAATATAAAAAGGAGTTTACTGCACTGTAATTAAGTTATTCAACAATCTTCCCTCCTCTATAAAAAGTGTGAATCACGATGTATAGAAGTTTAGGCCAACACTAAAAGAGTATCTCCTGTATCGCTCCTTCTACTCCATAGAAGAATTTTACCTCAACCAAATTTTTTTTTGCTGTAATACTGTAGTTGACTGTAAATTACTGCCATAATTATGTAATTTATATTTGTATTAGAAACAATTATTGTGTTTTGTGCCATGACACGTTCTACATCCTTGGCTTAGTCCTGTGAAGGATCTACGGAATGTGAATAAATTATATTTTAACCATGGCCATTTGCGTGGCGGGTTGGTA
Organism: Zootermopsis nevadensis; assembly: GCF_977971745.1. Lineage (NCBI taxonomy): Eukaryota > Metazoa > Arthropoda > Insecta > Blattodea > Termopsidae > Zootermopsis > Zootermopsis nevadensis. The sequence goes on from NW_028259163.1 coordinate 464,908, forward strand.
TCTACAGGCGGATAGCGTCTTTCTTACTTCGCATGCTAGACTGAAAATGTAATTGCATTTCCTGATTATCCTGTGCCGGATAAAACGACATTACTGTGTTTCGTATAATAAAACATTTCCGGTACAAAGAAAGTGCACTCAGTTGCTCGAATTTTCGATCGACCTGTATCATGGTCATGCCTTCCTTTCTCTGATTTCCTTGTTATGTTTATGCGGGCAGTGGTTTCAGTGTTTATCATTGCTATGCTTTGCACGCGAAAGCGGCTCAAGGGTAATCAGCAAAACGAAGGTATGCTTATCACCAATACCACGTCACTCTGGTAAAAATCTCCCGAAGACATTTTTGTTTGTGTTACAGTGAGGTTTTTTATAAAATTCCTGCAGCTACATTTTAACTGATTTCAACATTCGTTTTAAGAACTACTACATTAAATGACGAGTATAATTTTATATGTACATCGGATAGATTGTGGTTGAGATCCTAGGTTTTGGTGGTAGCAAGTATAAAGTCGTTTTCTAGAATGTTATGCCACGTAGTCTGATAGAACTTTACCAGCATTTCAAAGGTACATTCTGCCTTCATCATCATCCATCATACCTGACTATGACCTCTGCAACGTTGGTAAACTTCTGTCAGACTACGTGGCGTAACACTCCAGAAGTTAGTCATATTTTTAAGTTTTGTTTGCTATTTTTTTCTAAAATGAATCTCTTTTGTGTTTTAAAGATTTATCTTTTATGAAGCGTTACATTTGAAACCCTCTCCCTAGACATCCTAGTTACACCTATTTATACAAAAAAAATCCTTTTTCCAAATCCTAATGTCTGTCATTGCCACCACGAAACATACAAAAACTGTCCATGAAACTACAGAAACAATGCAATATCCCATTTATCATTGGACTGACTTCAAAATTAAGCACTTAAGTCACTTATGCACATCAGACTTTGATAAGTGCAAAAGTGAAGGTTTGAAAGCTCACGTGTGCATGAATATAAAGCTGGGCGTACTCTCATTTGAAAGTATTTCTGATCTTGACACTGCAACCGGGTGCAGAATCTAAAGTCTTCTTTCTCCGTTCGTTTTGTTGCACTCGTTACTGACTGCATGGGATTGAATATTATGAGGACCTGTTTCAAGGTGATACTGAATACTAACTAGGAAATACAGAATAGTTCTCTACAATGACTTGTTCATAATAAACTGACAACCGCTGAGAAACTACACAGACAGTCTTCAATATGGCATAATGATAATGGCAAGCATGGTACAAGTCAGTGTAACTTCAAGATGGAGTTTCACGCATTTATTTATGTTTTTTCTGTGGATGTGTGCCTTTTTACATGGAGGTAATGCACTTGTCCCTGTGGCTACAGCACAGAAGGGCTTTGTACCAAGTTTCGCTTGGTTTGATGGAACCCCCAATACGACAGCAGTTCAAGAGAAACCGCAGTAAGTAGAGAAGAGTTTTTGCAACACGAAGTAGCTTAAGGAGACGGTGATTTCACAATTCTCTTATCGTAAAGAGTGTTCAGAAATTCCTGCGCTGTAGATAAATAGATATTTACATTCTTTTCCTTAGACACGCCATTTTGCATTTAACATTGTGTCAACAATAAACCATTGTCACAAATCCATTCTACCAACCTATACAAAAATAATCATATTGCCTTCTCCGTATGATGTAGACTTGTAACTGTGTCAAAGATGTACATCTGTTTTTGAAATCAGGATGCGCTGTAGAGTGCAGCCGGTTGCGAACATGTCTCTTAAAATAATAATTCAGTTTATGCTTCCAAGGAAATGCGCCGTAACATAAGTACAAAGTTCAGCCTTTTCTTAACATTTGGGAAGATTTTCTCTATTCCTCATAAGAACCAAATGAACTCTGTGGGTGACGTGCGAAGTTACTGAACATTAATACGCATGGTGTACGTAGTTGCCACTACGTCATAAAAGTTTAAACACAATGTCAGCATTTAAGGCAGTACATAAACAAATTTTTGACTTTCAGGCATCAGCAGCAAAAAGAGAGTATTAATGTAGCATATCAAAATCATTACTTACAACATCTGAGCCCCCAGCTGTCCTCGACAAGTCCGTGGGCACCGTCGACATCATCGCCACCGCCACATTACTCAGTTGCTGTGAGCATGCAGCGGCCTGATCTCTTGATTCTGCTGTGCCAAGTGCAGGAACCACTGGAGGTGAATAAAATTTACAGAGTTAGTTTTTTAGAGTCGACAGAGATGGACGACATAGCGTTGCCTACTAGTTCACTGTGTTTCCTGAGACCCAAACCAAGATACGTGCAGCTGATTATTTATATTTCCACAGATATTGAATTACCAGGATTTAGAATTGCTGTTCATTCATTCTAATGTGTACGCAGTCATTTTCCACTGAAGACGTAAAAGTGAGACTCAGTGACTTTCTCTTGTCACTAACAGAAAGTTAAGTGTTCTGTGCTGTTTATTTGAAAATTCTCTGGCATTTTTCTCTTCTTAGCGTCTTTCCAAAAGTTGGCTTTGGCGTGCCATCATGCAGCTGCACACCAAATGTTGAATGCTCTGCTGCAGTTTTAACCTTCTATGCCAACACACATTTATTCTTTCCTTCTAATTTCTTTTCTGTTTTCATAATTGTACTTTTAGCCACTCTCCAAATTCTTCTTCTGTATGCAACCACCTAACTTGGCTGTTGCTTAAAGTGCAATTGCTTATCCCACAAATTATGTACAGTTGCTTTCCATTGCTATTTTTTTCAGCATATCTCATGGTTGTGGTACCCATGTCCTAACCGCGATTCATCCGATGATGGAATCCTAATAGCTGATGGTACAACAGTTTCCAATGCTTCATTATATGCGGTCAGAATAATAGGAGAGAATGGTGTATTCATCTCAGAACTCCACATTCTTCAGAATCCATTACAGCCAGGTATCGCCGGGCTCTACCGCTGTGAAGCTTGGCCCCATGGTGCTGGTAAAGACAGTGCTAATTATCAGGCCAGCTCAACATACCATGATGAATTCGTAATTGGTGGTCACTTCATGATAAATAGTTGTTTCTATGATCCTCACAAACACAAATATTATCATCAACATTACGGACCAAGTACTTATAACCACAAGTTGCAAAAAAGCTACCGAACTCCTAGAACAGAAGGAGCTAACGATGTTACCGCAAACATTATAGATGGTCGCAGTGAAGTGAACAGATCACAGATGACTAGAAATAAATTAACTGATGTGTTATGAGAAATCGTATCATAGACAGTGACAGAGTATAATTTGCAGAAAATAGGAAGATGATCGTCTGCGCAGTTAAAACATACAAATATGAAAAATAATTACAACATATAAAATGTATAATCATCTTTATCACCATCATCATCAGTATATATCAGGCTAAAGGTCAGTTATGTTTGCATTCTGTGATAATAATATACGTTTTGTTTAAAAATGAGTTACATTTATTTAATGAATTTATACAGGAAAATGGAAAGAATGTGGATTTTCTCAAAAGTAAACATGTTTGTCACATTATGACAGATGATGATGATGATGATAAGGGCCTTCCCTCCCACTCACACACACACATAATGTAACCTTGAACTGTTAACATCAAGGTTAAGTTGCTTGTGGAGGACACAAGTAATGTTCCACGTAAACTAATATGTTCTAGATTATCATCATTGGATTGATGTTACTACCCTATGACCTAACTGTAATGAGAAATCTTTTATATTAACAGGAAAATGAAAATGTTTGTCATGGTAAATCTTAAATGTGTACATTGTACAAAGTACAAAAATTAAACCATTTTGTCTGTCTGTCTACATTTGCCTTCTGGGATGTGATGCAGTGTGGACTTAAAAGGTGGTACCTACATTTCAGCCTGAAGATGGAGGCAGTATGTTCTCCAAAATGTTGAGTATCCACATACAGCACCACAACCCAGAAGACCACCATAGACATGTTCCCATTTCCTTTGAAGAACTGAAAAGCCTGTAATATGCTCTTAATTCTATCCTGAATGCAATTTTGATTTGTTAATATTGTTCCCAATACTAAATTATGCCACATTCTCAAAAGATCTTTTAGCCATTTTTCACACTGTGCTGCAGGGCTCTCAAGTGATTTCGGACTAATTGTCCAATTGTTTTTTTGTTATCAGCACAAAAATTATCAGATTACAGAAGCAATTCACAAATGTCAAAAGATCCACATAGCATTATATCTTACTCATACATACCTACAACAATTCCGAAACGAAAATTAACTTGCTGGCGACAGACCCTTGTTACAAAAATTGGCAGCACATCCTCTGGCCATTTTTATACACTTCTGTCATGTAGTCTGGTCACGAAACGTGAATGTGGCCTATTTATAGTATTCTCCCCGCACTAGCATCTAATAGACTGTATGTTCTTTCATTTATGATATGTGTACCCGGTGTGATAATGCAAGTGTCACAATAAAAAAAGTACGAGTTATAATATTTCAAATCCGCGCCCATTTTGTGTTAACTGTGACGTCTCACGCCGTTCAATTTTTTGGTTTTCGATCACTGTTGCCAACGTGTGATCCACTTTAGCTACTAGATCAAAATTAAAGATTTCCATTTGGTGAAATTTTATATCAATTTTAAATTCACTTTGAACCAACATAATGCTCACCTCTGATGCATTTGGAGTTTTGTATTAAATTTGACTGTAAATTAAACAAGTTTCTTGCATAACCAATTTCGCTTTCTTGAAACCTGACAACTATGAACATATTTAAGGAGTATCGATTGTTGATCATTAAACATAAATAGAGAGGGAAATGCCTATTAAGAAGTTTGTGTATTTTCTAATATATTCCTATAAACTGTACGAAGAGTTACAACTCTTTTAAAGGAATGTAGTACGAAGATTTCTGTCTTCTGGGTTGTTGGACTGTGTAGTCTGGTCGATGTTTACCAACGTTTCAGAGGTCATACTGCCACCATCAGGACGATGATTATGCCAATTGAGTGGGTGGAGCTAAGTTTATAGGAGCCGGACCGTGAATATGGTACGCTCTATAATGTAAAGGGACATACCATGGCCTATATTTGTTTAAATAAAATAGCTATTTGGTCATATTTGCGTTCAAGCTTCCCTCATAATTTTAGCCAATAGGAAGTAGCCAGTTGGACAACCTGCAACCACTCTTTTAATTTTGATTGGATATCCAGAATGTTGTGCACTCTGTTTATTGGGTAGAGTTCATACGCGTGGTGGAGTGCTATTGGTTCGTGGCATATGTAATACGTAAGTTGCTGCTTGCAGAATCATTTGTCAGAGGTTATTGCTTCAGATAAAATTATTGAAGAGCAGTATTCATTAAACTGTGGAGTAGTGTAGTACAAAAATGAGAGTTTTTCTGTTTTGTGTGCTTGGTATCCTCTTGATAGCAGGTAAGATGTTCACATGGATTTATTTCAGAATTATGTGTTTCCTTCCAGTGCGAACATGCGATCGACGAGCCGGTTTCCTAACCTCGAATTTATTATGATTTTGTATAGTATAATTAATTTCTCTCTTTTCCACAGTAGAATTGTTTTCACTTGTTTAGTTTATTTAGTGCACGTTATAATGTTACTTCACTCTTTCTAAATTGTATCACGTTATTTCATTTGACAATAACAGACGCAAATAAAGACGTGTGTTATGTAGCATAATCTGCATCTTAATGTTTTATTTCATAGGATTTTCACGTGCAGATGATGATGCTGCAGAGTCAGCGACAGAAACTGTGGACGTTGACATTGGATCAAGTAGAGAAGGATCTAGAACTGGTAAACCCTTTGTTTCATTTAACACAATTTTATTGCATCCTGTTTACTAAAGGCATAAAAATACCTTGCAAAATAAAAGTAGTTTGGGAAATAGTGGAAAAAAGGAAACTTAAATATTCAACACAATGAGTGACTCGATTAATACAGATACATGTTCATTCTTTTTATAATTTAAAGTATTGAAATTATTTGCTATGAGTTTAGGAGAATGCGGTCTTCTGGATTGCTGCGCAGTTTAGTCTGGTAGAAGTTTATCGACGTTTCAGATGTCCTTACTGCCTCCAACATCAGGGCAATGAGTCATGACAGCCATCTTCGCTGTGAAAACCACAAATCCTACAAATTCTATAACATTCTGTAGAATGCAGGATTGTGTATTTATGGCTGCATATAATTTCATGGTTACACCTGATTGCAGATGATGAAGTGGTGAAAAGGGAGGAAGAAGCCATAAAACTTGATGGACTGAATGTGGCACAAATAAAAGAGCTACGGGATAAAGCAGAGAAGTTTGCATTCCAGGCTGAAGTAAACCGGATGATGAAACTGATTATTAACTCTTTATATCGTAACAAAGAGGTAAGTTCCCAAGAAGCATTGGTATTTTTACTGTGTAAATACCCTAATGGAACGCCTGCTATGCCCACAGATAGTATTTTGATACCACGTTAACTTTGATATCTTTGTCGGCATTTAACGAATTTCACGCGGGATATCGGTTATAAACCATAACTTTGCCTTATATTTTTAAGACAGCATTAACCAATCGATCCTTGTAATGAAACACCATTATGTTTTCTTTGAGGTAAGAACTGAATTTTTAAATGTTATGTGGACATATTTTGCCAAATGCAAATAGCGTGTCATCAAGTAAAATTAGAGTAAAATATGCTGTTATATTCTTCCTGAATAGGGCCTAATAGAGGTTATATAGTACAATCTCTTCATTTCAGATCTACCTCAGGGAGCTTATATCAAATGCTTCAGATGCACTGGACAAGATTCGTATCCTGTCACTTACTGATAAATCAGTTCTGGATGCCACAGATGAATTGTCTATCAAAATAAAGGTAATTTCTAGTGTCTAGGGTGAAACTCTTTTTTGCTGTACTAAAATTGTTAAATTGCTTATTTATTATGACATTTTTATAAATATGTTTGTGTTTGCTGTTCTGTTACTTATCCCTATGGTTTTGCTTAATGATCACTCTATGCACCAAGCTCGTTGAATTGAAGTGAGGACAGATTTCCAAAAGAGAAAATAGCATCTTTGTATCTTGAAACATCTTTTTTTTTGCAAACTGAAGCTCCATCTGCTGTGGTCAGTTGTGGCTGTCAGGTTGCCGAAAGAATGAATTGTACGTATTGCCGCTTTATAGCATCTGGGATCAACGCGCGGATGGATGACATTGTGAAGTAATCGTGTTCCATTTGGTCGAATGTCTTGTTCCAGGCCGATAAAGATAATCACATACTGCATATCATTGACACTGGAATTGGAATGACCAAATCTGATCTGGTGAATAATTTGGGAACGATCGCAAAATCCGGAACGGCAGATTTCTTAAGTAAGGTGCAGGACGCGGCAACGTCGGCTCAAGATATGAACGACTTGATCGGACAGTTTGGCGTTGGATTTTACTCTTCGTTCTTAGGTAAGGCGTTTGATGTGATGAACATGTGATGGTGTATGTCTGAAGCATCTCGTTGAAATCTGTACCCTCATTTAATTTTCTGCCACATATCCAGATAAATAATCCCAGTGACTTGTTTTCTTCTTACAAGAAAGTTCTCTACGAGTTTAATATTTATTTTCCCGTGGCAGATTAAACCTCACTTTACCACAACACCAGAGTTTTGCCATTGATCATTTACTGTTAAAAGCGCTTATGACATGTAACTTATATTTGTTCGATACAATACATCTTCATTGCGTCTTAGGACTCATCTGACATGAAAGCGCTTGATTATCGCGTGGTTTCATCGTGGATGTCAGCATTTCACAAAGTAAATAATGTCAATATTGGGTGGGAAGGTGGATGGGTTTTGAAGCTGATCTGAACGGTTTGTGAAGCAACAAACTCTGACCTGTTCTGTGAGTCGGCATCTAGTCATGCAGTCACTACAGTGATGGGTATCACGGGTCATAAGCGGGTATTGAACACGAGTAAATATTGTAATTTAATCCTGGGTAGGTGTCGTAATGGCCGCTGATGTATTTTTTGTAAGCGTAGCATTGTCTGATATGTTTTGCGTAGTTGCCGATCGCGTGGTTGTGACTACAAAGCACAATGATGACAAGCAATATATATGGGAATCGGACTCGTCCGGCTTCAGTATCGTCGAGGATCCGCGCGGAGACACGCTGAAACGAGGCACCGAAATCAGGTATGCTTGGAACAAACTTAATTAATTTCACTTTGGTTATGTTCTCTCACCTCCGTTCTGCGAAATACTAAAATTTATGCGTCTGTGAATTTGGTTGTCTCTAATTATAAGCATGTCGTCATGGTGATGTTAAGTTGTTTTAAAGTTGCTGCTTAAGAGTTTAAGAGACAACATGAAATTATGTGAATTCTTACCTCGGCTGTGGAAAGTTTTGTATTCTTTGAACCTTGACCTTAGATTCTGTTGACATGGCTGCATATGAATGTGAAGAATGAAAATAAATTAGTGACCTCCTAAGCTTTAATTTGAATCTGTATTAATTTAGATGTTTGTGTCTGTAATTTCTGAGCTGATAGAAATACGTGCCTATCACCTTCACCGTGTCGGTCGATCTGTCCACGTGTAACAACTTCAGAACTGCTAAACTGATTTTCATTTTGATATTTTGGAGTTTTACTAACACTTGTTGACACATTCAAATTTTGACAATTGCGGACACTTCACATATGGACCTACATGCTTTCCTTTGTGTTCCTGGAGGTAGACTCAGTACCTGTCAAGGTGAAAAATGCCCTGAAAAAAGTTCGGGAAAGTGAAACACATTTAATGCTTAGTAAACTTTTTTCTGAAGTCTTGCAGATTTCCAGATAATTAAATAAAAGTGACTCGTGCTGCTTCACCTGGTAACTTTAGAACTGTTGCGCAGATTTTGATGAAATTTTATATTGGAGGTTGTAGCTCACCCACCCGACATGTTTTTCACTATTTATAGAGAGCGTAAGATGTTTGTATTGAACTGAAAATGTAGAACCATTCGTAGGAAACTCATCAGATTAGTTATGCATTTTCTAACTTGCTTTAGTTTTAATTTTACTGAATTGTGTTTCAGTCTTCATCTGAAGGAAGAGGCGTATGATTTCGTGGAAACTGATACGCTGAAGAATCTTGTTATGAAGTACTCCCAGTTCATTAATTTCCCCATTTATCTCTGGAACAGCAAGGTATAATTCAGAACATATAATATATCATTACATTGTCGCCATGTCAGTACCCCGTAGCTCGTCGGACAGCCGCGTGATTTGCGATGAATTTCGGTAAAGATAAAGAACCCTGAGTTTAAACTCCGCAAAATGTTCATGCTTCATTTGAAGGAATATCGTATTTGGCTTTTCATGTCGATTCAAGCAAAACATAATTTTTAAGTTTATTTAAAATATCCCCAGATACAAAAACAGTTCAGGTGAAATTCAGTGAAATTAGTGAAATGCATTTCTTATTTTACGTACATCTATTGATCACATAATTTTTTTTTATATGATACTTCAAAATTCTAGATATTTTTAGTGGTAAGTCCGCCTTATGAGGTTTGCACATTTTTTTTAGAGAATGTGTGCATTTCATAGGCTGCTAATTAATAATGTAAGATTCCAATGTCCTAGCCATTGAACTAATACAGTAAGTGGATCAGAATATTACACAGTGGACGGCCCCCAGTGGGTTTATCCCCGTAGCCCTCCAGAAAAATTGCTGTCACCCTGAAATTTAAATACAATGCAGTCAGCAAAGCTGTAGTTTGCGGTACTGTTGTAAAAATGCTGCATTTTGCAGACCGTAAAGGTAGAAGAGCCTGTCGAAGATGATGATGAAGCGGACACCAAGGATGAAACAGAATTGAGGGCTGATGAAACAGATGAAGAAGATGATGATACCAAAGTTGAGGATGATAAACAGGAAGAAAAATCGAAGACCAAGACAGTAGAGAAAACTGTGTGGGACTGGGAGGTTCTGAATGACAGCAAACCGATATGGACGAGGAAGTAAGTTTTTTATTTTTTTAAGAAATGCTTGATTCAGGCATGACGTAATTGCTTTTCAACACCTTTGTGGATCCATAACTAACTCCGTGGAACAAAATCCTCGTTCAGAAGCTCATAGTTGCTCAGCTAGTCAGAAATTCCGTGCCTTTTATGGAATACAAATGTAAGAGGCTGTTGCTGTTCTCTGTCGTAAGGCGGTTGAATCAAATCCCTGTTTTTTTTACCATTTCTGAATCTCTTGATTTTAAAGTATTCCTGGGAGGATTTTATTTAAAATATTAATTTCTCAGTCATTCTTTGCCTATTAGTAGAATCAACTTATGTAAATTACCAAGTGTCATTGGGTTCACATGAATGTTATTGAGAGAGAGAGGCGTGCAGGACATTCGAAGGAAATGGGAAATGTGTACAGAATTTTGGTTGTCAAGCCTCAAGCAGTTGTTGGACCTGCAGAATGTTACCAACGAGGTGCTCGCCGATTCCTGGCGAGAGACTTCTTCAAGTATTGAGATGTGTCGAGCTTACGAGAAGCTTTGTGAGATCACTGTTTGAAAATGTGTCAATTTCTTTAATTCGCTTAGTGACTGTATTTGTTGTTATTTAGGGCTGAACACTCTGTATTAGACATGCTTTTATGATTTTATGTACATAATTGTAAATGTATTTACTCAGTTTAAGGATGTTATAAATATACTAGGGCTTGTTTACTTCTCAGACTCTTGGCGTTAATTCCCTCAACAGCAGATGCTGGGTTTTGGTTACATTTGTAATAAGAAGAAGAGACATTGATAGATTTATAAAAGAAAACATTTGAGTAAAATTCATCCTATTTTGGTATTGTAAACATAGTATAATTTTAATCTTTGCAGGCCAAGTGAAATTAGTGATGATGAATACAATGAATTCTACAAGTCGCTGACAAAGGATCGTAATGGTCCGTTAACTAAAGTTCATTTTGTCGCTGAAGGAGAGGTGACTTTTAAATCCGTGCTGTTTGTACCGCAGAACCAGCCAGGCGAGACTTTCAACAAATATGGCAGTAAAACTGACAACATTAAGGTAACGTCTTACAATTTTGGGTGGGGGGGGATGATTTACGTATTTGACTGACTGCATATAACTGACGAAGGACGTGTAATACAGAATGTATGGTAAGATATTAAACGCAACTTTAATTAATTGTTTATTAGCTATTAGTGATGTCACATTTTACAACTGAACCTTTCAGTCTTGCAGCTTTTATGAATCATGCAATTTACGGAATGACGGAGAATGGCGATAGATACGAAGAACTTGTGTTATCCTGAAACTGTATGCAACGAGACCTTCCCACAGATTCTTAGGTTTTTCGCAAAGTTCTGTACAAGTTACTTATTTTTAATTGCATCTTCGTGCATTACGGTTTAATAAACTTTGGTTTCATCTCTTCTGCATTTCAGCTGTATGTGCGACGTGTGTTCATCACAGACGAGTTCAACGACATGATGCCCAACTATCTCAGCTTTATACAAGGAGTAGTGGATTCTGACGATCTTCCTCTGAATGTTTCTCGTGAGACACTGCAACAGCACAAGCTCATTAAGGTTCGTTCATTCTGCGTTTATGCTGTCATAATAGACCAGTATTTTAATACTACTGTAAATGAAACTGATTGATTAATGATTGTTTATGCAGTGTGTGTTTTAAATGATTATAGGTCATCAAGAAGAAACTGGTACGCAAAGCCCTCGACATGTTCAAAAAGATGGAAAAGGCAGATTATGAAAAGTTCTGGAAGGAGTACTCGACTAATATCAAACTGGGAGTGATCGAGGATCCGTCAAATAGAACGCGTCTGGCCAAACTCCTTATGTTCCAGTCATCAAATCAGTCTGGCTTGACTGGTCTGTCAGATTATGTCTCGAGAATGAAGGATAAGCAGGATTACATTTACTACATTGCTGGATCAAACAGGAAAGAGGTTGGCATCACGTCTTGTAATTACGTAGGAATGAGTTGGACCTGGATTTAAAACTTTAATCATATGAAAATTGTTTGAAAGGAAGGTATGCAAGGACGCCGTACATTACCGCAGAGATTTAACTGCTTGTATGCGTGTGGATGTCATAACATTATTTTTCTTGAGGCACTCGCCCCATTGGGGAAACCAGTGCATTGAAGCTCTATTCAAAGAAATCCTTGTCGTTCAGCTGTAAGAAGGTTATCGCCACTAATAACACGTCATTGACAAGCTGCTGTCGTGGTAAGCGGGAAATGTCGGAGGGTGTAGGTTGGATTCGTCTGGTTCCGAGACGGACTGGCGATGCCTTCGATCTGTGAAGTAAGTTACATTTTTATTTTACAGGTTGAGAACTCTCCGTTTGTGGAGCGACTGCTAAAGAGAGGTTACGAGGTGTTGTATTTGACGGAAGCAGTGGACGAATACTGTATCTCTGCTCTTCCCGAGTTTGACGGAAAGAAATTCCAGAACGTTGCCAAGGAAGGTTTTACTCTTGCAGATGGAGGCAAGGCTAAGGAGAAGTTTGAGAACTTAAAGAAACAATATGAACCACTCACCACGTGGCTCAATGACGAAGCTCTCAAAGATCAAGTGAGTCTCAGGGTCTGCTGAATTCTTACAATATAAAGTGAATTATTAGCAGGAGAGACTGTGAGGAATTTAAAATCTGCATTTACTGTTCATCTGAAACTCGATACGTAATAACAGTGTCCGTCGCGCGTGTTTTCAGATTTCGAAGGCAACTTTGTCGGAAAGGCTGTCAGATTCGCCCTGCGCTCTAATAGCGGGCATGTTCGGGTGGACTGGCAACATGGAAAGACTAGCAATTTCCAACGCTCACCAGAAATCTGATGACCCACAGAGAAGTTACTATCTTAATCAGAAGAAAACTCTCGAGATTAATCCAAGACATCCTCTCATTAAGGAACTTCTCAGACGGGTGGAGGACGATACTAGCGATCCCACTGCAAAGGATATAGCACTTATGATGTTTAGAACAGGTACGAATTATTGATGCGGGTCTTTCCGAGGATGAGACACGTCATTTCAAACTCTGTCTTGAGCCTCGAATGTGCGTGATATTTAAATGGCGGTGAGATAAGATGAAACTGTTTATTACATTCTAAAAACTGTGTCTCACAATAAAGGCAGAACATTTAGGGTTCTTTGTTTGTCGGGAAGGACTCGGTTTCACTCTTACACTTGCGAGAGTGTGGCGAGTCTTCTCTCCGTTCAACCTTTACTGTGTGGGAGCGCGGTTTTTAATGCCCGCATTACAGAGCTGGCAGCGACATTTCAACTGGGATTTGACTAGTAATGTTATCAGCATTGACGAAATGTTTATATTTACAAACCTGTTGCTGTTAAAATGATGTGGAAACTTCTTTAACGGAAGTATACTGCTTAGTTTGTTTGTTAGTACAAAGCAGATTTTTCTGAAACGTGTTTTGGATTTGGATTTGTTTTCAGCCACTTTACGGTCAGGCTACATGCTGAAGGATACGGCAGATTTTGCGGAGAGCGTGGAACACATGATGAAGAAAACTTTAGGCATTTCCTTGGCAGAACAAGTATGTCGAGACACATTTATTTATTTTTTTATCGGAATTTATAATCTGGGAAATCCTTTATGGCAGTGTCACTGTGTGGAATGTTTCATTAAAGTAGAATCCCAGAGTGAAAGACGTTCAGAATTCCTATAACATCCATTAAGAAGGTAGAATACCAAACGACGTACAATTGGCTAGGCGGGATGTAACATACTGGATGGTTTTCAGGTCATTGTCCGTGGGTTTGGTCGGCAAATAGTAGAAACAGAGACGGGCTTGCTTGTTGGATAAACGCCAAGTGGAAAGAAAGTTCTGAATGTCGAGTCGTCACGCGCTCGGCGCGCGTGTACTTACAGATAATTAGTGAGGAATATTTAACGTGCATTTTGAAGCTCCAAAGTCCAAAGAAGCAACTTTAAGTGTTATTTAAGTTCACGGTCATGTGACACCTGTGTAATACGATGTAAGAATTAGGAGAACACTCGGATGTGGCATTCTGAAAACTGCTTTGACATGGGAATTTTTTAACGCAACGTGGAGTAAGGTAAAAATCCGTATCAGAAATTACTGTGATGAGTTGTTTTCATCGGTACTGTTACGGGAAATGTGAGAAGCACTTCAAAACGGTTACTGAAATTTTTGTTAAAATTCTGCTGTAGAAATACTATCGTATGCACAGATATGTAGCGGAATCTACAGATGTTTCGCTCGAGAGCTTGATTTCAGGACCGAACTAGCAGAATCTTAAATTGAGGGAATTTAACCCAGAAAATTGGGAGATATCTTAAAAATTGAACAGTTAGTGACGAAATCCCTTAAATAAGAGAGCAGGATTTTGCTGCAAGATTTTGAAAGTTAGATGCTTCTCAGATTTTTTGTAAATGTTAATCTGGATGATCACTCGTCCAATGAGTCCTACCGAATGTCTAATAGATTAAGTATAGAGAAACCTTGACACACGCGGGTAGAAGAAGATTATGACTAAGAAAGGAGAGAGAGTTATTGCAAGTTCGATAAGTACATACATTTATGTATTTTATATTTCACATTGATTTTTTTGTTTTTTATAGCCCGAGGAGGAGGAGCAGGAAGTAGAAGAAGAGGAGACTAAGCCAGAAGATGATGACGTCGATGCAGAAAAAGACGATGATGATGACGACGACGACGATTTTGCGGCCCATGAAGAACTGTAAGATGTAGAGGGCAATCAGTAAGTTCTGAAATACTGTGTTGCGCTAATAGAACAATCAGAAGACTTGTGTTATTGTGATATGGCCATATACACGTTACCTCTGAGTTCCAGCGGAACAGAATGAACGTGAAGTGCATTTTATACAGGACATTGACGTGAATTAAATGTCAGTTTGTCAAGGCGTACGTCTGGAATCTGAAACTGAGAATTGACAATATGGGGTCCGCTGCATATGTTTTTATAGTCCGTGAACAAACTGCAGTACAGTACGTCTCACTTAAGTTGCGTCTGCTTCTTTTGTTGAGAAACGTTCCGTCTAGTTTCATCTGTCTTAACTATAAATCGCCAAAACATGAAGTGAATTTGCAGTTTTTTGAATTAATGTTTGTGTAGAGTTGGGAGTTGATTATCACGATTTAATCTTTCGGAGAATGCGCAGTTGCCAAAATTGCTGCTGTTTTCAGTTGTTAAATGTTTGAAATTTCTCATGCTAATAATAGTTGTTCACAATTCATAACAAAGCTGTTTTCATTTGATGTTACTCGGTCGTCGGCAGAAGCAGGAACAAGAAAGAGGTTACTTTGCATTAGGCTTTTGTTTCTTCATTTCTGTGAAGCCTGGGTCAAAGGTAATCAGAGGTAATAAAGTTGTAGTCAATATTTATAGTATATTTCCAACACATTTAACGTAAATGAAAATGAAACGAAATACCGTACCTACATAATGACGTCACTGGAAGGACGTCAACACTTGTGTACTTTATTTATGAATAAGACGATGCTGATTAATTCCCTGCGTCTGTTCGTTGCCAAATACGGACAATGCAAGTTAGGAAATTTTGTCTTCACGTGACATTTATTTTTTTCTGCATGTGTACCTATTTTTCGTCTCGGTCTGGGACAAGCAAATTTGAACAATTCTGTTGATAAGTCTGAATGAAGAATGGCGTGTTTAACGGAGCATAAGTTTGCTACATTAACAAGTGCGAGTCTGACTCTTAATTTGTGAGGGTTGTTCTGAATGTCATTAAAATGTGAATAAATTTCTTTTTCCAATTTAAAATTGATTCTTATCGTCTTACATCACGTACTTCCACACTACGCGCTATCCACTAAAGGACGTCACCAAGGAAATTGTAGGAGTGACGTTTTAAGCGCAATAAGAGTGTCTGTGTCCTCGCAGTTCCACCAACAACTGCCGTGTCTGAAAGGATTTTGTCGGAATTTGTGAAAGACGGACCCTCTCGATGACGACGTTCAGGGGTTTCAGTGGTCTAGAGATGTAACCTGTAGCTGAAGTATAAAGGAAATGAGAATAACGCCTGCAATTACCAAATCATCTCTTGAGGTTTTGAATTCTGTTCATAATATACGAGGCTTTCTTCAGAAACAGTCTCATGCAAGTGCATTGCGTATTATGTATATAAGTAACCGAATTAATGACGCAGGTGTCTCTTGCGTGTTAGATTGTGCCTGGTGGCGGTAGCGGCAGCCGACACGCACTGACAGGTGATGTGTGGCACGCTGGCCACAGTCTCAGGTCAAATGTGCTCTGAACTTCAGAGGCTCGTACTTTACATATTTTATTGAAATATTACATTAGTAGTAGCTCAGTCAGTATAGTGACTAGCTACGGGCTGGATGACCGGGGTTCGATCCCCGACGGGCAGAGGATCTTTCCTCTAGCCTCTGCGTCCAGACCGGCTGCGGGGCCCACCCAGCCTCCTATCCAGCGGGTCCTTTCCAGGTGAGTAAAGCGCGGCCGGAATGTGACGCTGACCTCTCATCCGCATCAAGTTCTGAGGTTAAGAATGAGTAGGAGCTCTGCCACCTCCTGCCCAAGTGCCTATGTGGTGTGTAGCGCGACAGCTTTACTCTTGCAGATGCAGGCAAGTTTCATTTATTGCCCCAGGCCTAATTATTCAAGCAATAAACACGAGTAAATGTTTGCCAGACGCTGTATTTGTGAGAAAAGTAAACAAATTTGTACTTGTGATCTTTACATCGCATGAAGTGTCCTTAATATCGAATCGGCCATTTGCAAAGCCACATGAGTCTACAAAACTCACTTTTGGGAAAACTAAAGAAGAGCATGTAGCAAACACACTGTTTATGGTATGTACGATTTATTTTCCTTCAAAAATTATTTGCAAGTATTTAGTTTTTTGAAAAAAGCCATCTGTGTCCATTACTGAAAGCCGAAGTTATAATTATGTTTGGACTCGTGTTTTTACAAGTGCCCGCCCAATATTGAAGGAACACTGTCACTCTTTTTGCTGTGTGGTCAAAACCGAAACATGTTACTCTTTTGGGAAATGATTCATTTGCAGCAGCTCATTTATCTCAAAAAGGTCGACTTGCTTGGAGCTGGAAATGACTGATTCAGTTGTCATTTGTTTCAGTAAGTAGCAAGAAACAGTAGTAAAAACTCTGTAACCCTTACAGTGCAATTCTATGTTGAGTATGAATAACGTTCTAGATTGGTATACATTAGAGTCCATCAACGAATAATATTAATGTGACTTATCAAACGAACTACATGGCATAATATCCCAAAATGAAGCCATCTTTAAACTCATCATCACGAGGATTTAAAATTTCACGATGTAATGTTGGTATGTGTGCATCTTTAATGGCGGACTGTCATGGACAAGACAATTAACCTTCGTGTGCGTAAAATAGCTGTGAATTACTTGACCAAGTGAGCGACTGTCAGTTTTTGAAGCAGGACCTCCCTATATGAAATTTGTTTTGAAACCAGGAGTTTGCCCGGAAGTACTGAGAAATGCCACAAACTGTCACGTGACATGCAGGAATTCGAACCCGGGGTATTCAGAATATGAAGCAGCAGTTGTTATGACGACGCTGAGTGATGAATATTCTGCCACTGCTCAGATTCGCGTATTTTACTTAAATTCTTTCTATGAAAATGGTGTGCAAGCCACGGCATTGTTTACGTCGTTTGAGTAAACAGGCAAATGTTTTGAGTGAACACGTGACCAAAATAACCGAAGTTGTGTCGGAGTTCAACAGTGGAAGCGTCTCTCCCTTCCCCTTCAGCTGCCATAGTTTATTTGGTGCTTGGCTCGTTCAACTTGACAGGATCAGTGCGACACATAGCTCAAGACATACGCTGTGAGTGATTCAAGGAGCTGATTAATGTTTATACAGAAAATTTGTGTTTAAGATGTGGATAGTTTAGATGTATTTAACGATTTTTACCGACGTCAATCATTAACCTCAAAAGTAAACTTTTGATCGGAAACATAAAGGGATGGTGACGTATGAACAGTTATGGCGAAAATTCCGAAATTGTATCTTAACCTGTAAAAATACTGAAGGTCGTCTAAATGATACTTAAGAATTTAGCTCGTACCGCGAAGTAAACACGACACTTAACCATTACAAAAATCGACTGGTTAACGCTGGTTTAAGGAAATGATCGCTGTTTCTAGTGAATATCATACGAAACACATAAATACAACTTACAGAATTGTTGATTGTTAAAGCAGGCGACACATATAATTACCACACACGTGTGAACTGGATTTTAGTGGCTCAGTACAGGCTTTTATGAACACACTTAAAAATATTGATTTAGATTCCATGAAACAAGGACGTAACTTTGAATGAGGAAAATGTAGACTGTTGAAAATGACTCTGGATCTACCATAAAGTTATCTAATGAAACTGTAGTACATTTCGAATTCATTTTAATTCTATATCAGTTATGTTTCATATTTGTGTGTTAACTAATAATTACATATTATTTTTAAACGTAACTTTTCGTTAAATTTTCTTTTCAGATAATCACACAATTACGATATTAATACCATTTCGTAGCGCTGTTTATCAGAACGTTGCTGTGCTTACTACAACGTAAAGTCTAATGAGGCAAAGTTATTCATGAATATTGAATTACAAGGGCTAATGATTAGTACGGTTGGGCCTTCGAATCGATACTTCGACATCTTAAGTCTAATACGGTAACAACCAACATATAAACAGGGTTACATTTAGAACTTCAAATGTTATGTGCTACTTTGCAGTAACGAGTGAAATTCCATCTGCCACTCCTCGTATACTGTAAATTCAAATCGTATTTTTCATTAATTTTAATTTGTGATTCCTTAAATATTAGCCACATTGATAAGGTAACCGGGGTAAAATGACGTGTTCTATTAATATCTGCGTTCCTTCTTCTCGTACGGCCAACGGTTAAGTTCAACACGTGCTTCGTGAATTATTTTATTGGATCGATACGAACTAAAATTATTTTGTGTTCTATCTCCGTGTGGCCTGAAGTAGAAGTTTTCCAACGTTTCAGAGGTCCTTGCTGCATCCTCCAACTTCTACCACGACGCAACAACCCGGAAGACAGCCATCTTCTAAAATTATATTAACTTGATAATTATAGCAGAACTTTAAAACGCAGTTTTGTTCTATTCGTTCAGATTAAATATGGCAGACATTTTTATTCTTGTTTCAGTTTTTGCGATGTTCGTGTAATGCCGTTTCTTTGGTACAGATAGAAATAAAACCGAAGTACCAAATTGATTTATTTCCGGTGTTAAATGTACCATTTTTAGGTACGGGTATACGATATTCCATTAGACTCTTAAAATGGTTTACGTGTTGATAGATTTATTTTACGATTTCATAATTCCCTTCCGACGGAAATGTTCAAAGAACATGTAAGCAACAGCGATTATGTTCCTTGTGTAATTATTTTCGCTGTAAAACTATAGTTGACTGTAAATTAATGCCAGAATTATGAAATTTATATTTGTATTAGAAACACGTATTGTGTTTGTGACATGACATGTTCTATATCCCTGGCTTAGACCTGTGAAGGATCTATGGAATGTGAAGAAATTCTATGCTACATGTCAACAGGTCTGGACGTGGAGGTGACATTGGTTTATTCATTAGTGTCCAATTGAAGTGAGGGTAGTGTTCGTGTTTGTACACTAATGTCTGGTTGAAGAGTGGGTAGTGACGAAGTGTTTGTGTGTGGTAAAGAACACTAATTAGACTATGGCCAGGATTCAAGGAGTCATTTTCGTTCTGGCTGTCGTGAGCAGCTTCTGCTCCTGGTCTGGGATCGCCCCATCAAACACAGGTAAGCAAAGTCGTGCTTCTAACCTCACATAACACAGAGTTCATCAATAAGTTGTAGAATTGTGATTTGCGTAATTTAGCGTCTCTGAAGCTTAAGACAGGACGTCATAACATTCAGACGTGGGGCTGATCGGAAGCCACAGCTCTTAAAGTTAAGATACATTAGTGATTTGCTGGTTCTAAGTAAACCGAAATACACACACGGCTCGTATCGAAATGCTACATCGAAAAATGAAGAGAGATGCTTTTTCTTCGTAAGTCACAGTTTGTTTGTTTGTTTGTTTGTTTGTTTCGGTCTTGTGACATCGTTGTCGCTACTAGGCCGCAGAAAGTCAGTGACTTTGCCATAGGTTAGGTTATTTTTCTAGCCATCGACACTCAGCACATTCCACATTTCAAAGAATGCACTTGACAGAATTAATCTTTCATTTTACTAAACCCGTTAGAAGAATTCAGTGCATAAACTTTTGAAGAAAAAAAATCTGAGAAGAACGACGTGGGTAGAAAACGTAGTTCCTCGAGAGAACGTGGACTGGGCGGACGGCGACAGAAGTCGGTCTGTGCAGATTTCTGAACTCTGACCCCACACGTTTGACATTCTAAAAAAATACATGTTTTATAGGTTTTAAGAATTCGTACGTCTGATGTGATTACTAAACCTTGTCATTGAATATGCATAAGACATTCTCCTTTTCCTTTTCGGGGCACGTGAACATTTTTTGGATTATGATGTGAGTCTCTAAACGTTCAACGGAGACACTGCAATTTTTTTTTTATTTTACGTCGAGTATCAACTGACGTGTGCAGCTTTTGTGTGAAATGCTATTTGATACTCGAATTAATACGACTTTTTAAATTTTTCCAATATGGTATCGCCGTGACCTTTTGAATTTATAATAAATTTAAGCAGATGCAAATAGGGCGGAGTGTAAAAGAACGAGTTTTCAAAAATCTGTCTAACGCTATCTATCTTTGGTGTTTGTTTTATATTTGTGATTACTTCATACTCCGACGTTTGTGGTTGGAAAGTTTTGTCTGTTACTGTTAGCAAAGAAGATGGATTTTTTTTATGAAACAGCTTTAGCTGATATTTTCTCCAACAGAACTGTACCGAATTATTTCTCTTATTCTCAAAGGGCGAATGAATCAAAGAATCACGCGACTGCTTGGTTGCAGTCCCACTGAGGGGTTATTTGCTTAATAATGATGACGTCATCTCGTGGCTTAAGCACGCTAACGTCTCCTTCCGTATCCTTGCAAGTCATGAATTAAATTATTCTCTTTTGGTGCAGAAGCATTTTCGTGAGGTGAATTATAATCACCGCTTTAAAAGAGACAATGAATGAAACACGTAGGCTGATGCATTCTTTCTGGAACTCTCTTGGGTGGGGACGCGGCTCTCCGATGTAAGGCGGTCGCTCTAACAACGCCCTTCCGAATTGTTTAATCATTTTAACCTGTTTGGGTATTCGCCTACCACACGCAGTGACATTGCGGTTTGAAAATGTTGCCAAGGAAACGAGCCTCCGCTCTCCTTTTTGCGTGGACACATTCCTCAAGTACGGAAGTGTCGATTTGTGTAATTTGGGGGCAAAGTGACGTTCGTTTCCCGGAACATCTGAAACTTCTGTAACGATGAACGAGTCCGGGAAATTCGGGGCTGTAAGTAAGTTCTTGTAACACTGTAATTTCTTTTGTTTCACGTGCTGTTAGGCGCTCAACGACTCGAGAAATTCTCAGCTTCTTTTGGGACCCCAAGATTTGTTACGTGCCCCGAAAGAGTCCGCCACTGTTCTTTGTCAGTGAACCATCTCGTTCCTGTCAAATTTTTGTAAGATTATTTTTAATATTATAGGTGATGTTTCAGGTTCTCACGGCGACGAGTATCACGTATGTCTTTCAGGATGTTGATAGAAGTTTACTGACGTTTCACAGGTACTTGCGTTCTCCATCATCAGGGCGACGAGTAATTTCCGTCTTCATACATTCTTATCTAAGCCTGAATTTTTCCAAGTGGTCCGTTCTGTTGTGATTTTTGATCAACATTTTATATACATTTATTGTCTCCTTGCCTGGTAGGAAGATTTATAACTTAAGAGTAAATTCTGAGTTGAATCAGATGTAGAGGGTCCAGACTTTGGAGAAATGGGATCTTAGATCGCTAAGACCGCGCAGTGATACACGTTTTAGTCTCCGTGAACACATTTTTTTCGAATTTCCGCCCCGGTGTTTTGAGTTTTCCCTTAAGGGGGCGACAGGCATGACCAGCCGGGGATTTGTTTGGGACTTCGCCGACTCGACAGTTATCTAGATGTTCCATTTAGTCGTAAGTTTCTTTACCTCTAACTCACTTCAGACATGATAAGCTGCTATTCGCTAATAACAAGATCAATATCGACATTCGTAGAGTCACAGCAGAACAGCATAATTGTAAGCTCTTAAGCTTTTCTGCATTGAATACAATTGAAAATACCATCCGTATGCCACGCCCGACTTATCTCGTACAGTATATATAATCATATTAGGGTTGGACAAATTTCATTTGGCTGCCGTCATTGTCAAATGTGGGTATATGACACAGGGCGTGACCCCGGCCTGCGACATGGAAACCCTCCCCGTGGCTCTACGAAGCCAACTTTTTAACTTAAACTTAAGACGTGTTTAAATGCAGGCGAGTTAGACTCTGAAGCTACAAGACATTTTTGTTGTGATTGATTGTGTCTCACTTAACGTATTAAGTGTTTATTGGCTGCAGAGGTTATGAAAGTAAGAAAATAGTTTGCTGTGAACTAGACGGAATTACTTTTAAGACATCGCAGTCTATTTCAGCGAAATAATCTCACGATATTTCTCTCATATAAAGATGACACGCTCGCAGTCAGGATTATCTGTGCCCGAACGAGGTTCTTATACCGCGTTCCAGCGTTTTTGGCCTCTGAACTTTGTGAATTGGAACCTCAGAGCGAGTCACTTACCAGAAGATTTCTGGAAGGGATGGCGTGTACAGTACACTCCAAATAAAATATCACCAAGATATGTAACAAAGGAAGTCGATTTCACTAGAAAATTAAGACCGCAGAGAGTCTTAGAGAGTCTTATCTTCTTCACAATTCTTCGGTCCTCTCAGACCTTCGATTTCAGACACATCACTCGATTCATCACCACCCCTGCTGCTGTCCACTCCAATATCTTCGATTATGTATATTAGTGACAAAGCGTGACTAGGAGTGACCTTTGAAAGCGTGACGATTGGACACCTTAAGTGTTTAAATACGAAGAAGATTTTAAAAGTGTGTTTCAGCGTGACCAATCGTGACAAAACGTGACTATGTGTGACGTACTGTAACCTGTCACTTCGACGCCATAGCTGTTCCCCCACATAACGAGTGAACGCGACACTAACAGACAAAAGCCGAACGAGTCACATATAAACGTGTCCCAGAGCCATTTTTGTCCACCATGTATTCAGCTGGACTGCCCTGAATTCGGACCCACATCTACGTCCTTCAGATAAACTCACACAGCAGGGTTCCTCGTGATTTTTAATTAGGTCTTCGAGATGTTTCGCCTTCTTCACGGTCAGAACATCCAATAATTTTCTTACTGTTAGATGGATTCATTCAGTCGATTGTCGAATTTGATATCTTTCTCAGTTTCTATGATTTAATGTTCTGCAATTTTTCATTCTTGTAATAAGACTTGCAGATTGTCGGTACTTATCTGCGATCTTTCAATTTGTCTTTAACAAAAAAAAAATTCATTTTTTTAAAGTTACCAACTCGATCACAGAAAGCTAACCCACATCTAATACATAATTTTAATGAGGTCCACAATTTTCCTTCCTCGTAACAACAATAGAATTAACCAACTTTCTTTTATTTATCTACGAGACATTCACTTTAGCTGCTAAACTAGTTAGGGGGGGGGGCTTTGGGGCAGGTACCGCGGACGCTAGAAAATATCTTTAAATTTAAACAATATTTATTGATGTCGGTGAACACGCGAGTTAAATTTTTTTATAAACTATCTGTAATTTTGTTTCGTAGTTTCTGGACATTTATAATATTAAAGTGACACTATATTTGTACGATGTAAATTGAATTGTGAAAGTGATATTGAATAAAATGTATAATTTGTAGACATGCCTTTAAGAAAGGTAATTTAATAGAAATAAATCAAATTTAAGAATATTAATTCATACCAGTCGTGAAACTTAGGTCAGATATTTGTTTCTTTTTCGAACTTCAGAAGGCTCGGTACTTTGATCGTGCCCCCGTGCGTGCTTCGCCCTCTGTTTCGTTTTGCTAATTGGAATCTAGAAGTTTTCATTAACCTAAACGTTACATAGTGTCACAGCATATTTGAATAGGGGACACATTTGCAGAGTCAGCAAACGACGTTCGCTACGAATTCTTTTGTTGTGGCCGCGTCAGTTCATATTTTTCGCACCAGATGGCACATGCCTCGCGGTGAAATTGGACTGACAAATGTTTTATCCCTAAAATGGCCGGTGTCTTGTCAGTGTCGGTGTCGGATTTGTGCGCAGATGGTGATATAGACTAATGCAGACCGCATGCTGACCGAACAGCCTGCGACTTACGAATTTATCATAAGCGAATGACATAAATACAATGCCGGAATTTATAATGATCAAACACGAAACATCCCACGGACTACGACCGTAGGAGAAAAATGTCAGACACGCCTAAGCTCTGCTGATGTACGATATAATTGTTTTAATAGAATGGAATTAGCATTCTAAGCTGAATTCTGCCAGGCCATTCGTTCAAGTTTCTACATGCAAAACGGTGAAAGTTGTTACTTGAGATGTGGATCGATGTTGTGAATACAAAAGCGTCCTTCCTGTCTACGAATTCGGTTGATAATTAATGCTGTGTCTTCGCGTGTTAGGTCCTTATCTTTCGTTTCAACATTTGCGATCTCTGTGACTTATCATGGCGTTGAATAGGAAAATAATTGTGAATGATTCACTGTTCTGGAAATCCAAGACCGTGAGAGGCCGTTATGACAGAAGACATCTCAAAAGATTTTGAACTTATTTCGGCTCTGAGTCCACAGATTATTCTGTTTAAAAATGTTAAATCCATAACCAGTATCATCCCTATAAAGCTGCTCCATTAGACTTTTTCCGGAGATGCTAATTCTTTTGCAGGTTTTATTAATGTCAACACAAGTAGAGAAGGAAGAAATTACTTTCTTTTGGCGTATACGTAATTCCACATACATAATAGTCAGTTGGTAGCTTGCATTTTCCATTCAAGACTTTGATTTCTTGTGTTTTTTCTCTCCTTAAATCTCCGTATTTAACTGCCATGCTAGACAATGTCTGTTTGACCTCACGAACTGATTTTGATGACCTGAAACCTGTGAAATCATTGCATCAGCGGAACAACTAATTTCTCCGCCTTCGACCTTGTCAGAATTAAAAAGTTAAAAAGACCGGATTTTGATTAGAGTTGATACCAATTAGATTTTTTAAAAATAATTTATTAAAGCCTTACTTTATTAGTAATAATTATATCATGGCGTATGTTTTTTTATAATAAAATTAGCACGAACTGCGTAATTTCAAATTAATTTGTATCATAACTTAATTGAATTCTTGTGTCGTATATTTTATACATCAGTCAGCCTCAGGGCGCATATATTTCCTATTTATCAGCTATTAAATCGAAAAAGAATTGGATTATATTTACGATTTCTTACTGTAGACACGCACGCACGCACGCACATTTGTCTTGTTACAGTGGACAGTAATGTTCGTCTTTCACTCACACAAAGTTGCGTGTTACGCGTAACGTGTGTTTATTTTAATTAATTACAAGACCCGTCTTCCTGACCATCCAGAAGTATTTTGATTTTTTTTTTTTTTTTTTTTTTTTTTTGCAAAAGTGTTCAGTTCATGTTGCGATGTTTTATTACAGAAGCCAGCTTACTGCAGACTATTGTATCGTGGATTAACCCAGAACAGCGATTATGGGACGATCTTCTGAGCAGAATAGTTCATTTCCAGCGATTAGGAAGGAAATCAATTTGCTATGGTAAGAGAAAGTTAATTTCTTCAACAAAACCCAGAGTTTTGCGTACAAGAGACAGGGCTCGAAGCTCTTCTAAATGGTATTTAAAAATTCAGTCCGTACCGCGAAGAAAACACAATAAATCACCATTACGAAGATCATTACATAAGACAGAATTCCTTTTTGTGAACACGCTAAAGATTGTTGGAGTCGGTGGCTGTGAGAGAATCATATTCAAGTTGCCGTGAAATATTATGAGGCCATCTAAAGACGAAAATATAAAGAAAGGCAAATGTCTGCATTAATAATAATCTCCGTATGATTTGCAGTGCACCAATTTTTCTCATAGTTCGTACCTGACTGCAGACGAAAGCAGTCAGTCGAGTCTGTAATAATAATTCTGACTGGAGCAGGATTAGATAACGCGGAAGATAAATTGCACGCTGTTGTTGAATGATGAACTTCGATTACCTAGACATTTCGTTGGCGGCATGAGAAACAGGGTTAACGACTTCTGTCCGGAACACGGAGTTCCGGGCAGAACAAATCAGTTACGGAAAACTGTACTGATGAAACCATATTTTTAATGCTCTGAATCCCGAAGTTAATCCAAATAGTATTTAAGAATCCAGACCGTACCGCGAAGAAAACACAACTCTTAACCATTACAAAGATCGAAAATCATATTATATAAGGATTCAGTCCGTACCGCGAAGAAAACACAACTCTTCACCATTACAAAAATCAAATGGTTAACGCTGTTTAAGGAAATTATCGCTGTTTGTCGCGAGAATCGTACAAAAACCATAAAAAACGCTGTGGGCAATGTAAGTAGTTATTAAAGGTTAAAGTACACGGTACAAAAAGTTATCTCTGGCCCTTAGGGCCCTTGGTTCCATTCCTCGAAGCTGACAGGTCGCTTATACACGCGTCTGTCTGAACCGCAGAGGCGCTGGGCTGTTTCCACGTCCGGGGTCTGCTGTCCCACGTGCGTCGGGTGCCAGATGACCCGCGAATTCTCCAGACGGAGCTGTGGATCTGCACTCGTCGAAGCCCGGAACCCGTTGACTCCGCAACGCAGCTCGTCACCTACGACAAGAGATCTCTAGAAGGCTCTGTGTTCGATCCTGGACTGCCCATCAAAGTGATAGTTCACGGCTACAGGGGTCGGTTCAAGTCGCCCTACATCATGGCCGCCAAGGATGCCATCTTGAAAGCGGTAAACGTTGTTTCAATATTCCGGTGTTTCCTAATGTGAAACCATCGCTAATTCCCTCTCTGCGCTGAGCTATTACCGTGTATTCATCGGCATAGGACCTGCTTTGTGCCCCCAGGAAGACGTCGCCGTGGTCCTGGTGAACTGGCAACTGGCGTCCAGCGGCTCGTACCTGAGGTCCGCGTCCAACGCTGAGCTCGTAGGGCGTCAGGCCGGCAGGACGCTGATATCCATGGCGTCCATGGGGACACGCCCCTCCGATATTCACGTGATTGGGTTCAGCCTCGGTGCGCAGGTTGCAGGCTTCATTGGAGAGACGTTTAAGAGCAATAACATGAAACTTGGCAGGATCACCGGTAAGACGTCTCTTGGTGAAACAGTTTTGAGGTCTGTGAGGTCCTCACTCTGTTAATGATTGAAGATGTCCACGGTAGAGTTCAGAAATTATCGTGCGTTGTTTCTCCTCGAGGACTGGACCCGGCGTCCTTCCTGTTCGAGTCATGGACGCTACCCGCGTATCGCCGTTTGGACCACACCGACGCGGATTACGTGGAGGTCATCCACACGGACGGCAGTCGCGTCTGGTCTGACGGCTTCGGACTCCTGGCTCCCGTCGGACACGTCGACTTCTTCCCGAACGGCGGCGTGGACCAGCCCGGTTGCCGAGACAGCTACATCGGCGCCCTGGCCTTCAGGATAAGTTAGTGCCCTTGACTCCACGCCTCCATACTCCGGTGCCGTTTTCGTGAAACCGGAATAAATTTCCATACGTAGAAATGCTCCGAATATCGTGTAAGAACCGGCCTGGTAGATGATTATTGTCTACCCTGCAGATCAGAACGCGAACTCGTCAGAGGTGTGCAGCCACGGCCGGGCCTGGAATATCTTCCTGGAGACTCTTACGTCAGAGCAGTGCCAGTTCCTGGGATTTCCTTGCCCAGGACTACGAGATTTCCGACAGGACTTTCTGCACGGGAACTGCTTCCGGTCATGTGACGACGGCGTCTCAACCTGTGGGGTCATGGGGCAGATGGGGACGGCTCGCGGTGCCCTCTACTTGGTGACCAGACCCACCGGGCCGTATTGTGGTGAGTGCAACAACGCATTGCTTTCCGAGGCCTCGAGAAATTGCGCGTGGAATGCCTGAGTATGTCCTCGAAACCTTTTGTCCGCAGGTCAGCAGCTGAAAGCCTCGGTGTGGATTTCGCCCCGGACTCTGCTAACGCGGGGCGTTCTTCAGATGAGAGTGTACCACAGGGCTACCACTACAGACTTCACCCTCACCCTCCCGTAAGTATGGGTTCAGAGGCGCGTCAACAAAAGCTGTTTCAGCCGGACAGTGACGACGTTCTCGTCTGCTGTAGGTCGCGGGTGGCGATTGAAGGCGGTCGCGAGGTGTCTGCTGTGGTGGCAGCACTGCCCGGAGCTGTGAGCGCCCGAAACACCCCCAGCGTGAGGGCGACAATCACATTTACCCCTTCAGGGGGGATGACGCGCATTGGGGGGCCACAGCATCTCTTCCTGGACCGCATCTCGCTTATGGATCACCACGGTAACAGGTAAGGCTCCCTTACCGTGGTCATTTGTATTTTCTACATTCGGTTTAGGATAATATTAAAATGAATCTTAAAAAATCCGGTGTTCTACTGTCGACTGGCTTCACCTGAACCTTCGGATATAACAAAATAGGGGAATTTTGAAACAGCTGAGCGGCTTCCGAACCACGGAGCAACAAAGTTGCTTATTTATTCAATAGATAAGTGCTCTCTTTCATGCATACTTAATATTTGCCAGCTCTGTTGAACGAGATCGCCTTTAAGTTGTCACATATAAATATAAAGTTGGAGAATTTATTTAACTTTGGTTACGTTTTGTTACAGTTGGCAACACTGCGGGAAAAACTTGCTGCTGGAGGACAAAATTGGAACATCGTCGGACAACATAACAGTTCAGTTGCATCAGACACCATGCTCATTGTAACGTAGACTCAGAAACGTCTTCGATAAAAAAAAAATATAATTTTGAACCACGGAATAAAGGAATCGAAAGTTTATTACTGAAATGTTTAATTCCAGTACGTTTTGCGTCAGTCTGTAAAGAAATAAACCCTTGTTGCACTAATTGTAATTTTTAGACTGGACGTATAAACGTAACTAATCTTTCAATAGAACAGTCTTGTTCTAATTCGTGGTTTTAGAGTCTTATCGATTATAACTCCTTAAACAATTAGTCGATATCGTGACGAATCCTTTACACACGTTCGTAAAATAAATACATCTGCCATGTGCTGACATCTGTGATATTAAATAGTAGGTACATCCCGCCATCTGTTGCTACCTAACGAAATTAGCAGAACTACGTGCCGTGACGAGTTGACATAATTCGATATTGATTCGAGATGTACTTTCAACAGTACAGGTTGTCATCTACCAAGAAGCAGGTGTTTAATTTTGTTCTGTTTTGATTTCTTGATTGAGTTCTTTCGGTTCTGTTCCACTTGAGAACTGAACACGATAGAATGTCGACAGACCGGTAAGGGTCGATGATCTGTTGTTTTTTATTCCATCCAAGTTTCGTTATTCTTATTTGTGACCTTTCTTTACCTCGAAAGTTAATTCTTGTTCGGACTGGTCATGGAAACGCTGCCATGTTACCTCCAAAATATGTAGTGACAATAATTGAATGTTGATTGAACCACTCCAGTGCTTGACCTATTTAACGATGTTTTAATCGTACAAGTGTTTACGTCAGTTGTTCAAGGAAGTTAACCAGCTGCTACGTGTGGTAAGGTAATGTACAAATTTATATTTTCATTAATTCAATAATCGGATTGTATGATTTATGCATTTTATATGTAACACTGAACGCAGATAACGAAAGTGTTTGATGTCAAATGTAACAATGTCCTTACTGTTCGTGGATCTTTATATGGTGACAGCGTATGAATAGACCACAATTTGTTGTTGGTTAACCTCTCAGACTATCACTGATGTCACATTTAATAGGAGTTACTTTATTCGACAGAGATTTTCATGCCTCACGCATGTTGAAAATAACCCAAGTGTTGTGGGTCTTGATCGTAGTGAAAATAGGTTATGTTCTCTCCCATTTTGGTGTCTATATATACAGTCCATCTGCTATGACAGGATTTTTTTTACGTCAACTGTAATAAACACAACTCGCATGAAGTGACTGTTTATGACCGCGGTCTCACAACTACGTTAATTGTTGACTTTTTGTCAATATAGACTATAGAAGTGCAAATTGAAGGACGGTTGTGCGTGCATGAATTGGAAAGAAATTGGACGTGACCTATTTTTAGTAATGCTCAACTCATTCACTCGCTAACTACGCCAATCTCACTTCTTTACTAATTAAACCCTCAAAGCCCAGTGGTAAATATATGTACCACTTCATCAGTCATTTTGTGTTTGAGTTTTTGTTATTCTCACTGTAAAACAGCGATTATTTCCTTAAACTGCGTTTAGTCAGCTGATATTTGTAATGGTGAAGTGTGGTGTTTACTTCGCGGTACGGACTGGATTCTTAAATACGTATTATTTAGACGAGCTTTGACTTCAAAGGGTTAACCAGTTAATCTTAGTAATGGTGAATTGTAGTGTTTTCTTCGCGGTACGGACTCTCTGTTTAAATATTATGTACTTAGTGTGTCTTATTATAAGCAGCGATTATTTCCTTAAACGGCGTTAACCAGTTGATCTTCGTAATGGTGAAGTGTAGTGTTTTCTTCGCGGTACGGACTGGATTCTTAAATACGTAATATTTAGACGAGCTTTGGCTTCAAAGGATTAATAGAGCTGATTAGAATATACCATGCGTCCCACTCGCTCGCTAAGTAGACCGATCTCACTTCTTCACTCATTAAATATCTCTCTCTGTCGCTCTTTGTTCGAACTTCCTCATTTTCTAATACGGTCCTCAACTCCATTACTCAATCGTTCAATCAATTAACAAGTTTCGTGAACAGTGCAGTCTGTTGAATGAATGTGCATTAGCTGTAGAATTAGAACACAGATGAAATCAAGTGGCGCTCAAGAAAGTGTCCCAGATAATTACAACAGTAAAGCAGGAGAACAGCGAAGAAGTGAATCCGTCCACCTGCAAAGACCGTGGCTTCGTCAGTCCCCCCTCAACCCGCGTGTTCTGGATCTGGTCGAATGAATCCAAACATCGAAATGTGGAGTCAGCACTTAACCTCTGGTGAAAGGCTGGACTTGCGTGTCTCCGTGTACAGTTACTGAAGTTTTCCATCTCACCGGTTTATAATATAAATCCTTACGCTGAGGTCAGTGCGCTGGATCTGCTGCCACGTGCATTTCTGAAACTGGAAATTACCCGAGTTACAAAACCGCGAGTCACGTAACACCTGAGAATGTGCGTACAGCAAATAAAATTAGCATGCCCCACGTATCGCTGCCGCACTCGAGATGTCCGAAAGCCCTTATCACATCCTCAGCGGTTTTATTCGTCTCTGATCGAGCATTTGGCTGCTGTTGCAAGTTACGTGTACTCGATTGGAGCGAGCCCTTCCACGTTCCCTTAAAATCATGAAGGGTTTATTTTATTTTGACATGTAGAAGAAATGAGGATGAGATGGGTTGGGCATGTAGATAAATTCGCACAAAATATGGGTTGTAATACAAAAGTGGAAACTGGTTTTCTGGGTGTGGACGGCTCAGAACAGGGATCGGTTGCGGGCTTTAGTGAACACTGTAATGAACGTTTGGGTACTAGGTCTGTGGCGTTGAAATTTTATGGAAATATTGGAAATAATCGTGGGTTAGACGCATTCTTATTAGTTTTAATCAGAGTTGAAAATAATTTGTTTGCTCTCAGCTGTGTAGTGTTTTGAAAGATTACGTGCGTCTGTGGTAAAAGCACATGCCGTATATTTTCTGTAGTGTTTGGTCCTGAAATAGAATTTTGTTTGTTCGTTCCGATTAAGCCTCGGCGTTTTACTGCAAGTCCTCGTAGGACTAATGGCCCACGTACGTCAACAGCGAGCACTTATTGCGGTCAAGGAACCATGAGCAAAGTGTCACGACGAGTGTAGATCGAGTGGCCCCGGTCCTTTATATCTGACGACACGAATAAAAATTAATGTTTCGGAATAAAACATCCGCAGAAATTTAAAGAAGGCGCTTGTCATTTCTCCAGGAACACAGTGCAATGAGCAGTCGTAGTGATCTTTCTCAGGTAATGAGCGGGCCAGTGACCCGACCCGATGTTAAATTGATCGGTCCCTCCGCGGGCGACCGGAGCTTTTTTTTTAGGGTCGTAAAGGAAACTTTGTTACGAACACGGATCAAACATCAGCCCGTATGAAGTTGGCCGTCTTCTCGGTTGTTGCGCCGTGTAGTCTGGTAGAAGTTCACCGACGTTTCGGAGGTCATACTGCCTCCGTCATCAGGGCGATGAGTATGAAGATTTCTGTCTTCTGGGTTGTTGCGCTGTGTCGTCTGGTAGAAGTTCACCGACGTTTCAGAGGTCCTTGCTGCCTCAGTCATCACTCATTGCCTTGATGATGGAGGCAGCAAGGACCTCTTGAAGTTATCTCATCTTCAGCATACCAACAGGCTCGGCAAAAAATTCCACGACAGCCCAGCAGTTAGGAAATTAAGCATTTAAAACTCAGTATGGATTGTATAAATTCTCGTGGGCCCAAGGCTGCTCACGGGCATACGGTTGGCGATCCCTTCATTCGATCTAAAAATAAATGCACATTTACGTATCACGTGACATGAATTGAAATGTACGCGTTTCAGTACTTTCGTAGTGTTAAAGTCCTTTTACGAGAATTTCCCCTTGACATTTCAAGCGTACAAACGAGGAAACATTAGATTGTCAGTGACAATTTCGTTGCTTTTACTCGGTCGCAGCTTCTGAATACAGCAAAATGACGCGACCCTCGGCTTGCGGAACACGGTCACTGCGATGGGCTGACACGATGATACGAAGACATTTATTAACCTAGAACAAGACGCACACGGCCTCATTCTCGACGTTAGGAATGACACGAACAGCGCCCCCTTCGGAGCAACTTCTGTCAAGCCGGATACGCAGAGGCCATTGGCAGATCTTCGGTAGTCGAGAGGACAGCGACGGAGCGAACTGGCGTTCCTTGGTGTTCTACTTTCCCCTTTAAGATACAGTCCGATCCGAAAGGCAGAGGCCACGGCGAGCCTTCTACGTAATTGCCTGCACTGATGGATTTCTGTCTTCGCCACAATGTCACTCTGCACCAGAGTCCGTCGTTGAGGGTATAACAGCCGGAACGTGAAGCTAATTACTCGCCTCTGTCTAGTGCCTCGAACACTTCCACTGTCCAATACATCTGTGTGATGTGCGTAGTTAAACGTTACTGAAAAAGTTGACGTAGTTTATGATTTGGTTGCAAAATCAAACGGGGAAAAAACTTTTGTATCAACATGCAAACAGAATTTACGTTTTGGATGAAATACATTTTGTGACTGACTTTATGGTAGATAGCCCGTTCTTACCGTCATCTTTCCTGGTAGGCAGATGATCTTACCACCCACTTGGGGTTGATGCACGTATCTCACACCCAAAGCCAGCCAAACCCCGCGGTCTTGTCAACATCTGTTCCTGCCTCGACTGGAGTCAAACTTCTTGAATTGTTTAGTGTTGAGAGAAGTCTGGCTTGGGGATATCCTGACCCTCTTAACACGAAGTCACATGATTAAAGCAGGTTCCGGTCTGTCGACCTGTCTTGTTCACATAACGGTAAAGACAGGCCTCAAGCCAGGAAGGCAGCGGCGTTGCGGGCTCATCAGAGCATGACGTCAACTAAGGGCTCGCGAAGACGACCGCTCGTTCTGTCGAGTCTCGTTGCCGCGTGGCCGGAGGTCCCGTCCTCTGGTGTTTCACCACGCGGCTCTGTTTGGTTACTAGAGCCGGTAACAACAGGAATCTGTAAGACCTTCAGGTACCAGTCACGGAGCGAAGAAGTTGGTACGACGTCGTGACTCGTCCAACCCACTGACACAGGTCTCGGAAGTTGGCACGATCGCCGCACGGACGTGGCTTGCAGTTTTACTCAGTTGCACAGACCCGATCGTCTTTGTTTTTAGGTTAGGTGTACCAATCCTAGAGGTCACACGGGATGTCGGAACAACTCGTAGAGCAATGAGGGTTGGAGTCAGTTACCGGAAAGAGTTTCGATGTAGAATATTTCTGGCACAGCAAACGCAACGATACTTCTTGATTTCCCTGTGCGTTCTACATACCCTGCCCATGGTTCGTCGTATTTATATTTGCAGTAGAACTGGAAATTAAGCCAAGGGCATCGGAGAATGTGAGTTGCTGCAGTGGAAATGATGTCTCACCCCTCTCTGTTACTTTCATGAGTAAATGAAAGCGTCTTGAGCGTACGTGGTGCAGGGAAAAGACAGGAGAAGGTCCTGCAGGCACAACGCCGTTCAGTTATCATCGCTGAGCTATCTGTCGCGTTAATTGTGGTCCTCTCTCCTCATTCACTCTCGTTTCTAGTGAGCAACTTTGTCGACAATACGTAAGGCCTCTTACCTTGCAGTATTGGAGCCCGTCGGGAGGGGAGAGAGAGGTCACAGCAAATCTTGCCCTCTGCCTCGAAGAGACAGACGAAGTGGCCAGCCAGCGAGGTGCATGCCCTACATATTTGCGATTTATAAATGCAGTGTCTGTGTGAACAAGCTTGGAAAGTGTATTCCGTGCCTCAGTACACATAATATCGTTCATTTGGAGGTCCTAAATCCTACCTATTCGATAATTTCCACCTCACAAATTTCCTCATCCGTCCTGTGGTTCTCGAGTAGACTCGACTGGACGGACGCTACCAACCCATAATGCGTTCTAGCATAATTAATTTCACAGATAGCCTTGTATTCTGGTAAATATTTACCAAAGTTTCAGAGGTACTTGATTGTGCCATCATCAGGGCGAAGAGTCATCGTCGTGAAAATTTCAAGAGGTTGCATTAATCTAGTCAATGAACGTTGTTACGCGTCAGTGTATTGAATGATCTTAGTAGCGACGAGAGACGTACATTTGCTTGAAACTCACTGATTTTGATGATGCTAATGACGATAAATATTATGCTTATGACGTCGGAAGCGTTGTCCAATGCTCTGCTGTGTAACTAGAAACAAATGACTTTCGGAACCGAAATACATCACCTCGTTGTCACTACAGTGACACGCTTTTCCATATTTATGCAATGTTCTCGTTTTTAGTGAATGCAGAGATAATTTTGTAATGCCAAAATAACCAATTGCGTATTTTCATAATTATGACATTTATGGTGTTTGTCACTCTACTGGGAGTAGGATCAAATCTGGAAACTCAAATGTGCTTGAAAATCTCTTCTGTCTTCCATTGGGTTTACGTTCTTGAACTATTCGAACCGCCTAATTCTGGCACTGTCTTTATATTTTAATATTATTTATTATGCGTGCAATAAGTTTATTACCGAGCAATTTTTACCCAGTCGGGGAACGCGTGGCTACTCTGATTTCTTGTCTTTTGATCAGATCTAAAATCGTGATCCACTCGAGTTGACAGAAGTCATGATACATAGTCAGTTTTTCTCTGTATTTCCCCGAAAAATGTTTTCCTGTTTACTGTACAACACATTAAAATATAGACAATTACAATTCACTGTCTCCTGAGTCATTTTTAATTGCTATAATTATATTTAATCTTACCCTCTGCAGTTTGCTAGTGAATTCCCTTGTCTGAAAATAATTTGATGTCTGCTTAATATTTCACTTAATTAATCAGCTTGGAAATACAACATAGAATGTTATATACTTCAATCCTCGTCCTTTCGTTACAAATCCATGCGTATTACAGATCCACTCCCACGTCAAATATTTCTAGATTACAACATAGTTTGCGATAAACTTTTCCTTGCAGATTATGGTGTCCCGCAAAGCAGTGCAATGTGGCGGTGTTGGTTACCAGCAGGAGAAAGTCTTCATTCTACCAACGGAACAACGGCGAATCATACCACTTGGAGGGCGAGACCACTTACCGCTGCGCTAATGCTTAAGTAGGTTTCGTGGCTTCTGCTCAGTTACTTCCATCCGGCGGGCGACGTGCAATGGAGCGAACGGACAAGACCGCATTGTCTTGCAGACACTCTTAGTACGTCACGGTTTCTACCGGAATACAAAGAGAGCTGAAAAACAGCAGAGAATCGACGAGCGCGTCGTCCAGTTTGAAGCGAGGAAAATCGTAAGAGGGCGAAGTGTTCGATTCTGGACTAGCAGTGGCAAGTCAATTCTCGAGAAACTCACGTGAGAGACGGCAGTGAATTCCGTGTGTTATTAAAGCCTACGAAAATGTAGACGGAGGTCCTGACAATCGAATGAAGACGAGTCAGTAATTATGCAACAAATATTCAAAGTGTTTGTGTTAATTGGAAGGCGACAGTGGCGCCGCGGGTCGCTGAGTGGGTCAAAAGGGCGGGTGACTCTGCTGTGACCTGACACCTGCTTCAGCTGACCTTCGACGAGCAGATCAGAGGTCGAAAGGTTAACTCGGCAACGATGATCACCTGTGTACGGATCGCAGTTTTTGTGGCTTCGTTTCATTTCGCGTTGGGTAAGTTAATCGCAATTCTTTTTTTTTTCTGTAAAAAGTTGTAATTTTGAATGTTTTGACTCTTCTGGTATGCTGGACGGAACCTACCAGACCACGCGATGTTGTATCCCAGAAGGCAGCCATGTTTAATTCAGTCGCTTCTCACGTTACCGTTGCGAAATTCGCAACTCGAATCAGTTCAAAATCTAGTCTTTTATTTAAAACTTTAATATGAATATTCATATTAAATTCTTGTGCAAACTTAAATAGACTTTGTTGTGTGGACTGAAATTTTGATTCATCCAGTACATATTAATTTATGTTTATTTAAACCTTTCCAAGTTTAATATTAAAAAAAATTATTCTCGTCTCGAAAAAAAGAGACCATTACATCTATCAATTGGTTAATACATTTCTAAGAAAAATATTTGTGTTTATCCTGAATATTATACGAAATCGATAAATACACTCTGTGTTCAAAAAGCAGAATTACTGAAAGGTAATTATACTTACCTCTGTGCTTTAAAGGGGTTATATCCGTGTTGTGTAAAGCATCCAACATGCCCCGAACATTGTACGTGTTATCGTTAATGTAACCCTGAAGGAATCATGTCTTCCGTTACGTGACGATGCTGTACCAACTGACTGTGATACAGACCGTGGAATGAATAGAAAATTGACCACGACAGGGACAGATCGCAGTGTTGTTCGGCATTTGTCAAAGGAGACTCTCTAACCACTTTTCCGAACGCGTGGCAAATATTTGAGGTTATCACGGCGGTGAAGACGTCGAAATCGGCCTTCTTGGTTGTCACGCCGTGTGGACTTTCAAAGTTTCGCAAGAACCCAGCCTTCAGCCCCGAAGTCCACTCAGCGTTAAACATCGCCATCTTGACCATCGCTCAAATCACGATTTAAGAAATTTGTTGAGTAATACAGGGGCATATCTCAATTTTGGTTGTTTCTCATAAGTCGCCTTGGTGTTTCAATGAGTCTTCCTCGTGTATAACCTTGTGGCCCGCGAGCCGATTAGAAAGGGTCTAGTAATGGCTGAGATCCCCTGTTTTTAGAACTTTTTGGTTAGCTGTGAGGCGTTAAGCTTCGTTATTATTTCAAAGCCGGTCACTGGAGAGAGAGAGAGAGAGAGATTCGGAGGCGAACACAGGAGATTCCCAGTCGAGAAGTAAACAGTTGCCAGGCTGTTCACAAGAGGGCCATGCCCTGAAGACACACTTCAGACTACGAAACACACAGCACATAACAAATAAACAAACAAGTTAAAACGACTTTATTTGGGGGGGGGGGCAAGGCCGTGGTCTAGGCAACACGGAGTTTTCCTCCGTGGCATCCCAACAATTACTCTATTCACACACAGAAGAAGGCAATGGCAAACCACTTCTGGATCATCTGCCAAGAACGTATATGAACAGGTCCCAGTTCGAGAAAAGGATGGAAGGATCCTGTTCATATGGACCTGTCGTCAGACAGAACACTAAATAAATACATATAAACAGAAACCATCTGACGATTAGGTAACCTCGAAAGAATCCTTCGACTTCCAACAGGAAGAAAAAGTAATTACAGTCATTTACCGGAAGCGGTTACTCACGGTTATGAAAGTTTGGCAACAGAAATGCTACTTAAGTTGAGAATCGGTTCAAGAGTCTTAGTGAAATCGTCACTTGAACAAAGTGATTTAGCAAAGCGCCATGTCACGCTTCGAGCAGACAGGCGTCTTCATAGTCCGAGACCGCTGAGGTTGCTCACAGAAGCTACGCCGTCCTCATGATCGACCTCATTAATATATTCGGGGCGAATCTGCGCGTTTAGCCTACGTAACTATCTGTCTGGTGGAAAGGAAAAAACGCCGGATATAATATGTAATCCAAAAACATGTCGGCACACGAAATGAACGGCGAGATAAAAAGATGCTGGCGATGGAAAATAATGTTTGTAGTATGGGTAGTACAGGCTGATTTATCTCCTAGCCCCTGTGGTCACCCTGTCATTTAATTCTATCGGATATCGAGCGCACAGATTCGTCCCGACTAAAGAACATTTATTTTCGCCTCTCAGAATTGAAACTTAGGAATCTGGAAAATTTCTCACTCACTAATACGTATTTATTTTATGAAAGTTTATTAAGTGTTGATGTGCCCACATGCTTAAGCGTAATTTATTTAAGTAACTTTCCGGATGATTACAGTAGAAATCGTCACAAGCCAGCCAGCTGAACGGAAGCTGCGACCAACTTCTCGCCGATGGCGGAATGTGTTAAAGAACCACTTTCATAATGGAAATCATGAACTCCGAGCGTTCAGTTGGAAAGTAACTCTCTGGACTCGACTCGCTGATTAATGACATCACGAAATTGCTTACTTGAAGGCCTGTGGTTTGTAAGAAAAGTTGCCTATATCGCAGGAATTGGCAAAATTATTTTTAAATGGATTTCAGGTTTTCACGGCGGAGGGTCTGAAGATGGCTGTCTTCTGGGTTGAAGAGCCGTGTAGTCTGGTACAAGTTTACCAAAGTTTCAGAGGTCCTTGCTGCCTCCATCATCAGGGCGATTAGCCATCAACCCAGAAGGCAATCATATTTGAGGCATAATTTTGGATCAGTTTTGTGTGAAAATGAAAGACGTCTGATAAAAATCTGATATCACAGGTTTAGAAATTGTGAGACCCAAAACAGAGGAGAAACGCGTGACGTCTGTCTTCACGCACTGAAACTTAAATTACGCTGCAGATTTAAATCTGCATTCCACGCGTTCAGACCCCTGTGAAGCTAGCGCCTCTGGAAGGAAACTCAGAATATCAGATATTGTTAATATTTTAAACGTCATATGAGTAGTTGGCGTGTGACGGTAGGTAGGCCACTGGATACTACAGGAGTTGAAACTCGAAAAGGGTTGACTTCTTGTAATAAGGACTGGTGAAAGTTTCTCATTCAAAGCAGACGAGACAAGTGTAAACAGGAATATATAGGCTAACGACCACGTGTAATTATAACCGAACTAAATAATGTTGCACGACTATTTAGCACAGCCTTTAAGAATCTAGGGCATTTGTAACGTGACGAGTAAACGGAGGGGTATATTATTTGTCAGACATATCTTGAAAACACATGTTTACACTTCGAAACACCATAACACGGTAAATACACACGAGCAGATAAGCTGTTTAGTAGGTCCAGTGGAAATTTCGCCTTGTGGGATTAGCTAATGAAACTATTTGCAAACTTTTAGTCTGCCTTAGTGTGTCTAACGCACACAAACAAACGAACACCAAAATAAATGCTGCATAAGCAAAGACTGAACTTTCAGCAACGCAGCGGAAGGAATAAAGAATTGTCTAAGTGGGTCTACCGTCAATTCGGGACGACGTGGCCCCCAAACGAGAAGATGTTCAATGACCACTGACCCAGTGGCTCAGAAAACAGGCCTCGTGTTTCACAGTTACCGAATTCAATCACAGAACTCACTACTAGCGTTGAAACTGAAAAAAGTAATATAAATACTTCAATTACATTGGCATCGCGGTCTAAGGATGCACGGATGGATGTAAATATTTACACCGTCCTGATGATGGAAGCAGCGAGGACCTCTGAAACGTTGGTAAACTTCCACCAAACTACACGGCTCTAGAACCCAGAAAACCCAGTCTGTCCAGTCCTTCATTGAGAGAACCAAGCCCTTCGTTATAGACCACTTTTGCACTGAGTGTGAATTCGAGTCTTCTGTGTGCCTGCCATGTGTAGCAGTGTCCTGAGGAAAATCACCAGAAGAGATGACCACATTTCTGGCATCGAATACTTGTTATTTTGTGTGTTCATGCAGAACACGTGGGTGCTGGAGGGACTCCATGGGCCACCCCCGATCAGGAGGCATTGGATGAGCTACAAGACGCCGACATACTGAAGGCTGTGGTAACCTCGATGCAAGAGTGGCAGAAGAGACACACTTCCCACAGGTAAGTTCCTGTTTACATTCCGAAATTTTACACATCCTGAGAGTCAACTTAGTTACTGGCTAACTACTGTCTGTCTGAGCAGAGAATTGACTCGACCTTGAAGCCGTGACGTCATGTTGTACGCTGTCCCCAAAATACTACGGGCTTCTATTTCTGGCAGTGAGAGGTATTTTTCTGTTCGCCGTGTCCTCCAGACCCAGAATCGGGGGCTCTTGTCTCCACGGGCAAAGACTTCGGAGGTTGGAAAAGTGTGGAACTTTTCCTTTCTGGTTTCAACAGAATTTTCTAGATCATCTGACGGTGCGTGGGTTGTTTCCAGGAGGAAGCGAGGGGACTCGTCTGTCTGCTACCCGGAGGTCGGTTGCTTCCAGGACTCGGGCCCGTTCGGGTACCTGGACATGTTGCCGTCCCCACCCGAGGAGGTGTCCACCAGGTTCTTCCTGTACTCCGGCCGAGCACGAGCCAACTCTCCCGCCATGGACGTCCCCTTCAGCAACCTGACCGCCGTCTGGCCTTGGGCCAGTAAGGCCTTCAACCTTTCCGCGCCCACCAAGGTCATAGTTCACGGCTTCGGAGGCTCCTGCAATAACGTGTGGGTCTATGAGATGAGGTCAGCTCTGATGACGGTGGTAAGTGTTTGATTCAATCTGATGTAGTTAACGCGGCGTGGTCGTAAAACTTCACATCCTCATTCAAAAGGCTTGTTTAAAGCCACTGAACGTAGGTATCTCCATGTCTGTCTAAGGGAAATTCCTCTTTTCACTTCGTTACTTCGTCGATAAAGATAAAACAATCGAGCACAGAAAGTCAGGAGCCGACCACGCGATTGGCTGAGTCAGTAGAATGAGTGTCTGCGGGCTGGAGAGCCGGGTTCAATTCCCGGCAGAGTAAGGAATTTCTCACATCCACCCCAACGCCCGAAACTCTTCTAGGGTCCGGTCTCCTGTCCGATGTCTGCCGAGGTTAGGCTGGAGGCCAGAGCGTGAAGCCGACCTGTCCGGATCTCCTTTGTGCCCAAATACGTCATCGCGTGTCACATTTTATTTCTGCTCAATGCCTATGGATGACAAAGTGATAACTTTTTCGAGGCACCGTGTGTGATGTGTTATAACGCCTCTGAGCTTGAGGAATTGCTAAACGTAGGAACTATCTTCTGTCAGTTGTCTGAAAGTACCGCTGAGAGTGGCCACGGATCCTTCACGCCTGCTTTAATGAGACCTTTGAACGTTAATTGCCATCCATTAGTATTCAAGTGCAAGGCTTCAACCCTGCCGCGTTGTCGCGTACAGCGCCAGCTTGTGGGCGGTTTGAGCATTGCCAAAGCGTCGTCAGGAATGGGCGGCCGATTTAACCTAGACTGAAACGCTACGTACACCTTCAGTGTCGAGTTAAGGTGGACACTGACACTAGGGGTATCCAAGGAAACAGTCGCTCATGAGCTGACGTTTCGGTCAACTGCCCAAAAGTATCCCCGCTTCAGAGGAACATAAAAAGTCAGACAGGATCAGGGCAGAGGTTAGAAAATCGTGGTCCCTAACCTTATTGCAACTGGAATGAAACGGAATTGTCGAGATACACTCGGAAAAAAATAAAATTCAGTGCCAACTTCTCCATCCTGATCTCTGATACCTATAGCACAGCGAGCCCTAGGAAGTTTTTGTGCTGAACGGGAGAACAGTTTGGGAACCCCTGCCTTGCAGAATTAACCAGCGTCGCTTGCATCAGAATCTGTTCTTCACAGCCGAATATACGAACGCAGTTTGTGGGACAGGCTGTAGTTCTATCAAGAGTGTACTTGTAATTCCACGAGCGATCTGCCAATTGGTACGTACCGTTGCTACGTGCTGTGGTCTCTTCCTGCCGCATTGTTTCGCTAAATTTGCATTCACCGACGCCGTCCTCTCGAACGAGGAATGTCATGTCTGCCACTCTACAGCTGTGCGCCCGCCATTTTGTTGAACTGTGAAGTCTCAGTTGCTTTTTGGGTTATAGGCCCCAGCAATGTTTTCACTGTACAATTCGCGTGGTGTGAAAGTCAGAAAAGGAACTCAAAAATACTTTCCTTCCAATTAGGTTTTCATTTAACATAATCCACTTTTAATTTATTCGCATGCGTGCATAATTAGTCTTTTATTTCATGAACACAAAATGGCGCCTTCCAGTTTTTGAACTTC
Organism: Zootermopsis nevadensis; assembly: GCF_977971745.1. Taxonomy (NCBI): domain Eukaryota; kingdom Metazoa; phylum Arthropoda; class Insecta; order Blattodea; family Termopsidae; genus Zootermopsis; species Zootermopsis nevadensis. The sequence goes on from NW_028259163.1 coordinate 507,799, forward strand.
GTCTCTGCCTCTTGAATAATTTTAACCTTTCAGGTTTCCTTGTTTAAATTATGCACGAATTTTGATCGGACCTTCAACACCGGATTTAATTAATCGAAATGAGTTCAGAAATCCTAGGGATAATTCTCGAGGATATGAAACATGTAAATTGATTCTGAATGCGCTATTTTCCTCCTATAATCTTACGTACAGGACGACGCTAAGAAGATTTTAACACTAACTGATGTGCTCTTATCAAAATGGCAGCTTTGACAAAGAGCTACACGAAACACAGTGGGATGCTAACTCTCGTCACTTACGGCTTGTTGCCTTTTTCTATCTCTGAAACTCTTTTCGTCCGACTTTCCAGTCACGGTTGAAAAACTGTCATCCGGCTACAAGCGAAGTTTCGTTTCTTTAGGCAAAGACATTTATCGTTTTAATATTATACCCTCACAAGTATGGCTGTAGGTGTCACGGAGGTGAACCTGCTTCTAGATTTAATTTCTGTAACTTGAACGTAAATATTTTAAATGACAGCATCTCGTGGCATCTTCGTGCCGGATATTTACATCTGTGAAAAACTCGAAGGCCTTGAAGTGTTCCGAAGGAAGGTTTATCGCCCCCTGAACCCACTTACGCCGCTCCTAGGCCAAGCTGTTAATTAGATTAGAAGTGAGCTGCGAGTGTAATCTCACACCAGAGCTTTCTCAACTTTCTGCACGAAAGTGTCACAGCCTCAGGAAAGGACTTCATCTGACGACGCCATTCAGATATTTTTTATGTTCATTCACTTTGACGCCTGAAATTTTGTGCTGCGAGGAAGCAAATGGATGCTGAAATGCGCGTTCGTCTGTCCAATTCGTGGCTACCAGTGAGTTCTGTTTCGTAATGACAGTGAGAGTGCAGATGATACGGACAGAAGTAGCTCATTCTGCGACCCGGAGACCACACGTTGTCTCCTCGGGGCGGATTGACACCTCGTCTCACCCCGTCTTGGCGACTGTCCAGTGACCCACATACTGTTCGTACAGGGCGTTCACTGATAAAGTTGAACGTAACTGTAACTTTCCGGCACCCGGCAAAAACTTCGGTAACAAAGGCAAGAGAGTTTCATCGACTCTCGTCGGGCCGGCGGTTCCAAAACTAGGAGACGCGAGCCAAATTGGTGTTTGGAGAGTGGAATCCGGCGAGTTTAGAAATGGAGAGAAGGCGTTATTGAATTACGGTGTTCCGGATTTCGGAGTTGTCAGCTGTATATGAAGTTGAAGCTCGAAACGTAAGAAATGAGCGCGGACGTCTGACACTACCGTCACAATTTATCTCGTTCTGGTTTACGGATTCGTCCAAATGGCATTCTCTAGTCCGCAAATGGGACTGCTTCGGTGGGGGATATCCATGTTTCCAGCTGTATTCGAACCCACGATCTTCGTCGCGTGTTGCAGGAGGAATGCAACGTCATTTGCGTCGACTGGGAAGCGGGCGCCCTGATTCCCAACTACGTCCGGGCGGCAGCCAACACGCGCCTCGTCGGCAAACAGCTGTCCATGCTCCTCCGGGGTCTGAACGCGCACCTCGGCCTGCCCTTCCACAATGTCCACGTGATCGGGTTCAGCCTCGGCGCTCACGTGGCGGGGTTCGCGGGGGCAGAGCTCAGAAATCTCAGTCGGATAACAGGTAAATAATGGAACCCCCATCTTCAAAATGGAAGTAAATCCATTTTAATCCAAAAACTTCGTACACTCGATCACAATCGAATCGAATGACTTACAGGTTGTGTGTAAATTATCTTCACAAATTCACTCGGGAATAAATCCGTGATGAAGAGACATGTAGACACACTGTTTCATCGTCATCGCTGACAGAAAGTCTCGGAAGTTTCACCGAGTTCCCCGGTAGATGGTAGCACCCGTTGTTTCGCACTGAATTGCACGAGTAACATTGTGAAGATAGATTATACATCTTTGGTTATGTTTTACATCTCGCGGAAACTATCCGATGGGAGTTTCATCTTTTTGCAGGATCGGCTATCACATAATCTCGTACTTTTACTCTATTCGTCTCTCGTAGGAGCCTGCTACCTCCACTTTCATGGTGACTCTATGGAGGTGCGCGTTTAACTTCTTCTGTTTTGTGTGGCTGACGTCGGTCGGTCTGTTTGCTATAGGATTGGATCCTGCTGCTCCTTTGTTTGAGAGTCAGGACCCTCGGGCTCGTTTGGATTCGACCGATGCCATGTTTGTTGACGTCATCCACTCGAATGGCGAAAATCTCATCCTCGGAGGCTTGGGTTCGTGGCAGCCAATGGGAGATGTGGATTTTTATCCAAATGGAGGCCGGATGCAGAAAGGTTGCACGAACCTTTTCCTTGGTGCTGTAACCGATATTCTTTGGTGTAAGTATCATTACTCGACCACGCAGTTATTCCGCTTAAATTGGCGTTGTTGGTCCAGGATTAATCGACATCTCTGCCGAGATTCAAACCGGATACCTCCAGAATATTCTTAAGGCCTTTTGCTGGATGCAACCCTCACGTCGTCTGGTGAACGAAGACTTAATCGCTTACCCATTCATGTTTCAGCCGCGTCTGACGTCGAAGGCCGAAGCCTCTGTAACCACAGACGAGCTTACAAATTCTTCACAGACTCCGTGTCCCCCCGCTGTCATTTCCCCTCCTTCCCCTGCGAATCTTACGACAAGTTTCTCGAGGGAAATTGTTTTCCTTGCAACGGCGACCGACGATGTGGTAACATGGGTTACTACGCCGACCGTTCGAATGGCAGAGGGACGCTGTACCTCATCACAAGGGACGAGGAACCATTTTGTGGTACGACTCGAATTTAATAGCTCTGAATTAAAGCAGAGAGTTCAATTGTAATGGCGGCCAAAAGGAACTCGTGACGGATTTTTGGCTTAATCCATCGTTCTTTTGTTACTCTTAATTGCCGTTCTTTTAGATCGTCCATTATGGCCGTCTCGACGCCTTTCTCTCTGCAAGCGTTAAATTTGACTCTGATTGCAGCTCACCAATACCACGTGAGGGTCGAGAGCTCACCCAGTCCTGTCCCTGTCACCAGCTACGGCAAGATCCAGTTAACGCTCATTGGAAATTTGGACATCAACGAAACTTTCACCCTCACTCAGTAAGTGAAATGCGCATCTCCTCAGTTGGCAGCCCCCGCTCAATCTTCAAAATGGATAGCGAGAGGGTGCGATTTGTTTGCAGGAAGGATGACGACGAGCTGAAGGTTGGGAGTCCTCTCGCGCGCATCGCCGTGCCTCACCCGGTCCTCCAGGAGCCTAAGAGCGTGCAGATCACATACACTGCGTACAGCGGCTGGATATCGAGTGGCCTCGCTTCCTGGAGCGTCGACAAAGTCACCCTGACAGACAGTTTTGGCAAGAGGTTTGAGAATCCACCGCTTACTTTGACCAAAGAATTTGATTCCTTACGTGGCGAATAAAGGAGTAGTCGAGGCGTCTCCCGATTATAATTTCGACTTTGTGATGCACTGAAGTTCATTCTTGCTCTTAGGCACATTCCGAACCCTTTGGAGCTCCAATTAAGATTGATTTGTCGGAAAACATGACGTTTCTAAAATTTATTAATACATTTCCTGTTTCGATCAAAATCAGTCAACAATAAAAGTTCTGCGCAAAGGAATAATTATCTGTTCAGCCAAACGAGGAATCCTCTGTTAAGACGCCGTCGCGCACCGTCCACTCGGCCAACAGTAAAATTCCCAGAAAACAAATGATTTCTATAATAAGGATACGTTTTCTCGCTTGTTTTATTTATTTATTATAATTTACTATAAATGTAACAGCTATTCCGGTCTGCTATGACCGGAAGACACTTTTTCCCCTCAACTACGTAAACCGGAGACTCCACTTCTAATAACAGACTTAGTTCTGAATTACGCGTTTAGAGAACAGAAACGTGTTTGTTATTCCAGCATGTCCATCTGTAAGAAGGGCCTAGTTCTCGACTCTGGCATTCCTGTGACTCTGCCTCTTTACCCGGGCGAATGCAACCCGCCGAAGGAAAATATTCTTGAGGAGAAAGACAGCTGGACCACACCTCCTTCATCTGCTGTAAGTATTCGCGTAAAACGTCTGTGTTAACAGGTGCACGTGTCAGTGACGAGCCATGAGATCGGAAGTTACTGGACCACATAAAGATGCTGATAATGCTCAACATATCACATAATACGTTCGAAAAACATACCTGAAGGAGTAAAGCGTCACATTTACGTGACTTCGTAACACTCGGAAAATGATTCGTGTAGTTTTTTTGGCTATGAGACACGCAAAGTGAGGATCAGACGGTCAGCCCGAAGGCCTGAAATAAAGATGCCACTTGGATGGATGATATAGAAACAGATCTCGACGTACATCTCGCTCGGAACAGTTTCTCGTAAACACAGAAATAAAACTTGAGGTTCTATGAAATTTGGAGAATTAATTACTATCAGAATAACTTAAATTCTCAGAAAGAACCTGGTCGATACATTCAGTTACTTTACTAAACACTTACTAAACAACAAAAACATTTCGTATTAAATTTGCGTATTGTAAAATTAGAAATAATTTTCCCAATTGTTTATACGCGGAGATAAACAAAGAGACCGGAAGCTGTGGAAAGATATATAGTCAACATTAGTTTTTGATCTTATAAAACTGTTATGAACTGACAAAATCCATTTCTTTCACTTTACATTTGTCAAACTTTCATTACTTTTCCAGGAAGGAGAATCTGAAATTGAAGAACAGAATCCAAGTAAACTGTCTTTAAATACTGCAACATTAAACGGTACGGACAATTCCACAAAATACTCCCCAACTCCTGTTGTTCTTATTGGGGATGAGTTTATTGACAAGGTCTCTGCGAGCAAAGGTCCTCAGAGCACAAACGACAAACACGATGGATTGACTGATGTGGATGCATCGGCCCCAGTGACGCCACACGCACTGGGAAGCCTCCCTTGGCAACCAGTGGATTACCTAGAGAGCAGCAACGCTAACAGTTTAGATGGAACACACAATAAAAGAGAAAATTCTAGGGCATTCAATACCCATGTTACGGAAGTTTTGTTCCAATTGAACAATTCAGCAGCAGAAACTGCTAAAAGTGAACCTTCGAAACATAACAATTCTAGCTCTTTAACAACTTCTGAGAGGCCTGAAATAAAAGAACCTGTCTTGGTTCCTTCCTCAACATCTCATCTGTCCTCCTGGCCAAGGGAGGCAAACGTCAGTGCGATGTCCGATTCACATCCGCACGGCAAACCGGAAATAACTGAACCGGTGCTAAACCCCAAAACAACTTGGACAACACCGAATCCGAAAACGGTTCAGCCTCGGGAAATATCAAATACATTTTCGGGAAATTATCGTGAACAGAAGAATAAATGGATGCCTGCACTGAACCTCAACCCACCACCAATAAGTAACGGTCAGACGTGGCAACACTGGATTCCTGAAACCACAGCCTTAAATAACGCCAGCACGACGACTGAAAGACAACTTTCAGAAGACAAATCTCACGAGGCACCAGAATCATCAAATGGATCGACAGCTTCAGCAACAACAAAGAATTCCAAGGAGCCACATTCATTGCCTGTGACAGTTCAGCTGTTTCCCGAACGCCTGGCAGCCATATTGGCACAAGCCGAACGCTACGCGAGACTAACATTCTCATTCCCCATGGCAGCAATTAGTAAACTCGGTTACTACACGTCTCGTTCTTCTGATCCCGTAGAAGATGACCAGATCGCCTCTGCTTCGAGCAACAGACTCTACAGCATCAACACGCATTTTCTTTCAGCGAGTTCAGAGGATCCCAACAGAGGATATCCGAGTCCTCAGACTCAGCGAAGGCCAAAACACTTCGCTACAACGAGACCAACTGCGGGAAACGCGAACACAAAGCCAACCAATCAAAACACGTTCCTTACTTTTGAGAATCCGAGACCAAGTAATGGGAAAGCGTCACCTGTTACTACAGAGACTTCAGTTTCTCAACCCAGGGTCGATGTTGTTGATAATACGAGACAATTAAAAGACGCGACCCGAAACGTTCTTATTTTTATACCGTATAATTACGCGTATGTTTCTGATGACGACGATGGAGGTCCTGTGGAAAATGTTGAAATGCCTCGATATATTCCGCTGTTGCGACACGTGCGCACAGATCGGAAAAGCAAATACGAAACTCGGCAGAGGTCAGACAATGACAACCAAAACTCACCTGAAGGTCGTGTTAAGGTTAAACACTTCAGTAGTGACAGAGGAGGTCATTTCAGCATTTTCCATCAGTATCAGATTTTACCAGAGAGATGAATTTTTAGTAGAAATTGCGTAAAATAATTACATGAATAAATGGTGTATAATTCACAACAAAATCAGCCACAGTTATGTTTCAATCTTTACGATGGCTACATTTCAACAGATGAAAAATTATTAATGGATTTGGAGGTCTGTGGAAATGAAAATGTCCTGAGCGTGAAAGTTTGTTTCTCGCGAAACAAAATTTATTGCCAGCCGACAACAAACAATGGTGGATGTAACAGGTTAAGGATACAAGTTGTAAAGTTTGGTCTGGTACTGAAAAAGAGAATAAATCAAAATTTGTGTTCTGTTTCTGTTCGAGAAAGTGGTAAATATGTAAAGCACGAGTATTACAAAAATTGAAAGTGATACAAATATTCAATGGCCAGACGGTCCACTAGCCTCAATGGACACCGCAGTGACAGGGTCGTGCAAACACCGGTCCTGGCCTGGATATTGTGGAGAAACTTTTGACGAAAAATATAAAATTTTTCGAAAAATCGAAAAACGTAGCACATCGTCCAAAACGCGCACAAACCAAAAATTTTAGAAAAATTCCGAATTCAAATTTTTTTTCGAAAATGTCGAAAATTTTACGTTTTCTATGCGTTTCATGCCATTTGCAGCCATTTTTAATTTTTTTAAAATTTTGAAGATTTTTGAAAATTTTCAAAGGGGTACCCCTTTGAGAAATTTCGATTTTTTCGAAAATTTTCGAAAAATCAAAAAACGTGGGAAATCGTCCAAAACGCGCACAAAACTAAGAATTTTTGAAAATTTCCAACTTTTAATTTTTTTTCGAATTTTCCGAAAATTTTTGGTTTTGTGCGCATTTCAGAAGGTTTGCAGCGTTTTTTGATTTTTCGAAAAATTTGAAATTTTTTTCTTCTAAATTTGACCTGGCACATCCCTATCAGGACTAGACTCCGTCGGACTGTCTGGTTCACACAGTCTCAGCCGTACTCAGTCTGTGAGGCAACCGGTATCTGCTGTACACGGTGTGTGATTCAACAGGTCTGTGCTTGACTCCGTCTCTGGTTAACAAGGTCTCTGCGTCACTCGTCCTGTGCCTCACCGGTCTCTGCTTGATGCGGTGTGTGCATCAGCCTGTACGTGCTTGACTCGGTCTCTGCCTCACCCGATCTCTGCTTCCCATTTTCTGTGACTCACCACGTCTTCGCCTCACTCTCTCTGTCTCACACCTCTCTGCTTGTTTCGGGATTGTGCCTCACCCGGTCTCTGCTGAACCAGGTCTTTGCACAGACGGCCTGGCATATGTCGGGTGATACAGAGAACGTATCTTGCAGAGAGCGAGTCTTGTGGACACCGCGTCCGACAGAGAAAGGGATCGGCAGTGACAGGGTCGTGCAAAGAACGGTCCTGGCCTGGATATTGTGGAGAAACTTTTGACGAAAAATATAAAATTTTTCGAAAAATCGAAAAACGTAGGACATCGTCCAAAACGCGCACAAAACCAAAAATTTTTGAAAAATTCCGAATTCAAATTTTTTTTCGAAAATGTCGAAAATTTTACGTTTTCTATGCGTTTCATGCCATTTGCAGCCATTTTTATTTTTTTTAAAATTTTGAAGATTTTTGAAAATTTTCAAAGGGGTACCCCTTTGAGAAATTTCGAATTTTTCGAAAATTTTCGAAAAATCAAAAAACGTGGGAAATCGTCCAAAACGCGCACAAAACTAAGAATTTTTGAAAATTTCAAACTTTTAATTTTTTTTCGAATTTTCCGAAAATTTTTGGTTTTGTGCGCATTTCAGAAGGTTTGCAGCGTTTTTTGATTTTTCGAAAAATTTGAAATTTTTTTCTTCTAAATTTGACCTGGCACATCCCTATCAGGACTAGACTCCGTCGGACTGTCTGGTTCACACAGTCTCAGCCGTACTCAGTCTGTGAGGCAACCGGTATCTGCTGTACACGGTGTGTGATTCACCAGGTCTGTGCTTGACTCCGTCTCTGGTTAACAAGGTCTCTGCGTCACTCGTCCTGTGCCTCACCGGTCTCTGCTTGATGCGGTGTGTGCATCAGCCTGTACGTGCTTGACTCGGTCTCTGTCTCACCCGATCTCTGCTTCCCATTTTCTGTGACTCACCACGTCTTCGCCTCACTCTCTCTGTCTCACACCTCTCTGCTTGTTTCGGGATTGTGCCTCACCCGGTCTCTGCTGAACCAGGTCTTTGCACAGACGGCCTGGCATATGTCGGGTGATACAGAGAACGTATCTTGCAGAGAGCGAGTCTTGTGGACACCGCGTCCGACAGAGAAAGGGATCGGCAGTGACAGGGTCGTGCAAAGAACGGTCCTGGCCTGGATATTGTGGAGAAACTTTTGACGAAAAATATAAAATTTTTCGAAAAATCGAAAAACGTAGGACATCGTCCAAAACGCGCACAAAACCAAAAATTTTAGAAAAATTCCGAATTCAAATTTTTTTTCGAAAATGTCGAAAATTTTACGTTTTCTATGCGTTTCATGCCATTTGCAGCCATTTTTAATTTTTTTAAAATTTTGAAGATTTTTGAAAATTTTCAAAGGGGTACCCCTTTGAGAAATTTCGATTTTTTCGAAAATTTTCGAAAAATCAAAAAACGTGGGAAATCGTCCAAAACGCGCACAAAACTAAGAATTTTTGAAAATTTCCAACTTTTAATTTTTTTTCGAATTTTCCGAAAATTTTTGGTTTTGTGCGCATTTCAGAAGGTTTGCAGCGTTTTTTGATTTTTCGAAAAATTTGAAATTTTTTACTTCTAAATTTGACCTGGCACATCCCTATCAGGACTAGACTCCGTCGGACTGTCTGGTTCACACAGTCTCAGCCGTACTCAGTCTGTGAGGCAACCGGTATCTGCTGTACACGGTGTGTGATTCACCAGGTCTGTGCTTGACTCCGTCTCTGGTTAACAAGGTCTCTGCGTCACTCGTCCTGTGCCTCACCGGTCTCTGCTTGATGCGGTGTGTGCATCAGCCTGTACGTGCTTGACTCGGTCTCTGCCTCACCCGATCTCTGCTTCCCATTTTCTGTGACTCACCACGTCTTCGCCTCACTCTCTCTGTCTCACACCTCTCTGCTTGTTTCGGGATTGTGCCTCACCCGGTCTCTGCTGACCCAGGTCTTTGCACAGACGGCCTGGCATATGTCGGGTGATACAGAGAACGTATCTTGCAGAGAGCGAGTCTTGTGGACACCGCGTCCGACAGAGAAAGGGATCGGCAGTGACAGGGTCGTGCAAAGAACGGTCCTGGCCTGGATATTGTGGAGAAACTTTTGACGAAAAATATAAAAATTTTCGAAAAATCGAAAAACGTAGGACATCGTCCAAAACGCGCACAAAACCAAAAATTTTTGAAAAATTCCGAATTCAAATTTTTTTTCGAAAATGTCGAAAATTTTACGTTTTCTATGCGTTTCATGCCATTTGCAGCCATTTTTAATTTTTTTAAAATTTTGAAGATTTTTGAAAATTTTCAAAGGGGTACCCCTTTGAGAAATTTCGAATTTTTCGAAAATTTTCGAAAAATCAAAAAACGTGGGAAATCGTCCAAAACGCGCACAAAACTAAGAATTTTTGAAAATTTCCAACTTTTAATTTTTTTTCGAATTTTCCGAAAATTTTTGGTTTTGTGCGCATTTCAGAAGGTTTGCAGCGTTTTTTGATTTTTCGAAAAATTTGAAATTTTTTTCTTCTAAATTTGACCTGGCACATCCCTATCAGGACTAGACTCCGTCGGACTGTCTGGTTCACACAGTCTCAGCCGTACTCAGTCTGTGAGGCAACCGGTATTTGCTGTACACGGTGTGTGATTCACCAGGTCTGTGCTTGACTCCGTCTCCGGTTAACAAGGTCTCTGCGTCACTCGTCCTGTGCCTCACCGGTCTCTGCTTGATGCGGTGTGTGCATCAGCCTGTACGTGCTTGACTCGGTCTCTGTCTCACCCGATCTCTGCTTCCCATTTTCTGTGACTCACCACGTCTTCGCCTCACTCTCTCTGTCTCACACCTCTCTGCTTGTTTCGGGATTGTGCCTCACCCGGTCTCTGCTGAACCAGGTCTTTGCACAGACGGCCTGGCATATGTCGGGTGATACAGAGAACGTATCTTGCAGAGAGCGAGTCTTGTGGACACCGCGTCCGACAGAGAAAGGGATCGGCAGTGACAGGGTCGTGCAAAGAACGGTCCTGGCCTGGATATTGTGGAGAGACTTTTGACGAAAAATATAAAATTTTTCGAAAAATCGAAAAACGTAGGACATCGTCCAAAACGCGCACAAAACCAAAAATTTTAGAAAAATTCCGAATTCAAATTTTTTTTCGAAAATGTCGAAAATTTTACGTTTTCTATGCGTTTCATGCCATTTGCAGCCATTTTTAATTTTTTTAAAATTTTGAAGATTTTTGAAAATTTTCAAAGGGGTACCCCTTTGAGAATTTTCGATTTTTTCGAAAATTTTCGAAAAATCAAAAAACGTGGGAAATCGTCCAAAACGCGCACAAAACTAAGAATTTTTGAAAATTTCCAACTTTTAATTTTTTTTCGAATTTTCCGAAAATTTTTGGTTTTGTGCGCATTTCAGAAGGTTTGCAGCGTTTTTTGATTTTTCGAAAAATTTGAAATTTTTTACTTCTAAATTTGACCTGGCACATCCCTATCAGGACTAGACTCCGTCGGACTGTCTGGTTCACACAGTCTCAGCCGTACTCAGTCTGTGAGGCAACCGGTATCTGCTGTACACGGTGTGTGATTCACCAGGTCTGTGCTTGACTCCGTCTCTGGTTAACAAGGTCTCTGCGTCACTCGTCCTGTGCCTCACCGGTCTCTGCTTGATGCGGTGTGTGCATCAGCCTGTACGTGCTTGACTCGGTCTCTGCCTCACCCGATCTCTGCTTCCCATTTTCTGTGACTCACCACGTCTTCGCCTCACTCTCTCTGTCTCACACCTCTCTGCTTGTTTCGGGATTGTGCCTCACCCGGTCTCTGCTGAACCAGGTCTTTGCACAGACGGCCTGGCATATGTCGGGTGCTACAGAGAACGTATCTTGCAGAGAGCGAGTCTTGTGGACACCGCGTCCGACAGAGAAAGGGATCGGCAGTGACAGGGTCGTTCAAAGAACGGTCCTGGCCTGGATATTGTGGAGAAACTTTTGACGAAAAATATAAAAATTTTCGAAAAATCGGAAAACGTAGGACATCGTCCAAAACGCGCACAAAACCAAAAATTTTTGAAAAATTCCGAATTCAAATTTTTTTTCGAAAATGTCGAAAATTTTACGTTTTCTATGCGTTTCATGCCATTTGCAGCCATTTTTAATTTTTTTAAAATTTTGAAGATTTTTGAAAATTTTCAAAGGGGTACCCCTTTGAGAAATTTCGATTTTTTCGAAAATTTTCGAAAAATCAAAAAACGTGGGAAATCGTCCAAAACGCGCACAAAACTAAGAATTTTTGAAAATTTCCAACTTTTAATTTTTTTTCGAATTTTCCGAAAATTTTTGGTTTTGTGCGCATTTCAGAAGGTTTGCAGCGTTTTTTGATTTTTCGAAAAATTTGAAATTTTTTTCTTCTAAATTTGACCTGGCACATCCCTATCAGGACTAGACTCCGTCGGACTGTCTGGTTCACACAGTCTCAGCCGTACTCAGTCTGTGAGGCAACCGGTATCTGCTGTACACGGTGTGTGATTCACCAGGTCTGTGCTTGACTCCGTCTCTGGTTAACAAGGTCTCTGCGTCACTCGTCCTGTGCCTCACCGGTCTCTGCTTGATGCGGTGTGTGCATCAGCCTGTACGTGCTTGACTCGGTCTCTGCCTCACCCGATCTCTGCTTCCCATTTTCTGTGACTCACCACGTCTTCGCCTCACTCTCTCTGTCTCACACCTCTCTGCTTGTTTCGGGATTGTGCCTCACCCGGTCTCTGCTGAACCAGGTCTTTGCACAGACGGCCTGGCATATGTCGGGTGATACAGAGAACGTATCTTGCAGAGAGCGAGTCTTGTGGACACCGCGTCCGACAGAGAAAGGGATCGGCAGTGACAGGGTCGTGCAAAGAACGGTCGTGGCCTTTATATTGTGGAGAAACTTTTGACGAAAAAAATAAAAATTTTCGAAAAATCGAAAAACGTAGGACATCGTCCAAAACGCGCACAAAACCAAAAATTTTTGAAAAATTCCGAATTCAAATTTTTTTTCGAAAATGTCGAAAATTTTACGTTTTCTATGCGTTTCATGCCATTTGCAGCCATTTTTAATTTTTTTAAAATTTTGAAGATTTTTGAAAATTTTCAAAGGGGTACCCCTTTGAGAAATTTCGATTTTTTCGAAAATTTTCGAAAAATCAAAAAACGTGGGAAATCGTCCAAAACGCGCACAAAACTAAGAATTTTTGAAAATTTCCAACTTTTAATTTTTTTTCGAATTTTCCGAAAATTTTTGGTTTTGTGCGCATTTCAGAAGGTTTGCAGCGTTTTTTGATTTTTCGAAAAATTTGAAATTTTTTTCTTCTAAATTTGACCTGGCACATCCCTATCAGGACTAGACTCCGTCGGACTGTCTGGTTCACACAGTCTCAGCCGTACTCAGTCTGTGAGGCAACCGGTATCTGCTGTACACGGTGTGTGATTCACCAGGTCTGTGCTTGACTCCGTCTCTGGTTAACAAGGTCTCTGCGTCACTCGTCCTGTGCCTCACCGGTCTCTGCTTGATGCGGTGTGTGCATCAGCCTGTACGTGCTTGACTCGGTCTCTGCCTCACCCGATCTCTGCTTCCCATTTTCTGTGACTCACCACGTCTTCGCCTCACTCTCTCTGTCTCACACCTCTCTGCTTGTTTCGGGATTGTGCCTCACCCGGTCTCTGCTGAACCAGGTCTTTGCACAGACGGCCTGGCATATGTCGGGTGATACAGAGAACGTATCTTGCAGAGAGCGAGTCTTGTGGACACCGCGTCCGACAGAGAAAGGGATCGGCAGTGACAGGGTCGTGCAAAGAACGGTCCTGGCCTGGATATTGTGGAGAAACTTTTGACGAAAAATATAAAAATTTTCGAAAAATCGAAAAACGTAGGACATCGTCCAAAACGCGCACAAAACCAAAAATTTTTGAAAAATTCCGAATTCAAATTTTTTTCGAAAATGTCGAAAATTTTACGTTTTCTATGCGTTTCATGCCATTTGCAGCCATTTTTAATTTTTTTTAAAATTTTGAAGATTTTTGAAAATTTTCAAAGGGGTACCCCTTTGAGAAATTTCGAATTTTTCGAAAATTTTCGAAAAATCAAAAAACGTGGGAAATCGTCCAAAACGCGCACAAAACTAAGAATTTTTGAAAATTTCCAACTTTTAATTTTTTTTCGAATTTTCCGAAAATTTTTGGTTTTGTGCGCATTTCAGAAGGTTTGCAGCGTTTTTTGATTTTTCGAAAAATTTGAAATTTTTTTCTTCTAAATTTGACCTGGCACATCCCTATCAGGACTAGACTCCGTCGGACTGTCTGGTTCACACAGTCTCAGCCGTACTCAGTCTGTGAGGCAACCGGTATCTGCTGTACACGGTGTGTGATTCACCAGGTCTGTGCTTGACTCCGTCTCTGGTTAACAAGGTCTCTGCGTCACTCGTCCTGTGCCTCACCGGTCTCTGCTTGATGCGGTGTGTGCATCAGCCTGTACGTGCTTGACTCGGTCTCTGCCTCACCCGATCTCTGCTTCCCATTTTCTGTGACTCACCACGTCTTCGCCTCACTCTCTCTGTCTCACACCTCTCTGCTTGGTTCGGGATTGTGCCTCACCCGGTCTCTGCTGAACCAGGTCTTTGCACAGACGGCCTGGCATATGTCGGGTGATACAGAGAACGTATCTTGCAGAGAGCGAGTCTTGTGGACACCGCGTCCGACAGAGAAAGGGATCGGCAGTGACAGGGTCGTGCAAAGAACGGTCCTGGCCTGGATGTTGTGGAGAAACTTTTGACGAAAAATATAAAAATTTTCGAAAAATCGAAAAACGTAGGACATCGTCCAAAACGCGCACAAAACCAAAAATTTTTGAAAAATTCCGAATTCAAATTTTTTTTCGAAAATGTCGAAAATTTTACGTTTTCTATGCGTTTCATGCCATTTGCAGCCTTTTTTAATTTTTTTAAAATTTTGAAGATTTTTGAAAATTTTCAAAGGGGTACCCCTTTGAGAAATTTCGAATTTTTCGAAAATTTTCGAAAAATCAAAAAACGTGGGAAATCGTCCAAAACGCGCACAAAACTAAGAATTTTTGAAAATTTCCAACTTTTAATTTTTTTTCGAATTTTCCGAAAATTTTTGGTTTTGTGCGCATTTCAGAAGGTTTGCAGCGTTTTTTGATTTTTCGAAAAATTTGAAATTTTTTTCTTCTAAATTTGACCTGGCACATCCCTATCAGGACTAGACTCCGTCGGACTGTCTGGTTCACACAGTCTCAGCCGTACTCAGTCTGTGAGGCAACCGGTATCTGCTGTACACGGTGTGTGATTCACCAGGTCTGTGCTTGACTCCGTCTCTGGTTAACAAGGTCTCTGCGTCACTCGTCCTGTGCCTCACCGGTCTCTGCTTGATGCGGTGTGTGCATCAGCCTGTACGTGCTTGACTCGGTCTCTGCCTCACCCGATCTCTGCTTCCCATTTTCTGTGACTCACCACGTCTTCGCCTCACTCTCTCTGTCTCACACCTCTCTGCTTGGTTCGGGATTGTGCCTCACCCGGTCTCTGCTGAACCAGGTCTTTGCACAGACGGCCTGGCATATGTCGGGTGCTACAGAGAACGTATCTTGCAGAGAGCGAGTCTTGTGGACACCGCGTCCGACAGAGAAAGGGATCGGCAGTGACAGGGTCGTTCAAAGAACGGTCCTGGCCTGGATATTGTGGAGAAACTTTTGACGAAAAATATAAAAATTTTCGAAAAATCGAAAAACGTAGGACATCGTCCAAAACGCGCACAAAACCAAAAATTTTTGAAAAATTCCGAATTCAAATTTTTTTTCGAAAATGTCGAAAATTTTACGTTTTCTATGCGTTTCATGCCATTTGCAGCCATTTTTAATTTTTTTAAAATTTTGAAGATTTTTGAAAATTTTCAAAGGGGTACCCCTTTGAGAAATTTCGATTTTTTCGAAAATTTTCGAAAAATCAAAAAACGTGGGAAATCGTCCAAAACGCGCACAAAACTAAGAATTTTTTAAAATTTCCAACTTTTAATTTTTTTTCGAATTTTCCGAAAATTTTTGGTTTTGTGCGCATTTCAGAAGGTTTGCAGCGTTTTTTGATTTTTCGAAAAATTTGAAATTTTTTTCTTCTAAATTTGACCTGGCACATCCCTATCAGGACTAGACTCCGTCGGACTGTCTGGTTCACACAGTCTCAGCCGTACTCAGTCTGTGAGGCAACCGGTATCTGCTGTACACGGTGTGTGATTCACCAGGTCTGTGCTTGACTCCGTCTCTGGTTAACAAGGTCTCTGCGTCACTCGTCCTGTGCCTCACCGGTCTCTGCTTGATGCGGTGTGTGCATCAGCCTGTACGTGCTTGACTCGGTCTCTGCCTCACCCGATCTCTGCTTCCCATTTTCTGTGACTCACCACGTCTTCGCCTCACTCTCTCTGTCTCACACCTCTCTGCTTGGTTCGGGATTGTGCCTCACCCGGTCTCTGCTGAACCAGGTCTTTGAACAGACGGCCTGGCATATGTCGGGTGCTACAGAGAACGTATCTTGCAGAGAGCGAGTCTTGTGGACACCGCGTCCGACAGAGAAAGGGATCGGCAGTGACAGGGTCGTTCAAAGAACGGTCCTGGCTTGGATATTGTGGAGAAACTTTTGACGAAAAATATAAAAATTTTCGAAAAATCGAAAAACGTAGGACATCGTCCAAAACGCGCACAAAACCAAAAATTTTTGAAAAATTCCGAATTCAAATTTTTTTTCGAAAATGTCGAAAATTTTACGTTTTCTATGCGTTTCATGCCATTTGCAGCCATTTTTAATTTTTTTAAAATTTTGAAGATTTTTGAAAATTTTCAAAGGGGTACCCCTTTGAGAAATTTCGATTTTTTCGAAAATTTTCGAAAAATCAAAAAACGTGGGAAATCGTCCAAAACGCGCACAAAACTAAGAATTTTTGAAAATTTCCAACTTTTAATTTTTTTTCGAATTTTCCGAAAATTTTTGGTTTTGTGCGCATTTCAGAAGGTTTGCAGCGTTTTTTGATTTTTCGAAAAATTTGAAATTTTTTTCTTCTAAATTTGACCTGGTACATCCCTATCAGGACTAGACTCCGTCGGACTGTCTAGTTCACACAGTCTCAGCCGTACTCAGTCTGTGAGGCAACCGGTATCTGCTGTACACGGTGTGTGATTCACCAGGTCTGTGCTTGACTCCGTCTCTGGTTAACAAGGTCTCTGCGTCACTCGTCCTGTGCCTCACCGGTCTCTGCTTGATGCGGTGTGTGCATCAGCCTGTACGTGCTTGACTCGGTCTCTGCCTCACCCGATCTCTGCTTCCCATTTTCTGTGACTCACCACGTCTTCGCCTCACTCTCTCTGTCTCACACCTCTCTGCTTGGTTCGGGATTGTGCCTCACCCGGTCTCTGCTGAACCAGGTCTTTGCACAGACGGCCTGGCATATGTCGGGTGCTACAGAGAACGTATCTTGCAGAGAGCGAGTCTTGTGGACACCGCGTCCGACAGAGAAAGGGATCGGCAGTGACAGGGTCGTTCAAAGAACGGTCCTGGCCTGGATATTGTGGAGAAACTTTTGACGCAAAATATAAAAATTTTCGAAAAATCGAAAAACGTAGGACATCGTCCAAAACGCGCACAAAACCAAAAATTTTTGAAAAATTCCGAATTCAAATTTTTTTTCGAAAATGTCGAAAATTTTACGTTTTCTATGCGTTTCATGCCATTTGCAGCCATTTTTAATTTTTTTAAAATTTTGAAGATTTTTGAAAATTTTCAAAGGGGTACCCCTTTGAGAAATTTCGATTTTTTCGAAAATTTTCGAAAAATCAAAAAACGTGGGAAATCGTCCAAAACGCGCACAAAACTAAGAATTTTTGAAAATTTCCAACTTTTAATTTTTTTCGAATTTTCCGAAAATTTTTGGTTTTGTGCGCATTTCAGAAGGTTTGCAGCGTTTTTTGATTTTTCGAAAAATTTGAAATTTTTTTCTTCTAAATTTGACCTGGCACATCCCTATCAGGACTAGACTCCGTCGGACTGTCTGGTTCACACAGTCTCAGCCGGACTCAGTCTGTGAGGCAACCGGTATCTGCTGTACACGGTGTGTGATTCACCAGGTCTGTGCTTGACTCCGTCTCTGGTTAACAAGGTCTCTGCGTCACTCGTCCTGTGCCTCACCGGTCTCTGCTTGATGCGGTGTGTGCATCAGCCTGTACGTGCTTGACTCGGTCTCTGCCTCACCCGATCTCTGCTTCCCATTTTCTGTGACTCACCACGTCTTCGCCTCACTCTCTCTGTCTCACACCTCTCTGCTTGTTTCGGGATTGTGCCTCACCCGGTCTCTGCTGAACCAGGTCTTTGCACAGACGGCCTGGCATATGTCGGGTGATACAGAGAACGTATCTTGCAGAGAGCGAGTCTTGTGGACACCGCGTCCGACAGAGAAAGGGATCGGCAGTGACAGGGTCGTGCAAAGAACGGTCATGGCCTGGATATTGTGGAGAAACTTTTGACGAAAAATTTAAAAATTTTCGAAAAATCGAAAAACGTAGGACATCGTCCAAAACGCGCACAAAACCAAAAATTTTTGAAAAATTCCGAATTCAAATTTTTTTTCGAAAATGTCGAAAATTTTACGTTTTCTATGCGTTTCATGCCATTTGCAGCCATTTTTAATTTTTTTAAAATTTTGAAGATTTTTGAAAATTTTCAAAGGGGTACCCCTTTGAGAAATTTCGATTTTTTCGAAAATTTTCGAAAAATCAAAAAACGTGGGAAATCGTCCAAAACGCGCACAAAACTAAGAATTTTTGAAAATTTCCAACTTTTAATTTTTTTCGAATTTTCCGAAAATTTTTGGTTTTGTGCGCATTTCAGAAGGTTTGCAGCGTTTTTTGATTTTTCGAAAAATTTGAAATTTTTTTCTTCTAAATTTGACCTGGCACATCCCTATCAGGACTAGACTCCGTCGGACTGTCTGGTTCACACAGTCTCAGCCGGACTCAGTCTGTGAGGCAACCGGTATCTGCTGTACACGGTGTGTGATTCACCAGGTCTGTGCTTGACTCCGTCTCTGGTTAACAAGGTCTCTGCGTCACTAGTCCTGTGCCTCACCGGTCTCTGCTTGATGCGGTGTGTGCATCAGCCTGTACGTGCTTGACTCGGTCTCTGTCTCACCCGATCTCTGCTTCCCATTTTCTGTGACTCACCACGTCTTCGCCTCACTCTCTCTGTCTCACACCTCTCTGCTTGTTTCGGGATTGTGCCTCACCCGGTCTCTGCTGAACCAGGTCTTTGCACAGACGGCCTGGCATATGTCGGGTGATACAGAGAACGTATCTTGCAGAGAGCGAGTCTTGCGGACACCGCGTCCGGCAGAGAAAGGGATCGGCAGTGACAGGGTCGTGCAAAGAACGGTCCTGGCCTGGATATTGTGGAGAAACTTTTGACGAAAAATATAAAAAATTTCGAAAAATCGAAAAACGTAGGACATCGTCCAAAACGCGCACAAAACCAAAAATTTTTGAAAAATTCCGAATTCAAATTTTTTTTCGAAAATGTCGAAAATTTTACGTTTTCTATGCGTTTCATGCCATTTGCAGCCATTTTTAATTTTTTTAAAATTTTGAAGATTTTTGAAAATTTTCAAAGGGGTACCCCTTTGAGAAATTTCGATTTTTTCGAAAATTTTCGAAAAATCAAAAAACGTGGGAAATCGTCCAAAACGCGCACAAAACTAAGAATTTTTGAAAATTTCCAACTTTTAATTTTTTTTCGAATTTTCCGAAAATTTTTGGTTTTGTGCGCATTTCAGAAGGTTTGCAGCGTTTTTTGATTTTTCGAAAAATTTGAAATTTTTTTCTTCTAAATTTGACCTGGCACATCCCTATCAGGACTAGACTTCGTCGGACTGTCTGGTTCACACAGTCTCAGCCGTACTCAGTCTGTGAGGCAACCGGTATCTGCTGTACACGGTGTGTGATTCACCAGGTCTGTGCTTGACTCCGTCTCTGGTTAACAAGGTCTCTGCGTCACTCGTCCTGTGCCTCACCGGTCTCTGCTTGATGCGGTGTGTGCATCAGCCTGTACGTGCTTGACTCGGTCTCTGCCTCACCCGATCTCTGCTTCCCATTTTCTGTGACTCACCACGTCTTCGCCTCACTCTCTCTGTCTCACACCTCTCTGCTTGTTTCGGGATTGTGCCTCACCCGGTCTCTGCTGAACCAGGTCTTTGCACAGACGGCCTGGCATATGTCGGGTGATACAGAGAACGTATCTTGCAGAGAGCGAGTCTTGTGGACACCGCGTCCGACAGAGAAAGGGATCGGCAGTGACAGGGTCGTGCAAAGAACGGTCCTGGCCTGGATATTGTGGAGAAACTTTTGACGAAAAATATAAAAATTTTCGAAAAATCGAAAAACGTAGGACATCGTCCAAAACGCGCACAAAACCAAAAATTTTTGAAAAATTCCGAATTCAAATTTTTTTTCGAAAATGTCGAAAATTTTACGTTTTCTATGCGTTTCATGCCATTTGCAGCCATTTTTAATTTTTTTAAAATTTTGAAGATTTTTGAAAATTTTCAAAGGGGTACCCCTTTGAGAAATTTCGATTTTTTCGAAAATTTTCGAAAAATCAAAAAACGTGGGAAATCGTCCAAAACGCGCACAAAACTAAGAATTTTTGAAAATTTCCAACTTTTAATTTTTTTTCGAATTTTCCGAAAATTTTTGGTTTTGTGCGCATTTCAGAAGGTTTGCAGCGTTTTTTGATTTTTCGAAAAATTTGAAATTTTTTTCTTCTAAATTTGACCTGGTACATCCCTATCAGGACTAGACTCCGTCGGACTGTCTAGTTCACACAGTCTCAGCCGTACTCAGTCTGTGAGGCAACCGGTATCTGCTGTACACGGTGTGTGATTCACCAGGTCTGTGCTTGACTCCGTCTCTGGTTAACAAGGTCTCTGCGTCACTCGTCCTGTGCCTCACCGGTCTCTGCTTGATGCGGTGTGTGCATCAGCCTGTACGTGCTTGACTCGGTCTCTGCCTCACCCGATCTCTGCTTCCCATTTTCTGTGACTCACCACGTCTTCGCCTCACTCTCTCTGTCTCACACCTCTCTGCTTGGTTCGGGATTGTGCCTCACCCGGTCTCTGCTGAACCAGGTCTTTGCACAGACGGCCTGGCATATGTCGGGTGCTACAGAGAACGTATCTTGCAGAGAGCGAGTCTTGTGGACACCGCGTCCGACAGAGAAAGGGATCGGCAGTGACAGGGTCGTTCAAAGAACGGTCCTGGCCTGGATATTGTGGAGAAACTTTTGACGCAAAATATAAAAATTTTCGAAAAATCGAAAAACGTAGGACATCGTCCAAAACGCGCACAAAACCAAAAATTTTTGAAAAATTCCGAATTCAAATTTTTTTTCGAAAATGTCGAAAATTTTACGTTTTCTATGCGTTTCATGCCATTTGCAGCCATTTTTAATTTTTTTAAAATTTTGAAGATTTTTGAAAATTTTCAAAGGGGTACCCCTTTGAGAAATTTCGATTTTTTCGAAAATTTTCGAAAAATCAAAAAACGTGGGAAATCGTCCAAAACGCGCACAAAACTAAGAATTTTTGAAAATTTCCAACTTTTAATTTTTTTCGAATTTTCCGAAAATTTTTGGTTTTGTGCGCATTTCAGAAGGTTTGCAGCGTTTTTTGATTTTTCGAAAAATTTGAAATTTTTTTCTTCTAAATTTGACCTGGCACATCCCTATCAGGACTAGACTCCGTCGGACTGTCTGGTTCACACAGTCTCAGCCGGACTCAGTCTGTGAGGCAACCGGTATCTGCTGTACACGGTGTGTGATTCACCAGGTCTGTGCTTGACTCCGTCTCTGGTTAACAAGGTCTCTGCGTCACTCGTCCTGTGCCTCACCGGTCTCTGCTTGATGCGGTGTGTGCATCAGCCTGTACGTGCTTGACTCGGTCTCTGCCTCACCCGATCTCTGCTTCCCATTTTCTGTGACTCACCACGTCTTCGCCTCACTCTCTCTGTCTCACACCTCTCTGCTTGTTTCGGGATTGTGCCTCACCCGGTCTCTGCTGAACCAGGTCTTTGCACAGACGGCCTGGCATATGTCGGGTGATACAGAGAACGTATCTTGCAGAGAGCGAGTCTTGTGGACACCGCGTCCGACAGAGAAAGGGATCGGCAGTGACAGGGTCGTGCAAAGAACGGTCATGGCCTGGATATTGTGGAGAAACTTTTGACGAAAAATTTAAAAATTTTCGAAAAATCGAAAAACGTAGGACATCGTCCAAAACGCGCACAAAACCAAAAATTTTTGAAAAATTCCGAATTCAAATTTTTTTTCGAAAATGTCGAAAATTTTACGTTTTCTATGCGTTTCATGCCATTTGCAGCCATTTTTAATTTTTTTAAAATTTTGAAGATTTTTGAAAATTTTCAAAGGGGTACCCCTTTGAGAAATTTCGATTTTTTCGAAAATTTTCGAAAAATCAAAAAACGTGGGAAATCGTCCAAAACGCGCACAAAACTAAGAATTTTTGAAAATTTCCAACTTTTAATTTTTTTCGAATTTTCCGAAAATTTTTGGTTTTGTGCGCATTTCAGAAGGTTTGCAGCGTTTTTTGATTTTTCGAAAAATTTGAAATTTTTTTCTTCTAAATTTGACCTGGCACATCCCTATCAGGACTAGACTCCGTCGGACTGTCTGGTTCACACAGTCTCAGCCGGACTCAGTCTGTGAGGCAACCGGTATCTGCTGTACACGGTGTGTGATTCACCAGGTCTGTGCTTGACTCCGTCTCTGGTTAACAAGGTCTCTGCGTCACTAGTCCTGTGCCTCACCGGTCTCTGCTTGATGCGGTGTGTGCATCAGCCTGTACGTGCTTGACTCGGTCTCTGTCTCACCCGATCTCTGCTTCCCATTTTCTGTGACTCACCACGTCTTCGCCTCACTCTCTCTGTCTCACACCTCTCTGCTTGTTTCGGGATTGTGCCTCACCCGGTCTCTGCTGAACCAGGTCTTTGCACAGACGGCCTGGCATATGTCGGGTGATACAGAGAACGTATCTTGCAGAGAGCGAGTCTTGCGGACACCGCGTCCGGCAGAGAAAGGGATCGGCAGTGACAGGGTCGTGCAAAGAACGGTCCTGGCCTGGATATTGTGGAGAAACTTTTGACGAAAAATATAAAAAATTTCGAAAAATCGAAAAACGTAGGACATCGTCCAAAACGCGCACAAAACCAAAAATTTTTGAAAAATTCCGAATTCAAATTTTTTTTCGAAAATGTCGAAAATTTTACGTTTTCTATGCGTTTCATGCCATTTGCAGCCATTTTTAATTTTTTTAAAATTTTGAAGATTTTTGAAAATTTTCAAAGGGGTACCCCTTTGAGAAATTTCGATTTTTTCGAAAATTTTCGAAAAATCAAAAAACGTGGGAAATCGTCCAAAACGCGCACAAAACTAAGAATTTTTGAAAATTTCCAACTTTTAATTTTTTTTCGAATTTTCCGAAAATTTTTGGTTTTGTGCGCATTTCAGAAGGTTTGCAGCGTTTTTTGATTTTTCGAAAAATTTGAAATTTTTTTCTTCTAAATTTGACCTGGCACATCCCTATCAGGACTAGACTTCGTCGGACTGTCTGGTTCACACAGTCTCAGCCGTACTCAGTCTGTGAGGCAACCGGTATCTGCTGTACACGGTGTGTGATTCACCAGGTCTGTGCTTGACTCCGTCTCTGGTTAACAAGGTCTCTGCGTCACTCGTCCTGTGCCTCACCGGTCTCTGCTTGATGCGGTGTGTGCATCAGCCTGTACGTGCTTGACTCGGTCTCTGCCTCACCCGATCTCTGCTTCCCATTTTCTGTGACTCACCACGTCTTCGCCTCACTCTCTCTGTCTCACACCTCTCTGCTTGTTTCGGGATTGTGCCTCACCCGGTCTCTGCTGAACCAGGTCTTTGCACAGACGGCCTGGCATATGTCGGGTGATACAGAGAACGTATCTTGCAGAGAGCGAGTCTTGTGGACACCGCGTCCGACAGAGAAAGGGATCGGCAGTGACAGGGTCGTGCAAAGAACGGTCCTGGCCTGGATATTGTGGAGAAACTTTTGACGAAAAATATAAAAATTTTCGAAAAATCGAAAAACGTAGGACATCGTCCAAAACGCGCACAAAACCAAAAATTTTTGAAAAATTCCGAATTCAAATTTTTTTTCGAAAATGTCGAAAATTTTACGTTTTCTATGCGTTTCATGCCATTTGCAGCCATTTTTAATTTTTTTAAAATTTTGAAGATTTTTGAAAATTTTCAAAGGGGTACCCCTTTGAGAAATTTCGATTTTTTCGAAAATTTTCGAAAAATCAAAAAACGTGGGAAATCGTCCAAAACGCGCACAAAACTAAGAATTTTTGAAAATTTCCAACTTTTAATTTTTTTTCGAATTTTCCGAAAATTTTTGGTTTTGTGCGCATTTCAGAAGGTTTGCAGCGTTTTTTGATTTTTCGAAAAATTTGAAATTTTTTTCTTCTAAATTTGACCTGGCACATCCCTATCAGGACTAGACTCCGTCGGACTGTCTGGTTCACACATTCTCAGCCGTACTCAGTCTGTGAGGCAACCGGTATCTGCTGTACACGGTGTGTGATTCACCAGGTCTGTGCTTGACTCCGTCTCCGGTTAACAAGGTCTCTGCGTCACTCGTCCTGTGCCTCACCGGTCTCTGCTTGATGCGGTGTGTGCATCAGCCTGTACGTGCTTGACTCGGTCTCTGCCTCACCCGATCTCTGCTTCCCATTTTCTGTGACTCACCACGTCTTCGCCTCACTCTCTCTGTCTCACACCTCTCTGCTTGGTTCGGGATTGTGCCTCACCCGGTCTCTGCTGAACCAGGTCTTTGCACAGACGGCCTGGCATATGTCGGGTGCTACAGAGAACGTATCTTGCAGAGAGCGAGTCTTGTGGACACCGCGTCCGACAGAGAAAGGGATCGGCAGTGACAGGGTCGTGCAAAGAACGGTCCTGGCCTGGATATTGTGGAGAAACTTTTGACGAAAAATATAAAATTTTTCGAAAAATCGAAAAACGTAGGACATCGTCCAAAACGCGCACAAAACCAAAAATTTTTGAAAAATTCCGAATTCAAATTTTTTTTCGAAAATGTCGAAAATTTTACGTTTTCTATGCGTTTCATGCCATTTGCAGCCATTTTTAATTTTTTTAAAATTTTGAAGATTTTTGAAAATTTTCAAAGGGGTACCCCTTTGAGAAATTTCGATTTTTTCGAAAATTTTCGAAAAATCAAAAAACGTGGGAAATCGTCCAAAACGCGCACAAAACTAAGAATTTTTGAAAATTTCCAACTTTTAATTTTTTTTCGAATTTTCCGAAAACTTTTGGTTTTGTGCGCATTTCAGAAGGTTTGCAGCGTTTTTTGATTTTTCGAAAAATTTGAAATTTTTTTCTTCTAAATTTGACCTGGCACATCCCTATCAGGACTAGACTCCGTCGGACTGTCTGGTTCACACAGTCTTAGCCGTACTCAGTCTGTGAGGCAACCGGTATCTGCTGTACACGGTGTGTGATTCACCAGGTCTGTGCTTGACTCCGTCTCTGGTTAACAAGGTCTCTGCGTCACTCGTCCTGTGCCTCACCGGTCTCTGCTTGATGCGGTGTGTGCATCAGCCTGTACGTGCTTGACTCGGTCTCTGTCTCACCCGATCTCTGCTTCCCATTTTCTGTGACTCACCACGTCTTCGCCTCACTCTCTCTGTCTCACACCTCTCTGCTTGTTTCGGGATTGTGCCTCACCCGGTCTCTGCTGAACCAGGTCTTTGCACAGACGGCCTGGCATATGTCGGGTGATACAGAGAACGTATCTTGCAGAGAGCGAGTCTTGTGGACACCGCGTCCGACAGAGAAAGGGATCGGCAGTGACAGGGTCGTGCAAAGAACGGTCCTGGCCTGGATATTGTGGAGAAACTTTTGACGAAAAATATAAAATTTTTCGAAAAATCGAAAAACGTAGGACATCGTCCAAAACGCGCACAAAACCAAAAATTTTAGAAAAATTCCGAATTCAAATTTTTTTTCGAAAATGTCGAAAATTTTACGTTTTCTATGCGTTTCATGCCATTTGCAGCCATTTTTAATTTTTTTAAAATTTTGAAGATTTTTGAAAATTTTCAAAGGGGTACCCCTTTGAGAAATTTCGATTTTTTCGAAAATTTTCGAAAAATCAAAAAACGTGGGAAATCGTCCAAAACGCGCACAAAACTAAGAATTTTTGAAAATTTCCAACTTTTAATTTTTTTCGAATTTTCCGAAAATTTTTGGTTTTGTGCGCATTTCAGAAGGTTTGCAGCGTTTTTTGATTTTTCGAAAAATTTGAAATTTTTTTCTTCTAAATTTGACCTGGCACATCCCTATCAGGACTAGACTCCGTCGGACTGTCTGGTTCACACAGTCTCAGCCGGACTCAGTCTGTGAGGCAACCGGTATCTGCTGTACACGGTGTGTGATTCACCAGGTCTGTGCTTGACTCCGTCTCTGGTTAACAAGGTCTCTGCGTCACTCGTCCTGTGCCTCACCGGTCTCTGCTTGATGCGGTGTGTGCATCAGCCTGTACGTGCTTGACTCGGTCTCTGTCTCACCCGATCTCTGCTTCCCATTTTCTGTGACTCACCACGTCTTCGCCTCACTCTCTCTGTCTCACACCTCTCTGCTTGTTTCGGGATTGTGCCTCACCCGGTCTCTGCTGAACCAGGTCTTTGCACAGACGGCCTGGCATATGTCGGGTGATACAGAGAACGTATCTTGCAGAGAGCGAGTCTTGTGGACACCGCGTCCGACAGAGAAAGGGATCGGCAGTGACAGGGTCGTGCAAAGAACGGTCCTGGCCTGGATATTGTGGAGAAACTTTTGACGAAAAATATAAAAATTTTCGAAAAATCGAAAAACGTAGGACATCGTCCAAAACGCGCACAAAACCAAAAATTTTAGAAAAATTCCGAATTCAAATTTTTTTTCGAAAATGTCGAAAATTTTACGTTTTCTATGCGTTTCATGCCATTTGCAGCCATTTTTAATTTTTTTAAAATTTTGAAGATTTTTGAAAATTTTCAAAGGGGTACCCCTTTGAGAAATTTCGATTTTTTCGAAAATTTTCGAAAAATCAAAAAACGTGGGAAATCGTCCAAAACGCGCACAAAACTAAGAATTTTTGAAAATTTCCAACTTTTAATTTTTTTTCGAATTTTCCGAAAATTTTTGGTTTTGTGCGCATTTCAGAAGGTTTGCAGCGTTTTTTGATTTTTCGAAAAATTTGAAATTTTTTTCTTCTAAATTTGACCTGGCACATCCCTATCAGGACTAGACTCCGTCGGACTGTCTGGTTCACACATTCTCAGCCGTACTCAGTCTGTGAGGCAACCGGTATCTGCTGTACACGGTGTGTGATTCACCAGGTCTGTGCTTGACTCCGTCTCCGGTTAACAAGGTCTCTGCGTCACTCGTCCTGTGCCTCACCGGTCTCTGCTTGATGCGGTGTGTGCATCAGCCTGTACGTGCTTGACTCGGTCTCTGCCTCACCCGATCTCTGCTTCCCATTTTCTGTGACTCACCACGTCTTCGCCTCACTCTCTCTGTCTCACACCTCTCTGCTTGTTTCGGGATTGTGCCTCACCCGGTCTCTGCTGAACCAGGTCTTTGCACAGACGGCCTGGCATATGTCGGGTGATACAGAGAACGTATCTTGCAGAGAGCGAGTCTTGTGGACACCGCGTCCGACAGAGAAAGGGATCGGCAGTGACAGGGTCGTGCAAAGAACGGTCCTGGCCTGGATATTGTGGAGAAACTTTTGACGAAAAATATAAAAATTTTCGAAAAATCGAAAAACGTAGGACATCGTCCAAAACGCGCACAAAACCAAAAATTTTTGAAAAATTCCGAATTCAAATTTTTTTTCGAAAATGTCGAAAATTTTACGTTTTCTATGCGTTTCATGCCATTTGCAGCCATTTTTAATTTTTTTAAAATTTTGAAGATTTTTGAAAATTTTCAAAGGGGTACCCCTTTGAGAAATTTCGATTTTTTCGAAAATTTTCGAAAAATCAAAAAACGTGGGAAATCGTCCAAAACGCGCACAAAACTAAGAATTTTTGAAAATTTCCAACTTTTAATTTTTTTTCGAATTTTCCGAAAATTTTTGGTTTTGTGCGCATTTCAGAAGGTTTGCAGCGTTTTTTGATTTTTCGAAAAATTTGAAATTTTTTTCTTCTAAATTTGACCTGGCACATCCCTATCAGGACTAGACTCCGTCGGACTGTCTGGTTCACACATTCTCAGCCGTACTCAGTCTGTGAGGCAACCGGTATCTGCTGTACACGGTGTGTGATTCACCAGGTCTGTGCTTGACTCCGTCTCCGGTTAACAAGGTCTCTGCGTCACTCGTCCTGTGCCTCACCGGTCTCTGCTTGATGCGGTGTGTGCATCAGCCTGTACGTGCTTGACTCGGTCTCTGCCTCACCCGATCTCTGCTTCCCATTTTCTGTGACTCACCACGTCTTCGCCTCACTCTCTCTGTCTCACACCTCTCTGCTTGGTTCGGGATTGTGCCTCACCCGGTCTCTGCTGAACCAGGTCTTTGCACAGACGGCCTGGCATATGTCGGGTGATACAGAGAACGTATCTTGCAGAGAGCGAGTCTTGTGGACACCGCGTCCGACAGAGAAAGGGATCGGCAGTGACAGGGTCGTTCAAAGAACGGTCCTGGCCTGGATATTGTGGAGAAACTTTTGACGCAAAATATAAAAATTTTCGAAAAATCGAAAAACGTAGGACATCGTCCAAAACGCGCACAAAACCAAAAATTTTTGAAAAATTCCGAATTCAAATTTTTTTTCGAAAATGTCGAAAATTTTACGTTTTCTATGCGTTTCATGCCATTTGCAGCCATTTTTAATTTTTTTAAAATTTTGAAGATTTTTGAAAATTTTCAAAGGGGTACCCCTTTGAGAAATTTCGATTTTTTCGAAAATTTTCGAAAAATCAAAAAACGTGGGAAATCGTCCAAAACGCGCACAAAACTAAGAATTTTTGAAAATTTCCAACTTTTAATTTTTTTCGAATTTTCCGAAAATTTTTGGTTTTGTGCGCATTTCAGAAGGTTTGCAGCGTTTTTTGATTTTTCGAAAAATTTGAAATTTTTTTCTTCTAAATTTGACCTGGCACATCCCTATCAGGACTAGACTCCGTCGGACTGTCTGGTTCACACAGTCTCAGCCGGACTCAGTCTGTGAGGCAACCGGTATCTGCTGTACACGGTGTGTGATTCACCAGGTCTGTGCTTGACTCCGTCTCTGGTTAACAAGGTCTCTGCGTCACTCGTCCTGTGCCTCACCGGTCTCTGCTTGATGCGGTGTGTGCATCAGCCTGTACGTGCTTGACTCGGTCTCTGCCTCACCCGATCTCTGCTTCCCATTTTCTGTGACTCACCACGTCTTCGCCTCACTCTCTCTGTCTCACACCTCTCTGCTTGTTTCGGGATTGTGCCTCACCCGGTCTCTGCTGAACCAGGTCTTTGCACAGACGGCCTGGCATATGTCGGGTGATACAGAGAACGTATCTTGCAGAGAGCGAGTCTTGTGGACACCGCGTCCGACAGAGAAAGGGATCGGCAGTGACAGGGTCGTGCAAAGAACGGTCCTGGCCTGGATATTGTGGAGAAACTTTTGACGAAAAATATAAAATTTTTCGAAAAATCGAAAAACGTAGGACATCGTCCAAAACGCGCACAAAACCAAAAATTTTAGAAAAATTCCGAATTCAAATTTTTTTTCGAAAATGTCGAAAATTTTACGTTTTCTATGCGTTTCATGCCATTTGCAGCCATTTTTAATTTTTTTAAAATTTTGAAGATTTTTGAAAATTTTCAAAGGGGTACCCCTTTGAGAAATTTCGATTTTTTCGAAAATTTTCGAAAAATCAAAAAACGTGGGAAATCGTCCAAAACGCGCACAAAACTAAGAATTTTTGAAAATTTCCAACTTTTAATTTTTTTCGAATTTTCCGAAAATTTTTGGTTTTGTGCGCATTTCAGAAGGTTTGCAGCGTTTTTTGATTTTTCGAAAAATTTGAAATTTTTTTCTTCTAAATTTGACCTGGCACATCCCTATCAGGACTAGACTCCGTCGGACTGTCTGGTTCACACAGTCTTAGCCGTACTCAGTCTGTGAGGCAACCGGTATCTGCTGTACACGGTGTGTGATTCACCAGGTCTGTGCTTGACTCCGTCTCTGGTTAACAAGGTCTCTGCGTCACTCGTCCTGTGCCTCCCCGGTCTCTGCTTGATGCGGTGTGTGCATCAGCCTGTACGTGCTTGACTCGGTCTCTGTCTCACCCGATCTCTGCTTCCCATTTTCTGTGACTCACCACGTCTTCGCCTCACTCTCTCTGTCTCACACCTCTCTGCTTGTTTCGGGATTGTGCCTCACCCGGTCTCTGCTGAACCAGGTCTTTGCACAGACGGCCTGGCATATGTCGGGTGATACAGAGAACGTATCTTGCAGAGAGCGAGTCTTGTGGACACCGCGTCCGACAGAGAAAGGGATCGGCAGTGACAGGGTCGTGCAAAGAACGGTCCTGGCCTGGATATTGTGGAGAAACTTTTGACGAAAAATATAAAATTTTTCGAAAAATCGAAAAACGTAGGACATCGTCCAAAACGCGCACAAAACCAAAAATTTTTGAAAAATTCCGAATTCAAATTTTTTTTCGAAAATGTCGAAAATTTTACGTTTTCTATGCGTTTCATGCCATTTGCAGCCATTTTTAATTTTTTTAAAATTTTGAAGATTTTTGAAAATTTTCAAAGGGGTACCCCTTTGAGAAATTTCGATTTTTTCGAAAATTTTCGAAAAATCAAAAAACGTGGGAAATCGTCCAAAACGCGCACAAAACTAAGAATTTTTGAAAATTTCCAACTTTTAATTTTTTTTCGAATTTTCCGAAAATTTTTGGTTTTGTGCGCATTTCAGAAGGTTTGCAGCGTTTTTTGATTTTTCGAAAAATTTGAAATTTTTTTCTTCTAAATTTGACCTGGCACATCCCTATCAGGACTAGACTCCGTCGGACTGTCTGGTTCACACAGTCTCAGCCGGACTCAGTCTGTGAGGCAACCGGTATCTGCTGTACACGGTGTGTGATTCACCAGGTCTGTGCTTGACTCCGTCTCTGGTTAACAAGGTCTCTGCGTCACTCGTCCTGTGCCTCACCGGTCTCTGCTTGATGCGGTGTGTGCATCAGCCTGTACGTGCTTGACTCGGTCTCTGCCTCACCCGATCTCTGCTTCCCATTTTCTGTGACTCACCACGTCTTCGCCTCACTCTCTCTGTCTCACACCTCTCTGCTTGTTTCGGGATTGTGCCTCACCCGGTCTCTGCTGAACCAGGTCTTTGCACAGACGGCCTGGCATATGTCGGGTGATACAGAGAACGTATCTTGCAGAGAGCGAGTCTTGTGGACACCGCGTCCGACAGAGAAAGGGATCGGCAGTGACAGGGTCGTGCAAAGAACGGTCCTGGCCTGGATATTGTGGAGAAACTTTTGACGAAAAATATAAAATTTTTCGAAAAATCGAAAAACGTAGGACATCGTCCAAAACGCGCACAAAACCAAAAATTTTTGAAAAATTCCGAATTCAAATTTTTTTTCGAAAATGTCGAAAATTTTACGTTTTCTATGCGTTTCATGCCATTTGCAGCCATTTTTAATTTTTTTAAAATTTTGAAGATTTTTGAAAATTTTCAAAGGGGTACCCCTTTGAGAAATTTCGATTTTTTCGAAAATTTTCGAAAAATCAAAAAACGTGGGAAATCGTCCAAAACGCGCACAAAACTAAGAATTTTTGAAAATTTCCAACTTTTAATTTTTTTTCGAATTTTCCGAAAATTTTTGGTTTTGTGCGCATTTCAGAAGGTTTGCAGCGTTTTTTGATTTTTCGAAAAATTTGAAATTTTTTTCTTCTAAATTTGACCTGGCACATCCCTATCAGGACTAGACTCCGTCGGACTGTCTGGTTCACACAGTCTCAGCCGGACTCAGTCTGTGAGGCAACCGGTATCTGCTGTACACGGTGTGTGATTCACCAGGTCTGTGCTTGACTCCGTCTCTGGTTAACAAGGTCTCTGCGTCACTCGTCCTGTGCCTCACCGGTCTCTGCTTGATGCGGTGTGTGCATCAGCCTGTACGTGCTTGACTCGGTCTCTGTCTCACCCGATCTCTGCTTCCCATTTTCTGTGACTCACCACGTCTTCGCCTCACTCTCTCTGTCTCACACCTCTCTGCTTGTTTCGGGATTGTGCCTCACCCGGTCTCTGCTGAACCAGGTCTTTGCACAGACGGCCTGGCATATGTCGGGTGATACAGAGAACGTATCTTGCAGAGAGCGAGTCTTGTGGACACCGCGTCCGACAGAGAAAGGGATCGGCAGTGACAGGGTCGTGCAAAGAACGGTCCTGGCCTGGATATTGTGGAGAAACTTTTGACGAAAAATATAAAATTTTTCGAAAAATCGAAAAACGTAGGACATCGTCCAAAACGCGCACAAAACCAAAAATTTTTGAAAAATTCCGAATTCAAATTTTTTTTCGAAAATGTCGAAAATTTTACGTTTTCTATGCGTTTCATGCCATTTGCAGCCATTTTTAATTTTTTTAAAATTTTGAAGATTTTTGAAAATTTTCAAAGGGGTACCCCTTTGAGAAATTTCGATTTTTTCGAAAATTTTCGAAAAATCAAAAAACGTGGGAAATCGTCCAAAACGCGCACAAAACTAAGAATTTTTGAAAATTTCCAACTTTTAATTTTTTTTCGAATTTTCCGAAAATTTTTGGTTTTGTGCGCATTTCAGAAGGTTTGCAGCGTTTTTTGATTTTTCGAAAAATTTGAAATTTTTTTCTTCTAAATTTGACCTGGCACATCCCTATCAGGACTAGACTCCGTCGGACTGTCTGGTTCACACAGTCTCAGCCGTACTCAGTCTGTGAGGCAACCGGTATCTGCTGTACACGGTGTGTGATTCACCAGGTCTGTGCTTGACTCCGTCTCTGGTTAACAAGGTCTCTGCGTCACTCGTCCTGTGCCTCACCGGTCTCTGCTTGATGCGGTGTGTGCATCAGCCTGTACGTGCTTGACTCGGTCTCTGTCTCACCCGATCTCTGCTTCCCATTTTCTGTGACTCACCACGTCTTCGCCTCACTCTCTCTGTCTCACACCTCTCTGCTTGTTTCGGGATTGTGCCTCACCCGGTCTCTGCTGAACCAGGTCTTTGCACAGACGGCCTGGCATATGTCGGGTGATACAGAGAACGTATCTTGCAGAGAGCGAGTCTTGTGGACACCGCGTCCGACAGAGAAAGGGATCGGCAGTGACAGGGTCGTGCAAAGAACGGTCCTGGCCTGGATATTGTGGAGAAACTTTTGACGAAAAATATAAAATTTTTCGAAAAATCGAAAAACGTAGGACATCGTCCAAAACGCGCACAAAACCAAAAATTTTAGAAAAATTCCGAATTCAAATTTTTTTTCGAAAATGTCGAAAATTTTACGTTTTCTATGCGTTTCATGCCATTTGCAGCCATTTTTAATTTTTTTAAAATTTTGAAGATTTTTGAAAATTTTCAAAGGGGTACCCCTTTGAGAAATTTCGATTTTTTCGAAAATTTTCGAAAAATCAAAAAACGTGGGAAATCGTCCAAAACGCGCACAAAACTAAGAATTTTTGAAAATTTCCAACTTTTAATTTTTTTTCGAATTTTCCGAAAATTTTTGGTTTTGTGCGCATTTCAGAAGGTTTGCAGGGTTTTTTGATTTTTCGAAAAATTTGAAATTTTTTTCTTCTAAATTTGACCTGGCCCATCCCTATCAGGACTAGACTCCGTCGGGACTGTCTGGTTCACACAGTCTCAGCCGTACTCAGTCTGTGAGGCAACCGGTATCTGCTGTCGTGCAAAGACTGGTCGTGGCCCGGATATTGTGCTTTTCAGGCAATTTCCAGCATTTTTTTATTTTTCGAAAATTTTCAAAGGTCTCCTGAAGAGTTGCATGCTAGTCTCGGTGAATGCCACATCCTGTCTCTGCCCGACTCGGCCTCTGTCTCAACCAGTTGCTGCCTGCCTCGATCTCTGTACGAACCGTCCTCTGGTCTCTGCACGTCCCTGTCTGCCTCACGTGTTGTCTCCCGCACCAGGGCTTCACAGAGACGGCATGTCAGAGCAGTGTCAGAGAGAGACCTGTCCGTGCAGAGCCCGAGACAGGTACAGACCGCATTCGTCAGACACAGTACATCAGAAACAGTCCGAGAGAGACCGGCTCTGCAAGGCATCAGGTGGTGGAATTTTGAAAAAAATCAAAATTTTCAAAAAATAAAAATAAAAAAATGCTGCAAATTGTCCAAAAAACGCACAAAACCAATTTTTTTTGAAAAATTTCAATTTCAAATTTTTTTGAATATTTTCAAAAAATTTCCAGCATTTTTTGGTCAGGCAGACAGGGACATTCAGTGACCGTTTCGGGGTGAGACTGGTAAGGAAAAGAGGGTCCAACAGAGACTGGGTAGGGCAGAGACCGGTTGAGAGGAATTTAAAAAAAATATTCAAAATTTTAAAAATCTTCGAATTTTGAAAGTAGTTTCACAAGACAATACGAAAAGAACAATTCCAGTAGTGATCGGGTAACACAGAGAGCGACTGGAACGGACCGGGTCGGGCTGAGACCAGGCTGTTCACAGACCGTGTCGAGAAGAGACAGATGCGGGCAGGTATTGCTTCGGACAGAGAAGGGATCTGGGTGAGATCGATTCCAGCAGAGACCATGTGAGAGGAATTTGAAAATTTCTCCAAATATCAAAAAATGTTGGAAAATGTATAGAAAGCGCACAAAATTAAAAAAAATGATTTTTTTCCGGTGTTTCCTTTTTTAAGAAACTTATGAACTTTTTGCAAAATTTTAGAATTCTAAAATTAGTTCCACCAGACCAGCAAAATCCGGGTCCAGCAGGGACTGGGTGATGTATATTATGAAAAGAATTTCACAATATTAAAAAAATGCAAAAACGTTGTAAATTGTTTCAGAGGCGCACGAAACAAAAACAAAAATTTCAAATTCGAAAAATGTTTTTTCATTTTCAGTTCTTTTAATTTTTAAAGCATTTGCCAAAATTCCAAAAAAAAAAAATTACCGACTGAGGGGTTTATTCAAAATACAAAGTGGTATGTCTTTGGCTATTTATCTTATTTTATACTGCATATTAATTGTGTAATCAGACCAGCTTCAAAAGACTCTAAGTAAGATTGTATTCATTTCACCACGAGGCTTTGGAAATGAAACAATCTTGCCTGAAGCAGGTCTAATGGAAGTGGAGATGACTCAGTACTTTGTAGCATGATAAATTTGCAGGATGAAATTAAATCAGGGGAGTATTCAATTAGAATGTGGGGAAATGAAATCATAACTCAAACGGAACATAACGAGACTGCTCGTTACAAGATCTCATGTGCAGGTAAATGGGTTCACAACTCAATAAGGGTTTTTTTTTCTTAAAAATGGAATAAATACACTGTACTTTGTAACAAGTTGTACTTTATGACAGTGTAAGTTTCAATTAAATCCATACGACCACATCGACTGCAGTAATTTAAATGCTCCAGATAAATGACGAACGTGGATCCAATTGTATTCTGCCTTCTGTAGTCATAATGAATTAATCCATTATTTTAATATTCATAATATATAATAAAGTTCAGTAAATTTATCAACTACAAAGCACGCAAGTACGAAACATTCACATTCTACTCTCCAACCTTTGCCATAACATTCCAAATAATCCATACATAAACAAATACATTTCGTAATACAGTGAATTACTTACATCACGTTCTTGCCGTTCCCGCGTATAAAAAAACTGAACAAAATCTGATGTGAACTGGTAAATGTTCAGTGCAATCCATCCAACTTGGTCTGTATTGTTTCGATGTTTTTATAGAATTCGTACAGTTCTTCGTGCGTAAACGCGACTGTCGCGTTATCGCGAGCGCCTGCATTTGTCTTCAGTCCAAACTGAAACACTGCTTTTGGAATAACCTGTTTCGTTTGAGCATTCGAAGCAGTCTGAAGGCTGAGGGACCATCTGACTTCGTCAAGCTGAAAACAGTCCGTAATAAACGGCGGTTTACTTATGAACGGGATTTTTCTCTAACATTAAACTTGGAAAATACTAGAGTTTTGCAAAATCTTCTACTGCTTTTGGAATTTTAAAACATAAAATAACAATGCTTCACTAATATTAAGGAGATTAAATCAAGGAGATAATGTAGGACACATGCAGGAGACGAGAAATGTGAACAAAATTTTGGTTGGAAATCCTGTAGGGGAGAAACAATTCAGAAGGCCTAAGCGTAGATGGAAGGATAAAATTAAAATGGATCCCTCTACAGGGGGGTGCGCAGCTGATTCATCTGGTTGTTTATAGGTACTGGTGGCTTGCAGGCCCTTTAGAACACCTTTGGGTTCCGAATACGGTGGATTCTGGTTAGTTAGGATACATTGGGACTTAACACTTTGGCGAAGTTCCACGTAAAGAGTTAAAAAGGTTTGTTCTGTAAGATTTGTCTGAAATAAATGGCTGCCCCGATTAACCGACGTCCCAATTAACTGGAATCTACTGTAGTCTGTTCTCAAGGAGGACTCGACTCCATGCATTTACATCAGCAGTTCTCAACCTTTTGGTACTTGCGGCACACTTAGGATATTCTTCTTTTAATTTCCTTGTTTGTTACTTTTTTGGCACGTCAAGAAAGAGAGGAGCTATACCGCCACTCCCCCCAAGCGCCTTTACGGCACGCAGTGGGACAAACTTTACTTTACACTGCAATGCAATGGTGGATTTTCATGCTGTGACAAAATATGAAACATTGCCACTGTTTTATCTTCCAGAACATAATTACCTCACGTGGAAATAGCCTCAACATTAACAGTTATATGATTTCTAATTTGCATATTTAATTTCATTCATCTATTCAAAGCCTGAAGGTGAACTTGGCAAAAGCTTGTGGTACACTTGTTAAGAACCACTGATTTTTGTTAGTTAATATGATTACTATCAGCACGCCGTCATAATAAAGTTCTCTCGGGCTACTGGTAGGTGGAGTCAAGAAAACACAGGTTATATGGACGGAAGAAATTTAAATTTGACTGAACGCCACTAGATTCAACACAGATGGTGGTTGGTTTCATGTTGGGCCAGGGCTGGTATCCTGTGATCCAATCAGAAAGTTGGGCCTACTAGCACACAGCCATGAGCACGGGACCCTGACATGACACGGACTGATCTCCAGCCACGTCGATACCCAGAGGATGAGGGCAGAGATCGCTCTTGAAATGCTGGTCTTTTGCCCCTCGACCACTTGAAATGGCCACAACCCAAGAGAACTTTATGTGACTTTCTTGTACCTGAGACCGCTGTGGGTGCCCGTAAAATCTCATGTTTTACGAGGACTGTTCCTCCTAAATTTCTGCCAGAGTTTAAAATAGCTCATTTCTGACATTGTACTAACCTGTGCCGGAAACAAAGACCTCTGTCTCAGATGTTCCACAATTCCCTTTGCTGAATTTATCCAGACATTTACAAACGCTTCACATTTATCTTCGTTAAGCTCCAATGTATCTGACAGATATCTCTGCAGAACTGCTGGTTTAGTCATGTAATACGCAGCCTGGAATAAAATGAACACTCATAAGCTTCACAGTCAATTAGAAGCAAAAATTAAAGTACAATATTATGAAACAGGCAGTACCTGTTCTAGGATGAACGTGGTGGACTCAAGGAGCAGTTTCAGGTCCGACTTCTCTAAACCAAGAGAAACCTCCAACTTCTCTTCCTCTTCATTATTGAATGCCTTCTCATTAATGGCACCCGCTTGCAGTGACTGGGAGATCCGACTCAGGAGAAGAGGGAACTTTGATGTATCTAAACCGTTTATTATATTGGCTGCTCTCTTCAAACTAAAAACAGAATAAAATAAAATGGAGAAGACAAAAACAATTCAAAACTGTGTTGTGTAATCTGGTAGAAGGTTACTGACATTTCAAAGGTCCTTGCTGCCTCCAACATCAGGGTGATGATGGAGACAGCAAGGACCTCTGAAACGTTGGTAAACTTCTACCAGACTACATGGCACAAAAACCCAGTAGACAGCTGTCTTCAGACTCACCACTGTGAAAATCTCAAATCCTATATACACATGTCAAATTAATGCTCACAGTAAAGTATGTCCTGCTGCTGTTACTACAGCGTGGCTACTCATCATGTAATCTTTGTGCAAAATAATATATACCAGACTGACCATACCTGTGTGTCTCTGTTCATAAGATTCAAATTGAGAATTAGTGGACAGATTATGATGAAATCTGGTATGGAGGCTACCCTATACTCATACTCTTTAATTTCTTACCACTGATATTACCAACATGGCGGATGAACAAACTTGCAAGGCAGAGGTCTCTTAAAATAGGATCAGATTATGATGTATGGTAACAGATCATCAAAAAATTCAGTTTGGTACAATAATTAATTGTACACTCTGTGCAACAGAAATCAGGCATCAGCAGCTTTGTCATGAGGACAGTCACACCACTGTTGAAAGAATAAGTTTTCAACAAGGAAAAGCACAAAGAATCACATCAACTAACCTAACCTAACCAAACTGTGCAGTCCACACGTTTCCAGAACTACGAAAATATTTAGTAATAGTATAGAATATCGCTAGGTACAGGAGTCACACACAGTATAATAACGTAATATATTGTTACAAGCATGCATAAGGCCAATTACAATAACAAAAAGCGCAGTCTGGAGTAATATACATAAATTATTTACCTTGGGGTAACATTTATCCAAGTTGCCATTATTGTACCACGGCACTTGAAATTACTACCAACTGGATAATTCGAAAAAAAAACACAATAATAATCCCATTCACATTCGACTATTCAGACAAAGGAACATACTAAATACATTAACCACCATCAACATCCAACGTTATGTCCTGTGCAAAGACGTGTACATCAATAATAATCTCGTTCACACACGACTATGCAAACACACACACCATACACATGATTATCTGCATCCTTTGTTAATCACACACATTAAACAAATATCTGCAATCTGTATTATGATCTATGAACAGATCAGTGCTGATCACTTCACAATGATAGAGATCGCAAATTCAATGTTGAAAGTTGGCAACGCTCGTAAAACAACGACGAGCGATAATGCGATAATGCGATAACGGTCGATAAACCACTGCCAAAAACTCAGTCGGTAACAACGTTAATTACCATCTCTCCTACTCAACCCTACCCGAAGCCTAACTATACATAACATAAGAATAATTATAACATGACTATCTTCTGGGTTATAGCGCCGTGTAGTATGGTTGAAGTTTTCCAGTGTTTCAGAGGTCCTTATTGCCTCCATCATCAGGGCATCCTGAACCAAACATAATGATCATCTTCAAGTGAATAGTACTGAGGATGGCTTCCAAAGTTCATCTATAAGATATACAAATTTAGTTCTGATACCTGGAACTTCAATATATGGATGGAAGAAGGAAAGGATCTTCTAAGCTGGCTAGAAGGATACTGGCTTACTGAAACATGCAAGCATAATGGTGAAACAAATTACACAAATATGAAATTCCTGAAAGAAGGTAACAATATTAATAAAAGCTTCAAGGTTGTTTATTGACTGATTTCGACTGCAGAAATATGAGGTACTCATTTTTTTTTGCTGTTGACAAATATTTTTAGTTTTTCTCATATTAACAAGACTTAGCTGAATCCAACCAACGGTTTCTGCACATACCGGTCAAAGAAGGTAATTTCTGCGCAACAATCACATCCCCAAAAGGAAGAAGACAAACAGAATCTGGACACAATTTCATGCCTTAAGTTTCTTTCTCAGAAAACATGCATACACGTATTTTAACTCAAACAATGAAAAGTATTTTTCAAATAAATCAACTTACATAAACCTTAGTGGCTTTTAGTTGCAGTTACAACTGGTAATGAAATTCTTTGGCAAACACACAACACTGGAACAACGCTACATATATTTTTATGATTAAGAAAATAAGAATAGAACACAAACATCTGTATGTGATAAAAGCTGGCGATAGGAAGAGGTCTTCACATGGAATAATGTTCTGAATACCATTAATAAAAGTAATACTAATTAACAGTAACTGCACTAACAACTAAAATGTCATAAAGTATTTATATTTGTATATTACATAATTTATATCACACCTTTGTACAATATTCATCCTGATTATGGTGAAGGTGCAGAAAATGTGTAAGATAATAGTAGAATACTTCTACACTGATTCTTCTCATAATTTATGTATTAACAGTAACTGTTAAAACAACTGACAATGCAGTGTGAAAGAAGATTACATTACTGTAATTTTGAAAAGTTGCATTAATTTAAAAGTGTACCTTCTACTCACATTATTTTATTACTGACATGATCTTATATAACATTTTACAAGAAACAGCAAATATACCACACAAAGTACATAAAATTTAGATACTGTTACCATTACTTTCAGTACGGTTGGTGTATGTAAACTTCTTACAAAATGGAATCAGTGCAGTACACTGAATTACTAGTTAAAAGCATTTATTAAACCTATATATTTTTTTGCACTGTCATGGAAGAATATCTCTGAGCTAATTTTTTTTTTTTTTTTTTTGGATAGGCAAATTACGGCTGACTTTAATTACAATTAACTTTTTAAGAGTTCAGCAGGATATTAAGTGAGCGACATATGTCACTCTGTATCTCAACATGTTTGCACATCAACTTGCCATCCGCAGAACAGCACAAATTAGTGATTTTTAAAATGAAAAATACTAGCGATCAGTAATATGCAATATTCAGTATTCTAAGCAACACAAGTTTATCATATAAATTTGTAGCAGAAGAAACAGTAATTCAAGATTTGAAGCTTTTAGAATGATTGAACGAAATGAAGCCTTCTGGAGAAATCAGCCGTGTTGGTATGGCAGTCAATGTCTCCGTCATCGGGGATTGATATGATGAATAATATGGCTGTCTGCTGTGTTTATACAATTGACTCTAAGACCTCTCCGCAAGCAGACAAATATCGGACAAGTACGCAGGGTTTCGAGAGAGGCAAATGTACAAATGTGGTAGAGTCTCTGAAAGACTAGAAACTAATTCCATACCAACGTGCCTGATGACCTGAGATTTCCGTGCAATTCAGAATCAGAGAAAATGCCAAGACTGAATTTACTGTAAATATTGTGAAAAAAACAAGTGATTACAAATTATCAGTCGGTCGGTCTAGTTCGTCTCTTTGTTCTCAAAATAATAAAATAAAGTAACAAAGGGGGGGTTATTGCTACATTTGTAAACGCAGTCATCAGCAAGTTTAACATTAAACCAAGGACATCCATTTGATCTGTATAAACATTACTAAAGACAATTTATTGTATCAGATTTTTAATTTCATGTTGTGTTTTCATTAGTACACGGATATAACCGAAATCCACAAGGAAAACTTTTTGTAATCCTTGGATTAAAAAAAGGAATTGTTCAATTATACTCTGATAAGGTGTAAATAATTTTATAGCATTTTACATACAGAATTATTAAAATATATCACGGACCTCATGTAATCAAAAGTAAATCAATTACTGTTATTTCGCGTGTCTCACGGCAATCAACGCGGGCCTTAAGTAATTCTTTGACAACCTGTAACGTGGAACTTCACTGTTCTCTGTGCATGCTTTCTTGCTTAATTAACAAACTGCTTTCTTTCGAAGCTGCGAATAATTAAAAGTAAATACAACATGTCTCGTAACATTCTGCAGTCTGAAACCATTCACAAAACTTAAAATGATGACTGAAAATCATAATAATTTGAGAAATAATAGATTTAAGTATTTACTTTGAAAGGCGCAACTCCGAAAGATTCCAGGAGCTGTAGACACTGTGTAGAGCGCCAAACAGTTACAGAAATGTTATGAAAGTCAACATAAATGAAAACATGAAATAATGGAAACCCTTCTTTTTGCAATGCAGAGGGAATATATTATTCAATTCTAAAGGGTTTTGACGATGGTAGATTACACTTAAAATTCGTTGTCATTCGTGACAACAAATTTTTTAAGTGTAAGTATATTATGTTTACTGTGAATTCCTATCTTCAATTTCCTGGGAGAATATTAAAATATCAGTCACATCCAAACTATTTTATTGCATGCAGTTCTACAATTCTTCACTTTTAGCATCCCCTGTGATTTTTCCAAACTATAAGAGAAAATAATTCTGTAACATGTAATCAAAGACAGCAAACGACAAACACCTTTTTCAGGTAAGGAGGGGGGTCAGATATCACATAAATATTGATTCGCACTGATTATTTCTTTTAACAATTACTTTATCGGATTCTCTACAATATTTACAATAAAAACCATATACATACCATAGCAAAGTTGTTTTCAAAAGACAGAAATTTAACAAACTTTTTCAACCTATTCTGAAGCTAACAAGATGCTGCTAAAGCTCTATTCAGTTCATTTTCTGCACTGAAATTGATACAAATGAAAAAAATTTAGTATAACCTGTATAAGAAGTTACATTATTTATTAGATGTGGCCAAATTGTGAGTGTAAGAATGAAAGGCTTCCTGTGCTGCCATAATATACAAGTTCCAAACTGTACCAAGAATAAAGATTTCCGTCTTCTGGGTTGTTGCGCCGTGTAGTCTGGCCGATGTTTACCAACGTTTCGGAGGTCATACTGCCTCCGTCGTCAGGGCGATGAATAAGCCAATTGAGTGAAAGGGCTAGGTTCATAGGGAACGGACAGTGAAAGGAGTAGCCTGCCTCTAGCCAATAGGAGCAGGTGTCAAATCAGGCCTGGATGGGGACCAATAGGAGCGCATTCATTGCCCTGATGATGGAGGCAGTATGACCTCTGAAACGTTGTTAAACATCTACCATACTACACGGCGCAACAACCCAGAAGACAGAAATCTTCATTCTCACTGCTGTGAAAACCTCAAATCTTACATATATCAAGAATAAATAAATAAAATTTGGTAATATGACAGTTAGAGGCATCACAAAGACTCGGAATATCATGAAAATACTTCGGTGAATAAAACATTTAAAGCATACACACATCAAAATATCTTAGATTTGTTTTAGATAAACTATACAGCTTTAGAATATTTTGTGTAGAGTTATTCTTTGCACACACACTCTCAAAATGCCCACATTCGGCTTGAATAGTCTCAGTCACATTGTTTTATAAACTTTATGGGTTAAAGGATTAACCTTCATCATCCACGTGTCATGGCACACATGCAGACCGGCTGGCCATGCATTGCAGTAGCGTACCGCTACGCCATCGAACTCCACATTCAAAAGTCTGGCTGGCAGTCTTATAGAATGGGGTTTTGAATCCTCTGTTCTTGAAGAATAAATGTCACTGGTAATTCCATCTTAAAATTTCTGAAGTAAACTTCACAACAATCATATTTACAATAAAAGTCAGATTGTAATTTTAAGCAAATACTAGCCTACATATCAACTATATCTTATTAGGTTCAAACATCAATAAACCTCTAGTAATACTCAAATTACAGATTAAGAAATGTCATTTAAAAGCAAATATTAGTCGTCGCTGACACATCCTTGAATAAAATAATTTCAGTGTAATGGTTAGAAAGGATAGTCATTCCTACATATTCATGAATTTGCTATTTTCAGTCAATCTCTCAGAAATAATCACTGAAAAGTTTTCCACAGTGCAAAATTACAATTCTCTTCAGCAATCTGTCCACGCTACGTCTCGGTCTGCCTCAGTCAGTACTAGCAACATCTCAAGGATTTAATAATAAATTATCAGAGTCCACTGTAGTGTATGAGGTTATGTTGGCTGTACTGTATGGTGAGGAAAGTTTTGTGTTTTTAGGTTACCTATTGTAAAATATGCCATTGCCTGGGTAAAGGGGTGTAAGTCCTAAGTTCAGGGACATGGAAAACAATTTGCGGACAGTTCTAACAATCACGTCTAATGATTCTTTCCAGGACTTTAGAGAAATATTATACAATTTACGCACGAACACAAAGCTGAATGACAGGTTATGTGAAATATGGGCCATAGAAAAGCAATGAAACTTCACCTGTAATCTATCAGCTTGTACCCCTTTACGTCGGAGCCAGTGAATTATTAAACGGTTAAACTCGGCCTCTCTGGCATACGTTGATGGAATAAGGAACAAATATCGACAGACTGAATAATTATATATGTCCGCAAAGTTATCGTGTTAAATTGTATATTCACAACAAAGCAGCCATGGAGGACAATGTACAATCACTATTTGATGTTCAGAAAAAGCCTTCAACCGTGTCCTTGTTGAAAAAAGATGGCCACGATCTTGTCTAAATCCTATCTGGCTCAGGGTTGATTCTCCTATAAAGAGCGGGCCTGCAAGTTTGAGACATTTACTTTGCAGTTGTGGGGAAAAGAGGTAGTTGCAGTGCAAGACAAGACACCAATGACAACAGGAGACCCTAGAAAGTGGAAAACAGACAGTATCAACACAAGTTATAAATTCCAACCCACATGAAGCTGCTTTACCAGTGCTCAATGACTTTTTTCTGTCA
Source organism: Zootermopsis nevadensis (assembly GCF_977971745.1). Classification (NCBI taxonomy): domain Eukaryota; kingdom Metazoa; phylum Arthropoda; class Insecta; order Blattodea; family Termopsidae; genus Zootermopsis; species Zootermopsis nevadensis. The sequence continues at coordinate 552,089 of NW_028259163.1, forward strand.
AAAATGAATGGGCACTGTGATCAGGAGTTGTTTTATGGAGAAACAGCTTCATTAGACTCAAAGACCAAGCAAGAAGAAATAAGTAAGAGACGAGTTCATCCCAGCTTTCAAGCAACCACAGCTAAAACAATGTTTGTGAAGAACCAGGGGGTGTTGCAAAATGATCCAACTTCATGAGAAAGTCACAACAAATTTGATAAGAATTGCCTGCATGGGGGTGTAGCACGTGAAAGACATGGACTCGGGGATTTGAAAAGAGGTCAAAACTCACTGTGAGAAAAGTGGAAATGATGAGCAAGATATGATAATTTCCTAGGACAGATACCATCTGGTGACGTCATCACATCAGCTGTTGTGGACTACTACAGTTATTACTTCACAATCTAGTGCTTTGGTCTCGAACCCAGACAAACTGATAGAACGGCTGTCAATTTCATTTGTATTGTATAGACCTACAAAAACTGCGATTTCAGACAATGACAAAAGATTTAAACAATTCCTGGAAAAGACAGGAATTCAGCATTGACTTGTAACAGGATCGTGGCCCTAAGTGAGTGCGGGAAACTGAAACGACTCAAGGTTAATGAGGATAATGCAAGCTGAGAACCGTTGAAAAATAGAACTCCTCAAACGACAATAGTTCGTGGAAAATAAGATGACACAAAAATAAATAAAGACGTATCGTTCACAAAAAAAATATGATGCTTCAAATCTGGACTCCCTGATGCACACCACAGCACAGCAGCGGTCATATAACTTAACCCAACACTTCTCCGAACTGTTCGAAAACCAATCATTTTTAAATCCTGTGTGTACAAACTTTTTTTTTTTTTTTTTTGGGTTTCAGTATTTTTTGACAACCTGAATAATTTGTGTGTACACAATATGGCCACAGTAGTAATGTGTGCAGATAAAATAATTCTTACGCTTAATTTAAAAGAAGCATAGCAGCAATTTACTCACAGCTGGAAGCTCACTTTATGCATTATATATTATAACTGCATTCAATTCCAATCAGAAGCATCCATTACAGAACTTACGCTGATATTTACAAAGTGTTAATTTTAACAGTAATCATTCATAAAAATATGTATGATTTCCAGTCACGCTACACAGCGAACTTTATGACTGTCCTTACAGATAAACAATGTGTGAAAAATATTCTGATAATGAATGTTTATGACTGAAATTCTTTTTTGTGATATGTCATGTCAGATGTTTACCATGTACCTAACATAAATAATAAAATTCAGGTACAAAATTTGAACTCAAAATTCATTTACGGAGCAGTGAAATTCTAATTGCTGAAAGTGATAATCCAGTTATGCTTAGAAGAATCATTATCACAGCCATCGAGATCACAATTTCTAAGTCCCATTTTAAGTGGCTACTAATATTAGTCGTCAACGTTATGTGTTCTTTTATAAAGTCATGAAATAAACTGGAAAGAGCTTTAATAGCATACTTAATAAAACTGCATCACTGCATTAATATTCTGCAGTTCACATTTCAAGCCAACAAAGCTGTTTAGAAAAATAATTTATAGAGAAAAATGCTGAGAAGGAAAAATCATATGCAACATTCACGCAACATGTACTGTTATCTTATTCTCTTTGGTTCAATGTTTCATGTTTTTTTTTTTTTTTTTTTTATAATACCAAGAAATGCGGGAAATGGGAATGGGTGGGGTCGGGTAATCGCGCTTGCAATGTCCATTTGTCCTTCGGTCAGTCAACTCTACAAATTTGAAAAAATGTATAGCCGTAGAATTGATGTGGTTGTTCCGCTTCATTTTTATATAAACAAAGACAAAAGAATTATGTACATGACATATACACAATATTAATATAACACACATCACACACCAAAAATTGTACCACACAGTTCTACATTAACGATACAGTCAACAATTTAGATAGGTCTCATTTCCTCTACGCACGCCCTGGCAGACTTAAAAAGAAACAACATAACAGGTAGAGAACAGAATTAATACTTCAAAAATATGATACATTTCGGATATCAAATATAGAATAAGATTCTTATTCAGGATTGCTTTCCATTTATTTTTGATATGTCTGTTGGGACAGAAATTTATTTTGAAGGCATGTTAATGAAATGAGGCAACGGAAGTCAACAAGTTAAGATTAAAGGACAGAATTAAAGAATGTGTCATATTTATTTGAATATAAACTACCCGATTCATTATCCTACTTCAGTATTTTTATGTACTAGGGGAAATTTCTTTACCCGATATTCCATGCTTCTATATTATAGTAAACTCCCACATATAAGGTTAAATAACTGAGGTAACGCTTGTTCCTTTGTACCACTCACGAATATGTATGTAGGACATGGAGTAAAAGCTCAATGTACTTTTTGATCTCAGTACTGGGCTCAGTTGACATCTAACTTTATCATCTAGAAGCTCATATTCTTGAAGAAATTGTAAATGTTGAAAGAAATTTTCTAATTTCCCTGTCAGCAACACAAACTGCATACTTACTCATCTACCATTATAACTTTTAATCTGATTCCAGATACTTTTTTTAATTATGGATAATTTGGAACGTGACCTTCAGCGTTCTGAACAAAAAAGCTGTCATCCAAGTGATCATTACATTATCCTTTGAAGAAAATTAAAATGATAAGTCATGAAAACGCTTCTGCTCAATCAAATAACTCTTCTTGATGAATGTAACACGCTACCAAAGCTGGAGATCAAATCCAGTACCTTCCTTTCATAAGATACATAACATAATAAGAGAAATTCAGATCACCGACTATCTCGACACGCTATGCTAGCGAGCTTCTCAACATTCCGAAACATTCTTCAAAGCAGTATTCTGGAAGAACGTTAGCGACTTATTTTCAACCTCGTAGATGGTTAAAGCACGTAACATCTTCTAAGGTGTATCTGGCCATCTGTAAGTGGTTCATTAAGCATACAGTACGCGTGCGACGTTTCTGATAGAACAGCATAACCTGTCAAAATAACTGACCTGAGGGAATCTGCTTCCGGTCTGGAATATATCAGTTCAGGAAAGTGGCAATCGGCTGCGGTAAACTAATTAATTCGCTTTAGAACATCATAGTAGCGCATGTATGCCAACCTTGCGTAAGTAAGTAGGCACGAAAGGGAAGCAGGAAGAGAACTTGAAAAGAAAGAGCGGAATTCAGTGTCACTCGAACAAATATGACACATAACAACAAAATAATTATCGCAGCATGCAGACTGCTTTTGCTTTCTATCCCAACATATTTAAGTTTCTGTCATCAAATGTGCCAAAATATTTCACATAAGGAAATTTGTTGATGAAAAGAAGCAATACAGCCAAGAATAAAGAATAAATTAAACAAACTTCTGTTTTCTCTTCTTCAATAAAAATCATATCTTTGTAAAATAACCCACATCAAGGAATATATTTTAAAAAAAAATAATAAGTCATATTGCCAGGGTCTCTATTCTTATCCAATAATATCTAAAATTACACATTTTATTCCTAAGTCAATGTAAAGAGAAATATGTCTGTGTTATAGTTTTTATGTGGTGAAGACCCTGCGTTTACCCTTCTTAATAATACGTATTTGCATGATTAAGCATATTTCATTTATTTAAATAATTAATATCCAGTAACGTCCTGCGTTCTGTCTCTCGTATCCAGAGTTCATGTTTTAAGCCTCCCAAACATTCATGTATTCACCACCAACCTCGACTTCAATTCGTAACAAAAAAATTGTTACACTGAATAAAAAAGTCATATGAGATAGTTCACCACAATTTGATATTTTGTTCATAATATTTATGAATATCATCTGATGGGGTTAGGGTTTTGAGACATAGGCTGGGTAAAATGTGTCTAATGGACACAACACTTCATACACGCTTATGGGCTAGGCTAAAAATTATCTGGACTTTCGTAAATTCCAGTTGTCGGTGACCTGCACCAAAACGAATACCTTGAGTAAAATTATTCTATTACATATCTCCTACGCCTACATCATCGAAACACATTAGCCTATTACATATTGCCAAAAAGTTATGCCTACCTGCAAAGCCAGTCCTTGCAGTACGCATAACAAATCTCTTTATTTTTGGTTCTGCTGCGTACAATAAATAAAGTCAATCCATTTTCCTGAGCTATCACGAGCCACCTACGAAGATCTCTCGAGAGACTCTCGTCTCCAAGTCACTAACGCTAGGACGTGTAGAACTGTTCTCTAACGTCACCTTAATTGCCTGGGATATCTCGCACATTGCAATTTCAGAGCTTCTGTGTGTCGACCCGTCAGGACCAAACTAGCTTATAAGAACGTCGTTCGCCTTGTCTCCGTACCTGGACGCGTCACAGCCCTGTAAACCTACTCCACGTAATACTACTATTTCCTATCATAAAAGAAACAACATTTTAAGCACAGAAACGTGTATCATTATTTCAACTTACAACGCAGCTCCAAGTTTTTTACATCGTCGTGGTTACCTCGACAGGGTAAGGAAGAAAGCAAACATCTTTGGTAAGAAATATCTATTTTCACTTCTGCCACATTTCATTTCTGAACGGCTACTTAGGTTACTATAAAGAGTCCATAATGTAACGTATAGTTCTTACATTAATATTAGAAGGCCATGAAAGTACCCAGTGAACCTACTACCAATCCCACTGACATTTCCTAGAGTCTTCTCAAAATTAATTCTTATAACAATTTTAGTTGGGTAAAAACATTTAAAAGGAAAAGCTCTGGGTTCAGTCTTATGGGGAGAGTAGCGGTGTATCAATTTTTCTCAACTTTAAATGATATACAAGTAGTATTTACAGTAAAGTAAACATTTTTAAAGTAACAAGTAATTCTAAAATGAAGCTAAAAAGCCCAATTTAATGTTACGCTTTTTTTTTGGTAAATATTCAACATTTTCAAATTCACTCCAGAAACACCTGTGTATAATATCATAAAATAATTGTCATTATGTAACACATTCAAATAAATAATTACCTTCTCAGTACATTGTACAGCTCATGCACCGTCATACGCTCAGGAGAGATTTCTTTCAACATTTCTTAGTGTGTTTACCTCCCAGTGACAAATTACTTCCTCGTTTCACCGTTTTCTCCAAAAATTAAACTGAGGTTATGTTATGAAGAAACCATAAACAAATCTTACAAATCTCTCTTCCTTCTTTTATATACCAAATTTTTTTTAAACACAATTTCTCACTGTCATACGTACGTGAAATTATTTCAGAATTTCTTATCGTAGTATCAATATATTTAAATCGTAATTCTTCTTCTAACTTGAGGTATGATGTTAGAACACACAGAGAAATCTCGAAGTGCTTGCACTCCCCCATTCACTTCTCCATGGTGTTATCTGCCAACCTCCGGTCCGATGGTGATATCCCGACGCTCGGCTAACACAAACAATTCCCATTCCAGCCTTCCTCACTGGCGAATTCTCCACCATTGTTGCACCTTCTCGTGCAGTTTCCTACATAGTCCCAGGAACCTCCGTCACATTCCCGCTGCTGAACCTGCACCGCCCGTTTCTTCACCTTCACCTTCACCCTCTTCCAGTGTCACCTGGAACCGGATACGATCCTGTCCTGCAAAACAAAACAGATTTACAGATTAAAGACTTTACGCTGTACCCCAAAATGAAATGTAAATCACTGAAAATATATTGCAGTTTTGTAATATTTACCTCCTCCTCCCCCGCCACCTCCACAACCTCCGCCAGACCTCCCCCTTTCACTCCCACTGTCATCAGTCGTGGAGTCGTCCCCTTCGTCCTCCTCCGCCTCTGCTTGCTCTCTCAGTTCCGCTGGAGGCGGACTTGGCGGTATCATGCTCTGATACCAGTCTCTGTTTTCTTCGAGAGTGTCCAAGATATCCTGAGCATCCGGGTGTACCAAATCGGCCCAAGTTTCCCACAGAGGATGAACAATGTAATCAATAAATCCAACCTACAAACGAGTGGAAAAACCAGCATAAATAAAATTATCATCACTTAAACCCTGTACTGCAGGGCTGACATCTGTTTCCGCAATAAACCAATCACAGACAAAAATTTGTAAACTTATATACTGCACAAAATATCCTGTATTCGGACTGTACAAATAAGCGTGTTCATATAACAGCCAATTCTTCTAACGATCTGTAATATTACCAGACTTCAAGACAATTTCTTTTATGGTGTATCTAAAGGACGAGGAAGCGGGACGTACCTGTGACTTCTCGATGGTTGCGCTGTGCCTGTCACACATGGGACTTATGTCAAGGTTCTGTTCCCTCTCACGATCACCCTGCTGGAAGAATTCCTCCATCAGAAGATCGACCCACCTACGATACAGCGACAGCGGTTTGGTAGGATTGCTCAAGTCCGCACAGTGGACCAGATTTTCTAAGACCTGCGAAGAAAACACAGAAACAGAAATGCGTAATTGTTATCTGTACGTCGTAACAGATATTCCGAGGCCGGCCGTCGATTAACATTTTCATCACCTGTATTCTGTCGGTATAGTTGTCGAGAAGAAGTACGCCGGAGCCAGCAACTTTTTTTGTCTCTACCATCGTCTTCAGGTCAGCAAGGAGGCTCATGTGTTTGGACATGTCAGTAGACAGGACCATGTCGATCACCATTTTCCTGAGCGTCTGGCGCTGCTTCTTTCCCAGGTTTACAAATATATCACATCCTTCATTCTGAAGCAACTTGAATGCTACAGCCAAGTGATGGTTCTCCAGGACAGACTCGTCATTGTACATAAGAGCCAGTTCAGAGCCTGAAACATTTCAAGGCAGGTAATCACATTACAGGTTCATGCAGTTCTTAGATCTCAGAAGGTGAGGATGATTCCAACATTTTAAGTATGCCTAAGATGCCTACACAACACTTCGTAGTACTATTACACCAACGTAAATTATGTACCTGCATTTCGTTATAAAACTTGTAACGTTCAAGGGGGGAATTGTAAATTCTCCGTTCACAAGAGTAAATCTGTCGCATTCATAAATCTTTCTCTCGAGAACGTTTCATGGAATGCCTAAAATAAATTTCAGGCATGCGGATACATTATTTATTACCATAGTTACATTTTCTCAAGCTGATAAAAGCTCGTTGACTCTAATTATTTAAAATAGTTTTCTTCACACCAAAATTCTTCCTTTTAATTCACAAATAAAAATACATGTCCATTAATTTTGGATCTTAAAAAAAATACTAGTAGCTTCTCAAATACTGTCCAAACAAGTCGTTAAAAATCTCATGGTCCTGTGATACGTCGTAAGGTCTAACAAAAATGAATTTTGAAAATGGGGCACAAATTGGCAATCACTGCACTGATGCAATGAGCAAAGGGGTTTTCAAGTAAGAATTTAAAGCTCTGGGAAGTGTTTCAGACCGTATCTGCGTGTAACAAATTCCGTATTACTAAAACTAAAGAAAACACGATACTGATTCTTTCACTGCGACTCCCCCTTTTTGAAATCTCCTTTAACACCACAGAAGGGCATTCAATTGCCTAAAAATTGTTTTTTTAATGTTAACTCATACAAAAATGTATGAGTTTTGAGGCAATGACATGGAAAGTGTTAAATTGATGAACCGCTCTTAATGTCGAGTCCATATACAACACCGAAAGTTACGAAGCATATTGTTAACCCTCTTAATGACTCGCTGTACTCACTGGAGTTAATGAGGAACTGATTTGTGAGACCCGGGTGATCCACATCATGTATCGTGGCTGCAAACAGCGCTGCTGTGATCTCGAGTGGCGTGAAGACGCTCTCGAGAGCAGGTGTGTTGAGGAGGACGTGAGTAGACTGAGTCACATCAGCTGCGTGCATACTGTTGTGGAACGGGTTGTCCTTTACGTAATGATCCTCTAACGTCATCATAAACGTGATGAAAGTCTTTGGTGGGATTAAGAAGGTTTTCAGCAGATCTCGACTCTGTAAATACAAATATTCGCTCGAGGTAATTCAGACATCGCTCGTGACACGACATCTACATATTTATTTTATGGGATGATTATCAGGTGTTCAGAATGTTACCTTACCTGGAAGGCGGCGTACGCGACGGCTGTCAGAGGGCGGTTGTTCGAGAGGTCTCCTATTCTGAATATGTCGATTCCCCATCTGTCTATTTCTATAAGCATCTGAAAATAATTTTATTATATTTAACATCATAATGTTTAAAATAAAATAAACAAAGATGAAAATGAATCTAAAATACAGACTTCACTATCAGGTAGGATTTCAGGTACTCATAGCAGCAAGCAAGAAGATGGATGTCTTCTGGGTCGTAGCGCCGTGCAGCCATGTCGACCGGTGATTCAGAGGTGCTTCCTGCCTTCATCATCAGGGTAATGATCAAGTCATACACAGCTGCAGGTTGGAGGCAGAAAACACTTATCAAATATCATTACATTCCTAGCAAACTACACGGCACTACAACCCAGAAGACATCCATCTTCTTGCTTCTCATTTCAACTTCAATTTCTGGTAATTCAGGATGTGCAGGCAAAAGGACCTTACCAGAACACAAGCTGGACAAAAGTGGAATCAGCGTGAGAGAAATTAATTAAATTAACCCACACAGTCCACAGCTTACCAAAGGAAGTCACTTTCTGTTCAGAGGTGGTTTTAGAGCACGAGTCTCAAGATGGCCGTCTTCTGGGTCGTTGCGCCGTGCAACCGACGTTTCAGAGATCCCTACTACCTCCATCATCAGGCACTCGTCGCCCTAACGATGGAAGCAGCAAGGACCTCTGAAACGTTAATAAACGTCCACCAGATTTCTCGGCGTCGCAAACCCAGAAGACGGCCAACTTCATGATCTGTTAAGTTCATATAGAAATTTCTGCTGAATGAAACTTACCTTGCCTAAGTCATCCTCGTGAAGTGTCTCGACGCCATATTTTGGAACCTTCTCGCCCGTGAAGCTGTTGGTGTGACACAGAGGTTTCTTGACCCCAGAAATCTGGGACATCGTATTGGAGCCATGGCGAGGTCGTTCCTTCTTCTTACTGACACGGGGTTCTGTGTCCTCAATACGCAGTGACGGAAGGTCCAATTCCTGCTGTTTATCTGTTTTATACAAACATATTAATGGTTACTTCATTTTGCACTTTTATATTTTATTTTATCCTACATTTGTTTTATTTTCTTTGTTTCAGTTCAACTAATACAGCCCTTACTAATCACGTCTGCATTAAAACAATCTTCTGAAACCTCTCCAACACTTTTGGGGTGTCAGTCCATCGCAAGTGATCGACCGACACAGAACAATACAGGGATTCGAACCCACAGTTAATCACATCACTTACACTCAAATAAACCAAAGATGTGTTCATAATGCAACTGAACACACTGTAAAACCGATTTGAAATGTAACTACAAACAGCTGTCAGCGTTTATTATTTCTGTACGAAATGAAATTAACATCTGGAAGTTCGACGAAAAACAGATTTCAGATATAAAATCGATAATTACATTTTTCGTCGAAATATGTGCCTCGGAACACGAGTAGCGAATCGGCTACGAATTTATTAGCAATAAAACAAAATTCAAGCAACAAATAACCTGTAACCGAGAAGTTAGGAGAAGATAAAAAAATTCCCAAGATGACAATTCGCGTCATCGAAAAGGAGGGCACCCCCCCCCCCCCCCCAAGGTTGCAACACATCATCTGTTGACCCAACTTTGGAGAACTGGAACAAGTATTAAAGCGTCCTCATTTCATTTCAAAGCAGGGACAGAGGACAAACACCTCATAAAACATAACTGAGATTAATTTTTACCTGTTTTAAAATCGTCGCTTTTGGTACTAACAAATTCACAGTTTCTGTGACCTCATTTCTAACAATAAATACGCAATCGCGTGCTATTTACAGCTAACGAAACTGGAAACACACAGCGCATACTTAAAGTAATATATCGGTTTTTTTTTTCACAGCACGGCCTGCCTTGTCTATAAATACAAAGCTATGAACGGAATCTTATTTGCATCAACCCGAGGCGGGGTTATTCCTGGCAGCTTCGAAATTATCCTAGAGAAAAAAAAAAACAGCGTAAAAATTCATACGCAAAACCGGCACAAGGGAACGGGACTATTTTACGGAGTCAACATACAATGAAATTAATTTCATATCTTCGTATTAACTTTAAATCAAAGAGGAAAGCCGATCAGTAAATTCCCCATATCTGGAGGTAATTTCCCCCCCCCCCCCCCCCAATAGCAAACCTCTGAGAATGTGGCATGACCCTATATTCAGAGATCATGAGGTCATCTGGAACGTACATTTTGAATTCTATACTTTTGTACCGACATGAATAATAAATGTCCTGTCAGTAAGGCTTTGACCGGGATGTTCTTTTGTTAAATCTTATGTGGTACCGCCTGATTCGACTTCTAATGGTTAAGTGAAGTGTTTTCTTCGCGGTACGGACTGGATTCGTAAATATTATGAAGACGAGCTTCGGCTTCGAAGGGTTAACCACACTACACTTTTTACGTTTTGGGACTACCCTAAGGCATAAGGAGGTCATATATATATATATATATGAGACTCCTTTCACATAATGCCCAGTGAGAACATAAAAAACAGGGCCCGAAAAGTTCAAATAAGGATATCGTACTTAATGATTTCAAAATCTTTTACAGGAACGTATTAACTCGCGGAACAACCCAGAAGACAGCTGTCTTGTTGAAGAAATGAACTCGCTGTTGTTCTTTTATTGACGTCTGTGACTCCGTACTGACCTGATTTGTGACCCGAATAAATACACTGTCAGAAAAAACGTAAAATAAAAAGACATAACACCTGTGATGTCAGCTGAGTACAGTGACGTCCCTGCGTCATTAGTCAGCGGTGAACACGACAAATGGACTTCCCAGAAATGTTAACTGTTCAATGTGACGTCATAAATAATGCTTACGACGTCTGATCAGATTTCCGGGCACTTGTAGCAATTAAGAGCTTTAGTTAATTATTTCTTTATATTCAAATACACAATTTAGATGTCTCTTTTCACGAAAAAAAATGTAAAATATTGAAATTAACATTATTAGGTTTTAGAATTTCAATTTACAAAAATTAGACATATTTTAAATGATTTATATATATATATATTATAAACATTTCATTAGTCATTTTTTAAATTAGACCTTTCGACAACTTCAGAAATCCGCGCTCCAGTGTACTTTCTCGCCTTGTTGGTGATAAGATATCGAAATCGATAAAATAATCGATAAACAAAATAACTGCTTAAACAAAGAACAGATGTCTCTTGTGTCGAGGATTAGAAGTTCAGTCCAAATGAAATAACATTGGGTCCCGCCATTATTAAGCGTTTATGAAAAAAAATATAAGAGAATAAGATACGATGTGTATAAAACTCACCGAGAAAAGTTGAGCAGATGTACTCAGAGATTTGATTGCCAGACTTGCTAGACTCGGAGAAATGACTTAATTCTTTGTTCAGCATCCGTTTGAACTGAAACAAAACAGAATGACAAATATAAAAACACATCAACAAAGTTTCTCGTGACGAGACATTTTAAGCTGAACCCATTCTTAGATTTAGCGCTCGATAAGACGTGTGAGAATTGTCACTGGAGCTTAGTTAAGTACGGCATCGTATAGACGTATGTTGAAATGGAGGTTTAGTTCCATATATTCTTAACCTCGGTTATACACGGAGGTGAGGAGTCAACTTCACACAAGAAATTTGTAAAACCTTAAGCCCTTCTTAAGAATCACTAAATACTAGGTCAGACTTAGGGGGTCGTTCCAACAAATTCAGTTCAACATTCCAGATTAATCTGATATATATGTGCCTGGTTTAATATGTCCATAATAGTTACACTAACATGACATAAGCCTGCTTATAATTTACACTTAAGATTTTACGTTTCAAGACTTCTATTGAACGTGTAATTAAATGAAACATTTCACACGTTCTGATATTGCATTATTCGAAGCGTCTGACATTTGTTTCGGTGTAAAAATATGAGGGTCAACTGAGGAGACCTAGAAACAGTTGGTAATACTGTACAATGTGTTTTCTCCATGGTCTGAATTCAATGTACACAGTTCAGACCACTTACCCTCTTAACACGTACGCAAACAAGATAAAACTTAAAATTTGAACTAATGCAACTTGTAAACATGAATGGAATCACGTGTCAGCCTCTCAAATGATTTCGTCATCAAAACAAATTCACGTGGCTTAGGAGAAAGTGAACATACATCGTTTAAACGTAATATTATATTCATACGTGAGCAAACCCACGAACGCAAAGTAACAGGTGCGGAAGCTGATAAAACAAAGGACAGATGATACCAAATTATCAAGAAATTTGACTTGTGACACCCAAAATATTAATCGATTTCAAACCCTCACGTGGGTGTACATCCCGAGACAAAACCTTCTGTGAAAGAAAGTGAACGCTGATAAAAACACGCGAATGGCGTTCAAAGAGAACGGTCCCTGACTTTGCTGTACTGTTATAAAACTCATCACTAGAAGGTAGTCCACATTTTCAGGCATATAAAATGCAGTGGCTGACAGACAACGAAACTTAGGAGAGAAATCAATTCTTTACGAACGCATATTCGACAGTAAAATAACATATAAATCATAGTTTATCAGGACCTTGGGTTAACATAATCCTACTCTATTTACAACGCAAATACGACTTGTGAATTAAATAAATTATGATAAATAGACGACTCAATAAACTGACAAATAAACCCACCTGGAATACACCAATGCCAATAAGCAATGCCAAATCCATCATGAGGCTAAGCCACGATATTCCATCCAGGAAAAACGTCATATTATCCGTCCGCTGATCTTGATCCAGGCTCATGTTCAATATTTTGGAACACACGAAAAATATATATACACCACAAAATATCTGCCCTATGTAAACTGATAACTTCGGAATGTGCACTGTGAGAATGTTACGGAGCGGAATGCAAACGTACGCCTTGAGAACAGACGAAAGTGTTAACAACACGACGAAAGGGTTCAGTGAGAAGGGGACGCCTTATATGGACCCCAAGTTTATCTCTGAAGGCGTTCACCAAAGCACGCCTCGCTCTTAAGCGAGACTTTGAGAAACTGAGTCAGAACGTGAACCTCGACTTCTTTATTAAGCATCCAGCGGTGCAGACACCCACCCTGAGCACGAGAGAGGAAGTGAGAGAGATTGCTTACGACTTGTTTCCTTTCTTGTAAAACAGCGTGACGGCATATAGAATTCCCAGCTGATGATTGGCCAACTTGGTCTGCTCTCGAAATGAAAGAGAGCCAAAGGAACAGGTGGGGTGTGCCAAGACGCAAGCTTCTGTTAAACAAGGGGGGGCCAATGAAAATATACTAAGCGGGAAAATGTCCAGTGCCTCGTAACTGTAACACAGGCTAGCAAATTTATTAATGATTTTCGCAGAAAATGGTTCCGCGCTAGAATTCCTCTGTCTGAATGGCGTTTATCGAAAATTATAAAAATAACAAATATCTGGAAGACGTCTAATATTACCAGACGAACAACAGAATTCGAAAATTTGCAAATTGTAAAGAACTGGTGAACTCTTCCTGTCTCAACTAACGATTAAGAGAGAACGCAGCGTCAGGTGAAGAAGATTCTGAACATCTTGGGGCCTCCATGAAGAGGACGGCTCGGCAGAGCGCCTGAGTGCGCTGCTACTCGAAAGCAGCCCGCGTGTGCAGATCCTCGTCTCTGGGAGCAAATAGGATCTCTTCTCACGAAAATAAAACTTCACCCGAATTTAAACCGTTTCAATGACAACAGAAATTAACCATTGATGTTTCCCAAAGCAGTACCAAAAACCCAGACGCCGAGGATGGAAAGAATGCGACTGAAGACGTCTCTAAAGTTGACAACAAAGCGCGAGCTTCAAGCCAGTTGTTGTTGTACGAAGCCGTATCACTGTAACGAGTCGAGCACTTTGAACAATACGTTTTGCTTCGTGATGAAATAGGCTGATTGTTTGAAGATGATTTTTTGGTGAATCGCTTCGAGGAAACAGAACCTGATGACCCAGAACACCACGTAACCATTTTGTAACAGTATTACGTTTAAACAACCTACGCCCCCCTCTGCTTATTTGGTTTGTCGCAGAGAAATTGATCACAAGGTTTTTTTTTTTAATTGTCTGGTTGTTACTTGAAGTAACACAGTTTATATTATCTTCTTGCAAAAGCACATCAAATTTTGGTTAATCAGATATAAATTCCGCGCGTTGTTCTTCAGAATTAGACGTTCCACTCTTCAGTACATTTCTTCACACACAACATTGTTCTTCAACTCTCGAAGAAAGTAATTCTAAACCTTCGCGTCAGAGCTGATGCTCCAGTGTTTTAAAGTGAGAAGTGTTTTCACGGCATTTTCATCTCAGACGAAAAATTAAGAACCTCAGAGCCACGTAATCACTAAACTTCAAATAAAATGTTCCTAACATATAAGAAAAAAACCCCGTTTCTATCGAATAAATTGCAAGCGTGTAGATTTCAAACACGGAAAATGTTTATTAATCCCTCTAAATGGAAAGCAAAACTTCGATGCAGAGACGAACAAACAACACGAAATGCGATTTTCAACCGAGCACAGACGCGACTGAAACAGAACAAAGTCGGACCGAATCTCGTCTTCCTTTATATCATGGTCCACAGTCTGGAGCCCTTGATCCTCCATGTGTTGCGTTAACCTCTTCTAATCATATCGGCAGATGGACAGCATGAAAATATGATGACGTACAGTCACCGCAAATCAAACACATCTTTGTGCAGTCATCTCTTATCAACGGCCACGTATGGAACTGGACCGCAAGTTTCACAGAAGGAATGAAAGCTAAATGTTTTATGAGGACGATTAAACAAACAGCAACGTTTTAAATTATTTATAAGCAATGACCAATGTAAATCAAAGTTAGACATTGATCCTCATCACTACTGTATCTTAAGTTCAGTCCCAGAGCTGATTAGTCAGGAAGCCATTTGCTAATGATGAGAAACAAATGAACGTTGTCAAATTTCGTTTTGAGTCACGGATACAAATTAATTAAATAAAGAGAATGAAAATAAACACAGATTCTTACGTCTTTACAGGGATCAAAACGTACGAAGTCAAATATGTTACACTAAAGCACATAAATCACAGTAAAATGTTTAAGATCACGTGAGAAAAATAATCCTTTCTGAGGCATTGAACGTAACCAACACGGAATGAAGTCTTACACAGGATGAATTTTAAAAGACTTCAGAATGTTTGTGTTATGCAGTCCCGCACAACAACCCCTGTACAGTTTTAATTTATCACAAACATGCATTGAGGTAGCGTAGGCTTTTCAGAATAAACAGCGATCATCTCCTTAAACAGCGTTAACCAGTTGATCTGTGTAATGGTGAAGTGTGGTGTTTTCTTCGCGGTACGGACTAAATGTTTTAATATTATGTACGCAGTGCGTGTCTCATTATAAACAGCGATTATTTCCTTAAACAGCGTTAACCAGTTGATCTTTTGTAATGGTGAAGAGTTGTGTTTTCTTCGCGGTACGGACTGAATGTTTTAATATTACTTAGTCGAGCTTCGGCTTCAAATGGCAAACCGATAAATCACAAATCAATAAATAAACATAAAACTTACTTCAGAAAGCCAAAATAGTTAAATTCGGTACATAAAGATAACAAAATAAACCGAACCTTCTGGTTTTGGGTTACACATAAAGAATGCACATTTCAATATTCTAAAACAAACCCTGAAGAACTTTCTGAAGCCGCCCGCCAATGTATGGTATTCATGTAAGTGGCCGCTTTTAATACGAAACGACTGGCCCCAAACTGTACACTCGTATCTTCGTTCTCCCGCCATTTTTAATCACTAATAACATCTGCACAGATGACAGGAACTAATTAGATCAGTCCAGAGACTTCATAAAACAGCTCTGGGAAGAAATTATGACGCTTGCATCCCTTCGAACGTTTTAATCTGTTTCGGAAAACTAGAATTAACCTGTGTTTACCCCAACACCAACCAAATTCTGGGTCAGAGATGAAATCCTAACGAGCTTCTTGGTCACGGCTATCACCAAATTCGTGGGGCGGTGATAAATGCGTGTGGCGCATACCAATCGAAAGTTCACTCTGCATACATTTTCCACTAGAACTGAGTCCGATTACATTGAATTTTCCGTATACGATTTCATGTATCCGCGGCGATGACCCCAAAATTTGTACACTCTCATATCTGTAATGGTTAACAAGATAAGATTTCAGTTTCTCACGACTGCATGAATGAATACGTCTTCTAGGGTTTTACACTGCAAATTCAGGTTGAACTTTACCGACAGGTCTGATAAAGGAAACAGTAAACACATCCGAAACGTCGGTAATCTTACTTACTTAGACTACACGGCGCAACAACCCAGAAGACAATCTTCATACAGACAGACACTTCGCTCAAGATTCGACGTCATGCAATGTCTTCACACAAAATTTCATGGACACTCACGGGTTCCAATGTTATTATGGGGGAGGGTGGCACGCGTGCTCGATACGAATAAATATAAACAAAAATAAAGCAGCTGAGACTGACAAAGGCGTCATCAATGTTTTGCTTTGAACCTGAACTAACTGCCCAATGGTTATCATTCGACGCCAAATAAATGATTGACTGTTCACGTGACTACGTCGTGGCATATCTCTCCCGAGTAGAAATATGCCTTAATGTAAGCAACGTCTGTTATTCTATCTGCATGAACCGAGATTAAGTTCTCCGGACTTTGTTAAAATCTATTACCAAATTTAATCGAATTCCTTTGTTTCGGAGACAAAACACTGCCTTCTACTACCCACAATTCATCGGCTTGTCTTGTACGTTCTTCCATGCTAATCCAGAGCGACATGACGTGTGGGATTTGAAGAAGAGACGCGACTGTATGCAAATACATTTATGAGGTCGCTTCAAGGTTCACGTATCAGCGCTTACAAAACAGTGCGGTGCGTCTTGAAACCAATTTAAAATGTTACCTGCATACGTCATTCTGTAGAACATAACATACTTTATATGTGAGGATCTGAAAGAAACGAGAAAATAATACAAAATGGGTCTGAGATGAGTTGAGATGTGCCCGTTCAATTATCGACTAAATTTTCTGATTTTATTCCACGAAATTATAACGTAATTATATTTCAATATCTTAAAATTAGTAATATTTTACAGGGAAAAAGTAGTGTATTTTTCTTTTGTTATAAAACAATGTATGTTACGAATATAAAAAAAATCATTTGATAAGAGAACTTTTAAAAAAAAATACATACTTTATGTCAGGAAATCAATGCAACAAAAACTTAAATATTCCCAAAATTATTTCTGGTTCGGGTAAAGTTGTTATAAAATAACGTTTCGGAAGCATTTTCTACTTCTCTCATCAGGTAACACGGAAGACAGAAAAGCCTAATGCAGTGTCGAACATGAACAAAGTCACCCTTCTCACCTGATGACGGAAGTAATTGGATCAACGACTAGACGTGGAACAAAGCAACACGGATACAATACGAACATTATCGTCTTCTAAGTTTATTTCTAAGACAAGAATAGTAATTGATTACACAGAACAATAGATACGATCAAAGGCCTCTCTACGTCAGGAGAATTAATTTACTGAACAAAACAAAATACATGCTCAAAATTCCGCGTAGATCGGGTACCTATCATCTTCCTTGGTTAACATTGCGCTCGTTGTTTCGACTGAAATATCGTCTTTTAAAAATATTACTAACGCGGGAGTTGAGGTTCTCACGGCCGTAAGGATGACGATGTTTTGGATTTTGACGCCGTGTACACTCATTCATAGATACCAACGTTTCGGAGAAACATTCTGTTTCTATCTTCAGGGCTCCAGAAAGGGGCCTCTGAAACGTCCGTAAACTTCTACCAGACTACACGGCGCTGCAATCCAGAAGACAGGCATCTTCAGACTTAATAATAATCAAAACAAAAAGAGTGATTTTTCCCATTTCGGTAACCGACTACCTCAGCCTTAATCCTTACGTACGTCATCCATATGACGTACGCAGTTTTAGATATCACTAAATTAGATTTCGAACGTAAGCACTAATAAGTCAAAGTGAGGTTAGGTTATCTCTGATGTGAGATAAATATTTGATTTAAGAAGCGCTTGTACCAATCACACAGGTGTGTGATTGGTTGATTGATTGATTAGTGCGCATAATTTAATTTTCTGTCCTTGAGAACACGGCCAGTGCACTTACACTAAGCCAGTCTATAACGTGCTTCAAGTCTGAAGAATATAAAACACATAAGACCTACTGGACTTAAGTGTCACTAAACTGCATGCAAAATCATAATAAAACGAAACCAGTCACTGAGCTTGCCATGAACAGTCCTTCGACGAACAGTTGAGGTTGCAATAATTAGAACTTAGCCTCTAAAATCATTCATGGTTTTCATCAGTCACTCCAGGAAAATGTTGGATGTCACTTTGAAGAAACTTCCTTGTCCGACATTATCATAATGCTAAATTTTTAAAAAAAAGTCTTTAGATAATTATTATATGAAATTATACTCGAAAACAATCTTTGACCTTAAAAAGAGCTCTGTGTCGGTCTGAATCAGATCTCCGAAGCCGAGTGTTTCGTACATCTGCTTCTTATTGACAGGTCCTGGCTTCAACTCTGAGGGACACAATTTTCTTTCTTCAATTACAAAGAACGAAATCAATTGGCATGTTAGCTCAAAATAATTTATTTCTATTTTAAACACAGAGAATGAAATAATTATTATTATTATTATTATCAACGTAAACACGCCATAAGTCATAAAATGCTTCAAATGAGCTCCCCAAACAGCATCCAAAATATTGCAGTACACTGGTTTTGAATGAATCTGTACAGTACGAGCTATAGACAGATACGTCATACTCTAATTTGTTATGCTGAAAATCCCAAGACAGTTTCCTTCTGTATTCCACCCAATTCATCATCCTGACCAATCTTCCACGTGAAGGCTTCTAAGGTAAGCTTTTGTGAAATAGTCGTTCAGTAAATTAATATTTAAAAAACACAAGATTACGTTACTCGAATTTTATTTATCCATAGTAGGTTGAGATTTTTATAAAAAAAAATTAAGACGCTGCAGAGGACGAATCCTCCTTCGTCATCATTTGTAATGGGTGACACATATTCCGTTGGGCCACTCGGTCTACAGGATCTTTTTACTTGAAGACGAAGGACGATCCAGCATAAGACGGATAAGTCAAAAATAAATAGAATATTAATTAATACAGTGGACAGACTTGAGGAAAGAATTGAAAATGGTGTTACAGTAAACAGAGTAAATGAACGACCAATGCTTCAATGCCTGGAACTCAGTTCTAGGTACATTTCTCAATGCTCTAGTATAGTAAACGCATCTTAGATGGAATTACACAAACAGCGTGTTTAGTGGAAGTGTTTATTGTCCAGTCAGTATAAACAGCTTCTTCACTTACACAAGGAAAATAAGTGACATGAATGAACTCAATGACTTTTCAAATTACAAAAATATATACCCCACAAAATCTGTATAAATAATTCAGTCATGGTTCTAAATCTTCACGCGACATGACAGCGTATCCTGAGCTACCATCAGCAAATCCGAAAAAATAAAAAAGAATCAAATTTTCAGCTGTCGTCTTACTAAAACTTCTGTTTGTTTGTTTGTTTTTCGTACGACATTTCCCACCACAGAAGTTAGAATCGTCATTTTCACTTGAAATCTATAGCGGTGAGGTGCCCTTGTAAAACACGACATTAATGAATATCTTAAATCATAAATATTATAAAATATAATCTAGTAAATATTTTCCCAGCAACCACCAGTCCATTAACAACCAATAAAACTAAACTCCATATTAATGTTTAACTTTCTCATCAATCTTCGAGACCTCTCTTTCGGGTAAACACTGTGGTAAGACTTCTATTTATTTACCAAATAACATTTTGTGTTTCCTTCGACATTTGCCGTGGAGCACATGACTTAACTAAGGAACATATATATAACACATTTATTGAAACGCAGAAAACCATTCAAGGCTGTCTGAATAATTACGTGATAAAACTGCAATATATTCCAGCGCACAAAATATGGCGTTTGTAATGAAACCGCCATTGGATATGAATTAAATAGCTCACTGACTTGTACTGACCCACACTAGATAAAGCTGGTTGTATTCCGGATTGAAACTTGTACTACGATTACCAAGGGCCATCATCGTAACGTCAGACTGCACAATTTTAATGATCAACTGAGTCTTTACTTGCATTATCTTTTAATTATTCTTGTCGTAAAGACAATTTTTAAGGCCGATATCATTTCCATGGAAGGAATGCAAAGATTCATATTTAAATACTTACGATAAGACGGATAAAGAAATACCGTACTTTCAAATAACAGCGCAACGCAAAGTAACTCCGAGCTTGAGCTACGTCACAGTAAGATGGGAAGTGAAGATATATTTCTCATGCTGAATCTATTTATGGTTACACAAGTTTAAGTATTCTGAGTGGGCCCCAGATGGTTGCACAACACGCATTTGATCTTAATTTCCATGTTTAATTTTTAAACAATAATTTTACATTCAAAGTCTTGCCGTGAACTTGGCAGAACTTCGCGTCACACTCGTGGAAACCGCTGTTAAAGGTGTTTAAAAATGTTTCTGGAAAACAATATTTGCGTTTTGTACACATCTAAAATTTGTTACTTAAATAATAGAGATCGCTACTGGAATGTTTTCTCAGATGGCAAATTAACCTTCGACCCTTTAAAATTATAACGACCAATAGTTCTTAATTCAGTATTTATGGGTTTCGTATGATTATCAGAATAAACATCGATTATTTCCTTAAACAGCGTTAACCAGTTGATCTTTGTAATGGTGAGGTGTTGTGTTTTCTTCGCGGCACGGACTGGATTCTTAAATGCTATTTAGACGAGCTTCGGCTTCGAAGGGTTAATTAATTATCAGAATAAAAATCTATTATTTCCTTAAACAGCGTTAACCAGTTGATCTTCGTAATGGTGAGGTGTTGTGTTTTCTTCGCGGTACGGACTAAATGCTTTAATATTACGTACGCAGCGCGTGTCTCATTATAAACAGCGATTATTTCCTTAAACAGCGTTAACCAGTTGATCTTTGTAATGGTAAAGTGTGGTGTTTTCTTCGCGGTACGGACTGAATTGTTAAAATGTTATTTGTATGAGCGTGGGTTTTAAAGGGTTAAATAAGCCAACTACTGAGCTACATAGATGTTCTGACAGCGTGTCCAGTAGACGTCATAAGGGCTGGACAACCGAGGCGAAGTCCTCGAAGGAAAATGGCGGTTTCTTTAAGAAATCTCGTCCAACAGGCTCTGAAGCCTTTCTATTACCTTCCCACTGGAAAATGAGAACGAGGGTAAAGCCTACGGAGCATGCAGCTGACAATTTCCTTAAATCTGAGAACGAGTTCGGCTTTGCTTACAATCCTCAACCCTTACAATCAGAGCGAACGCGTTATATAAATGCATACGTTCGTTGTCGCCAGCTGCCAGGAACCATGAACTTCAGTTTATCTAAGATCAAATGGCTCTGAGCTGTTACTAACAAACAAGCTCCTACACTCAGTTTAACCGCGTTTGAGGTAATAATTACCACCGTATATTCATTTGTTCAAGAGCAGTGGCCTTTGTCTCCTGCAGGAGTTTTCATTGGCACACCACACATCAGTCAGTCATCACGTTACGTAACATAATAACGTCTCGCCAGTTTACTCCACTATTTTACTTGTAACGAGACTAATACTCAGATAAACTTTGTTTAAACTGATATTGTGTGAAGGTGTGGACGGTATTCATTTGTCTAAGGACAGGGGCAACGGTAATGAACGAGGTCTGCCACCAGTCATCGTATTAATATTACGACGAAACCCTTTAGCTGTGTAACAGAACACAACTGAATGCATTGAATTTCAGTGCTTTCAGTTAAGACTTATTTTCACAATTCTGATACCATGAATATCATCTAACTCTTTGAAGCAGAAACTCGTCTAAATAATATTTAACAATTCAGTCCGCACCGCGAAGAAAACACGACACTTAACCATTAAGAATATCAACTGGTTAACGTTGTTTAAGGAAATGATCGCTGTTTATAATGAGACACGTAGTGCGTACATAATATTTAAACAGAGAGCTCGTACCGCGAAGAAAACACCACACTTCACCATTAGATAGATCAACTGCTTAACGCTGTTTAAGGAGATAATCGCTGTTTACAGCAAAAATCACACGAAATCCACTTACTGAGTGTTAAAGGAGGTGAGAGATAATTCAAAATTGAACAACAGACACAGAGTGAAGTATCTGAAGAATTCGGGGAGTCGAAAGCCGTGAGTTAAGAGGCAAAACCATTAATTCTTGGCCTCTGTATAAAAGTGTATCGAATGAATCCGCGATCCATAGACAGGCATAATACGGCGTAGTTTCTGCTCACTGAAACTGGGCGTGGAATAATCATTATGCGTGTTCACAGCACGTGGCAGCTGGGCTGTTGATGGATTTAGCAACAGATATACCTAACTCAGCTTCAGTCCAAATGAAATGACGCAAAAATGTAATCTATTACGTCACCCCAATTAATATTAAATCTGTCTGAAATGTAAATTCATTATACATGTCTTCAATGCATTTACTGGACACTAAGCAAAGCATCCGTTGAAATTCGACGGTCAAATCATTTTATTACAAGACTTCTTCCGCACAAAAGTAACGATTTTGATGACCAGTAAAGTCTTTCACGAATTAGACAGATTTATAATTTTCATGAAAAATTTGCTAGAAAGACAAGGCCTTTAAAATTCTGCACAATTTCCCTTAGATTTTTGGTTCTGAAGAGGAGTAGTTAAACGATTTATAAACACCCTGTGCTTAATACTCTTAACTAATCAGTTTCTTATAACCATAAGCGCCTATTTGCCCTACGTTAAGTCGTATTATATACTTTTATAAAGCAAAGACAAACAATGACTGTAACGTTTATACGCAGCTTTGTTAGACTTTACAAACAGAATGTGTCGTTTACGTACTAATTCAGATTTTCCGGCAATTCGCCACGGGTAACTTAAAAATATCTGACGTCTTGTAAACATTTTAAGGGCCATCATCTGTATGGTCGTTGTCAGCCAAGTTGCCTCTCTCTGACCGCCTAACCTTCTTACGGAATTACAATTACGTAAATGAACACGTGGCACACAATCTTCAACCGTTTCACACGCAACCTAAAACCGCATATTTGCGTCCTTCTTCACATTTTTAGGTATGAGTTACGTTCAATCGAAAAGGGACACTTTATGCGCCTGTTCTGTGCATCTTTCAGCCGAGATGGTGCTGCCACCTGTCAGTGGCCTTACAAACTACATAGTCTCCTTCTTGAAGCCTGAGAACGGCTGAATGGATTTTCATGAAATTTGGTGTGGACGTTAAGCCGTCGGAGGCTAGTCCAGGCTCTTTATTCTTCACATCCTACAACGGGAAATACGAAGCGATGGATGATCAAATTTGTGAGGTGGAAATATGATAATCCGCCATTACTGACGATTCTCTGCGAGAACTGATAGTTTAATCGATCGTACGCATGTAATTCGAGAATGCCTGTAGAGATATTTAATAAATCTGATATGGAAATTACACAATGTGAGGATTATCCAAGCCAGTAAATTTAAATTCTCTACATTCGATAATACCAACGTGACGGATACGAGAATAAGTGAGACGGGAGGATAATTCATTCTGTCATGACGCCATTACCTGTTAATCCCCTGCGACATTCGATGACGTAAATCGCACATACCATCATCTATCAGTGATTGTAAGAAATATTCGTCCTGCAATCAATCAGTGTCTTGTCACGTTGGACTTCAAATTTATTCCTTCCGATAAGCGAGAAAATAAATGTATGAGAACACCTTCCCAGGTGATATTTCCTGCATAGAACAATAATAAAGACAAGGTCACACACCAATGTCTATGATAAGATCCCAGTGTTAAGAATACGTGTCTTAAACCTCACAACCACCACGGTCGCCTGTTTTCAGTCTGAAGGTTACTAATCTGAATCTGTGTTGTTTGAAACATTCATACATAATACAGACACTGAGATTACAGAAAAGCAAAATTTAATTCAGGCCTATCTGTTTACATGTTTCCTGTTAAATATTTCAGTAGAATTCTTTGTAAGTCCAAGCTAATTAAATGGCCTAAATCCTTGATTAAATTTCGACATTAAACCCTAATCAAGGGAAGATTAGTGGTGTAATTTTAGGTAGGTAATCCTACACCGAGCATCATACCGCAAATCAGTGCACAACGGACGCAGATTAGTTGAAAAATGTTACGTCGTGTGATGATCTATCATGCAGCATAAAGCAGATTCATTTTCGGAAAACTAACAGTCACCATCCAAAAAAAAAATCACCCGATTTCAAAAGTTGATTGCCATATTCATTACCAAGTGCCTACCACTGGATTTTATCCTGAGCCAGACGAGTCCAATTCACACCATCAAATACATTATTTATTTACTATCCACTATAATATTTATCCAAATTAACATTATCTTTCTCCCTACGCACTGGTTCCTGCCAGAATTTCTGTCTAAAATTTTGTATATTTCTTCCGGCTACACAGAGCCTGTTACATGTCTTGTCGATTTAATGTTTATTGATCTGATGACCCTAATAATATTTGGTGCAGAGTATAAATTGTGGAGCTTCACATTTTGAAGTTTTATCCATCCTTCTGTTACGTCTACCGAGATCCATATATCCTCTTCAAAACATAATCTTCCACTGGATGATAAACAAGATAAAAGTAAAACATTTGCACAGAATCTTTGGCATAAATGCTAAGGTGTATGTTCGATGACTTAACGTAAGAAAATCATTAGCAATTACTGACCCGTGTCAAAGCGGCTTGACAGTCCGTAGGCTCTAATGTAGCCTGGGGGATTCCCCACTCATTCACTTCAGCGCGCAGTAATATATATATATATATATATATATATATATATATATATGGGACTTCATAAAACATGTCGTCACTGTAATTTTTAATAAAATTAAAATGTATAGAGAGACTTTATAAAAACTCTCGAGGATATAATTTCGAGAAAATTAGTTCAGCTGTTATCGAGTTGTTTAAACAGACAGATGGAAAGACGGACAGGGAAAAACCTTCAGTTGTTAACGCACTTCTGAAAGAAACCAAACTTTGCATTCTGAGTGGTAATGCAGTCACTTGTCCTCCTGTCCTAAACATTTCGAAGTGTTCGTGATATATTATAGTCCCTCCAGAAATTGGTTGAAAGATTGAAAAGCAGGAAATGCCCGCTTCATTACAAATCCCCCACCATTCACCCTCCATCTCAACATAATCCATAAATAAGATATTGTAGGTGCGTCATATTGTGATTTATTTAAATAGTATTAAAAATATTAAAATTGGCCGTCAATCACAATATAAGATAATTAAAAGATTAAAATATCATTTTACGTTCCTTATCGAGTACTCGATTTACATGTGGAACATTTACGACATGTTTCGGCTATATATAGCCATCATCAGGTGTTATATTATAAACTTTTTAACTGAATTACTGATTTTTACTGATATTTAATGATTTTTAGTTTTCATTTTTCTTATCATGTTCTCGTCCTTCATATTGTATCTTCATCCGTTGTTGTGTCACATGTCACTAATATGATTGTATTTCATTAATAGTATTGAAACCTTTACTTCACAGTCCAATATACACAACATTGGCATCACTACGAAATACAATCATATTAGTGACATGCGACACAACAACGGATGAAGATACAATATGAAGGACGAGAACATGATAAGAAAAATGAAAACTAAAAATCATTAAATATCAGTAAAAATCAGTAATTCAGTTAAAAAGTTTATAACATAACACCTGATGACGGCTCTATGATAGCCGAAACATGTCGTAAATGTTCCACATGTAAATCGAGTACTCGATAAGGAACAAAAAATGATATTTTAATCTTTTAATTATCTTATATTGTGATTGACGGCCAATTTTAATATTTTTTAATACTATAATCCATAAAAAAAGTCGTCTAATACCTCGGTCAATGAATTCATGCCTATCCTATCTTCGGAAGCGGATGAATTTCACGAGGCAAGACAATTATTTTTAATGATGTGGGTTTCTGTATCAGGAGGACAACTATATTTTTTTTTCGTAGAGTCTAAAACGTCTTTAAGCATTTAAATTCCAGAGATCTGTTCATTATTTTATTTGACGTAGTAATCCTTCAGAGATATTTTTGATTTCTGCCAATACACTGAGGGATAGAGATTAATATGAGTGTATTAATAACTGTTAAGTCCAATCTGATTCGACAATCAAAAACTCTATTTTATATTTATGGGTTTCGTATGTTTTTCGGTGTAAGTAGGGATTATTTCCTTAAACAGCTTTAGCCACTCGATATTTTTAATGGTGAGGTGTGGTGTTTTCTTCTCGGTACGGACTGAATTCTTAAGTATCACAAAGATGAGCTCAGGAATCAAACGGAGTTCGATAGACGATTACGAAACATTGGTTCATCGAGTGTCAGGGTTGATATAATTTGTATTTATAACCGACTGAAGTTCAAGATTACAATTTATTTTCACATCCACCAAACACATGCGCAGTTGATTAAAGAGATCCATTATGTCAATTACTTTGACGTTGAAAACAAAATGATTAAGCTAGATTAAGCTTACAGTGGAGGTATTCGGGATTTAAGTGTCCAAATGGGATGCCTAGACGTCCAGACTTCAAACAGAAGTAATGTAATAATGTAAGGCATAGCAGCTGGTAATTCACTACAACATTACATTATTCATCCTTCCCTTGAATCACAATGAATGTCGTGTATTGTCGATAAGTATGCAGCCTGCGTTATCCCGCAGAAGATTTTTAGGCGAAACTGAATTTGCAAGGGAGGTCGACCAATTACGTAAAATGGGGATATAACTGAATGGAAGTTATGTGAGTTCTTTCAAATAAAATTCAGCGCTCGCACGTACAAAACCAAATGCCAGAACCACCATTACAGTTAATTAAACATTGAGGAAAATAAATTCCCTAGTGATGAAAGCAAACCTTGAAGCGAGCTGGGGATTAACGCAGAATAAAACGAAAACTCGGGGCAGGGAAGAGCGCAAATTCTGACAGAGACACTAACATCAAAGTCAGAAACATTTAAATTACGACTGAAATTATTAAGAACCCCTGACATAATTTGTCTGTCCCTTTCTTAACACCAAAACAACGGATTCCCGAACATCACATAAAATCAGAATAACAGGAACGATAATTCAGTTCAATATAGGTTTACCCGGATGCTAAATCGGATACAGATCATTACGAAATGACAACATGACATATGGCACGTGCAACGGTGAAGGTTCATTTGCAAATATTAAATTTCCTCAACTGCAATTAATGGAAATCAATTTATTTTAGCGACCAGGAAATTTCCACTTCCGGGTTCAGTATCGTCGTCGATTACGTGGGACTATGGAATTTTTCGGGATTTGCACGAGACTAAACAAAAGTGGATAATAGGTTACAGAGAACTTTTAGTATTTCCCAAAGTACAGATAAAGTTAGTTACTTATACATAACCCTTTAAAGCGACATGGTAACTATATGTACCACTCGCTTCAACAATCAGTAACTCTTCAATCTGTATTTATTTGTTTAATATGATTCTCAGCGTAAACAGCGATTATTTCCTTAAACAGCGTTAACCAATCGATCTTTTGTAATGGTGAAGAGTTGTGTTTTCTTCGCGGTACGGACTAAATGTTTATATATTACGTACGCAGTGCGTGTCTCATTATAAACAGAGATTATTTCCTTAAACAGCGTTAACCAGTTGATCGTTGTAATGGTGAAGAGTTGTGTTTTCTTCGCGGTACGGACTGAAAATATTAAAATATTTTAAATTATAATTTTATCTGTTTTTGTATGGGTGACAAAGTTGATTACTCACG
The DNA here is from genome assembly GCF_977971745.1 of Zootermopsis nevadensis. NCBI lineage: Eukaryota > Metazoa > Arthropoda > Insecta > Blattodea > Termopsidae > Zootermopsis > Zootermopsis nevadensis. The sequence continues at coordinate 580,219 of NW_028259163.1, forward strand.
TTAAGGGAAGAACACAGATTAAGGGTGTTCTGACAACGGCGCTGAGAAAAATATTAAGTCTCAAGTGGGATGAAGTGACGAGATGGAGTATATCGCATTGTAAGTAGCATCAAAATTTCTACCCCTCACAAAATAATAACGATAAAATATAATTGTAAAGGAATATATTCATTCGAAAGACCACGGCGAATATGGGAGAATAATATTTCGATTAATCGTAAGTAGTTTGGTGGCAAGATCACATTTGATAATAAACACTTACGTGTGAATCCAGATTTCTATTAAGGGAATCAGAAAAAAAAAACAGCTCTCATTCCACGGTAGCCGCAACACTTCATCAGTGCCACCAACAACATCAGCGTTATTCCATAAAAATTCCACTAGGTCACAGAAACAAGGTGTTCATATTATCCACATATTATCCCAAACAGATAATAAAATTACGAGCTGCGATGCTCTGAACACGTAGGCACGTAAGACTGTCACATACTGAGCCGACGAAAAAACGCGAACAGCGCTTAATAATTAAATGTATTTGCCAAGAGCTAAGATCCTGTGACACATTACAAAGCTCCTCGCCTACGTGGCCCAAGTCACGGAGATCCCAGTGGAAGGAAAAATCTCTGAAGAGGTGCGACAGCGTACTCACACTTTTCAGAGAAAGACCTGGTGACATCCTGTCTCTTGCGAAATCATTTCCTGGAGATGTTAAACAGGAAAAGTGTTGACACCACCAAATCTTCCGGTCCCTTTTAATAAAACGCGCATCCTTCGTAGTGCTTGACGTAAGATTTATTGTAAAATTCAAACGCCTGTCTGAACGCGGAGGCTTGAATAAATATCTTTGCCCCTACCCGGGTATGAACCCGGGTCGTCCAGTTCATGGCCAGACGCTCCTTTACTGTTAGTATTGGCGTGAGTTACGAGCACAGCAGATCTCTAAAAGTCAACCGAGAATCCGGCACTGAAAATATATTTTCCGATGTCCGGTTACCATTAATAAAGAGAAAGGTGTACTTATCCAAAAATATCGCTACTTTGGTTATTTTTGTACAGATGGGCAGAGAAATCCTGCATAAAACGCGTGTATATCTTGGCAATGATGTTTCTTGGAAGAATTCTGGAAGGTCAGAGACCATTTGGTAGTGACACTTGCACGTAACATTTGGAGATTACACTGATTGAATGAAAAGAAACACTTGAGCGTAGATAAGAAAAGACAGAGTACGCCTGACATTGAAGTGCAAACTGACAGACATTTACAAACGTATTCCGTAAACACTAACATGTCAAAAGAGAGTTTTTTTACGTTCTGAAGAAAAATATTACAAACACAGAAGATGAATTTTGGTACCATAACGTGCTTCTAAAAATGAAAGGGTACACACTTCATTTATAAAAAAAATTAGAAGACAGTAGTCTTGCATCTATTTATGTACAAAACTGTCATTTCTCAAATACGCAAGTTTTAAATTTACTTCGGAGAACCATGACTAAGCCATTGAAGATAGAAAATTAGAGGAAAATTCAGAACTTTCCTAAAATAACGCTGAGTGGCTTTTTAAAAATTTCTTCCGACTTTCCCTCTGGAACATCGCCGTACAGAAACACATAAAGGACAAATATTTTGAAAAAAATTGAGAAAAGTGTTATTACTTCATGCCTCCATCATCAGGGCGATGATGAAGGTAACAAGGACCACTAAAACGTCGGAAAACGTCTACCAGACTACGCGGCACAAAAAACCTGAAGCAGCCATTTAAAAAAAAGTCAGATACAAAGTGAAAATGTATGGAATATTGTGTTGCCATGGAACTTGTTCCGAGGCTACAGGACATAAATTTCTAAAACAGTAAAAAGTTTCTGATCAACGAAAGTTAAAAAAAGTCATCGCTTCAAAAGACTTCTGACGATGGCGAAGTGCAATGTGGATTACTGGGTTTTTGGACTAAGTCCATCGTAAGAATGCCAGACGATGGATAAAGTCCAAAATTTCAGTAATCCAGATTCAATAGCTTTACAAGATTGTTCACAAACCGGAAGTGATGTTATAGATTAAAAACATTATATCAGTTGAAGCCGTGCGTTACAAACACACTTACTCTTGCGGTCACATAAATCGCCTGTCCCGCGTTGATTAATGAATTATAATTACACTTCTCTGAAGAGCGAGTTCTGCTTATTGCACTGTGAAGTGTCGGCTACTTGTTTCCGTGAAACGCGTTCTAACTAGAGATTTTGGAGAAGCAGAGATTTACAGTACACGCAAAGAGTAAGCTATGACATCCCGATTTCGAGAATACGGTGGAATTTAAACTGAGAACAGTTCCGATCTTCGACGTAATTCTCCGAATGACAATTGTTACTGAGATCGCTAATTCAGTCACACGCTTCATAACATAAATAAAATTTGTACACCACGAGACATTTTCCTTTCCATGCCAAATCCAATCCACGTCATCTCGCATTAATAACACCAACGAATAAAGTTGAAATCAAGCAATCGACGTCACGCGTCGGCCTCGAATGACACCAAAATTTACCGCAGATACGTCTCAGGATTTCAATGAAGACGAAAATCGACACCAATAGACGCAACGCCATTACATGAACCCAGGAATGTGACTAAATCCCTTGGGATAACACTGAAAACGTCTTCAAAAATTCAACACCAAGCATCGCGACGCCGAACAACGCTGAGACCTCTAATGACGGCAACCAACCTAACCTATCTTAACCTAACCTAACCCAACCTAACCTATCTTAACCTAACCTAACCCAACCTATCCTAACCCAACCTAACCTATCTTAACCTAACCTAACCCAACCTAACCCAACCTAACCTAACCTATCTTAACCTAACCTAACCCAACCTAACCTATCTTAACCTAACCTAACCCAACCTAACCTTAACCTAACCTAACCTATCTTAACCTAACCTAACCCAACCTATCCTAACCCAACCTAACCTATCTTAACCTAACCTAACCCAACCTAACTTAACCTATCTTAACCTAACCTAACCCAACCTAACCTATCTTAACCTAACCTAACCCAACCTAACCTTAACCTAACCTAACCTACCTTAACCTAACCCAACTTAACCTATCTTAACCTAACCTAACCCAACCTATCCTAACCCAACCTAACCTATCTTAACCTAACCCAACATAACCTAATCCTTCATAAACCTATAAAACCTAATCGATACTCTCATCAGCTCTCTTTATCTAACCTCTCTTTAGTGTGTGTGTGTTCATGTTTGCGATTAACATTCTGTATGCATTACTTATAATAGTAAATGTGGACAATTTAAATTTTTTAATTAAGTTTTCATTTGAGTAACAATAATTTTGTGATTGGAAACTTTCAATTATTCCTTTTATGACGATCAAGGCCTATCTATTTAATTACGCTAAATTTAAAACAATCTTTGAACTGGACAACAGACAGAGTTTATTGGAAGGTATTTGAAGTTAAGCTATAAACTTACACTGAAATCCAGTGGGACACCAGTACTTTCTAGCTAATACGGAAATCTGCAATCCGAGGAATACTTAATTATGTTCTTTGTTCTTACCTCAAGGTTTTGTGATTCTATTTCCGACGTTGCAGCTGACATAACGCTTTCAACAACGTTTTCTTTACGCGCTCTGCAATATATCCACATAAACTTTGACTTGTCACTGAAAGACGCCACCTGAAGCCCGAAATACCCGCGGGTGTGGCGGAAATTTTCGGATTTACTGCGACCAAACATGCTACAGCATACGACCACTCTCTTAACACGTTCATGCTCTTTGCCGGGCCAATTTACAATAATATCTGCATAAAATCATATTAATACATGTAATAAACTAAGTCTATGACCTTTACGTAAGCAAAATTTTAATCCTCATTAGCTATTGTAATCAAGCATATATAAAAGTAATGAATTAACGCGATCCTACAAAGAACTGACTTACAATAGAATATTTCTAAACAATCGACCGGTAAACATATTCTGAACAAGCTACATCACTCGATACTGTGATCCGTCGAAGGCCCACGACAATTGGAAAGTCCTTACATCAATATAATATTGTACATGGACCATTCCTTGAATAAAGTACGCCTCAAACAATGTAAAATTTCATAATATAATATCGGCGATACAATTTACAAGATCAGACTATACTTGTAAACATACTTTTATATGTTCATAGAAACACGTAATATATTATCAACAGGATATAAAATTAGTAACGTATAATATATTTTATTCTTTTCAGAAACACACGTTACCTCAAAATGCGATAGATTTTGGAAAAGAGCACTGGCGCCATTAAAACCTGGATTTTTTAAAGTCCAACTCAGCACATTAATAATTCTTTTTCTTCCAAACTCGACAGTTATGGAGTGGCGTATAGGTTAGCGTCTCTAAATTTCGCACGCGGAAGTAGCTGCTCTCTTTTTTTACATTCGCGACATCACATCTCGAACAAGTATCGACACTCACTAAACGAGAGATCGCAATCCAAATTCTATTAAGAGACCTATGGCCAGTTCCGCGCAATTACTTTCAACTAATCAGCATTACCTAACATTACACAGAGGACTCGAAACGAATGGAAAAGTCGGAAACAACAGAGCGAAGTTACGTAACAGTAATAAAGTGTAATGGTTTGTGATCGATACAGCTGTACGCCTCTGACCTTCCAGTCAAAGACCATTATTCCCCCTAGGAAACACACAACAACAACGTAGCTGTTTCTAAGAGCGGTCGAAATCAAGCGTTTTAGATTCACCATGGCTACCTGTCTATCAGGACGACAATCAATTCAGAACTGAAGAACGGTTTTATAAAATTTTATATTCTACAGTTCTCTAAAAATGTGTTAAAAATCTCCATTCTCAGTTAAGATCTGACAACAAAATCAGTTTCCTTATATAAGCACCTACATGCATTTGTAAGTAATAACTGAGGTTCTTGTCTGAGATCATTTTGTAGTGAGTCCAAGGACAAGGGGCAATTGTTCCCAGTGCCAAGGTGACCCTCACTGCTCCGGGGTCATTGAAGTCTATGTGACCTCCCTCCATCTCTTCCATTGTCGACCTGTTTCTCCTCTTCCGTGAGTGATAATCAAACAGCTTTCGATTAATTCTATCGGTTGGAATTCCTAAAATGCGTTCATATTAGTTTTCTCGATATTAATTCTTTTTCACGCAGACTTAATTCCTGTCTGACATCTTCAGTCCTCATGTGATCTACTCTTCCATAGACTTCCACAGGTCTCTGAAACCTCATTTCAGCAACTTCAATAGCTTTTAAGCCTCAACACAAAAACATATTTGTGTCTTTAAGAAATGAAATGTGAATTACACATACCGTGCTCCAAAACTGAGCAAGTTTAGAAAGTGTGGCGAATTCCGATGAAAGAACGCCAACAAAGAGCCAGAAATAGTTAATTCTCACTAACTCCTTAATATTCAGGCACTTGTAAATATTAATTTAATTACGTTTTGTCCTTGAAGGTTAGGTCATAGGCCGAGTACTGCACACCTTATTACAACGCCTGCGCGTGAGGACAGCTTTAATTGGTTTCCCCACGTCCGCACTATTCAAAACTAATATCTAACCCGCGAAAACTTAGTGGTAAATATGTGTACCACCTGCTTCAACAACCAATAAGTCTGCATTTTGTACTTTACGTGTTCTATTTGATTCTCAGAATAAACAGCGATTATTTCCTTAAACAGCGTTAACCAGTTGATCTTTGTAATGGTGAAGTGTTGTGTTTTCTTCGCGGTACGGACTCTCTGTTTAAATATTATGCACGTAGCGCGTGTCTCATTATAAACAGCGATTATTTCCTTAAACAGCGTTAAACATTTGATCTTTGTAATGGTGAAGAGTAGTGTTTTCTTCGCGGTACGGACTAAATGTTTTAATATTACGTACGCAGCGCGTGTCTCATTATAAACAGCGATTATTTCGTTAAACAGCGTCAACCAGTTGATCTTTGTAATGGTGAAGTGTTGTGTTTTCTTCGCGGTACGGACTCTCTGTTTAAATATATGTACGCAATGCGTGTCTCATTATAAACAGCGATTATATCCTTAAACAGCGTTAGCCAGTTGATCTTTGTAATGGTGAAGTGTAGTGTTTTCTTCGCGGTACGGACTGAATTCTTAAATACGTAATATTTAGACGAGCTTTGACTTCAAATAAAAGTGGATCATCATCGTGTTTGTACGAGTACACCCACTGCTCACATGCGACCATGACTGTTCGCGCCATCTTCTGCATCCGTATGTTTTCTAACGTTATTACTTCCCCACTGTACAGAAATTACGTAAAGAGCATTACTCCGTCATATGTTGTAAGACCTTCTGAAATTTATCAGACTTTAATAACGGAATTTCTGTCCCCATTGTCTAACTGAACGCGTTCCCACACACGTGATAATAACAAATGCAACTTAAAACCATTAAGAGTAATTTTTATGAATGTTTCCGTCACCAGTGCAAGGTGAAATTCCGAAGTACTTAGTAACTACAATTCTGAAGTTCTTTGTTGCCAGTCGTGTGGCAACATCACACATTCCCGAGAATATGTTGAAAACGTTAATTGGGAAATTTTGTAGAATCGCGTCCAGTCGTGGATGGACGCCAAGAGACGGCCGCTTTTAGCAGGCTGTGCGACGAGACCCAGTTTCAGAAGGACCATCGCACGCATCTGAAGCATTTCACCACAATCGGTGGTTAGACAGAGATTTTGCTGTGGTCTCTGGCGAAGAGATAAAGCTTTATTCACGCATGTACTGGACTATCCGTCTCTTTTTCACTAAAGTAACGAAATGAATTAATTCTAAAATGCTGTATTTCCAACATTTACCTCGTCGCTTGTAATTACCACAGCGCGAACTCCATTATCCGGGGCGTAATTAACCGAGGAGTGGATTATCCAAGGCCCTCGATTGTCCGCAATACGTAATTATATTTTTATAAACTACTCGCACCACTGCCTTACACTGAGCAAAATCAATTCAAAATTGAGGAGTTTCATATAAAATTACTTAAAATAGAATGTTTACTATTTTTTTTATCTCCGATCTGAAAAGTGAAAAAGTATGTTTATGTTGACAGATATTTATGATTTCCCATTTTGTTTTCATGGATGATGATAATTATGATAGAATATAATTTGCATTAATCGTGTTTCTCGATTACCCAGGTCCTTCCTTCCCCGACGCCCCGTTACCAAGGATAATCGATCGTCTACTGCACTTGAAATAACCACTGCGGTAATACCGTATATGTACTATAGTATCTTAAACCATTAACTTTATTCGGATGTAGCCAAGTACAAGAATGCATACGACGTTTCGGAAGTTAAATCTGTCCCAATATTTCACTAAACTGAAATATAATTTATTATGGGCTGAAAGTGTATATTTAAAGAGCCCAAAAAAAAAGCACGAGACCTTTGAATCTACCATAAGACAAAAGTCTAACTTCCGAAACGTCGAATAATCCACATTTTAATAAAAACAGCTGACAACGCCCAAAGTAAATTCTCAAAAGCTTTTCTGAATTTAATTTCCGTCGGTGCTTCGAGAACTCGTTTAAAAAGAACACAAACAATTGTGGCTTTTGGTTCGCAGTACACTTTTAGCCCGAAGAAATGTTATCGCCCACACGAAGGCGAAAAGTCAGAGATATTAAACGTGACACAAAACAGAGAGACTTCTCTGCTGTAAACAGAAGAGGAGTACAACGGAAAATAAGACAACGAACATGGGATTCGTGTGAGGGAACTCCCATTTATTTCATTCTATGACATCCGAATTTCGGGAGTAACGAAAGAACACACATGAGTCATGAGTGAATCTGGGGCATACGCGAAATGATACTGACAAAGGAAAATGGAGGGAATCTGAGAAAAACCTGCCCCACTGCCACCTTTCCAGTTCAAATCTCACATGAACTGACCTGGGCCCGAACACGGAAATTCGTGATGAGAAGACAAAGACGAACCGTCTAAGTTTTATCATCAACGTGTGGAGTGCGACCCGCAAGCACATGGGATGCTATAAATTAACATAACCTGAATTCCGTAAATTCGTGGAATGTCCTGTAAGAAACATCCTACATCAGCGACATTCATAACCAAGATTTGCGTCCTTTTAGATTTAAAAATTGTGCAAAGATAAATAAATTCTCGTCATTTTGTTCCACTCTGACGATAAGTTTAATGACCTCATCTCCCGGAATAAAATATCTCAAAAGCTCGTGCTGTGAAAAGTGCGTATATTCAAGTAGCTGGCAGGATCCCCCATGAATAGCTTTACCCCCCTACAGCACCCCCCTTGACGCAACAGCCAACACTTCCGATGAAACAACAGTGGCGTCTGGATCTCCCCGGCGTCATGGCACAACCTGCTGACGTCAACAGTTGGGGACAGAGAACCTTAACAGATCGACGTGTTCGTTTGTTTGTTTGTTTCTGCAAGACACACAATTACGGAAACGTTTTTCTGTTTTGACTAAATGACCGTACGCAGAAAATGGACAGACGTATTTAAGGGATGTTTTAAAGATTATCTTGCAAGCGATAAAATATTACGTTTGCCCGCGTGTTTTAAACGACACGCAAACTCTGCGCGACGCTGCCACGTTCCATGTTCGGTTCCGAACACTTCTGACGAAGGCGTTGTGGTGTTTGTTAAATAACACTCGATATCACTGCAATCAGTTTCAAGTAACTTAAATTATTATTACTGAACATGAAAGTACGGCTTAAGTCTCTAACATTAATTCCGGTACTTATGATCTATTATTAAGTTTGTGTATAAGAAACATATTGTTAATATGACAGCAAAGTATTAAATATACATCTCTGACTAAGATTATCAATTACGGCGAAAATTATTAGAAAGTGTTTCTTAATTAAGAAACAAGCCATTGTAACTTGATATATCTTGTGTATTATTAATAATTTCATTCTTGGTATCCACCATACAGAAAACTCCCTCACGGGTCTCAAACCCAGGGCAATTTACGTGACACTGAACATCTCTGTTCTCTTCCTGGTTTCAAGGAATAAGCGTGCTAAGTTTGGTGCAAATCGGTGTATACGATATTCAACTTTCAGCGAAGATACACACGTATCTTTTAAGAAATTCCTACTTAATGCATTCAACTTTAAGTGTACACTGATTAATCTTCTCACGTTTCGTGTCTTTAATAAAGTTTATAAACAATGTAAAAAATATAACAGACTACTCAACTTCTTGTCTGAGACACGGAGGTAACGATGTGTTCTGAGAAAAGAGTAGGTTATGTCACCTGTATTTTAATTAAAGATTCTCTGTGCACTATAACACACATTTAATGTTATTTACCTCCAAGGTACAGACGGCGTCGTTAAATACACCAGAAAATAAATCTATTACTTACAGCAGTGGCACGGCGTAAAACTACCCTCTTGCTCATAACAAATCAATTTAAGCATTCAACTGAATACATTTGTCTACCGAGGAGACACAGTGATTTTACATTACTCTACAAAAAATGAAGAAATCTTATACGTCACTAAGGTATTCAGAAAAGAGTCTTCGATACTACGTCATACAATGATTTACCACAGGCGCTATCGATGTATGTAAGCAAGAACACGCATAATTATTTTTGTTACTCTGCGAAATCCACAGAGATGCTGCCAGGAACGAGAAACACAAATATTTACTAAGCTCTTCATGTACATCGCGTTCTTTTGATACTGACCCAAAAATTCGCTTCTTCAACGTAACAAGAGCTAATTATGTGCCAAAGATGATTTGCTTCTACGAGATAAAATGCAACGCTAAACAGATTTTACCAACAAAGTGGGCGTGGACGTGTTTACTTCATTCGTAGAATGTGCGTCTTTCTGGGACACGCTGTATAATTAGACCGTGAATTATATGACGGCATATGTTGGTGGAAACGCACAAGACCAGTATAACCCACAACAACAACAACAATCAGACAACAGGCTCTGTTCGAAAATGGCACAAACACTAAGGCTATCTACACATTGACGAATTAAGCACAGCAGAACCTGTTTACAGCGGAATCTCTTAGAACCTGAATGTGATTTTTTTTAAGACAGGTTACCGTAATGCATAGTGTGAATTTATTGAACAAAATGGAGGTAAATCATCGTGGAAAATGGATTTTTGGAGACAAAGTGTGCTGGGGGAAAAACTGAGTTGGGGGGATGAGACGTATTTGGAATAAAATGGAAGCCCGAGTCATCCACTGAGATGACAAGAAACTTCAAGTTACGAAGATGAGATGGCAGACAAGATATTTAAAATTGTTTTTGCCATTTAATATGGAGATCCGGTAAATTTCTTTACTGAGATTCCGCTTTAGACAGGTTTCGCTGTATCCAGGTTTTTTTTTTTTTTTGCTGGAGTTGTGAGCGACCACGGAGGTCGGAAGGAATTTGAATGAGGCGAGGTAAGACCGCAGGATACGTGGGAGCACTTCATACCGTTCTCTTCCTCAGGTACTTGACGAAAAGCGTCACTTTTACAATGACACTGATAAAATTTAAATTACTCGTCCGGCACATTGGGGTCAGATACATCGTAGGTCGGTCTGTAGCTTCGCTCGTCGCTGCGGGAGGTCAAACTAGGTCAAGTCGATACGGCAATGTCAAATAAAGTCACCTTCGCACAGAAGAGGTCACGTGTATCACTGACTGTTAGAGCACTGAACGAGAGAACAATATTCCCGGTGAATCACTTGTACGAAAAACACTCAAAGCGAGTATCAGACGAAACGTACGTCGATGTTCCGAGGATCGATATCAATCGATATAAGTGACACGAATAGTTCTAGCTTAAATTCTTTACTGAAAGCGAACAAAGGTAATCGAAAGTAAAAGATCGATATTATTTTTTCAGAAACTTCTAAGATGAACAATATTATTTGTATGACAAGAAACAAATTCTTAGAAACTAACGTAATTTATATCACTCAAGTTTGAAAAATGTCAATAAAATAAACACAAATTTGTATTAAACATGCGCACGTACGAGTTAATTTATGTGTATCTCCACATAAATGTGATATTATGTTCCGTATTTCAACTCGATATCAAGAAATTTCAAGGGTTACGTAAAAGTAACTTATATTACGAGGCTGTCCAAATACAATTTGGTTTCACTGTCGTCGTAACCCGGTCTAGAAGAATGCAAAGTGTAAACGAAAAACACTCTTTTGCAGGCCTTTTATATCACTGCGTTACGTACGTGCAGACATTGCGGGTGGTCACGAAATACTAAAGAGTGGTAAGGAAAGAGCGAAGTTTCGATTCGAAATACGAAGGAATTGCCATCATGTCATGGGAAATTTCTTGCGTCTGCGTAGTTTGAAGGCAAACTACTGTAGTTCTATGACGATGGTGATTTGTACAGCCAAGTACGAAATGTACAACAGAAAAAAACACATTTCCTCCACTCCATGGTTTGTCAGTAAGTATGTCAAGAACCCAATTCCTTTATTATTCAAAAAAGCCACACCTCCCCATATCACAAACCGTTGCTAGGAGACACTTCGAGTTGTGACGTCACAGGAAGCAGCAGTTCGGCCTTCGAACAAGAAATGGTGGAAATCCGTTACCAGGTACGGATCGCCGAGCTATGACGCATTACGTCTGTGACTCGTAGCATACATGAATATTTCAAATTGATATGAAGCCTTTAAACTCGATCAATACACAACCTGTTAAGTGTTTCAGACCTTAGCGGGCGTTTGGAAAATACAATTTGCCTTGGGATAAGAGAATTTTTTCGTATAGCACGACAGAACAGGTCACCCAGGTACAGTACAATGTTTTGAAACAGACATTCACGTCTAGAAATTTAGATATGTAAGTTAATAGTACAATTTATATGAGATGAACTATCAATCAAACAGGATCTCTGGATTTGCTTCTAATATCAGAAAATACATACAGGATAAGATGAATTTTTCGTTTTTTGTATTAATTTTCCGTCTCAGATAATTTACAAAACCAAAAATTTCTTACGCGTAGCAAGGCACATTTCGTAACACCAAGACAAAACTCAAAAAAAAAAAAGTATTCTGAGCAGACTAGACTAATTAAAAACGAACACGGTGACAACAGAACGGATGTTACATGTAGTGATTGAATGAAACAATTCACAGTTCCTGTCCACGAGTTATGAATTTCTTCCATAATCATTTACTATTATAAAAGTTAGAGACTGAGATTTCAGGGATATCGGCCAACTCATGCTATGGTCTTCTGAGTCCTTACGTCGTCTAATCTTGTGAATGGTTACTAAGGATTCAGAGGAACATATTACCTGGTCACTTCAGGTCAATTATCATAGCACACGGACTCGAAAAACGTTCTGTAAGCACAAAGGTCAGAGCTTACAAGCTTCTAGCCAAAACTTTCAAAAGCCTTGAGTAACACGATGTCTTTAGTACAGTAACCTACTATTCCCAGGCCAGGCCACAGAAAAGAACAAGAAATGATGAAAACTAAAGTAGGTTATGTTTACAAATTCCAATACCGTTTAAAACTTAATGTGTTTGTTATTCACTAAGAAAACTTAAGCAGATGAGGGCCATTAATTTTAAAGCCTTCTGCTGTTATAAACTGCTCGACCCAAATACGCCATTTCGGTTAAGCATTCGTTTGATGGTAATAAAATTAACGTGAACTAATTACAAAAGATTTATAAAGCAAAGTATTGTAAATAAAATAAAATAGCTGAAACGAAAAAGTAGGATTAACAGAAACTGCGTAGATTATTTCGAGTAAAGACGACGAGGGTGGCTTCAGTTCTTCAGTTCACCGCGTGATGTCGCTTACAGATATCGATTCAGATGTCAAAAGACACGGGGGGCCCCTCGTGGTGGAAACCAGTAACTCGCGACCTGACACATTAATCTATTGGCCACATTACAATTACAATACAAAGGTATAATTTATAGCAAAGGCAACTCTATTTTAAGTAACGCCAATTATTGCGTAAAAATATAAAATTTTAGCAAAATAGAAAGGTCACGAAGTTTCACTAACGAATAAAATACACTCAATTATGCGTAACTATTATTTTTTTTATTAAATTCGCGTATTTATTTTGGTCTATTTTAAGATTCGCGGCCCGGTTAGTTAAAGCTCGCGGCCGACTGGTTGAAAACCACTGGTGTAATGGTTAAGTATCTATCCCCGAGTACTGTTCAGAAAGTAACCAGTTCAGATTTCGGTCAGAATATCGGTTATAATGATATTATCCTGTGATTTTGTGGGTCTTTGAAAACAAACTATGTGACGATGTATTTAAAATAGACCATGGCCACTTCCAAACAATTACTAAATCAAAGGATGGAACTAACATATCACTTATTAATTTTGCTTAGTAAGGCACGTAGAACATGGTAATTAATGAATTAATCAATCAACCAAAGGAAGAACATGAATTGTTGACTAATGACGCTCAAATGTTGAACCCAGTGCATACAAATTAAGACTCTACTTCCGAAAATTTAATTTCGGTAAAGTTGTGTTCATAATGATGGGATACCTGTTAAATATTAAAAAATACTATAATTACTTCTGGAAGATTAAAATTTCTCCAGCATTCTGCTACATGGAATTAGCCTAGTTTGTTACTAAATCAGAACTTCATTATTTAAACTCTGAATTATGGTTTAGAGAACATATAAATACACGGAAAATTCTGAAACAAAAACTCATAAAAATCGATCATTTGCAAACCGAGGATGACATGAAGGCCACGGAAATTGATTTTGGCAACCGTGGTTCGGATTAAACAGGTCACAACCGGGTCACGTGGCCAGGGTTTTCAGGTTTTATAACTTCGCGTGCTGTCATATTATAAGATTATCTGGACCATTTATCGCGAGGTTGGCAGTCGCGTTTTGCATTCTGAAAGTCACGGACTCTTTACCTCGGGACACGGTGATCAGATATCCCGAAATTCTTTCGTAGCTTTTCTCAGTTCCTGCAGTAAAAATTCTTAGATGACAACAAACTAGGCCAAGTACGCTCCGTTCCACTTTCCAGTTCATTATTCATCGTGTCAATGGACGGCATCTAATCTTATTTACTGACAGCGTCGTTAAACAAACAAGAGAGGGCGCCGTACAGGCTCATGTAAGCCTGAGAGAAGTAGGTACTATGCAACGCTAGTGTACTCTGACGATCAAGCGAACATGAGCCACTTTTTGTACTCAAAAGCGATGACGTCATAGCAGTGCAGTGGAACCGCTTTGCGGTTTAGTCATACATGGGGGGGGGGGGGGGTAGGGGGGGTAAAATTGGATTTGGTTCGGAAATTGGTGAGATGAAATTTTAGGCTCCATCAGACTGGGGGAAAAAAGAATCTTGTTTCAAAAGGATATCTCTTCATTCTGCATTTTAAATCAAAATTCTTCTGTGGTGTGTCCGTTAAGATTGGATAAAATTAACTTACGCCGAAGTCTTTGGCTTAAAACGCAGTCAGAAGTTAGATTTATTTTATTTAAGACAGGGAAATGGTTGAACTAAAGTCTCAGGAATTAAGTTATGTACAGAAATGTAATAAAATATTCATCTAATTCATCTCGCTTCTTTAATTTCAAGTTTCTACAAGTCAAGATTCAACCAGCAACAAAATGTCCGACCTCAGGTCAAACTCGATAGTAACCAAGACATTAAAATCGTATCAGCACTTTCACATATTTAATTAGTACAATGATGACTGCCTAATTATATGAAAACCAATGCCGAAACGTATCTGAATGGAAGTCACTAAGCGAGAATGCAATTATGCGCGTCGTAATATCTTTCAATAACACAGTGCGTTCACGAGCTCACACTACGTAAGACGAAAGTGCGTCAAATATATTCTAAGATACATTTTTTTTTCGAAGCCGTGATGTATTTTAAAGGACACAGAATTTTCGGAGGAAAATATGGCTTACATCTTCAGCGCTGAAATATCCCCCCAAAAAATAACTATAATCGTTACATTCATCGCCTATAAATCCTCCGACATCAAAACTGTGTACCGATTTCACCTCGTTTAAATTATGTTCAAAAGTGAAATTATATTTCATATCGCATCTGTCGGCACGTAATGGCGTTGTCCTGTTTAATTTGACTGTCAACATCATTTGAACACACGCGAATGTGGGTTAATTACACAACCATTACACTTCAAATCAGGCGTAATTAAGCTTCGAAGGTGGCGTATTATTAATTTAACACGAAAAGAGTGGCAGTTGGCACTGCTGATGGGATAATTCCTTTCACGTCTGTATCTCTTTACCCTTAGTACTTCTAAAAGCTGGCGAATTGTTTCAGCTCTCGTAAAATAAAATAAAAATCAGCCATCTAGCATTAAAACTGAGAATTTGTTAGTTATGAAAAATATGCACATAAACAAATGCAGATTCTTATGTACAAGATCGCTGTCTTCTGGGTTGTTGCACCATGTTGTCTGGTAGAAGTTTACAAATGTTTCAGAGGTCCTTGCTGCCTCCATCATCAGGACTCACCGCCCTGATAATGGAGACATCAAGGAGCTCTGAAACGTCGGTAAACGTCTACCAGACTACACGGTGCAACAACCCAGAAGACAGCCATCTTCAAAATTACGTCTTCTCGGACATGCTATGTAATTTTGCTCGTATCTTACAGCTTAATGTCAACACAATCAAGGGATGTAATTTGAAAGAGAAGTTTTGTCATCCACAGATTTGAAATACACAGCGCAATACGGACTTACGAAGTTCCGAAACCTGAATTATGAACATCAGTCTAGACAGCGATCAATGTTCCAAAGGACAAATGCGGTCATGAAAAATGGCTGACTCAACCAGTGTTAATATTTTATTATTACGTAATTCCCCCTGCCTCAATAGGCCACTGGCAGAGCGAAGTTCGGTATAAAACAGGGGTGACAAAGACACATCTTCATGTGGCCCCTGCCTCATTCGGCAGTAAATCGGGCGAACTCTGAGCTACTTTCATCAAATCACAGGAGCTATATCAGGCACTGCGACCAATTATTGTCCTCGGGAAATAATAGGGCACTCAGATAAAATTATTTATGATTGTTCGTGTTCAGACACAACGCGATAATTTTATATCGAAAACCTCCGATTAACTCCTGAGGACAAGACAACATTTGCTTTCAGTGGCTAATACAGATTCTAGAAATTTATCTCTAGTTGTCCAGAGACTGGGACTAGGCCCTTCTGGAGGACCCAACAGATTATAATTAATTACCTGAAGACGGAGGAAAAACTAGCCCCTGAAACGTCGTGGCTTCATTTTCAGTGCATTAAAGAGCGGTTTCAGTAAAACAGGAACAATATTGACGTGGTCCAATTTTCAATAACTGTTATTCAGGTAGTATTTTATGTTACATTATGAGAAAACATGGATCATTTCCTTCTTGCAGGCTCATAAACAAAATTAAATCCATCTAGGTTATTTTGCGGCTGTGCCGTTGGGACTAGAAAACGCGGCACACGAAGCAATGGTCGGTCACGTGCCTTCCCGCCAGAACAGTCTTCAAATGATACAGAAATTTGCCTTACGAGTTCTTCTTACGAAGACAAACTGACAGATCTGATAACGGAGCGGAGAATGGACCCACAGGCGACCACGTGCACGACTGGGACGAAAACAGATTAAACTGACGTCGCAGCTGTCAAACTTGAGACAGTGGTGGAAGGAAAGATGAAATTTCCCTGAGCAGCGTAGCGCAGGTGTTTTTATTAGGGTCTGTTCCAGCAGTTTACGATCCACCGGACGTGTTATTTCAGTCGACTCCCAGAAATTTATTTTTCACGAGAATGTATAATCATTAAGTGACCTATACAAAACTCGAAGGAAAACACATTTAACTATGTTCATGTCTAATTTTCAAACGGAATGTCTAATCGCAAAACACACCAAACCAACCGATCTTCATGTTATGTTAACCAACTGAAGCCAAAGTTCGTCTGAATTATATTTAGGAATTCAGTCCGTACCGCGAAGAAAACACCACACTTCACCATTACAAAAATCAACTGGTTAACGCTGTTTAAGGAAATAATCGCTGTTTATAACGAGACACGCGCTGCGTACGTAATATTTAAACATTCAGTCCGTACCGCGAAGTAAACACTACTCTTCACCATTACAAAGGTCAACTAGTTAACGCCGTTTAAAGTATAAATAAATTTCTATGCTTGTTCTTTCGTAGCTCGAGAACGGATGAACCGATCTGCACGAAACTTAGCATGCCACACCACAGTAGAATAGTGGTATTTAAAATTTGTAACTGAGGAAATCTTGCTTTATGGAGACTTAAAACTAATTCTCGCTACATGGAATGTATGGTTGATTCAGTATATTAACAAAATGTATTTTTGGGCCCGTATACATTATGGATTTTGTACAAAGAGCCAAATATAATTGCTGTTCTCGAAACACAAATAAAGCCGGCCAGAAAGGACGTTATTTATAAAATAAACGTCTCGTGCCTATCATGGAAAATGTCATTTACGAGTGCCCACATTACGCGCAACATTCCACGTTGTATTTCCACTAAACTGGGATATCATCTGTTCTAGTAAGCACATGTCACGTCTGAGATTACAAGAGAAGAATTATTTGAACATTTCTGCCGAAACCAAATTGGCTGCTTCAAGGTCAGAGTAAAATCACGCAATACGATCAGTGGAGCCCATGCGAGCGAAGACAGTTCAATACTCGCATCGTAGCAAAGCCGTGACACACGGAAGGGACTCGGGTGGAAAGTATTTTCGTGACCTTGAATCGTGCAGTTTCGTAAGAGGCAAGGCGACTGAATTCATCTGTCCAATAAACAATCCGGATTAGAAGGAGATATGGGGGGGGGGGTGATCTCGCCCAGTGGAGGGGCGGTGGGGGGGGGAGCAAATTCGAGTCCTTCGAACCATCCACAGAACCTCGACGCCACAGAGAGCAGCTATATTGATCGACGTCACAGTCGCCCCTCGTCTACCGCCTTCCTCCCCTAAACTGCATCATCCCTTAACAGGAAACTCGGCATTGCTAGAAGACAACCACTGGAGTCTGAGTAAAATCTCGCATGCTCTGTCTACTCTTCATTTGTAGGGCGGATGCTGGAAGAAGGCTAATGTAAAATAGCATCTCCGAATTTGTCTGAGGACGACGACGAAAAACCTGTCAGGGAAGGCGGTCTCTGGGCTGAGGTTTGGGGCACGAGTGGCAATCATCGTGAGAGTGACGATACGTTTTCTTGCACGGTGTTACTGAACGTAATCTTGAAACCTTGGATACCGTGCAGTCCATTGATATATAAAATCATGCATACAAACAAAACTGTTTACGCATTAAATAACACATTGTGTCAAACGCGTTTCGACCTCAAGAGGTCATCATCAGTGATTTTAATAGACAGACTAATGAATTGATGTTTATGTCACTGACGATGACCTCTTGAGGTCGAAACGCTTTTAGCACAAAGTGTTATTTAATATGTAAACAGTTTTGTTTGTATGCATGATTTTACATGAAAACATAATTTACAAACGAAGGTAAGTGAGATATGAAAACAGACAAAAGGAATTGAAATGTTACAAGAAGTAATTTCAGCACCAAGCAAAGTGTTTGTTCCGGAATTTAAATAAAAGAGAAAATATTTTAACACGTGAGAAATAATTTGCGAGCATTTAGTAACGATCATCACAATTACATGGACGAGTAAGCAAAACGTATGGGAGACAATAAATGTGTACAAAATGTCATCCGGAAAACTTTAAGCGAAAATGTCACCTAGGAGGGCAGGTTGTACGTGGAATAATAATATTAAACCGCATCATAAAGTCGGCATTGATTGTGATTACTAGTATCAGCCGGTTCAAGGTAAGACCCAGTGGAAATATCTTGTCTGAGGTTCCATAATAGACAGGAAATTTCTTTATCATCAGGGCAGATAACGTCTTGTCTAGAATGGCTCCGATCATCCCATTTAGCGTCGGACACCGAAAAAGAAGTCGGTCGCTGTTCCTGAAGCCGACCAGCCTAAACCGCCTCATCACATAGTTCAGAATGTGCCCACTACACAGCGCTATGTTAGCCTGACATGCGTGCCCTCTATCGCGACGAACGTTGAACTTCGTATTCAACGCGAGACGAACGAAGTTCACTACCTATTAACGTGTGGTAAGTCTCTCTTAGCTTAGACGTCAGAATTTCTAAAAGTAACTTTTCCTTATCAACTAGAAGCTGCTATGTCTTGATGTAATTTACATGAGGAAAACTTTTTTCCATGAACAATTTCTCGCAGTTCAACAGTTCGAAACAAGGATGAATGGTGTACAATTTAATTTTGCCGTAATGCAGAGCTCCACTCGACATCAAAGCAGCTACGCCACTGCGTGAAATTGTGGATAAAAGCCAGGAATCCATTTATGCAGAGGCGCAGGATGAATGGAACACAGAAGACATCTCCCTGGCTTTCTTTATTTGTCCTTGAGGTCTGAACGGTTCAAGGTTAATTGTGAATGAGTGTGTTGCAGGGCTGACCAAAATCGGACTCAATTACTCGTTGAATTAAGAGTGAGTTCATTTCGCATATCAGTAATAATGACAAGTGGTAAGTTGGCTATATGAGTATTTCCAGAATTTATGGATTTCCCTCACGATTTGCATTATTTAGGTGTCTCTCAACTACAATTAACATAAAATACAATTTTTATTTCGAAAATTTCAAAAATTCTTAGTTATCACTTTAAAATCGCCGCGAGAGAAAAAGGTTTTCTAATTAAGTAAAATGCTTTCCTAAAATTACTGACAATAGAACCATTCAAGTTTAATACGAAAACCACCGCTGCTGCCGAAGCACTTGATTTAGGGTTGATAATGAAGAAAAGGCAATCTTATATTCTCCAGTGATCAATCGTCCTTTGAAGCGCGAAGCAAATTGGTGATTTCACTCTGTTCATATCAAAATATTAGTTTCGATAACAACATTTAAATTATGTCTAAAATTGACAATATCAATCAGTCCGTACCGCGAAGAAAACGCAACTCTTAACCTTTAAGAAAATAAAATGGTTTACCTTTGAAGTCGAAGCTCGTCTGAATAATATTTAAGAATCAAGTCCGTACCGCGAAGAAAACACCGCACTTCACCATTACGAAGATCAACTGGTTAACGCTGTTTAAGGACGTAATCGCTGTTTACGCTGAGAATCATACGAAATCCAGGGTTACTGACTGTTAAAGCACGTGGTACATATAATTACCACTGGGCTTTATACGGTATACCATTAGAAGCCCTGTGTTTCCCTAAACTATCAGAAGATTCCAGAAAACAGGGCATCAGTTCAGTTCGACAGAAGATAATTTGTTCGCGTTGAATGAACTCAATTCAAACAGATAGAATCTCACACAACTTTTTCAATATGAATGTACCATAAAATCAGGGCTTATACAAGTTGGGTATTTCCACGCGTCACACGTGAAGCATTTGAGAGAGAGAGAGAGAGAGAGAGAGAGAGAGAGAGAGAGAGAGGTAAAATTCGTTTTGGTGATATGAGAGAAGTTCTGATTTCCATGCAATTTCTATTCATTTTAAGTACCGACCATCGAGTTTTTAACAATTCTGGCGTAAAATAAAACCTAAAATGTATTTACTATGCGGCGAAGTAAACAAAGAATGTAAAATACGATGTCCGACAATGTTTTCTCGCTATTCTAGAATCTTCCATCCCCTGAATTCGTTTAATAAAGCAACGCCTGTCGTCACGATAACCTGAACATTCTTCGTTTGTGTGATTCGATGTGTTCAAGACGACCTGACTGCAACACACAAACCAGCAGAAGCACGAGCTCATACATCGATTCCATAATTAGACGTTATGCACCCTAAGCTACTGACAGCGTCGTTAAATAAACTATAAAAATATATAAATACATAAATAAAATAAGGAGGCATGACTAATGAATTATTAATTGGGAAGAACGTGCAAGATGATGAACTAATTTAATGCACATACTATAACAATATACGACAGATGGCCTAAGGATAAAAACAAAACACAATCAAAATTGAAGATTCAGGGGACGATATTTGAACCCAGGACCTTGGTCGCGATTTTCGGTTCCTCTCACATCTCCTTCCAGCAAAACTATTCTTACAGCTATTAACACAAAACCTCTCAAAATAATTCCGTTCTGAAAGACTTTAAGCAACAAAGTTAAAAAAATACCACGCGACTACACTGACACGTAAGTTTCTTCAACATGATGCTCCATTTTGTTTTCGTAACAAAAGTCTGACTTCAGATGTCACTACTTTGTTCTAAACAAAATGAATGAATTTGTTGTGTACCTCAAAACGGCCCTGAAACCTCAAAATGGTAGCTGTTTGCAGTTAAACAGGATGAGCACTATTTAGTTTTAAAACAACTCCTAAACAATCAACACAAATTCCAGTGAGTACAACTGAACCTGCTCTTGTAAGGAACATAACCTCAATACAAATCAAATGACACAAACCACGGCGTCGGAGTTTCTGCGCATCTAATGTCACGTGACCTCGCGACCAATTCAAGACGCCATCTTGTATATCCGTTTCTCCCTCTGCGCCGACTGTCCGCGTCTGTCAACACAACAATTAATAACAACAGAGCTGATGCAGATCCTACCTTTAGGGACGCCATATCGGACACGGAACGATGTGTCTGGATGGTCTCCAGTTGGTCCAGGCACCAATCAAGCTCTTCCATGGTTTCTATGGCCAGTTTCATATAGGCGTCATCTGCAGGCACAACCAATAACTTCATTAATGGGAGAACACTCACGAGGGAAATGCCTATATTATTATAAACGTTACCACTGTCGAGTGTTAAGGTAATTTGAGCTCACGGTATGATGTTTATAAGACTTTATGAATGGGATATGCTCAAATATTACAACAGCTGCCGTGGTTAAGGCGTTAAGGGATTCTCGGATTTATGATATACATTACAGAGCGTAAAAGAACGTCTGGCTAGCAACTGCAATGACCCACAGTTCTTTTCAGACTGCGTAATTTTTTTTTCGCTTGTATCGTCACACGTGGGAAGATAATTACTTTCATTAACTATTATGAAAGAGGTGCAGTCCCTGGCCTTGACCGCACATTGTCATATTTGATAGGACCTCGGAGGACTTCTAGACACTGAAACGACTGTAACTTAAGCCATGAGATTTGCTCTACTTACCGCCTGGAGCCAGGTTTCTTGGTTGGGGTGTAGTACCTCCGGCAGCCGCTGACGATCTTCTGGATCTGCAAATAAATAACATTTTTTACAGAAATTTTCATGAAAACTGGGAATCGAAATAACAAAATTGCACAAAAACTGTAAATTTGTAATATTTATAATAATTATTTTCTCGTAGAATTTCACATATCAAAATCCCGTTTTAAATAATGCTGTACAAAATATGCATTTTAAACTTGGACAAAAATTCTGTACACATTTTTTTTTAAAAAAATTGTTAAATTTTAATTAATCTTTTTGTAATAGCAATTACGCAGAGGGACGCTAATTATAATACATATTTTAAGACTGAATTTCGTGTTCAGTGTACAATGAATGAACAGAGGGCAGGAGGTCCCTCAAAGCACGATCTTCCAGAGAACTGCACACAGGCATGAAGGTAATATGCGTACTTTTATTAAGATAGGGGCTCAAAATTAATATTACAATGGACATACACGTCAACCCGGAGTCTGAATACACGGAATGGATCAGACTTCCAGGAAAACAGCTAATTATTTAGTTGCTCCAACAGAACCTGACGGCATTCCATTTTATTGTGAACGATGTAACCCGGAAGCATGACAACAGTCTATGAAATCCGCAACACCGCAAAAATTCCACTCCAACTAATGCAAATTTAATGAACATCGCTCCGAGTTCCCACAACTGGCATTCGCGATCAGTGAACTAACGTCAAATCACTATGAAACTCTCCATATTGAGGATGAGCTCAAATATTAAGTATTTTTTAACAATAAATTACACTGAATAAGTGTTACTTAATAAAACCATTACTTACTTAGGCGGAGGTACATTTGTAAGGCTGAGGAAATTATTTCGTACACTCCTGAGGCTTGCCAAGATTTGAGCGAATGGTGTGACAATGAGGTCCTCGCCATGACTGGAACAAAGAGAAAAACTAACTGTAGTTAACATCTACAGTAATTTAAAAATTCTAGTATCAGTACATTTATCAAAAACCATGAAGATGGCGGTCCTCTGGGTTGTAGCGCCGTGTAGTCCGGTAGAAACTGAGTTAAGTTTCAGAGGTCGTTGCTGCCTCCATCTCAAGGTACCTTGATTATGGGGGCAGCAGTTACGTCTGGAACGTTGGTAAGCCCCTACCATACTACGCGGGGCCGCAACCCACAGAACATACATCTTCGTACTCACCGCAATGAAAACCTCAAATTCTACGTAATCGAAAAGCATGTAATATGTATGAAAAGTAGTAATACACAAAACAGTCACCACTTCCACATAAACAATACAATTAAGACCGGATTCCACACTGGAAATGAATGACCTTGAAATTCTACGTAAGATCCAAATAAAATTGAATTTCAAATATTCGTCGAACCTGTTAACACGTGACATTTCTGACTTCGAATTACTTCAGGAATAAATCCCTAAATTAGTGAAATAGTCAGTGTACACTGTATATACTGACCACATCGCAAGCTGCAGGGTGGATGAAGCTCTTGAATATCAGCACAGACTTTTTCGTATGATGAGCCCCTTTGAAAGCATGGCCAGGATATGGCTTCATCTAAAGGGAGCGCTGCATTGAACAAATGAGGGCCTTAATTCGATTTAACAAACTTTCATCTACAGCCACCAGTCAGATAAGAAGGGACAGATGGGCTAGGCATAAAGCACGCGGCGAAATGAGAAATGCAAAACTTGAATATAAGAGACCATTCGGAAGATCTAGGTGTGGATGAGAGGATAATATTAAAAATGCATATCAGGGTAACAGGTTGATTGATATTCGAGTCTTCACCAGTCAAGAACATCAAATATCTATCACAGGCCTCGTTGTCTGCCAGATTTTTTGCAAACACAACCGACCATTTAGTCAATGCGGGAGAAGACACATTATTATTTTAGTGGTAATGATGTGGACCAGCTGCCTCAACACCCACACAGTCGTTTTAAGAGTTTCATCTTGTGCTCAGAATATGTTCATTTTACGAAGCGACACTTGACAGAAGGATGTGACCAGGCACGTGAAGGCGCTTTAAGTATTTTATGAAGTTATTTGTAATAAAAGACGTAGAAAATATAAGTTGGGTTTCATCGGGCACGTTGAATGTCTACGCTACACACAGGTAAGCACCGGCGTTCTTTGGAAAACACACAGCTGACGTAAAA
Source organism: Zootermopsis nevadensis (assembly GCF_977971745.1). Classification (NCBI taxonomy): domain Eukaryota; kingdom Metazoa; phylum Arthropoda; class Insecta; order Blattodea; family Termopsidae; genus Zootermopsis; species Zootermopsis nevadensis. Next base: position 604,702 of record NW_028259163.1, read on the forward strand.
ACCGACGAAGAACACAAGAAACCTAGAAAAAGTTGAATATTCGAATACGGAACCCCTCGGAAGCAAAGAGACCAACCATCGTGGATCGTGAGGATGTTTTTACAGAACTTTAGTTACAGAAGTTAAAATCATATTTTTTTCTTTCTTAATCTAATTTATCGACAAGATGGCTGAAGATCAGTTTACAGCGCCTCGCTTTATTTGAGAAATGGACGAACATCATACTCTCTCAACAATTCCAGAAGTTAACATTAAATTACAATGATTATATTTCATCACGAAATACTAAAATCAGATGTACCAGTTTCGCAAGCAAATTCAGATTTCCCTTCCAAACAGAAAATTGCCAACATGCGTATCCTTATTACATTGTGACCTCTTCCATGAGGATCACCACAGTGAGGTTTTTCACGAAGGCAAAGTTCCAGACTTTTCTTTCAGAAAAAAAAAAAAACCCAGGCCTCGGTTCTGAACGAAACGAACGTGGGCGAGCGAAGAGACGAACACTAATTCTGTGGTTCGACAGAGTCTAAATGAGATTTGATTTAAAAGCCATTTTTTACGTATGATATGACGAAATATGAGCGTATAACTAACAGTGCGTATGGTACTTACAGGTTTAAAGACGACCTATGACTGACGAGAAATTATGGAACATTCTCATTGAATTTTATCTACCCGCCGACGAAGTTAGGTTTATCTGATGAACTTTGTATTCAGATCGGTCTCAAAGAGAAGATGGCATCGCTGTACACGCCCATAGAAAAGTCCAACAAAGCAAGGATGAACTTCAAATGAATAGAAGAGATGGGTGAATAGGCAAATATAGAATATAGAAAAAAAAAAAGGCTTTTATATTCTCGATGATTCGTATAAAATTAAAATAACTGATCAATAAATACATGTTCATGCCTAGTCATTAGAATGCAGGGAAAGATATTTCAAAATTATGGGTAAGCAAATGATTTGTGAACGATAGTAAAATATCCCTACTTTCAAAAGTTATTAGCAGATCAATTTCGATGGATTCGTGCCACGATTTAGTTAAGGAAATATCGTCTTCCCTTCCCTAAGATTAAAATAAAACAGGGAATAATGTCCCTTACGACAGTACAGGCCTATATATTTCTCTGTTTTACTTTGCTGTAAATCTTGGATTCTCACATAAAAAGATTAATAGAAACTTGCAATGCCTGAGAAGGACCTAGTATCAACAGGATGGAAAGTCTACTCGAGAAACAATTTTATCGTTTGTACACTTTAACTGACATGAGGCTTACAGTGATGATATGTGTACTACGTAACCCGGATTTTGGAAATGAGAAATTCGTCCAAAATTATAGTCTCATAACCTGAAGAATATAAACAGGGGGTTGACACTCTGCGACCCGCGAGCCGCTTGTGGGCTCGCAGCTCTTTTATGTGGACCGTCACAAAGTCCCAAAGCTGACGCACGTAAAGATTCAGTATTTATTTTATTCTAAACACCGATTATTTCCTTAAACTGCGTTAACCAATTGATCTTCGTAACGGTGAGGCGTTGTGTTTTCTTCGCGGTACGGACTGAATTCATAAATGCAATTTAGACGAGCTTCGGCTTCGAAGGGTTAATTAATTATCAGAATAAATATACGAGGGTCGCTCATTAAGTAATGCCCCACATTTTTTTCCTCAGAACATATTTATTCAAGATGGCTCAAATTTAGTGACAATATAAATCAATGTTTCCTTTACACATACTATTTTTCCACATAGTCCCCATCAACTTGTACGGTTTTACGCCAGCGTGGAACAAGTGCATGCATGCCTTGCCGGTACCAGCTCTTGTCCTGTGCACGTAGCCATGTCCTCACTGCTTGAATCACGCTCTCGTCATCTTCAAATCTTGTTCCGCGGATAGCATCTTTAAGTGGCCCAAAGAGATGGAAGTCGGAGGGTGCCAGATCTGGACTGTAGGGTGGATGGGGTAGCACCGTCCAACCCAATTTGGTGATTTCTTCCCGGGTTCTCAGACTTGTGTGAGGGCGTGCATTGTCGTGCAGGAGCAAAATTTCTGCTGGATGCTTGTGAGGCCGAACTCGTCGAAAACGCTTCTTGAGGGTTTTCAGGGTCCTGATGTACGCGTCTGAATTGATGGTCGCACCTCTTGGCATCACATCCACAAGAATGACCCCATCACTGTCCCAAAAGACAGTCATCATGACTTTTCCGGCGGAGGGAGTTGTCTTGAATTTCTTCTTTCTCGGTGATTGAGGATGATGCCACTCCATTGACTGCCTTTTTGTCTCTGGCTCAGAGTGGTGTATCCAGGTTTCGTCACCTGTAATGATCCGGGACAGAAAGACCTCTCCCTCAGCATCAAAACGCTCCAACAATTCAGAAGAAATCGTTTTCCTTTGAATCCTGTGGTCTGCTGTGAGACTTCGTGGAACCCATCTTGCGCACACCTTCGAATATGCGAGAGCCTGGATAATTGCAATCACACTTCCATTGCTGACTGAAAGCTGTTGGGCCAATTGTCGAGTTGTGATGCGCCGATCCTCACGAATAATGGCATCCGCGCGGTTCAACATGTCTGGAGTGGTGGCTGTGGCAGGACGCCCAGAACGCGGCAGATCACGGAGCTCGGTTTCTTCACTTCCTGAAGCTTTAACTCTCTTAGCCCAGCGACCAACGGTGCTCCTATCGACTGCACAGCTTCCATACACAGCACACAAACGTTTATGAATGTTCACCACCGTTTCTTTTTCAGCAACAAGGAATTCAATTACAGCTCGTTGCTTGTAACGAGAGTCGTTCACAGACGCCATTTTAACAGTTCACTACAGCTCCGCTATCGGTTGGAATCATTTGAAACTCCGTACACGAACGCGGGAAACATCAAATCTCAAGCATGTAAAAGTACACTTTTCTATCTTCATTATTGGCTGAGAAAAAAAATGTGGGGCATTACTTAATGAGCGACCCTCGTATATAATTTCCTTAAACAGCGTTAACCAATTGATCTTCGTAACGGTGAGGCGTTGTGTTTTCTTCGCGGTACGGACTGAATTCATAAATGCAATTTAGACGAGCTTCGGCTTCGAAGGGTTAATTAATTATCAGAATAAATATATATAATTTCCTTAAACAGCGTTAACCAGTTGATCTTTGTAATGGTGAGGCGTTGTGTTTACTTTTCGGTACGGACTGCAGTCTTAATATCATTTACACGGGCTTCGAGGTACAGCTTGTTTAAATTCATAATCGATTTAAATCATTTCAAATGTGACTCTTTGTCACCAAGGAACGGAAAGTTCTCGACATGAGCACGGAGACCGCCCACAGTCTGAACCTCAAACGGCGAGGGATTTCTTGACTAGCTAAGCGACTATCAGCTCCCCATAAAATGTATGTTTCAAGGAATTAGTTAAGATATTGATAATTATCAACAACCAAATACAACGTTCGACATGGCATCCAAACTTGAACGTAGCCATATTAGATGTGTCAGCGTGTGTTTATTATTAGAGCGAATTCCGAATTGGAATTCCCCATTCAATTCGAAGAGAAGTTTCAATATTAATTTCATGGACTGAATATTTTAACAAAATAAAAAACGCATTCTGTGGTGTTCCAGCATTCCACGAATGAAGCTGTGACACAAAGGATCACCCCAGTCCCTGCTGAATTCCACGTGAAGTTGGAATTATTTTCGAAATATTGTTCATAAATTAAGAGCCGTCAGTGCTCTCAGACTGAACCACGTCAAAATGTCTGCGGTATTTAGAATATAACTTAGGCCTACCTTCCTTACTAAAAAAAACACACTTATGTTAAGCCAGTCCACAAATACAATCCTGATCTTGTTACCAGATGCAGTAACAGAGGTTTGACGTTCACGAGGTGGCGAGCATTAAGGCGTCTGGACTTCACCAAAGTTTCAGAGACGACTTCAGTATACCTTGACGATGAAGGCAGAAACCACTTCCGAAACATCGGCATTCTTCTACCAGACTACACAGTGAAAAAAAAAACAACCAGGAAGACAGTCAACTGCGAAGGTAATGCAGTTTAACAATGCTGAACCAAGTACGATGTTAGGTGTCATACGTGAAGACTCATCTGTTAGTACTTCGTAAAATGTTCATTTCCTTGAATTGTAATCCCCTTTAAGAATCTTGTAACTTAGTTATAATATTTGAAAAAGGCTACCAAACTGTGTGGGTGAACAGCCTTTGAAGTTGTAAAGGTCAGAGACAGTGCCTTCTTACTTCGGAAGGTTTCGTCAGATACTCTTATCAATAACGCGTACACCTCCTCGTATTTCAGAGACCAAACAAATGTTGGATCTGAATATGGGCGGAAAAACCGAAAGAAATCTAACCTAACCTAACCCTACACCAAATAAATACAACGCGTTGTCATCAGTTGACAGGACAGAGCAAAGGACCTCGAGACGCTTCTTGGCAAGACTGTGGAAAAATCAGTCAACTACAACTCTCGTTCTCGCAGGCTCTGCGTCTTGGAGGATATTAACAACACTAAGACAGGTTACATTTTACGGAGCTAATCGTATAAACTAGAAATCAATGACGTTAACTGCAGTCCGCAAAGCGTTTACTCAGAGCGACAGATTAAAACAAAAGAAGTCGTTTGTTCTAGACACATCTCGAATTACCAACACATTTTACGGTATCGTATTTGAACACGGCTCGTTCCTGTGAAAGACTCCGATAAAAAAAAAATTGTAAACGTCAAAAGACCTTACCAAAGTGTAATTTGTGAAACAAAATTCACACTAACTAGAATTCGATGTCGTGACGGAGGTCTTCTGGTTTGGTAGATGTTTACCAAAGATTCAGAGGTCCTTACCGCCTCCATCATCAGGGATAATTATGAAATTTTGTCCAGCTTCATGTTACTTCCTTCGTGTGAGCACTAACCAGCACTAGATTTGATTTAATACGCGTAGAATTAAGCACAACTCTTAAATACTGCGGTTATTACAAGAATTTCATAGCTTAAAATGGGCTACAGGTTACCACGGACGGGTGACATCCGAAAGTTTAAACCTGAATACGTACTTCAACCTCCTATATATTCTCCTACTGCACTGATGTCTAATATTCAATTTATCGAGTTTGAAAAGCAATACAGGTTCATGAATGGACTATTTATAAACCCCTAATTCTCATACGCAAGAGTACAGGCCCTCGTTTAAATATAAAAATAAAAATTGAGGATCATTCTTGCAGTCTAATGAAACTCCTGTATAATAGATCCAATAGTCTCAGCAGAGTCTCTCTGCAGGGGAGGGCGAATTCAAAGGGTAGAGTTCGGTGTAGTTAATAGGATTGGACTTTCAGGGAAAACGCGTCGCTTTGCCTAGGTTCAAGTGGCTTACGTCGGCACAACTGGATGCTGTGCTCTGCAGATATCATCTGTGAGAACCCGCAGTGGCGGATTTTAACAAATGCTAATTTCGATATAATACATCAGTTTCAGATCCTTAATTATTAAGTATAATGGAAATATTTCATCTCCGTGTTACAGAATGATCGATAACTTATACGCAATCCACGATTTCTATTTGCTAAACAAATAAATTTCACTGCAATCACAAAAAAAAACAATGTTTTATTGAGAGTTTGAGATGTCGACTACGTTCGATCATCCATTCGCACTTTTCCTCGTGTCTTATGCAACCCGGAAACCGTTCACCAGACGAGATCCTGTGACCAGCTTCGAACCTGACAATTATTTTTTATCACATGTGACATCTGTTCATTACCACAAACTTCGATCGTCACAGACCGACGATGCACTACAAGCTGATGACGCGCGCATGCGTCAGACGAGTTTCGCACGTCGCCATGGCAATCCAGTGCAGCAGATCGCTACGACATGACGTCACAACGACGAACACGAGAAAACAGACGAGTGCTGGTAAAGAGAGACTGCGACTTCGGAGTGTTCTAAGGGAGGGAATCAACTTTATTTTGGTTTTGAATACTTCTCGTATTGCTCCTAGGCGTAAAAACGCGAGCGACCATCTGCCATGGGCTGAATGTCTTCGGCTTCATGACCACTGGTTGAATTCAATGTCCACCTTGCTCATGAGAACACACAAATATTAAAGGCGAAGATATCGAGAAATCATTTTATGCTCATTTATTATTTTAATATCAAAATGGCCATTTCTACAATTTTTTTAAATACAGTCTGTCCCAAAAATTTGTATACACAGCAGCAATTTTGTTCGCCGCTGTCAACTGTGCCACGAAGCTAACGGTGGTCATTCTAAACACCTATATCAGATTTTCTAATTCACAAATTTTCAATGTCTTTTAATTCACTGAATTTGTGTCTGGTAGAACGTGTGAACACGTCATTTTGGAACACGCTGTACATTGGGTGTATGAGTCGACTGGCTCAGGATACAGCGTAACAGTAAGCTGTTTTGAACACTGTGATGAACTTTAGGGACTATCAAGAAGGCAATTTATATTTGATCTGAGTTACTGCTACAAAGAAATTCCTTTTATCCGTCAGTGACATTTTCCCATGTCACGAATCAGTTTTTACTTAAATCCGCCACTGTCTCCCCGCACACTACCCAACCATCACCACGTCGTTCGTACATCATCACCGTTCATGAACGCCGTCTCATCAGTGGAGTGATTGTATTTATATGCAAATTCGAGTTACTTACACCACGAGATCACGATTCTGCCAACTTGTACGCAGAAATATCCCCCCATAACCGAAGGCCATAGTTCGACACATTTTGAATGCTACTGAACTTTGCAATCTCTGGGATAAAGACTGTTATTATACGTCTAACGACGTAGCATAGAAACGAAATCATCATCATGAACATGGGTGTGATCAAAGATTACCAATGTTTCGGAGGTGATAGCTGCCTCCATCATCAGATCGATGTCAGAGACAGCGAGGACCTCTGAAACGTCGGTGAACGTCTGCCAGACTGTACGGTGCAACTACCCTTGACATGTTTATCTCCACGCTCTCCACTGTTAAGAACCTAGAATATTACATAATTATGAACGTCATCGTAGTAAATTCTTATTAATTTGAACTTGTAGCTTGTTCCATTTCGGAATTACTACTAAAATTACGAATCAATTTATATATTTGGTGTGACTTCCATGCATGGGGCATCAGCCCGTCGTAAAGCCTCTAACTGAGGACAGCACAGCATGTAAAGAACTGGGTTCGAAGCCGCGATCACAAAATCCATTCGACCAAGACACAAGAGGAGGCTGGAGAAAACTGGACCACGAATTTAATAAAATGTAGACTTTATCAAATACATTAACGTCGTCGAATCAAGGCGTACGACATCGGCGTGGCACGCAGAACGCACTGGAGAGAATAAAAACGTAATTACACGTGGCAACAGCCAGACACGTGTTTATTAAAAAACTGACTTCGTCACTCGATTCAACAAATCACTGCGACACACATTTTCCATCATCCGTGAAGTTATTTCTGCAACACACACACACACACGATCTCCTAAATATACTTCGTGGACATTCAATATGCGACGTAACTTGAGATCAGAGGATATTGCTGTAACAATTCCAGGAACAAAGCCAGAGGCTACACTAGATCTAGAGAAAAAGTCAGGTCGCATGAGAACAAACGATAAAAAAAAAGTATACAGTCGTCTCGGATACTGCGTCGTTGTCTCGCAGAAGCTGACCGACGTTATCGCCCTGACAATGATGGCAGTAAGCACCTCCGAAACGTCACGGCGCAATATCCAAGAAGATTGTCATCTTCACACTAGCCACCGCGAGGACATGAAATCTCACCAAATGTAAACAATTCAGAGAGAGAAGAATCATAGAAAAATTAATTACTTTGGTGTTTTCAGTAGAACTGGCGGATGAGTTTAGTTCTGCTGTTTGTGAATGACCAATCAGTGTAGAGGATTTCTGCTCATAAACAGCTGAAACAGCTTCTTTGCCAGTGTTGTCCCAATGTCTTCTTAATATATCGTCGACGAGAACTTGATTCTTTGCATGGAAATATATTTCACAAAACAAACAGCATTCACTGAAAAAACACTACAACATTGTAAAAAAAATGAGCTAAGTTCAAGATGTTGATTGCACAAAGGCTTTCGTGTAAAATATATGAAACAGAACAACGAATTACTTATTTACAGTTGAATCAACAACACTTTTTTCAGGAGCTCAGACCATACAGCGCTGAAGATGACGCAGAGGTGCAAAGATTAATTTAGAACCTTCGTTTAAGGTCACAAAGAACGAATGGAAGATGCGATAAACAGACCATGGTTTAAAATAAGCCCCGAAGGTTTAAAATACAGATTTCGATACAAAACACGAAATGAATATTACGACTGAAATGTCAGATGTCAAGGAACGAAAAAGAGATATCAAAAACGGTCACAAATCAAAACAATACCGCACAAGTACATTTAAAAAAAAAAAACATAAAATAGGCCTATAGATTCACGCGGATTAGAAAAAAAGTTCACTTTCATAAACAAGTTGCCAGAGGTAGGACGAGACTGTACGCTGATAAACATCTCTCAGTTAATAAATCCTCTTAAAATTTAGCGCAGAACCTTTGCCATGTTCAGGAGGATTTCCTTCTAATTTTCCCGAAATACTGTAAAGATTTTTCTCTACAGAAGACGGTAAAAACACGTGTTTTTATCATCCCGACAAACTCTTTCGTGAAAGTTCTCAGTCTTACGTGCAGTAAGAATAATGAGTTATAATATTGGACTTAATCCCTCTCGCCTTACACGAGGAGTGGGGGTGGGGGTGGGGGTGGGGGTGGGGGTGGGTGGGGATTTTAGGGGTGTAACGAGGCAATGAGGAAAATTGTACGTATAAAGAGAAGATTTATAATTTCCACTCAGCATGCTAGTTCAATGATCAAAGGAGATCACAGATGTGCGGGGAACGTGGGATAATTGTCAGGACATGAACGCAGAATTTTGGTTCAAATAACACGAAGGAAACCAAAACTTGACAGAACTACACGTAGAAAAAAGAATGATCTTCAGGAAATGGGATTTCTGGAGAGGGACTGGATTCACCTGGCCCAGGATCGTAATACGATAATAGACCTTAGAGCTCCACAAAAGGCGATGAATTTGTTGGCCAACTTCGCGACTGTTGGCTTGTCAAGAGGAACTCTGATTGACGAAACTAGTTAAAGACACAATAAAACATTATTTTATCATCACGTTGAAAGTCCTTCCCCTCTTAATCCTGCTATCTCTCAGTTTCAGTTTCAGTTTCAGAATTACAACAAAATTAGGAGGTGACAGTATCCTTCCAGAACCAAGTGTCCCCAAATGAAGGAATCTTAAGTTGACATAAGAACCTACTAAGTCCTTGTTCACTTCGTTCGCAGATCGGCCGCAAGAGGTCGAAGCCGTAACTTGTCCCGGCTTTGCGTAGGTTGTAAACAGGCTTCGGTAGCTCGTTGGTAGTGGTCGCTGCGACGAAACATCGTCGAACGTGGTTCGCACATTCCTGTTAGCGGAGCGTTGGACGTATTTAATATTTTTAATCGATTGTTTGTGATACGGAAAATGCAGTCGTCAAAAGTCAAAGAAATTTTTTTTTAAAAAAAAAATCAAAAATGAAGTTTGTGACAATGGATTTGCCCCCCCCCCCAATTACTCTGAAAATAATAAGATCATTGATAAATCAGTTTCCCACAAATTGTTCGGTATTCTCAAGTATACAAAAATGTTATACAACCACGCATCAAATTAAAAGTTCTGTTTCGCTGTGGGGGATACAAATGTCAGAAATGGCTGACAATCTGGGAAATGATCATTTTGTGCCCTGAGCTAACTCTGCCGTTCTCAGTCGGCGTTCATGTTCTCTCATCCTCCGGTAGCGAGACCGTACCTAGCCTCTTGCAGATAATGGTCAAACTTTCCACTGAAATTTCCATGAATAACACAATCCGGGTCCACTCGAGAGACAGAATAGTTACGAAACACCTCTCTGGTTTTATCAGAAAGCAATAACTAAATAAAATGCAGTGTTGTAAAGCTCTCTTTTCAAATATCTATGAAATGCCCTCAATGTTTGTATGGATCTGCACAAGGTATTTCAGCCAACAACAAAAATTTCTACTACACATCAAACTGAAAATAAATTGATTCTCATTTCACCATAATCATCCTCAGTTTTTCAGATTTCATATTATACAATTTTAAAATGTGACCATCACGAAAGATCAATGTTGAAACTTATCTCATGGCATAATTTGTAAAATATAAACAAAAAACGTCCTTCCAGTTTATCCACGGATACCAAACTCATGTTTACTTTGCTATGATTTTTGAAACAAAGGAAATTTAATTGAATAAAAATTTTCTTGGATATTATCCATCGTCTAGTAAATATAAAACGTAAAACGACGTTTCGGAGATGGGACTCTATCTCCGTCTTCAGGTTCTGTAGAGTCATTTGAATAAAAATTTTCTTGGATATTATCCAACGTCTAGTAAATATAAAACGTAAAACGACGTTTCGGAGATGGGACTCTATCTCCGTCTTCAGGCTCCTACACAGTTGGGCCAAAGTTTAAAACGTTTCACTCTGTGTTCTCACATTTAATATTCATTCGGGGAATTTTCTGATAAGCTGAGTAACTAGTTCAGTTGCCCGAGAATGGATACTTCACTGTCTCTGCATTGAACCTGTAATCACGTCTGAATACAGCTATTGCTGCTTGTCTTCTGGTGTTATTTTAATCTGTACAAAGCTTTGATCCCCAGCCATTATGTTGTAAACTTCAAGCAATGTTCCTTCTTTGTATTTTTCCAAGAAAAGAATTCCATTTTGTTACACATATTGAAAACTTTATCTAATACTAAAATACACTTCTGTCTTTTAAAGGTTTTTTTTTTAAAAAAATCCCAAGAGAACCTACATTAAAATTAAACATTTCCGCGTTTTGTATTTACGTACTTCGTAAGATTCTCGGAATAAGTAGCGATCATTTCCTTAACCAGAACTACCCGGTTTCTCTTTGTAATGGATAAATGTTGTACTTTCTGTGCGATATAAACTGTATTCTTAAATATTATTTAAGACGAGCTTAGGCTTCGTATGTTTAAAAATGACCTCTGACATTCAAATCGAATATTCAAAGAACTACGTCAATACGGACTTTTAATCTCATCCCAGGCAATACGACTACTCGTCTGGGTATTCATGTATAAACTCTTTATTTGCTTTCGTCCCGTTATATCTACGAGTTCAGATTTTAAATGTTCAGTCTAGATAATATAAAAATATTTGAACAGACGTCGTACATAATCGATTTATTTGCACAGTAGAATTAAATGCTACTATTTTCAGTGCAGTATCCTTAAAACTCTACGTTGTAACGATAATGAGCAGAAGTGCACAATTCTTGACTTCAGAATGAACATTTTCGAGAAAAACACTCATAGAATTCTGAGACATGGCATCCGGAACAAGGAATCTTCAGGGAATGCAAAAGCATTTCACGGAAAAAATGAGGATTTTCTGTCAGAGTACTAATCCTTGAAGACTGACACAAAGTGTTGCCGACGCACACTGAGATCTGAAGAACAAGTCATATTCCTGAGTACGGATTTAAAAAGACCACTCTGTATAATTAAACAGACCCTTGAGGAAAATCCCCTACTCAGCATCCAAATAGGTGTCACGTCATAAAACATAAGCCTACTTAAATACTGCGAAGGCAATTTAGAGGTACTCGCTGCCTCCATCATCATCCATTATACCAGATTATGAGTGAGGTAGCAACGACCTCTGAAACGTCGATACTTCTACCAGACTACAACCCAGAAGACAGCCAGCCATATTCGGAATCACCCCCGTTCGAACCTCAGGGTCTACATATTTGTAGTTGCTGAGATGTCAACATTCAGAATGCGTACGTATCGGTCTGTGACTCGATTGTTTATTTAAAAGTAAATTTATACGCACAGTTACAAAGACTGACTTAAATTTTAAGGATTTAACATTAAAATTCGCTCTGTAGCCATAAGTGTGTGATGTTAAATATCAACATGGCGGTTGCACGAAGGAGTTGTTTTTTATATTTGAGCGGGAATGGGTCCAATGACCCTAGACATACGAATCTATGAAATTAAAAATCAGCTAAAGCATCTTGCGACGATACGGTATTGTGTTGCATTCTTTAAAGAAATCGTCAAGACCACGTGAATTGTTTAGTTTGAAACTGAAGTTGTCAAAGCGAGATTACTGATGTAATCTTTTATTATTAATTCAGATTTGCAAAAAAAAGAATCCGTCTGTTTATTTCGGTAAAGATTACTCTTTTCAAGCCTTGTTTCAACTGTCTTCTTCAATACAAAAATATTAACGCAAATACAATTGCCGAAGCAACGGATTCAAATATTCCAGTGGGGGGGAGGGATCGAGGTGTCCAAAATAGCCTCAGCAATCCATAAAATTAAACGTCCCGAATGAACAAACAAACGCGCACATCCACAAATACTGCCAATGAAAGGGCACCTCATTCAACACGACTTTCGTAATGTTGAACACACAAAAGCAAACGGTGGTTGTTCAGAGCTTCGAGGATCACATCTGCCGACAGACGTAATAAAGCCTACAGAATTCAGCATTTTTTAAATCTATAACATGATGGCCAAAGTACTTCATCCGCGCACCCACGATTTTCAATAAATTTCTATACAGTACAAACAAAATGTACTTACATAAACCTTGAAACAGAGTTAAAAGTAATGACCAATTAGCAAACACTTTTAAATTGTAAACTTCCATAGATCGGTGCCGCCAACCTCGACAAAAGAATAGCTATATTGTCAATGTCTGGATTTATTTTGTCATCCGTGTACAGACTTTTTCAATGCCTCGTGCTTAAAAAATACAGATCTCAACGAAATTAATTTGCACAAACGTGGGGTCTACACAGCCCACTGAATTAATACAATAAGTCAGATCTTACTGCAACGTCAGATAAAAATATAACTGGATTCTATTTAGTGAAAAATAATTACCTCATTTACAGTCGCAAATAGGAATATTTTTTTTCAAACGGCCTCTGAGATATAAAAGATTTTATGCTTGGGGGGGGGGGGGGGTTGTGTTAGAAGGTTCCCATGCAATGTCCGCTCGTCCTTCTCATAGAGACAGAGAGAGAGAGAAAGAGGAAATTGGTGGGGGAGAAGTGAGAGACACTTCGATATCTGGGGGGGGAGAAAGAGCATCTTATAGCTAGAAGGTCCCCAGGCAATGCCCGCTCGTCCTTCTGTTAAGGATAAAGTAAGAGTGAAGGCGTTAGTGTGATGATTGGCATAAAAGACGGAATTTTGAACTTTGTATTAGCGAAAGCTGAGGCTATTAATTTGGAAGTTTAGTTCATAATTTAGAAGTTCCTATGAGGGGAGGGGGGTAAATTTTGACGGCGTTAAGGGGTGGTAAATTTTGATTAATATAAATCGGGAGGGCTGCATGAGAAGCTTGCAGTGGCAACTTGGAGACAGCATAAGAGTGGGGATGTTAAGAATCCAGTGCGTACCGCGAAGAAAACACGACGCCTCACCATTACAAAGAACAACTGGTTAACGCTGTTTAAGGAAATAATCGCTGTTTAATCTGATAATTAATTAACCCTTCGAAACCGAAGCTCGTCAGAATATTATATAAGAATTCAGTCCGTACCGCGAAGAAAACACCGCACTTCACCATTACAAAGATCAAGTGGTTAACGCTGTTTAAGGAAATAATCGCTGTTTACAGCGAGAATCATACGAAACATAAATACAAAATGAATATTTATCAACTGTTGAATCAGGTGGTGCATATAGTTACCACACGGCTCTAAGTGTTAAATTTTCAACACACATAAAATAAAACCTTAACGTTATATATCACGCCTCGTGTCAAATGTTTGTATGACGTGCCATTGGAGTTGTACGCGGACCGACTAACAGAATTACAAAGTTTGGTGTTTAACTTCAGAATTCTGCTACCATGGTTTCAGATAGTAATTACACAAATAAAATAATCGAATGAATTAGCGGAAATTGTCGAGTAAGAATTATCAGTTTTAACGGGTTTCAGAGGACGTTGTGACACATCGAAATTTATCTCGCCATTCCCTTTGGTTCAGTTGACACGTGCATTTATCGAAGCGTCGTAACTGACGAGCGTATTAGCCCGCCAGATCTCCAGCCAATTATTACGACCTGCCCTAAATGGGAACGCTTCACCGAGCAGACCAACACATCAAGTCAAGACGGCATTGCATTTCAATCAATCCCAGTTCAGACGTTAGAACAGAAGACTTTAGAAGCAGGAGAAATCCCCTTCTGGAATCTGATTGCACGGGATGACAGAATCGCCACGTGGAATAATTCCCGTAATGTTAATTTGTCCAAAAAAATAAATTACATTGAAATCAAAAAACAAAATCCAATGCTATGTTAAGCCATTGAAATATCCACCGCGTTCAGCCACGTTTTCCTCGTTTCAAGTATTATGGAATCGGTTCACCAGACGAAATGATGTCGATTTGTTTGGCACAGGAAAATCGGGAAATGCGTCCCTAAATTCATCTTGGCAAGTTAAGTAAGAACGAGGTGCCAGGTGGCGTTCGACGATGAACACTTTCTGTACCCGTGAAAAATGAAACACGTTTTGCGCTTGGACTGTTAAAAGACAACTGACGGACTGGCGCGAGCAAGTTACAATATGTCTATTAGCTTCAACCATGACTGTCCGGCCGTCCGCCTGTCTGCGTTCGAATAATTTGCATTGTATTTTTTACATAATTTCGCTATTCACTCCAATATTGCCTTCCAGTTTAAAATGTTTTTTTTTAAAAAAAATTTACATTATTTGAAATCAACTTTCGTGTGGAATCATTTTGTAATTACGATGCTTCTCTCAATGTCGGTCAAGGATACAGGACAGTTCCATAATATCCTGCATAATTTCAGGAGTAATTAAATTTCAAAGGAAATGTATTGTTTACAATAATACACGCAAGAGACAATATTGTTTCACAACACTCGATTCTGTGTCCGAAACCAAACACGCGTGTTACAATATTTACACAGAAACACTGTTGCGGTCCTCTTATCCTGATCGAGGACTCTTCAATGTCAAACACTTAACATTCACTCACAGCCAGTGTTTCAGTTAAACGATTTGGGATGAGGTCAGTTCAAAGTCATTTGTTGTCATTAAAATTAAGTTGTTTCTCATTAAAAAGTGAATGCAAATTTATTCAATGGCTTGCAAGTTCAAACAACAAGCTTCTGCCTTATAACACGAAACATGGATTACATTTCAAGCGATCGATACGAGAATGTATAAGCCCTATCTAGCCCCTGATATACCATACGCCCAATTTATCTTAACATTTAGGACGGTTAAAAACATGTACCACAAATCAAAATGTGTTATCAACTCGGCCTGCGGGCACAGTGTCACATTCTGACTATCGATAAGCAGCTCGAGGACACTTTGTCATCTCGAAATATCGACTGACATATCTGAAACACAACCACCTGCTCCGTGGTCCATTGTTTCTCAACATCTTAGCGTAACACTGTTCAACCACTTGTCATTTCATCAGCGTGTCTGCTCCTACATATTTCTCCTATCAACAATTTAAATGCTCGGTCGTTCTCTACCCTTTGACATCAGCAGAGAACGTCATATGAGAACGCCCTGCCCGTTAATGATACGTATATTAAAAGAGCAAATATAGTGCTGCCATCTATCAACGTCCATGGCAACTATTTCTGTTGCCATCTATCAGTGTCAATAAGAACTTCGGCGAACGGTGTGACGGCGTCCGTGACGATGTCAGCACAAACAGACAAACACTTTTCTACGCATCCATGCAAACTGACTGACCAGAGACAACCATCATGTGACCTGTACCACTTTCAAAGACCAGACGTCATTTTCAATTGCTGCAATCAACCCAGAGACCTAAACATTAGGCAGATTCCCAGGATATTCGTGAAGGTCAAGACCCACATTGTGGTAACTACTGCCCGCTCTGGGTATCCGGGACTGTGGTACATGGAATGCCAAGACCCTCCAACCCCATCACTGCCCACATTTAGTCTGAGGGCGGGAAGAAGTGGGGAATCCCTTGCCAACGGGGGAACTCCCGAGGGCAGCGGCTGACATATCCCCATTGGAATCAAACCACTACGTTATGAATACTGTGATAATACGCTTACGACTATACCAGCGACGTAATCTCCTTCACTGCAGCCCGCTCTGGGTATGTGGTGAGACCCGGGAGTCCCCACATCACTGCCAGCCTTGGGCCTGACCGCGGAAGTGATTGGATGGGGACTCCCTAGCCAGCCGCGTAAGCATTAGGGTTAAGTCGCTGTGATTACGTCATCAACCAGTTTGAATCGAACACGGAAAACATGGTTCATAGCGACTGTTTGCCAATGGCTACAAGAATTATTTGACATCTAAACCAGCAGAATTAGCCTGAAGAAATCCTTTAGTGTTTTTGTGTTCTCTGCAGAGGAGACCTTTCCAATATCCGTAATATTAGCTTTTAACTTTGTGACTCTCGTCATTTATTACTTCATACTAAACGCCAATAACCTTTTGAAAGATTTTGTGGTCTCTAGTATATGAAAAGAATAATGAAATATATATTTTAAAAAAAAACAATATGAACGTGTTTAAGATCTGCCGCTGGTCGTTGAACTAGATTAGCTAGATGCATATAAACAAACCACATTTTTTTTTTTGTAAAGTGACCATTACAAATTAATTCTTAAAATGTTATGTGCATTGACCTATGTAAATTCCAGATCAAAGGTTACAGATTTTATCAGCATAACTTTAATTAATCTTTCCATCTATGTGGTATTCCAGAAGACCAACTGAGCCAACATTTTGATAAGCCTGGACGAGATATTTTCCTACCAAATATAATTCCGCACATGTTGTTTATGATAGCGCAAAAACCATATTACAATAACAAAATACAACGAAGTATGAAGTTAACAAAAAAAAACAATCACCTGAAAATGACAAACCGTTTATTTTCACTTTCAGGACAATTTTTAAACCAAAGCAAAACAATATTTAACAAAATAAATAACCAGGAAAACAAATAAATATATTAAGTAAACAAAAATATCGTACGCATAATTATACTAAGTAAGGGATACATTTCTTCACTCAATCAGGCAAAGTAAATGTTTTAAATACCAGACCTAGTAAATAACACTGATATTAAATTCTAATAATTAAATGGTTTAATACATACTATGAAAGATCAGAATAAATATGTAATAAATTAATTTAAATTATATTTCTTGGACACGAAATTCAATCCTGTAATTTTCAGTACAAATACTGTAGAAAATTTTCTTAGCGCTGGAAAGATTAAACATTGTCGTTTGCAGATAAGAAAGACAGAAAAAACGTATCACTTAAATTCAGAAGCAGTGGACAGAGTTTCATATGTAATATGAACAAGCAAATGCACTTTACATGTTGCAGAATTTATAATTCGTTGTTATTCCAATACTGTCCAATACTTCATATACAGTTTTGAGAAAACACAAAGTTTTACATATATGACATCATTCGTCATCTTCGTTTGGGGGGGGGGGGATATTGCATCAGGGTGTGGCTGATTTTACCCCAACGCAGACCAAAGTACTACAATATGGACTCATTTATCCTACCGCCTGTTGGTTTAATATGAGAATCCGCACTCAGATCTAAAACCCACGATTAAGAAACCAGCGAATCGCGTGGTACAGATACGATTAGTCCTGATTGTTATGCAACACTCCCTCCACCTCGCTTTAGACCTTATGCAAATGCGTGCGGTGACAATCAGCTTGTGGGGACGTGCGAGAAAATTTCCCCTACTCGTGACAGATCATTACCAACTGTAAAATTGCTTAATGACCTCACTCGATCCTCAAAGGTGCGAAAAGAGCTCGAATGAAACGTAAATGGATAAAAACAACTTTATTACGGGCTACTCAACTCGTTGAATAAAATACGTAGGACCAAAACATCTGAGACACGAGAGTACATATTATTCGGGAAAGCGGATTTTCTTAAAAGAAAATACCAGTTTTATTACATTCAGCCACTTCTATACTGCAAACAACATAGCACATCACAAAGTACCGACATATTTTCCTCCTAAAACGTACATATTTTATGACAGATTTGTACATCCTGATGATTTAATGAAAATTTTATGACTAATATATTAATAGAAATTATTCGTTAACATGCGATTGGTTAAATACTTTTCCCTATCAATGTTTATACGTGTCTTACGAAGCAGAAATATATATTACGTTATTACCGTCAAAGAACGTACAATTTTTTCTGTACCGAAACAAGAAAACTGAGAGAAGTACTGGCAATTTCAAAAACAAACATACAGCAGCAAAATTATTAATGGATAATGATAAATATACACAGTGGTAACCAATTTCCTTTATAAGATGTCCGAAAAAACTATAATCAAAATCACGACAACACGCCTACTGAGCCAGATAACATTAATATTTATTATAAACATGACGAGAACACATTTATCAACTAATTACGTACTTCCTGTAACATGGTTCTTGGAATGTCAGTGGTTTGCTCGTTAGAACATGAATTACCTCCATGTGTTCAACCGTGTTTACAAGAGCTCGCCACTGGTAACTGAGGGAGGCGATTTCATCAGAAGGACAATATTGAACAGCTAATTAAGTAACTAACTCCACAGAGCAAGAATGCATCTTGAGAAAGCAAAGGACCAATGACGTAGTCAATAATTCCACGTCAGATATGGAACCAAAGGACCAATGACATGTTCACAACAACCCTTTAATATACCCGATACTCAGACAGATTAATCCAGTTAGTTTACCACAATGCACATACCGAAACAAAGTGAATGATCCTTGAATAATCACCAACAGAAAACAATTCTCCAGACAATCTTAACAGATATTAATGGGATAAGTATTTTAATTTACGTACGAATTTAATATATGGTGAGGCATATCTGATAAATTCAGTAACGTACATGTTTAGAATCATCTAAAGTCAATGAATATATTTTAAAAATTAAATTCAGCAGCTGATGTTTAATGCAAACACCCAATGCCACAAATTTAATCAAAACCAGTCTTAAAATTTCAAACATGAAACAAGCGGATAGTTCTGCAGATATGATACACCCATCCAGTAACAAACGACTACAAAGTACGTATCTTGTGATGGGGGGAAAATTTAACCCTTAACCCTTTAGAGTCCAACGGCAAACACAGGGCACATCAACTTCAAAAATCAACAAATCTTCATTTTGTATTTGTGTTCCGTATGATTCTCAGTGTAAACAGCGATTATTTCCTTAACCAGCGTTAACCAGTTGATCTTCGTAGTGGAGAAGTGATGTGTTTACTTTTCGGTACGGACCGAGTTCTAAAAATTAGACGAGCTTTGGCTTGAACGGGTTAATCCAGAGGCAGCCAGCTATTTACAGACGTAAATGCACACCATGACTGGATAAAAATTTGTTAGTTCAAATATTAGCTGTAGCCCCGTGACGGAGGGTGTCTGGTGACCACTAAACCAACAACACAGCAGTCGGTAAAGTCATGACAGGACTCGTGGTCACTTTGACACACAATACAGCCCCCCCCCCCCACAATTCGTGGAACGGTTTTCACTGCAGTGTGTTGTCAGGAAAGCGTTCAACGTACCCAAAATTTCTCTCTCTAAAACAGTTTTTGTCAACCGATAATCCTCGGATACCTGTCGATCCGCATAACCAAACATAACCTAACCTAAATAAACCTAACGTGTCGTAATTTCATCTAAGTTATTGCATAGCAACAAAAAATTAACCGAGTCGTACGTAACATAACGTAACCGTGTCGAAGCGTGACAAAGCGTGACAAGGCGTAGCCTGATTTGACCTCGTGACAAGGGATCACCATATGTGTCGAAACGTGACGAAGATTTACAAAGCGTGACCAAACGTGACTAGGCGTGACGAGAGGTGACCATAAGTGTTAAAAATACGACGAAGATTTGAAAAGTGTGTTTAAGCGTGACTAGGCGTGTTCATGACCCTCAGTAATCCCTAAAATCCGCACTGTCCCGAACGGGGATTCTGGCATGAACTACCACGCAACTAAAATATTTACTTACCAAGTGGTTCCCAGAAATGAACAATCCCAATGAATTGTTAATATCGGTTACGTCGAAGAGACGAAAGTTTTACTTTGTCCGTGCATTTTGCAAACGCGCGCTTACAAGCATAACTGCACAATAATCAGATCAATATATATCCGGAATATTCTGTCTTTTTAATTTCATAGTCAGTGACAGTTTCATCGCCCGCATTAGAGAGTCCAGTAATAAAACAATTATAATATAGCTACCATTTTGAATGCATGTGATGTGCGAGTGGATTTCAACAATAGGAATGCAACACGGATTATGTGTATAATGTTTTTACATCCAAAACATCCTTGCGCGAGGAACGGATAATGTAGCTAAATGGCACAGTGGAGGTGTGAGGCCACGCTCCGTTGGCGAACTAGTACACTGTTATACGTCGTAATGTCCTCGGTTACCAGCCAACCGCCATCTAGCAGATTCAACAGCTGTACAAATAACATTTATTTATTTCAGTCTATCCAAGAGACGCTGGAAACGATGTGGAAGGAACAAAATTGCTTAGCTCATGTCGTTATCAGATAAAAATCAAAGCAGCTCAAAGCAACTGTGGACTTACATCAGCCTTACTCGTAAAGATTAACACTTGAAAGTCGATGGTATCATTGGGTCATTGTTGTGAGCAAATAATCTATGATACCAGTTCTGCAACAATGCGGTGCAGTAATGGATTTGTTTCCCATTGTTGGAACAACGTATTCAAATAATAAATTACGTTGCAACAATGTGTTCCAACAGCGACTTCAGTCCCCACTTTAAACAATGATCTCGAATCCCACTGTTGTAACAATGTTTCATTAATTACGATAATATCAACATTCTGTAATCACAAACGTCCAGTCATAACTGCACAACAGGACACGAAAACAGCAGAATTTCTAGTAGCGGTTCTAAAATCTATTTCACATTCTAAAGTACGCAAAAATTACATTCTGGGTCATGTTCTATAGCATGTGGTGAGTAATAAGTCACTCTTGCACGTCGTGCCCCAACAATTTCCACATGTGGACTGGTTTGTGGGTTTGCCTCACGTGACGTAACCGATGGCGTACCTTAAGGTCACGCCTCGCATAGTAGATTAATGATTTACAATGCAAGTTTAAGGCCATCACGGACCTGTCACACTGGAGTTTTATCAACGTAATATTCTCTGGCTCATTGCTACAGTCAACTCCCACATTTGCAAATTCATTCGTGTCTTTCAGATGAACGCGTGTTTAATAGCGAAATATTAAAACCAGGGAACAGCTGTACCGAAAAAATTGGTTATTTTTCATTAGACTCGTGACGAAGCGACCGGAAGAAGCTTCTGGTGTTACTACACTTTTTATACAGTGTGTCCCAAAACGATTTATACACGTTTTAATACGGAATATTAACCTTGTTATCGATCCCCGTGTGTTTATGTTTACGAGGGGAACGCAGCGTGGTCCACATTTAACAGATGGCACTGCAAATCTTTTACCATGATTTAGGTTTGGTGTTTTAAAATGTCTGTTTCATTCACTGAATGTGTATACATTTCTTGGGACACCTGTATTAAAGACCATCTCATTTGTTACGTAATGTGATTCCCTGCATTTTTTATCTTCTGGGTATTTCACGGGAAGAGTTGGTAATTTTGTTTTAAATCGTATAATAAAGATTAATAAAAGTATTTCTATCTGTTCACTACCGTATCCTGTTATTAACAATGGGGCTTTATACTAACTGAAGTGTCCGTTATAGAGTGAATCCTGTAAGGGAAATTTACAGTAGTGACATTGGTGTTTTATATTTGAAAAAAATTCAACGCGAAATGGTTTCTTTAACGCCAGTTAACAATGGACAGAACGTGCGGCGAAAATAGTAGGCTTCAACGGAATAAAACAAAATACTTTTCTCCGTTAACGTCCGTTCTCAGCGGAACGAGACAGACCACTTCTACTCTACCAATTTTTGTTTTTGTTTTGTGAGCAGAACGTTAATTTAGTGTCAGCGACTAACTACACACTTAACAAAATTGGAAGGCCGTGATACCATTCATTTGGACGTAAAGTGTGACTACAATATCAAAATAAAAAATCCCGGGCGGTCATATTAACAACGGCGGCTTCCAACATAAACGATTAATTTAAATTTGATGGTTTCGAAAGCATTTTTCTTTTATCACGACGTTCCTGTGACGTAATAAAAACGCGTGAGCACGACTTTTAGTGAAACAGAAAATCGCCCTTTGTTACGAAATAGGATTCTTTTTTTAAGTCTTTAAAATCCTGACAGAGTCTCCACTCTTAGTTGGACTTCCGATTGGAGACTTCCACTAAATCTAGCGATATAGTCACTTAACTGTTATCGGCGAATTATAAACTCGGTACTGAAGTTTAAAATATAATTTTCTCACTAAATATATCAGAGTGAAAATGTTTCACTAAAATTCACATACACTAAGAAGATAAAATATTAAAAATACAGAAGAAAGATTAATTACATTTTTACTCTTAGCCAAATCATCGGCGATGACATTGCAATAGGTGAAAGTATAATATTAAAAATAACCTTAAGTAAATGGAATATACGATAGTAGGCACTCGTAAACACGGTAAATAAACACTAGGTTTAATAATTGTTGATAATTTGACAAGATAAGGAACTATCAGATACCACATAAGGGGTCTGCTACATGAGAGTTAGTTACATACAGCATAATTTCAACGAAATACATGTACAAGGCTGATTAAGGTGTTCTATTGAACTTAAAATGTGGCCTTTTTACTGAAACACCATAGAAGTTCGCATTTTCTAGCTAGTTCAGAGACCCACGGCTTATGATTAACGTAAGCGCAAGACTAGGGAGGTTTAATTGGTAATTACACGGAGAGGCGGTGATCGCGTCGAATTATACGCTTCCTTGCCCACTAGAATATTTAATTCCGGTGGGAAAAACCATCTGTGAACTCGTAATAAAACAAATGTAGCCTATTACGTGTGTAAGGTCGTACCTCTTGATGGTCCACAAAGTTCATCCATCGCGGAAGGCATTTCCGTATTTTCTCTCATGATCCCAACTTAATTGAACTGATAAATTTTTCTGCAAGTAAAAATAAAATTTCACTGCCTGTAAAAAAAACCTGGTCAGAACTCAAAACATACTTTCGCACATCGAGCAATTACTAAGATACGACCTGGCAATCTTAGTTAAGACTCGCTCAATTCGTTCTTAAAGATCTGATCTGATACGACACTGTAATCGTGTCAATATCTAGAACAAAAATCTCTGAAAAACAACCTTGCGAAGCCAAAGTTCGCCTATTTCAAGAATTCAGTCCGTACCGCGAAGAAAACACAACTCTTCACCATTACAAAGATCAACTCGTTAACGCTGTTTAAGGAAATAATCGCTGTTTATAATGAGACACGCGCTACGTACGTAGTATTTAAACAGAGAGTCCGTACCGCGAAGAAAACACAACACCTCACCATTACAAAGATCAACTCGTTAACGCTGTTTAAGGAAATAATCGCTGTTTATAATGAGACACGCGCTACGTACGTAGTATTTAAACAGAGAGTCCGTACCGCGAAGAAAACACAACACCTCACCATTACAAAGATCAACTCGTTAACGCTGTTTAAGGAAATAATCGCTGTTTATAATGAGACACGCGCTACGTACGTAGTATTTAAACAGAGAGTCCGTACCGCGAAGAAAACACAACTCTTCACCATTTCAAAGATCAACTGGTTAAACCTGTTTAAGGAAATAATCGCTGTTTGTAATGAGAGAGAGAGAGAGAGAAGAGAGAAAGTGGGGGGAGTAGCGATAGGCACTACTGTAATAAATGGGGGAGGGGTATAAAGTTAGTTGTGGGCTATGAAGGTTCCCAGGCAGTGCCCGCTCGTCCTTCTGGTATGAATAAGTTTAGTGAGGACAAGGGATTTAGGAGACAGGATGGGGTAAGAAATAGGGTAGGGGGGGAGTTGATTCGGGTCTTTGCGTTAATTTTGAATTTTGATATTGGCCTTGGGGGGTGGCGTTAGGAATAATTTACGTTAATTTTGGGGGGGGGGGGCTACTATAGAGCGGAATTTTGATATTACTCTGAGAGGGCTGCATGGGAGGCATGCAGAGCAACGTGGAAATTGGGTACCAACTCAGCAATGAGACACACTGCGTACGTATTGAAACATTTAGTCCGTACCGCGAAGAAAACACTACTCTTCACCATTTCAAAGATAAACTGGTTAACGCTGTTTAAGGAAATAATCGCTGTTTACACTGAGAATCAAATAGAATACGTAAAGTACAAAATAGCTACCGATTATTAAGGACTGTGGAATTACTTACAACATCGTTATGTCGTCCCAATTACCTACTCTGTCCTTAATACCCCATTTTGAATCAACCTAACCAACTGTTGTATTAGGGTGAGTGACCAAGTTCAACAGCCATATAAAACAGATTCAATAACAAACAAAGTGGACGCTCAAGATGTATCACAACTTTCATCTGTGAAGGCTGAGCTATTTGGCAGTTAAATTAACTTCTTGAACCACAAATCGTAGCACTGACTCCGAAGAACAGTCATTACGAAGCTCATACATCTTCGGAAAATCAATACGTTCTATCCGGGCGACTTCCTCTCATTGAAGAAGCATACGACTCCATAGTCAGTGCGTCGTCAACACGATTTAAACTGGTTTAAACGTGAAGCATTTTTATCGTGTGTAATATTTTGTTCAGTAACTGGTGTTCAAATCCCATCTACATGAAGACATAACGTGATTCGTTACTTCGGTAAGAACGCTGTGGTAACCCATGAAATCTCAAATGTGCGTGTGAGGAACGGAAGAGGTTTGTATCATTACACACGAAGAGAAATACCAACTCGCTCCTGACAGTGATGTCAATATTTATAATCATCCATCGGCAACCGATTTTAGAACAGAAAATAGAGATCATTTCAGGATAAATCAACTTTATTCCGGGTTATAGCACCCTCATTAATAGCGTTAATGACGGATGCAGCGATCTCTGAAACGTCGGTAAATTTCCATTAGACTACACGCAGCTACAACCCACTGTTAAATAGTTTCTATTTTGTTGAACTACGTGTTTGAATCCAGTACACCCATTAATTTTTATATTAACATTATGTCAGAAGTAATTATGATATAAAATACGTAATATATGTGGTTTCAATGTTGTTGAGATGTTTTGAAGTTAAAGACTACTTAAAACCACGCTCCACACAATTCCGCTGCAGCGATACAACACAAGACACGCAGCTTAGCTAAGGTAATAATCCACAATTACGTAACACATGCACAAATACAAATATCATATAATAGAAATTTACAAATAGAAATTTTCTTTTTAGAAATAAAAATGCATCAGGACTCGCTAAGCCGTGGCAGTAGATTTAACGACTCTAAAATAGTTCCAGAACTACACGCACGATTAACATCGATACAAGACGTTCATTAAGTGGCCAACTTCGCGAACCGTCCCCCCCCCCCCCCCCTGACAGGAATGTGGATGTTCCCGAGGGCCAGAATGGATGAAGTACCTTCGAGGAAAATTTCTGGCTATTTCCGACAATCGAATCCCAGAATCCTCGTGACTAGATTCTGTATTATAATGATTTTAAGAAGACCTAGAGACTATAGTTGGCGCCAATCGCATGTACTGTGGCTTGGGAGAAGAATATAAGAAATACAGTGATGCCAAATGTAACATGGTGTTTCAATGAATGCGAATTTTTTGTTGATGTATCCGCGGTGCCCGAATTTATAACTTGTGTTGGGCAAGGCCGTGGTCTAGGCAACACGGAGTTTTCCTCCGTGGCATCCCAACAATTACTCCATTCACACACAGAAGAAGGCAATGGCAAACCACTTCTGGATCATCTGCCAAGAACGTATATGAACAGGTCCCAGTCCGAGAAAAGGATGGAAGGATCCTGTTCATATGGACCTGTCGTCAGACAGAACACTAAATAATAATAAGATGAGGTGGTCTAGCGGTTAGAACGCTGGCCTCGTAATCCTGGGGTCTCGGGTTCGATTCACGGCGGTGCCCGAATTTATAACTTGTGTTGGGCAAGGCCGTGGTCTAGGCAACACGGAGTTTTCCTCCGTGGCATCCCAACAATTACTCTATTCACACACAGAAGAAGGCAATGGCAAACCACTTCTGGATCATCTGCCAAGAACGTATATGAACAGGTCCCAGTCCGAGAAAAGGATGGAAGGATCCTGTTCATATGGACCTGTCGTCAGACAGAACACTAAATAAATAAATCCGCACAGAATCAACCACGTTCAGACCGGCTCTGAAACCCGTCCAGTAGGTGCCACAGTGTTGGCACAAAAAGTCAGTTTCCACTGACGCAGTGATTATGAATCCATGGACATCCACCCCCACCTGACCCCTCGTTTAAGTGTCAACGCTTCGAATCCCACCCACGGGTCACAGAAAACAACAGAGTCCACAACTGGCGTCCTTGCTGTACAGAAAACAGATATTTATAACACGCGGAAGTACGTAATAATATTTTCACTACATTTCCGGATTTCCTCTGGATTTTATTACTCACACGATTTATATTTATGGGCGAGATCGATATTCGGACGCCTGCACACTTACCTTGCACGCAACATGGCTGTCACAAAACACCACGACACCCACAAAATACTAATTAAAGAGATACTCTGACAAAATCTGAAAATCATTCGAAAACAAAATTGTGGAAACTGGCGACAGGTGTCACTGAACACTAAATTCACGCAATGATCTCGCGAAGTTGCTCGTTGTACAGTTTACTTCCTGTTCTCGTTATGTTTCATGGCTAATTCTTCATGAAACAAACACAGACCAGTTCGTCCAATCCGAGCAGTTGCACTTGGAAGCATGATCTGCACACGTGGATACCAGGGAATTACTTTACAGAGATCCAATTCTTACCTGAAGATGGCTGACTTCTAAGACCTAGGATTTTAGGCCCACACGACTCTAAACACAAAGATGGCTGTCTCATGCAGCGCCCTATAGTCTACCAACGTTTCACACGTATTTCCTGCACCCATCATCAGGACGATGATAGCCCTGATTGAAATTTTAAACTTCAACGACTCTGCAGATGAAGTCTGGTACGGACCGACGTTTCGAAGAAGCTTACTGCCTCCGTCATCAGGATTATACACTCTTTTGAACCGTCGGTCAAGATCTGCCGGACTACTCAGTGTTTTAACCCAGAAGACAGCCATGTTCATAGTTTTGGCTTTCATGACATAAAATATCATGCGGTTTTTAATTAATTTATCGATATTTTGTTCATTTTATCTGTCTAATATCGTCTTTTTTTCCATATCCTTATTTGATGCTTCGACATTTCGCCCTGAATACTTACTTCCGTCATCAGGTAAAAACATACAACTTATAGCACTAAATTTTATTTATAAACCAGCTATGACTGAGTCATCTAGTGTTTTGTAAATGCCATGTACGATCCGACTCTCACGCCAAACAATGGAGATTGTGTCTAAAACAAAGGACGGACGAAGCACGCAACTGTGACGCATATCAATATGAATGTTATAGGATACACACATAATGTAGTTCATGTTTCTAGACTCCATAATCCTCGAGTCGTGACGCGCGAAACTATGGAGCTAATGAAATTGAGCATATATATTATACTCGTCTGACGTCTGGGTCCTAATCAATTTTAAACTAAAGTCTGCTTCATTTTAGCTCGCATTTCACATATCAGAGCTTCCATATAAAATAAGCAATAAGGAAAAAATCTGAAAGTAAAGAAATTCCCTACAATCAACAATATACGTGAAGCTGTGAGGTCCTTAGCAAAATACATATAAGAAAATGTTGAAAGCAATGGCAGACATTCTGAAGAAATTAAGTCTGGGTTTGTCATGTAGAATAATTCAAATTAATATCTGATAACAATAATAACGGTGAGTCCAGGAATCGATAAAACAGCTAAGCGACGATGTGGCGGAGTTACGGAAGATCAGAAACACATCATTTTACACTTGCAAATTCAAAGTGCAGAGAATGGTTGCATTTTCACGACGAAATTACGCATAGAATGATCATTAATTAAGAAACTCATTTATACTTACAGGCATAGTGACGTATAAGCTCGTCTAAATAATATTTAATAACATTCAGTCCGTACCGCGAAGAAAACACCACCCTTCACCATTACAAAGATCACCTGGTTAACGCTGTTTAAGGAAATAATCGCTGTTTATAATGAGACACGCACTGCGTACGTAATATTAAAGCATTTAGTGCGTACCGCGAAGAAAACACCACACTTTACCATTACAAAGATCAACTGGTTAACGCGGTTTAAGGAAATAATAGACGATTACGCTGAGAATCATACGAAGCACATGGATAAATACAAAATGAATGTTACTGATTGGTATAGCAGATGGTATATATAGTTACCATACGGCTTTAAGGGGTTAAACGGATGGAAAAAAGGAATTCGTATGCACGCAAGATGTAAACAGCTGTGGCCTTAAGACAGAATGAAGGTGACTGGACTGGACTGTACTGTATATGGTTTAGGTGAAATATTCGTAGGTACATTTGTTACAGACAGCAACACTAAGGGAGTGTATGGATGGAAACAACTCAACAGATATTACATCTAGGAATCAATCAAACTGAACTCTGTGAAGACGCAGAGACAAAGCTGCTAAGACGTAATAAGACGGTTTAAATAAACACACTTTCACGCATCGTTGTTACATCTGACGAAATTGTTTAATGTTGGTTAATGAAGATAAACTTCGCTCATTTCGTGCACAGTCTAAATCTTTGTCCAATGTACTGTTATCATCCTCCGCGGACGGCTTACAGCAGAGAATTTACATTTCTCTATCTCCTTCGATGGATTTATTTTAACGCTAATCTACATAAAGTTAAGACACGATCTAAAGTGTAATCTTCATTTTTACTTCACAGCTGCGTTATTTCATTACTCAACTCTCTGTTAGCTGAAGTGTAATCACTTTCGATTTGGCGTAACCTTGGCGGAATGTAACAAGTTCAGTGTGTTATAGTGACCAATGACGCAAGAATCAACATTCTGGCATTTGAATTGGGAATAAAACTATTCGCTTATTGTTTCTTTGGGAGTTTAATTTAAATTCCTTCTAGAAAACGATTCTATGTTAAGTAATCGCTGGAATCGTTAAGTAACCAAACATTGAAAAGTTGTAACAACATACAACGAAAATATGTAATTGAAATGGGTCTTAGTGAAATAGGGTTGGAAGATGTGAACTGGATTCGTCTGGTCCAGAATAGGGCCAGGGCTTAGCCCTTGTGAACACGATAATAAACCTTCAGTTTCCATAAACGGCTGTGAACTTAACCGGATTTTATATTGAAGAAACTTACGATACCTTGCAGAAGACACAAGTGAACGGAAATTTATTTGTATTTCTGAAACTTTGCCACTGAACAATGGCGGATGAATGCGAAAGTGTGAGTTCCTTAAAAGTTCTGATTATTCTGTGGGAGAAGACCATCATCCCCCACGTTTCACGATGCCACGTGAACACGGAGTGGCTTTGAAATGAGAGAGACGCGAAGTAATTGTGTTTTTACGTACATTACAGAATTTATAAACTGTGGTTTAGAGGGCTGTGAAACAATCTGTTACTCGGAGAAAAGACAATGAATTACAAATATTTCAAAACAGAGCAAGATTCTAATCAAAATATTTGGACGTAACAATGATAAACCAAAATGATAAGTTCAGGGTTATTGTGCAACTAGGAACTACGTCATTTGGACCAAAGGTTCTCAACCGGTGTCCAGCGAAACTTTCAACAGGAAAAATCAAAAAAATCAAAAATATCTGTTATTGTCCATAACTGAGTTCTTGAGTAATGAGTTACAATTTTAGTTCTCTGTTTAAATTGCAGTTTGCTGAGAGCACCAAAAGGTTAAAAGTTTGAGAACCATTCATTTCGAAATATCAACTAGCGACGTTGAGACATTATAACAGAGTGAACATGTACCTAAAGATGACGGAGACATTGCAAACGCAGAGAATTTTGGTGTGGAAGCACTTAGGAAAACGCCCACTTGGAAGACCAAGAAGGAGCAAATATAACATTAAGATTAATCTTACGTCGATGGCAAATATTATAAGTTGGTGTAATTGGTTCAGGATCGTGCAAAAAGGAGAACGCTGTTAGCCATGTCAAACATCTGGATTCCTGTCACGGTGATTAACAGATGAATTGTGTGACGTGATTGGTTTTGAGCATACACCGTCAATAATCTGAAATGGGGGTCCAAACGCAGAAAATTACATTCTTACCGGGGCACTAAGCTCAAAACAAGGACAGCTCAGCTTTACACAGCATGGCCGCCAGAACTTGATGGCCCTAAATGAACACATCCCAATTGCGTGCAATTACTGCAAGTTTTTTTATGATGACTGTGACAGTTACAGCTGGGGGGGGGGGGTATTTTGTATCTTCAGTGGCTGTAGAGCCACCAACAACTATCTTCAATTTTATGTGATGTATTTCATGTCATGAAGTGAGCTTTCTAGAATAAAGGAACGCTTACATGACCTGAAAATATGAATCCATTTCATTTAAAAATTTAAAACGTCAGAATATGGCGGATGTAAATTTTATTTCCAAAGAAGAATGTCCTCATTTTCCAAAGAATAACTTTTCTGCGTTAAAAGTGAAATATCTGAGGGTCACAGAGTATTTTGAGTCTTGCCTTCCGGTTTGAATTTCCTATAAATTCTTCGACTTAAACATTGTAAGAGATTTACGTTTCGGTAAAGTCTAAAAAGTATGAAGCTTTTTCATTAACGCTTCTATTTGTCAACTCCCTTCAGTTTAAACGCAATGTCGAGAATGATAAACGATTAATCCTTGACCATTTAAATCGAAGTTGTGAGTACATGTACAATCCGCTTTAAAAATCAGTAACTCTTCGTTTTTTATCTATGCATTTCGTACGATACTAAGAATAAACAACGATCATTTCCTTAAACAGCATTAACCAAATCTTAGCAATGGTGAAGTGGTGTGTTTTCTTCGCGGTAAGGACTGAATTCTTAAATATCATTTAGACGAGATTCGGCTTTAAAGAGCTAAATAATATTATTTTATTCGTACACACGTAAGCTACGTTCTTTCATCGACTCGACCGATAATCGAATATGGGCAGAACATTGAAATTCATAAGCGATCTCAACAGAGTTTGTGTTAACATCCGCTATAAACCCTCTATCTACAAGAATCTAAACTGCTGGACGTTCCAGCACCGAACTCTGACCTTTGATGTCAACGGCAAGCTAATTACCTCTGGTATCCTCTATCGTTGTGGAATCGAACAATGCGGATTGAGATTCGGTTCCATCTTGCCGGATCTGGTAATAACACGAAGGTAATGAATTCACTTTTTCCCACGCATTCATTTATGGTGGAAGGATGGACAATGGTAGAGAATGAAACAGTTCATATTTTCTGTCTGAATACACCAAAACAAGTCGCCGTACTGACGCATTAAGTGATGGTATGTGACGTACTTTCCGCTGTAAACCAGAGATTATTTTTGGCCAGTCTATCAAGCGCTCACCAGGTTACCCTGCCAGCGATCTGAAATGTTCGTATGGTCTAGGTCGTTCATCTGAAACATCAGACTCTGCTAGAGATTGACGGGCAGGTTTGAGAAGTAGCTGACTCGCAATTAAACTCAACATTCAGCTCTCTGGCACTTGTATGTATTCATAGACATCGCGAGATGAAAACAAGATTTACAAAAAAAATTTTTTAGCAATCTATACTTAGCAGCTCCTCCTAACTCTTCCCATATTAAGTTCTATTAGAAGAAAGAATTTCACCTAGTGAACACAGTAACACGTGAACAATTACTGCTTCAAAATCACAAATAATTCAATAATTTCCTCAATTACAAACAAATATAAAGGTATAAAGAGAATGTTCATATTGTATTTATGGGGACCTTACGATTCTCAGCGTAAACAGCGATTACTCCCTTAAACAGCGTTAAATAGTTGATCTTTGTAATGGTTAAGTGTAGTGTTTACTTCGCGGTACGGACTAAATGATTTAATATTACGTACGCAGTGTGTCTCATTATAAACAGCGATTACTCCCTTAAACAGAGTTAACCAGTTGATCTTTGTAATGGTTAAGTGTAGTGTTTTCTTCGCGGTACGGACTGAATTATTAAATATTATGTAACTGAACTTTGGTTTCAAGTTATAAAGCGTGGCGCTTACACCACGAACTTGGTATTTCTCCCGCACATTCCATTCAAGCTTACATTTTGGTTTTCAGAATAAATTGCTAAGAGCGCATTAAATTAATTTTAACTTTTTAAGGCCTTTCTGTTGGAATCAGTTCTGGAAATTTAAAAACATGACAGAGAATAAATAAACTGAAAGGAAATATTAAAAAGTGATAAACTGGGTAATACAAAGGTAATTAAGTACATCTGTTCACCGTGGTTCTACGTATGCGAAGAAAGAACTTCTAAGATGTAAAGAAAGTTTTCAGAGAGTTGAAAATGTACATTATTTAAGTGCTTCCGAGGGATGTAATCAGTGAAGGCAGAAATAATGTCGGATTTATACTAACCAGAAATTTACTGAAAAGTGTCCATAAACTATAATGGAACGAACTGGATTTTGCGACATGGATACATAAACAGCGGGAAATGATAACAGATTCATGTTTGCACACTCCTTAACCAGGTCGATGTTCGAACATGGATATTCAGTGGCAATGGCGGATATCTTCTGTCAATATTTTGCTGTTCGAGTCTGACACTATTCCATCACGTGAATTTTGGATTGACGTAAAAACCCAGAAGTTATTATCACTGTGAAGCCAATGATCGTCCAAATAATACTTAAAAACTAAACTTTTAACGACGGATACAAATACCACAAGTCTCTCCACCCACTCGTACTTCTGGCAAGGACAGAGAAAGAGTGGCGATGTTTTAAAGCACCGAATACATTCAAATAACCAGTCCGTACCGCGAAGAAAACACTACACTTCACCATTACAAAGATCAACTGGTTAACGCTGTTTACAGTGAGAATAACACGAAACACTTACATAGAGAATGCGATGTAAATAGTTGTAATTGTTATCTGAGAGTCAGTTTTCACACACTCTGTTCGATGTCCAGAAATAACGATGGAAAGGTAAAAACAAATCGTTAGTGTTCTCAGAACAGAGAACACGTCACTGGTTCAAACCTCTTGTGTTCAGTAACGTTCAAAGTCATTGTGACTTACTGAGAAATTATGGCCGGTTGAATGTAAACGTTTCTACGTGTTTGCATACCACTCATTTGTGACCAACGACAAGTAGTTGTGACGTAATATTCACAGAAAACACAGAAAAGAGAGAGGCAGGTTAGGTCAGGTCAACCACAGAGCACAATGAGAGAGACTGAGAGCTACATAAAATTGATAAAAGCAGAAGAGGAACACTGGCTGGTGTACGATTGAGCACATGAACATTTTATCTGGGTTAATAGTTAAAATAAATCATCTGATATTAATACGACACAGTAGTAAAAAAACAAAACAAAGTCTGAGGTTTCAAATGTAATTTTATCTGATATTTTGATATCTTACATGGGGATGAAATTGATATCACTTTAAGGGAAGTACAAAGTGACTGCGTAAAATTTCGTAGCGATGAACTTCATGGCTTGCATACTTAACCACATTTCATTAGCCCATCAAACCCAAAGGTCGTCTAAATAATATTCCGTCGTATATTAAAAAAAAATTTCTTCACTTAAACTTCGAACTGAGTGACTTTCGGGGCACCGTGTACTTCAGTGTCGCCTGAAAGAGGTGAAAGGCAGACATAAAAAGACACCCTTTTATAGTTGTCCGAACAGACGCTCGAAACTGACAAGTGAAAGTCTAAAATAGGCTACCGGTGCACTTCTTCTCGCCTAATTCAGACACGGCACAAATCTGCGAGATTGCCGGGAGTCCGCGTTGCATGCCGGAAGCTCAAGGTTGAGTTCCAAGGCCGGTAATGCCGTCACAATTCCCTCCATTTTCTTACCCTTTCATGGAAAACAGTAGACCTTAATTGCCCTCTGAAACCCTAAGGTCACTTACAACCTTGCAGTACCTCCATTCTGCTCGCAGTACATATTCTGACTTCGTATGATTCTCTCTGTAAACAGCGATCATTTCCTTAAACAGCGTTAACTAGTTGATCTTTGTAATGGTAAAGTGTAGTGTTTTCTTCGCGGTACGGACTGAAGTCTTTAATGATTTAAGAGATTTTCGTCTTCAAATAGTAAATCCGTAAATTAACTTCAATAAAGTAATTTTAATGACCCTTCAAACCTCAATGGTAACTATACTTACCATCTGCTTCAGCAATCAATAACTCTTCATTTTGTTTCCTACGATTCTCACTGGAAAGAGCGATTATTTCCTTAAACAGCGTTAACCATTTGATCTTTGTAATGGTAAAGCGTAGTGTTTTCTTTGAGGTACGGACTAAATTCTTACTGGTTCCTTAGACGAGCTTCGCATTTGAAAGGTTGAAGGACGAAACACCACATGTGCAGTAAGCCTTTCTGGAAATGCCACGTTTAATATATATGATAAATATAATAATATAGTTTGTTGTTGTCTTGGAATCTGAATCCTTCGTGACTTAAACAAAGCATTATCGACTAGTGTGTTTAGGAAGACAGGTCGTATTTTAAGATAATAATCTCTGCACTCCACTGCGTGGTCTGATAAAATTCACCAAATTTCCGGAAATATAATATTCTGTAGTCTGCCTCGCGCTAAAGTATTTGCTGTGTCCCCTTCTGAATAGTTTCAGTGCACATATTTGTGTAGCGGAGTGTAAGATTCACGATCTTTAAAGGCGCCTAGAGCTTCTGCTCTACCGGCCGACACGTATCCGTCCAGACGTATTGAATTTTATTCCTTTGAACGTAACACGACACATCCCACTGCACTCAACTACCTAGAGAACAACACAAAACAGAAACATGCAGCTTTTTTAACTTACATATCCCTTTTTGTCCTCTGCTCCCAGAACTTTTCCCAAAAGGAGGACCGATGTTTAATTCTCAGAACGCTCGTACTCAAGGTGCGTGGTAGTTTGTCTCTTGAAGCTTCCAGTCCTCCGCCCCCGACCTCGTCATCGGGGACAGTCCGCTCCGATGGGGCAGACATCCCCGATAGAAGAGAGGGGGACGAGGAGATCGTGAGCCCTCCACCACTGCGCCCCCCCAAAGAAAAACCCCTCAAAATGCCATCTGATTCTGCCTCAGCCAGGATGACGGCGATCCTCCCACGCAGGTAGGCGACGAAACTTAGTTCTCAGCTGTCATCGAATAAGTCTGTAACCGAAGTCTCTTAAAGGGAACTCGACTTCTCAGTTCATTTTCTGAAAAGGGGCGAAGTGACGTCTTAGATTCTAGATTCCTAATCACGTCAGAGTTTAACCAAACAGAACCAAATTGGAATAAATTAGCAGATGTATTGATTTAGAATTAAAATTATATCCTGCACTGACAAAGCTAACGAAGGGCAATGAATGTTTTATATATTTTTTTAAAATTTAAAACTTCAAATTTATCCCCAAGAAGTAACAATTATATTCTTACAAGTGGGGGAGGGCGTGTAAGCACATCTCCACATATTCAAAACTTCTGAAATATTTGCTACGTGCTCTGATCAATTTATTCCCCCGTGGAGAGACCCGCACGTACCCACAGGACTCACAGAGCTACATCAAAAGATGCATTATAATTTTATTTATAAAACTAAGCAAGCTTAAATTTTTTTTTACAACCAATCAATTCAGATAATCTAAGAAAATTCAGTAAAAGAAATATTCTGGTAAATTTACTCCATTAGGTTTCACACTTACAGAAAATTAAAATCAAAAGTTATCACAATTAATATAAAAATGCTCACTTTATACGTCACACACTCAACTGCTTTCGACAATTAATCTTCCATACGAAATTTGAAAGAAGAAAATCTCATTCGATTTACTCAGATTTCATTGCCATCTATACGCAACTCACCGCAACCACGGCCCGGGTTTAACTGAGGCTGTAGCACCGACCCAACGGTAAACAGCTACACGCAGGATTGAACGCTTGTGCGCATGCTCAGAGAGAGAAAAAGCACATTAAACGAACAAATGAATTGCTGTACGCATGCCAGACCTCTGATCCTTTATTTGTATTATCATCAAACAAACAACCCTCAATATATTTAGCGTCCTAAACAAAAGAGATAAAATTTAATAATTCACTGATGTATTTATTACTTATCTCGAGAATGGAATTACGAAGAACAATGGTATCGTGTTTTAATTTACTGAGCCAGCGAGGTAGAAAAGTTCAGATGTTGAGAGGTCACACGGCGAAGCCTTAATAAAGAACTCAACAACTGCTTCGTAATTAAATTAATTTCAAATTCCTGATTTATAATAAACACCAAACAATGAATCAGCAACTCATTTTAATATTATTATGTTACAAACAAGTAACCTTAGGGCAAATAACTGAGAAAAAAATACTTAAATATTTTGTTAATCCGGCGAGTTTAAGTCGCAAAGTTCTTTGGCAATATACCAGAGCAGGAATACGCATTGCAACCTTCATTTTTTTAAAAAAAAAAAAAATTTCAGATGAACAATGGAGCTGCTAGGGAGCACAAAATCTGCCGTTGTGACGCAAATGCACTCTTAACATTCTTCGACTGCAGTTAAAAGGTACGATAACGGACAGGGGTGTCCAAACAGCTGTTTACTCGTTACATACGACCATTATATTTAATATCTAAAACTTTTACTTCGATTTAAAAACAATTAATTTGGAAAATAAAATTATACGTAAATGCATAAATAATTCAAGGTATTTAATGAGAACAGGAAAAACTATCATTAGATTCGATTTTGTATGATAAAAGTTCATCGCTGTTGATATGAGGCTACTAGCGGATCATAAGAACATGGACAAATGTATGACGTCGTAGTGCAAGGGTTCGACCAGCTTAACTACTATCAGATTCTTAAATAGAACTCTGTTGTACGGAGTTATTTTGCTGTAATGTTAATGTTTTCTTTCATGTGTGTTCATGCGCCAATGACAACGAATTTTAAGCTGCACTGACCACAATATCGATACATTCGAGACAAAAAAAAAACTGACGGGAGGAACACGCACCCTCAATTGCCACGTGACAGTTCATTTATAATAGTTATATATAGAATGTCCTAAAAATATACATACATTCAATCAATGAGAGAAAGACTTTTCAAACCTTTACACAATCCAGTGTAGGTGTTCAAAATGACCACCGTTCACGTCTTCTGTAGGCACAACACACGAAATCGATAAATACTTTAATGTTCAATATAATAAAGTGTATACGTCTTTTTGGGACACCCTGCAACTTCATATGAACACGTCAAACGATGCGCTACATTCCGGATGGAATTTCTGGAGGTCACATTCAACAGAGTCGCGCATTTCATTCACAGAGTCAGAAATCAAATATGTTGTTTACTGAACCCCCGGAACACAGACCTCCTTGGGAAGAAAAACAGACTTCCGGCTAGTCAACAAATTCCCCATAGTTTATGGAAAACAAATGGTTGGTCTTATGTTCACAAGAGCGCGCCACCCCCGGGGGCAGACAAGTTCAGTCATTATTTTGACATCATTTTTAAGGTCAATTTTAATAATATCCTTACACATATATTTAAACTTCCCGAGCGGTGTCTTCCCTTGATATTTTTGAAATAAAATTTCGTACGTATGAATCTCTCTTTTCTCCTGCCTGCTCCACGTGTCATCGTCAATGCTTTGATAATTTTGTAATGTAACGTTAGACGTGCGGTGTGGGTTATGGACCCTCGGACAAAGGGGCTGTGAGGATCGAATGTCCTTCGAGGCGTGGATTATGTAAGCGAATTTTCGTGTTCTGTCGTCCTCCGTATGCGCGGTCCGAGGGATCCCACCACATGATTAAGAATTTTCCAAAACTGGCAACAAATTATCCGAACAGGCAAGCAATACGTAGGATATCTCATGCTCCTGATTACACTAAGGTTTCTTCATGTGGAAAAGATGGTCCTGTCATCGCTAGATATTTGTTTACAACACATTTCCTTTCAGAAAATAGTTTAGCATGACATAACAAACGTCTATAGAGAAATAAATCCGTAAGCATCTTCTACAGAGTGCTCGAAAACCCACGGATTCCATTCCTGATACGTGTCCTGTCCGGAAATTAATTGAATTGGAAAACAGGAAAAGTTAAATTAAGTATTGGAAATGTCCAGCGCGTTCAGCGATTCGTACATTCAGTCACTTTCAATCATGTCTGATACAACAGAAGATCGCCTGTCGTGCACGCTACCCGCGTCACGGAAACATTTCACCAGACGAGATACTATCGATTATTTGAGAGAGGAAAATCTGGAAATGCATCCCTAAATTCATCCTGGCAAGTTAAGTAGGAACGAGGTGCCAGGTGGCGTTCGACGGTGAACACGCCTTGGACCTGTGAAAAGACAACTGAAGGACTGGCGCGACCAGGTTAAAACATGGCGTGGGCTCTTGTATAGTCACGGCGACATTGTGTGTTTATTAACCTCATCGAATTGTATTGAATCTCAACCGATATGAGTTCGCGACCTTTGCACTTTCCTAAAATAAACCTGTCAACTGGACTCGAAATATCTGGTTCGGATACAAGAGGCAAGCCACTCGTAGGGCAATGTTCACCATATTTGTCCAACGATGACTATGAATTGTTATATTCAACTTACGGTTCGACGTAACATCAACGTTTTCACACTACTGAATAGCAATGAAGCCATTGAACGATCCCACCCACAGCTCTAGAAATATTAATTTCAAAACCTTCCACTCCAGTGTTGCCATCCGACGTCCCAAAAATCACTGCATAGTTGTTTGGTTATCGTATACATTAAGTTAAAATTGTGAGCTGTACGCGTGTCTGTTATGTTTATATGTAACGTAAAATTACCGATAATTTTTTTAAAAAATAAAATCATTAATACACATATCAGGGGGAGGACAAAAGTTTATTCGGAACAGACTGCAAGAGGGAAATTGTCAATTATGAGGAGCCCTACTTTCAAACTTCCCATGCATACAGCCTGAAATTCAATAAAGGCCACTTCACTTTCAGTACTCAACTCTTTATTTTTTGATCGTAAATATGTAAATTCCTTTCAAAAGCAGCCCAAAATTTGTTTAAAATAGGAGAGAGCATCTTCGTTTTGTTGTGTGTTTAGTTCTATGGATAATATAACCGTTGCCATGGCAACGCTGTTAATAAAGGTCTGCTATGCATGGTATATCTTCAATATGAGATTACATTTGATTAAAATACATGAAATTGTATTTTATTCCCTATTTCAGCAAAGGTCAGTAATAAGATTATTATTCTGTTATACTAAATTACTTGATTTCGATGTTTATACGTTGCATTGTGAAAACAGTGATCTGAACCAAAGACTCCACTCATCCACGGCCGGATATGAACTTGCACTTATACACAATAAATCGAAACAGATGTTTGCATGGTAATGCAACTCAGCTTTCGTAAAATAAATCAAAGACAATCTCTGATTTTAATTCTTATATGTTGCTTTCTTACTCTTTTCGATAGAAATTTGTATTTAAAATTTCTGCTTCAATTTAAGGGCAATATTTTCAGTTTTTGAGTTAAAAATGACCTCTCCCTTTTAGGATTTCCGACAAAATGACGTTGTGTGAATTGTTCATCTCTACCATGTGTGCT
Organism: Zootermopsis nevadensis; assembly: GCF_977971745.1. NCBI lineage: Eukaryota > Metazoa > Arthropoda > Insecta > Blattodea > Termopsidae > Zootermopsis > Zootermopsis nevadensis. Next base: position 644,834 of record NW_028259163.1, read on the forward strand.
AATTGCCTCGCCCATCTCATATTCCTTGGTTTGATACTAGTTTCGGCGATGATTACAAATTTTTAAGCTCATCACTGTGCAATTATCTCCGGTCTCCTGTAACAAACGTGAGAAATTCTCAGACCCCCCTTCCCCCTCGGAACAAAAAACTTTCACTACGCGGTTTCTTCCGCAATCTGCTAAAAGAGTTAACACGAAAACTTGATAATTCTAGCAATGTAGTTAAATGTCGTAACGTAAGCCGACATTTCTAATAACACTAGAATGACGACATTTTTCGTACGCAAAATGAAAATACGCCCTGACGAGGGCTCGTTGGAGTTTACGGCTGAGCCTGGTTAATAAACAGAATGGTTTTGTCGCCAGTTACATTTTTGACCACTAGAAGTTGGTCTTAGTTGCGTTGTACGGTGTTATCTTTTCACTCTACAATAAGTTGCTAATAATTTACTAATTGATTCTTAACTTAATGAACGCCTCATTTCACTGTCTCTAACGGCAAGATACGTCGATTGAGAAATAACACGTTTCATGAAATTTCATTAAATAAGTATTGTTTCTAAAACTATAAATCCTTGGTCCCTCAAAACGCCTCCAGAGTCCTCTAAAAACCGAGAGTCGCTCGGAAGGTAAACAAATTGAGTCAGTTTCATGGAACTCTCAGCTTAATTATGCGTGAATAATAATTTTGCTTTGTCCTTTATCCTGAAATCAGATTAATGAAGTCCACATCTGTAATATCCATTTTAATATTATCCTCGCATCTACGTCTTGAATTTTCGTAGCGGTATCTTCCCTTCGGATGCAACGAAAAAATTATTTTCACATTTTTCATCTCCTCTTAGCCCATTCATCTCTCTTCTTCATTTAATCACCCCAAGACTAAAATGGTATAAAGGCGATAAATTACGAAGTTTCCCATTACTCAGTTCCTTCGACCTTCTGGAGCTTCATACCTCTCAGGCCAGATATTCTCCCCCAAACAAGCCCAATCTATGTTTCTACCCTTAAGATTAGAGACAACTTTTTATACGTGGGATGTGAGTCCCGAAAATGGCAGTCTTCTGGGTTCTTACGCCGTGTGGCCTGCTAGAAATTTACCGTAGTTACAGAGACTTTCGCTGCCTCCATCATCAGGGAGATTCTACAAGAATACATTGGCCTATAACACCCATCAAAGTTTTATAAACACCCAAAACACATTAAAATATAATTTTGTATACATATTTTAATCTTTGTTTTAAGTAACAGACGGAAAGAGTAGACATTCTGAACATTCTGATTACGAATTACTGTTAACAATCAATCAATATTTGAATTAATTTATATTTCTTGCAAGGATGTGCAGTGAATTCCGTATACTTCAAACTGATCAAATGACAAAGATAAATTCATATAACTGCATTAGGGGTTATATATTCTTATGTCTGTTTTTATAGAGATGTTTGTATCTGAGGTTTCCAGAAATTTGGTGCCGAAAGAATAAACATATGAGGACTTTATTATCTAGAACCGCAAGTTACTGATTCGACAGACGTTCCCATTTTAAAAAGGACCTTGAGCACTGTTACATGTTACAGCACACGAAATTAGAGTAGTCGAACCTCGGTTCAAAAGCCTTTCATAGCTTTCACTTAAGGACGTCTCTCACGAGCCGAAATCTTTCTTGGTGACTTCAAAGAGAATGTGCTAACATCAACGTCACGAGAGTACGTGCCCCTTTTGATATGAGTTTAAACAGACTTTAAGATGAGCATAAATCAACCGTAGAAAGTATCTGTTCAACCAGACCCCACATTACAGTGGCGAAATATGCTTACGTAAACTACATTTAAGAATCCGGTCCGTACCGCGAAGAAAACACCACACTTCACCATTACAAAGATCAACTGATTAACGCTGTTTACGGAAATGATCGCTGTTTATAATGAGACACGCGCCGCGTACATAATATTCACACATTCAGTCCGTACCGCGAAGAAAACACAACACTTCACCATTACAAAGATCAACTGGTTAACGCTGTTTAAGGAAATGATCGATGTTTACAGTGAAAATAACTGAGTTTCCCAAGAAGAAAATGTACACAAACACTTAATGAAAGGCATACAGACATTTTAATAAACCAAACCATTACATGCGTTAGCACCCAGTGAATTAGCAAATCTACTAATGGTCACTCACTACTCACAAATGCACGCTTCAAAGACTAGGAAAACCTCCTAAAGTAGGCGGCTAAGACGAAATTAACACTTTAGCTCCGTGGCACATCTGAAAGCGATAAGCAGCTGACTGAGAAGATTAATATTCCGTATTATAATGAGTACACATCTTTTGGAGCATCCTATAACAAAGCAGGATGGACATTACATTTATCACTGAGCTTTAAAAAGTTGATTTCACACGTTCATTATTAAAGAGCTGTAGGCAAAACTGAGCTATAATTACTACACGAGACCAAAGATCATTTTTAATTTGTGTAATCATATCTGTACACACCTGAAAATCAATAGACCTTATCCATAATAACTTTCCGAGAATTCGACCTATTTTTTCCTCGATTTTAGAGCTTAGGTACACTTCACGTAGCGTAGCGGCAAATTATAAAGACGGATTAACTACGACTTACACAGATTTAGGACTCGCTAATTACGTTACGCCACTGTGCTTAATTATTTAACATCAAAGCATAATAAAGACTCAGGTACTTCAGAAAAGGAGGAGACGACGAAAAGTGAGTAGCAAGGAGTTACATGACTGAATGAAACTCTTCACCAATTATTTCGACTCAATATCTATCTACCGCTGCTCAATACTCACTCGTGTGTCATCTGGAGATGAGCAATGGACACATTAACCTCTGAATTTGCAAAGAGAGACATAACCTCACCCCATCACAATAATAAATAAAATACTAAAATATGTCGCACTAGCTCTTATAGTGTTTAAAAACTATTGAATATAATTCAGCGTTTATAAATTTCTGAAAACTATTCCTTCAGCCAATAAGAAGGAAAGTAAAGTAATTAAACTTAAGATTCTCACAGCGGTAAGGATGTAGATGTTGGTTTCCTGCGTTGTAATGCATTTCAGCCCTGAAGATAGAGTTAATTTGTTCCTCCGAAACGATGCTATATACCTAAACGTCCATAAGGTGTTACAACTCAGAAGTATGTCGGCAATAAGTAATTTTTTATAAGTAAAGTAAAGTTTGTCCCACTCTACGCCATGCAGGCGTTTGGGGTGAGCGGAGGTATAGCTCCTCCCTTCCTTGACCTCGGCACTAGATGGGGGTGAGTGGTCAGCATCACGCCCCGGCCGGCTTTACCCCCGGGAAAGGACCCCGGTACCCATTTTAGAGGAGGCTGGGTGGGCCCCAGAGCCGGTCTGGACGCAGAGGCTAGAGGAAAAATCCTCTGCCCCCGACGGGGATCGAACCCCGGTCGTCCAGCCCGTAGCTAGTCACTATACTGACTGAGCTATCCCGGCTCATAGTAATTTTTTTTATATGATTTCACAAAATAATAACCACCACAAAGGAAAAAGTCATAGTTTACATTACGACCACAGTTGTTACTTGTAAGGCAATCTTCTCACTCCTTACATTTACAAATAACTTACAGCTTTCTTTGTTAGGTGGTGTGAGAAACTACAGAATGAGACCTTCAAAGTGAGAATACGGAATATGACCAAATAAAAGCTTCTCACTTATTTGCCGATCGTTAATGTCTGGGCAATGCTGTGTATTTACAAAGGCACGGACATTCTCAGTATCGGCATGTTTGTTAGTAATGAAATAAATTTAAAAAACTAATAAGGTTTATATGTATTTCCACTCGTCACATAATTGTGTTGTTACAAAATAAAGGGGAAAAAAAGGCTTTTAATTAAAACTGACTTTTCTTTTCGGATTCCGTTAATCATTATCTACAGATCGCAAAGTGCTGCTTTACAATGAAGGAACTTCCTACGCATTTGTAGCAAGTTTATTGTGTTACGATGACGTGCGAGCTATGTTAGAGTATCGATCTATCTAAGATAAATAGAATCCTGGATAGTTCATTTCAAAGTTTAAAGCTGGTGTCCGCAAGAAGACGCATGACAGAGCACACAGCCATTATCATTAACATACTTAATTGGTCTTTATCTTAAATTTTTTTGTAAATTTAGAAGTATTCAATAGATTCCTTAATATCACATCCCTTCAAACATTCTTGCTTATCGAGGCTTCCATGTCACGACGGAGTATATCAAACATAATTCCAATGATCCCAGATACTTGATTTAACAACATGAAATACGGGATATAAGTCATGCCAGAAATATATAATGTTAATCTACATTTGTGCGTATGAACACTAGTAATGCAGATTTTAATAGCAAGCATGAGAAAGAATTTATTCTACAGCCATTTTGTTGATATAACCTTCTGGCATAATGAATGCCCTCTGATGAAATTATATCATAAAAAGTTTATCCCATCGAAGCCGAAGCTCGTCTGACTATTATATAAGAATTCAGTCCGTACGGCAAAGAAAACACCACATTTCACCATTACGAAGATCAAATGGTTAACGCTGTTTAAGGAAATAATCGCTGTTTATAATGAGACACGCGTTAGGTACATAATATTTAAGAATTAAGTCCGTACCGCGAAGAAAACACCACATTTCACCATTACGAAGATCAACTGGTTAACGCTGTTTAAGGAAGTAATTGCTGTTTATAATGAGACTCGCGCTACGTACATAATATTTAAGAATCCAGTCCGTACCGCGAAGAAAACACCACATTTCACCATTACGAAGATCAACTGGTTAACGCTGTTTAAGGAAGTAATTGCTGTTTATAATGAGACTCGCGCTACGTACATAATATTTAAGAATCCAGTCCGTACCGCGAAGAAAACACCGCACTTCACCATTACAAAGATCAACTGGTTTAGGCTGTTTAGGTAAATATTTTCTGTTTACGACGATAATCATACAAGACATACGAATCCAAAAACTGGTGTTGCTGTTAAATCAGATGGTACATAAAGTTACCATTTGGTTTCGAACGGGTATTCAAAATTGGCCTATAGCTAGAGTTTGTTACGCGCAGAACAATAAATTTGAAATTGACACACACCCTTGGATGTTCTTTTTTCCGATATATCTAGGAATTTCGTGATAAAAATTATGCGCCCGGATACAGTTACATCTACGGCTACGATAAGTAAACTGATGAACTGTTTCAGAAACAAGAGTTCCCCGCGGAGTACACATCGGTGAAAGTGATTTCAAGTAAGCCTGTGAAACTATCCCGCACTCCTCATTACAAAGTGCCATGACCTTTAGTGGAGGTCTATTAATAGCCGGGCTTAATTAACCGCAAGTTAATTAGTGGTAACTACAGATTCAGTTTCAAGGAGAGATCAGGTGTGCTGAAACCCCTTTGGCATTTCTGCATGGCAATGTGGGCAGCCTACACTCCAGGGAGAGGGGTCAACGCGTTTACGCATACACGCACATGTACTCTGCGTCCGGTTTCTTTGGATTCAAATTCGCTTGAAGGAACTGACAGCTTTACGTCTTTTCTTACATGAATAACGAAACAAGTTACAAAAGTATGCTTAATGTAATCATCACGGCACGTTCGCGAGATTTTAATCTTTTACGCTTCAAAATAACGCTAGTGACGTCAGAGTTGCCTGTAATCTGGGAATATTAAAATATAAACACACCTTAAAATGCACACACAGATCAACAATTCTGTCACACATGCAATAATTTCATGGTGACAACGACATTGGGGACTCGAGATTCCCCATTAACAAATTTAGTAATGGTTAGCAACGCGCAGAAACGCATGAATGTCCTTCATGTGATAATGTCTGCTGTTGTCGAACCGAAATTCGACACAATTTAGTAAAACTCCCCATAACCAAATTTAATACAAATCCGTTTTGCTGTTCCCGAGTTTCTGCAGGGGGGAGCTGGTAGGCGAATTTTTTTTTAAACTTCAGTTGCGAACTCTCCCAAAAGCTGAAGTTATTAATGTGAATGTCAGAAGTTAAATGACAGGCTGTTATTTTAATTAGACTGAATTGCAACACTGCCTATAAAAAAAGAGTAGACTTATTAAACACAATTACGTCATAAGACTACAAAAGAAATACAGACCAGTATAAATGACAGACATATTGAGGATCTCGTGTTGTTTTGTTGGTGACGTAACAGAGGAGTAATGAACTTAATTACATACATTTACCAATCCACGTTCCAGGCACTCAAATTCAGCAGACTTCATAAAAACAGCGAAGAAATCCATCTCTATGGCGCCATTCTTGCACAAAAAGTACATCAGAACATTTATTAAGCCCGCGCGTTCGACGAAACGGCCTAGAAAATATCGAGATATATATATAAAAAATCCTGCGTCGCTAAACACACGCTCAATTATACGATCTCCGACAGCTACAGTGGTCAATACATCTAATAAACAACCCTTGAAAAAGACTCACGTTAACAACTTCCCGAAACGGAGGACCTACATGAGTAGTTCAGAAAATGTCCGCTGTCCGTTCACGGTGCGCTGATAAGAAAATAATATAAGTTTAAGTGATGTTGAAAAGGGCTAGGTCCTAACAAGGCTGGACAGTGACAATGGTGCTCCAATACCCCATTGGCCTGGACGGAGCTCAATCTCCCATCCCCACTGCGCTCAGATTGATCAAACTCGTTTTCCCCGTCCAGATTCGTCCTTCGATCTTATAACAAATCTTCATGCCAGCTCTACCAAACTGAGATGCCAGGATCCTGAGAAACGATGGTAAAAAAATCCACGTGACTACAAGGTGTTGCAATCCAGAAGACAATTTAAACTTTCACTATCCTGAAAACCATATAAATCTCGTTCTTTTCTCGAACATGAAGATGGGAATATGGCCAGCTTCCGAAACAGCAGATATCTTCCTGAATCATGCTACCGAAAATGCCATAATGTCAATGTCGCTTTGTGGTACTGATTCACTGTCAAAAAGCACGTGTTACTGAGGCAATGAGATTCAGACGTGATGTGTATTTGCTATTTGATTACACTGTAAATCGGTAAGAAGTGAACTAGATGTCACACAGAAAACAGGAGACTTAAAAAGGCAGATTCAATATACAGAGTTTCTACATTAACTATTTTCTCTAAATCGCAGGTTTTATTCAATTATTATAGGCTATTCTGTCATCAAAAGGTTGTGCAACTATATCTCAGAACCATGGTTCCATGGTGATCAAAATACATTCTAACCCGACTTCTTTCAGCAATGCTTTAGCCCACTGAAGAAAATGTTAGACTACTATTTAAGGATACACTCCGTACCGCGAAGTAAACACCACACTTCACCATTACAAAAGATCGAAAATAATATTTTAAGAATCCAGGCCGTACCGAGAAGAAAACACTACACTTCACCATTACAAAAGATCGAAAATAATATTTTAAGAATCCAGGCCGTACCGCGAAGAAAACACCACACTTCACCATTACAAAAGATCGAAAATAATATTTTAAGAATCCAGGCCGTACCGCGAAGAAAACACCACACTTCACCATTACAAAAGATCGAAAATAATATTTTAAGAATCCAGGCCGTACCGCGAAGAAAACACCACACTTCACCATTACAAAAGATCGAAAATAATATTTTAAGAATCCAGGCCGTACCGCGAAGAAAACACTACACTTCACCATTACAAAGATCAACTGGTTAACGCTGGATTAAGGAAATAATCGCTGCTTAGAATAAAAATCATACAAAACATAAATAAAAACTGAATAGTTATTGATTGTTAAGGCGGGTTTGACATGTAGTTGACATTGTGGTTTAAATGGTTAACCACCTCTGAGGTTATATCATGCAAGAGGTTATTAAACCATAAAATTTTTGCGTAGATATACAATTAATTATGAAACCTATCACCGTGTTCTAAAGTCACACTTGTGGACAGAGGAAAATTAAAACGAAGGCGTTGTTTCATTTCGTTTTTAAAACTCAAATAAAAATTAAACATAACGTAGAATTAAGGTCACTTTAGAATTACTCTTCAATTTTAACTTCACGTTACACTCCTTCGTACTAAATCTTGTTGCCAATACGGCGCTGGTTACAAGTTTATCCCATCAACATAAACATTTCATGGATTAGTCGAGTAAATCTAATCATTGAATAAACTGAATAAAACAGTTGACTATTTTATAAAACATTATTTTACTACAAGTACGCGCTCTGAGGAAGTTTTGACAGGAATTTTACTAGCCAGTGAACTAACTCTGTATATCATCTTCATATTCTCCCTCCATTTTCCTCTCGTTTTCCATTCCACCACGGTCTCTCAGCAGAAAAGCTCTTACCACTTCTCAGGACAGCCTTTTGTGTACTGTACAGTGATGCCCCGATAAAATCTTGCAATGGAAACTGTCATTATAATGCCTAAAGCTCATGACTGCAGTCATCAAAATCTAGTCAGATCTGCTTTCAGCCACTAACTTTGTTCTCGTATGATTTAGAGACAATGCAGTCACAACTAACTAACTAACTCACTAACTAACCAACCAGATGGCTTACGGAACCCGAAGGTTCATCACCGAACTAACCAAAGCCCTCCACCGGACCCTGTCCTGGGCCAACGAAATCCAGTCTCCTTCAACTCCTATCTCCCATAGATCCCGCCTGAGATTATCCTCCCGTCTACGTCTAGGTCTCTCCAGAGGTCTCTTGTCCTCAGGCTTCCCAAATAGTGGACCCAACCAACCAGATGGCTTACGGAGCCCGAAGGTTCATCACCGAACTAACCAAAGCCCTCCACCGGTCCCTGTCCTGGGCCAACAAAATCCAGTTTCCTTCAACTCCTATCTCCCATAGATCCCGCCTGAGATTATCCTCCCATCTACGTCTAGGTCTCCCCAGCGGTCTCTTCCCCTCAGGCTTCCCAAATAGTGGACCCAACCAACCAGATGGCTTACGGAGCCCGAAGGTTCATCACCGAACTAACCAAAGCCCTCCACCGGACCCTGTCCTGGGCCAACAAAATCCAGTCTCCTTCAACTCCTATCTCCCATAGATCCCGCCTGAGATTATCCTCCCGTCTACGTCTAGGTCTCTCCAGAGGTCTCTTGTCCTCAGGCTTCCCAAATAGTGGACCCAACCAACCAGATGGCTTACGGAACTCGAAGGTTCATCACCGAACTAACCAAAGCCCTCCACCGGTCCCTGTCCTGGGCCAACGAAATCCAGTTTCCTTCAACTCCTATCTCCCATAGATCCCGCCTGAGATTATCCTCCCGTCTACGTCTAGGTCTCTCCAGAGGTCTCTTGTCCTCAGGCTTCCCAAATAGTGGACCCAACCAACCAGATGGCTTACGGAACCCGAAGGTTCATCACCGAACTAACCAAAGCCCTCCACCGGACCCTGTCCTGGGCCAACAAAATCCAGTCTCCTTCAACTCCTATCTCCCATAGATCCCGCCTGAGATTATCCTCCCGTCTACGTCTAGGTCTCTCCAGAGGTCTCTTGTCCTCAGGCTTCCCAAATAGTGGACCCAACCAACCAGATGGCTTACGGAACCCGAAGGTTCATCACCGAACTAACCAAAGCCCTCCACCGGACCCTGTCCTGGGCCAACAAAATCCAGTCTCCTTCAACTCCTATCTCCCATAGATCCCGCCTGAGATTATCCTCCCGTCTACGTCTAGGTCTCTCCAGAGGTCTCTTGTCCTCAGGCTTCCCAAATAGTGGACCCAACCAACCAGATGGCTTACGGAACCCGAAGGTTCATCACCGAATTAACCAAAGCCCTCCACCGGACCCTGTCCTGGGCCAACAAAATCCAGTCTCCTTCGACTCCTATCTCCCATAGATCCCGCCTGAGATTATCCTCCCATCTACGTCTAGGTCTCCCGAGAGGTCTCTTCCCCTCAGGCTTCCCAAATAGTGGACCCAACCAACCAGATGGCTTATGAAACCCGAAGGTTCATCACCGAATTAACCAAAGCCCTCCACCGGACCCTGTCCTGGGCCAACAAAATCCAGTCTCCTTCGACTCCTATCTCCCATAGATCCCGCCTGAGATTATCCTCCCATCTACGTCTAGGTCTCCCGAGAGGTCTCTTCCCCTCAGGCTTCCCAAATAGTGGACCCAACCAACCAGATGGCTTATGAAACCCGAAGGTTCATCACCGAATTAACCAAAGCCCTCCACCGGACCCTGTCCTGGGCCAACAAAATCCAGTCTCCTTCGACTCCTATCTCCCATAGATCCCGCCTGAGATTATCCTCCCATCTACGTCTAGGTCTCCCGAGAGGTCTCTTCCCCTCAGGCTTCCCAAATAGTGGACCCAACCAACCAGATGGCTTATGAAACCCGAAGGTTCATCACCGAATTAACCAAAGCCCTCCACCGGACCCTGTCCTGGGCCAACAAAATCCAGTCTCCTTCAACTCCTATCTCCCATAGATCACGCCTGAGATTATCCTCCCATCTACGTCTAGGTCTCCCCTGAGGTCTCTTCCCCTCAGGCTTCCCAAACAGTGGACCCAACCAACTAGATGGCTTAGGGAACCGGAAGGTTCATCACCGAATTAACGAAAGCCCTCCACCGGTCCCTGTCCTGGACCAACAAAATCCAGTCTCCTTCAACTCCTATCTCCCATAGATCACGCCTGAGATTATCCTCCCATCTACGTCTAGGTCTCCCCTGAGGTCTCTTCCCCTCAGGCTTCCCAAACAGTGGACCCAACCAACTAGATGGCTTAGGGAACCGGAAGGTTCATCACCGAATTAACGAAAGCCCTCCACCGGTCCCTGTCCTGGACCAACAAAATCCAGTCTCCTTCAACTCCTATCTCCCATAGATCACACCTGAGATTATCCTCCCATCTACGTCTAGGTCTCCCCAGCGGTAATGCAGTCACAAGACGATTATAATATTAAAATAGTAACATGAAATGTCCCATAAGTTCCATACACACAATAGTACCTACATATACCTATAGTAGAGTGGTAAAGATGTGGATTGGACTCATCTGGCTCGATACAGTGAAGATTTCTTATTATCACTGTAACGACCCTCCTGTTTTATAAAACTTCTCGAGCATTCGATCTGTTATTAACTTCATCAAACATCTCTCTTCCATGGAATTATTCAGAATTATATGCAGAATTAGCGTGTCATCAACTGTTATGAAGCCACAATTTCTGTTAAATGTAGAACTTAATTCTCAACATTCTTCAAATTACGATTGTCTCTTAAAACTTGTCATTCCTACACATGACTAAATGTCAGTCATATGCGATGAATAAGTGAACAGAGATATATCCGAACGATCTTTAATTGGCAAGCAAACATTTGTATATTTCAAGTTGATTTAATTTCAAATACGATATACATAAAGTGAGACGGAATCCTTATTTCCACGGTACGTCAGAAAATGTGATTAGGTTACGTTCTTTTTTTTTCTTTTTTTTGATAGAAGCTCATTAACGGAACGACTGCTTTATATCGCCCCTTCATCGAGAAACTTTTAATAAGCTTTCACTTTCTGTTTGTAACTTTCAAGCATTCGAAGTACGTATATCGAATGAGGGATAAGATGGCAAAATCATATACAAGTTCAAAAATCACAAAATTCAGATCTCAGTTCTCTGTTTCCTTACAAGCAATGCAGTATACATCATTTAGACGTGATGTGTCGTCGAGTTTATACAAAAAATACGAAATACCTTAAATATATATATATATATAAAACAACAAACAAAACAGATCACTACATACTACACTAAACACTAACACCAAAACGACATCAACACAGAGAACACAAAATTCAATATCAACACTTCTGGTGGGTGTAGAAATGGAGAAAAATACACGAATACATTCACTACAGAACACCACACATTCTCAAGCAGTGTAAGAATTTAACCCGAGAGAGAGAAAGAGGAAGTTGGTGGGGGAGAAGTGAGAGACACTTCGATATCTGGGGGGGGGGGGGGGAGAGAAAGAGCATCTTATAGCTAGAAGGTCCCCAGGCAATGCCCGCTCGTCCTTCTGTTAAGGATAAAGTAAGAGTGAAGGCGTTAGTGTGATGATTGGCATAAAAGACGGAATTTTGAACTTTGTATTAGCGAAAGCTGAGGCTATTAATTTAGAAGTTTAATACATAATTTAGAAGTGCCTACTGAGGGGAGGGGGGGGGGTAAATTTTGACGGCGTTAAGGGGTGGTAAATTTTGATTAATTTAAATAGGGAGGGCTGCATGAGAAGCTTGCAGTGGCAACTTGGAACTTGGGAACCATCTCAGCATTTGCTTGAAGACAGAGGAAAACCAAGGAAAAACCTGTGTCGAGATGGTTTAACCCGAATAACATCAAAGTAAGATTTAAGAATTCAGTCCGTACCGCGAAGAAAACACAACTGGTTAACGCTGTTTAAGGAAATATTCGCTGTTTACACCGAAAATCACACAAAACTCAGTAAACAAAAATGTATAACTGGGCTTTAAAGGGTTAACAAAACAATGGAAACCAAATATGTGAGTTGAATCGGAAAGAATTTCTTATGACGTTATATCCCGCTGGGTCACATCCTTTCCGTATTTATGACAAAGTTCGCGTGTTGTCAGCACTGACCTAACCTTGCTCCCTCCAGACTGTCGTCAGCCTAGACTAAACCTCACTAGATTAAGATGTCAAACGGTTCTGCACTGACTACCGTCTCTACTTGAGTCAAAGCAAATTTAATACGCTGATGAGTCTCTTATACGCCCGGTAAGTGGTGTTGGGAGTTGCGCTGGAAATTGATTTCGGTACAAAAAGACTTGAAACTTTTAATTAAAGTCTCCGCGCTGTTATAAAGCAGAGTGATAAGTTTGTGACATTCAGTATTTAACTTCCCACTGGATGAATGGATTGTTAATAATATGCCATAAACAGACGAGGCTCTCATTCATTTGTACCTCAACTCTGAGGCACACCTTGTACCCTGAGCCCCATAAAAGTTTTGAAGTTCCTTTAGTAAATAGAAAAATATTTTGAATTATTTATTACATGCATTAAACTGTGGGGAAATATCCATCTCGGGCGCCATGGTATTTTGAAACACCGGATCTCCTCTTAAAAAAAATCATTAACTCATTTCACCTGCCTCGCAATGTTGATTCTGGTATGAATGAAGCAGACAGCGTATTTATATGCACATACGTATTTTTAACCAGCGGGTTCAGTTCAACTATTCAACCTCCGACATCATTTCGGGATGTTTAATTCATGTTCTACAAAGAAATCAGAAACTTCAATGGCCCACACTTTTATTAAAACATGTATTTTTCGTTCAAACGTATAAAGAAACCTGACAGCTAGCTCAAAATGTATAATACAAGAGCCTGGTATTAGACAAAAATCTGAGGTGGAATCATCTTTCACCTCATTTCCATCTTAATGTTATCCTTGCATCTCCGTCTAGGTATTCAAAGAGGACATTTATATGATTTCCAAACAAACTTTTTGTACGTATTCTTTGTTTCCCCATACTAGGTAATTGCATAGCCAATAGCAGCCCCTATCCTAACATTAATATAAATTTTTCGTACATTTCACATTTCTTTTCAAATATTTGTAATTTACGCTCATTCCATAAAAAGAACTGAGAAATTTGTTTCTTCGTATAACTTAATATTCAGAGTCATAATCGATAACACATTTTGATAAACCATGTACAAAATCTATTAAAATTACAGTTTTCAGACGAACAACATTTATGCTTGTCTGTGCTGTTCCGAGACACTTAAATATCTGTGTATTTCGAAATTATTCATTACATTTTTGTGTCATTACTGATTTTGGTTTTGTGTCATGTCAACACATATTTTGTTAAAATGCATTTGAAATAAAGATCATCATCGTTTTGTAAATTTCTGTTATTCCGAAGTCCGCCATTTTCTGCTGCACATAGATATATAATGTATTTATTTACACATGCGCAATGAGGCAGCTAGAAGCATATATTAACCTTTCAGGTAGGTTAATTGTAATCCCACTTTAAAGCTTAAACTCTCGTAAATAACCTGATATTTGACAACCACAAAACGCAGAGGTTTATAAAACACTATCTAATAAAAGGTTAATTGAACTGAAATCGAAATGACTTTCTGGTTAGTTTAATCCCAACCTGTCTCGACCAGAATATTAATCGCAACTGAATTCTCATTAGCCATTACAAAAACAAAAGAAAAACCCACAATAGTGCTGTTTGTTGTGAACTTTGTACTTATTTACGTTCCAACTGCAACGTGTTAGAAACGTCGTAATATTACAGACAACTCAGGTCTAACTGTTGCTGTGTTCCTCAACTTATGTATTACGCGGTTATAATAATGTAATTATTCTTATAACGAAACACCAAAATATACTACATTAACTTCTTTTTATTTATATTACAACTTTAATATTAAAAGTGCGTAAAATTTAAAACACAGGTCACTCTACTGACCTCAGACAAATTATATGACAAAATTTTATGATAATAAGTTACCCTGACGGATTTTCTTTGAAGAATTAGTGACTATAACGGATTTTTTTTAAAATATCTAACGTAGTTATTATGGTTATGATTCTTTAAGAACATCTTTTCAAATTTCACGATGTCAAATTTGTTTCAATTGTCTTATCTGGCTAACGTCAAGCACCAATTCATTCCCCATCTTAGTATCGTTTAAGTTACCTACAGGAACAAACAATTATTCCTTCGGGAAAGACTTTGTGCATTTCCTGAATACACGATACGAAAGGAACATCTAAGATACAACATTTCAAATCAGAAGTATTATTACTAAATCTGAACTGAGATTTCTTTTACGAAAGTATCGTCTATCGCAAGTCAATATAAACAATCCAGAAGCATCTATGTTTGGAAAAAATAAAATAATTTCTGACGAGATCCAAGTCAACACTTAAGGACGCTTCTATCTGATTGACTTTCTATATTCCGTGTAACATTATGGACCCAGGACAAAAGATGTCGTGAGGTTTGTAGGATTTGAGGTTTTCACGGCGGTGAGTCCCAAGATGGCTGCCTTCTGGGTTATTGCACCGTGTATTCTGGTAAAAATTTACCGACGTTTCAGAGGTACTTGCAGCCTCCTTCAGACTACACGGCGCAACAACTCAGAAGACAGAAATCTTCCACTGAGGTTAATGTTATTTCAGTTTAGTATAACAACCAAACTTGGTGTTGTTAAGTAAGGGAATGAACTAACTAAACCACACAGAACAACACACATACAGGCAAAGCTAAGTGGGGAGATGGCGAAAAGAAAATACATACGATCTGTCCAAGACTGTTTCAGTCTCCTTGTATCTGTAAAGAACAACATTTCACATGAAGTTGGTTATTACTAAATAAGCTTTGTTCACATTGGCCATTCCACGTGTCTACAGAGAAAAGAAAGATGGATGTTTCACATAGTGACGTTCCGAAAGTAATTACGTAACAGACTCGAGGCAGTGAGAACAAAGAATGTTATTCTGTGCTGCACCAATTATCCTCACAGAAAACAGATGGATATAATGTTACAAAATTTTCAAGGATATGATAATGAAGCAGATTCTACAGACCTGATGTTTTATAAAATGTATGTTTTCCACAGTAAAATATTACAGACGGCAAGAATTGTATATCTCGGGTTTAAAATTCCATTACACATAAATTTATGCTGCATACAAACACGACAGTGAAACGCTGTTAACTTTATATCAAGTGACTCGTAAGTAGTGGGCAAATTCTGCTATTTTAAAATATATTAATACATGTAAATTGAAACACTAATTATACGAGTACTAAAACTTATTTTTTTGTTCTGATTTGCTTATCGGTTATGTTTTTTTTGTTTTTTTTACAAACATCAGTCTATTATAAAGAGGATCCTCACACGCTTAGATAAATATTACAAAATTTGAGTCCATTTTCTAAGATTTTTTAAAGTGATTTAGTTGAATTAATGACCAGAAAACAGAATGAAAAAATACAGGCTTTTGAAATGGTATTAAAGTTTCGTTTTAATTTTTGAATTCAAAGAAATGCAAAAATCATAATCTACCTGCATGTGGTGTGAGACAACAGAACATCGCATGAATCCAGAGAATTAAAATATTTATCGAATAACTTCGTAGACATTAACTATTCCCTCGTGGTATCGTGGCTCGAAAACTTCATTATTGAAGTTAATTACTAACCTAAAACGTAATTTTATCGATATTGGTCATCTGTGTTGTCACGCTGTACAGACATATGGGCACATAACAACATTTCACAGTAACATACTGCCTCCATAATCGGCCGTGAAGATGGAGGCAGAATGTTCCTCCGAAACGTTGGTGTCTAAGTGCAAATCTAACAAGGGCTTAACAACCACAAAGGACGAACATCGGCGTCCTCACTGCCTTCAGATCCTCCAATGTCTGACACTTGTCGGTATTACGCGATTTTGTCTTGTATTAACATTTTACGATGAGCTGTGGGTATTTCTTATAATAACAAGCACGTGCTTAAACCACGATGATACACTGTTAAGACTATTAAACTTTATACATGGCATAAACACAGCGAAAAGTACTTCTTCAAGTTTATGTCCAACACTCTGATGTTCAAGATGCAAATTATTAAACAAGACAACCATCGACATACAGGGTGTGTAAAAATAAACGGCCAATATGAACAAAATACACATATACATACATATAATGACACAAGATAGAAGGAAAGTCAGAAGAGAGACACCTTAACCCAGCCAAATATATTTCACTCATATACAAAACAAAAGCTTATTACATAACATTTTACACAGCCATATGGAACAAGCCACAAGTAAAGCTGGAAATTACAGACACAGAGATAATTATGGACACGTAAACACTTTTAAGATCATTGTGCATTCAGTATGCATCTCATATCAGCTGTTCTTATACCCAGGAGAGCACGAAAATCCTCGTAATTAGATTCTTAACGGATATAGACTAAGACAGGTGATCACAGCGGTTCCAAATATTCATTCAACTGAAACTTTGTGGTATACAGGAATGAAATAACAAATATAAGGATAATTTAACTTCTGTTGCATACGGGGAAAAAATTACGTAATTTCAAATGTGACCACGAAGAATGTAACTGTTAAACACGGTTTCTGGAGGAAGGTCAGAGTAAATATTGCATATTGCTAATTCAATTGCATTCAGAGGCCATTTCGACAGCTGCGCTCCCAACGGTCATCGTTGGTATTACGTAATTTCTCCTGCAAGCCACAAAAATATCTGAGGATCTTCCAGTTCTCTGCCGGTTTGGGTTTTTAAAACAAATATCAGTTCATCTGTGATGACGTATTTCACACACTGTTTCACATAAAAGGAATACAATTTGTTTAAAATAAAATATTTTTATATCAGTACTTTGTTTATATATATAGAATAAAAGTTGAAAACAAACAGTGCGTTCTTTACGCAATGTGTATAAAATTAACACATACATGGCTGCTCATATCTGTGTTTCTGATTGTATGATTCAGCTCCAGAAAAACTGGGCGGATTTTGATGAAATTTGGTACGTACGTTATGCCACTGGGCAATAACTTAGAAGCGTACCTTTAGATTTTCTACAACCGGTAATACCAACATGGCGGACAAGGAAAATTTTGTATTGACAGTAGCGCCATTTTAAATATGGCCATGGTATGGTAAGAGAAATTTCGGAAAATATAAAACCATGAAATTGCAATTCTTTATAAATAAGATGACGACGGTATTGAAAGGGGGGAAAAGTGTTCAGACTTACCACGGCCAAAAGCATATAAATCCAGAATTCCCCCTCAGAGTTAATGCGCCTCGTAACGTAACTGTATTGGATATTGTAAATGCGTCATATTGTGATTATATATTATTAATATATTTATTAAAACTTTTGCCGTCAATCACAAATATAATATTGTTAAAAGATTAAAACATCATTTAACGTTCCTATCGAGTACTCGATTACATTGGAACTTACACGACTAGTTTCGGCTATATTATATTATATTATATTATATTATATTTGTAATTGACGGCAAAAGTTTTAATAAATATTTTAGTAACTGTATTGATTCACAATACTTAAAGAAGACCACGTGATTTCTACAGTTGGAAATTAAAGCTAAGTAAGATAACTGACAGTATTTTATCGACAATTCTGTATTCCGATTTTAATTACACCTTTCAAGCCGTGTTTACATTGCACTGGTTTTAATAGAAATTAATGGAGTACATAATGAAGTGCATATAGCCTAAATGGTAAGAAACAGCAGGGAGGAGGACTTCCAACACCTTAAGGTATTGTTCGGCGTTTTCCAGGTACGGGAAACCATTAAGAGCATAACAAAATAATTATTCCTGAAAATGTACGGGTTTACTTTGTACGTTGAACCCCGTCCCACGTTAAATGGTCATTTGCTGCCCGTGACACGTTCGATCGTGCTGAAGGACAGGCATTATGTGAAAATAGAAGAATGTCCAGGGAACTGAAACATTGTTCTGCAGGACTTATACTGGTTTAAAATTTACAACAAAATTAATTTATGTTTGAGTAATGCGAACAAAAGACGAACAAGTCCGAAACACTTCAATTTCTGTAAGGGAGAAGCACACAACCAAATTCCGAACTTTAAAGATTTTAGAACTGTTAGAAAATACAGAAAAAAAAATTAGACTGAAACGACGTCTCTTGGACACAAGGTTTTTATATCCTGTTCCATGCAAAGGGAAAGTAATGAATTGTGAGTGGACATCTAAGATCTGTCAAAGATCCTAGGACGTTCTATTTGGGTTGATTCTAATTCTCTCAATCCCCTAACACACCACTTCATTTTCCCTGCTCAAATTATCCGTTTCGAATTAATTAAAATATTCGTATATTTGCGTCAAATTTATCACACAACTCCAGTCTGATAAAAAAAATCATCTGAGGCAAAAAGCCATGACAGTTTTGGACAAAAGCCCATCGTTTCGGAGACCATATCCGCCTCTATCTTCAGGGGAATGATATCGCAACTGACACGGTTTGCTGGCAGAGAGAATCATATCGAGTTTAGTCGCCGTGCAAGTTTCAAGTTCAAGTGATTGAGTCTAATGATACCACACGTGAAATATATACCTAAGTACAGGCTGGGACAGAGGTCTGTAACCCTGGAAGAAATGTCGAAACTGCGATGTGGATGGTGGAAGGACAATTTTTCTACTATTCAGAACGAAAGTATTTACCACATTTTCCTTTACTCTACTTGTGAAATCTGCATATTGATTTCATTCAGTATTTGTCAGTATTACCAACAAAAAAAGGAAAATATTTCAATAAGGACAGATCCTGTTCGCGTCAGTGAACACAGGATTTCAGTCGCCGGCTTATCACTTCGGAAGGACATTTTCAGGGTAGATGTTACGTATATATACCATATTAGTAGTCGCTTCCTGATTGGCTCTCCCGCTCTCCAAGTACCTCGTCCTACAGTGTAAAAGAGGTCGGATCTGAACTATATGAAAATTGTGTAATCACATCACCGTGTTTGTCTCCAAAAGTGTTTTTAATTTTCCACATGAACTACCACTGTCTTGCAGACCGTCACATTATGCATGCATATTATAAACATTACGACCACAGACCTGACACATTTTGAGGTTCACAGCTGTAAGATGAACCATAATGAAGCAAACACACAGTCACATTCAAGACGAAATTACATGCAACTGCACAGAACTGCTACAAAGTTTATTTACAAACTCAGAAAGATACTGAGAAGTCTAATAGCTCAATTCAACCCTTTAAAGCCGAAGCTCGTACACATAATATTTAAGAATTCAGTCCTTACCGCAAAGAAAACACGACACTTCACCATTACAAAGATCAACTGGTTAACGCTGTTTAAGAAAATAATCCCTGTTTATAATGAGACACGCGCTGCGTACGTAATATTTAAGAATCCAGTCCGTACCGCGAAGAAAACACAACTCTTCACCATTACGAAGATCAACTGGTTAACGCTGTTTAAGGAAATAATCGCTGTTTATGGTGAGCATACGCGAAACCGATAAACACAAATTGAAGTGTTAGTCATTAAATACATGGTACATACAGTACCACTGGGCTCTGAAGGGTTAATTGAAAAACGTTGTTCATACGCAGCTGACGTTCTGGAATATACAACATGTTACATCCTATTATGTACATATTAAGAATGTAGGGCATGCTGGGATTAACATCCATAACTGTGATAAATTTTTCGTGTACTTAAATAAAATAAATACATAACAGAGTGTCAAATTTCGTCTCTGCATTAAAAGTGTCCAAGTCAGTCTGACAAATACAGGGGAGATTCTGATTGTACGCCAATTTTAAAATACGCAATGTACTGAATTCTGCCAATCTACAGACTGCACCACGTGGCACGAATTTAACTTTCTTTTAAGTGTATACAAATTACAAATGTACATAATGTGTTTGTTTATAATTTTTGTTTATTATTCTTCAGGTGTGACAAAATAATAAAACTGAAAGAATTCTCTATTTGCCTCAGACGACACCCGCGAAGAATTAGACTGTACCGCCGACGTTTCGGATATCCTTTCTGTATCCATCCTACAACAAAATTGCTATAAATGTTACACTACTCTCGTTAAAGGGTAATTCTCGTGAAATTTGACTACGTCAGTTTTACAATAACAATGAGCTAAGTGTGTGAACTGCTAATATTTTTAAAAAAAAAATTCCAAAGAAATGATCGCCCTGATGACAGAGGCAGCAGGTACCCCTGAAACGTCAGTAAACTTCAACCAGACAACACGGCATAACATCCCAGAAGACATTCATATTTACGATGTCTTCGCTGAAGGAAAATTAAATATCCACTTCGATTCGATAAATTTAAAGGTTTATACTATCGATATTCTAACTTGTGTGAGGAACCTGATCGTATCATACTGCAAGACAGAGAGAGAATAACAAATTTTGTAACAAAGGTTTGCCTGTAAAGAGTTGTTGCCCTTTCAGTGACGTCACGAATCCACGTGCGATCCTACTTGCTGACGTCAGAGGCCAAAATTGGGCCACGGAGGGGGGGGGTGAAACGGGTATATTACGCACTGCTTGAGAGAGATAGATTATGAGCGAACGAACAAGATAAAAGATAAAAGTGGTCATGTCAGCGGTATAGTGAATCGTTTCCCAAAGTGGGCCCACGAACCAGGGGTTTAATTATGAAACACGCAAACTGCCTATGAGAAAGCCACTTTAAAATACAAACGAACAAGTTGAAAAATAATAATAATAGTAATTATATTTTTGAAATTGTTGACCTGCTGAGAGTTGGAGTCTTGTAATCTCGTCGGAAGATTCTAACGTTTCGAATAAATGTACTGTCTCCATCTTCAGGACTGAAGTGACGATGATGTAGGGAGTAAGTAAGCGAAGACTGAGGGAATGGGACAATCAGGGGCCGTCTCCACTCACCGCGTTAGAGGGGATGTGCAGAGTTCGGTATAGAAATAGACGGCCCTTTTCAGGGCCTACCACAGCGGTGCGTGTTTATGTTTCTTCAGGTCAGGAGTAAGAGACTTCTAATTTGAGTAATTTTCATACCTTTAGTGGAGGCTCAAACTAAAAGTCTGGAAGTCACTGGCACAGTTGACGGAGAAGACAGACGTAAGGAAAGAGAAAGTGATCAGAACGGGTGTAATGATATAAATGAGAAAGATTTTAATGAGTAACAGAAATATAAATTATATCGACTTGTGGGTAACTTAAAAAAAAAAGGTGGACTGAGGTATGGAAACTTCAGGCACAGGCGGACGGAAACAGTTCGATTTCAATTCGAAATATTCCGGAGT
Source organism: Zootermopsis nevadensis (assembly GCF_977971745.1). Classification (NCBI taxonomy): domain Eukaryota; kingdom Metazoa; phylum Arthropoda; class Insecta; order Blattodea; family Termopsidae; genus Zootermopsis; species Zootermopsis nevadensis. The sequence continues at coordinate 666,767 of NW_028259163.1, forward strand.
CTACTGCTGCCAACGGGCGGAGTCGCTTTATAAAATGTTCGTCGAATCTCTTGCGTTAGTCGTCAGCGTCGAGTCGGATTGAAGCCCGCAAAATAACCTTCCAACTTGCCGATATATTGCTCCTAAATTCAATGAACAGCGTAACAGCTTCTCCGGAGAACTTATTTACAACGATGGTCTCTTCGCCTCTATTACGCACACATCGAAAAATGTTGCGTTAAAACACTCAAAATTCCTTCTTAAAAGACCACATTCACGCTCAAATTCTAGATGAATCAAAGATTAAGTCAAGAGTACGAAATAAGACAATTAACCTTCCGGGTTTCCTAGTAGGTTTGTATGTATCTTTAATAATTCTATTAGCCCTAAATAATATATTCGTATCATAATCCTTAATAACATTTGGCGAAGTGCACAAAATTATAACCTGAGTATTAAGATGGCTGTATTTTGGGTTGTAGTGCAGTGTAGACTGGTGGAAGTTTATCGACGATTCAGAGGTCCTTGCTACCTCCATCATAAAACACACATCGAATTGTTGACGGAAGCATTAAAGACCTCTGAAACGTCGATAAACTTCCACCAGTGGATAAACTCAAATCCTAATCTATAAGACGTGATTCAATTTGTTTTAAAAGAATTAAACAGGGCTTGGATTCTTTGTTTTAATGAAAGGAAAAAATACATGACGAGTAGATTTATAATTTCAAGGCGTCCGTCTTCTTGAGTTCTTTGCTCGTGTCATAAAACTGTATTAGTGGGCACTCATGAGTCACACAACCTGTAGAGAAGTGAGTGGAAAGGACAAAGTTCGTACCCTTTGCCGGAAAGAAACCAGCGTCGCCTAGCCCTAAACTCTCTGAGATATTCCAAATAAAGGAATTTAATTTTAGCATACACAACGTTCATACAGATTCTTTGAGATGCACAATTCAATTCTTGTTCCTGCCTCTTATAAAATCGTGCCTGCTTCAGAAAAGTCTCTTTGCTTTGTAAAAAAAAAAAAAAAAAGTATTCCGTATAAATAGATTTCCTTTTTCGATATCTTAAAACCCGGGCGATTAAATTCTAGTTCTCGTAGTTCAGCATCTGTCACTACTTTGACGTTGTCGTCACCAAGAGCTGAAAATCTCATAACGAAACAATATAGACCCCTTTTTTTTTATAAAAGACGTAACCTGGACGAAAACTAGATTTGTAAAACACCAAAGATTACATTCTTCTAACAAACGCTGGGGGTCGATTACGTGACATTCCTGCTTCGTATCTGAGAGATCTCGGGTTCGAAACAATCTTCCTTCACTGTTGTATGAGTCCTCCTTACTAGCTCAAGACAAAAACTGATATAATAATAACAAACTCGACAGGAATATTTTCTTAATTAATTTATTAATCGTTCACAATCGTCGTATCATCTGAAGCTATATGCCTCTGTATCTAACTAACTTACGCCGTGATCGAGAATACGAACTGTAATATTACTCAGCCAGTTAAGTCCAGGTCACTTTACAGCTGACTGTCACTTAGCTACTCCGTCCGGATCTTAAGCTATTCGAGAAACTGCCTCAAGCTTTATTTCAGTGTTCACAAGTGCCCATAACACGAACACGTCCCTATTCTGAACACGTCGACAACGTATGCAGCAGAAAACACGTGTTTATAACACAATAACTTACGTTGCCTGCCTTTTCTATGAGACAACACTCTACAATGCCACAAATGCCACGACAGAACAAATTTCTCCAACACGTGTTAAATAGTGTTAGCAGCTGACATGCGAGGTGTGACAATTAAGATCCTGGAATGCCCTCATCGAGTAGGCAATAACGAAGTAGCGACGTGCATGTGTTTACATCACGTGTTGGTGAAGCGAATAAGAGGCTGAGTTACAGAATCGCGTGTTTCCGTCCCGGAGGAAACAAAATAAGTGACAGGAATTTTGTTTTTGTTTTTGTTCGGAGCAACGCATAAACACCAAGTTTTGTGCGAAGTTAGGCACAAGTTCTACTGAAACTCTGCAGATGTTATCAGAAGTTGCTGACGCTGTGGAAAAGTCGAGGGCCTGTAAATGTCATTGGGGGGGGGGGGGGGGTCACGAAGACAATGCTCATTTGTTTCTTTCATCACAAGGAGTTTGTTGAACAAGGTGGAAGGATGAGCCAGCATTGTTATTTAGAAATATTGTAAAGGCTACGAGAGAATATTCATCGCAGAACGTGAACTATTGACCTTTGATCTTGCATCCTGACAACGCTCCTGCTATTTTTGGCCAAAGATTCTATTTAGAAATCGGACCATCCACCATATTCGGTTTAAAGAGCACTCTTACAATCGCTGAGTTGATACATCATCTAATAGTAAGATGATTAACAAACAATTAATTAGAAACGATGCGAAACGCAGAGGTCCATAGCTTAGTTTAAGACATCCGACATCTGTCTCAGAGAGGATGGAGCCAAGAACAGGACCCATGACCCCTTGAATATAAAGCAACGGCCGCGACATTTTGTAATCAACTGTGGAATCCGTAATTAATCGTCATATTGAGTCAATGCAGTCAATATTGGATTAGCATATCTCGAGTCTTTAAAGTGTGCTCATTGATTTTCAGGGAATTAAGCGTGGCAGAACAGATAAATGGCGATGATCATTAAGTGAGCATTACAACCTGAAACGGTCTAAAATGTACTTGCAACCGCCTGCAAATGAACCTTATCTGACCCAACCCGTATCTTCACACTCAGTACATTTTAATATTATCCTCACAACACACATAACTCTCAAATATACTCTATTCTTCAGGTATTCAGACTAAAAGTTTGAATGCATTTTTATCAGTTCGCTTTGATTTAATTGACTTAAAAATATTTGGTTTTACTCGCATGCTACTTCGTGTTCCTTTCGTCCAAATATTTCCCCCGACACATGGTTCTGAGACACCCTTATTCTCTTGGGGTGGGAGACCTTGAAAGATGTAACAGTTTCAGCCCTCACGTATTTCAGATTATTTACGTTCAGTTAAATCGCATTCTGCAATCGATGCTTCGTTTGCTCTAACAATTTTGAGTCTTTTCATAACTTCAAATTGAGAGGGCGTGTACAGGTCGCAGCAAGATTTTCCGAGATGCAATTTCAATGCAGTGCACACACTCAAAACTAAGGAAGAAAGAGGCATTTTACATCTGCGAATTGCGAGTAGCCAAAATACAGAGTTTTTGCACAGGAATGAGAAAATGAAAATATTTTCTGCAAAACTAGAAAAGTTTCGGACCCCCGAAAATAAAATATTCAGTTATTCAAGTTGGTTTATTCTAGAACAGTTGCAGGAGAAATCTGGTCCGCGATCTTTCTAGTGCGGTATCTAAATGTTTTCTTCGAAGATTTACAATGTTGCATATTAGTAAATAAGGAAGGAGACGTGATATATCACAATTATACAGACTCCATGAATCGCTAAAAAACAATTACATGCATGACCAGAATTTAGAAAATATTTTCCAACATAAATTATTAAATAATAATTTCAACGCTTTTAAAGCAAACAAGTTTAAATAAATACTTATATTTAATCGATCAAGAATCATTTTACATTTTTAAATGACCTTGAAATTTCTCTTCACGTCTGACACGACGACAAAGTCTTTTGTATACCGAATCTGAAAACGACACATGTAAAATATGTGCCCTTTTTGTACTTGCATTACTATTAATTTTCTATTACGTTACACGATATATGCTAACAAAAAATAAATCTGTCTCTGAGCGAATAAAAATTCTGCTTCAATTTTTGGTGAAGGGCTTCCCTGTGTTTTTCTCAGTCCCTCCACAAAATTACTACCACAAATGCTTCCTCAAATATCCCAGCCATTAAATCGTCCAAAACCACGATCCGTTTCGACGTCAGACAACGTATTCAGTTGTCAAACTAAATGAACTAAGAATAGCACGTCGACAAACACTGAAATCGATTAGTGGAAAACCTATGAATGAGGGAGTAGTCTCTCACGGCCGGCTAATGTAAGGGACACGTTCCATAAAACACAGTGCCGTGTGTCTGAAGCTGATGCAAACACGGGGAGAGCAGAAGTTTCAAAAGCGATCCACACGAGTACCCTGTCACTCACATGTCCATATAAACTTCAAGCTTCGTTTCTCGGAAAAGCCTTTCCAGAAATGACATACATATCCAGACTGGTTATGGGAAAACGTGACTTATGAATATAGTAACAGCAAAAAGCATGGCCAGTCACATCGTTCACACGATGACACACGTCTTCGTAACGCGGTTCAAATATTTCACGACGTAAGCAAAGAAACTAAGATACGATTATATATGATTTGAGGTTTTCACACCGGAGAGTATGAAGAATTAGAATATTAATAATAATACTCTGTATGCAATTCCTACACAAAAATTCAATGGCAGTCTGGCGTGCGTCAGCTTCTGCCATCTTTCGTCGGAATATGGCACTATTTCATAATCACAGTTTGCGTTGTGCTCCTGCTGCCATCTACTGATGCCGCATTTGAACCTTGAAGAACTAGCGACTCCACTCGGCGAAAAGCTAGACTACAACACCGATGACGTAGCAGATCCATACGACCCACTGATTACCAAACTTTTTCCCTTAATACCCAAAACCGCTTATCAGAAAGTCCCTTTTACCCAATGTAGGTAAAACACTAACTGCACAGAAAACATATGACAAGTGGAGAGTGGACTCTTGTATAGGCACAGCTGCATTGTGTGACCACTAATCCAATCTAATTATATTAAATTTCAACTATCGTAAGTATTTCAACATGGGTTTCTATTAGACTGTATAAATCGCGTTAATTTTTTTCGATGAAATTATAAAGCCACCACCACTCATTCACTTTCACAGTCTTGATGTACATTTTTTACGGAATTCAGAATTCTATGGCAAATGCTAACTCGTGTAAGTAATGTTACAGTCTTCATTTTACATATCTAACAACAAAAATAAATATTTATTAAGAATTAGATTTTGTAATTAAATTTTACGGAAATATTTAAAATATGGTGAATAAAATGTTCACGCGTTATTTGAATTATTAATTTTAACATAACCTAACTGTAAGTCAAGCATATGTCTTCACATTGACACGGAGATATTGGTCTAAATTTTGTGCACACAAAATATTTTTAAGCAGAATAAACCGTGTTCTTTTGTTAAATTAAAGTTATCACTGTCGATATTTACATATCGATATAATGTTTTCCACTGACATAGGACTCAGTGGTATGGTACATACGTATTCAGCAATAAAGTAAGCACTGTTGGGACCGGAATTTAATTAAATGGATATCAATTTTTTTCGTAAATTGAGGAAGGATACGCTCTTATGTTTCGTTTCAGTTTACATTTTTTCCTTGGTGTTTGTGTCATTAGAACTGATATGAACAAAAACTTTAACCATTAGTCGTTAATGAGGTTATTTGTCAATGAACCATTTTACTTGTACATAGTTAATATGTAAGCAGATAATATTAACGAGGAATATGTAATTAGTGAAAAGGACACATGTAACTGTTTCATAAATCACAGACAAATGCTAGGTACACTCTTCACACAAACGAGTTACGTGTATTTCAAGTCGTTCAGCAAATATTATAAAACACATCAAATTTGCGCTTAAATTACAGGTTATGTCGAGGAAGTTAGGGGCTTAGTGGTCTTTAGTGAATCAGTTTACTGTTCGGTAAGTGTGACATTAGTGCTCACGAAATAACAGGTGGAGCTTACATGCACGACAAAAATTTGTCACTTACCTCTCGCTGGCGATGGACGAGTTTCGTGACATCGATTTTGGCGACATCTCGAAATCGGAGTCGGAACGATATAAGAAGGACTCCCTTCTCTGTGGCAAGTTCTGGAGAACCAAACCTGCCGACGGGGACGCCCCGCCGTCCAGGGGGCTTCTCCCCGGACTTGCGCCATTTTCCACGTCGAAACTGTAAGAAAAACAAATTACGTCAGATCCCGCCTGGAAGTTCCAAACGACCGTACATGTCCGTCACGGACAGAGTTACATAATTGTGCGCTGCATGCATCCGCTACAAACAAAAACCCACTTCTGACCGCTCGACTGCTTCCAACGACCACCAAAAAGCTCATGATGGCTGTCTTCTGGGATGTCGCGCCGCGTGGTTCTGGCGTAAGTTTAAATACGTTTCAGAGGATAACTTGGAGAGAGATCGAGGGCCTCTACGGCAAGAGAAAATTAAGTTCAAAAGAAAGTTTTAAGTCTTCCGGTATCGGCCAACAAGCATTTCAGGTTGAAGTTAGAAATAGGTAATTTCCAAAGCACTTGCGTGAATCCAATGTCGGTCATTACACCCTGCAGTCTCCCTGTTTTGTCACTGAGGTAACGCGTATCATAAAGATAAGCACATGGTGTATATCACGTAGAAGCTGTTATGTTAGTCAACGGATGCAACACACGGATCGGGACGATATTATTATCCTGATTCCACGGCTTATTCTTTCACTGTAGAGCCTGCAAGACGTTTGCAGACGTTTCATAGGTACCTGCTTCCTGCCCTAACCCAGAACACAGCCATCTTCAAGTTAAAAAAGGTCCAAAGCTTACATCATAAAACTTTAGTGATTGCTGCAGACTAACTTAAAACAAAAACAATCAGCCGGGTTATCTGAAACGAAACTTTGAGAATTCTTCTATCCACTGGTGTGGGTGTGAAGTTTTAAGGATGCCGCGTACGTTTTCCTGTATCATTTTGAAAGTGTAAAGTTATTTTGTGATCACCCTGTACACGTCAAGTGAGAGAGACGCGCGCTATTGTGGCCTTCCGAGTAACACTAAAAGTGAGTATTTTTCAACCACCAGCTGAGCGACTATTAGCTTCCGAATGAGGACTGCGATCCGTAGAGATAAAGTCATCGAGACAAGAGCAGAGTAATGAAACCAGAGTAGCAAAGGTTTACGAGATAACAAAATGCAGACGAACAAGATCTACCCGACATTACTCCACTTTGTGAATTACTGTTGAATGAGTAAAATATGTTTTAATCGCGAATGCCGCGGAGCATTTGAAACTCAGACCTCTCTCCAGAAAATGCAGTACTTCAGAACAATTTCTCATCAAGAAGCCAGGTTTATCGCGTCATTATTTTCCGATAAGTAAACTTTGAGATGCCATAAAACAGTGTTTGTAATCTTCTCCTTTCTTAAACTTATTCCATTCTTCACTTCCCTTATCCTACATCGAAATCTCATCCTATTAAATCTTCTTTCCCAATTCATGTTTCTCTTTAATCTATTTCTGTCTCCTTTCGCACTTTATCTTTGAGAGGTTTAAAAATCACATGCCCCGTACAGAAAAATCAAGCGTTGAGACGGGGGTTCGCTTAGCAGAACAAAATCTCGCGGATGATTCAAAAGTGATTTAGGGACGCGCAGGTGGCTACTGAAATCTTTGGCGGCACATTCATTAATCGACCTTTCCAAGCGCGACGGGTGTTGAATGAGTGTCCGGAAGATGAAAATGCAGACAGGTGGCGCCTCTGACGTCAACAAGGTGTGGTATAAATTTGGAACACGAGCAGGGATGGTCTCTGTTACGATGTCCTGACAGCAAGAGACCTTCGCGGCCGCTATGCTCACCAGAAACCACTACATACTTCCATACTCATAACCACAACCACAGCCTTTGCTCCGGTGGTCTTGAGTTCGATTCCACATGAAAGGAATTGCCTAACGTCGATTTTCACTGTCAAATAACCAAAAAATGAGCGTAACCCTTGAAACACTTTGCCTGACTGTGGACTATTCAAGTGGTCCTTGATATATATACGAATTCATGTCTCTGTTTGTGATATTTTTATATGTAGTGTTCTGTCTGACGACAGGTCCATATGAACAGGATCCTTCCATCCTTTTCTCGGACTGGGACCTGTTCATATACGTTCTTGGCAGATGATCCAGAAGTGGTTTGCCATTGCCTTCTTCTGTGTGTGAATGGAGTAATTGTTGGGATGCCACGGAGGAAAACTCCGTGTTGCCTAGACCACGGCCTTGCCCAACACAAGTTATAAATTCGAACCCGAGACCCCAGGATTACAAGGCCAGCGTTCTAACCGCTAGACCACCGTGGCGGTGTTTGTGATATATATATATATACAGCTGCCTACGTTTTCTAGCGTCGGATATGAAATGATGATCATGAATGGAGAGCAGATGGAGGTTTGGAAGGAGTCGGCAGGGCCTCAATGTATTATTCCGGCATGTCACTGATAGTCTCGTTAAAATCTTAGTAGAGCGTCGTTAAAATGTTATTGAATCACTGCTCACACGCAAATATCCGATTTCAGGGACAGAATCATCTGACATGTTCTAACGGAAACTGCTTCATTGCCATGCGAACTGAGTTCAGTGCACATTAAACGGAATCAGTTACACCAAACATGGAAAACCGGACACAACGCGTATTACGTAAGACCGTGGAACTTATCACCGGAAGTTCAGTCACGATCGAGTGATCGCGTGAGATAAAGGAACATCCTCTGGCAGATCACGTGAGACAGAGAAGGTTGTATTCATCTCATATCTACCCCTAAAAATGCATCAACAAGCCAGTCAAGGTAACTCGTTGCTAACCTCTGTAATCACGCTGACCAGGAAACACATGACATTTCCAAAACAATGCACCAAGGCTGGTGGGGCGAGCACACACTCATTTTCCGAATTACAGAGTAGAACCAAGACTCATGCGTGAAAATCCATGTGAAAACATACGAATATTTTTCTTAGCATTCTTTCTCGAAGGTATAAAACGTAGCTCAAAGTTTTAGTATAACCTTCGCCACTTGAAGATAAGGCAGAGATAACTGGGCATCGTGTAACACGGTCTGCACAGCAAAATATTAATGATACAAAATTAAACAACAAAAGATAAATAAGTTTCTGTCCCAAGAGATTGGAGAAAAAATGTCGAAATGAGACATTTTAACAGCTTAGGAATACTGATCAACATTCAATACAAATCAGTGTGATTTCAATACACATTAAAAATAGGTCTTCGAGTATGTCTGACGTTCCGTAACACTGACATTCCTTTGAAGTACGAAGTTTTAAGTTTGTTTTTGTTCCAGCGTTCATAAACTGCGTCCTCATCTCCCGCCACAAAGTCCGTAGTAAAACTGATGGGGAGCCTGGACAGTATTCTTCAAACAGAAGACGTCCCGCTGTGACATGTTCATACAAAATGGCGGCGTTACCACATCACACGTCCTTTTTGATGCAAACTGCTGAAGTGCGCTGGATGACGTCACGTCGTGCATTAAGGGCGTTGATGTAAGACAGTGTTAACACTGTGATTATTTTGATACTTGTTCCATAACGAATCAGAAACACAGGCTCAGGAATCAAAGTTACACAGAAATCGAGGTGTCAAATTAAACAGCTTAAAATGAAACAGAAATGTTTACAGAGAATATCTTTACTCTCCAAACAGTTGTGCTGGATTTGTTGGTGTTTAGATGTTCTTAGGAAGCATAAAATGTAAAAGAATTGGTCAATATTTCATGGAAAATGAAGTTCGGAAATCAAACATTCGGATGGAAATATCTCAAGAAAAAAAAATACGTGACCTGGTTCCACGAATCTTTCCTTGGAACCTCAAAAACGCGGTCCTTTCAGTCGTGAAATTTTCACAAGGTGCTAATTGTTAAGGGATTTTAAATTATTGCCCACAAATTTTTCTTGAGGTTCATCAATAATTATTTTAAACATTTCTTACAATTTATGTCCTCCCCTCTCTTTTGAAAAAGAAACGAGGTCCTTGAAGGAAATTGTAACCCATACAAATTTTCATATCAAGAGCAAATATTTTGATAAACTGACAGTCGCTAAGACAGTCAAGAAATTACGAGGTATTATTCATCTTCCATGTTCATCACAGTGTTCACAACATCCCGCCAGTGGCCCCTAACGTGAGCCAATAAAATCCAGTCCACACTCCACGACTCAATCCTTTTTTACGAACTCCTTATTGCCATCCTCTTCGGGATTGTGAATCAAAACTTTGTCCGTTGTAATATCCTCCATGAATGTTACATTTTTTGGTGTGAAGACTCGCCAAGGACAAATATTACTTCATGAAGAAAGTTACTTACAAGTTAGCAGAGTTGTCAACGCCCATAATGGCTCGCCACGTTCTGTGAATCTTATCACAAAAGCAGTTAGTTCAAGCTGACAGCGAAGTGTTGGGAGTTCCTAACGTCCGGTGCTTAGCCCGTTATTAAAAGGCATGCCACGAAATGTCTCTGTTTCAGCCAAAAACACACACACAAAAAAAAGGAGTTCGAAAATGTCACATATCAAGTCCTGAAATGAATTATCAGTACCGACATATTTGATGATAACTTCCATCGAAGACTTGTGCTAAGAACTTGGGGGGAGGGGGGGGGGAACAAGTCGATTCCTTCGATATATTTCCATCATACATGAAAATTACAACATGACGGCATTTCATACACCTACGTCGTTAAACTGACGCTTCAATGTTTAAGAAAATCACTCAATGATTTTTTAAAGCTGCCGAAACTATTTGGTCTGGTTAACAATTTCCATGCGCAGTTCTGGATTATTATTCAAGTACATTATCTTCTTGCTTGTTGAAACGGAAAGGAAAATTTATCGGAAATGGGAAACACGTAAGGAACTCGGGGAAAAACCACAAGAGAAAATTTGTTTCGGCGAGAAGATTACTGGGGAAAAAACACAAGGACCCCCCCCCCCATAAAACTGTCCTGGGTTCGAGACTAGGTGAAGATGCTTTTTTTGTAGCTCATACCGGATGTCTGGGGAAATTCATCACACAGGAATGTCCTCGTGAATGAATTTTATTCTCTGACTGACTTCATTCATCTGAAGTTGTCACCTAACTCTTTCCCTAATATTGCCGGGTTTTATTAAAGAAAGGACTAAAACTGATGTTGTCCGTGAATTTCAAAGCGAAAATACAAAGTTTAGATTACAGACCCACAATAGAAGGCGTCAAATGTAAAAAAAAAGGCATTGGTTCGAATATCCGGGATTAGATACATGGAGAGTATCAGACTGGGTTGGCGTGGTGTAGGATATAGTGGTGAGGCGGGCTTCTGCGAGTAACATAACGAACCTTTTGATTCCTCAATAGAAACACGGAACTTTTTGAGCAGCTGAACAAATAATCAGTCGTCGAAACAAAACAAAATCACACAGCGTTAGTGAACTCACATGTTTTCAAGTTTCTTGGCAACCCTGTGTTCCGAGTGGCTACTAAAACAGTACAGTTAGTGTTCTGTCTGTGAGGAAGAAATGAATCCAGAACGGATACGTCGATTTTTATAAACTAAGTTACTGGAAGGAAAAAGACAGCTCAGAACTCGCAGCGTAGAAGAGCTAGAAACTCGGCACATGGCGCGCGGAAAAGAAGAAATTCTTCTGTGAATTTAAAGAATGGAATTTGGTGACGGCTGCTACAGTTCAAATCGATGTTGACGAAGATCCAAATTAATGAGCCCTTACATCGCGAACCTCAAGACGAATGAACATATCTTGTGTCGCAATTAGTCGAATGACAGGATGTGTGAGACAAATACAATGAGAGAAATAACATTGTTTAAGGTTACTTAACCCTTTGAAGCCGAAGATCGTATGAATATTATTTATGAATTCAGTCCGTACCGCGAAGAAAACACTACACCTCACCATTACGAAAATCAGCTGGTTAACCCTTTGAAGCCGAAGCTCGTCTTCATAATATTTACGAATCCAGACCGTACCGCGAAGAAAACACTTCACTTAACCATTAGAAGTCGAATCAGGCGGTACCACGTAAGATTTAACAAAAGAACATCCCGGTCAAAGCCTTAATTACTTGCTTACTCACTTCGTGAGAAGCTGATAGTCGCTCAGCCACACAAAAAAATTCCCCAAAATTTTTTATAGACTCAGAAGGTTCATTACCGTGTTCTCAATATCCGGCCACGTATCCACCAAGTTCCAATAAATTATTACAATTCAGCCTGATTTAAAGCGAAGATATCTCTTGGAATTCGGCTCAAATAGAAGAATTTAGGAGAAGAAACGGTGTCTACATGAGAAATTTCAAAGTGACCAAGTTTCAGAAAAGAAATAATTCATATTAAAACAAATTTAAATACAAAGTTCCTTAACGGTGTGTAGGAAAACATAATTTTACCGCATTTACACACCTTTCAAAGACAACAAAATCTTAATATTTCCCCACTTAAAACAAGAGACGAAGATCTATCTCGTTCGTTCGTCGTTTTCCAAATTTCATTTTTCACATTTCGTGCGTACCTCCATTTCCTTTACAAAAGATTTTAAATCCTGCCCAAAATGTAGTACAATTAGTAAAACAGAATATTCTACCATCTAGCGTCACTTCCGACAATTTATTAACATGCAAACACATCGTCGTAACTCTGTAAAGCCGGGCGACAGTCAACATCTTTAAAATCTTTAAAGGCGTCCAATTTCTTTTAAGAATCAGTCCGTACCGCTAAGAAAACATCACACTTAACCATTACTTAAATCAACTAGTTAAGGAGTTAAGACTTGTCAGACACGGATTAAGTAACTGCGTAAATTGAATGAATGGCATTACGACGAACTTCGGGATTAACGCAGATTATAGGAGTAGTTAAATAAAGGACGGATGAACTGAGTGTGTAGCACGGATGGGGAAAACGAGACACGAAGCCAATAGAACACCTTAAAAGGAGAATGGGAAAATTTTTTATGAAAACCAAACTTATTAGTGTATTATCTGGGATAAATTACTTCAGAATGATGTACGAACACCTGGTGATGTTAGCCAATGTTTTCGTCGCGAAAATTTACCAAGTGCTTTTGTAACTTCCACTGACATCAGTAAAGTCTCTGTTCTGTCCAGGCTAAGAATATGGGTCACAATGTCCCAAAGTCGTATAAAGATCTCTCAATGGCCGTGCGCCATGTTCCTTCATACACCACGAAACTTTCGTCTCTTTGACGAGACTGGATACGACCCCTGTCACACAATCCATAAATCAACTTGAAGGGCGAACTAATCATTCGTCAGTGAGTGACGTTCTGAGTTGCCAAAGAAACTAGGTCTCTCTAGCAGGACAAGTGCGAACACGGGTCGTAGCACCGTGCATTTCGGTAGATCTTTACCTACGTTTCAAAGGTACTTTCTACCGCCATCATCAGGGCGTAGGTGATATTTCAACATCTCTCAGAACCAGGCACAGGGTCTAATGAAAGGTAAAGAACAAGTAACTCCGAAACGTCGGTAAAGTACCTGATTACATGGGGCACCATCCCATACTTAGATGAATGGAAGAGAACACTGGCGCGACCTAGGTACGGATGGGTGGGGAACATTAGACCAAATAATCTCCGGGGTCCTAACTCCCCCTGAACAGATGCCATTGATGCAGATAAAAAACCCTGAAGTTCCATAAAAGACAGACAATCTCTAGACTAGCTGGGTGACTATCAGCTTTTCAATAAGTACTCTGATCTATTGTGTTAAACACTTGAGTAAAATTTGTTGGAAATGGATCACACAATTAGCAGGGCGGACATGTGACTTACTTTCCTGATAACGTATCAGATAAACTTACGTCAGCAGAACGTAACGCGGTGAGTTCCTGAAATTGATCGCTCCCAAACTGTCGGCTCGACGCCTCGAGATCGTCATTGGTCCCGAATCCCTCAGGGCCATACGCCCCACTATTGTCGTCTGACTCATGGTTTACGACAAGCACTTCAGGACTTCGAGTCGGCTGCCTGGATTACAATTACAGCCCATCACCGGCTGATTAAACTAATAAATGCACTCACAAACGGGCACGACGAATTTTAGAGACCCTGAATAGTGAAGTTTTGTCATCCAGTCACATTTTACACTAAATACGTCACTATTAGAGTTTCACTCTTTGGCCAGACACTGCTCTGAAAACATCGCACATGACTCCAAGAAACTAAAGATCTTCACACATTATCACACAATATAGTATAATGGTACAAGTGTCTTCTGTAGCTGCCAAGAAAGTGTTCACGATTCAAATGTTCTTCAGCGCATCTAATGAAATTTTTTTAAAAAAAAAGACAATTTTAATACGAAATATCACGTTGCAACAGAACTGCAGAATCATTCGACATTATCTGTTCACAAAAATTCGCAGATATTAGCATCACTATTAAAATGTTAAATGAACTTTAGTAATCAAATACAAACATGATTTTGATACCAGGAACCTCTTTCAAAAAGAATCTCCGATTTTCTACAATTCCCCCGAAAACGTGTTAGCCGACATTTCTAACAAAAGTTAGGGAACAAATCGTGGAACTGAGAAGTTAAGGAGAAAATCATCTCTTACTTCAAAGCGTTGAAACTTTCTTCTGCATCACAGCAGATCGGGATTGAAACCAAATGTCCTTTCGTCATCAGTTCTGTAATTATTTCGAGCATCAAGGACACTACCACACTTTTCCATTACGGTGATAAGGCGGGATTCATTTCATTTTAAATAACATTACACTCCTCCCGTATAATTTATTCTTAAAGACTGTAAGTCGTCATATATTATACATTTATTTTTTTGTCTTAAATATTAAATACCGAGGATATGTTACGTAAAAAAAATGCTTCAAAAATTAACTTCAATTCATTGAAGTAAACACTGAATTTATGTTAACATAAATCAAGCATGAAGATCATAAAAATAGTGTAATTTAAGTTGAGGGTCAGGCTTGAATTTTAATCCTTCGTTAACAGGGGGAAAAATAGTTCCAATATCAACGCAGACAGACGAATGAGATAAGTCAATTTGCATCTCAAGATTTTAATTTTTTTTTTTGAACGTCAGTAAAAATCTGAGATCGTAGAAAAACAAATTATTCGCATACACTGAAAGTTTCTGTTCGTCAGAATAAATATTTAAAAATTATTATTTAATTGTAATACTTTCATGAGGGCAGGAAAACTCCTTCTACGCGCACTGGTAACTAAAAACTTCAATGGTACCGATAAACATTACACGAAATTCGGTGTACGAGAGTCCCTAAAGCCGACAGCGTAAAACCAGAAGTACGATGACAACACGTAACAGGTGTAACTCGTCTACTTTATCACCACGTCCGTTCACACACACACACATTCGACGACTGTCAGTCCATCCATGACAGAGCTGATGATAAACACTAAAACCCCGCTCGTAGCTACACCAGAGAACTCTAACGGTACGCGCAGACACCAAGCAGAAAACGTATATCAAACCAAAATAATTACATTATAATAATATACGACGATACGACTTTACTGTTATGTTCAATGTAAGAGCAAAGCAGTCTCAGAGCCAAAGTAAGGAATTTTAATGCGTCTCTTATGTAAGAACCCTGTAACCAAGGCTAAAATAATTATTTTGTTAGAGAACACAGTTTTAACAGCTGCAGACAATGGAGACGGGTGTTTTTTCAGTAGGCGTATTAATGTATGTTTACTTAATACAAACGTTGTGCATAAGCAGACTTAATGAATTATAGACTACGTTAATGTGCGCATCACAATGATAAAACTGTCCAATTATCTGATAATGTTATGATGAGAAAATTGTAAGAAAAACTAAGAACGTACTGAAAATTTAAAAAAAGAAAAATTTAACAACACTCGGAAAATTACGTCTTATAAAAGGACAGGGATGTCATTTCCCCAGCGGAAATCCCAAACGCACGGATTAGTACATTTCGAGGCCGAGAACTTCTTGGGCGATCCATGAAATTCTCCGCGTTTCAGTAAATCTGAAGATTCATTATCGTAAGGACCGGATACCCCTTATTCTTCTTACATAAAGCTACGGACCAATCACATTCCGAGTCTAAAACCGTCTCGTCGCTCCAAAATTTCCGTTAGTGACCAAATAATTTATGTTCCTGTCAGACCCTTTAAATTAAACCCCGGAAGTGGATGTCTGATAGGTTTGCGTGCCTAATTAGACGTTCCTTCCACCGACTTTAGGTTATATTCAGTTGATTCCACAATAACAACTATCCATATCTTCATGAGACTTAACGATCTGATAAAACTACCTTTTGAAGCTTCCAAATCCTTCTTATCTCGTGTTCGCAAAGCCACTAATTCGCATCCATTAAAAATTCTAGGTTTCAAAATTATATTATATAAACGTTTCACTTCAAACCTCATGAATCTCAAGAAAATCCACTTAAATCTTTTTATTTTATTATACACGTTGTCCCAAAGATATCTACACACATCAAAGAATCTATTATTCCCGCAATTCGTCAGCTGTATGGAAATGAGGACACGTGATGTCAACAAGACGTGAACCCCCCCCCCCCCAGCATTACCATCTTGATATATGAGGGCCTATCCTCCCCCACACCCAACCTGATATATGTCACTGTCTGTCCTCAGAGGGTGATTATAAAGACTGGTAAGCATTCCACTGTGGAATATAATTTTTCGAGCGAAAACATGTCTTTATCGTAGATTTTTTATTTGTTCCCAATGAATTATCAACGAAAATAATACAAAATTACCTCGAATGAACAAAAACTGTTTCACGCGAAAAGGAAACGTGATGTTTATTTGACAAACGGTCTGCCTAAATATTTATTTTCTGTTCATAAAGTTTTCATCCGCCTACTGTACGTAGCTCCTGGAATTTATCGCGACATGCTAACACTCGCTTGGCGAATGGTAAACAATAAACAAACGACCACTGGCAAAACATGAACACACTCTTCCAGGACAAATAAATAGAACGAAACTGCAAATTAAATTTTGTCCTGGCGTTAAAGAAAATTACCTTCTATTGGAATTTATCCAACGTTTTGAAACACGCAACTTCGGTCCAACGTGTGAATTCTACTCTCCGAAAATTATACATAATTTAAATTGGATATGATAATTCATTATGTATAAAAAATAATATTTTGTCCTTTATCCAAACGACATATTCTGAGTCACAAGAAAGAAATATGGAAGATTTTACTGCATGAACGTAACCAGTGATCTTTATCACTAATTCTGATTATAACTAAGAGGGAATTATTTCCAGCATCATCGTTCTTATTTTAAAAAAGTCGTGCACATTACAAAACACAGGATCCGTGTATAAAGTCGATCTTACATCGCACGTATCAATGTTCGAATGTGGAACATCTGACTTCATGTATCCACTGAAGGGCTCTTATTGCTAATAAATTTCATTATTTCAAACACAATGAACTATGTAATAAGTATTCTCCATTACAAAACATTGTATCACAATGTACCAAGACCTACTTCAACAACCAGTAACTCTGTATTGTTCCAACATAGTGTAAATGTGTTTCGTAAAATTATCACTGTAAATCAACGATTAATTCCCTAAACAGCATTAACCTATTAATTATTAAGCGTTCCTCCCACGATATGCACAGCACAAAAACATATATAATCGGCCATGTTAGTCTGTCCGTCAATTTGTATACGTGATTCTACTTCAGAGGCCCATACTGCCTTCATCTCATCCCTGAAACGTCGGTGAAATTATATCAGATTACACGTAGCAACATCCCAGATGACAGGATACTTCATACTCGCCATGAGAACCTGAAGGCTCACCTGCGACTCACAATGCAAAATTTCCGGTTATTAAAGGTTAGGTTAGATGCACTTAGCAGCAGGACTTTGTTTAAGGAGGCGTCATATGACTTAACAAGCACACGAGACATTTAAAGATGTCAGATGAAAAAAAAATAATCATGCTATTAACCGTGCCACTTATTACTTCACGATAAATAAGGCATAAACATTAGCGAACAGACATAAATAATTATTCTGTTTCACCGACACACATTATCTTTGAAGGGTGTATTCATAATTATCTCTGACTGGAATATGTTTATACAAATTTGCTACTACAGTTTCAAAAAAAAACACATTTAACACGTGTTTTTTTTTAATAATATGACCATCGCAGACGCCTTATCAATCTTATCACAGAGTAATGTTTGATTACTAATAAAACGCAGATAATGCACACTTAAGAATAAATAAGTTATCTAAAAAATTTATGCTGACTAATACATTATCTTACCCACGTAAAATTTAAAACTTTGATAGTACTGAAAATTATTATGCGGTTTATACCAAACATTTTAAACCTCTAATTCAGTCCAACGCGTTATTAAACGTCTTAATCTTTCTCGGACTATGTTCTCTGGCTTATTACAATTTAGAATGAACTTCTTTTGAATCCATGAACACTTTCAGGTATCAAATCCTTGTCACGAGTGGTAAACATGCCTACGTTTACAGTGATCGAGAGATACAAAATCAGGGAATTCACCGCCCTGATGAAGGAGGCAGCAGGGACCTCTGAAACGTCGGTAAACTTCTACAAGGCGCAACAACCGAGAAGACAGTAATATTTAAGCACGAACAGGATAGATAAGAAATTAATAACAGCCGAGATGTAACTCTGATGGAAGTTTCGTCGTAATTTCCTGGGATTAGCCGTTAGGGGTCTTCTCAGGAGTAATTGCGCGAAGCTGCTTTGCTTATGAAGTTACCCTACATAACCCATAGTGAGCGAAAATAAATCTTCAACATTTTCGAAGCTCGTTAAGTTAACAATTTTAGTCAGGTAACAAAATTACACAGCCAATCTCTTTACAAATTGTTTTGGTATGGCGTCTGAATACATAATATCCGAACCAAGTAAACCAATTCCAATTCCAGTTTTGATGCTTACTCAAGTAATCTAAGAATAATTTCCAGTGAATCCTAGGATTCATTACCGTCTTCACATGTTTACGCTAGGGGACCATATCCCGAGCCAGCTGAACTCAATCCACACCCACACAAAATGTTCCTTAATTACCCATTTCGACACAAACCTTCAACCCAGAGCCATTTCAATTCACTTTACGTTTAACAAATTAAGATTGTTATGCTTTTTTATCTGTGTGGATTCTGCGTGAAATCTGTCTCCCCCTAACCACGAAGACACAGAAAAGATTATAAAATCTCTCAGTTTGTAATTTTCTCCAATTACCTCTCACTTTTCATATGTTTATACTCTAAGTTTGTATATTTTGGAAGTTTTGAGATTTATATACATTTCAGATTTAATACGAAACCCTACTGTCCGCGTAAGTAATTTCTTTGGCTGCCCCGGAGAAATAATAATTAATGGAAGAAACTCGAGCTTCTTGAAATGGAAAGACAGTAGTTATTCGTCGGCACTGTATCATATGCAAAGGTTGCTTAGAGTCGAATATTGTGAAGAGATAGCATATTCAGTGAACTTAAACCAGGAATTAAGTTGTCACAAAACTAGATGGCTAATGGATGGAAGTCAATTCCAGTATACTTAAGTGAGGAACACTGATTAACTTAGATTTACGCAGTAAAATGTATTTTATATCAAAACAACTATCATACCCCAATCAAAATAAAGTTATTAAGCAACGTTGTTGATAAATCACTTCCTCTACTCCCCTAGGTGTTAATTTCATACAGTTAAAACCCTTTGACACCGCAGGTCGTCTGAAATATATTTAAAAATTCAGTCCGTACCGCAAAGAAAACACCGCATTTCACAATTGCAATGACGAATTTGTCGATCCTGTTCAGGGAATTAATCGCTGTTTACAGTGAAGATCATACGAAAATCTTAAACAAAAAATGTAGGTTTTGATTTTAAAGCGTGCTATACGAGGTGCTTCGCATTGGATTTAACTGTTAATGAAGCTTTTGTTTATTTGTGATAACTTTCATGACGTCCATTCACTGGCATTCGGTCCGTCCATTTAGTGTTCTACTAGCAGGAGTGTCTGGGAAAAACCACAAAAGCTGCCTCAGGAAATTCAGTATCACGAATGAATACAAGCGAAGCGAGCAAGACGTATGTACGTGGTGGTAGAAACCTGTAGAGAAATTATTCCCATTAGATAATTTCTAATATCACATTATGAACTCCATATTCATAATCGAAATTTATACCTTCACGCCAGGATTCATGAACCTAAACTGTCACCTGCCAGCAGATCTTACGCTCTGTGAAAATGACTGAGCAACATTCTATTTAAACTTTCTCCCTGTTAACAAATAAGGCGTGGTGACTGTCACCTGATAGCACACAAACGGTGTACACATTTAACGTCGTTCTGTTTAACAACTAATTTATAAAACAGAGCACGACGCGAAATACTGTTCTAAATTAAGCCAGAAACTAAGCTCTCTTTATATAAACACCAGCCGCGCGCTGGCTTAGAAATAAAGCTCCAAACTTAGCACCGAGGATGTGATAATGAGATGCTCGGTCAGGGCTAATTCACACCGCGTGGGGGAGTTGATAAGACGACTGCTGAGCAATGGTGGAATGATGATCTGCGGGAGGGGGGAAACTGCGAAGAACCTGGTGAAATACCCGCTCCGGAATCACATTTAAAAAGTTATCCGGGATTATCCCATCTACCTTCAACATTCTCATAACCTGAGTCGGTTCTTTGTTTGAGGCTGCCCTCAGTGACACTCCGTTCGTGCTCGATGTGACTAACGACCTTGAACGGCCAAACTGGGTCGTCCTACGCTTTGGGTCTTATAATTACCACCAAATAAAAAAAAAAGAGAACTGTACAGTTCATTACTTTACATGATAATATTATTTACCTTCATTTTTCTTTCTTTCCTATGATACATTTTACTTTCTAGGTGCCACCAATTAAATTAAATTGATAACTTGTCCGTTTTAAGTCAATTTAGAACAGGTTTTAATGTGTAAGGATTGCAAACAAAGCGACGATAACTTACAATCCAGTTCAGAACAAAACACAATACACGGCAGTTACTTCTGGACTCAGCAGGAAAAAAAAAAACAACAACATAATTTTCTCCGTTGGGGTCAATGCTCAGCAAAATGGCAAACTTCTATTCCAATCTAATGTGCCTCTACCTCGCGCAATGATTTATACGGAAACAATTTCTGACCGTACCCTTCCTAAGATCGATAGATATCGAAAAGGTAGGGACCATGTGTTATGTTTCCCATAAATTAAGTTACTTTGAAGGAAATATGACCAATGCAGGAGAAAATGTCGGCCAAACTCATACTTCCACAGACTGTCAACAGAAATCAGCAATATTAGGTCACAAATATCGGGCGAGATCATTTTAGTGTGACAAACGCCAGCAGCGCGGCGCCACGTGTTGTCAGACGCCATTTTAAGTGTTGGTAGAACAGATAAAACAGAGTACGTCTGATTTCCATAACAAAAGTAAAGTGACTCTTTCACCAGCATCATGTAATGGGATATTGGCCACCCCTGATTCTAAAACTTGACTCTGCTGGCAGCAGCTTAACTGATCGTCTTGATTTTGGACAGAGGAGAGTAAAACGCCTTCACGAATAGGAATTCCGATCCACGTGGAACTGGCGTAAAATGTATACGAAGTACGTAAAGCTCGGTTCGGTCTGACACAAGCAGCGTCTTCTCTAGAATCTGGGTGTCAAAGTCCATAACATCGGCTAAATGGGCCAGAAGACACTTTCAACATCCCTCTGACTGGGCCCTTGAATTTGAAGGTCGTCTGAGTCATATTAAATAACTCAGTCCGTACCGCGAAGAAAACACAACATTTGCTTCATGTAATATTTGGATTACGAAGAACTACTTTTGTGGGTATCAGTACAGAATACAGAGCACGTAATTTTATCATAACAATATACTGGGCACAGAGCAGCCAAACATACACAAGGCATATAAAAATTAAAGCAGCACTTTCCTATTAATAAAAAAAAATTTTTTTTTTGAAATAATCAAGTTCAAAATTAAATTCATAATAATGTTTAAAATGAACTAAATTGAGCATTGGAATGTAAACAGATGGACTGAAAAAGAAATATGCTATTAAGTCTGTACATAATTCACACACAAATCTGCAGTGATATTATCTCGAAGTTGGCTGCCCTTGTCTTCCGAATCGTAACATTAAAACACAAGCTAATGCTAATAGAAGCAATTAGTGCTTATTATAACTTACTTTCGAAGTCTTCACTGGATATCCGTTTCAGTACACTGATAACAAATCTGACACTGCTATGCTGATTAACCGTAACAGTAAAAGTGTATGAAAAAACACTACAAAACAAACATTCGCACACAGAACTTGTAAACCTGCCACACGATCCCTCCATCTTTTCACCGGAATACAGTACCAACATAACCAATCTCCAGACGCGAAACTTAAAATAATTCTAGGTATATATTTGTCAGTAATTAAAGTACGTAATTTTACTCAGACGTTCTATTAATTTTAAGCTATTATACCCCTACATCCTTACAATTTTCAAAGAACACACAAAATGAATTTAGTCAAGCGAACGGAAGTTAAATCTGACACCATCTGTTGCCCGAGCTCTGAACTATTCGAGTGTATCGTGTCACACGTGCGCGAAAATTTTGCGCCGTGGCATCAGGTAGACTCTGCCCAGTCTCCCTCTCTTTCTCTATTACTCTCTATCCTTCTGTTGCCGTATTTCACTATTCTTTACAAACCTGGCTTTCTTTTTAAACACGACCAAGAGACACACAAACGCCGTAACATCTTTGGACCCTGAATATAAGACTAGTGGGAAATTTTCTGTACGCGAGGCTTCTGATGACACGAGGAATTACGACGATACGCCATAAATTTAAACACTACCGTTCAGTCAGTAAATGCACATATTTCTGGCCATCTGAATACTTAAATTTTTTAAAAGTTTCTTACGATGTGGAACTGAAATTGTGAATTTTGCGGAATATACAAAAGGGGGATGATTAGACTCCATGGTTTGTTGCATAATCTGGCGAAACTAATGCTTACAAGACATTCCCCTACACTTGGTATGCAAAAAGAACGTGCGAGATGCTGGAACTTCAAGTGAGTTCACTGTGAGTTCACATCGCGCTTTCAGAGTTTCGCAATTCTACCTCCAAGAAAACATATCCGTGATTACTAACAAAGACCCAGAAGAATAATAAACTATAAAATGTTCTGAGACATAAAAATGAATGGGGAACGCATTACAGATAAGATAAAAACGAACTTTAAAATAAATCCTATGAAGCTGGACCACTCACCGTGAAAGATTATCAGTTAAAGACTGTACTAACTCAAAAATACTTAAAATTATGGTCTTCCGCGCGCACAAGACGACAAACATCGCACATTCCAGTTGTAAGGAGTTGAAGGTATGAACATTCACCTAACTTGGTAATTTTTATCCATTATGATAATATCTAAATCTTTATTCAGAAAGAAATTCGCGTATCATAAACACATGAGTACAATGAATGTGAGATATTACGAGTATTAAAAGCCGTTCAGTAATTAGAAAGAAATCCAATTAATTAAGATAAAGAGCCTCTATTTGTAATACACAAGAGCTTACAGTCTTTAAAAGGAAACATCAGAATTTTTTCATACTTAAAATGCAAAGGGGGTTATTTTTTGAATAAGACTGTCTTCTTGGATGTCTCGTCGTGTAGACTACTAAACTACTACTAGACTACGCGGCGCAGTATCGCAGAAGACAACTTCATAATCGTAACAAACTGAAATTTCATCAAATTATTTTGTTTCACTGTACATATTATGGAATGCATGATTAATAGGCCTATTATTCTATCATCAATAAGCCACTGAAAATGAAAAAAATATGAAAATGCAGGGAATTTTTCTAAAACAATTACAACCAGGGTTTCACAACTCTCTAATAGAGAGGTAAAAATTATAATTTTGGGTTGTAGCGCCGTGTAGTGTGGTAGAAGTTTTACCGACGTTTCAGAGGTCCTGCTGCCTCCGTCATCAGATTGACTCACTGCCCTGATAATTTCATACGTCACTAAACTAAATTTTTCTAAGTAAGACAACTGACGTAATATTTTATTAATGATTAAGAATTTTAAACGAACGTATGTACAGCAAAGGAATACAGGGTATACACAAAAGAATGGTGCAGTTTCAAAAGTTGATAAAAAAACGTATTTCTCATCTTACACGGGCACAACACACCCGTGTAAGGTGAGAATTAATTTTTTTATTAACTCTTGAAACAGCACCATTCTTTTGTGTATACCCTGTACCATGTTCCAGTCTTGTTCAGACGCGCCTCGGCTCCCAAAGTGTTAAAACTAAATATTCTTATATCTTTAGTTCGGACAAGTTACAAATCACAAGTGCCAAAGGAAACATAAGAACCATGTTGCAACATTGTAACATGAAGCACATCTAATCTGCAGTCCTGCGTGATAAATGTTTTGACAGTCATAGATGAGTGGACTTCCAGAGAATCAAACCTCTTCCCAGCATTTGCGATAGTAATCAAGACGAAGAAACACACGTCCAAACGATCTACATGACGGCGGGGAGGGCAGGAGAAATGTTAATTGTCTCGCGTGATTGACATTTCACTCGTGGAATACGTCCATATTCCTGGCAGGTACTTCACTTCAAGATACGAGATGAGTAGTCAGTCGCTATGAATCAAGTTCAATATCCAAAGTTCACAGTTGCGCGTTACTCGGCTCTACAGTAAATAAATCAGCAGTAATACATCACTGTCACAAATATGGAAGCTTAAAGTGAAAAATGACAGGCCTTAGCAGGGGAGTGGAGGAACTGCATAACAAGTAGTGTCATGATTCGTATTCATCAAGTATCATTAAAATGCTGAGATCATGTGAGCGGTCTTGGTAGGGTGGGGCGAAGCATCTATCGCGAGTGGTGACAATATGGTGATAAATATAAACTAAACTTTCGATACGGATCGGTGGCGGTCTCTTATGAAGAAGGCAACGAACCTTCCGGTCTCATAGATCACGTGTGATTTGTATCAGAGATTTCTGTCGTCTGACAAGAAGCTGTATTTCCTACTTACCGATGCAAATTCATTAAAATATCCCATAGGAACTTTATTCGAGGCAGTTATATATGTAATGAAGTCCTGTGGTCGCGTCACGAAGTATTACCTTTATTCCGAGACTGGATCAGAGACGAAGCCCCTAACTTAGCACCGAGGATGTGATAATGATTTGCTTGGTCAGGGCTATTTCACACCGCGTGGGGGGACGCGACAGATGAGCCTGGAGCGATGATCTCATGATAATTAGTAGATTTCATGTTTTGTATCGTCACTCTAGCATTTCCTGTCAGTGATACCAACATGGTGGACATGCGAATTCATGAGCTGGGAGAGAGACTACGACAATTCGTTAAAAGTGCCTGATATTCGACGTGTTTATGTTTTTTCTGCGTAGCGTATTGATTAACCTTTGGAAGCCGAACTCCAGTCCGTACCGCGAAGAAAACACCACACTTCACCATTACGAAGATCAACTGGTTAACGCTGTTTAAGAAATAATCGCTGTTTATAATGAGACACGCACTGGGTACATAATATATAAACATTTGGTCCGTACCGCGAAGAAAACACAGCTCTTCACCATTACAAAGATCAACTGGTTAACGCTGTTTAAGGAAATAATCGCTGTTTATTCTGAGACACGCATTGCGTACATAATATATAAACATTTAGTCCGTACCGCGAAGAAAACACCACACTTCACCATTACAAAGATCAACTGGTTAACGCTGTTTAAGAAATAATCGCTGTTTATAATGAGACACGCACTGGGTACATAATATATAAACATTTGGTCCGTACCGCGAAGAAAACACAGCTCTTCACCATCACAAAGATCAACTGGTTAACGCTGTTTAAGAAATAATCGCTGTTTATAATGAGACACGCACTGGGTACATAATATATAAACATTTGGTCCGTACCGCGAAGAAAACACAGCTCTTCACCATCACAAAGATCAACTGGTTAACGCTGCTTTAGGAAATATTAATAAGATTTAACTTAATTTCGATGATCCATGTAAACTGTAAAAATGACAAATTTGAAGTTAATTTAAACATTCTGTAATGTAAGATTTGGGGTCTTCATGGGGGTGACGATGTTGATTATGTTATTTTGGGTCCTGGGGCCGTGTATGCTTATCGGAAGATGCCGACGTTTCGGAGAAGCGTACTTTCTCCATCTTCAGGGCTGAAGTGACAATGCTGGGAATTAATTATTAATTCTTTTGTAAAATATTTATCTCTTAAGAAGAATGACGTAGTGAACTGACACAAACTGCGATAGTTTTTTTGTGTAAAAGTGACGAAATTTTTAATTTAAAACAAATGTAGAGATCGTTTACGGTGCAATTTTCGCGTGTTCTAACAAGTTCAAGCACGCGTGTCGCTGAAAGAGAAATGCCTCTCTCTGTTGCCTGCTATTTTTATTTTTCGTAAATGCGCAACTGCGTCCCGCAACATCTCCAGGACAACGCCATTCCTCTTCGTCTCGCTAAGTGCAGACTTATCACGCGCCCCATTACTCTACATGTTACAGCATCCCTCACCAGCAACACCTGAGCGCCAACAACACCTCTTGGGACTGAGAACTTCGTACAAACTCCCTCAAAACTACACACAGCAAAATCCTTCTTAAAAAGCCAATATAAAAAAAATTCTCACCATTTATGGAGACCAAAGGTCCATTACACTCTACCAAAGAGCATCGTTACTTGTTCACGTTCTGAGCCAGATTAATCCAACATTGAGGCTCACTCCAGTTTTTTTTAACATACAATCCATGTCTCACTATCATCTGCGCGACGGAGACAGCAAATACCTCCGAAACGTCGGTAATCTTCTACAAGACCACACGGCGCAAAAACCCAGAAGACAAGACATCTTAAAGATTTGCTCTATTTTCTTTTCAATAAATCCTGATTAATTATTCGTAGAACAAATTATAGTCTGGTAATACCTGTCCGTCCGTCTGTCTAGTCAGCTCAACTCGAGAACCAATGGATGGATTTAAATGAAATTTGGTGTGAAGGTTGTGCCATTCTGCACGACCTATAAAAACGAATTTTGAATACTTACGAGCCTTGGTAACAAAATGGCGGATGAGGAAATTCGTGAGGTAGATATTTAGGTGCTGCAATCTGGTGGCCGAAGTGTGAACTATCGAACAAGACGGATTCAATACATCCAAATGCATGTTAGAAAGAATGCATGAGTATGTTCTGTGTGTGTTTCAGTAGGAAGTTAACGTTTCTACTTTGCTTCGTTATTAATTTGTTTTCTATTACAAAATGAAACATATGAAAATCCTTCCGATGATTAAAAGTTTTCGTATCATACGCTGAAATTTCATAAACCACGTTAAGTAGTACGTATTGCGATGTCTGGTTTTAAAGGCGAACTTTAGAATAAAATTTGCCGCCGAGCGAGACAGTTTTGAAAATGAGTTAATTTAACCTCAACCGTGATGATTGCTTTGCTTTGTAGTGACGAAGAACATGAATATTTTAAAAGCCTAAAAGATAGGATTAAAATGTCGGCTAAAATGTCTGCTCATTTATGAATTAAATTACGTGTCTATATATTTTTTAAAAAAGGTCAATTATACTTTCCGTCCATGAAACATGGAATTGTAGTCATCAAAAAATCGATTAACAGAGATCGCGATCTTCAGCTCAAATAATCTTGGATCACTTAGGATAATGAACCAAGATTTAACACAGCGGTTTAGCGCTGAGATAAACGATGATTAAAATACTTGTGAAACCAGTTTACAGGGGACACAGTAGTCACGGCAGTCAATCGTGGTCTTAGAGAGGGAGAATGCAGATAAGCCATAATTGCCGATGTGACTGGTTCTCGCCTGAAGACTTCCGTTCAAACCAGTGACGGAGTGGTTTAAATAAGGCATCAGTGAATTTTGAGTGATTTGGATCAGAATAAACAAAGAACACATCTTAAAAAGAAGGGCTCGTTTGAAGTCCCCTAGACAGACATTTACTGTAACGTAGACACTGCTTCCAGTTTGTCTGTCTGCATTTTATTTTTAGGAACGTCTATTTTTAAAATAAACGAGCCGGCTGTGTACGAAAGAATTGTCGAAAACATGACAATCCCACACTCACAGAGTTCGCCTAACTTCGTACAAGCAATCAAACACGTATCAGACTGATGAAACAAAAGATTCGTTTTAAGGTCGCCAAAATATGTTTCCGTCACAGAAATTGATTTAATATTAGTGTAATTCTTAAATTCGTTTCGGAAATTAACTCTTTTCTTACGCTAATGATAAATGACAAAGGTCACAACATATTTTTTTTTTTGGTGAGTTTTTGAAGTTTGCTTCGAGATGTGTATTAACACGATGTGGAAAATGAAATCGATAATATCCAAACTAAATATCGAAATAATATCAGGTATATGTCCCGTACATCACTTTAGATGAATGACTAGTCAATCAAAGTAAAAGTATCTGCCAATGCTGATCAACAAATATTAATTCTGTCCTGTGAAAACACTTGAAATGCAAACGTTGGTTCAATGACACTGTGTTACGTCATTCACAAGTTCAGATGTCACACTGCAGCTCTAGCGTAGGCGTCTGGGATGACTGATTGCTACCTACAGCTACCAAATGCACCCCCGAAGGAGGAAGACAGTGGCGAGGGTACCAAAGAAGCTTGCTTAGGTCCCACGTAAACTAGGCTTTGTGTCATAATTGACGAAAATTAAATTCGCTCGTCAGTTTTCAGTGCAGAGTTCCAAAATAAAATTTTATCAAAATTAAAAACTTCGGATTTAGGGGGTGAGCGGCGTCGAATACAAAGAATTATCCAATGTTTCGACAAACATTGTAGTTGCCATCTTCAGGGTGAATTTTAAGTGGTTACGAGATTTTACACTGAAGCCTTGGGAGCCTTATATAGGAGAGGCAGAGGGCGGTG
Source organism: Zootermopsis nevadensis (assembly GCF_977971745.1). NCBI lineage: Eukaryota > Metazoa > Arthropoda > Insecta > Blattodea > Termopsidae > Zootermopsis > Zootermopsis nevadensis. Next base: position 695,669 of record NW_028259163.1, read on the forward strand.
AGTTGGATTTGATTGTGATGTTTCGTGACATTAACTCTGTAATGTTTGTCAAAACGTTGGATAATTCTCAATGTTCGACACGATTTACCCCGACAGCCTAGAAAACCAAGGACAAACAGTCATGAAAATGAGGTTTTATTTAGCGGTTTGGGGTATGAAACATGTGGACGGAGAAAGAAACTTCATTGTATTGAGTCTATGTAAGCATTGAGCATGAAAATCTTAAAAAACATGGGATAGTCTGTGTATTTTGCCAGGTGCCAAAGTTTAGATGTTTTCGCAATGATTCCCACTAAATCTGATTTTGAGGTATTTTATGGGGGTTTGTTCCCAAAAGTTTCCAATAACATAAAAATAAGATAGTTACAGAAATCTGCCTGTGTAAAAGCAATTACGTGAAGATGGCATTAAAACCAACTGTCGAAACGCGACGTACGTCAAATGGTAATTCAGACGCTGGAAAGCGTCCAACATAACGTTCTTGTAACCATGAGATTTGTATTTACTAAAGTATATTTCCCTAGTGCCAAAAGTGAGTCTCCGTTTTATCATAATCGAAAGTCCTTGTCACATTTCTATTAAACATGGCGTCGCTTATTTATACTAAAACTTATCTTTATGTAAAGCTAAATGACGATTAGCTACCTACATGTCGGATGATCACGCATGCGATAAGCTATGGACAATAACACTGATAAGGAAATGTTAACATTTTCTCAAATTACCTCGCAATAATACTTATATTTTTATATTTATTTATTTAGTGTTCTGTCTGACGACAGGTCCATATGAACAGGATCCTTCCATCCTTTTCTCGGACTGGGACCTGTTCATATACGTTCTTGGCAGATGATCCAGAAGTGGTTTGCCATTGCCTTCTTCTGTGTGTGAATGGAGTAATTGTTGGGATGCCACGGAGGAAAACTCCGTGTTGCCTAGACCACGGCCTTGCCCAACACAAGTTATAAATTCGGGCACCGCCGGGAATCGAACCCGAGACCCCAGGATTACAAGGCCAGCGTTCTAACCGCTAGACCAACACAGTCAAAGTATGCACAGTGGGTTAATTTCTCAAACTTCGTAAGTGAATGCTAAGGGTAGAATGAATTTTTGGATGAGACTGATTCAGCTTCCAGAACTGAAATCTCGTATTTCTGACATCGTAAGTATCTACTGTGACTGCTAAGACTTACAAAATTTTTCGATTTAGCGAAGAAGCAAGATTTAATTATAGAAATTTTCTAAGGGATTTGATAAAGTAATCCGTTGTCCCTATAGCAGTAAAATGCACGTAAGCACAACACAAATTATGTAATATCGTGAGAAATAAATATTGCACCAACATGAAAAAATTTCGAGGATTATTTTCCAACGCATTCAACGCAAATAAAAATGGTTGAAATCTGCAGGAAAATGTTTTAAAAGCCTTAATTTTCTACCATACGCACGTGTTATTTAAAGCAAATTTGGGACGTGTTTTCATTTCTGCTGAATGTACAAGCCAGTGGCGTGTTCACACTTCTTCACGTGCTAAAATTCCACGCCCGGGAAAGATAAATTCCTCTGACTTATTGCAGTTTCGCTGATGATGAGATCGGTGTCCTTTGTATACTTAATTTAATGTTCAGATTCAGAAGCGAAATAGTACCTGAATAAATACATATTTTATCAAATAATATATCTGTCATATATGATATATTTAGTGATTATTCCGAACAAATATAAGAGCTATTAAGCACCATAGTAGACTGAGCAACGTTACTGAGTACTGAACAAATATGGGTATAAGATAAGCCAAACATCAACATGTAATAAATCAATCAGTAGATTTTGCTACATTCTGTGTTCAGATGATTTTATTAAGTAATTAATATCTGAGTCGGGACTCTTCAACCCTTAAAGCCGAGTGATAATTATACGTACCGTGTACTTTAACAGTCAGTAAAGATGCATTTTAGGTTGGTTTCGTGTTATTCTAAGTGCAGATACGAATTATTTACTTAAACAGCTTTTAACAAACTGATATTTTAAACGGTAAAATGTGGTGTTTTCTTTGTGGTACGGACTGGATTCTTAAATGTTATTTAGACGAGTTTCGTGCTTCAGAGGGTGAACATGAGAACTCAGAAAAATACGTAGAGCAGAAACATTTACAGCAGATATAAAGAAGGGTGTAGGCATAATGAAATCGTTTGAAAACACTCACCCGTTAAAGTAGAGAGCCAGCCTTTGCGTTAAGAACATGCTGAGTGCTGAAGTCTCGTACAGTCACCTCCATACACACAGAGTAAGCACTTTTCGGATTATCGCGTGATGATGTTGCTTACAGCCAATACCAAGAAATGAGTGATGCATAAATGTTCACACGAAACATTACAGAAATGTACAGAAGTTCCCAGAAAAAACATCGGATTTGATCACAACATTTCGTCTGCTGATACGACGTACAGTAAATCTAATTTATATCCGCTCCTGTGAACAAAACGCGTTCATTAATTTATATTAATGACATCGGAGCATGGAAACTTGTTTCAACTGTGCAACTTTTTTTTTTTTAAAGTGGATTGTAGTTTCAGACAAGCAAATGTCACTTTTCGTTACGACTTTTGGACTAAACCTCGTGACCATTTTAAATAAGTTTCCCGTATAAATTTTCTTAATAATAATTGAGATATTTATTACTGATATTATAGATCTTAGTGGGCGCAGGAGTAGGTCTCGTGTACTTGGAGAGTTGGAACCGTGGGTTCGAATACCGCTCAAAGCATGGATGTTTGTCGGCGTCTTTTTGTATCGTTCCGTCCCCCAGAGGCAGAGACCTTATGACTAACAAAATAATCACGGTATATACTTCAGTCTAAACCAGTTACGTCTGTTCGCAGATTATTACAGACTATAGACTGAGGCCACTGGCAAATATAACCATTATTCATAAGTGCAACCACAATTTTCGTAAATGATGTCGGAGCTGCGACTTCAGGGCTAAAGATTAAGACAGTGTTCTCCGAAACGTCTGTATTTAACGACAAGACTACAAGCGCTAAAACCCAGAAGAACATCAGAGTAGTGGAAATTTTTAGAGCGCGTGTCAGGTAGAATGCGTAATATCAAATTTTATCGATACAGTGAATGTAAATGGAGAAAAGTCCAACTTTCAGAGAAACGTAAGATAATAAAGGGATTGCTTGAAAACAAACTAAATATCTTTTATCCCTAAGGGACAAATTCTTCCACATAAGCAAACGCCACTACATTTACGAATCATAATTCTCACTGTTAAGTTCACTTATACGAATTATGTGTTCACCAGGAATTATCACCTGTTCCACGCACTTACATCTCATCACTGTGCTGTACACCGAGCACAATTACTTTGAGATAGTCGTATCAGTTCGCCTGACACGTCCCCCCAAAGATATGGACAGATATCAAGACACATATGGCATGATCGTACTTATAAACAATAATTTTACAACTCCTTATAACTATTCAACTTTAACTTTAAAATATTTTTCGATATTAAGATGACTGTCTTCTGCGACGTTACGTCGTGAAATTTGGTAGAAAATAACCGACGTTTCAGACGTATTTACTGCCTTCACATAAGAAAGATAGTAATAGTAAGCACCTCCAAAACGTCGGTAGATTTCTACGAGACCACATGGCGGAACAACTCTAAGGAAGATTTGAATAAGGTATGTCATCTAATCTATTTATAACCAATAATAATCATGTAGGATTTCAGGCTTTCACAGCAGTGAGTATAAAGATGGTTGTCTTCTGGGTTGTCTTTACCAGACTACGCGGCGCAACAACCCAGGAGTCGGCAATCTTCAGCAAAAATCATGTGATAATACAGCCTTCTTGTCAGATTCAGTTAATATGGTGTAAAACACACGAATTCGGATGCTGGCGTGTTATGTTATTTAAGATTCAATTCACGTTAAAAGTTAGGCGACATTCATGTCCAGAAAAAATGAGGGTTTGACGTACATCGAGGATAAACAACATAGAACATCCGTCTGAAACGTCACTAATTTGCTTCGCACACGCCAGTTGTAATCTCTTCAGGCATTGGAAGGAATGATGGATGTTTACTGCAGATCACGACCAAAATGCTACAAGAATTTTAAAATTGCGCCGACTCCACAGTAAAGAGGGATTTGCTCAATTTGAAATCGTGACACTGGCGCAGCGGAAGGACAAACCTTTGAGGAACATCAATTCCTTAACCAAAATTCCGATGAAAATTGGTTTGGTCGTGGGGGCTCATTACTTGGCCTTCAGCTACCGAACATTTCTGCTTCGGAAAACATCAACAACTGTGTGTACGCTATAAAACGGTGAGTTAAGTTTGTTTCATGAAGCAATTATAGACCCACATCACAAAAAGAAAAACATCGCTTGGCGGTAAGTGATGTAGTTCCAGCCAGAAACCGAGACGTGACAGTTGCTTTCAAGTTCAGCAGAGCAAGAAGGGCATTGAGACTGAGTTAACCCTCTGAAGCAGGTCGAGAAATGAGGAGAAAATTAAGTTTCAAGCAGATAATCTTCAGTTGCGTAATTGTTTCCGAATTTAAAGCTAAAAACTTTGCACTCACTACGAGTAACTTTGCATTTGTTCGTGCCGCTATGTTCTTAAGCCTGGGTCCCGTTTCTGATATTCTGACGTCGATGTTCATCATAAATTACGTGTCTCAAATCACACAGACCACATAGTCACTTCAGCCACTCTTGCGGGGAATGTTCTGCTTTGTATACGTCACGTCACCTTGCCTTGTCATCGTGTGTGGGGGGCGGGGGGGGGAGGCGTAGAAGCATTTCAATACCGCCTGCACGTCAAAAGAAGACTTATAGTTGTACATTCACTGCCAAAAGTATGTGAACGTGAATTAGTGGTAGCCGAATAAGACTTCGCTGAAATAATCAGGTTGAAAGTCGATTGGACAGAACGGAAGTACGATAATTTTTTTATCGAGAGTTAATCGATTCGATTGTCAGTCGTAATTCCTGCTGTCCTGACTGTTTCGTGTTTTTCCTCAGCACGTTCCGGCCACCGAACAAGAAATTCCGTGATCTTATAAACTCGAAGGTTCACAAACGTATTTACAAGATGTCGCCACTGGACTGTACCATGAGCTATTCGCATTTCATGCATAACCTCGAGCCATTATTTTATCTGCGTAATCGTTTAGGGTAATGGCAGTTATTTGAAACATGTGGTGCAACATTACGTGAACATGCATCGTGAAGTTTCATACCATTATCGTAATGAACAACTATTATTTCTTGAAACAGCGTTAACCATTTGATTTTTGTAACGGTGAAGTGTTGTGTTTTCTTCGCGGTACGGACTGAATTTTCAAATGCGTAATATTAAGACGAGCTTCGGGCTTCAAACATCGACTGCGATTTTAAACGTCACGTAAGTGGTCTGTTGTCTTAAGGTTTTCTGATTAAAATTCTGAGTACAAATTTATCCATCCATGCTCCCGAAATGTACCGCATTGACAGAACGGCACTGATAACTATGAAGGAAGAACACAGAATTACGAAGTTCGAATGAGTATAATGACGATTAATCAGAAATTAGTTATTTTTTCCAAGTAAGAAAGCATTTCGAAGAATTGGACCTGTTTCAAAATATTATTAAACAAAAGATGGCTGTCTTCTGGGATGTTACGTCGTGTAGTCTTGTAGACGTTTACCGACGTTTCAGAGGTCATTGCTGCCTCCATTATTGCCCTGATGATGGAGGCAGCAAGGACCTCTGAAACGTCAGTAAACGTCTACAAGACTACACGACGTAACAACCCAGAAGACAGCCATCTTCAGACTCACCGCCGTGAAAACTTGAAATTCTGCATTAATGAAATATAAAATTCTGTACCGAAAACCATATCTTAATTAAGAGTTACGGGATTCAATTCTTGGACCGTCGAGCAGTGTTTCAAATATACTACAAGCAGAAATAATCGTCAGTAAATATCGCGGGGAGATATAAAATATTAGGTTACACATTATTTGTCTTGGCTATACCGAAACTAGAAAGAATTATTCACGAGTCACTCGTGGTTCGAAAATGTCGGTGTGTGTTACACTGAAAACATGTTTACGAGACGTAAGCCTAGGCTACTAATTCGTTTATACCACAAAACTTCGTGCGCGATGCGTCATAAAACAAACGATACTAGCAAAAGAACGTTCCAAAGTTTACGTAACACAGCACCGGCCATGGGCTTTGTTAGCACTGGAAAGAAATGGTTGAAATCTGTTAATTTTTTTGGCAGTAATGATCGACGTATTTCTGTTAATTAGAATTATTACTGAAGGTGACAGTCATCTGGAATGTTATGCCGTCTGCATTTCGGAAGAAAATATTGTATCTGTCTTAAGCCCTGAAGATAATATTGCTAGAAGCGTACTCACTAACTTAAATCACGTGTTCGCTGGATGAAAGACCCCGAGGTTCAGTTGTACTCACCTGAAAAGAGAAAAATACGAACGCGTCAGAACACCATGTTGCTCGTGTGTTATCAGTCATTTACGTTTACAAAAATGATTACAGCATTTGGTCACAGCTTCTTTATGGAAGGTTGGGTTAAGTTCTGTACAAACTATTACAATAACAGAAATTTACTTCACAGAACGTCTATCAAGTATATTTATTACCAGTAACAAATATATTAAATATATTGTTACTATTTATTTTATTTAGTATTCTGTCTGACGACAGGTCCATATGAACAGGATCCTTCCATCCTTTTCTCGGACTGGGGCCTGTTCATATACGTTCTTGGCAGATGATCCAGAAGTGGTTTGCCATTGCCTTCTTCTGTGTGTGAATGGAGTAATTGTTGGGATGCCACGGAGGAAAACTCCGTGTTGCCTAGACCACGGCCTTGCCCAACACAAGTTATAAATTCGGGCACCGCCGGGAATCGAACCCGAGACCCCAGGATTACAAGGCCAGCGTTCTAACCGCTAGACCTCCGTGGCTATTAAAATTGTTACTAAAAGAATATAAATGTTTTAAAAACGTGTATATTTAATTTAATTGTCTTCTTTAAAATAAATATTTGAAACAATATTTGTATCTATCGTGCATTGTAATTAGCATCTCTTGTTAAACGTAAATATAGGAATTATGGACAATCTGAAGGTAATTATGATTTTGTATGATTAAAAAGATGTAATCAAGGAAACAGAGCAGACAGCGAATTAATTCCATTTCAAGAACGTTTCACGTTTTCATTCTGTGCACCTTATCTTCATTACGAAAGAAGAGAGCATACAAAGTTTTAATGAGTTTTCTGAGAGCTGTACATCCGAAGAACGAATTCCAATTACAAATAGATCTATTCGCAAAAGCATCCGACCGTATTCGTTATAACTTACGTACAGCCAATGAGAAGTGAAATTGCCAAACTGCATTTCTCTCTCTAGAGTAACGTGTCTATGTTTCTTACGGACTTATGAGCGTCTAGCCGCAAATTTATGAGCAGCTTAACGAACCTAGATAATGGATTTGTTGCATAATGACACTTCAGTTGTAAATGATTGTTCAATAACCATAATTTTAATAAAAGCTAAACGATAAATCAATTTAAATTCAAAAGAAGAAAGGCGAAATTCAAGTCTGAATATTGAAAGCGCATCATACGTAAGTAGACCGGTTTCAAAACCACATATTCATGAAGAACTCTTGCAAGCTTTATGGCCAATAACTATAAATTCAGTGTTTTAAACTTATTAATTACACGATAACATATAAACGCATACTTTAAAACACAGTAAAGAACCTAAAAAGTGACTTTCACAAGTTGAACTATCGTGATTCGAACCCCGGTAACACTATAACCAAGCGATACCGACTAGCTTAAAATGGACGAGCTTAATAACGTTTGGTATGACATAAGAATCCTTGTAAAGTAATCTCTGATATTTGTATGGTGACATGATACAAATATACCTGCCAGGAATATGAGTGGTTTTTGAACACACGCGGTCGAATCATGTGCCTAATACGAGAAGTTTAGTAAGAGTTAATATAACTTAGAGAACGGGCATGTGGTACCATGGAATCTTCGATTGCTACCAGAGATACTGAAGCGAAGGACCTTTCAAAGCCCCTGCAGGGATCTAATGGGTGGCACACATAACCATCTGTAATGATCTCGTACAACAAAGAGATATTTAGTACTGCCCCGGGTTAGATGCGAAGTCGGACACAGCAGGTGAAACGTTAACATGTCGGAGTGAAGATGGAGTCGATTAGCTGGTAAACAGAAAACTACAAGACGTCACAAACCAGAAGACCACTGTCCATGTTTTCGCTTCGAATTTCTTATCTTCAGTTACGAGAAGCAACAAGCGGAATCTGAGAGATGGACACGTTTCTGGAAAGCATCTGAAGATAAAAAAGTAATAAAATCCATTGAAGTTCAAGCTCTTCTCATTAAGATTTAAGAATTCAGTCCGTACCGCAAAGAAAACACAACTCATCACCATTACAGATCAACTGGTTAACGCTGTTTAAATAAAAATCTACAAAAAAAAATCTTTGGTAAACAATTGTAATAGAAGAAATATTTAAAAGGAATTGCAATGATTTGGCCACGTAAGAAAGGAATTCGTATCAGAATTTAATCGAAACAGACGTCGTCATGACGCAGAGGAAAATGGTAATCTAAAACACCGAGAATAAAATTTAGGAAATATTAACGCGAGATTTATGGCTGTGCTAACAACACGCAAGATGTTCACTGCTGATAGACTAGACCTTTAGCTGACCGCTGACATTAGTGTTTGGCTGCGCGCATTTTACATTTTACCTTACTTTAATAAAGTCAGCATAAAACAATTTACGTTTTTGTGGAAGGCAACGCAGTCTTCTCCTCTATAACGCGACCTACACAATCTCCTGGCAACTGAAGTCCCAAATTGCACGTCCATGTTCTTCAAAAGATACCGGAAAATCTGAGGCTCGCCGAAACCACCCTCCGACGAGCTACGAAACCTTTCCTTCTTGGCTGACCCCAATTGCTTATTCAGTACATTCGCTGCCAGCTTCAATATCTGCAGACCGTGTCCTCTGCCCGTAACCGGAGGACGCGCTGTGGCTTCGTGACAAAGGACTCGCTTGAATGTAGAGCCATTGTGAGGCAAGAGACAGCCAGTACGTAAACTTATACATCATAAAGCCAAGTACAAGAATCGACTACAGCAACCAGTGACACACACAACTGAACAAAATTAAATTTTAGACAAGGGAAAAGCTGGCAATAACCATTTTTCGTTGCGAATTTAGAAATTCAAAGCGCTGAGTCACGGGGAAAATTATATAAATCAATTGAACACATATTTCTGAATTCTGAAGATTATCAAGGAAAGTTAAATATTCAAGTCTGTAAATGACAGCTGGTAAATGAAACCACCTTCAATAACTACATTGTGACCACTGAGTACATTTATGCATTACACGTGATCCTCTTTGTAAGTAGTTGATATTTGTAATGGTGAAGTGCACTGTTTTCTTCGCGGTACGGACTTGATTCTTATATAATATTCGGACGAGCTTCGACTTCGAAGGGTAAACCAGTCGATCTTTGTAATGGTGAAGTGTAGTGTTTTCTTCGCGGTACGAACTGGATTCTTATATAATATTCGGACGAGCTTCGACTTCGAAGGGTAAACCAGTCGATCTTTGTAATGGTGAGGTGTAGTGTTTTCTTCGCGGTACGGACTGAACTATTAAACGTTATTTCTTGGTTGAAAGGGTTAATCCACAGAATATGGATACAGCTGTGCTACAGGCTCATCTTGCACTAAACTCTCCATCCCATCCAAATGCCTCATCTCTCAAAAATCGATATCAGACGTACTAACCTACGAGATGATTCGTACATGATTCTCTCCAGCTCGCCGATTGTACTGAACAAGATTGAAACCATTGAACCACGCAGTTTGTTTGCTCTGTTCAGATTTATCGATCCACTCTGAGGAAGATTCTGGTCTACGAACGTTGAGGAATCAGATCCTTGTCTTTTTCTGATGTGTCTTCACAAAACACGATCGAAATGAAGATATTAAATGGCCAATGGGTAGAAATGGGAGATTGCTAATGTTCGTTCCGGCTTTAAAATGTAACACGCAACAATTTTCTCTGTGCGTTTTGACCATAAACTTTCGAACAACAAAGTTTCATAAGAAATGTAAACATTCCCCGAAGCAAAACTTCTAACAATAATATTAATAATAAACTGTAATACTGGGAAGTATAAAGAACGATCAAGTGTATTTATATCATAAAAGTTGGAACAAGTTTAAAGAAACATCATTATGACGTTTACATCCGTTCCTTCCTGACGCACTCTGCAATAAAAACGGTAGACGCAGTGACGCACTGCACATTTGCTTGTCGTTAATCTCTGCGCTATTGTTTTAGCCTTTGAATTAAACATACACACACAAGAACCGAACAGACACCTCCATATAAACAAATACAAAAACCTCCTTGGTTTAAACTTCGCGGTACCGGGTAAACCAGTAGGCGAGCGATACAGTCCTTTTACGACAGGAACAAAGGAATTAACGACAAAGCTTTCGAGAAGTAGACACAAAACAAAGGAACAAGGGTAATGCGAGCCTTGCTACCTTCATCATCAGGGTGATGTTGATGGAGGCAGCAAGGACCTCTGAAACGTCGGCGCAACAACTCAGAAGACAACCATCTTCAGACTCACCGACGTGAAAACCTCAAATCGTACTTACTGTACGTAGGAACGTAACACAAAAAGAGTTCAGTAACATAGACTAATGTAAGATGTTTAATAGTCTTCCTCAGTACCTCCAAGCGAATTCCAGAAGAGTACAATTAAGAGGCCACATCATCATTATCATTCCAAATCCTTATTCTCTTGAATCCGTACAACCACTACAGTTGGAATAAAGTAATTAAACAACGTAAACTCGTGATAAAATCAGCTACGTTTATTCCGAGGCCGGCTCAGAGGTAAATCCCCAAAATTACCACCGAGTATATGATGATGAGGCGATTGGTCAGGGACATCGGGCACCTCGTAGGGCGGAGATGGACGAGTATGGAGCAATGGTGAAATGATGATTATCGCTGGGGAGAGACTGAAACACTCCAGCGCCAATTTCGTCCGTCACGTAGAATTAAACCCGGGTCTGTACAGCGAGAAGCCAGCGTCTAGTCACCGGAGCTGTATCACGGAAACATTTTGAGATCGGAAATAAAAATTTAGCTCTTAAATAAACAAGTTATACGCGTTAATTCTTACGTACTTCGTAGAATATAATTGGGACGCGACACACGTGTAACTGTGATTCATATCCTTAATGAATTCAGTCATTAGAATATTCAATGACTTATATCGAATTTCCCATACCAGGTTATACCCACAGTAAAAAATTTTGCATGCATTTGTTATGATTTATAAACCATAGCATTATTTCAGAGCTGCATGTGTCGGTAATACAAGATCTTTCCAGGCTCTACGTGCGTTGACGGTAAAGCTAGTGCACAGTTTCGAACCCAGACTCTCCAGTTCGTGGACAGGCATTTCAGAGGCTTCCACCCAGCACAAACGCTGGGTCTTATCCGCATAATACCAATCAACTTTACGACATTTGTCATGGTAAAGTTGGCAGCAGTGTCGACGCCTGGGATAACCAAGAACGTCAGAACTTCGGCCGAACAAAGTAAAGTCCTTTATGACGCTTTTGTTCCAATAACAAAGGCCTTAAACTGTACACGTTAAAGAATTTGAAGTCTTTACTCACTTCAAACGTCACCAACTACGTCGTGACTTCCTTGCATATAGACAACCTGCGTGTCAGACAGCTTCTGTACTGAATGGAGCACGTATTGAAATGCAAAGCACGGGCTTTGCTTCTCAGAAGAATAACCCCCCCCCCCCACCCCCAGATATTTACACATTGGTACATTTTTATCAGGAAACTTGCAGGTTCAAATCTCATCTGGATTATCGCCTATTCTGAAGTTCAGTTCAGAGATTCTAGTCACTGCAAAGCCTTAATCCTCTGCAGCAGAAGATATATATATATAAGGATTTGCAAAAAGAGAAATTTGGCGTGGGAAAAGTGAGACACACTTCGATTTCTTGAAAGGTCCGTGGAGCCGAAGCTCGTATAAATATTTAAGAATTTAGTCCGTACCGCGAAGTAAACACTACACTTCACAACTATCAAAATTTTGTGACATGCATTTCAACAGTAAACAAAAGTCAATTACTTCAAGAACAACAGTATAATTACCTGTATACATTTTGTGTTTCTGTTGTTAATTTGAGAAATATACATATTTTTAGAAAAAATAAAGCTGAGAAACAACGAATGTCAGTACATACATAAATCCCACAATTGCATATGTAAAACATTTCATGAGTTCTTCGATGAAATTAACATCGCTAATACTCACCAACATCCCTTAAAGGATTAAGTGAAACGGGGATTAATAGCCTCGTTCCAAATCTGTAAATATTCATAGTTACCACATCAGATTGAAAACGTTCTGGTGTAACATATGACATCAAATAACATACTTTGTCGTATGTGTATTAAAGGATAACAAAGCCAAGTTAAGAGATTTTTTGTCCAAAAAGACGGAAACCGACAATTAAGTGATTAATTTATTTAACTTTGGTGTTTAAGAGAAAATTATGGACAGTTTTGAGTCTGTATTAAACGACAGCTTGCAGATAAACAGAACGAGAAGTGAGCATTGGCGTGTGAACCCACTAAGCAGCTGTACACAGTCACACTGGAAGACACCAATTAGCACGGAATAATTAAGACGGCTGGTGGCGAAATGTGATGTCAGACTTGAGACTAAGTACGGAGTATTCCGGACCGGAGTACATGACAAATCTTCTATCGTCCTTTGCGACGTCAGTTTTCCTGTTCGGCAGTTCCCATTTTGACCACAAGATCGCAGCCCCCCTCAGTGGTGTCTAACTCACGAGTTTCCTAATCCGTAATTTTCTTATCAACGCTCGTATTATATTAAAAAAATACTTTTCTGAGGTCTTGCAGAATGGCACAACCTCCAAATAAAATCTCATCCAAATCCGTCCAGAGGTTCTCGAGTTGAATCGACAGACGGACGGATAGACACCAGAAGGCGATAATGTCTTCTCGCCATTCAGTTCGTGCAAAGAACTCATATTACTCACAAACTAATTACATTACACGTTTTTATTTAAACAGTTACATCATAGACGAACGTCAGCTTTTTATACGACCATATTATTTGAGAAATGAGACCTTGTCGGAAAGTGACAGGCGTTTATGAAAAATAAGCGCCAAGATACCAAGAGAGAAATTTTATGAAGACTGACATTGCTTTGTGACTTTATAGACAAAAGAGCCAACCAATGGAGTTAGAGTCTCGAGTTAAAATATCTTTATTATGAGAGATCACAGATGTTGTTCTTTAGGCTATATTAAAGTACTCGAGATATCTCAGCTTCATTTACGGCCGATAACAGAAGTGGATTTTTTTTTTGGAAATATTTAAGTTCTGAAGAGATTTATATTAATTAATGACTGACCAAGAAGTAGTTATTCACAAATATTTAAATATTCATCACGTCTGGGATGAAGTATATGACAGATAATAGACATTTCCACGTTGAAGAACAAATGATAACTATCTTATAGCTAAGATCACGATTAATTTAATAAGATACAAAAATATATTTAATAGTCTAGTAGAAGTTTGGCGACGTTTCAGAAATCCTTGAAACGTCGGTAACTTCTACCATACTACACGGCGCAAAATCCCAGAAGGCAGCCATCTTCGATATGGATTTTTATACATTTTTATACCTTTTAACAGTATTTCACATTTACGATTAATAGAAAGAAACCCATAATTTTTGACAGCTCGTGCGAACCATTTAATGAGACACTTTTATTTTGAGGTCTTAAAGCTTTTCCAATCCAAAAATTTGGCTTAATCTTTTATTTGTTTAAATCTTGTCAGTCTAATCACAATAAAATTCCTATTAAATATTAAAATATTACCATAATTAACATTTAAATATTTAAAATATATTAAATGATATGCTCTATCGAAATGTTCGATTTACATTAGAACATCACTTTTTACACGACATGTTTCAGTTCTAAAAGAACCATCTTCAGGTGTATAAAAATTATATAAAACTTAAATATAATTTCTTAAATGCAACTTTTAGTCAGATGTTTATCATATTCTTGGTATAACGTCATTTCTCATCTTGGGTACATAAAATCTGAGACATATGGCAGATAAGTCCTATTGACTTAAAATACACAGCAAAATTTTCTGTCTTTTTTAATGTTTATTCTGGAGCGTTTACACAACTAAATCGTATTTGCCTGTAATGGAGACGTTTGTGTTTTCTTTGAGGTACGGACCAAATTTACGTAAATGCGTTCCGCATTATCTGAGGCTCCAAAGGATCAAGGGAGATAGTTTACTTCCTATGTGACCACTGCAAACTACTGTACCTCTCAGTACGCCGTTTATCCGACTGAATCCTCCTGGCGCTGCGTCGTGGGTGAACCTTGCTGGATGAACGCCGACGTCTGTTATGAACGGAATCAGTCGACTGAGCGCTCGCTGTGGCGGGATTGCCTGAGGACAATCCCGAGCAATTCCCGGGATCGTTCACGTTCGTTACAGGTCGGCACGATTGGCATATGAGGATTTTGTCGCGAAACAGCGACCACAGTAGAAGGGAGAGTGTAAGCATATCTCGGGGTCAAATGGGGTCACGTAGGTCATTAAACGCCTTGTTCTTCTGCCATAGTTCGTTGATATTTTACGTAATGAACGTTCTTTGATGGATCAGTCTGGGATCGCATTCGACCTCTCGTATAAAACTCATGTCTGACGCACGGATTTTCGTACCCAGACACACAACACTTCGAAACACGAATTTTACAGGGATGGATTTTCAACATTGACAGGTGACGTACACATGTTTATGACGGTGATATATGCCGGAGACATGACCTTAAATTTAATTGAAAAAAAACAAAAACTTCCAAAATAAAGCAGTGTACAACTCGGATTTTGAAATCAATTTCAGTTTAAACGTCTCGGAGAAAAGTAAAATTGCATCTGTTCCTTACAAGTTTATCGACAGTAAAAAAAAAAATAATCTGAGTTCCAAGATTTTACACACGTCAATTAATCTACGTGCATGGAATGAAACATCCATTCGCATATTCAATTAACCTATTTTCTTGCAATCTATCTTGGTGGACAATCTAATGACATTTTAATCTAATTTAGGGTATAATATATTCAGAAAAACGAATAGGCCCCAAACACGAACTGAAATGTGTAACACGCCATTACTGTGAAACAGTGCGGCCACCTGTATGAATACATATGCAAATTCGACACGAATCTCAACATAGCAGACAGAAGGCACTTTGACTGTTGATTTGTACGTTTTCAGAATGAAAATAACTCCGTTCCCGTGATTCAGAATCGATACACATTTCTAAGGATCATTTATTATCACTCTAAAGGTCATTTTGTAATAACTCTTGACAGTGTTTTGTATTTCATTGTGCACAGTGGTAAGATTAAATACAGACGTCTTCATCCCAACTACGCCCCAGTAGACGACGCTGATAATCGCATGAGAGACAAATATAAAACAAACTTATTATCACCAAGTGAACACAAACTATACGTAACAGAGGTTAGGAAACACCGAACACACTGGACGAAGAGGACACTAACTCACTATAACTTCTCTGTGACACGCATGAAAGCGACTCTGACGAATTGGAATATTACACAAAAATGTTTTGGACAGATGACTGCCTACTTTGTAGCGAATGAAGGACACTGGGAGTCCTGCACATATGGCCGATCCAAATATCCACGGAGAGTAAGCAGCGGGAGGAGGAAGGGAGAGCTTCGGCATGTAAGATCACGGCGCACATGCGCGGGGGCCCCCTCCATCTTCTACTGTTTCCATTAGTTCCCCCCCCCTCCTTATTCTAATGCTCCCATCCGTGAGGCATTTTCTCCATCTTTATCAGTCTCGTATTCTCTTGTTCGTCTTTTCTTTTAATTATTCCCTTTTTAACCAGTCCCGTTCCACATACGTATCAGAGGTTCAACACAAAATGTTTCCATGCGACACATTACGTTAGAGAAGGAAGAACACATTCGAAGTGGCAGCGATGTCATAAACTAAGAATTGCTAGAGAAGTGGAAACGAAGGACTGATTTCAACTGTCGCTGTCTTCACAACCAATCCTAACTGCACGCCCATCTGCTTCAACGATAAATATCTATCGGTTTTATTAGATTCTCAAAGCAGACAGCGATTAAACAGCGTTAACCATTTGATCTTCGTAACGGTGAGGTGTTGTGTTTTCTTCGCGGTACGGACTCTCTGTTTAAATATTACGTACGCAGTGCGTGTCTCATTATAAACAGCGATTATTTCCTTAAACCAGCGTTAACCATTTGATCTTTGTGTTGGTGAAGAGTTGTGTTTTCTTCGCGGTACGGACTCTCTGTTTAAATATTATGTACGCAATGCGTGTTTCATTATAAACAGCGATTATTTCCTTAAACAGCGTTAACCAGTTGATCTTTTGTAATGGTGAAGTGTGGTGTTTTCTTCGCGGTACGGACTGAATTCATAATTCGAATAGAAGTAGTCGTGGCCTGATTGAATCTGAAGAAAACGTGTAAGGTAATAATTTCCTAAAACTTGCTGTAATTCTTTATTTTTATAGATCAGAAAAGTCATTGATATACGGACATCAAAATATATTGTACTACATGCAATTAATATTTTTATTCCTGTGAAATATACTGTCGTCCGACTTTGCAACTTCTCATTATCTAATATTTCCCGATTTGAGGAATTTCCATTATTTTAAGGCACGTCTAATATCTGAGTATCGTGTTCTTGCATTTAAAACTACACACGAGTGAGAATTTATGATCTCACAGCTGTGAGCATAGAGACAGCGCGTTCCTTAGAACTGATAACAAACAAATGCAAATCCACGCCGAATTAAAACCCAGAAGATCAATGTATAACCGGAACATCATCATCGAATGGACCAAATTCAATTTAATAGCAGGAACACACACAAAAAAGACCTTGCAACTGAATAATTCGTAAGGAAAATCGACTGAGTAACCAATAATTTTCTAATTTCACAATTTACTCGCTTATTAAATACCATATTTGGTAACAAATTCTCTTTGACAGGCGCTCGAAACTGAGCTACGTAAAATATAAAAATTAGTTACATATTTCGTGTTTCTTGCGCTCTCAATGGCTGGTATATAATTTTCTACTACTCCAGGAGATGGCACTACCATATATATGGTCTACCCCGACATCTTACGGGAAGAAAGGAACTATCACTTAGAAATGAAATTTGCTGTAGTCTGTGGACTCATGTGGTAAGACTGACATATTTTGATGTTGTTCTGTAAAGTAGTATGTAGCACATGCAAATAAAACTACAAAGAAATTAATACGGGCAAAATTAAGAAATAAATAAAGATACTGAAGATATAATCCCTTTCGAATTTCAGAGGAAGACAGCCTCCTTCGGATTCATCGCTGTGAAAACCTAAAAAGCTACTGAATTTCAGAGAAATTTCCACTGTAGTTACATGTAACAACAATAAAAGGAAATAAAGAATACACTCCTTTATATTCATACTGACGGAGGCAGTATGACCTCTGAAACTTTGGTAAACTTCTACCATACCACACGACGCAACAACCCAGAAGACAAAAATCTCGATATTTATTCTACCAAAACAGCGCTAATTAATGTAAATGTACAGTTTTCTTAGAAATAATGGGGCAATTTTTTTAAAAAATATATAAATTAGACGCCGCGTTAATTTACTCGTTATGACAAATGAATCAGTTCTTCAGCAGAAGATTTTTCTTATCTATTCTGGTCGTATCAAAAGTTCATGTCGATTCCGAAGAAAAAACACCGATTTTTATAATTACTTTAAAGAAAACATTTCTTTAAATGAAATTTCTTTAAAGAAGAAAGTACAGTTTATATATTTATTTAATTCGGCGAGCTATTTATATGACTGAAAAAGATTTAATAAACATCGACGCCTAACACAACACCTCTAGACATATAACGGGCAATTAACACATTTACCACAGTCAGTGACGTTAATGTGATAATTTTTGAGTCCTGCCCTGCCTGGACGTTAACAACAGCAGAACATGATAGAAATTTTCAAGGACAACCCATCGAAAAGCAACTATATATAACCTACCCTTAACTTACCTAACAAAACCTAAACCTAACCCAACCTAACCCAAAATACAACCGAATCCCACGTAAATTATTCCGATCAAACTTAAACGAATCCAAAATAACCGACCCGCATTGGATCAAATCCACCAATGCCTAAGGACTTCCAAATAATCTTCCAGGATTTCTCCAGGACTTCTCCAGGATTTGTCGTCACTAGAATAACCTACGAGTGGATTGGGAATAATATTAAAATCAATTGCATTTGTGTGAGTTTTGATTGGAATCATCTGGTCGAAAATAGTGATCAGTGATGGATTTATTTTAAAGACAATTGAACATAGTTGTTCCTCGACTAGTCTAGTATCATATAACTGAGTTAACCTAACCCACATAATGTAGAAAAATAGTTGCCTGCTTTCATTTTATGAGTCAGGCTGTAATGTATTCTAGACGTACTGTACATTTTGTGGAATAGATGCGTCCTCCTTTCCCACTGCTCACGATCAAAGAAGATATGACATATGACATTTTAGAAATCAATGAGGTGGGTTTATTCAGCAGTGCGCTTAAAGAGAACAGACCGCGCTTATCACTAAACACCTTGCAAGATACAAAGAACAACAGAAATACGCTTCTGGTACACAAATCAATACTGGATCTCACAGAATGGAGAATGGAACACCGCTGTACCGTCAAAAGGTTCAAAATTCGACGCGTATTTTTATAAAATATAACTATGAATCTAATTTAAATCAAAGTTATAATACTACTTTATTTTATTTAATATTACTATTAAGTTACAAAACCAGGTGTGCCAACAAGTAAAATAAGACACTACATAAACGAAAGTCAAAATTGAATTGAACAGTGAACGAGCCAGAGATACGATTCTTTAAACGGAAGATGCCATTCTTTGAGGTCTACAAGATAAATACACATTACAAAACTTAAGTTTGGCATAGAATCAATTAACATACTGATAAAAACAAACGAAATTTGAATCCGATGTCAATTAAATAAGACGAACCAATTTTGTGTCATGTAACATTCAAAGGAATGAAAGTTTAAATTCGTATGGTAAGGCAGGTTTCAGAATAACTCAAAGTAACAACGAATATTAACAAGATTTTGTCTTTTAAGCTCAGAAAAGTACTGAATCACATTTAGGTATATTGAGTGTTTGAAAATTGTGGTAAAAGAAACGCCTTCTCTCGTAAAGAATTACTGCTTTAATTCCATTCCCTCAAATATTCATTATTTAATTTTGTATCCAAAGTTACAAATAAAATAAAATAAAAATATACATAACCTTACGATGTTACGAAAACAAATAACAGGATAATTATTTTTAAACGCAGAAATTACATTCCTTAAATTCAATATTTTTTCTACATTAATTTATTTTTCACTTAATGTAGATGTTAGCATCTCAGACTACATAATGTGGGATGAGAGACTGCGATGCCTGGTTAATAATTCTGTGCTCATTGAATAAAATGATTAATCAACGTGCTTTACTTTCGAATTTTGTAAATAATAATAATAATTAATTAACAATAATTTTTTTAATTCCTTTTGTTTTCCAGTTTGTGTCAAAACATGTAAATTTCAATAACAATATCGCAATAATTCAGACATAAACCTGACTACAACGCAGTACCAAACGACAGTATTAACAAATGGGGGCTTCGAGTTTTCACGACGGTAAGTCTGGAGGTGGCTGTCTCCTGAGTTGTTGCGCCCTGTAGTCTGGCAGAAGTTTACATACGTTTCAGTGTTTCTTAGGGATTTTTGAAACTTCGGAAAACGTCTACAACACAACACAGAGATCCAGTAGACGTGACAGCCGTGTTCATTCCGTAACAACATTAGCGTGAAGTCCATAACCTCAGCAGAATTAATAAAGGAGATCTAGAATGAATGTATCCTTGCACTGGGATAATTTAAATGAGATTCCGCATAAATTTCTAAACCACATGTACGAAACTGAAATTTCGATAGTAATGGCAGCCGATATTTTATAAAATTATTATGCCATAGTAAAGATTTACATAAACAAACTAAAATTATGTAAGACTTGAGGTTCTCACAGCGGTGAGTATGAAGATTTCCGTCTTCTGGGTTATTGCGCAATAACCCAGAAGACAGAAATCTTCAAACTAAAATTACTTGCTACATTCAATACGTGTCATTCGAAAATATACACAATTCCTTCGATCGACAAACGTAATTAGTTCGATGAAAAATCGGGAATGGAAAACAAAATTTACACTAATTCCAATGTAAAACACTGCGACTTGTTACCGACACGTAGAAAAATCACTCAATAATTTTCCCACATATGTTAGGACACTAAGGAACCATGAAAATTAACAGATGATTAACTTCCAGTGATACTTATTATATATTTATCCCTACAAAAACTACTGCAGTGTTAAATCAGAAGTTTACTTTGTACAAAGGTTACTGTAGTTTTGGTATAAAGATCGGAACTTACATAAATTAATAAACAATTTACTTTATTAAAACTTTAATTACTGTAACATAATCATAAAGAATTAATGAGAAATTAATTGGTATTCATTTGTAGTGAAAATAATGTTCGTAAATTTAAAATTAAGTACAAATTTACGTGGTTCGTTGTATCGAAAATTTGTAAATCGAGTGATGGGTTTGTTCAGAATGTGTAATCTATTAATGAACAACATTAAGAATACTCACAAATTAAAATGAGTGATCAATACCCACGTATTCATGTACCTTTAAATAAAATTCTAAACTTTTTTTGAGATACATAAAATATATTAAAGGAGAACAGATCTGAAAGCTTCTGTCATTCACTTCTTATGTACTGCACAAATACCGATTAAGAATAAACAGATAAATCAGAAATAGGTAAAATAATATCAATCCTTAAAGCCTAATGGTAACTATACGCCCCACCTGCTGTAATAATCAAATAGTCTGCATAATTATTTCTATTTCTGGTAGGATTATCAATGCAGATAAGGATCACCTCCTTTAAACAGCTTTAACAAATATTTCATTGTAACTATGAAGTGTGGTGCATTCTTTGGGGTACGGATCAACAGTATTTAGACAACTTCGGTTTTAAAGTGTTCATGAAAATTCAATTCAGTCAAAGTAAGTGCTTTTTCAGCCAAGATTAACTGGTGAACTAAAAGTGTTAATAAGTTAAGAAAAATAATACAGAAAATATGTGACTGTCTCCGTGAAGTAATTAAACAATTGTTTGGAAATATCCGCGTTAAATTTGGAACACCTCAATTTCGGAAATCACAATTTACTTCGAAACAAAATCTACAAAATCCGGGCACATTTTGACACAATTTTGAAGGCCCACGACTGGGGAAATCAAACAAGAAGTGGAGATTACTTAACTATTAAGATTAAGATCGGCCATGACACAATAATAGAAATACAACATCAAAGTAAAAAACAACACCAAATTCTACATTTTTTTTTTACAAATAAGACATTGTAATAGGCTTTCATGCCAACCAATTTGTGCAGGCAAACTTATCCAAATCCGAGTTACCAATTTGCCTACACGCTAAGGGGAAAATACGCCACTCGGTACAACTGGGACACGTCTAAGCTAATTCTAATGTTGGTCTAACAATTACGAGGGAACAAACACACTCAAAATATTACCGTGAAGGGAAGACTCGAAGTCCTGGCCCACAGGGGCAACATCCGCTCCCAGTTCGCTTCCGTTTTCGCCTTACACACCATTCTTGTCCCATAAGTGTTCTAATTTATAACCAGATGTCACTGATTTCCCAAAATACACCAGATTCTATACCTCAATTACTAACTCCAAATAATTTACGATCCATTTTTTACAATTGCTCTTACAACACAGGAGACAGTCAGAGCTAAGAACCAATAGCAGTCAAACCAAACACGATTTAAACTATTAGACGATGCCATCTTCAAAATATCATCCTTGGTCCAAATGTCAAATATAAGCTATCTACAATACATCGATGAGTGTGTGAAGAATGTAACACATACACAAAACAGGAAATTAGAATAAAATAAGTAAGTGAGTAGCAGAAATCGTTGTCCTACGAGGACACCACGAGTTATATTGATGGAGAGGCTTCTCCCGGGCTAAGACTGCCAGCGCACCGCAGTGGCAATGCCCCGAACTACGCATATACCAACAGTACTCGGTCTGCCATCTTGGATTCGAGTTGTTCCACCCCACCCCCCCACTCAACCCCCCCTTGCAGCATCCCCCTTTCCTGTTCATAAAGGATAAGCAGTTCCTTCAAAAAATAGGATAAACATGTTTATCCCCTTCGCTCTGTGAATGGAAATACAAATTGTTCTTTCGAGTTTCCTGTGCAAATTATAAGGTCACTAAATTACGTTCATGAAACAGTTACCTGTAAATTATCTACATGAAATACAGTGGTACGTAATCTTCCTTATAAAGGACAGAAGACATATAAATCACGAGAGAAATATCCCCTGTGCCTTAAAACATGGCGTCAGACATCCCCTTTAAATTTGGCTATGGTCAAAAGCAGATTTTTCGCTTATATCACACGTTTCAAAATATGGAATAATATTTTTTCTGTTATATGCGCTAGAGATTTGACGAAAGATTTCACTGAATATTTAGTAAGAAGCTCAAAAGTACTGCTTTATGTCTCATATGAATTACAAATAGAGAAACCAGACTTTACAACGCGCGCGTATTTTCAACACCGTTTGCAGGCAACGAATTTAAAAAAATAAATAAATTCAAATGTACATTTATAACGTAGTTACACAAAAGCTTATATACACTTACGAATTTAAACTAAAAATGAACGTAATATGTGCGCTTCAAAAATTAACAAATTTTCAGTCAGAATTTATGTGTTTTCTACGATTTTCAATGTTTCCTCAAAAAAGCGTTAACCAGTTGATCTTCGTAATGGTGACGAGTTGTGTTTACTTCGCGGTACGGACTGAATTCTTAAATATTATGTACGCAGTGCGTGTCTCGTTATAAACAGCGATTAGTTTCTTAAACAGCGTTAATCAGTTGATCTTCGTAATGGTGAAGAGTTGTGTTTTCTTCGCGGTACGGACTGAATTCTTATTTCGACGAGGTTCTGCCGGAAAGGGTTAAGAGTGATTTTAGACCTCCTAAGCAAACGAATACTGAAGCGTGTTTTTGGTGAACATAAAATTCAACTGAGCCATTATTTCATTTCAATAACACGAACAACCAATTTTCATTGTGTACGATTCAAATGAGAGACGTTAATATGAAACTTAAATTTTAACAGTGGACCTACTATGGGCATTAGGCAAAGGAAAACATTACTAGACCACCTGTGATTTAATTTGGATATGAATGTTGGAGACTACGAAACTACGAGAAATGTAAAAGTGGATGTACGGAAATTAATTTCCACAGAACTTCCGCAACGAATCACAAAATTAATGAAGACAGAGAAGAAGGAAAATCTGCCATTAAAAGAGAAAAATATATGTAAGAAAATTTGTAAAGAATAGCAGTAAACCGAATCACAGAGAAGCTCTTTCAGTGACAAATGCAACCAAAGCGGTGTAAATGTTAATTAAAGACAGCTTAATAAAATTACGTCACAGAATATGAAACTTTGTGTTATCGTAGAAGAAACGAAATATAACTGGTGCTTCCAGTTAATAAGCAAATTATGTTGTCATATTTTGTAATCAGTGGTACACGTTAGCATCACTGCAATAAAAGTTTAACTAATTTAGGAAAATGCATTATTCGGGTTCTCCTCTCAAATAACACGAGGGCCCTGTAATTCATTACAAGAAGCACTGGCTTTCTTCATACCAGATCCTACGGACAGTTTCTCTTGAATAGGCAATCAATTTGAGCAAACTAATTAAACTTTCAGAATAAACTAATTAACTCCAGGGAGGAGAATATTCCACGAGAAGCTAGGTAGTTACTCAAATAATTCTCTGACTTTAAAAAAAAAACGTTCTACACCTACCATCCTCAGACACAAGCATCAATTCCACACCTTCGTCCTAATAAATTAAATCCATTTTAATATTATCCCCGCACGTATGTCTATATCTTAGGAGTGTTCTTTTACCTTCGTGCCTCCAACCAAAGCTTTGTACTTCGTTTTTTTTTTAATTTCGTATGCTGTTACAGGTGAATCCTATCTTATCCTACATGAATTGGTCATCCAAATATATGTAATAAAGGAAACAAATGAGGAAAATAAATATCCTCGTTATTGAATCACATTCAGCACTCAAAATTGGCAAAACACCTAAACAAAATTCAGAAATCTTCGAAAATTCTCTAGATTAAAAAGAATTATCAAAATTTTAAAAAAAAAATATTCAACATTTCCAAAATTCAAAAGAATTTTCAAAATTCGAAAACAAAATTTCAGAATTCTGAAATATTTCCAAAAGTGGCACAAAAATGAAAGCTCAGCCATGCTGCAGGCATCCGGGACGAGGTCTGAACCCGAGAAATCCCGAATAAGAAGCAGGAGTAACGAATACTCAAATCACGACGATCGGCGTCACATGTGGAGGGCGCCTATGAGAAGTCTTCGTAAGGCCACTGCACGCGTGTCACAGACGGTTTTATAGACATTGCGGAAGTGAGATCTGTAGGCCATCGGCAGCCACCGAGGCGTCTCCGAAGACGTTGTACCATTCGCGTTTAGGAAAAGCTTGTCTACCCATTAAACGAGTCACGATCGGTCGAGATTTTGGAAAAACAAAATTCTTCAGAATTTCAAGAATTTTTAAGATCTTGAACAATTAAAAAAATGTTTAAAAAATATAAATTTATGAAATTTAAACATCAAAATTTTTTAAAAAAAAATCTAAGTAAAACTTAAGAATACTACTTCTGAACACAGGGGTTGAAACACGCGGAGAAAGTAGCAGGCACAAAGGGGATGAAGAAACGGGCAAAGTCCGAAGGGAAAAGGCAACTCAGAAGACCTAAGCGTTGGTGAGAAGATAATATTAAAATTAATCTTTACGAAATGAGGATATACCCGTGGACTAGATTCATCTGGCTTTGAACAGGATCCGGTGGCGGGCTCTGAAAATTGTAATGAACCACCGCGTTCCATAAAATGTTAGAAATTCACTTAGTAGGTGAAATTAATATTACATTCTCAAAATAACTCGGACCATGAAATGAAAAACTTAGTTGGTTAAAAAAGTTACGTTCTAAATTAATGTTCTAGAAGTCAAAACCAACATAAGCGCCATAAATATAAAATAATTAGCAATTCGAAAAAGTAATCGTAACTTATC
The DNA here is from genome assembly GCF_977971745.1 of Zootermopsis nevadensis. NCBI lineage: Eukaryota > Metazoa > Arthropoda > Insecta > Blattodea > Termopsidae > Zootermopsis > Zootermopsis nevadensis. Next base: position 721,301 of record NW_028259163.1, read on the forward strand.
ACCTACTGCTATTTTTGGGGTGTCTGTGTATTTTATCACATTCGGAATTTCATCGTGAGAGGTGCAAGATCTCTTAGTCATTTCGAGGCTTACAGTTTTCTGCATATAAAGAAGCTGTTTATCTTTCAGAACATTTAATAACGGAAAGTCTTAGTTTCGCTGTTCAAATTAAGCGTCGTCTTTTCTCTTGTCAGAACTGTCATAAAACGGACAATAGGACGCACGAGTGAGGTGCGGGCTTTGGGATCCTTTCTTATTCTCTGATGGATTTTCCCCAGGGCTTCATCGTCTGCGTAGATCCATACCAAACCAAGCGCCTGAACCTTCTGCTGTGATCCAAGGGGAGACAGTGACCTGTGACCGCGTCTTATTTATTTATATCTTGTTTAAAGTTGTTGCGCCGTGTAACCTTGACACAAGGGTTACCGACGTTTCAGAGATGATTACTGCCCCTGACAATTAAAATTGAGTTCAAAATTTTGTTCGAAAATGTACTCGACTCATTTGTGGATGATAAGTGTGTCGGCAATCATGAAAATTTGGGTTAAATAATCGCAGAGTCATGTCGTGATTAGCTGAGGAACCACAAAATCTCTAATCTATGGAATTAGATATTAATTAGAATTATTAGATAGAATTAATGATGGTAAGACTGGATTTCTGATCCCGTCCATCTAAATGACCCGAATTGATCTACATTTAACCTGGCACCATTTTATAGATAACTAGTTAACATTTGTGTAGTTCATGCGAATACAAGTGCTCCATTTTTATGGGGCCATGTGAGTACCGCTGCTTAGCCTGGCTGCTCATGAATTCGGGTCGATTTCCGACCTACTCCATCTCTGCGCCCGCGCAATACAATTTCAACCCCCCCCCCCTCCAACTTCACGCTAAAACACCCCTCACATACAACCCCACGTCACTCACTCCCTTATTCCAACAGGGAAATTCGTATCTGCGAATTTTAATCTAGACTGACACATTGATCTACTCTCAAGCCAATTTTAGAGCTAAAATCAATTTCATATAATGTTACTTGTAACTGGGATGATCTTTCTATTAACCCATTTATAGCAACCGATAGAATCACAGACAGAAATTCATACAGTAAGAGTAAAATTAGGGGAACTAGTGAGTCCAATTGGAATATCATTCCTTTTCGTGGTAAACATGACTCACTCTCTCCCACCAATATATATAATACATATCCTTAAATATTGTGTACAAGGTAATCATTTCATATCCTTGCTATTACATATCTTCGTATAATCAATCACAACGAACACAAGGCATAACGAAAAAGGATAATTACGTATAATTAAAGTAGGAAGATTCGCTCTCAGACTCGTCGTATGCAAATAAAAAAGCATCAGTCTAAGACGTATTTATATTTTCCCCCAAAATTATATAGAAACATTAATCCCTTAACATTCAATGCCAAGTACATATAACAGCTGATTGAATAATCACTTATTCAGAACTTTCTATTAAGGAATTTCGAAATATTCTGACTGTGAACTGAACGTTATTTCCTTAAACAGCGTCAACCATTTGATCTCTGCAATGGTGAAGCGCTGTGTTTTCTTTGCGGTAAGTTAAATGTTCACAAATACCAAATATTCATCGTAATAACCACTTAATCAGTTTACCCTTACAGAAAAACAACGCCCAATCTATTTACAATACATAAAATTTGGCAGGAACGTATTTTACATGCGTAAAACTTGGTTTCTGATTAATGTGGTATACGATGAATGTATTTAAAACATATGAAGACGATAAACCCAGATCCAAATTAAACGAATACGCCGAGAACTGTTTGCGGGCTAAATGTAATCACAACGTGGTAGCTGCTACCCTCTGTTGGAGAAGTCTCGAACTACTTGCTCCGTGGCTTGACGTCACGATGACGCAATACTGGACGTCACATTGTGTACTCGGTTCAATATTGCGTGTCAAAGAGCTGTTTGTCCGTGTTATTGGAAATAATGTGTCTGGGTATGATTTTGCATGACTGAGAAGTTTTAACAAAATCGAAAGCCATGACTTGCTTTAATAACGATATTCGTAGATGGCGGTCTTCTTGGTTGGTCCGCCATGTAGCCAGATAAAGTTCACCGACGTCTAACTGCCTGTATCCTCACCCCAACAAAAGCGCTCTCTGCTCTATGTCCTTGAAGGTTATGTATCGTACATTGTTTTACGATGACTAACGTAGAAATTATTTTTATCTGAGCGCAAGAAGTGGCAAGATTCCAGCTGTCAACTTCCAAATGCATTTGCAGTAACACCATATGGATGGAAGGAGATACGAACCATACTTATGGACAAAAATAGTGAGACATAACGTGGGTGTGTGTAGAACATTTAACAATTCTTCCTACTTCGACATTCTTCGACCTAACAGAAGCCCCCCAGTAGAAATGAAGTGTTCACGAGACATCGAGATATTTATTGAACGTATTAGATACTCGTAGTTTGGAAACACACCCAGTCTTTAGGCGTTAATTTAGAAATTGGGAAAAAAGTATAACAAACAAAGAAACATTTATTTACAAGACGTAAACTGTTGATTCTGGTCTCCCACGTTTACACGTCGCGATATCTTGTAAGCGAGTACCCACATTTTGAACAAAAGAATCAAATGTTCTATATTTTCACTTCTGAAGATCGCGGCAGCATGTTCTTAAAAATGATATCGAGATCTCGAATCCGCCGTTTAACAGACAAATCAATATGAATGTCTCGAGCAAACAAAACCGAAATACTTAATCAGTCTCTTCATGTTCTGACTAGAGAATTCGTGACAACCGTGGCCGAGTAAAATCGATCTATTCTCGGGGCTAGCTTCGTTATCGTACTTATTGCCTGAATGTTAAAAAAAACGCGCTTAGCAAGAAGCGAGTCTTTGGGGTCTCAGGCTGGCAATGTCAGCGGTGGTTCTAGCCAAAATACCAAAAGAGTCTGGCACTGGAATTGTTCTCTGGTTAAGTTTAGACCTGAAACTGACATTAACTATAAATAATAATTCACAGTTGCCAGATAACTTCAGCCTTCAGCCTTCCTTCCGCCATACTCCGACGGAATGGTTGCAAAATAAACTTACGTAGAATCCTGAAGACTCTGATTGTAAGGAAAACAATAACAGCTTCGTAAAACTGTCCTGTATGGACGTGAAATGTGGAAATATATTTTCAGTAAAGAATATATACTATGTCCCTCCACACCGTACAGTTCATATACCTGATCCTGTTTATATTAATTAAATTATAAAAAAATTTCGTCTGAGCACTTCGTCACGTCTGTTTGTAAGCGGAGTGCTCAGATGAATTTTGTGGTTGAAAATGATGTTCAGATATGTAAGAACGACGTTAACAAATCAGAATTGTTTCAGGACGGAATTAAGATCAGAATAAATAAATTCGGTGAACATGGTACCACGTGGTTCGGATTCTATTGAGTTCCTCATTTTTATCTGAAAATATTAAGACTAAGATAAAAAACCAATAATTTCACGACTTTCATTTTAGTATGAGTGAAACTTTGTCACTCATTTTACGGAAAGAACACATATTGAGGGTGTTTGAGGACAGGAAGTTGCAAGGGATGATATGAGGGGGAGGATACACAAAATTACATAATTAAAAGTTGAATAATTTGTAGGATTCGAGGTTTCCGAAAAACAGTCACGTATTTTGTGGTCGAGTGTTCATGGTATATCGAGATTCCACTGTACCTGTGATAGACGCCTCATGACAGCAGCACTTGCGAAAATAGAACATTCTGCCATCTAGCGTCATTACTGCGAACTTGGTCAATTAAGCAATAAAAAAAGACAGTCGTAAACAGCGCACAGCTACCACAACGCCGAAGTACCACATGAACATGGCGTATACAGGCAAAACGGATTCACTTACAGTCGTCTTTACTAGGCGGTGTTGAGCGGGCAATGTAATATTGACACACGAGATGACTGAACCCCGATCAAACAGTCTCATGTACGTATCGGATAGGAGCCGGGTTGGCCACCAAAGCCGATGGTGAAGACAATTAGAAAGGCGTCGAAAAGCGATCTTCAAGTATGGCTGCAGAGCTAACGGGAGGTTGAACAACACTTTAAATCGCAGGAATTTAATTAATAAGCTTGTCATCATTGTAAGCACTATTAATATTTTATTGAATTCATCGAAATCTACTCAAATTTACGTATTTATGGAACTGTATATATTTTTACCCAATTCAACCGAATTAAATTCTTAACTAAAAACCAATAATTTAATTAATTATTCGGTTTTTGTCCGTCTAATCACAATTCAAATTTAAAATTTACAATTAAGATAATTAAAATATCATTCGATTGTTCGATGAGGAACATCAAATGATATTTTAATTATCTTAATTGTAAATTTGAATTGTGATTAGACGGACAAAAACCGAATAATTAATTAAATTATAATTTCACAATATGACGCAAATATATCATCTTAAAAGCCATTAGTGTATTATTGTCACATTATAATTCTTGTACGTACAAGTTAATTTAAACCCTTAATTATAACATCCCTAGAAATGTGAGATTTAATAATCAAGACAATTAGATACTAGGCTTAAAGACGCGTACAAGATGATGATTTAATCATCAGAGGAGGAAAGTCGTGTAAAGTGGGAGGGGGTGGTCGCTGTGTTAATTCTTTTACATATACCATTCAGACATTATGCTATACGCCACTCTTACACACAAGGCGGAATCAGGTATTAAATAAAATATAATCTCTGTGGAAATGGACTTCTGGCTTGGATGTGGAGAGAATCTGCTGGTGGGTATGATGAAGGAGAAGAAGAACAGAAATTAAACTTCAAAGCCAAGTCGGCAAACATTTCAAATACATGTCTCGCAAACACAATTATACATTTTAAAAAAAAAAAAAATACCACGAACATTTCTGAAGTGGAATTTTAATCTGACTTTAATGCATTAACGTGTCGAGAAAAATCTGACATCCTGCCTACACGCGAAGGAAATTAAAATAGAATTAAATCCACCGGGAATTCCCCGCATTTGGAGTTTTGTATTACGTCACAGTTAATGTCAGGAGGCCCCCCGGCTGAATTCTAAAACATTTCAGTTCTCCTACCTACTTCGAGACAGGATCATATTAAGTCACTAATTTAACTTAAAATGGTAACCATGTAACCAGCTGCACAAAAGTCTCCCTACTAAAAATGATAAGCTATGATTAACTCTCAAAAGCTTCATGGTAACTATATGTACCACCTGCTATTACAGCATTATCTACTAGGTATTTGTCATGGAAACGAGCTGTTGTTAAACACCCAAGTCTCATTTTTTGTTTCCTATCCAAATTATTCTCATGCAATAAATGTGTTAATTTTTAATAAAGCAGCTGTACAGTTAGGGACCACCGTTAGGGCTCGCGTATTTAAAAGCCGGACTGCTGGCTTGACGTGAATACGCTTTAGGAAGGTCCTGTGACTGGTTAACTAGATCAATGTTTCCCGTGGTTTTCCTCGGTTCTAGAACAAGTGCTGAGTTGGTATACAAATTCCACGTCTCTCACGAAGCCCTCCCAGTGTTAATATCAAAATTACGCCCTAAGGAAACTCCCCACGTAGCAACGTCATAACTTTCACTAAAAACCACCCTTCCATTGGTAATATCAAAATTAAAAATTTCGCACGAACGCTATTACGTAACCTCACGTACATTCGGTCACAATTATTCAACATATGAGGCCATTACGCCAGGTACACGAATACGAACCACTGGTATTCCAATGTGATTAGCAACATCGAATATAAATAGCTTACACAACCGAATCACGCGAATAACGAGACGACGTATTAACTAACCCTTCTACAAATCGTGCTAACCGCAAATTAACAGTAATTGCGTGGGAGTATGAACTGCACAAAGGCGGCCTTCGTTAATTCTGGCAACTGCAATCATAATAAAAACAGCTAATCTGCAAATAGTTCTACATAATAATTCAGTCCGTACCACAAAGTAAACACAACACTTCAGCTTGTTAATGCCCTTACACGAAATAGTCGCTGTTTACACCAAGAATAATATTAAATCTAACTACAAAATCGAGAGTTATTGATTCTTTAAATGTGTGATACATTGAGCTTTAAATTGTAAATAAAATTAACGAATTTATTAAAATTAATAAACCGATTCACCATTTCAAGCCGAAAGTCGAATAAATAATATTTAAAAACTCAGCTCGTACCGCGAAGAAAACATAACACTTCAACATTACAGAGATCAAAAGGTTAATGCAATTTTCTTAGATGGATGACGTATATCGTTTAAAGACCAGTCTAACAGAATGACTTAACAAAACGGAAAGCTTGTAATTCCAATTTGTATATCATAATTTAATTTTGCTTGTATCAGAATGTTTTTTTTTTTTTTGAGTGTCCGACCGTTTAATGAAATGGATAATGAAAGATAAACAGCGAAGAATCTGTAACACAAATCTGCAATGCTTCGATGGACAGTGTTAATTTCCCCTCTCAATCATTTCTTTATAGAACCATCTGGATTTTGGGCCCACAGGCTACACTCTGTTGCACGAGTTCTCATCTAGTAATTCACCTTTCCAGCCTTTCTCCGTGGGGATAAAACGAAATAAGAATTAAGATCACGTGACAAAACTGAAATATCACAGTGGAGCTTTCAACGTAATGAATTGTAATATTACATTACGTGTATAACTGGAGTCTCTCAATCAGTAAATGCTGCTCTCTGTTGTGGTCTGGTTGAACCATCGACGTGTATTATTCCTATCCTGGTTTTGTAGTCATTAATGGTTCCCGTTTCGGATTAACATCAGTTGCTATGGCCAACCGACAGAGTCACTGGACGGATAAACTGTTAATCCTGCAGATAAGGTGATCCCAAGTCATGGCTACAAACCATAAGACTCAACGAGGTGAAAACTCCAAATCCCACAAGTTATGATCAACGCGTAACCGATATTTTGGTACTAAGAACTCTTGTCATGAATGTTTAACAGCTGATCTTAACGAAGTAGACACGAGTCAGTGGTCTACTCAGTTTGCACAGAAGAATTTTAGCGTAAAGATATAAAAGTCTTCTGATAAGAAACTTTGTGAAATTTGTTTATATGATTTTGTAGAGAATATTTCAAACTGAGAAATTTGGCATAAAACTGGGACACATGTCGGCAAATATAAGTAGAATTTGGATTTGGTCCGAAGATTATAGGCTCAAAAGTGGACAGTATTTTATGTAATGATGAAGGTTATACGTACACTAAGGTTTAAGTAATGCAAATGAAAAAGTGGACAATATTAAAGTATGAAGATTTCTGTCTTCTGGGTTGTTGCGCTGTGTAGTCTGGTCGATGTTAACCAACGTTGCAGAGGTCATACTGCCTCCGTCATCAGAGTATGAAGATTTCTGTCTTCTGAGTTATTGCGCTGTGTAGTCTGGTCGATGTTAACCAACGTTGCAGAGGTCATACTGCCTCCGTCATCAGGGCGATGAGTATGAAGATTTCTGTCTTCTGGGTTATTGCGCTGTGTAGTCTGGTAGATGTTAACCAACGTTTCAGAGGTCATACTGCCTCCGTCGTCAGAGTATGAAGATTTCTGTCTTCTGGGTTGTTGCGCTGTGTAGTCTGGTCGATGTTAACCAACGTTTCAGAGGTCATACTGCCTCCATCATCAGGGCGATGAATATGAATATGAATATATTCATCGCCCTGATGACGGAGGCAGTATGACCTCTGAAACGTTGGTTAACATCGACCAGACTACACAGCGCAACAACCCAGAAGACAGAAATCTTCATACTCACCGCTGTGAGAACCTCAAGTCTTACAATATTAAAGTAGATCGATTAGAGACTAGTCTATCATGTAAACTTAAAAACTAGTGTCTTTTTTATAGTGTTAATAGTTTATATGCTTATTTTATATTCTATCATGCAAATTTTACAGAATTCTGAGTTGATTCTGAATGTAAACAGAACTATATGCGCATAAATGTATAAACATTTCTATGGTTTCATAGATAACATACGTGTGATTAAGAAGGTAACCAGTGACTAGCCATATTCCATTCAAAAGTGGGTTGTTCAATCATCATCCTTCATGTAACAAACATGATGAATAATTTTATAAGCAGCAACGTTAATTAACACTCAAAATTCGCTATGGATCAGAATTCATTTTATACGCATCGGTTTCAAAAATGAGATACAAATAAAAAGCAACGTGAATTTCTATGTGGATTTAATTGAACTTACAGGATGTGCTAGCTAACGCAATATTCGCACCTGTGATGAAGTTTGAAATCAACAAGTTTTAGTTATATTTGTTTGGCGATTTTGAGGAAAAAACAAATTAAAGTTATGAATACGAACTTCAAAAACTTCCGTCAGTTTGTTACAAAAGGGCGTTGTTGAAATTTTAAATTCACGATATGAGGCTTCCAACGTCGGCAGTTTGGTACACACATGGTCGAAAAATTTGAAGATATTTTCACGACACAGTTTCGACAGATATTTAAATGAAAGTAGGATGAACAGAGGGTTGATTACAGATAAATATAGCTACTGAACGTCTGGGGAATTTATCACTAATGTGTGAATTAAATCATTCATTTACAACACATATCCATATGTTTCTCCAGTGGACTGGTTTAAAATTCCTGTACACTCTTAACTTTTCGATTGAAACAGCGATATACTGTGTTTTGCTCTAATTTCGAAAATATGTATAAATCTCATCGAGAAATAAAGTAGGACTTTTTTTTAAATAATACAATGTTCCTATTTCAATGACTTATATAATTATATAATTCAGTTTAGCTATTAAAAATAACTTTAGTTTTTTATAAATCCTAACAAATTTCTCAAAACCAATAAACTGACTTTAAAAAATAAATTTCCACTGTTTTATAGCTAGAGCAGACTAAGCGAATAGACAGACTTCATCATAAAATAATTTACTGACTTGAAGAAATAGTTTCGTGCATTTCCTACTCTTGTATTTGGTGTAACAATAAATGGGTGCAGAAGCCTGTCCCCTGTTTTTTGAAGTTGGAACATGCATCAGTGACCGTACTATCTCGAGCATGCGCGGAGCTACATAGTCACAGCTCGAAGCAGCAGGTACGAGAGCGAGCTATCGATCACAAACGTCCTACAGGTCGAGTTCGTGGCACAGACACACACACACACGAATACTGCAAATGCATTAACATTTACTATCATGAAAGGGAACACTGAGGGATTTGAAGAAAAGAAAAGCAACAAACCAACCATGAAACACAGGGCTGACAACATTACCGGCGATTTCCCTACTCTAACTGTCGATTCTCATATCGAGATACTCTATAACGTTTGTTATCAGTAGTCAAAGGATAATGGAAAATGCACGCCATATTTACCTGAAATTCCACTAAAGTTGTGGATTTATCCCTTCGGGATCATGATACCGAGGTGGTTACCAAAGCTTTGGACGCAAATATCCCTTTCATCTTCTACGTATTAGTTACAAAATTACCTCCTGAAAGTTTGGTTACCACAAACATGACTACACGACGTTATAACAAAGAATGAATTTCGATATGAAGGGAGAATTTTTCGGGGAACATTATTTATTCCTACAGCTTCTCTGTGAAGTTACATAATCTGAGCCAGATTAATCCACTCCACACCCTCCCACTTCGATCTATTGTGCCATGTTCATGACGATTAGATCACTGACGTATGGTCAAAGATTTGTAGGCACACGACCTCAACCTTTTCGTTCAAAGATATTTACCTGACGTTCAGTCGCGAGTGTATACGTGCGCGTGTTTCAGCGTGTTACAAGAAGACCATTAAAATATTCCGTCTTATTTTGTTTATATCAAAGCCGATTCATGGTTAAAAACACAAACAAGCATACAAACAGGTTGGAAACAAAATCTATGAAGTCAATAGTAAAGAGAATTCAAGATAGAAATAAATAAATGTTATGATTTGGGATTTGTTATGGTATCAGTTAATTTGATGTGTTTTCTGGGCTCTATCATGTGGCTCAGACTAAGGACAAATCAGAACGCTAAAATATTGAGGTCAGTAACTGGTACTTACATCGCTTTTCTGAACAGAAAAGACAGTGGTATCAGAATGCACGATACTCACCTGTAAACAAGAATGAACCCCACATTAGAAACAGACAATTTCAACAAAAATATACATTTTGAAAACCAGTAGGTAATTTTACATACAATGTATTATTTTGACTAATTTACTACAGTATTAATTTTCTTATTTAAATACTTGCTATTGTAACTTAATCTGATTTTCTGAAACAAACAAGAAAAATGTTGCTCGAACAAATCTTAGATTCCAAATCAACAAACTCCAGAACCCAAATGAGCAATCTGTGCGCTTAATATTTATATAAATACTGCTGTCTACTCTCGAGTTCGCAGCAAACACATTTTAAATACGTTATTTACTATTTTACATATATATTTCGACCTGATTTTCATTCGTTGTTTATGCAAATATCACAGAGTGACAATTAAAATATAATAACTCTCCACATTAATAAATATATAATCTCATCACATTTTCATACGGGATATTTCTGTTAAATACGGTTAATAACTTTAATTCAAGAACATTTTATTGACTAATTAGCTACAGTGTTATATTTAACATTAATAAGGCATTACTATTATATCTTGGATTAACATAATTGTATTGAGTATTGAAGGAAAGACAAATGAATCACATTTCTATCGGGATGCAGAGAAAACATATACATTGCAAATATCAAATGCATTCCACAGAACACAAAAAATTATTTTTCTTGCATTTTTTTCAGATATTCGACGTATAATTACGACTTCCGGATGTCAATCGCGTCGAACATAGTTTCTGATAGCAAGAAGTGAGCAACAATTTATGATATTCAACTCGGTTTTTCTTCGAAAGTCGATGTAATACGTACGTATATGTTGTTGTTATTAAATATATGAACCAGATAATTTTTATTATTTTCCACTCCACGAAATGTCGAGACATGCGATTTAACATTTGGATATAACGTAAAAAAAATACCTTTAAATATATTTGTTTTTGATCAATCAACATCACAGTAACATTTACCGTGTTCTAATTTCATAACAACCTTACTTGACAACGTGATCACACCTTATTCAAATTTCCCTGTCAAAAACGTCAATTTGTATGTGATAAAGACAGGTCACTGATATATTTCTGCATAGAAATTAAATGAAGCTCAACTTGAGCTCTTATAAGTCAAAGGTTCTCGAATATGAACACGTCATTCCGGACTATGACTTTACTTTAATATCTCATGAGTTAGCTCGGGGTTTCTCGTCACCGCTTCGAACTTATTAATTAATCGGATGTTTGATCCTTCCCGTTCCCTTACTAGGTACATGAATTGATCCAACGTTCACTGAAAGCGGGAACTACGTTCATCAAACTACCGTAATTTTGCTCTGAAAACTGTTCAGTCTCATTTCTATCATCCAAAAGACAGCGAAGTGGAATTAACTGTGAAGGATCCAGACAAGTCATTGTATGCGCCATTTCATTATTCAGTGCGATAAGACAAGCCAAGCATATTCTGGTCTTGACTTCGTTGAGTTCCATCAGCTGAAAATAGCAGGATATGGGTAAAATGATTCTACGTTTGAAACGGAAGGTAAGTTTCCTATTCAACTTACCCAAACGCATTACTCAATAGAGCACAACCCTTCTGGATTAGCCATCAGTGTCAGTTATTCCAATAAATAATCGTATGTTTGAAGGTTTATTATTGTGTTCTCACAATTTTGTCAAGTGACCCTACCCTGAAAAATACTAATCATATTCAAACTGTGCCACATCTGTTAAACCCAGAGATATTGAGCATCATTTTGTTAAAACGTCTTTGTGTTCATCTTCCGAAAGGAACTCCTGACTTCATTAAAAAATCAAGAACAACATCTACAATACACAGAATGTCCAAAAAAACATATACAAACATATTCAAATAATGAAATAAATACATCTTAATAAACTAAATCATTACGTACGTGAGCATTGTCACTTAGTTAATTAGAAAATTTAGTGCAGGTGTTCAAAATGACCACCGATAGCTTAGTGGCACAGCTGACAGCGGTGAGCAACTGACTGGCATGTGTACATATTTTTTAAAGAACCTGTAAAAGTATGGGAATAAAGACGCTGTCGCCGGCACAGCAGAGAGTTCTCTCGTGTCAGCTGAACTGAGAAATGTTTACGCTACTCATGGACCAACTTTAAGAACAAAACATGATATGTCAGACATCAGGTTTCACAGACACCAAATTACAACCCACAAACATGGTTACAAACTTTTCAGATAAATTTATAGCCACAATGGTCTACTCTGCAGATAGAGGAGATATATTCCATCGAACCGTTGATAACCACGTTTAAGATTAAGGATGTAAGAGACTAGAAATCGAAAATCTTCATCCCCATCGCCATGGAAACCTTAATTACATACGAAGTTTAAAATATTTCGTATGGAAACACTCGTCTAAACCACACGTTTGCAGCATATACAAATCATAATCATTATTTATTTTTGATTAATCAAAGATTATATACTATTCAACGTAGTAAAACATTTGTTTCCTGCGTTCAATAGAAACAAATGTACATATGAGGTCATTGATGAGTGAACAGCCTTCAGTATCTGCGCGCGGTTTCCACAAAACAGGACATAAAAATTAAAATCATAACATATCTTTTCCTCTTAATGTGGTGCAAACGGTGACGTAGCCATGGCAACGTCAAAAGTGACACTGAATAATTAATTATTGCATTTCCACTCATCCACGTGCGTTCGTTTATATATACAGGGCGATCGAAAAATCTCGCAACCCTTATCAAAATATTTTTGATGGTTTAAATTTAATATAATTCGATTGGATTAAAAAAAATCCAGTTTCGCTGTTGCCATACAAGATTCCACGTAGAATCGTCAGGTTGTAACCTGATAGCGCAAGTCCGTCAGTTGTCTTTTAACAGTCCAAGCGCAAAACGTGTTTCTTTTTTCACGGGTACAGAAAGTGTTCATCGTCGAACGCCACCTGGCACCTCGTTCTTACTTAACTTGCCAGGATGAATTTAGGGACGCAATTTTCCGATTACCCTGTGCCAAAATTTCGATAATAATTCATCTGGTGAACCGTTTCCGTGACGCGGGTAGCGTGCAGAACAGGAGATGTTCTGTTGCATCAGACATGAATAGGAATGAGTGAAATCACGCATCGCTGGACACTTCCAACCCAAAATGTAACATTGTTTTTTTTTCTGATTTCAATGTAATTTATTTTTTAAACAGAACATATATGAGGTAAGGGTTGCTTGACTTTTCGACCATACTGTACATCATTAGTGCTAAAAAAAATGACAAACAATATTGCTCATTATATAGTTACAATAGGATATGACGTACATCCGTATGAAAAGCAGCTTTGAAATAATGTACAAGGTCTAATATAAATTATGCTGATGAAGTCTACCATTGAAATAGTGGGTTATTATGTATGTATAAATGTTAGCATCGTATTTCTCGAGACCACAGAACGATTTTAGAGAGGTCAGAACTTCTAAACATTGTCCTGAGTTCTAGTCTCAATGAGGATAATTCTTGTGGATCAGAGAAAAGCACGACAGATCAGTTCAAAGAACAAAATTTTGTTTCTGCGAGGAGATTGCAGCAGCAGGGTCTCAAATCCGAAAAGTATCCTCGATTCGAGTCTCGATATTGATTGATCAAGGATAAGATACGATTTCGGGCAATAAATATTGGTGAGAAATATAAACATTTGTACAATTGAACCCCAGGAGCCGGGATAGCTCAGTCAGTATAGTGACTAGCTACGGGCTGGACGGCCGGGGTTCGATCCCCGACGGGGGCAGAGGGTTTTTCCTCTAGCCTCTGCGTCCAGACCGGCTCTGGGGCCCACCCAGCCTCCTCTACAATGGGTACCGGGGTCCTTTCCCGGGGGTAAAGCCGGCCTGGGCGTGATGCTGACCACTCACCCCCATCTAGTGCCGAGGTCAAGGAAGAGAGGAGCTATACCTCCTCTCACCCCAAACGCCTACATGGCGTATAGTGGGACAAACTTTACTTTTACTTTTACAATTGAACCCCAGTAACACCAAGACACGTTCTAATCTATATATATATAACAGAACAGTCATGATTATGTGTACTCGTTATTCAAGAAATGTTACGTTGTTCGTAAAGATGTCAGGCGGCAGTGTTCTATTTCAAAAATGCTGCTACCATTAGGCAGTTTCTGAAAAAGTTATTAACAGATAAAGAACAGAGAGACGGGAGTTTGGGATGGAGATACGAAGGAAATCATACCACGTTGAATTTCAGTTTGAATTTTCCATCAGTGTCTGTGTATTAAAAAAAACATTGTCACAAAAATTTATAGAAATGTAGTTGAATCTGAAACATGTGTAGACCCGATCTGAAACTAGCGATTCGACACAAACACCAGAAGGCACGTGGTACCTCGATACAAAATTAATAAGAGACTGCGTCTGTATTGAGCGACAAGAACGAATTCAAGAGAATTTTATGAAGTAAGTACGAGAAGTGTGGCACAATGTTTTAAGCCAACAGCTATACATGACTTGGCGCTGAGTACAGCGAATTTCTCTGTTGCCAATTAGCTTGGCAGCTGGCCATGGAACCGTTAAGATGAGAGTACAAAACCCGCTCACAAGCGCCAACCGAATAACTTTAAATTTCGCTTAATCGCTGTAGTTGGACATTACAGCTCTGTCACTCGGCGGTAACTCAAAACATATCTGTTGTCTGTTCTAACAAATAAATTTGAAAATATTTTCCTTCATCTGGCTGGGATGATTTGCTCATTCATTCATTCCTGTTTGTCTCGAGGGGACTTCGGATAATCGAAATATAAAGAGTAAAAAGAATTAGTTCACTTCAGTGCCAAGTGGAACTGCGACCACTGACGACGAACGCAGAATTAAGAACGGTTAAGTCCAGTCCACTGACAAATTCTCGCTTTTGTTACGCAACGCAAATGTCAGTAGCAAAACACGATCTTGGCTGTTACAAACCGTGGGACTGACACACGAGTCCACTCCTTGAGTTTAATTATTTTGTTTGATTTCGTCCATAGCCTTTGTTTTAAAACCTGAATCTTTCCTTACATCCGCCTTCGGGTGACATTGAGAGGACAAACGCCTGCTGGACCCGGTCTCAACACAACAGGAATTTTATTTATATCCTGATTTGAAAGTCAAAGATCCAGAACGTCCCCGAAGAGCGATGAATTTTAGAATTTTATATAAATGCTGTTATTAATCTTCGGCAATGGATAAATAACCAGCCCCTGGTTAAGCAGTCTAGGGTTTCCGCCATACAAAATCCCCATTGGCGTAAGTAATAGCCGATGTCATGATCTTACGCAGGATTCCACCCTCAATTAGCTATTTGGTACATCGGTAAAATCATATTCGCCCTGAAGATAACAACTGCAGAGTTTGGCGAAACTTGAAAAAAAAACCTTCAACATCCAACGCAGTTTATCCACGGAAAGGGACGTTGTACATCAAACTCCAACCGGGGAAAAAAAACCTTAGGACAATACCAAATATTTTGTGCAGGAGAAGCATTGTGATTCTCTGAGACAGAAATTTAATTTTGAGTATTATTTAAAAGCGTTTCGTGCATCAAAGGGTTAATTATTAATACAACTACGACAAAGAAAGGACGAAAAGACTGCAGGCATGAGACTTGAGTAGGGATTTTGTCTTATTAAGAATTGTTAGCGAAGCAAAGATCTAGTTCCAAATACAATTTATATGAAGAAGGATGCCTTCTGGGACGTTCCAGAGCGTAATATGTCAGTCTGCTGACCTTTCAGAGACTATATCCATTATATAAATTTTGAATTGTTCACGAGACGTCATAAGATTTAATTCATATTCATAAATCTACGGCAAAACACCCCCTATCTTTAATCCAGTACAATTAAGCGAGATAACTGCTGATCTAAGACATTTTCTTACTTTACGCAAGGAGACAAGGTTCGTGGCGATGAGATGTAATACTATTTAAGTAATCTGGCTTGTTCCGCCGCGTATTAGAGAAATTTTCCTGAACAACCTTTGGCATTTTAAACTCTTTTTGAAGATGCTCTATTTTCATTGAGACCAGGACAGATAAATGATGAATTTTATAATACAAGAGCTAAAATAACTTTAGATTTTAAAACAAACACATTGCTCCAGTCACTTCATTTAGCAAACAGAAACTTATTAGTCTTTCTTGTTATCGGATTAACTTACTGTCTTTATTTGGAGACGAGCCAGAGATTAAGTTCTCTAAATTAGGGCCGTTGGCGTGAAAGTGCGATGCTTGGTCGATGTTATCACACCTAATGGGGGGGGGGGGTTAATATATTTGTTGTGTTCGAATGATGGAATGATGATTAGTAATTGAAAAATGTAAAAATCTGCGAAATAAAATATTCTAGTAGAATTTCACTTCATCACCAGACACTGAACCAATGTCTGGCGTCTAATATTCAGCGATAATGTTGATTATTGTTAACGATTGTAGATTACAGACTTGTGGTTCAGGTCAATTTAACGACACTGTTAGTAGCTGAGACTATGACCTTCAAAGATAGTATGTGTAATGAATTTAAAACACCCTGTACAATTAGGCCGACGTCATTTGGCAGAATGAACATCACATTCCTGCATGACCCAGTTCAGAAACTTAATCAGAATAATTCAACGGTGGCTTGGCGCATCCACAAACCCCGAGATTAATTAGCATTTTCCGTCTGGTACAGGTTTACAAGATTAACAGAATCACTACGAGATCCATTATTTCAGTTATTGATCGGAAAACTACGCAATACTGAAGCAGAAAAGCTGCGAAACAAAGTCCATTGGAAACTGTTCTCAAATGCGTCAACCAAGACTTTGCATAATTACGTAAAATGAAAATTTAATCCGCGCATGAATGATTAAGGCTGAACGAATCAATAAGGAAGAGATCATGGAACGTGTACAGTACATGAAAGAAGTTAAAGATGGCTGTCCTCTGGGTTGTTGCGCCGTACAGTCTGGTACAAATTTACTGACGTTTTATAGATGCTTGCTGCCTCAATGAGATCGACGAGTCCTCATGACGGACACATAAAGCATCTCTGAAACGTCGGTACACGTCTACCAGTCTATATGTTCAGAAATCTGGAAGACGCCTATCTTCAATAAAAATAAAGTAAAAATTTCAAATTAAATAAAATAATTGGTTTTGTTTGGGAAAAGTGTGCATATTTTAATTATAAAAGTACAGAAATTCTATCAGTAGCTGTACCTACCACAGAGTGTAGCTAACTAATGTTTATATGTTTATCAGGACTTTGTAACCGTTCACGAGATTTTCATACCAGCATTCGTCCATAGCCAAAATGAGTTGGAACAGAACGCACAAGGTGTTCAACACACAGGGTAATCCAAAAGTCACGAAAAGTATTCCTGACACACGATGTTATTAAAAAATAAATTACACTGAGCTCAGAATGAAACAATGTTCAATTAAGTATTGCAAATTTCCACCGCGTTCATGGATACACGTATTTTGAATTCAGTAATCTCTCGAAGGAGACTTATGCACTACTTCCACTCACCGAATACGATCTCTGCTAACCTAACCTCAATCTGTACGGGTCCAGAAGTTCAGTGTGTGAGTTTCTCTTCTATAGGTCACTGCTTCTGTTAGGTTTTAATTATTTAATCTGAGGACTAATTAATCTTCAGTATACGCCAGCATCCATGTAGCACTTACCAATATAAAACTTAAGTTGATAACGGGATTCAAAGCTCAAAGCTTCCAACAAATAAAACCTCAATTATTTTATTTCACTAATAAAGAATAAAAGACTGTTATAACTGCAGATTTGTATACTAGACCAGTGGTATTCAACCTTTTTTGTTCGCGTACCCCCAGATATAATTTCTCTTCAAATTTGTACCCCCAAAGTTGTTGGTGTATAATTCAAGTTATACGTAGTATATAATCTACAACTAAAATAAATTAAATGAATTACAATACTGATTATTCAATGTTTATTATAAAATATATGTATTTTTTTTAAAATTTCACGTGCCCCCTGAGATGTCTTCGCGTACCCCAGGTTGGACACCACTGTACTATACTATACAGGTAGTAGCCGATGTTTGTGGAGCGGGGAGTTGGGTCGGAACGGATTTAGGTTTTCGTACTACTGTAGCAGGAAACATTTGCTCAGCTCCGAGACGGAAATCGATGTTTATTAACAGGTAGTACAATATCTGCTACCCTGAACCAGTTCACACAAATTGCGAACTGAAATAACAGAAACATTTTCCTGAACCTAACCTAACCTAACAAACGTAAACAAATTTTAAGAAGGGTCTAAACACGTTAAATTAAATGTAACGTCACAGTTAATAAGTTTTAACAACAAAGATCTCTAAGAAATAGTTAATTATTTGCTGGTATGATGCCAATTACATATCAGTAATAACTGTTAATGACACCCACATAGGGGTCATAGAAATATTCAAATGTACAGGAACTTTGTCAGTGTAAAACATGTTAATACATAGGAATTGGATTCGTAAAATCAGCCGGCACGTTATTCACGATTTTCTCAGGCATAAAAATAATGACCACATTTAGTTAATTACACACGGTCTTCTGAAAACACGCCTGCTACTTGAGAAAAGAAAATCCCCACAAATAACATAATTTCAAGGTCATTGAACACTGAACATTTCAGTAAACTACTGAGGTCTACTTACTCAAGAAAGACTTCACTCTCACTCCGAGGAAGAACCAGCCTGGGCAATACGACAGCCTTCTTCCTTCTGGTCTTGAGAGTAGTCACGGAGCTCGAGAACTGGAGGAGATCCGGTTGGTGCGGGCTGTGCGGGGAGAGGATGGTAAGCTTCCGGTCCGAACCCGGAGTAACAAGGCTCAGGTACGCTCCAGCGGGAGGCGGAAGAGACAGATGTTGTGGTACCGTTATCCTCCGTTCACCCGGATTAATAACACCCGCGTACAATCCACGACGCATTTCAGCTGTTGTTAACCCGGATTCGTCAACACTAGTTACCATTTCTTCTCCTGACACCGTCTTCCGCTTTCCCATCAGCCTCATTTCTTTCTCCAAGTTCTCTAAAGACCTCGCCTCGACCGAACTTGCTACGACCCTCCTCATGTCTCGCTCTGAAGACGTCAGGAAACTATGCCTGTGACTGTGATGGGGCGCAGTGCTAATGGACGATGATGCCGAGCTGTTGCTTCGTAAACTTTCCATAGACTTCGCAGTTTCTGGCCTGTAACTGGCAGTGCCCGTGGCTGTCAACCACTGGCGACCTTCTCTTCCTGTGATTGACGTCTCGACAGACTTCGCCGTTGGCAGAGTTCTTCTGGGAGACAACGTCGCCCCGGAGAGATCGGATGAAACACTCAACATTGGAGAGAGAGATCTCGACATGTGTCTCTTTTGTTGGATGCTTTCGTAATCTTCCTGTGAGGCCGAGAGGTACGTCTTACAGGATTGTGGCGTCACTGGTGTCTGGCTTTGAGCTGACAAATCCTTTGTTAGTGCCTTTGTCGACGCTGACGTAATTTCTGCAATGGATTTTACTGAAGTTTCTCCTGCTGAGGAAGACAGTAACTGCGAAGAAGTGGACTGGAACTTTCGTTTCTCTTCAGCTAAGGCCAAGAAGGCATTGCCCGATGTTTGTATCAATCTCGACGATGATAATTCTCCCACCTCTTCTGTAGCTGCTGCCAGCAGTGTCTGCCTGTCTCGGGTATCCTCAGTATCGATATGATCCACAGATCCGGCCTCACATGTTGACATATGAGTAAGTCTGACTTGAGATTTGTTTATTGCTGATTTGGTGGTGGATGAGGAAATGGACTGTCTGAAGGAAGAACTCTGAAGACTTTCTGAGAACGTTTGTTCTTTGGCGGTGTTCTGGCTCTTGATGTAAGATGAAGACGGAAAAGACACTTTCCCAGAGGAACTATTTTTGCTACTGGAACTAGTCGTCGAAGAGCGAGTGCTGAAGGACTGCTGCACTCTCGTCGACTGCCGAATCGAACTGATTTGTTGCTTCGATATTTCACTACCAAGACCGGTTTTAACATCCTCTTCATCGTCTTCCATTGTGTAAAGTTAAAATAATTTTTTGAACAATTTAAAACGTCAATATCAACAGATCTGAAAAATCAAATATAATATATTACCAGTAGCCTCAAAGGAACAGAACTGTAAGAAGTTATTTTATAGATACCTTATTCCGGATATTTCAAATACCTTAATTTAAAGTACTTTTTTCTGTTTGTTTAAATACAGTTCATCGTACTTTTTTTTCAAAACCCCGATAACATTCGGTATAATAATGTATAAGGTTATGTTTCTTTGTGACTGAAGAGGTAATTCAGCGTGTTTGCATGTCAGAAATAATATGTTTTAAGGACGTACGGTCGGAATTATTAAATATTATTTAAAGTTGCTTCCATTTCAAAGGGTTGATATGCATTTATAACAGTCTACCTGACACAGGATTTACTGAGAAATGGTAACTCAGTCACTCCGAGACAGACAAATATTCCAGTGCTCCGAACACGGTAAAACAGTCACCGACGTGGAAATGGGCGATCCAACAGAAACTGGTAAAGAAGATTGCTGTCTTCAGGGTTGCTGCGCCGAGTAGACTACACGGCGCAACAACCCTGAAGACAGCGATCTTCAGACTCACCGCCGTCAAAACCTCAAATCGTACAACTGGTAACGACGGAAGGAAATCAACACGTGTTGTCTGACTGCTCTTAACAGACCAAGCTATGGATATTGGACACAAAACATCTGCGAGCCTGGGCAACATAACAAATATGGAAAGGGTAGATGGAACGATACCACGTCTTCTGCCTTCCCGCATTTCGGCTGACTGGCCGCCAAGAATATTTGCAAACAGAGGACGAAGCTCGAAGATATCTTTTGAACAAGTGAAAACGAGGTCCCGACAACAGTCTTGCGTAAAAGTGTAATAATAGATGGACCAATGATCAGACCAGCAATGCTGAAGGGGAAACTCCGGTTGCGCAAACGAAGAGAGCTTTATTCAACGTCTTTTTGCAAGATTTGAATATCACCAGTAAGCGCTGTGCTTAGCCGACAGTCTTCGGTACTTGATTTCACAGCTTCGTGACTCCCACACACATCCTCAAGCTGAGTAACGTGTAAACGACTTAAGTTGAATTTATTTCATTTATTTATTCTGGTTTACAATATCACCATCTGAAAACATAAAACGTCCAATGATGAACGATTAATAAATTTTAATTTGGAAAGGTCGTGACCCAATTTAAGGCATTATTCCTGTATTTGCCTTCAACGACTGAGGAAAACCAAGACGTTATTATTTACGATAGCCGGTTTGCAGGCCGAGATTTGAAGCCATGACCTCACAGGTACGAAAAAAAGAAAATATGTTCAGTTGTGGATTTATGGAACGATTCGATCGTGTTCCTGACTTGACTATTGTTTCCCCTACCACAGAATTTTGTGTTTGTGTTGTGTCCTTTGTTAATCCGTGCGCACAGCCATGTCCTTCAGCTGTTTGCCAACCTATTTCTGTCGAAGTTTTTCGTGATTTATTGCAACAACAACAGAACAATTTCACACAATAAATCTCCTCGGGCTCTACGTGTCTCAAGAGCTTTACTTATTGACAGCTTCCAAAGCTCTGAGACGCCTCGCACTGACTGCTGACAGCGGAGTCACATTAAGTACTAGGTTCGTGCTGACCGGGTCCAACGCCATGCAGGAACCGCTCGCCAGAGCGAAGGCGAGCGGTATGATTACGTCACTCACCGAAAGAAATTTCGGACTAGTATGCATTGCTCAGAGAAACTGTGAAAAAATAATTTATACCAACTATAAATTCTAATGGCCAAATGTATGAATATTAATTTTAGTAGTAACAACGCTTACAAATCTAACGTTACAAAAAGGCAAAATTCTCTGTACAGAAACATTGCAGAGGAAAATATTTTTGTTCTCATTGAATGTTGCTGCACGGAAATAACAGACGTGAGTTTCTTATTTATATGTTAGAATTCTTGCTTCCCACAGAAAACAGTGTTCTATAGCATTTTCACACTTGATTCAAACGTGAACACTTTCTGTTCTATTAAATAAAAATTTTCTTGGATATTATCCATCGTCTAGTAAATATAAAACGTAAAACGACGTTTCGGAGATGGGACCAATAGGTCCGGAGATAGGGATTAGATCTATCTAGTGGGCCCAACTGTGTAGGAACCTGAAGACGGAGATAGAGTCCCATCTCCGAAACGTCGTTTTTTACGTTTTATATTTACTAGACGATGGATAATATCCAAGAAAATTTTTATTCAATTGACTCTTCACCATCGTCAAGAGGTTTTAGATTTGATATACTTTCTGATCTCCCATTTCATAGGTCCTTAAATTCCTTAACCGGAGATAGGATATCAAATGTTTATCTTCCCTAGGGCTAAGGTTAGTATTCCTATTCGATTAAAGGGAACATAAGGATTTCTTCACACTATTTAAAAAAAAAAAAACTTGTAACCTATTTTCGTTATATTTGATGATAATTATTCGTAAATTCAGGCCAACCAACGTTTGAGGCTTCCTTAATTTAGTTCAGTAATTCAAGTTGTCCTATGTTTCATTCCCAAGTTACTGGCAGAGTGTAGCAGATTAAACTGAGATTGATGTTCGCGAAATTGCTACGTTCTAGAGGAAGATGCGAGGCTCAGAGCTGATATGACCTAGCGTATAACTCTGACGTAAGACGACGTCTTAAAGGCGAACCACCAGGACGTAAACGACAGTGTTCACTGGCACGAGGATTCAGAGTGAAAAATCGTGTCTTTGAAATCAATTCCTATTCACCAATGGTAATTCAGCATTAGGGTTTAAATGCGATTAACAAGGAGACGAAGCATTTGGAAGATTAAATAGAGGATGTGATGGGCAGGACATGCAGCACTGTGCAGTGGACAACTAAGAAGACGTAGGCATAAATTCAAGCTCATATAAGATAAATCGGATATGAATATGTGGACTAATTAAAAATGACCAAGTAAAGGATAAGAATGTGAAACATCCGCTTCCTGAGATGTTCCGAGACGAATGGTCAGAATTATCTGACGTTTCGGCAAACAATACAGTTGCCATCCTTAAGGTGAATGTGACAGGGATGCTCTGGAAGCCTTATAACTGAAATGTCGGTCCGTCCGTTCCGTTTTGGTGTCTATCCTGAGAGTTTCGTGATTTTACTCAGTATCTTAAATGAAATTCCGTGATAGTTCCCTAAATTAGGCCAAGAATGCTTCGTATCTTATAATTTCCGATTAACTGCCTATTAACAATACAATCATTCGGCGATATATTATGTGAAATAAATCATTTTAATATTAAAGTAGGCTTAGACTGTTACTTAGCCGATGCCAGGGTGAAGGTATGTTACCCGTCAGGGTTCAACATATAAAGTACAAGTTTCCGGAAACTCATTTAAGTCAGGTTTTTTTGGAAATGTTTTATTGTTTTCGTAAGATTTATGAGAATATAATTATATAATTCATACTCTAACGTAACGCTTAGGTGTTAGTTTTCATGAATTATATGTAACATGACCTAAGAATCGAGTCATATTTGTGTTTAAGTGTTGGGATTTATACCAATACGAATTATATCCGAAACCAGAGGCTGTTCATACGAGACATTAAAAGGAATTTGCCTTAGAGAAATAGGCCCGGGAACATTTTGGTTACACCACCGAACATACATACTTAGCTCTTGTGCCAGTTTTAAGTTCCTGGCTGCAGTCCAAAAAGGAGAAGTGGTTAACTTAATCAGAAACATATTTTCGTGTCCTGATAACAAAATACCAAAGCTTCATATTTTGCCCTGAGAGAAACGTTTAGAACCAAGTCGAGTATGAAATTACACAAAACAGCTTTATCGGTGTTCCAGGAACGATATCTCGTAACTTTCCTCAGTTATTAAGTGCTTATACAACGCACTGAAGCACCTAACAGCAAAATATTTACCAGAATACTCTTCCTTGCGTACAACATGGCGACATGTTTGTCACGAAAGTGTTATTTCTGTTTGGTTCATAATTTTAATTTCAGAGGCATTGTTATTTTAAGAATAATTTTATATAGAGATTGATATTTGAAGGTGGCTGGTTAAAGTTAGATGTGAAAGTGGCGTTGGAAAGTTTATCAGGTATTGCCAGGTATTTAGTAAGATTCTCAAGGACTCAGCACTACGAAGACAGGTTCCTCGACACAGAAAATATTTTCTTCAGAGTATTAATAAAAGCTATGAAGAATAAATAACTTAATTATTGATTACCAACGTTGGTTTTAATTTTGATTATTCTTGGAGATTTACGATCGTAAAAAGATGTCGAAATTGTATTAACATTTTCAGGTATTATTATACTATCTGAAACTACTCTCTCTGGTTATACACTGCGTCATCGCGTTGTTCAATAAATCATTAACCAGCCAGTGATATGCGTCCATGAAGATGTGAGGATTCATCCTATGGACTGATGATCACGAGTTATAATGTTGGAGAGAAATGAGCATTATTTAAACACTAATACAACGATACAGATGTTCAAACAGAGAAATGATTTGAAATCTATGCACTCGAGTGGTGACCTGATTTAGTTTACTGTTTATGAACACAACATTGAAGCAAACATAAGGAACAGGTGGATTTTATCGCATTAGTGTTAATTATCTTCTTTAATTGTATTTTCACGATTTGCGTTTGTGGTAGCGTAATCTACGTTAGTCCCGAACTACCACGTGCAGCAGTTAAGACGATAAGGGATTTTTTTTATGATCTTATCAGTTCAGAACATGAGTCACGTACTCTGCTGGCATCGAATACAATTGAAAAATTATTAAAATGATCACAAAACCTACTCTTGTAATCAAGACATGATAAACCATTATGCTGGTATATATAAAAAAAATCAGGAAATCCCAAGACAAAAATGTGCAAACATTTCAGCCGATAATGTCTCTACAAATCTACCAGACGTTTCTGGGTCAACATTAACAGATGTAACTTCTCTAGAGCTAAGAAACTTTTGATATAAATCTGGCACCAACCAGCAATGAGGTTCGTCGTCCTCGACTTCTCCACGAAAGCCAACGAGACAAAGACGTGGAAAATAAAAACAGAAAAGAAATTTACATATGCACGAGGATTACGTAACAAATCCTCCGAGGCCAAGGAATTAGTCCGCGTCTTTCAAAATGCTACTTTAAACCTCATTACGTGTTCATTGCGTCTTGAGGTAAAAAAAAAAAAAAAAACAGTACAAAACGCTTAAAGCTTCTAGAATTGTGGTTCGAATACAAATTAAACTCCCTAAATACTTTTTAAGGCTTGCACATGAAGCCCTAAGCCAAATATTTGTGATTGTTGTTCTGAATCGAATTTGCATAAATTCAATATTTGACTTCTTGTGACGAGCCGCGTCGAATGTTGAGAATTATCTGACGTTTCGTCAAAAACTTCATTTTCCATATTTCAAGTAAAATATTGACAATATATAGAGATTAAAACCTTCAGGGCTAATATATTCACCATGAAGATGGCACATGAAATGTTTTCGGAAACGTCGGATAATTGACAATATTCACAGACGCTCACATCCGAAAGTCGACGTTAAATAATAAACTCCAATCGTGAAAACCTAAGGACAAGATCCATCTTAGATCATATTTTCGTGACCAGTAGTTAATAACAAACGTTGAAACTGGTTAAGTCGATAGAGTAACGAGACACAGTCCACAAAAGAATATGCAAAGTGGCTTTAGCAAGCGAATTAAGACAAAAACGCGTCCTTTTCATGCTAACAGGAAAAGTGACCGAGACAGGTCGATCATTAATCATATCTGAACGTGTCTCACCAACCGGTAAACAGATCAACAGGTTATAATGACGCCAGTAATTAGCCACCACGCCCAGCACCAATATTCAGTACAAGTGTTTGTTACTGAACCACATCTGAACGCTCCTAAATTTCCATGCGTCCATTATATCAAGACACTGCTTGTCGTGTAAAATACGGGTACATTCAGCCTTTGTACGACATCGTGAACAGAATTCAGTAGAGAACATAACACGACAGGAGGACTCGGCCACTCGTCGTGCTTGAGAGACATTACTGAAGTTCACTGTACTCGCCGCAAACAAAATCTGTTTACAACACGAAATTATACAATGATGCTGTATACAGACTGATCAAAAAGTCACGCAACCCATTCCTGACGCATGTCATAATTATCAAACAAATAAATTATATTAAAATAATGGGAAAATAAAGAAATCAGTGTGGAAAAAGTATAATAAATGTCCACCGCGTTTAGTGATACGTCCATTCTATCTTTTCCTCTAGCCCAGAGAAGAATTCTTGAGTCACGGAATCGGTTCACCAAACTAGATTTTGTCAGTTTGTTTTGCCACAGGGTAATCGAAAAATTGCGTCCCTAAATTCATCCTGGCAAGTTAAGTAGCAACGAGGTGTCAGGTGGCGTTCGACGATGAACACGCCTTGGACCTGTGAAAAGACAACTGAGCAGGTTACAACATGGCGTGGCCCACGTGGAATCTTGTATAGTCACAGGGATATTGTGCGACTATTAATCCAAATCGAAATACATTGAATTTCAACCATCAATAAATATTCTGATACGGTTTGCGTAACTTCTCGACCATCCTGTACTACAAGTGAGAGTCAATAAATACACTCACAGACGACAAACGGAGACAGCGAGTGCATTTCTGCTTCGGTTCAAGTGTCCTTGAGAATCGATCTCGTTCAAGTGTCCAGCAGCCTATATTTAAGGCGTGGATTTACGAAATCTGCTACATCCGATCACGTAAATTGCTACCCACTGTTCAACTGACCAACATTACTTTCTCTGCAACGAAGAACAAATTATTTTCTCATCATCAATCCTCTATCATTATCATTATTATATAACGTTACATGTTCAAAATCTTATCTCGCAATACTGAATGAGTAATCACAGGTGTAGTCCATCACCGTAAAATACCTGTGGTTATTCATAAATCCATTTGGCTCAGGGCAAGGCACACGTGTCGGGACTGTTTTGGATACGGCGATGAACATTTGGGTTCCTTAAAGCGGGGTAATATTTCGACTACCTGAGCTACTATACCGGTAAGCAAGCTTCGAAGGGAAATCTCTGAGCCATGAACTTACTTCCATGGGGTTGGTGTCACCATGTTTCAATACTACATATATTGCATACAAACTACTTGCACGAGGCTCTTTTTATGATGGAGATATGTGATGTGCATTCGTATGATTACAGCTGCAAAACCTTTGTGGTGATCCTTGAAACTTCTAGATGTTTTTAGCACTAATAAATGTATCTGACGTCAGCTAACACAGGTGTGATGTAGTATAGAAAAGAGCACGTTTATCCTCTAACGAGACGCAACAAATATTTGCACATCGACTTCCTTAAACCATATTTCATCGTACCTCATTATATCACATTTATAATAACAAATGAATGGCGGTATTATTGAGAGAGATGAGCTACTGTAGGTGACATGTAACCTTATTATCAACTGTGGTCACAAAAGGTTACCAAGGTCTGATACGAATAAGACAGAAGAGAGACAGTTCAGAAATAACTACTCAGAAGCATGATCGACGAAGCAAGGACCTCTGAAACGTCGGTAAACGTCTACCAGACTACAGGGCGCAACAACCCAGAAAAGAACCATCTTCGGACTCATCACCGCGGAATCCTGAAGTCCACAGTTATAATTTTGGGATAAAAATAAAGCTCTTGATGTGATTTATGTCGATAGTGATCTTCAGGGCGCAGACCTTAAGATGGAGGCAGCATGCTCCTCCCAGAACGTTTGTAACAACCTTAAATCCCCTAGGAGTTCCAGCCCAGAAGACATCCAATGACATCGCAGC
This sequence comes from Zootermopsis nevadensis, assembly GCF_977971745.1. Classification (NCBI taxonomy): domain Eukaryota; kingdom Metazoa; phylum Arthropoda; class Insecta; order Blattodea; family Termopsidae; genus Zootermopsis; species Zootermopsis nevadensis. The sequence goes on from NW_028259163.1 coordinate 749,469, forward strand.
TGCAGTGAGAACACGAAATGTCACTGTATGTTCTTTCGAGTTCTATCCAAAACAATCGAAGAACGACAGCGAATCGAACGGCTCTCCCGGGAACAAGTTCGACTTGGTCCCTGTCACGTGACAGCGCATTAAACGAGTTCGTACTAAAGCGGCTTAAATACAGTTTACGTGATTTGTTTGGCGCACTGTGAATGAAAGTGCAGTGGATATGACGAAATGATGGAGATGAAGTGGCCGTGGCCGATTTAAAACTTTGCAGCATTTCGGCTATAAGGAATTAAGCAAAAAAAAAACAGGGATTCGATATAAAGCAACAAGCGATCTATGTTGGATTTTTAACAAGATTGAATATAATAGAGAGAAAAACTGATCCTCCCTCATTAGTCCATGTTATTGGCCAACTGATAAAGTGTTTCTCAACTCGTTTGCGACAATTTAATTAAAACCGGATCGCAAATGTTAATTAACATTTTGCAACACTTTGGGGGAAATTATGTTTTGCACAATTTAGCATTTTTTTTTTCTAAACAGTTTCTGTTGGGATTCACCACTGTTGTCTCATTCACTCACTGCAACACATCACGACTCTTATTTTCATTACAATTCACAGTTTCGAGGATGTTCCTACCTGCTTGAAAACCTCTTATATCAATTGGTTCACAATTTTTAATTAAATGCTATTAACGGTGGTGATTATGACGTAACTGCAGGAGATCAAAAATGTTTTGTGTTATTTTCGCATAATTTAAGTTCATATAATTAAAACGGAGTCTAATGTAACACAGCTCCGTGTAGTCACATATGATGACATACACCTACGAAACGTCGATCAACTTCTACAACACTAAACGACGAAATATCTCCGAATTCTGCTATTATCATAATTTTCCATCTTAGCGACTTGAAAACCTCACTCGATATAACTGGTTTAATAATTTGTTTATCCTTGCCTGTTGGCTTCTATATTCGTCAGTGCCAAACGAATTATTACGTTAATTTGCAGTGTAAAGAATTCCATAAGTCAGTGAGGCTGATTTGTTATCTGAAGACGTCAAATATTTTACTTGCATGTGGATATTACACGTGGACAGAATATCAAACAGAGAAGTTTTACTAACATTCAAACTGCTTAAAATGTGTCAATGATTTAAATATACAAAGCTGAAATTCTATACGTCTGACGGCCCTACAATATTACTTTAACATCATGTCTAATCTACTACTGGAAGTAAATTCAGAAAAAACTAAGTACATGTTAGTATCTCGTCATCAGAAGACAGGCGGGCAAAATTATCTTAGGGTGGCTAATAAATCCTTTGAAAGGGTTACAAAGTTCAAATATTTGGGAACAACAATAACAAATCAAAATGATACTCGTGAGGAAGTTAGGAGGAGACTAAATTCCGGAAATGCTTGCTACTTCTCAGTCCAAAATATTTTGTCTTCCCGTCTGATTTCTAAGAACCTGAAAATTAAAGTATACAAAACAATAATCTTGCCTGTTGTTTTGTATGGGTGCGAAACATGGTCTCTCACTCAGAGGGAGGAACACAAATTGCAGGTGTTTGAGAATCGGGTGTTGAGGAGGATATTTGGGCCTAAGAGGGAAGACGATGGGGCGTGGAGAAAACTGCACAATGACGAGCTTAAAAATCTGTACTGCTCCCCCAGTATTGTAAGGGTGATTAAGTCGAGAAGAATGAGATGGGCTGGGCATGTAGCGCGCATGGATGGGACAAGAGGTGTGCCCCGGGTACTGGTTGGGAAGCCTGAGGGGAAGAGACCTCTGGGGAGACCTAGACGTAGATGGGAGGATAATCTCAGGCGGGATCTATGGGAGATAGGAGTTGAAGGAGACTGGATTTTGTTGGTCCGGTGGAGGGCTTTGGTTAGTTCGGTGATGAACCTTCGGGTTCGGTAAGCCATCTAGTTAGTTAGTTAGTTAGTTAGTCTAATCTACTAAGAAGTGAATATAATCACTGATAGGTATCAGGTAATTTAAAACGTATAGTTCATGTATGAACATTTTCGCTTACAGATGTTGATGACAAAAATCATCAGTAAGGAGAAAATTTACAACCTGGCCGAGATTTGAATCGATTACGTCCCGAATATAAATGTGGGACCTTGAAGTACGCAAAATAGTCAGTTACACTTCACTTCATTATGAATCACAAACCCTTCAAAAGCGTACTACGTAATGCTTTGCCATTAGGGAGCATGTCAACGATTACCACAATTTCAAAATAATATGGTTACTTTACTACAAACATTGCATCTATCGACTTTAAAATGCTTTTCTCAGGGGTTTTTATCAACTTACTTGCTACATTCCAAAAACGTTTAGTATTTTCAGAGCAAAAATATAGAAAATATATTTCAAAGTTCTGTTATATTTACCTTACAATTTATGGTCCAACATTTTATAATTTAGAAATTCTTCAAAGAATTCGAAATTATTTCAACAACTTCTCTCCAAATATTTTTAAATACACCTTGCTGTAATCTGTATTGAAATGTAAGCAGCTTATTCTATAAATCTCTGTCCTACATCCCAAATTTAAAGCTCGCTATTTGTTCTGTGGTCCTAACACCATTATAATTGAAAGTGTTACTCTATAATAAATATAAAATAAACTCGGGCCTATTAAAATATGTTTTATGCAGAAAAACCTTTGTACTTTATGTTTGAATTATTCTGTAACCCAGCTACTTTAATCCTAAACCCTGCCACCATGTGTTTACTGAAGGGAAGGGATTTGAAACACATTTGACATGCGAATCCTGTAAGACAAAACGTTCATTAGAAGTTCCGTGGAGTCTGGCCACTGGTCCATGTTGCTGGTAGCATACAAAACGACCGTCAGACAAAGCTGATGTTCTGTAAAATTACTAAACGAATGCCAACCACTGCAATACGGATGAAATTTCTAGCAGAAGCAGTACAACATACGTCGAGATCTAAGGCACAACTTCCAACGATCTGTTGAATTATCACCACCACATAACCAAATCATCATAAACTCCATGACGACATAACACAGGTGACACCAAAGCACGATAATTTGCGCAATTTGGACCCAAATTCATCTTTATTATTATTATGCTAATACAAATTCCTTCATAGTAAAATCGAAAATTTAAAGTCGATTCCGAAGCTCAGATTTCTATACTGAAGTCGAACTACTTGCTTCATCAGGAACAATCATTTACCCCGGAAAAGTTCCAAAAAAAAACCATGGACATTTGCATTTACAGACTTTAATATCATTTCTCTATGACCAGTGTTTATTGTGAGATAGAAAATGCAAATTTTCTCGCAATACATTTAAGGATGAAATATTCTATGATGAACGCTTTTCCTTCCGTCTCGATAAAACCAGAGATCTAGACGTGCCCCGTTAAAAGAAAACAGAGAAAAGCATTATCTGATATCCCCCCATTTATTTCTTCTGGAAGCAGATGCTTTCTGAAGACGACGGAAAATGTCTACATTACTTCAACAGAATAAAGAGAATCCATTCTGTCTCTTCAACTGCGCGAGACGTAAGCGAAGTCAAACTGCATTCCAATGGCGGAACTGACATTTGTGCAAATTGACATTCTGCCTTCCGACGGCGGTCAATAATAAAACACTTTTTATAAAACACAGATTGTCAGTAGCGATATATAAGAACATTAAATTTAGTATCGACAAGATGAACTCATATTTGGCATCATTAATTACGAAATAAATTAGAAGAATTGTAACAATTTTATTTTTTAATGCTTTTGATCAATTTTCTAGAGCTGAATGAACTTGTAGGAGGCAGGAATTGAGGCTGTAACAAATATCGATAATTAAACAAAGTCGAACTGAGTAAATGAGACTGAAATCCTGCTCTGAAATTTGTGTGCATTCCAAACAAGAGGCTGACAGTGAGTAATCCTCAATAATTACAATTGAAACGCTCCGTATTCTAGCAAATTTCGATTAACGGAAGATATTTTGATACAAGGCAAATTGAGAACATTTCACTGCAAAATTGCATTGAAGTTAATAAACGCAAATCAATAAACCTTGATTAACAGTTGTGAGTATTACGTTCATCCATTAATCTGTTTGGGAAAATAGCAATGATTATTTAAGATTATTAACTACGAAATTTATTAACTCATTTCTGCGTATAACTTACAACAGCAAAGAAACCGACTATATTAATTTGTCGGAAATAATCTTCAAGGTTCGTGGCTATATTTGTGCAGAGTAACATTTAAAAATTATTCAGATGGCATCGTTAAATACGTTTACGAGCTGTCTCCATATAGAATTATGACAACTAAGTCCACTCATTAGTTACCAACAAGAAGTTGACAATAACGTTAAGTAAAAACAAACAAACAAATAACCTGTACTACTGATACTGACTAAATATTTTACAAGAAAGTAAGTAAATATACAAATAAATACACAATAAATGTAATCTTAATTACCTGTGTTAACCTCACTATCATTTCTGAACGTCTTTCTAGATCAGGGCGAAATTAATGCAGATTCATAAGTGGAAAAAATGTAATGAGATCTATAATATAACAATAAAGAGCTTAAGAATTTGACATTTTTAGTAAATATTGCTAAATTATTCAGATAAATAAGATGAGATTGGCAGAACATGTAGACCGCATAAGAGTTAAAAATTATACAAATTTCAGTAGGTGAAACGTTGTTAAATCGGGCGGAACAAACTCAAATTGATCTTAATTTAATAGGTGTGAATTCGTAGGTTAGATTCAGGATGGGACGGAATGGCGATCTTCTGTGAACAGGATAATGAACTACCTGACTATGTCAGAAACAATTATCTTCTCTACAGGATCGCCCTATACGCAGATGGTTATGAAGAGTACATAAATTATTACTAAATTTCATCACTTGTAAGACTGACGAAGTTACTTTAAAATTTAAACTCACCCTGTATATATATTACACATGAAGTGACATCTCAAGGAACTTGTAAGCTTTAAAAAACACAGCGGCTCAGAGAGACGGCACATCACTTAAGCTTCTTATGAACCGTGAAAGTACTACACTCTGTTGTCAAACTTCAGAACTGCAGTCTTTAATCTTTTCTAGCACTTTCAGAATATTGCACACCACATAACAGGACCCGGCTTATTTTCACATATGAAGGTTTTAAGTAACATCAGAATGCAATTCATTTGTTTTATTAAGTAATAAATTAGGATATATATATATACTTAGAGGGAAAATTCTGGAAAATAGGTCACAATGTAACCCGGTGACCTTTGTGGATGACGGGGGAATAAGATGGTTGCAGAATAACATTTTGATATTCACGTAAACTGGCGTTTGCAGGCGTCGGTATTTGAATGAATTTGAATGAAATTTCATCAAAAACCTTTAAGGTGTTCCCAAATTATTACATACACACATACAGACACAGAGAAGGTTTCTTTAAATTTGTATTCTGAACTTGACTCAAAACAGATCATTACATTTCGTTATCAAATCCATATATATTCATCCTCTGTATTAATTTTGAACATCAATTACCGCCCGTAATTAACGTAGATATACAAAGGTGAGAGTGATATTTAGGAGCTCAAGAAACTTGGCTATTATACGGACGACTCAAGTGTTCATTAGGACGAAGATATTACCCGTGCGCTTGTTTCTTGAAATGCCTTAGGGGAAAATGTGTTCAACAGTTATCAGCGCCAAGGCCTTATGGGAAATTCAGGTTAGAGAAGAAGCAGCTAACGTCCTGGAAATACTGAGAAGAACCCCGACAATAGAATAATTTGAGGAAAGATCCCAGGAGATACTGAGGAAAATGCCGATAACATTCATTCGGGATAATCGGTCTCCGGGGTGAGATCAGAACCCGGGATCTCCCGAATACGCTGGACTATTGACCATTTTAAACTCGAACACTGAGGTCGGCGAGGTTCGCCTGCAAATGGTTACCACTTCGAAGAAATGAACTGTTTAAACATTACGTAAAATGTCGTCAGGTATAAATTTAACGGAAGACAATCTTTTTTTAAGTCGTATAAAGGAATCACGTGTGCAAACCTTTCTCGAAGAAACAAAGTTATAACTACATGGGAATAATAAATCAAGTTACATCTCAACTCAGGTACTTAAACTACTAAATATGGTAACAATACCAAGAATCGTGGGCTGCTAGTGGCTGAAACAACTTCCACATCCGGTTTCAGCGCGACAAGATCATAAGGACGGCGGTTTCAAACGACGACGACTCCAAGTGTTCAAGGCAACGAGCGATCCATTAAGCACGTGATCTGCGGAGTGCGGTCCTCCGTGAGGACCTGAGAGCGTCTCAGCTAATAAGATTAAAACTTTTATGGAAATCGATAATTAAATACAAAATTAAATTATTCTGATTGTTAAAGCAGTTGGGGAATTTAGTCCTCAACGGGATTAAAGGATTAATAATGTTTGAATCATATTTAGAAGCGTGCACTGTCTGAAGTATAATATAATCTACGATTATTCATACAGTCATAAAATGAACACATAGCAGTTAAGTCGTGTCTGTCCGTAAATGATATCTGTCAAACTGCTGAAGGTCTATTATAAAAGAAGTCTTGTATTACGTTGAGCTTTGCATAAACAGAATCCCTTAAGTATTACTTTATAAACAAAACACTAAAATCGAAACGTATCCAACATTTTAGAAAGTTGCTCATAAAATCAAATTACATTCAACAAGTTTAACTGGAACATTTTCATATTAAATGAATATTTAATACAACGAAAGGAAAATTATGTTTACTCTGTCTGTTTTACCAATTCGTAACAGCGAGTTCCCCCTTGAGAATATACAGACCTCACGCACAGCAATAAATAAACATCAGTTTGAATGAACCACGCGAAATAGCAAATAATGTATTTGGTATGTGTACTTGTATCTGACTACATCTGTCGAGTCTTGCCAGCAGCCTACACATAATTCCGCGATCTAATTCTGCCATTCAGGGATAACAGAGAGTCGTTGTACTGACATATTTGTTTACAGGCGCTTCGTAAACCTCTTTATTCTCTGGTTAAATCGTTTCTTCAGTTCGCCCACACAAAGATATGACTCACGTCGGCAGAATATAAACGGGATTTCACGAAATCTTATATTGGCGAATTTTACTAAATTTTGTCAACACATTTAAATTTCTACCAAAATGACTTCGGGGATCCTCTAGCAGGACAATGTTCGGCGATTTGTGTCATGAAGGTGCGAAACAGGAGAGAGACACGCAAAGGATATTGGTCCCAGACAACTGTGACGTCACTTTTCGCACTTGCAAACCGTGAGACCGAATTTAGGACAAATTTAACATAAAACAGGCGTAGTCTTAAGATATATGCCTTCCCGAATATCAAGATATTTGGTAGTAATATGTTTAATTATTCACATCTGTGTGTGCAGTCCATGGGAAAAAAGTAATTTTGTTTCATTTATCGGTGAAAGCAAATCGCTGAACGGATGAAACATCACACAAAGGGATAAATAATATCCTGTATATCCGGACTTGTGTGCGTTTGAAATTACAGGATTTGTCATCAAATCATAAAACGGTCTACTGACTGAAATATCGAATTACCAACAGAATTTGCATACCAAAGATAGCGTTCGAGATTGTAATTAGCACAAACAGTACAATGTCAACATTTCGTTAAAATGGGGAGTTACAATGGAAATGTCAGACGGTGACTGCACGTACAGGAATCGTGTGAAAACATTTACGAAAATAAGGCAAAGGAAAAGTTCAAAATTATCCTCATTAAACTAGTTTACACCAGTGAAAACGCTTTTCCTGTCATCAGGAAAAGAAAACCCTGAATGAATTTCCCCATTACTTAAACTTATGATGAAGTTGAAATATTCAGTTCGGGAAGACGAATCAACTTTCAACCAGCTAAAAATAAACATCAAGAGAGAGAGAGAGAGAATGGACACCATGTTTAGGGGGAGAGATAAATTACATTTAAATTTGAGGCTACGAAGATTCCCAGGCAGTACCCACTCGTCCTTCTGGTAACAGCAGTTCTTACTGCGTTCTCACACAATTTTGATTTTTACTAGATTAGCCCTGAAAGGGCGACACTTGGTGAAATTGTGAAGATGAATGAGAAGATACTTTTCGAACTAAATCACATCGATATAATATCTAAAGGCTTAGTCCGTACCGCAAAGAAAACACAACGCTTCACCGTTATAAGGTTGGCTAATAATGTTTAAGGAAACAATCTTTGTTTCTGATAATAATCATACGAACACATAACAATACGATAATATAAGACGAACACACATTAAAATAACAGTAACATAACGTAAGATTTAGCGGCGAACGCCGTGATAACTTGACAAGAAATAATAAACTTGAATTACACCACGTCACAAAACAAAAATATATTTTAAAATTTTGGCATGGGAAACTTTAACAGAAACTGTTACTATTTAGTTTGAGAACGAGGCTTTAAGAACGTTTTCCATTAGTCTATTACGGAGTAACATGTGTATGCGACTATTTTCCACCATTTTATTGCAATTATTATATGAAGACGGGACCAGCTATTTTGCATAAGTTGTATGCCGGAGAGAAATTGAAGTGGCTACAATGGGATAGCAAATCAGCCCTTTATATACTTCAAGAAAGCCAATGATTCACTCAGGATAGAAGAATTGCACAACATTATAATTTAATTGTGCATACAAATGAATCTATTGAGGCGAAATGTGTTTAAATAAAACCTACAGTAAAGTCCATATAAATAAACACTCGTCTGGAGTTTCCTATACACAGAAACAAAGAGATGCTCTATCACCAATGGCTCTGAACTTCAGAATAGGCCATCAGGAATATCCAGGAAAATAAAGTGGGATTTGAACTGAATAGAACACATCAGCTTCTGGTATAAGCTAGTGATGTTCATTTATTAGGTGGAAATATAAATATTATAAAGGAAAACATATAGGGTTATATTAGATGTTACGAAGGTCGTTTGTCTAGAATTAAACTCATAGAAAGCAAAGTACATGTTTACGTCTCGTCGTCTGAACAAAGGAAAAGATATAATTTAGAGAGGCAGCTAATACATTATTAAAAAATGTAGCAAAATTTAAATATTTGAAATGACGTTAACAAATTAGGACGAAGAAAGAAAATTTGGTTGGAAAACCGGAACGAATGTGTCTACTCGGAAGACGTAGGTGTAGATCGGAGTATAATATTAAAATGGATGTTAGGGGGGGGGGGGAAATCAGGAAATTTTCAAAATGAACTTTTATATTAACATAGTTAAATTTAAGAGTGGTCCTGGGCTTAATCACCAAACACTAAAATGTATGGAGATGTGGAGATAAACCTCCACGTAAACTTTACCCCGGAACGAGTTGGAAGCTGTGCGATCAACATCACGAGACGGCTGTTTCAGACGAGATAAAAACAAGACCCACTACGGAGTTGATTAGGGGCAGAGTCCTCTAGTCAGCCAGCCCTCGATGTTTGTTAATCGTTGAAATTTCTTTATAGGACGAGGGACATAATTAACCACAAGGATGTTTACTTTCAGACTTGCATACATTTCCCAGCTAACAACATACTAAGAGACACTCCGACTCATATCTGAAGATAAATTGTTTCTTGCATTTTTTCCTGTGCACAAATACATTATAAAAATCGACTTGATTTTAATTGGGGTCAATACGAGAAACTGTGACATGCGAATACCGCAAAGACGATAAATTTATGTAATTAACGCCTTGTGGTTTAAAATTAGAATTACACTGTAAAATAACTTAAACCAATAATAAACTTTGTACTCGCATGTTGCAGTTTAAAAATAAACAAAATACTTGTTTAATATTTATTTCTATCAAAATATAAATTCCCACTTCTCCTTCTCAAGAAATTTGGCCAATTAATAACGTTTTCCGACTTCAAGATTTTAACTGTCCACGCTTTAATGACTTTCTAATGGGATTACTTCTTTCACAACTGAGTCCCCCACCCCCTCCGAATTGTAAAATACCTTACTTTCTATTACATTATATATTTTATTCCCCTGTTCGTCTAATTAATTCAGTCTCTGCCAATTTTTATTTACGTTTCAACTTGTCAAAGTACAAATTAACTACGTTAGAGTTCATGGACCCAACTTATTTCAGTTTCATTCCATAATTATTATGATAAATTTACGCTAAAATAATTGCATTATATTACCACATAAATTGTCAAGAAATTATCGTTTTTGTAAGTTGAGACACAACGCGAAATATCAATGAGTCGATTCTGTACCAACTTCGCGAGTCCTGTCAATCATTCTTGGCAAGACGTCAGTTGCAAAAACGTCTGCAAGGAAGCTGCCTTTGTCCTGTCACAGTCCCCACTGAAGACAGTAATCAAGAAAGTTATCAGAGTATGCTTACGTTCAATACATTTTAGTAATTTAGAAACAGACGCAAATTGGTGTCCTGTTATAACGCGCAGGCAGAACCTAACAAGCCATTTGTCTCTGATATAATGAAAGGAGAACAATAGGAAAGAATAACGTAGGAGGATGCGAGGTATCGATAAGGCAGTGTCTTTCCAATTGAAGACACCATCTCAGAAAAAGAAGCTGACGGTAACAATTTAATTATACAGGGTGTTTGAAAGTCATAGTAAAAAGTTAAAAGCCAACTGGAGACATAATTTAAAACCGAAAATACAAATGACGAAGGCAACTGTCTTCTGAGATGTTTCATCTTGTGGTCTGTTTAGAAGCTTCCAGATATTTCTCAAATGTCAGTAAAATTCGACAAAACTGCACGACGTGAATCCCAGGCGGCAGATATATTAATATTTATCGTCATAATATCCTCATATCTCACAATGTAAAGAACATTTTTTTCAAATTCGCCGGAAGTGTCCGAGACACGATGTTTATTAACTACTCACGTTAAATGTTCCTGTCATCTGTTTCTCATGCCATGACACTAAAAAAAAGTTATGGAAATGAACAGATGTTGCTATTACGTGAGATATTTTCTGTCCCCACAGAGCTGTAACATCGCGTCTTATCACAAGCCATACTAGTCACTCATTACACCCATTACTCTGAAACCAAGGCTATCTGACACAGCGTCTCTTACGTACACTAGTACTGGGTTTGTTTTCAAATAAATAAAATGCGATATATATTTACAACAGATCAATAGAAAATAAGCTGATCTGAACACAAAATTTTACACTCCAAACAGGGAAATAATTATTGGTGGTTCAGTAAACAAACTATACAAGTCTAACTTGTAACTGCTACATAATTTTATATTACTAATAACAGCGCAGTTTAAAAACTATATATAAATAAATTGACTTCGTTCTAACAACCCATTCGTTGCAAACGATAATGTAATAGCTAAATCAAGTGTTACATGGCGCATATTGACGGATTAAAATTAGACTGTTCATATGAAGATAAATGCTCCGAAGAAGCTATAAAAATCCCTTTCCTAAATTTAATGACGTCTACCATTTACACATAAAGCTTTAGCCAATGGACCTATAAACCAGGCAAATTTTTGTTTAACTGCAGAAGTTTCAAAGCGTAATTTTTAAGGTACTTGAAGGAAATATGGCAAACTTCCTGCCTTACATCGACAGATTATCTACAGAAATCAGAGCCATCAGGTCAGAAACATCGACCAATTTGCGTTCAGGGAGACAGTCACCAACTGCACTGCTGTTAATTGTCAGAACAAAAAGAAATACATCTGTCAGAACACAGGCGATGTGTCATTAATACCCATAAACAATAATGTATCAATTTTCGGAAAATAAATTTAAGTACTTTTATATACAGGATGAACACAAACAAACTTCACGCTTTCAAAATTACACATAACGGAAAAGCGACGTACTTAGAACTTAAATCTAACACCAGCTGCGTTAAAGTACCTTCAAGTATCTTACATAAATAAATGACTGATAATCAGGGAGGTATCACATATTCTTAAACCCATCATTCCGACGTCAGTCTGTAATGACGGAATAAAACTATAAAAAACATTTATTCAGCACAGATGTTAGTCACATCGACATACAAAGTAAATAATTAACGAGATGGTGAAGTTGCGTCATATTGTGATATAATAAGTATATATTAAATCTTGTCCGTCTAATCACAATAAATTCTTATTAAATATTAAAATATTACAATAATTAACATTTAAAATATTTAAAATACATGTAAATCGAATATTTCGATAAAGAACATCATTTGATATTTTAAATATTTTAAATGTTAATTATTGTAATATTTTAATATTTAATAAGAATTTATTGTGATTAGACGGACAAGATTTAATATATATTTAAATAATTAACGTAATTATACTGCATTTCCATGTATAATTTTTCGCTTGTTCAAAGAAACTGATTTCTGTTTAATTATTAAACTGGAAGGCTTATCATATTTGTACCGTAGTAAGTGAATAATTATGGGTTTTTGTGGTGTAAAGATGACCCATCGAGTTCAGGATTCTACCAGAATACACGACGCCTCAACCCAGAAGAAGGCTATCTTCACGAACTGAGGTGATTTTCGAAATTGGAGCAAAAGAGGACGGTAAGTGATTACAGTGGAGATTAAAGGAAAATGAAACGATTTTAATGTATGTTGAGAAAGGAGAAGGGAGCATGACAAATGAACGTAGCAGACCGTGAGCCAACCCACAAGGGAGTTTAAAAAGTACCTGGAAAAGGACAATTGAGGAGGGGAAGTTAAAACAGAGAGAAAGAATGTAATGAAATTGAAATATACAGCCAGAGAGCACGGTTCGTTTGTGTCGCTCTGGGGATGCAGAATAAACAGATGTCAGTTTAGTTCAGGCTTTATATAGAACACAGTGACACTTTGTCCAGCAACCAGAAGACCAAACAACATTTCAATTGAAAATGCACGTAAAGTACTGAAGACAGTTGAAGAAATCTTTAAGGATATATTAAAGAGAAAACCTCAAAGTTCTAAAAGGCACTCTTTAATAATGTTGTTCTCCGAATCGAAAACACTACAGTGCATATTCCTTTCCTAACTTGTTACGTGTGTTTACTCCTTGTAGAGTTGCACTATGAAGGTTATACAACGAACGATACTGTTTAGGCCAAACACAACTTTTCGCTTGGCGTGATAGTAGAGCATGTAGCTCATGGTATCACTTCTTTCAAACAGAGTGACACAAGCGAGATATTTCACAGAAATGTCGTAGTCATGGTAAATGTGGTGCATTTTCGAAATCTTCCATTTTCTGTGCATTCTATATAAGATATTATGTTTTCACTTCGGTAAGGAATATGATGATGGCCTGGATTTTAGCGCCATGAGATTCGTCTGTACATACTAACGTCTCAGAGGACGCCTCCTTCTTCAACCCTAAATATCGAGAAAATAAAACATCCACCACATTAATACGTGCCCTGAATGTTATTAATTCTAATGTGTGCCCTAAGACAGATCACCTGTGCGTTACAGTGCTCTGTATCCTGGTAGAAGATTACTAACGTTTCGTAGGTCGTTGCTTCCTCCATCATCAGGTCGATTTCTCCCTGAAAATGGAGTAAGCAACGACCTCTGAAACGATGGTATACACGACGCTACAACCCAGAGCACAGCCATCTTCAGACTCACCGCTGTGAAAACCTCAAATCCTCGTATTACGTGTTCTGTATATCATTAATGTAAGAAGGACTTAAACAAAGGAAAGAAATTTAACTTAATAAAGCTCAGGTCGTCAAAGTACTGTTCTATATTTGGTGTAGACGTTCCAACTAAAATCAGGAGACACGATATAAAATTAAGAGGCTTATCGAGGAGGTTAAGACAGCTAAGCATATTATTAAAAACGTAAAGATTTCAAATGTTATATTAGCAGCGAGATTCCATGATAATAACGAGAGATATTCGAAGACATTTAAAAAAGACGTTGTTTTATTAATATATTGCCTGCCACAGAGCTGATTACAAACCGGAAATTGGTAAGACGGTTCTTTGTATACACAGTAACCGCAAGTAAGGCTAGATATCAGAACAAGGGTCGTATGGACTTCCTGATGTGAATAAAAATTCCACGACTAAAACTTGTTTAAATTAGATTTAAGTGTAACAGTTATGCTCTAAACTACATTAAAGGCTTGTCAAATTGTCGATTAAAACTTTTGAAACCTCTAAATTATTAGAAAACCTCGTTAATTCAAGAACAGAATGATATGAAAAAACGAACACATATTTATTATAACTTGAATACGTTTTTTGTCTTACTTAATACGATAGAAATTCATTGTGCCCGGATGAAACAAAATTCAGCACATACGAACTGCAGATTTTTTTTTTTAACAAAAATTTCCTCAACATGTTTTGTATCTGAGAAATTCTATTTCCAGTAACACGACAAAAATTTTCTCAATTTATCTACAATTAATTATTCCAGCTCTGAAACAAAATTAAACACCTACGCAGTAGATGTGTCACACGTCACTAAAAGTGGTCGCCATTTGCATTTTCCATCCTATACAAAAATGTAGCAGAGGGAATGACATAAAAATTTATTTACGTCATCATTATCAAACCACAGACACTAATGACACAAACTGATCTGCAATCTGTGTTATTAAACTGACGTGTTCTGTGTACTTTATTTCAAAGTGCGTGTATTCTATAATGAAGAGGTCCCATGTGACACTCAGCTCGTTCTACTTTCATATGGGAGATCCACACGTACGTAACACGTTTGAGGGGAGATGCAAAATGTTAGTAGGAACATTGGTAATAAGAGTTCAGTTGATAGACCAAACCGTAGATGGCAGAATAACGAAATGTTTCCGGAGACACTACTGTTAAAGTGTATATTATAGATTCTTATGGTCCAGGATAGGAACCAAGATGAGAATTTACGAAGACAGAAATATATCTTTTGATCCCATAAAAGCCGAATAATTTCTTGACAGAGTGTACCATCAGCTGTTCAAGCAGGGATATTTGAATAGAATTAATAGGTAATTAGACCAATATTATAAATGCATCTGTAAATTATTATGGCCCAATCAGGGCACCTGATTTACATAACAAGACAGACGGAATAAGCCTTGACTAACCATAATCTGGTAATGACTGTCGCATAGGATGCATCACCGTGTGGTCTGGTAGATACAATTTTTCAGAGGAGCTTGCTACCTTCATCGTCAGATGCATCGCCCTGATGACACATGTTCAAAATCAGTAACACTGCACTGAATTAGATATCACAGAACAGGTGTCTCAATATTCGTTAAAATTATAAAATAAAATCTCACCAAACTATATTCCGATTACAAAATTCAGGACTAACCAGAGATTTTCGTATCTGATATGGTTTTTAACGAGCTCAGGAAGATTACTGTGCAAAGCACCTGAGCAAAATAATTAACGATTGAACATAGAAATTTCATAGATTCAACGGTTCATGATAAGCAGTGAATGTCCTCGATTTGTTTGGTCAGCACAAAATTTTTGCCCAGTTGCACGAATTTTGCGTCGAAGTAAGCAATGTATTTCGGTTTCCAAAACAGGAATGTTAATTAAAATTCGTAAGAATTAATATAACACATTTTGAAGTTTTGTATAAAGCAAGTGAAGTTGGAAAAACACTTCTATTCTTCCTTAAAGTTACACTTAATGTAAGATGGTATAAATGCTATTTACGATATGATAATTTTGGGATCCAAGATAACATTGTATTCAAAGATATGAAAAATTTATAATACCACTTACATCAAGGTCCTTCAATAAGTACTGATCTATCCCTGTAAAGGACGACTGCAAATTAAGTAACATACGTAATGTGTGTTCTTAAGTTTATAAAAACAATTGACCATTAGGAAGAACATTTGACTAATGTTGTTTGAGGAAATAATCAGTGTTTATTGGGGAGTGATAAATATCCCACAAATACAACTTAGGGGTACAATTCAGAGTCAGTGAAGGTTAAACTCCGTGGTACATATATTACCACTGTGAATTAAATGGTTAGAGCAGACATAGTCTACGTCACACTGACTCAAAACGAAGATTTGTTTCATATGGTTGTAGCCTGATATCAGAACGTTTAAAATCATGCATTGAATCGTGTCTGAATTATCTCCGAAATTAAGTCATATCCTGATGTAAATATAAAATCAAGTCTCCAAATTCTCTCGATCGAGACATGTCCTTGTAACTCTCACTTTAACGTAAATGTTCTTGCAACTTGTTAGATAATTCATGTTAACAAATCAGAAAGGTTAGAATAATATTAAAAACAAAATTTAAAGCTGTAGTTGTATTAGGTATTTACTGGAAATAATTACAGTCTTGATTATAGTTACAGCTGATTTTTAAATGTTTAAAAGTACGAAAGATAAATATGAAAATACGAAACCATTCTGATACTTTGTTCCTGTCAGTAACGAGATAAAATTATGAAGAATATCTAATACACGTTAAATAATTTCATTTTACACCTGAAGTTGTTTTTATAAGATAAACCTGTTCTGGCACGTTAGTAAATACATCATTAAAATATCCGGAATATTTATCTGTAATTACACTTATACTAACTCTACGTTTTAGGAACGTTCAATTAAAAAATAAAAGAAACGTTCCAAGGTTAAATTCTTGATTATCCAGCATCAGCTGGAACACAAAAGCAATCACCTGTCGATGTGAAGTTTTAACTGTGACATCTTTTGTTGGTTTTTATTAATCGTTAGTGTTCACTTTTGATTATAAATTAATGTAATGAACAAATATCACTTACTTACTTCACGTAAAAAGTAATTTAAAGTAATTGCAATTATTACATTAAAATTTACGGAAAATCAATTTACATTCAACGAATTTATAAAATGCTTAGAACAAACGCACCCCTTGCATAACACGAAGAGTTAGTATATTTTTAAAACAACTAGCATGCATAATAAGATATAATCAAAATATAATTTTTCTGCCTTCATTAATCATGTTGACATAGCGCAGAAGAATCTTCTGGAAGATCACATTCCTAAACTGCGAAGAACATGATTTTCTGATCCACTACAATATTTTAATATGTTTAAATCGATCAAGAAATCGAATATAATAATCGTGAAATCACAACACGTGCTTAATTTATATTTTCCTCTGTATAACTTGGAAAACATTCATTAATTTAGCTTTATTTAAGGTTAATTACCTGTTGTATAATGTATGTTCACTACTTAGCGTGTTATTTTAAAGCACTGTATTCCTCTGACACCGCGTAACACTGAACCAACTGCGGTAACATAGCACGCAGCACTAGGCAGGCAGATTGCTTCGTAACATACACATCTCCATCAGGCGCGGTTCGGCCTGGCCCGAAGGTACACGAAATTTTCCGAATGACAAACTCCATGATTAAATTATATAATTATAAACAGAAGTAGGTTTGATTGAAGGCGGTAGTACTCCGTGCTAATTGGTGATATTACAAGTTCAATCACGTCACGAATCAGACCACATAACACAGAACTCTTACTTAATCCACACAGAGATAGCGTTTGGGTAGATTGTGTTCTAACAAACGTCGAATAAACACGAATGGCTATAAACAGGTTTAATATATGCGTTACAATTATCATATATTCCAGTCTAATTCATTATATGAACGGACCGGTTACAAAGATGGATCTATTACTCCGTTCAAATTGAAGTTCAAACACATTCCTCGTTAACGAAGATATTTAATTAAAAAGGATGTTAATTGGTCCTACATTCTTCATTACTGAAACACTTAATGAAGTAAGTGATGACTAACTTCCTGCATTACTTCTTTCATTAATTCGTTCTTCATGTCCGTCTGTCTGTCTGTCTGACTACGAGCCCCTCTTTGTATCTTAAATGAACGATCATGGCGATAACGATGACTATTTTCTTCTTAGTGTTTTGTACACTTATAAACATATGCCAAAGTTTCAAACAAATACACATTTCAAGCCTGAAGATGGAGACAGTATGAGTCTCCGAAACCCTTGCTTCTATCGAAGGCTCCAAACACCCAGAAGGAAAACGTCACCAAGGTTAAGAATGTTTCGAGCAGTAAAACCTTTTTGTATTAATGACAATTTTAAAGTTTAATTTGCATCCGGCTACCCGTTTCACACTTCATGTACAGTAATAAACAACAGTATTTTCTGCGTAGGTATTAACCAGGTGTTCATAAGATCGAGAATGCCAAGAAACGCCCACCAGAAAGTTATTAAACATCACCTGTTCGTAAGAAGTGGCACTAGGAAGGTTTGACTGTGAATCAGCCGCTCAAAACCGTGTTAAAAGCCGTGGTTTTTGGGACATGGAATCTTCATTATAGATTGGTGTAGAAATTGGTAAGTGAATCATACGAGTCCTTCCTTGAATAATGCCTTTGCTTATGGCACGTATAGGGTACCCATAAATACAGGTTCCCATTTTTATAAATAATACAATTGTGGTTTTTTTCTAATTTTTTGTCTAAATGTCTCCAACCTATTTTTCCTCTCTATATTATGAAACCTAATTAGCCTTAGTTTGTGTTTTACAAGAACCTTTGTTTTTTTCTAAAACTGAAAAAGAAAAATTGTAAGGCTCGATCTTCATTCGCCTGCGAGGGAAATAGGGGTTGATCTTTCTTGCTGGAATCCGCAGACTGAGCTATTTCCAACGCGTGAAAAGCCACAATGGATCCAAGGGAACGAGTGTCTTCGATATTTTACTCTAAGACGAAGGAAGATCTATCTTTCTCAACAAAGCGAGTTATGTTATGGCTTAAAAACTGGCGATTGGCAAAGTCTAAAAGAAAGAACGAGGATAGAAATAAATCCTCGTAACTTCGGACGTGGTCTTTAGCTTCGCCTTAAAAAGTTACTGGGTGTTTAAAGAATAACTTCACGGATGAGTGTAATTCTCAAGAAGTTAACAACTCATCAGCTATTTTAACTTTCGCTTCTTGTATTAAACCAAAATTTTCATTTCAACCTGAAACTGCTTCTTGTCCAAAGCCGCATGAATCCAGTCCAAAATATAACACGCTTTGTCGTTAATACCTATTTTAATATTATCTTTATTCTAGTCTTATGTCTTCCTAATGGTCTCTTTCCCTTCAGACATTCCAACGGGAAATGTAATACGTATTTATCATCTCCCTTTGGATAAGCATAATAAATAAGTTCGCAGCCATTTTGTGCCAGCTGATTACAAATTCCAGCGTCTATGTCTCCGTGATATGTCATCCTCTACTTTAGGTAAAAAGGGAATAAAGTATTTTCGAAAAAAAAAAGTTTCACAGAAAAATTACACGCAAATTCATTGGGCCTCAGAAGTAATTACGAAATGTAATTTTATGTTGTGCTATCTCATAACTCGAAATGGCTTGATTAATTTCAGTAAAAAAAATTTTTAAGTAGATCTGCGCAGAAAAGAAATTTTCTGGAAGTCATTAAAATGTACGAAGACAGGAAAACAGAGAAACAAATTATTTGGTGAGTAAACTATTGAAGATAACAGGGTTTTGACATCTTCAGCGTTTGTATGTAAAATGCAATATACATTCAAGACGTATTTCAGCTTTGAAATTAAGTGCATCGGTAATTATAATACATTACTTTCCCGGTTTTAAGACGTCATCGATTGTAAGACGCACCTTTAATACTAGGTTATTCACCTGGACAGAACAAGGAAGAAAATAAGAGAATTCAGTGAACAGTCTAACCCGGAGAAGATATGAACTGGACACCTCCCAGGTAAAAGCCTAAAGCTTTACTTAATAAACGTCCCTCTACCTATTCTGATCTCTGTGAGAAAGAATTGTATGCAGTGGTTCTTGTACACTATTTGCACTAAACGTATACAGATAATGGGTTATGAGTAACACTGTCATATGGACAAAACAACTCACAACATCTCACCGAAACGTCGAAGCAGCTGTTTCCGCCGTACGCTGTTGGAAAGTTTTAATTGTAGCTAGAACTCGTTCAACATAAACCTTACTTTACAAGAGGCTTAAACCGACTTATCGATCCTGCCAGAACATTCTCGTCTCGGAAAAAAACCTTTTACATAACATGAAATAATGTGAACTATAACTTATGTTCTATACAACTACTGATACTGTGAATATATAATGAAAGAGGGACATTTCTTAAGCTATGTACCTCTGACGTAACAAAATGGCTGTAGTCATTTTTTATTATTATTTAGTGTTCTGTCTGACGACAGGTCCATATGAACAGGATCCTTCCATCCTTTTCTCGGACTGGGACCTGTTCATATACGTTCTTGGCAGATGATCCAGAAGTGGTTTGCCATTGCCTTCTTCTGTGTGTGAATGGAGTAATTGTTGGGATGCCACGGAGGAAAACTCCGTGTTGCCTAGACCACAGCCTTGTCCAACACAAGTTTTAAATTATTCCATACTAAGTGTGGTTTACCAATTACGACATATTTTACAAGTAAGACTTGAAGAATGAGACGACATACCTAAAACCGCATTAGGCTCACAAACAACCAGAAAATTTACATTTTTCTGTCCGTCGCTTTGCCGAAAGAGAAATATATCCCGAGACGAACAAGAATACTGAGGCGTTACAAGCAATTATTGACTAAACAAACGAAAGATGACGCTATCAATTTGGAAACAGAGCATCAGCTTCAAAACAGCTTTTCATAGACCTTCATTATGCATAGCAGAAATGTGTTGCTACGTTGCTCAAATAATTTGAGTCTTATTACTCTCAAAGAAGCGAGTCTTATTAGCAGCAAAAAGGGAAATTTAATATTTTATAAGACTAAACTGTTTCAGTAACTCAGTACCGTGATCTATTTTGTACACAAATTGCTTACAGTGAATGCGAAACAAAAATTCCAAATACTTCTCTCTTAAACTACTGATTGGATTTCGATTATCAATCGATATTTCTGGTGGAAACAGAACATTGTACAGAAAATTAAATTTCGAATCATGTCGGAATATACATGACCGCGGAATTTTTTCGACAATATTTTTTATCCTCGACTCGACAAAAATACTAAAGACGATATATCGATTATGAAAAGTGTAAAAAAAACACACCTCGATCACTGAAGTAACACAAAGATTGGAGCAAAAATTCTCCATAAACTATAAGATATCTAATGGAGCGTAAATGATCTGTCCGTTCTTTTCCTTAAGGTTCGCATTTGGATTACACGATCCTCTCTCTGAAAAGGTTTCTTGGATGGCCAAACTTTATCAAGAATCAATCTCAGATGGAACAAATAAAGTACATTTCTTTTTCAATTCATTCCAAGCGGACAGGAAACAATTTCGTTCCGAGGATAAACGAGATGATTTTAGTCCACAGCGAGAGACGTGCAAAATTCTGCAACAAACTCAGTTAAAAAGATCACGCAATTGAAGCAAGGGCCCTTATTTGCACCCAAATCTATGGTATAAGCCCACTTCATCTCTTACCGAAATTGTGGCGTGTTCATCAGATCATGAACGTGCTTTTTAGAGTCTGTAAACTCTTTTAAAAAATTTGAATAGATTTTAAAGCAATCTGGTGTAAACTCTATTCCACTCAGTTTGAACAAAGTCTCAAATTATAAAAATCATGGCAGTGGTACGAAGTTCTGAGGTGACGGTAACACCAGAGATGTTAACATAGGACAGAATGTTATGCACGGTAGCATATCTCTGTAACTCAAGAAACGTCTCCTTCCGACCACAAGAATATTAGCTTAAACGTCAATGTATATTTAAATTGCTGTCAGATAAATGTAAGTGATGAACGAACTTGAATCGTGAGTATAAAATTTGTCATAAAGATTAAAAAATCAAATTAATCACCACACACATAAATCCGATACCTCATAACGAAGTATATAATGGTGAGATTTCAAATCCTCACGGCGGTGAGTCTGAAGATGGAAGTTTTCTTGGGTTTCAGTCTGGTAGAAGTTCACTAAACTTCTACCAGACTACCGAAATTGTGGCGTGTTCATCAGATCATGAACGTGCTTTTTAGAGTCTGTAAACTCTTTTAAAAAATTTGAATAGATTTTAAAGCAATCTGGTGTAAACTCTATTCCACTCAGTTTGAACAAAGTCTCAAATTATAAAAATCATGGCAGTGGTACGAAGTTCTGAGGTGACGGTAACACCAGAGATGTTAACATAGGACAGAATGTTATGCACGGTAGCATATCTCTGTAACTCAAGAAACGTCTCCTTACGACCACAAGAATATTAGCTTAAACGTCAATGTATATTTAAATTGCTGTCAGATAAATGTAAGTGATGAACGAACTTGAATCGTGAGTATAAAATTTGTCATAAAGATTAAAAAATCAAATTAATCACCACACACATAAATCCGATACCTCATAACGAAGTATATAATGGTGAGATTTCAAATCCTCACGGCGGTGAGTCTGAAGATGGAAGTTTTCTTGGGTTTCAGTCTGGTAGAAGTTCACTAAACTTCTACCAGACTACGCGGCGCTGCAGCCCAGAAGACAGCCATCTTTATACCCCGCCGCTGTCAGAACCAACAGGTTTCATTAAACCTACAGCAGTTACGTCATTAACACCAGAACCTACGTACCCACAACATAAAAATGGTCTTTATTAAAAGTTTAATAGGGATAATAAAATTAATAATAAACAATAAAAATTAGACGCTTCGTTCCTGGTGTAAAAGCGATTTTACTGAATTTAACAAAAGGTGGCTGCCACCTACAGTAAATACCTTGAAATCTAAAGAGATAAAACTTAAGAACATATAAAAAATAAACAAAGAGAATAAAATATATAATAAAATTACGGATAAAAGATAAGAAACAGGAAACGTGAATCAAATCTAAAAGTTCTTGACGATGGTGAAGAGTCAATTGAATAAAAATTTCCTTGGATATTATCCATCGTCTAGTAAATATAAAACGTAAAACGACGTTTCGGAGATAGGGACTCTATCTCCGTCTTCAGGTTCTGAAGAGTCATTTGAATAAAAATTTCCTTGGATATTATCCATCGTCTAGTAAATATAAAACGTAAAAAACGACGTTTCGGAGACGGAGATAGAATCCCATCTCCGAAACGTCGTTTTCTACGTTTTATATTTACTAGACGATGGTTAATATCCAAGGAAATTTTTATTCAGGAAACGTGAAATTCAAATAGAAGAGAGACAATGAGATAAATATTGCTAATGGAAAGAGAGAAGACAAAATAATTCACTGCAAGTACAGCGGTTCTAAGTAATTAAAACGCAGTCAAGCTTTATTACGAGTGACTCCGAAATTGTATCAGGGCAATTTTTAAACTTCCTTCGGGATGTTACGTCGAGAATTCCGCAGATTCTTTCCTTACGAATCCCCCTACAGAAATCAATATTGCCTGAATACCAACTAACGGAGCAGAGAGAGAGAGAGAGGCGGAGAGAGACATTTCTGCACAAGTCTGGCTTCATTTCGACTACCGACTTTCATTTGATGTGGGTTCTACTCAAACGCTGTTATCAGCTTATCTCCAAGGAATTTTTATAAAATATATCGGAGGATGTTTCACATGAAACCGAAGCGAGACATTGGGGGGTATACACAAAACACGTAAGACTTGAGGTTCTCACAGCGGTGAATATGAAGATTTCTGTCTTCTGGGTTCTTGCGCTGTGTAGTCTGGTCGATGTTAACCAACGTTTCGGAGGTCATACTGCCTACGTCATCAGGGCGATGAGTATGAAGATTTCTGTCTTCTGGGTTATTGCGCTGTGTAGTCTGGTCGATGTTAACCAACGTTTCGGAGGTCATACTGCCTCCATCATCAGGGCGATGAGTATGAAGATTTCTGTCTTCTGGGTTATTGCGCTGTGTAGTCTGGTCGATGTTAACCAACGTTTCGGAGGTCATACTGCCTCCATCATCAGGGCGATGAGTATGAAGATTTCTGTCTTCTGGGTTATTGCGCTGTGTAGTCTGGTCGATGTTAACCAACGTTTCGGAGGTCATACTGCCTCCATCATCAGGGCGATGAGTATGAAGATTTCTGTCTTCTGGGTTATTGCGCTGTGTAGTCTGGTCGATGTTAACCAACGTTTCGGAGGTCATACTGCCTCCATCATCAGGGCGATGAAGATTTCTGTCTTCTGGGTTGTTGCGCTGTGTAGTCTGGTCGATGTTTACCGACGTTTCAGAGGTCATACTGCCTCCATCATCAGGGCGATGAAGATTTCTGTCTTCTGGGTTGTTGCGCTGTGTAGTCTGGTCGATGTTTACCGACGTTTCAGAGGTCATACTGCCTCCATCATCAGGGCGATGAAGATTTCTGTCTTCTGGGTTGTTGCGCTGTGTAGTCTGGTCGATGTTAACCAACGTTTCAGAGGTCATACTGCCTCCGTCATCAGGGCGATGTCGCCCTGATGACGGAGGCAGTATGACTTCTGAAACGTTGGTAAACATCTACCAGACTACACAGCGCAACAACCCAGAAGACAGAAATCTTCATACACAAAACACATTTGACAGCAAACAAGAAAGAATCAGCGAAACGTCTTGCACATTTACCTGAATGGAAACTGACGAGTTTCCCTTCTTCAAGCCTGGAACATCATTTTCAATAGAAATTAATAAAGATTTCCATTATAATAAATTTCAAAAATATCCACAAGAAATGAAGGCTGTCTTCTGGATTATATTGCCGTATAGTTTGGTTTATGTTCACCGACGTTTCGGAAGTATCTGTTGTTTCAATCATTAGAGTCATAACCTAGAGAGTAAGCTGTTTTGACGATCGTTTATAACCGTAGAAATTATAAGATGATTGTATTTAGTGCGGAATGAACTGGCCGAGGCATGTTACTGCAGAATTTATCTGAAAGACCTGAGAAAGAAGACTTTGAGTGCAATGTCGAGTGGAACGCTTGGACCAAACACCACCGAATGCCAGGGCGAGTTTCTGGCAGGAGAGTCCGGATGTCAGCTTTCAGAGCCGAGCAAAGTGGTACGCCGATAACAAAACAGAAAATCTTGATGGATTATAGGTTATTAATCATTTAAGACGTCATTTCACAGCAAGTAACTTTCCACGAGTACTGACTTCCAACATGCCTTCTCATTGCGTACTACAAATAGCAGTTTTAAATAAATACCCACCAACGTGCAACAGATTCCTTCTTCACAAGCTGATAGTAGCTCAGTTAAGAAATTCCTCGGTATTTAGAGTAGCCCAAATATTAATTACTTCGTCCATAACAGAGAGTCACCGGTCCCTATCGTAACACAGATGAATAAAAACTACATCATTAATCATAATTTTAATATTATCCTTAGAAGTGCCCGCATGTTTTCTAAATGGTTTCTTGATAGTTAACCAATACAATACAAATTTATCCACCCTCCTGTTGTTTCAAATATTCTTCTCAGCATCCTATTTTTAAACGCCCTCAACCTCTCCAAGAAGTGAAATTATTACATCCAAATCTAAATATGCCTCAAAGTCACTTGTGATGCGTTGTGTTCTGGTAGATGTTTCAGAGGTGCGTGCTGCCTCCACAATCAGGGTCATCGTAAATTGTAAATATTAACTCTTCTTGTGCATGGAATATAGTATTACCTGCATTTACATATATTCAAAAACATTAATTATAAAATTGTTAAACCATCAGGGAATTACATTACACCGTTTCTGTCCTGTAGGGAACGAATCAGGTCACATAAATTTTGAGATTCTCACGATAGTGAAAATATCAGTGTTGGTGTTCCGGGTTTTAATTCATCACCCCTCAAAGATGGAGACAGTATGTTCCTCCGAAACGTTGGCATCTCCTACGACTCTACATGGTTCCAAAACCCAAAATGATATTATCATGACGTCTAGAAACACTGATCATGTTTCAATAACATTTGATGCCGTGTAAATTTTTCCAAAAAAAATTATGAGTATACTAACATTTTGGCACCTGGAACAAGTACGTCGGGAAATCCGCCCCGATGACGTCACCGCCCAGCCAGACGCCCTACCCAAACACTGTCCGCCGACCCCAGCACCCACTGACATCACATGGGCCATTTATAGATCTCAGCGGTCAAATTATGGCGCCAGATTTGTGGACATTCGCATGTCCTGTCGCTGCGCCCATTACTCATTCTTACCCTACTCACTGCCACGCCGACACGAACCAGTGCCTCTAGCGGCGAATACCCAAGCAAGACTGTGACATCGGCTAATCCCATCAACATTCCCATCAGCACGACGCCTGCACTGCAGTAATCACGAAGGTTCGAACAGGGAATACCGCGTGACAAATACTAAAGTTTATAACGGTCTGTGGATTAAATTATACTGACACCAAAGTGTGGCGTGCGATGCAGTTTTTTAAAAAAATTAAACATCCATTTGGTGACGGCTACTGTATTTGGAATTAAGGCAGGTTCAGAATGACAAATAAAAAACAAATTCGCAAAATCGACGTACTTTCAGAGGAGATATTAAGTAAAGAGTCTCAGGTTAATTTGATACACCTTCCTTATATAATCAGCGCTGTCTCTTTGGCGAAGCCAGAGCTGACAGCTTCAATGTTTCATTTTTATGTAAAGAACGTCACCTTTCCTTCTAGCAAACGAAGCCTGACAACCAAATGGCAGCCAGAAAGCGTATACGATACGTGATCCAAACCGAATCCATCTTCAGTACTGTCTGTTTGTAATTTCAGGTCACGAGGTCACAATTATAAAGTGAGGAACGTCTCGGAAGACTGGTTAGCATTATTTTCCTCTGGAGTCCCCAAGTTCAAAGCGATCGGATATATTTCCCTCAGTTCTTCCACGTAAATGAACCTGCACCTTACGTCAGGACAGACATTTCCCTTACGTATCCTCTCCAATTCGCTATTCACTGATAAATTGTCAATAATTATATAAAACCTGAGATGGACCACAAGAAGACAGCAAGTGTTTGGGTTACTCGTGGCAAGTGAATATATTCCCAACTGCTGAGTTACATGCAGAAGTTTTCATTACAAATACTTACTCGAATAAGAAGAATTTGTCCTAGTACGAAACGTTCTAAAGTTTGAGTATAGAAGATATAAATTCAAATTCCTTGCTTTGTAATAAACGAGCAGAACTCCATTTAAATTAATACAAAGGAACAGAACGTGAAGGAGTTCTCTTAGGATGACACTAACATTCCAAAGGCGTTCTGCACGCCACATCGAATAGGTCGTTGTAATAATGTTTATCAACAAATTAATTGTTCCTGAAATCGTGGGAATAACAGACAAGATTACTCGTCCTGACGATGGAAGCAACAATCATCTCTGAAACGCCACTAAACGTTTACAACATTACACGACATTAATATCTAGACGACAGCCATCTTCATGCTCCAACCCGTAAGAACATTAAATCCGACAATATTAATAATATTTCTTGCAAAGGCTTTCTTGAGTGTTAACTAATTTGCGTTCAGAATCTAATATCGAAAGTCTAGCAACACTTCAGTGTCTTAGCAGTAATATTTGTCTTGACACAACGTTTTAATAAAACCAACCAGTAATATATGTGCATATTTATACATTATATGCAATATTTTCTTTCATGTAATGTTTAGAGCCATCAAAACGCCATTAGAATTTGTCTCGAGATTGTAAGAAGTAACACTGAACGCTGCAGCGAAAATATAGTCGATAATAGTCGATATTTGACCTAGTTAACGATTGATTACGCATGAGGTACGCTGGATGCACCGTTTAATGAATATCTGCATTAGTTGCTAATACGAAAGAGTAATAGATCACCTCTGGTTCACACATGCCCTCTAACGAGTACTTGTAAACTTTTCCAATTAGACCAAGCTCAGCACTTCGCTTACTGTTCGAAGGCCAGAATTCGAAAACTAATGGCTTTGTACTGGACAATAAATAATCCGCTGAAACTTGCATAATTTACGTATTTAGCGTAACTACACCAGGTTTCATAGCCATCTAACGCCATCTGACTGTCAGAAAATCAGAATACTATAACTCTTCAATATAAAACTCTAAATTTTGTTGACCGAAACAATTTGAACGCATTAAAAAAAATGTAATTAATATTTGCTCCTGCATCCCTAAAATATTTTTCATACTTTTTAGGTCACAGAAAAATTGTACTTACAAAAAATTTTACGATAGCTTATGGAACCTATCCTGACCCTTATGTTTCATCTCTAGGCGTCCTTTAAGCTCCAACTTACTTGAAGAAGACTGACAATGTCTGTCGGATTCTTCAATACATTGATACATCAATGACCTTGAAATCAAATATCTCCTTTAATACCATTACTTCATGTATAATTCTCTTTTTCGCCATGCTGACGTCATTACGTGTGATGTGGCGTAAAGATCGCGGACTTTTGAAATACGTACAGAAGGTAAAAGAAGCTTACAGACCGGTCAAAACATTACGATCCACCACGGAACTCAAATTCATGTTTCTCTTTAGACTGATGGACAAGGATGCAAGTTAAAAACTGCAGGCATATCTTCATCCGTGTTTTACTGCAAAGGGAGTATGGAAGTAGCTTTATATATTAAAACGGGGTATGGCTTGCTTAGTCAAAATTACCCTCAATTGACAATGCAAATAATGGAGGGGTTAATGGAGTAATAACAGTAATTTGCATAGAACAGAAAGGCAAAGTCGTTTCTCATGCAGAATGTGAAGTGGCTGGGCAATGCAAACACTTCATGCTGATTTAATGCAATCGCCCCCAAACCTCTGTGGACAGACCCACGTTCCGAACCGCAGAGATATTTTGTGTCTGTCACTTTGAAGCGAAAGATCCAGATCTGTTTCAGACGCCGTTCGCATCCACGAGGAGGACCTATTAATTTAGTTTTGTCCGTCGAGAAAAGATAAACTGAGTATGGCACAATTTCTACCGATGTCATTGAACGAATCACAAATGAACAGATTCAATCTGATACTGGAACATTTCATGTAAACAGTGCTGAGTCATTCAAGTTCAAGCAGAGAATAGTCGAGTTGATTCAACACGAGAACCCATTTACGGATTTAGATAAAATTTGGTGTGGATGTTGTGCCATTCTTTACGACCTCAATATCTTATTTTGAATACCCTACGAGCGGTGATAACAAAACGACAGACGAGAAAAGTCGTGAGGTGGACAATGAGTTGCTGCCATCTGTTGGTAAAAGTGGTAACTGTCGAACAAGGCGGATTTATACCTTTAAATGCACGTTACAAGGAGATATACAGTGTCAAACATTTTTAGAGCAAAATTATACACGAACTTACGGCTTACTTTAGCAAAATTAGATATAATACAAATTATTGTCTCTAAAACATGACGATGTTTTCCATTCCTTCAAGTTTTAGACTTTTATACATTTATATTGGCACAGGCGATTTAAAAATTTTGTCCTTGTAAAACAAGAGAATTTATGCCGACCCTAAAGTAGCTGAATTTGTTACAGTATTGTACCGAGTTGGACTGGAAATCCAATAGTCAATAACTTCTACAACACACATGTTGGGGGTTCACTGCGCCGACGTACATTACTGCGTCATAAATAATCGAAGAGTGAGGCTAACCCCCTAGACAGAATATGCAATGCCAAGGTTGAGGTTGTAGTAAGGTAGAATCCAGTCAAAATAACGTTGTCAGATTCTTACGATATATTTCATTATAAACTTTAAGAAAGGGTGGGAGGTCTTCAATATAATTTATTATGGAGTTCATAATTTCGTCTTCTGTTTGCACGTCATATTCCACACAGTCCTCAGAATTTCTTTTACAATGTCTACGATAAAAGGAAGTTTAAGCGAAGAATTACGTGTCTCAAAAAGCTGAGTTATTTTGAAATTTGTCACAGCGAATTTATTCTCAGTCTCACAGACTCTGCGTTTGTATTTCACTCTCAGAAAAAGCATCGAGATCAATATTTAGGTTTTATGGCGGTGTTTCCCCTCTCGTTTAATAGAACAAAATAATAATTTAATTTCCTTCGAGTCTTCGTTCTGGCTGGATAGAGTCACGTTCCTTCGACACCAGAGAACTAACAGAGCTTACCCGTCTTTCCGCGGCTATAATTAGACTGTGTTCAATATCAGCAAATGACGCGAACAAGCAGAATAGAGTAATGAATATTCGCCCTGAACTAATTTCAGATCGAGACGCGTTTCCTCAGCTACAAACAGAGACCTGGGAACTGAACATTGATTGCCGACAGTAAAACACGGCTAATGCACAAACCACATTTGGAAATGACGGAGACTTTTCATTTATTAAAATAAAAAAAAAACCAATCCATGGTAAATGCGGAATTGTGGCATTAACAAAGAAATGTATACAGCAGTAATTAAATTGTCTCATTGAGTCTATTATAAAAAAAATGTGACCTCGAAGATTCAATTGTGGTAACGGGTACTATAATTCATCACTTTCCTGCTGCAGATTGAAAAAATTCTAAACGAGGTATCACATCACAGGCATCTACTTCCAGAAATGTCTCAAGCTTTATTACCGACTCGGCAGACGTGGTCTCTCCGTGAAACTCATCTCATGCTGAAAAGCACTGTCGTCAAAGGGAGTGTCAATTCTAAATAGCTGAGAATCGAACCCCGATGTCTTCAGTCAGACAATTGGCGTAGTCTGAATTATATATTGGGGGAACACGTAAACTTCTGCCTTTGTTAATAATTCAGACACTTCTGCAATCACAAATAATCGACGTGATTTTATTTTATATAATAACTAAACAGAATTTTGACTTAAGCAGTTTGTAGCTTTAACTGCGTTTTTTAACTTTAAGATAGTTTAACAAATTTTGGTGTAAAGTTTACTTTAATTTAGAATAAAGTAAACGTTGCCTGCTTTAACGTAAAATGCGATAATTTAAGTTGAGAAACTAAGAACCGAGATAAATCTAAGGAGGAACAGGGATTCCAGCATCGAAACCTGGACTTCCAGACGTCTTTAAGGGTTCAGTGGAAAATCTTAGGGACATAGCTGAGATTGTGGCACATAAACAAAAATGTCTGAACTTTGACGATGCCCGCGACTCATTCCTAAATGTGATTTCAATCCTCATTGGTCTGAGATGGATGTAAAACTGGCCCGTGTACAGATGTCATGATTTCGAGATGATTTAATAAGTGACCCAGAATGACCCTCATCTCTGCTGTGCATCTAAATATAGCCCACAGCAAATTCTGAAATCGTCTGGACATACGTACCTCCTGTCACCTGTTGGTAGGTGATAAAACTACTATAACTATATTTTCTCGGCGTCTCTGCTCGTCACTTGAAGAACTGCGTGACATCTAGCGGTCGGACATATAACTGATTCTAGTGGCCTCGATCTACATGACGATCGTTGAAGTTTCTACACCCGCAAAGAGAATCGATCAATTTTGGTCTATAACACACATTACATATTTGAATAACCAATTTGGTTTGCTCCATTAAACTTTTGTAAGAGTGAAACTCCCGCGTCGTATTAAAATCCGCGTTGCCTCAGACTCGTTCAACGCTGTTACCGTATCCCCATTAATCCCATACAATATCAAGTTCGTTCAACACGGATTTACTAAACGCGACGCGTCCCCCCGCGTTGATCGAGGGTTCACTGTACCTGAAACTTGTAAGATTCCATGCCATTAGACATTATGCATTCATCAGCAAGAAAGTTTTTGGTTTACCCAATGACGATTTCTCAAAACAAGGTTATACATCGTCGAATGACTGTGATAATGAATTGGAAAGTGTGTGGATGAAAGTTGTTGTGGCTTATTTTAATAAATAGATACATATCTTATGAAAATTGTCTAAATCGTCTAAAATGTTTCACATTACGTAGCTTTTTTTTCAAAATGCTGTCCTGTTACACGCGAGTACTTGGAACTATCCTCGCTCATTACAACACCAAAGAACTTATACTCAGCCAACGTGAACATCTAGAAACTTTGCAAATTCCAAGTTACATTTCAACCGTCCTCCAGCATTTTCCTTAAAACATTCATATTCTACAAACTTCTGTATCTGTGACAGAATCTCTTGAACCTGGGGCGGAAATGCTTCGAACTCTTAAGGCGAATGGAGAACTCAGAGTTGTAACCAAACCCATTAACCTATAAATTAAGTAGCAGTAAGTGTTTGTCCTAGAATTCACAGTATTTCCCAATACGATGTCGCGTGTTGAATACTGGAATGCAGACCAATACGCTGGCATTTCAATTGTACCTAGCACACAAGCGTTCATGCCTGTTAAATAATGCCCCAGAAGCAAGGAATAATTACATGTGTCTACATAACAGCGTATATTGTTCCACTCAGTTGT
Organism: Zootermopsis nevadensis; assembly: GCF_977971745.1. NCBI lineage: Eukaryota > Metazoa > Arthropoda > Insecta > Blattodea > Termopsidae > Zootermopsis > Zootermopsis nevadensis. The sequence continues at coordinate 781,858 of NW_028259163.1, forward strand.
GTGGGAACAGCATTTACATATGGTACGAGGCGCGTAAGCCCTGGTATTCGCAACCAGCGCTAATGGTGATGTGGCGAGAAACAGAACTACCGATCCCAATATACCATTTAACAGCCAGGAATTGACAACAGGGCTACCACGCACACAGACACTGGCCATTGATATAATATAATTATGGAACTCACCATGCAATTATACCACAGCGATAATAGGATCCGATGGTTAACAAAGATAATATCGAAGCCTAACACTGGTTACGTTCATGAGATACTTAAATTCACTTGCTATCTTCGGTAAAAAAAACCACCACGGTGGTCTAGCGGTTAGAACGCTGGCCTTGTAATCCTGGGGTCTCGGGTTCGATGCCCGAATTTATAACTTGTGTTGGGCAAGGCCGTGGTCTAGGCAACACGGAGTTTTCCTCCGTGGCATCCCAACAATTACTCCATTCACACACAGAAGAAGGCAATGGTAAACCACTTCTGGATCATCTGCCAAGAACGTATATGAACAGGTCCCAGTCCGAGAAAAGGATGGAAGGATTCTGTTCATATGGACCTGTCGTCAGACAGAACACTAAATAAAAATAATAAATATAGAATAAATCTTTGGTAACGTAATTCTTGTTTGCAAACTGGTCCCTTTAAGACGTTTAACTACGATCGTTTCTGTGTGTACTGAATCTTGAACCTGCTATTGTGAACTGGGGACTGTGTAATAGCAAACAGTTTCCTGATTCAGCTCGTTAGTGTTATAAACACACTGAACTGTTCCTAGAATATCGATAGGATATTCGGAAAATATCTTGATCATAAACGAAACTTACCACACACGACGGAAAACAGGTATGTGTAAAAGACTGGAGTACTCACCTGAAAATAAAAGAAAAACACATGAATATAAAAACATGGTTTTATCTTCATTGTGGTCTCGAAAGGACAAAAGCTTCGATAAACTACAGCCTCATCATTTATCAATGTTAATAGACTTCGCTTGGAGGCGTGACTGACTCAAAGCGTCAAGCAAATGATTTGTTACCTGCGAAAGTTCATCGTACCTCAGACACAAAAGGAGGTTGTCGCAAAGAAAAGAGAAAAATATTACGCAGATATATTAAACCATCACTGCAAATGTCTCTACTACATTTAATATTTACCAGTGTGGGCTTTCACGTAGACACCAACGTCTGCGAATTCAGCCATGGAGATTAATGCAGTATCCTCCGAAACGACGGTATTAACATGCATGCCAATACGAAATTACTACTACCCAGGAAACTAGCAGCTACATTTTATCCACCGTGAGAACTTAAAATTTCACACAGACGTGTGTTCATTGTTTTTCAACAGACAACATATATACGAAATTGTCGCTGACTTAAACATCACTAATTGGTATGCTGATATACATATTTTTATGCTGAAGGGTAAAACAGATTCATAGAAGATTGGGTTTTCGTTAGCGTGGTGCAATTAGAGCTGATTTTGTAGGGCTGTGGTGAAAAGCTCCCCCTCTGACTCAGATAGGGTTTCAGGTACACGTGACGCCTTCAACAAATTATCTGTTACCATGAACCTATCACGTCACATTTCAATGTGACGTCTTGAAGGCGCATGTCGTCTATCATGAAATCTTGTTAAGTTTCATCACTCCACACGCGTTCTCCCCTGTAGTCGTAGTATTGAAACAAGCGAACGACATTGCTCGCACATAATATTTATTGCCAAACACAACAAAAGTCATAAGATGATATAGTTGCGTCATATTGTGAAAATACATATTTAATTAATTATTCTTGTCCGTCTAATCACAATTTAAAATTAAAAATTAAAATTAAGATAATTAAAATATCATGTAATGTTCCTAAATGTAAATCGAATGTTTCGATAGGAACATCACATGATATTTTAATTATCTTAATTTTAATTTTAAATTTTAAATTGTGATTAGACGGACAAGAATAATTAATTAAACAACAAAAGTCCCAAATCTTTTAAATTTGTGACAACTGACAGAATGAAAATACGTCCATAAATTTACGAGTTGTAACTTTTTAATTTTGTGACAATAATTCATACGGAATCTGTATATTTAACTGTCTGATGATGATAAACTTTGAAGGAATTGCTAAATCTAAAAATGTTCTCAATTTTGTAAGAAGAAAAACTGAAAATATACCAACAAATTGTAAGTGAAACATTTTATGTTGTAGTAATTACAAACATGGGGACAGTGTGTAATATTTAAATTATATTTGGAAAATTTAAATTATCGGTTGTCGGAATGTGAAGGTCAGAGATGAAAGGTCAACATTATTCTTAGAAATGGAAATCTAATGTGTGTAATTCTTAACATAGGTATTTCATTATCATAGCGTTACGACGTACAGTAAAGCATCTGAGGAGAAACAAGCCTCACACATCTTCCAAGAACTACTTACAAGGTTATAATATATATTTAACTGCCTCTATAAATGTCATTTTTTAAAAATAATTTTCTTGCGTATTTCAACTTCATCTGTGTTATAATTAAATTCGTTATAAATTTCCCAAGGCGTAATAATGTTTATTTTTGTATGTGACAGAGTCGGAGAACAGAGTAAAAGGAAAATATATGGAAGTGGTTGAAAAAACAGAATGAATAAAGAACCACATAAATTTTACTCTTTATAAAATATTATTAGTTTTAAAATTGGTATAATTGCTTTGCAAAAAACATGTAGTAATGAAGTAATATGCAACACAAGAGAAATTATATTATAATAAACATACCACGATAATATATTTATATCATATATTTTATCCAATTTATACCTCCGAATGAAAGGAATTATAAAAATCAGTGTTGTAACTTAATGGCTTTGCCCTAAATTAATTTTACCCCTAAATGAAGCAAATATCTCAAACACGTGCTGACAAATTAAATAAATTATATTTTTTCTATTATTATGTATGATATCCATTATATTCGATGGCATATTATACTTTTATATGATATAATGGTCTTGAATTCCTAAAATATAAATTAATGTTAACTATTAAATTTTAATTACAATACGAAATTAAATTCACATTCTTCTTAAGCGTTATTAAGTTCGATAGTCACTGTCTCTGTAGATTGGGTTGTACACAGCAGGATTTTCCTAAGGACGAATATTGATTACAGTCTCTGAGAAATCGTATTTAATTAAAATTTGGAGGACTGATAATTCACAAGAATTTTGTCATTGTAATAAGATACCGTCATAACAAACATTCAGACTTAATTTACGACACAAAATGAATATAAATTTTAACATTAATAATAACAATGACAATGAAATATTGTAACAAAAAACATTACAAATATTGTGGCTGTAAATTCTAAAATGTGTGTAGATCATTCCATAACAAATTAGTAGGTGTATTTGTTTAACAGAACGTGCTGAGACTGTAAGCTACTTAACGATGACATTTTGTGATTATTCACTGTTTGTCGTACTAATAATTCATCAATATTTTAACTTAAAATTTTTCGCAAAATGTTACAGCACTGATGCTCTAATCCCATAAGAACCATTTAAAATAACGCATATCATAAAACTTTCAGCACAAATTTAAATGAGATTATTCTTCAGTAAATCTCTCCAACTGAAACTTTCAATTAATATGTTGGAACTTACGGTTTACCATTGTGTATATAGTAGATTTCAAATAATCCGTTTGAAAAGATCAGTGAAACGGAGTCTCGCTATGCTGTAATCATTCTCTGACGTGGACACATCAACAAATCAACCCAAAACGAAACGCACATTGGACGCGAAACAACTAATTAATATAATATTTACTGTAAGCACAAATTACAAAGCTCATAACTATGATAAATTCTTCAACAACTGTTAGTTTCTGTTTTTAGGTCAAAATATCTCCCTCAGGACCATTTTCTGAAATCACGTTCTTCTCTTACGTAGAGAGAGACCAAATTAGCTCCCATTTAGAGTGCTTCTGGACTGGACATCCGGGGTTCATTTTCCGGCAGACATATTGATTTTACTCTTGAATCCTTCCACACCCAAGTCCAGACCGGGTAGCTTCCCCCCACCTGGCCCTACCACAATGGGTCATGGGTGATATTTCACGAGGCATAAAGTCTTAATTTTTTTTTTTTTTTGAAATTAGAAACAAAACAATTGATGGATACAGAAAATGGAGACTGTAAAACGGGGAAGACATAACATTCATACAAAATTACATTATTTTAGACTACCTAGGTACGTAAATTTAAAGCAGTATTGAGATTATGAAATTACGGCGAACGCAAACTTAAAAGTGATGGGATATGACTTCAATAGAATGTTATGAAAGTTTAAAATCTCTCTTATTTTAATACAGAATTATTGAATTTTAATTTTTGACTTAAGGTTACTTTGTTAACGCTTGCTTATACATACCGTACTTCAGGTCCAACTACCACTGTCCATCTATCTCGTGGTCTGCGAGAAATTCGTCGTCTGGTGGTTGAATTCGTAACACTTAGTAATTCCATGTTCACAGTACAGTGTTCAGTGCTTCATTACACAAAACACATGTATCAAGACGATTAGCACTGAAACTGAAGCCTGTAGACGCCATTTTGGGTGAGAATTCATTAAAGACAAAGTTATTTCGTGTTAGATAAACGAAATGTGTTCCAAAATCTAATTTATAAACAGTCGTTATTAAAAAAAAATCCAATCAACTGGATTTTGAGACTGGAGTTAAATGTTTAATTTCGGATTTCAAGGCAACATTAAATGAAAACTAGCCACCTTATTCCTGCTTCTAAAATCGGTTAACAACACCACATTCGCCCCGAAGATGGCAACTGAAATGTATGTCGAAACGCCTGAAGTTACAGAACGCGATAAAAGCTGAAAATAAATAATTATGCATAGTGTACTTTATGAAAACTAGTACGAAATTAATTCCCATTAATAAAATTACTTATATACTTCACAATTTCTTCAGGTGCAAAGACGCAATGAAGAAATTTCACTTGTCATAGAACGAATTAAATTCCAGTTTTCCCGTTTACGATCACAGATCAAGTGAGACTCGCGGAATACTGACGTTTCGTGAGTGTGTTGAACGAGGCACAAAGGAAACACTATCAGCTGCAGGGTACAAAGACAGTGGCGTGTTAGTCGACAATTAATAATTCAAAAAAGAACGTCGTTATGTGGAGCGCATGATAAATAAATTCAAGTGACGTTTGCCACTTCCACGTACATCAGCGGGCAGGATTTTAATTAAAGTAGCTACGTGGCAGAATGCAGGCTAATTTCCGATGTCCACAAGGCATATGCAAATTACTCGTCCGTAATTAAACGCCTATCTAACCATGTGCCGAACGTACTGTTACATAAACATCTGTCAATATTCACTACAGTCGCTTTGAATTTATTACAATTTTCTCATCATTTGCAGAATTTGAACTTGGCAAAAATTTTTAGACGCATTCATTAGCTACGTTTATATAATTATTTTGTAGTATTCTGGTGAAGAAGGAACAATCACTGCGGTGTGTCTGTGTTTACTACTAAACCAATATCTTATAAGTTTACAGTTGTTGAATAAAATTTATTTCTAAAGCCACAAACAACTGCACTGAATTTTGACGTAAATACGTCTATAGGTAAGGAAAAGGTGTAAGATCCATATCAACAATGTGTTAATATGGATCGACAACAATGGTTACCTATGGAACGTCGTGTTCACTCGGCATTGTTGTTACCTAGGAAAATGTGTAAGATCCATATCAACAATGTGTTAATATGGATCGACAACAATGGTTACCTATGGAACGTCGTGTTCACTCGGCATTGTTGTTACCTAGGAAAATGTGTAAGATCCATATCAACAATGTGTTAATATGGATCGACAACAATGGTTACCTATGGAACGTCGTGTTCACTCGGCATTGTTGTTACCTAGGAAAATGTGTAAAATCCATATCAACAATGTGTTAATATGGATCGACAACAATGGTTACCTATGGAACGTCGTGTTCACTCGGCATTGTTGTTACCTAGGAAAATGTGTAAGATCCATATCAACAATGTGTTAATATGGATCTACAACAATGGTCAGCTTGCGTGCATTGTTATGTTACCTAGGAAAAGTCATCTGTTTACTCGGCATTGTTGTAATTAAAGCTAATATATAAACTTCCTTTCCGTATAGACGTATTTACGTCAGATTCTCCGGAACCGTGGTTCCACTGACAATTTTTCTACTCGGTTTCGAAATCGTTAACAATGACGTAACCTACAAACTGAGACCACGATTAAACACTAAAATAACGAACTGATGACATTGTTGGCAGATTGTAACCACAGGAAAAAACGTAACAAACAGTCCACTCTCCTGAGAATGTTATTTTTGGCTTCAGATCAGGAGTATAATAATCTCCACGGAAAGAAAAGTGATACCGAGAAGAAAAAGTTGACAACACAACTGCGTTAAGAACCTAACGTCACATTCGTGGTATTTTTCAGTCCCTCCAGGTAATCGCCGTGTTAGAACCTTAACATACTCCATCACTGCTGCCTTCCACGTCTTTTTAAAATTCTTATTCATGGATCATCCGACAATTCGACGCTGTGCTAATTTGATCTACTAACAGCTCCTTTAAAGGAATTGTTTCATCTTACGAGGTTCTTATGCTCAGAGCCTGATCACGACACAACCAGACGCTTCAAATGATGACCACATTATATCTGAAGGTGCGTTTTATCCCAGAAATTCACGTGATCCGATATAGGTATGATCTAACTTTAGTGCCTAAGGCGAAATATAATTTGTGTTCAATCTGATGGGATTACAGCCTTCAGGAAATTCCATGCTTAAAGGTCACAGAAGAATCTTACAACATTGCAACACGAACAGAGGAGACGAGACGAATGAAGACAACTCAGAACTCTCTCTGTAGAAAAACTAGCAACGTTCTGAATTTCACTTGAAATAGCGAGAAAATATTTGGGGGAGGGAGGTTAAATCCTTGTGCGTCCTTGAAGCACGTTTTTGGTAACGGCTAATATAACTGAGGAGATACATTAAGACGCAATAAGAACTCATTAAGTATTACAACGTTATATATCGTTAATATCAGCTAAGAAGGCATAAAGTGAGAGCGAAAAGAGCTTGACTTCGCAAAGTTACGAAACGTGAAGAATTAGTAGTCGCTTTTTAAAAGCATGACGACACAAAATTCTGGCCCTAGCACAAACCCCGTTGAGTCGCGGAACGAGCCTCGCTACTTTAAATCCTGCGCTCCTGGAACGCTAATGTAAGACATGATTTCACATGGATTTGGCAACATGACGTACCAAATGCACACGGACTGCAATAAACCCATGGCAGTAGATGAGAAATGCAAACAAAATGTAAGAAAACCTGATGGTAAGGGATTAGTTAGGAGTTTCTTGTGTACCTGAGACTCATCTGCACGGTTAAAGACGGGGACAACTGCGAAACTTCTATGTTAATGTAAAATGTTCATGTGTTTCCCCACATGTAGGCCTGCATAAACAAATACTGTAAGGAGAATTAGTAAATTGTAAATCATAAAAATATAATAAATCGCTCCAGTCGACAGAGAAATTAAGACATATCTAAACTAAGCTTCATCAAAGAGGCAACTAATATTCTCAATATCTAATCCTATTAAACCAATAAAAACTAATCCAGCTTAAATTTTAATCTGATATGCAATTATTATAAATGCAGTCCAACGCTGTCTTGTGGGTTATGTCGCCATTAAGTCGTGTAATTCTGATCTACGCAAGGGTTAGAATCAGCATCTTGATTGTCGCCAGAAACCAAGTCTCAGCTTAATGAAAGATTACGCCTTAATCGAATTGTTCTAAAATACAGGGTGTGCAAATAAAATACATTTTACTTTACTGTGACATGGCTCACGAACCGTAAAGCAGATCACATGATCAAGTTTGTAACTCGTGTCGTTTTAGTCTCGAAACCTTAGAACCTCAAGAAACACACTCTAATTTTCTAAAATGGCGTCCAAAGTAGGACAAGCTAGTGCGCACTGCGGTTTCAGATTTCTTGGTTAACAGTTACAGCGCTAAAAAGATTTTTGTATGGTGCCTGGGAAAAAACCCGAAATAAAATGTCGATTTAAAAGTGGTATATATATATATATATATATATATATTTTGTTATATCGGTTGAATTTAAAAAGGAGAAGTTCCGGAATACGACCAGTCACTGAATCCCAGGTGGACAGATTTCGCATGGTTTTGGGGTGCCTTTCACAGAGATTACCATCCGACAATGCCAACATTATGGACAATCGTTTGATATTTACATTTTTAAAGTACCAGCTGTTCCAACACGGATCTGTCAAGTCAGAGAACTTCGCTAAACGCTTTAATCTGACTTAATTTCAAGATTTTGAGACTACGACATTCTTAAAGCCAAAATTATCTTCACTGATGAAGCAACATTGCATTTATAAGGAAAATTGGGGAAGAAGGAATACTTGTAAAAAAAATTCAGCATACCACAGATTATCCGAATTTATATTAACAGCCCGGCTACTCGCGGTACTCTCATTCAACATGTGTAAAATTTGAATCACAAAAATTTGAGCATGCAACACACTCAAATATTTTTACATTTCAGTCCAATGCCTCTTAGTTCATGAGAAATGTTACAGTATAATAAAAACATTTAATGTTCACACCCTGTATTTACTGTAAATTTCTGCTACATACAAATAATTCAAGGAATAAACGAAACATTGAAATACTAATTCTACTCGCGTCAGTATATGGGTAAATGAATAGTGATTTATTTCGTAACAATTCCTCAGTCACTGGCATAATTGTGACGCGCGTCACGTTTGTATACATTCAGAAGACGAAACGAAGTCACCACCCCTGATGAACACAATCACTTATACTATATCAACAATTCTGATGCTGTAGAACAGCATAATAAAGGAACATTTGTAATTCAATGGATTAAGCGTTTGAGAATGTGATGATTAATTAAGGTAATCGGTTCAGTTACGGAAGTAGAAATAGAATTCATCTCTGCCATTACCACCTTCGACCTCGTAACAAATCACATCGCAATTCGTCAAATGCCTGTCGAACCGAACGAGAAACTTAAGCGCGCACAAAACACAAGTTTTCTTTAATTCACTTCAGTTCAGTTTTCCACTCCTGCTAAGTGTGTACTTCACGAAAACTTCAAGGAGAGAAACATTTGAAACGAGGGCATTCGAGCGACGTGTTGCGTCGTGTGGTGGGGAGGGAAGATTGGTGGGACAATTTTTTGGAACTGGTCCATTCAGAAAACAACGCAGCCAAGCTCAAATATGACTCACAGTTTCTTCTAACCTCAACCTTAATTAAATTGCGTTTGTTCGCAAATAAAACTACTCTTCTTGCAGATCGACAAGGTTTCAGCCAAAAATTCTGCTCGCCTTGCAAAACAAATTTGTTTTGGAATCAGCCCGGAGCCTTGAAGTTTTCGATCAGTGTGACATAAGAATTGCGAATTACGTCTAATAGCGTTTCATCCACAGATGACTGTGTTCTGGGGTGTCACGCCGACGTTTCAGAGTTACTTTCTGCTTCCAAAATGAGGGCGATGACTCATCGCTTTGACAACAAAATCAGGAAGCAAGGAAAAAATCCCAGGAGATCATATTTAATGTATTTTTCACCGGAATACAATTCCCAGGGCTACTGAGGTGCCCGGAACTTTACTATATTCCAAAACAATAACTCATAAATCTCTCGCACATCTCACTGAACACGAATCAGCTAATTTCTATCAATACATGGCTGCCAATACTCTGCAAATATATATATATATACCTAACTGCATATATCACTAAAACAGCAATAAAGTTGCATTCCAATTTGATATTAGTTTGCATAACCTTTGTATCAACTGTAAACCTTGACCTTAAGCAGAGCAGCCAAGCTTAAAAGTTCATCACAAGGCGTGGTTCTTGGAAAATTTCTATCAGGATAAATCTCAGTGGCATTTCAACGGGAATTCTGTTGTGCAGACAGGCCTAGTGGCCTTTTGGTTGTTGTGCCACGTAGCCTTCTGTTTGTCCACCGTTTCTGAGGAACATGATACCTACATCTTCAGTTCCTAAATGAGAGATAAGAAGTGACTGGGTCTTTAAACGTTTGTTCGCCTAAATAAAGAATATAATACGATTTCATGTTCTCTACATGGTCTAGGCAACACGGAGTTTTCCTCCGTGGCATCCCAACAATTACTCCATTCACACACAGAAGAAGGCAATGGCAAACCACTTCTGGATCATCTGCCAAGAACGTATATGAACAGGTCCCAGTCCGAGAAAAGGATGGAAGGATCCTGTTCATATGGACCTGTCGTCAGACAGAACACTAAATAAATAATAAATAATCTCAAATATAATCTTGTATCTACGTTGTATCTGCTAAACTGCATCACTTGCATGTAGCAGGCCTCCTTTAACAGCATTACCACAATGGTTAGGATATTATCTCATAAAGGTCGTAATCCCTAAACAAAGAATCACCATAACACATTCGTAAATATTATCCTGCAATGTATAAAATCCCATAAGAACCGACATTGTTTATTTCGTACACAGATTTAATTTAAACAGAGTGTGTCAAAAATGTGGCTAGAACGTCGTTGAACGACATGACACCAGATGTCCACAGACGACAGCGAAACACGTGTCAGCTGATGACAAACAGAAACAAAGGAAGTGCATTTCAAACACAGTAACATGAAAGCTATTTAAAACATCTCTTTGAAGGATTCTCATCCCGATAATGTCAACACGGTGTTGAACCGAAAGTAATATTTTTGCCAAGTAACACCCAATAAATTACTATCAGTAAGCTCTTTTATAAAATTAATTAGTGTTTTACAAAAAAAAAAATTGTGCTTTACTCAACGACGCTGTCAGTTGCTAACAGAACATGTCGAATAATAAACGGTCGGCCTATGAATTGAAAATTATGGTAGAAACATTTTGTGCCCTTATGTAAAATATCCCTTCATTTGTCACGATTAATTGTGGAACGCAACGAAAATCCTCCAATTCCCGGGTCACTGTCTGATTCCCAAGACCTCCCGAAAAAAATCCTGAGATATCGCCAACGAACTCCATCTTGAGTCATGTTATTCAAGTAAAAAGTCTCATCCGTTTTAATATTATTCTTCAGCGGTGGCTGGGGGAATTATAATTGGGGCTGTCAAGTCGATATATGATGATGTGGTTCAGTACCCGTAGATAAGAAATGCATATATAATTTCGGTAGGGAAATTAGAATTTCGGAGGCAGACGAGAGGTTAACACTGAAGCGATTCTAAAATATTAAATTTGGAAGGCGTCAGTGAAATCAAAATGTTCAGTGCAGCGTCGAGTAGAGTTTTTATTGCCATGGAATTAAGTTTAATGAAGCAGACATCCATTTCAAGGAGGATTCTTGTCAATGAACCGAGCTTTTGAATTGCAGAGTGTAGTATTGAGCTGTAACTAAACCTGATAATCTACAGAGTTAAGTAGTTAGTACTACATAAAATATGAGTAATGAATTATCCGGGCTATTAAAAAGTGTGGCTGTTGAATACACTGTTATTATTGGTAGAAGAATTACTGACGTAAATTAACTATTTTTTCTCCAAAAATTAAATAAACAAAACTCTTGCAATTACAATCATAAAGTGGCTCACTGTTAATATTATTCTGAAGTTTGAAACCAGAACAGAGCACAGCCAATCTATAATTAGTTACATGGGATGGATTTGAATGACGTAGGTACGAGATGTAATATGCATGTTATACGAATCAGATGAAGGGGAAACTATTTGGAAACGTGTTTGTGTATGCACTAATTACACGTCAACACCCACAGAAATTTTCCACACACCATCGTTGACAAAATTGCTAACAGTTGCCACAATTCACGATGTTTTATCTGACAGTGAAACGGAGTTTGAATCCAGTTTAGCTTCTAAATTTTTTTGCCGCAAGATATCTCCGAGCTCGGTTGACACATTCTTTCGGCCAGCCAACTGAGGCACGGGGACGGTGGCGTCTCCCAAATAGTATTATTTTAGGTTTCCAACTAAACATTTGTATTTGTCATTTCCTTATGTAAGACTTGCGTGTAACAACACATTCGTCCTCGATTTGAACATCAGAATTCATTTGTAGAATACGTGAACAAGGTTGCATCACATTAATCGTCCTTGGATTTGTATCCAAGTGTGTGCCAAGATTATTATTAATTGTATGTAACCAATGGGAGCTTGGATAGTGAAAACACCTGACGTTCTGCAAGTTATTATTTGAAAAACTTCTCATTCTATTGGCACTACGGGCCAAATAGTGCCTTGGATTCTTTCATGGAAAAACGTTTCAAGTACAGGAAAGCGGAGCAGATCTTGGGGGGGCGGGGGGCTTACGTTTTTGACACAACTCAACCCATGAATATCAGAACTTGTGTGAAGAATTGGGTAATGGTAACAGAGGGCACACAGAATATGATAATTAATATGTACATATATAATTATTGACTTATAAACATAAAAACTGTTGTGTTGGTGGCTGGAATTAGATATAAGAACTGCGAAAAGTACAGTCGAAGTAGATTCAATGTGACATGATACTTACCTAGGTACTGAGACAGGAGGACAGACGCGATATATTGTGTATTACTCCGCACTCCTTCGCAACACAGACCGCGAAGAAGAGAGGGACCTACGCCGCGATGAACAGATGTTACCGCAATAATTTTTAATCGAATAATTAAGGCTTAGGAGTGACCAGTCAGCTACAACGGTAGAGGAGATAATGTTCCTGATAACTAATCATCACACCACGCATGCGAATGAAGGAATTTGATGTATTTTATTAACGTAGGCAGCGCATTGAGGGGAGTGGTTAGCGCCATGTCTCGGCTACTTTGCCCCCGTGCAAAGGACCCTCTGTAAAAAAACTTGATGAGTCACTGAGTGGGCCTTGGAGCCTTTCTGGACACAATTAGAACCTAAGTCAGACACTTACTGTGTTCTCTAGGATGGTAAGAACATTAAAATACAGGGATAAAGTATAATGAGTTTGAAACTTAGTTTCAGAGTCATCTGGAATATTAGTATTAAGTCTGACGTCTTTGGAATGGGTTTTAACACGACGAATTATAGTGTATCTAAAAGTTACATTAATTCACAAGAGGTAGGGGTCTTGTTTAATGGGGAGGGGGCAGTTTCAAGTGGGGTAGTTAATCATATTTTGGAACACAGCCAAAAATCTAGAGGTTCCCTTGTGCTCCACTTCAAACTCGGCAAGATGCAGCTGCCAACACCAGATGGCCATGTGAAAAACGAAAGGAAAAACATTGGAAAGGATGCAAATGTGGCTTCATCACGAAAGCGGAAATATTTGTTGCAACGCGGGTGCAAACTCATCGCGTGTTACGGAAATAACAAATTTTGGCACTACAATTTTATGAAAATTAAATGAAATTCCTGATTTTAGATCTTCGTGGCCGGATTGAAATGTGTATCCTCGGCGTTCGGGGGTGAACCGAGTCGTATGTTGTGAATTATCCAACGATTCGACAAATATTGCAGTGGTTCTGTTCCCGTTGTTCTCAATTTTCTTTTTCCTATCTGTGGCATCCATTTTGCTGTAATTTGATCCGCCAGATTTGGAGAAAACTACAATTTTTTGGGTTGGAAAAGAAATATATAAGCATCATCTTCGCAAATGGCATTGAAAATTCATTTTCACAATTGTAACGTAGCTGCTACTTCATGATAATAACGCGAGATACCAGATCTGAACAATTCATATTATCTATTCGCGTTAATAGATGTCAGTAGTTCTAAACACCTCTTAAGCTATCTCGAACCGATTGCGTTTATTAGACAACGGAAATTATAACCTGCCATGAAAATGTTTAAGATAAAATTTATATATACAAAACACTCAGCACAGTAACAGATAATTAATGTGATAAATACCTAACATTCCTAAACTTCGCTTCTGGAAAGTCTTAACTTAGGAAGTTTCTGTTTCAATTAATTCAGGAAATTAGTGTGGTAACACTGAAGATGACGCGATCTGGTAGCCAAAATGGGAACTATCGAATAAGTCGGTTTAAATGCATCTACATTCTCGTTGTCTAGAATGAGTGAGGATATTACGTGCATTTCGGTACGAAATACACTTTCCTAGCTTGTTATTATGCAAGCCTAGACTCTACAAAGTTTTATTATTAGTGAACTCTAAATCAGCAAAAGCTTAAAGAATCTTGGAATAAAACAAACACTCGAAAACTAATAACCCCAAGGATGCGAAATCATTAAGGATAATCCGTAAGAGGTGGGAGTGTTTTATGATGCCCCGGAGTGTTGGAACACGATTCATTTTTTATAATACTTCCATCACAAGCTGTTTTAACATATATCTACGCATTTATTACACATCTCAAAATATCTTCTTGGCATGTACTTTGAAGGCACGATCCAGAAATATTTTTGACACTTAAAACACGCCAGTTACTCACAGTCTGCCGCTGCCCGACCAAATAAAACATCGTTTACGCCAAAGCATATTTTATGCACAGGAAAAATAAAGTTCCACGATTCTCTCTGAAAAAACAACGAAAAAATTCACAAGTTTCATCAAAACCGTCACGAGACTCAAAAAATATTCGTATAAGTTTAATAAACGTAGCAATTAACATAGAAGTACGTTAATTAAACACGAATCATAACTCCCATATATTAGCGACGTCTTTTAAGATTGATCAATGTCCATATTATCATCCTTCTCATAATGTAATAGATTCCTTCCACTTTGGCTAAAATGCCAAATTCCAAATGGAATTATTATTTCTGGATTTCATAACGTAACAATTACTTACTATTGGAGTTTCATCAGCACATGGTCACGGAGTGATATTTTACTTTAATTAATTTTCCAGCCCCGAAAAGTAAAAAAAAGTTCAAAATAACCGTCTTCTGGATTGCAGCATCTTAAATTCTGATAGATACTGACAGACGTTTCAGAGGAGCTTATTCTTTCCATAATCACACTTCACGGTGCTAGATCATAGAAAAAATTTATCAGCGTGGTGAGAACCTTATATATCACAAGAAAGTTAGTCTAATTAAAAAAATTATGTAATAAAATAAATTTGTAAAGCAGTCCAAGATACATTTTCAGCCTATATTAGAAGCAATACCAACTTGAAGACCACCTTTTCATGTTCCACAAGACCAAGGCAGTAGGCACGCCTGAAACGTCGGTCAATTTCTATTAGACATTACCGACTTCTTCGTAAATACGTGCTATATAGTCTGACATATTGTAGGCGTAGTACGAAAATAATGAGCTTACCAAATACGTTTATACACATAAATATTAGAGACCAATCCATTACCAGGACCACAATGATCAATATACGTAAACCAGAGTCATATTAAATATATCAAACTGTTGAATGCTAATCGAGCAATGTAAGCAAATATCTATGCATTGTATACAAACCATCATCTAAACATTCTCTCGGGATCCCATAACACACTGAATGGGGCGTGCAATATAGATAATCACACTTTAATGCCCACCAGGGCACGTGATATGACATCACTAACCGAGGAACGGCGTAACGCACATTTTAAACGTAACCAAATGTAGCAAAAGCCAAATTCCGTCGTCCACTGCGACAAAGCACGGAACACGCGGAAATTTTTTCGCAAATTAATAATTAATTCATATCTGACTTGAGGTTCTCACAGCGGTGAGTATGAAGATGTCCGTCTTCTGGGTTATTGCGCTGTGTAGTCTGGTCGATGTTAACCAACGTTTCAGAGGTCATACTGCCTCCGTCATCAGGGCGATCGCCCTGATGACGGAGGCAGTATGACCTCTGAAACGTTGGTTAACATCGACCAGACTACACAGCGCAACAACCCAGAAGACGGAAATCTTTATACTCATCGCCCTGATGACGGAGGCAGTATGACCTCTGAAACGTTGGTTAACATCGACCAGACTACACAGCGCAACAACCCAGAAGACGGACATCTTCATAATTCATATCTAATGTCATACATCTATTGCAGAACTTTGATGGTCAGGTCTGTATTTGCGAAGTTCGAACGCGCTCACTACATATGAAAACAAAGGGTTGAATACCATGTTGACAACAGCATGATAAGTATAGCCGAAAACTGGAAATATCTACGTTTAAAATGAATGAATCAATATTTCACTGGAATATAAAGTTTTGCAAAGAATTCGTGAGAGCATTCCGGTACAAATTTCAAGTTATTTTAAATGTATTCTTAACTACGGGACTGTAAATGGAGACTATCACATCCGTAGCTGGTTAGCAGACCTATAAATAAAATGAATAAAAATATTAGTCGTCTGTCAATATAGAATTTAGCAGATTGCAAGATTTTAATTGAATAGGAAAATCTATATCAGTCATTTATTAGCCCAGTCAGTGAATATCTACGGCAAATAATTAATTTTGTAAATGGCGCAAAATTCACGCAATGTTGCAGTGAATACATGCACACTGATAAACTGATACATTTGAGCACTTGTAAATGAATTTCAGTTGTGTCAGAAATATTTTGGACTTAGAAGCAATGTTTATCAAATAATTCAATCCCAATCGACGAAAACGTTCCGCTGTAAGTTTTGTGGTCGAAATATAAAATTAACTTCATTTATGTATCAGGTTTCCTCTTTAAAACTTAGCTCATTAATTAGGGTTCAGTAAGAAAAAATACTTTGATTATGCTACTAATGCTGTGAGTCATTTAAGAACATAATGGAATCTGTATTCAGTTTATGATTTTCATTAAAATTTCAGGTAGAAGATTGATGTGATACATAGACCTGCTTAAATCTATGGAGTTTTACGTGCAAAGTAAAAGTTTATTCAAAGTGTGTAAGACAGAAAAAAAAATATGAAATTTCATTTTTGCAGTACAGTTTATTTTAAAAACGACCAATGGTGGAGAAATGGTTGTATTTAGAGCTTAATAATGTTGAATCATATTCAAATGAAATTTTTGTGATAATATACAGATTAAGGATAAAGTTACGGGTTTTGCCGAGCTAAATCCATTGTCATTCATGAATAGATTCTGCTTAATTTATAGAAATAGACATGTGAATTCCACACTGAAGTGAGATTTTATGCTGGAGCTAAAACTGAAGAGATTAATTTAATAAGTTTTCGGATACGGAAATAAGAAAATTATAAAGATGGCTTTGTAGTTATGAGCTAAGTAATTGCTTTATATACTAACGTTTTGTCCAATGAAAGGGGTTTATTTAAGTCTGAGCGTCAAGAGAATTTTAAATAGTCCCAGGAAATGTTTCACACGGTTGGCTGCACTAATTTTTAATTCTGTGACTCTTCTGAAAGTCACATTTGAATCAAGCACCACTAATAAATATATTTACATATTATAAAAATATTATAACCACCAAAGGAAAAAAAGCGAATATGAAAATAGATTTTCCATGGTTGCCATATGGTCACTTTACATTACACAACGTTTCATAATGCAACGAGTTTAATATTATTAGAAGACAGTTCAAAACCAATATTAAATTATTATTTTCTGAATCCCATCCCATATAACAAGTTTATAACATTTTTGTGATGGTATGAGATCACATCCCCGACATTTTCCAACCAAAATTGTGTATAATACTTCCTAATTCCTTCATTATATCAATATGATCACTTAACCTTTATTCGTTCAATTACAACACAATATTATTACTAATTAATAAATATAAACGTAAAATATCCCAAGATTCTCTTTGTAGTATTTTCCTTCTTCATGTTTACGTAAGACCAAATATTGTATAATCACATTTTAAGATACTACATATATTCGACATACAACCTCATATACGTTTTTACTTAAATACATTACATTCCAATTCAATACAATAAAGAACATTCTGTATCAATAAAGTTAAATTAAATGCTAAGAGGAGAGCTAAAATTTAATAAAACTTAAAACTAAATTCCATGAGTCACTTTTACATAAACAAATCCATCTCGCTTCACAAAACTTCAATTTCCAGATGAACTTTCCAATTTTCGGAGTCAATTTAAGCCATGTTTGACAATCAATACTGTATGGCAGGGTTAAAGCAGAGATTGACAAACCAGCTGAACCTAACCTACATTACGTTTTCCACGACAGCAGACAACTACCGGTCCAGATTCGAAGCCCCTAAATTAGTACGATAATTTGCTGATATAAGTCAGGGCCATCACACACCTTTCGGGGCGGTGATAAGATGTCTCATTAACAAACAGCAGGTTAAGTCGGAAGGAATGTTGGTGTGTACCCGTGAATTTGTTTCCAAAATTGATTTATTTTTAAGAAATATTTCACATTATATGTGTTGCGTCTAAGTTCTTCATAATAAACTAATAGTTGCTTAACTAGACAAAAATTCCTCGCCTCTGTAGCGTTCAAAAGAACCAGCTATTCATCAGTTTCCTGAGGCGACAAACTCAGGTCACACCAGAGGACATTTCTTCAAAATCCATTTTAATATTATCTTCCCATCTAGGCCTATGTGTTTTAAGTGGTCACTTCATTTCATGAAAGGCTGACAAATCTTCAGCTGACGAAGAAATTCCTCGATTATAGAACACAAAGGCTCAGTAACACAAAAATAAACCACTGCCATCCGAGTGTTAAGCCAGTTTAATCCAATTTGCAATTTCACACTCTAGTTCTCAAAGATAAATCTTAAAATCATTTCTTATATGCGTATAGGAGTGTTTTGATAGTTAAAAAAATTTCAAATTGTTTTAAACGAATTATGAAGTAACAGGAGTGCGAGTCAGATGCCCGAATGCTTACACGCCGTCCCAAATTTTGTGGTTTTCGATCGTACAAATTCCGTCAGAAGACACAAGCATGCTAACTACATTCCACTCTTACACTCAGATGTGATATTACGTCACACACATGCAGGCTGGGTACCTAATGACATGGAAATTAGCGCGTTAGTCCAGACGTAGCGCGATATGGTTGATGTACACCCTTCTACCCGCTAACCACCCTCGCTCAGCTGCAACGCACGTACCATTCCAGCATCCACTGACGGCTTAAACTTTAATCTCAGATTTTTCCTGACACCCAATTTATAGGTTAAGTCAGCGGTCTGACAACGATTTTAGTCGTTTCATAATTCTTAATTTTAAATGTTCAGTGACAGATGAAAATTTTAAATCCACTTCATAGATCATTACATAACATAAAAGTTTTCACAAATT
The DNA here is from genome assembly GCF_977971745.1 of Zootermopsis nevadensis. Lineage (NCBI taxonomy): Eukaryota > Metazoa > Arthropoda > Insecta > Blattodea > Termopsidae > Zootermopsis > Zootermopsis nevadensis. The sequence continues at coordinate 801,206 of NW_028259163.1, forward strand.
GTGTTAATTTCTAGTTTCATGGAAGGGCGTAACACGAAACAGTATCTTACGCAAATATTCTTGAAGAAAAAATAATTTTCCCTTAAAGTAACTAATCTCAATTCATACACAGTGAACCGAGAAAATACATAATTAATACTTAGATTAGCTGCCGTTAATTTAATTATATCAGCCCTTAAATTTCTTTATTCCCAGGAAAATAACAATTAATAACTCCCTACCAAACAGCATCGTCATTACGGAATGATTCTTGAAGATCTTCACAGATGGCTCTGGCCACATTATTATAACAAGACGGCAATAACCGTTCGGTTCGTATAAAAGATAAATGTCAGTCAGGATATTACTAAATTAATTAATTCACTTTTATTTCACAATTGATAAAAAGTTTATCCTATTTAACACAATATTTATAAGATGATAAAGTTGCGTCATATTGTGATAAATATATATTTGTTTAATCTTGTCAGTTTAATAATCACAATAAAATTCCTATTAAATATTAAAATATTACTATAATTAACATTTAAATATTTAAAAAAACATTTCGATAGAGAACATCATTTTAATATATTTTAAATATTTAAATGTTAATTATAGTAATATTTTAATATTTAATAGGAATTTTATTGTGATTATTAGACTGACAAGATTAAACAAACAATATTTATAATAATGATTAGAAAAATTGTAAAAGGTTAAGTGATTTCATTACAGCTCGTGAATTTCGTAAAACGAACAAGAATTAGGTGTACCAACTTCTGTACGTCAGCCTGATTACCAGATATCCCAAGGTTTGCGTGGTTTTATTAAGTTTCTGTGAAAGAAATATGGGACAATCTCTTCAAATATGTCACAGTTAGCTATTTTTTTTTTTTTGGATAGTTAGTATTTGCAAATTTGTTTACAATTTTCCAAAGAAATGTTAATTTCACAGCGAATATTCTGTAGGAGAAACCTAAAGTTTCATAACCCTCTCTTAAAAGTACAAGCACCATGTGCCCCATCTATGGGATTTCTGTTGAACTACGTGAACGAGCTCCGATTTCGCAAACAAACTTCTTCGTAAAACAATTGCGTACACGAACAAACACACTCACGCGAGGGCGCACGCACACACACATCTTAATACATTTCATGAAACAATAAGTTAAGTCGGATGACAATGAGATGTGCAAAAAAAGTCATTTTTGCAACACATATGAAAAGTAAAATTGACAACTTTTACAAAGATTTCACAGATTACAAAATACAGTTCACGTAAACTAGTGATATTTAATAAATAATTCCACGTATTATACAGAGATCAGATAAATTATACGAAACATTAATATTATATGAAGACAAGAAAACTTCTAAACATTATGGCGTACTTCTAAACATAAGAAATTCATCAACATTTTTAAACGAGAGAGTAATGAAATGTATATTTTAATGGTGTTTTAAATTGTCCCATTTTATTTATAGGACTAGTGAGATTTGATCGTAGACAGCTCAAAATTCTAATACCTAAATAATATGCACTCTTCTGAAAACATGAGAATTTGGCAATTTGCATTTGAGATTATTCTTATTGCTTGTGTTGGTACAGAATTAGGTTGGAAATGTTCTTGGCATTTGCAGTGAAGCCAATCAATGAGAATATTTATTCATATGGAAGGGGTAAGACCTCTTATCTCTTCAATAGACGTCTACATAAATTTTTAAGTTTGACACACGCCATTAATTTAAGAATCTTCTTTTGTAAAGCGAATGTATTTCAGCTGCTAGATGATTTAACAACAAAAGTTGTTTCATACTCCATTACGAAGGGAACATAGAAAAAATAAACTGTATAATAAGTTTTAGCGTTTGGGCGAAACACAGAATAAATACAGATACGTGATCTGAAATCCTGAAGGAAGACGATCACCAGGAAGAACTAGACGGAGATGGTAAGACAATACTATAAAAATTCAAAATTGTGCAGGCCGATATTTTACTTTGAACACACGAAGGGGAAATGTCACGTGGGAGACCTAGACATAGTTGGAGTGAAAATACACAATAGATGTTTATAATCCAATCCAAAGCTTCGCATAATGTGGGGAAAATAATGACCAGACAAGCGACTATCAGATCCCAAACAAAAAGTGTGTTCCAGTGCAAGAGGGCGTGAAATGAGGCTTGAAAGAATTTGAATACTGAAGTTTTTATTTCATTAATAAAATGTAAACGGAGATAATAAAATATCTATGCTGTACGTTTATGTCTGCACCCTGGTTTCCGTACCAAATATGCGGCGAGACTGTTACTGAAACAAAACGTACAAAAATATTCGCGTGGAATTAAAGGGGGAAATGTGACTTGTTGCCAAAAAACATATTTCATCAACTGCCTAGAACTCTCTAGTACCACACGGCGTGTCAGAAAATAGACGCAATTCATGAAAGAATTTAGTAAAATTATCAGAATTTTTAAGTAGTTTATGTTTGCCGTGTAGTCAGGTAAAATTTTTCTAGCGTTTCAGATGTTACCGCTGCTTCCATCATCAGGACGAAAATAACACTGATGATGGAGGCAGAAAATACTTCTGAAACGTCGATAAACTTATATGAGACCACACGGCACAGCAACCCACCTACACACTCGTCCAAGTTAGAACCTCAAATTTCAAAGTTAAGTATTTTTTTTTAAAATGGATGCGTCTCTTTCTGAACACGCTGTAGTGAGCCTATATAATATAGGTTCACTACGAGTGCGATTCTCACCCAGAAATTAGAAGCGATATTTTATATACATTAAAATTCGGCGCGTCACATCCTGTTGAAATTTTGTAGCATAAATAAACAGTGACAAATGGCCTGGTGACAGACTCACCGAAACGGAAGTATGCATGAACGTGCCAAATATTTCTGTACTACTTTATATGATAATGTGTACCATATGTATGTTCATATAATGTTCTAAATATGCGAACACATTTTCCTCTGCTATGCCATACTTTTACATACTTGAAGTAAGTGTCTGACAACTTTATTTTTGAATGACCCTGGCGAAATACGTTCGCTGTTTTTCGTACGAGAACTAAAATTATAGTATAACTGACAGAGACAGTTGAAGATGGCTCTTACTTTACCACATTATATGTTAGTTTCGCTTTGAGAAGGAAATGCAAATTGAGAAGACGAAGTGCTTAGTGAAACAACGGTTTAAGGAACACATATAATTTTGCAGCTTAAATTTTCCCTTAAAGATTATCGAACAAAACTTTGCATGTCATATGTCTGATTATCTATTTTATAGCCATAGTTGTACATAACGAACAGTACAATTCGTGAAACTCTTCATAAAGTAATTTTCTCCAGTCTTTAGATTTCATTCCTAAATCCAAAAAACTCTCCTTGGCGAGAAATATGGAAGACGTTTCACCAGAAACTGATTACCCAGGAAGACCAGCTGCCACAAATTCGATATCTTATCTTGAGCTCCTCCACATATCTCGCGGAAGGCAGAAGCCGAATTGCACACTAACAGCGTAAAGCCTTCCTATAACCTCCTTCCTCCTCACAGACCGAGAGATAAATGTAAAAGCTTCGCAAAGTATCCATTAGAATGGAATAAGTCACAACTGAGAGCATTAAATTGCCTCAAGACGCGTTTACTTAACTCAGTTGTGGGAAGAAAACTGGCGGAAATCACTTAAACTTACCTGCGGATGCACGTTTCTTAGGTTAGGTTGGGTTAAATTAGGTTATAAAGAAATTAATGAATTAACTTCTGTCCATATCGTGACCAGTTACAAATATAATCAGGTTAAGAATTTCTTTCTAGACTAAGTAAGCAAGCTTAATCCGAGCTGAGTTACACATTTCAACTCGCTTCGATGTAGCAAAGGCAGGCTAAGCTCGAAGTTAAATGGTTGGATAATTTTCCATTCTGTATACAACACGTTCCATTACCATGTGACAGTCCTTAATTTCATCATCATATTAATGATTCAGAGTGCAACTTATAAAGATAACCATTACGACGTTTAACCTGCCCTCTCTTCAGCCTTGGGTCAACAATTCCGCTCACCACCTAAGACACCGATTTATATTCTTATTTTAGAATATGCGAAAACATACACACCAATAGATCATTGTTCCAGACCCTTCCAGACTCAGGATAACAAAATATCTTCAAAACGAGTTCAATTAGAACATACACGATAATCTACTAACGACTAACTCGAGTTTAATAAAAAATTTTGGGTGAACCCGCTGATAATGTGAGTCGTATTTCAACTCGCCCCCTCCCCTTCACTCAAACCCTTAACGATTTCGGGGTGTGCCTAGATGTTGGTCGATACTGTTGAACTGGTTGCAGCGGAAGGGGAAATTCACAACCCCCCCCGAAATATTGCCCCTGATTCCTCTGCAGCACGGCAATGCAAGGGGCCTTCAGCTGCCCTAAATGCGCGCGCATGATCATCGCGACAGTTCTACATGAACTTCAGTCCCACAAACATAATTAATCTACACGTGTATGTCACGTACATTTTTCAAAACAATTAGAACTGATATCTCCCGCTAACCATGACACTTTACTGATAACAAACACGTCACTTCCAAGAGTTGTGATTAAAATTTCCAACTTATAGTTCGTTCTCAGTTAATGGGTCTATGTAGTGTTAATGTTTACGACACCAAGTATAACAGTTACGACCAGCTTCGTCAGGAGCCCCCTACCGGCGAAACTTCTGATCTAATTCCTGTAAACTGCGCGAACGGGGTATCGGTAAGGATAATCTGATATATACGATAGGGTTAGGAAAAGTTTAATAGCTAGGGAGGATTTCTAAGGGTCACAAGAATGCTATGAAACTATTTGCGTAAAGATTAGAAAACAGAATTGTAAATTTCCACAGCTGGAAAACATTTTATGTCTTAAATGCGTGATTGACAGACCAGCTTTAAAACACAAAAAATCTATAAGTTTTATCGACCGATACCTTGAGAAATAGAAACAAGTTACACGAGTTATTCATGACAATTTTGTCCTTCTGGTTAAGTTCGCAAAGAGACTTTTTTTTATTTTCTGTATTTCGTGACTTGGACAAGACCGCGAGAGACACTTTCGTAATTTCCAGTGCAGTTTGTTGTCCAAGCAGTCAATTCGTGACAAGACTTGCCTGACATTGACTTAAGGACGTACTCCGTTAAATATTCTTAGTGTAGCTTGCGGAGTATCAAAATATGTTCACATGACACTATTTGAACTAAAAATTCTACAGCAAATGTTAATGGGAAAGGAAACATTAAAATTTTGAAGATCGGTTCATCGATAAACATTGCGAATCACAGGAAGATGAAGAATGGTCTTGTAACCAGGGATCCTCTTCGGGAAATTACATTCAGATCCACAACAGAAAATTCAGGCAAACACTTTGATAAGAGAAAGCATACCACTGGATCCAATCTTGAGCAATGTGTATACAGTACAAAATCCCAAATTTATAAGTCATTGAAACACGAAGCTTGCTTTGAAATTCATCCCTTATTATCAGGGACAGACCAGAGAAGACGTCAAAAAGTAGAATTAGCGATAAATTAAATGTACATTGTAAAATAATACGTATTTTTTTTAAATACAGACCAAAAAATACGTGAATACAGATCAGACTGGAATCGCAGTACTAAGAATGTACTGTTTTTGAGATAAAATTTCAAAATGGCGTTCATATATCTGTAAAGTATGGGATAGAATAACATTTGCCCCTTGACAGACACTTCAGTTAAATTCAGAGTGAACAAAGGAAAATAATAGTCATTCAGCTGAAATTGAAATTCCGAAGTGGGTTGAGAAGCCTCGCGATATTAAGTTCCATACATTCACATAAAAAATTAATTATTTTGTCGCAGTATATTTCACATCGTTAAATAAATTGCCTTCGAAAACGATGTCGTATTTTTATAGTATCCCATTGCTGTCTTGTAGCTCACGCATTTTCCCGTTTCCCTCGCAATATCAGAATAGGCCTCAAGAACACAACACCTCCTAGATGTTAACGCTGAGAAATGCTGAACGCAGTTTAAGAAGAAATGACTTTTCAGGGGGGGGGGGGCCATCGCATTGGTGAGGAAAATCATAACAGGAAAATTCTACTAATTACATATTTTAGCTCATTATACATTTCCCCAAAACACGCACAAATTTTAATTTCATTTTACATGTATTTGGGGCTTAAGGTTTATTAAATCTGAGGCATTTGGGGCGACATATTGTGGATAATTCGATAACCTTTACTACTCTTCTGTAAATAAATTATATACTAAACTGTTATCGTATTGAGTTTGAACTTTTTTCAACACATCTAGGCATGTTTCGTCTTAAAAAAAAAACCCTGACAATCTTAATCTCTGTAACGATCTATAAATCCTATTCATTGGTCTTCCTATTAGTGCTGCCCTCTGTGAATTTATAAATCCATGCTACTTCCGGCAACCGGTCTTCACAAATTCTATCTCCAGGGTCTTTCAGTCTATCCCCATAGGCAGTAATCTCTTAAACTATTACTAATTTTGGTACCCTCACGTACGTTAATGGACCTATTTCTTCTCGGTTTGCCCAAGATCTTTAGCCGGATATAACTTATCAAATTTCTCATTTCTGCTGTTTTAGCCTTTAACATTGTTTTCGCTGAGCGAGTAAGAGGCAGGAATCATGATAAGATCACGGCGGTAAGGATGGTTTCTACTGACCCGTAAAGCCATCCAGGGTATAAGAAAACTGCAAAGTACTTTCACCATTCTTCACATGTGGAAACAATGTTGACCTACGTCTGAGGCGTCCACTCAAAACATTTATTTCCAAAGAACCTCCCAATACAAGATGGATATCACTTGGTTTTTCCAACGTTTCGGAGGTTTTTGTTGCCTCCATCATCAGGGTGATGATAATGGACAATCCAGAAGACATTTAACTTCGTACTCACCGCTGTAAATACCTTAAATCCTAAACCCCACAATAATCTGTCATTAAATAAGATATAGTTTAATGGAATCAGTTACTTACAGGACCTGTTAATGGAAATGTAACGAAGCTTTAAGCCTCACTACAATGCGATTACCTTCGTAGCAATAGTATTTTATTTGGCATAAAAATGTTAGGTATTCGAAGCAGCGCGAAATTAGTTTCTAAAACTCACGTTGCTCTGAACTGATATTGTCTCTACCTTAGATGAACAAACAACGAACTAATGCCATTGCCACAATAAAACACAATTTTTCTTCCAGAATATGATCCATATCCATTTCAGTGTTATAAAGAAAATCAAATTATTAAGGTTTCAATGTGTTAATATAACAACTGAATTTAGTGGAGTCGAGTATAAATTCTTAATATGCGACGATAATTTGTGTGTGAATTATAAATCTTTAAATAACATCGTGATTCCGTATCATCGATTCATATGCTATACCGGGATTGCATTATCTGCGATGTCTTTGGATGTTTCTCCACGACATTTCTTCGTATAATGTCCCTCATTTGTTTTATTTTAAATGCACACACACAAAACTGTTCAGAAATAAGTAATGCCCTGAATGTCTGCATTAAGATTACAAACAATGCATGTCACGTATAATCGAAAGACATTTTATTCTCTACGAAACGAGAGAATACGTCATCAGACGAAGAACTTTAGTTGACAATAGTGAAGGTTCATGAAAATTTCACGCTACACATTAAAATAATTCCTACACAGTTCGATTTTGGTTTAATAAACACGCAGTATTACCGTGGCTATAACAAAGCCCACGTGGGCCAAGTCATGTTGTAACTTTCCTGAACAAATTTAGGGACGCATTTCCCGATTACCCTGTGTCAAATTTTCGATAATAATTCGTCTCGCGAAACCATGGATTCTAAATCTCTCTTCTAATTTAATTATCTGAATGTCCGTATTAAGGAATCTGGCTAATGTTCTCTATCATACCCATTAGGATTCTGTATTAAATGGTCACTGAACCCTCGTCTGCATTATATTACCTTAATTAAAAGACACTGCCTTACATTAAATTACTCGAGCCTTGTGTTATAAAACAAACTATTGCCACATAAACATTCTAGTGGCTCTAAAAATATCCGAGAGTTACACGTCTTCTAGAACATTACGTCTTCCAAGATAATGGTAGAAAATTAAGCAGGCACAGCGCACAGCTCAGTGGACAAATGGAAGGAAAGTAAGTTTGCTTAGAGAAAAGTAACAGTATACACCCTCAAACACACTCGCAGACTCGGGATAAAATCTTCCATGATTTCACATAAAAGTATGCAGAAACTCACGATTAAAACACTAGAAGCTAAATTTTGTCAATGTGGCCTCAGAATGGATATCATAGCTAGAAATTTTTATGACGATACTAATAACACATTTAAAATAAATTTGACACGAAATAATAATTACAAAATATTCTAAATGCAGTTCTTATTAAAAATGTGTATATTTCCCATGTGCGCCCTTTAAAATAATCGGTGTTTACACTGACAATCTTATGAAAATAATAATTAATAAAAAAAATTAACAGTTGCTAAGTGCTAAAACCTGTGGTACATAGAATTTTCAATGAGTTTTTAAAGTGTCAATAATCTTACAAATTCCTTACCTCTATGCCATTAATATTTATGATTTATTGTCCTAAAGGTCAACGTAAGTTCGCTGTGATAATTCCTGGACTACAGAACATGAGTAATATTATTAGCTACATGGAGCCAATAGAGTTCAACGTTCCAACTTACGATTATGAAATCAGATTAACTGAGTCATGAGTCATTGATAAACTGGGCCCGATCCTTTGCACGTAATGCGTTAATAAGCAAATTTCAAATGATCTTACGTCAAAGTCCTCTACATGGAATACGTCACAGACGGACAATGTTGATCCAGAGGACTAATGCCCATGAACAAATGGTCACAGTATTTTTCCAAGTCTACGCGTTATTTCGGATATTTATTTTTTTATTTCCCTTTTTTTTAAAAATCGTGGTTTGCTCCGTCATGGCATACATACCCACACTTAACTCTCAATTTGCCACATGTCAAAATATTTACAGTTTTATTCTTGGAAAATTTACGTAAACTGTCTAAACACGAACACGAAAAAGGATGTAACGACAGGTAGCAAACAATCACTTGCCTACTTGGTCTCCTTTTAATGCACTCTCAGTGTGACGTAGTTAAGAAAGAAACGCATAAACTGATATAAAGGCACAACAAATTGAACCTGGTCCCCTATCGCTCTAAATCCATGCACAAATTAGTAATCTTAATTCAGCGATTAACTACTTTATAAATAATAAATTCTCTCGGGGTACCAGAAGGTATAATAACCAACACAACAGACCTTAAAACATAATAGTCTCTTTTAATTTCTTTCACTAAGCTTCTGATAAATTGTGGAATTTATTATTCATCACATTAACTTTGCAGTTATAAATCTAAACTGATAATCAGATATCACTGAATAAGCTTTGGGCAATTGTAGCGTTACTGACCTTTAAAGAAGGTGGTACATATAGATACCATTAGGTTGTTAAGAGTTACACCATTTGTCGTCAATAATCATAACTTCTTGCAAAGAAACAATATCCGGCGTTCGTGTGCAATAACAATTATTCACTGTTCACTTTTACAGCGTAGCTTCAATATTGTTCCTGAAATTACATCGCTTTATAATTTTAGTATTAAATAAAGAGGCTGGCGTAGTCTCGGCCGGGAGCGTATCACATTTTACACATAAGAAACTGGGAATCAAATACCGAACTACGAACATAATTTAGGAAACGAACGTGTCGACATTTATGGGACACTCTGTATAAATACAATCTGGCCGTACGTTGGTTCCACAGAATCAACTTTAGTTTACGAAATTTAAAAGTTAAATGACGAAAAACTGCTTATAGTGGTACCCGTAATTTGATCGATCACCTGACAAACTCCCAAAAACAAAAGAATATAATTCAGATGCTTCTATAACTTGACGTGAAGTATGATTTCAATCTTCCGTCGTCAATTTTCACTAAACCCTTACCAAGACAAGCGACAGAATTCACAGATACGAGGGGAAAACAACTGAAAAGTCCTTCTTATCCAGGACAGTATAGAAAAACGTAGAGAGGCAAGACAAGCGATGATGTAACATCACGTGATTCTAACACAGCGCTCCTTAAAGACTGACACCAAAATAAGTCTCCGATAAATATGTCTGCCTTCTAGATAACGCAAAACATCTATGGGATAAATATGTTTTGCCCGCCCGTTCAATAACCTGTGTTCGGAAACGCTCGAATATATTTGAACGGCTTACATACATTTACCATATATTAGACGATATTACCTGTGCATCAATTTGAAACTCGCTGTGCACGGCTCGCATTATTTAATCATATAATCCACATTAGCACACAACGTAAGACGGCTTCTCGGTATCACAATGCGAAGGTCCAACTACGCTGACGTAAAAGTTAGACATTGAACACGATTCAACGTCGCTTCAACCCAGATCCAATTGGTGAAATCTATTTAACCGAGGATTGAAACTAATAACGTCTGTCCCTGCATGAGGCCAGGTTCCAGCAAGTTAAATCGCACAAAATTATGCATGCATTTCATGTTACCAACGTGTGACCCCGAACGTTAAACTCAACTCTACCTGATAGATTTTACTGTCCTAATAACAAGGCTTACCACAAGACACGTACGGATAAACAAATTCCTCGTTATTATGTTACATCCTACATTCATTAATTAATCATCCTTGTAGGTCCAAAAATCTTCATCGTAATTCTGATTCAAACATTTGCATTATACAAAATGAAACTGGCTTTAAAAATTGCACGGTTAATTTCGCATCTCCAGGCTAAATTTCCTTCCTTAACATCTTTCATCTTTTTTTCATTTTTTATCCAAAGAAGTAAATCTAAAAGTTGCCTAGAATCAACAGCACTTGGTCAGTGAGATTTCTGGTTCTCGCAGTGGCGAGTTTGAAGATCACATGGCGTTTATTTCGTAAAATGTGACCTGCGTTTCGATGACAATTCCTGTCTCCATCATCAGGGCGATAATCTTCATGGTTTTCCATCAACTGAAATTTATGTTGAAACGCACGATTATGAGCTCACGTTTCGTTGGGACATGCTGACTCAATCTTGTAGCTATTTATTACTAAAACTTTAGCATAAGAATTAATGAAACTGGTGCTACAGAGAGATGACAAAGACAGTGATGGATTTAGACATGAAATTCACCGGTGACTGCTAGAATTTATAGTGACGTCATGCCTTGATCCCTAAAATGGTGATCTGGACCGTCAAACCAAATGGAACTGGATCGCGGATTTTTCAAAAAAAAAAAAAATTACTTCCAGTATTAGAGAATAATCCCTAAAGTTTATGAATATTTAGTACTTCCAGAGAATGAATAAAAAAAAGGCTTAATCTACTTAAATACGATTCAAATTTGCATTGTGTCCCTGTGTCAGTTTTAAACCCCGTCGAAATTTCTGTCGCTATGTCAAGAGTTCAGAATTCTACAGGAGAATTTTTTAGTTCAGAACAGTTGACAGACAAATAAAGTCTTCTAACATACGCCTGATAACGTAATGTGTCGACCATTCTAAACACAACGCACGTCTTCAGTCTGAGCTACGCTCCTGCGTTCCATGTTCAAGTATAAGACTTAAATTAAGCACTTTATAAAGTTTAGAGCGAATTTGTTTTAAAATGCAAAAAAAGAATGCATTTGTCTGTGTTAGAACAGCTGCTGAATGCATGCAACCATCACGTATTCTGCAGCTGGTAACGACAACTACCATCTGGATATGACATCGATATAGCGAACAATTTGCAGATGAGAATAATACGTTCACAAGTGCACATTTAAACTATTCTGTAGAGTTTTATCTTGGAACTGACGGTCAATACCATAAATTACATTTTGAAACTCACGTAAATTTATCACACCAGTAAGCGGGGCATTCCCATGACAGCCGCTGATAACGCTGCAACCAACCATGCGCTGATGAGGTACGGTAGTACCGATATTACCCAGAATTTTTACTGCGAAATTCCTTTTCGCCTCAAGCCCCCTACATCTGGGATTAACTACGAACATTTCGGAGAGAATTTCTACCACAACATTAATCCAGATGTATGTTGGAGATACCAATGGTTTCCCGAGAGAACACAAAACATATTTTAAGTTTGGAAAAATTTTCATATCGTGTACTGTGCCCTGAGTACTGTGCGTAATAAAAGTATGAATTTCATACAATTATTAATTTTTTATTAAGTAGGGGAAGACGCTTGTCGCAGATGACAATTAAGAAACAGTGTGAAGCAGGCTCACAGTAATTAGCAATTTAGATATTTGATAATTTCCACTAAAATAATTAAATCCGTACACCAGAATTATTCTTAAGAAACAAAAAGCATGCTTATCTAATCAAGAAATTTGTCGCCATCACGAAGATTCACTGCCGTGTTCACTTATTCCGTCCTGATCGAGATAAATCCAAGCCACATTATTTGAATTTCTTTCTAACATTCATTTTAATATTATCTTCTCATCTACGTCTAGGTACTATAAGTAAAATCTCCATTCAGGTTTCCTGCCCAATATTTTGTATGTATTACTCATTTCTTCTATGCGTACTGCATGTCACACGTATAATATTAAAAAGTTCAGTAACAATTATATCTGCCACATAAGTAAAATTTTAGATTAACACGGCGGTATGTACGATGATGCTGTCTTCTGGGCTTTAGAGGCAAGAGATTTCAGGTTTTCGCGGCGGAGGTTATAAAAGTGACTTCATTCTGGAAAAGTCATGACGCATGGCCTGACAGAAGTTTAACGACGTTTCGATGGTGATGCTTACTGTCTCCGTGTGTACGTACTTATGTATATTCGGTAAACTTCTTCCAGAGTACGTGCCAGAACATTCGACAAGATGGTCACCTTGAAGGTTGGAAAATACAAATGATAGACGAACAAATTTAGGTCTTATGTTCATATTCAGTTATGCGCGTTCGTCCTCTAATTTATTCTGTTCACAATCTACATTACACACGCCAAGTGCTTATTTCTATTGAATAAACCCTTTCCTTATAATAATTGTTATCCGAGAAACATGAAGTATTAAAAATTGACAATATACACTACTTTTCTTATCAATTCAGGCACAAAATTTTTCATGACTGAATAAAAATATTATTTGCATCTATAAAAATCACTCAATAAAAAATGCACACTTAAAATTTTGTTAGACGTGGACCACAGCAAATTTAGAGTAACCGTACACGGAAATTAAGTCATTTACAAAGTACGATTTTCTAACCTGGAATGGATTACTCTTCCGAAACATGGATTCGGGTTCCCTTGCAGGAATGTCGATTCCTCGGGCCCCATAATGCCATAGGAGACCATATGTTATAACATGCTCTGGCTGTGAGTAACTAAACTTTTAAGTGTAGCTACAATGAGGCATTCAAATGTAGTATATTAACACAGGTTCGCTAATGTTCGGAACAAGTTATGAAATGGTACAGATATCCCCCACTCCGGAATTCGATACTACAGATTGGATCATACAAGCGTCTGATGACACAACTTTGATATTTGGATTAGTATATTGACCACGTAAACATACACAAATTAAGAACAATCTTCGTCCTTTGCGTTCGTAACACTTTGGCCTAATTCTTCCACGAATGTTTACACTTAAGAAATGAAATAAGTTCGATTTCTTACTTATCATCAGGTCTCTCGGATTCTTAACCTTCTGTTATGAATCAACACCGGATGAAGATATTGCGGATTCTACCAAGAAACGTGGTCCATGCGATGCTGTGACGTACAGCGTGATCATGTTCCACGCAAGAATCAACTCGACACCGAATAAATATAGTTTAATTACATTTAAAATCCCAGGGGTTTTGAAAAAAAAAATTCTCTAACCATTTTAACTTTCATTTCAGTCAGGCAATTTCAACGATCTTTTTAACATAAGTCCAAATATATTTTTAACCTTATTTCAGATACTCGATAAGAAATTTGCATAAATATATTTATTGCTATAGTCTGATAAACATTAATACATTTTTAATGAATTAAAATTGGTCGTTATGATCTGAGATGAGATGTAACGCACAGTTCAATTCAATTGTCTTATTTCCATTTCGATTACAACTATACACTAAACCTATAACTAGAGACACGGGTACATTTTTAATAATGTGAGGTATTGTTTAACACTCAGAAGTGCGAAGTATATGACCGTAATATTTAAAAATCAATTTCCTCTATCGAAGCAAATACATCAGAAGGACAAACTATTCAATAACGTTATGAAAATTATTGATATTCTGAGAATCATAAAAAAAAGCCTTATACACAATGTGTGTCATTTTAATAAACGCGGAAAAATGTTGCAATTAACATGTTTCTAACCAAAAGTGTTGGACGTTCTCACCCAAGTTCAAAACTCTATATTATCAATACTAAAGGAACCTACGGCGACGTTGTTTAAACGACATTGAATAGGGGGACGTGTTTCCAGAACAGGGAAAAGCTGTAATGAGGGATTCAATACGGAAAACAATGGAAACTTTTCCGTATTTCCCTTTCACGTCTACGTGGCAAAATTTCTGTAAATCTTAATAATGGTAATTCCAATACTAGAACGCCTGAAAGGCTCCTGTTAGGGAAAGATTCGAACACTTGGATACTGCAAAGACATGTTTCCAATAAAATAACCAAGTTTTCCTATAACCTAAGACTTATGGGACATTCGTTAAATGCGTGTACAGATAGGAGAGTTACTGAACGCTAAATAAGGTGGTACATACAGAGCATTAAGGCGTTAAAGACGACAAATATAAATTAAATTAGGCGGATCGGTTAGAGATACGTAACATTTGCCTGTGCCAAGACATACTGCAATCTTTTGCAGCGAGATCTGCAAAATGTGTTAGAAATATGAATACTCACGAACATTACGTAAGTCAGAATCGTGTATACATGTTCTTTTGGAGCACCGTACATGCCTAATTATACGCGCTAATAAAGCATTGTGCTACTCACCTACATATCCATGAATGACGGCGTCTGGGAACAACCCCTCCGGACGGTGGAACTAACAAGGAAGGCCCAGTGCCTAATCCACCTGGGCATTGCATGTGATGGAAATGAAGTCCTCCTGGAAGGATTCGAGGCGATTCCGGGATGGGCAAACGAAGTTCCGGTATTTGTAATTGACTCATCCTGTATCTTCCGAATTGAAGCGAAAGTTCACTCAGTTTCGTTAAAAGTTTCAATCACTTCAACAATTCAAGTCACATGATTGGTGATCAATCGCTCATGTTGTCCAGTGTTCCTAATGTAAGTGATTACTCTCTTGGATGAAATGCTTGCCCTCCGTCCTCCATGCTGTTGGGTTCCTTAAACCACGCTAAGGGTTACACTGTACCACAGCATACATAACTCAATTACCAACTGACAGAGACTGCTTCCAGCGTTATGTGGGTCCATACGAGGACATTTAAAACACCTTTATGACGCAAAACCGAGTGTCCCTACTCATAATTCATTCTCAATTCACAGTTCTCTTGTACCGAACTTCGGTTTCAATAAGCCGTAACCTTGACACATACTCACATATACGTGGTCTCCCAAATATCTGAATTAAAGTTACTTTAATCTTCGTCACCAGATTACAGTAGGGCCATCATTTCACATGGGTTATTACATTACGTAAGACATTGTCTTGTCAGGTGATTAACGTTGTTTGTCTCGCGTGCCTTGGGAAGATGAAAACATATATTAACCTCACGGGAAGTCCTTAATTACACCTCCTTCCTCACATTCCTTGCACAAGACATCTGTTCACACATGTGGAAGTTTCAGGTGGTAACACAAGGCTGAAGTTTGCTTAAATACAACTCATTCTTCGCCAGACAAGTCTCAGCCAATGTCCAACAACCTAAAAATAAATGAAATTCGTAACTGCTAACAATTCCAGTTAACTTTTGGGTTGGACTGTTAAGCAATTGAATTAGAAAGACAACCATTTCTAAAACTTTCTAACGCTAATATCTTCATTAAGAGTCAGGGAAATTAGCATGCGGTTAGAAAATCTCATGTCACATAGACGTGTCTAATGCAGATTAATAAGAAATGTGTAGAAAGATATTTTGAAAAGAATATCTCAACCGATTTCATAGAATCCAAATATTAAATGTGTCACTTCGAAATGTTCACATACAAAGCACACGTGAGCACAGTATCCACACTCTTCACTCTGTGTTAAAACACATTTACAGACTTTGTAGTTATTCAAGGAAGCATCACAAAATTACCACAGCGGAGACAAGACATACCATTCCTCCTTAACACGTTGTGTACACGTGAGTCATACATCAATACCCAATCACATATCAAAATTAAACTTCCACATAATCAGTTCAAAATAGATTACAATGAGTAAATACGATGAATACAGGGTGTCTCAAAAAATATATATACAGATATACAATGAACGAAATAAAAACATTTTAATAAACCAAAACCTTAACATCCTTTAGCATTGCCAATCAGTAAATTAGTCAATCTAGTGTAGATCTTCAAAATGGCCATCGCACAACAAACGGAGATTGGTAACAAAGTTAATATTTATAATGTGTATACAACTTTCTGGGACAGGCTGTACAGAGAATGTAACATCATCGGACACCGTGTAACCGTATCAAAGGATTTTTTTTTAAAAGAAATTATTCTGCCGTCGCAAAAGCCCACTAGTCACCTTGTACACCTGCCAAAGCTGTTCAGCGCCGATCTCAAACGTTAACTAACGCCTACGTCAAAGCGGATTCTATTTTAAGCACTGTCTTGTGAACCCACTCTCCACTCCAGAATGATGACGAATATCATATTCGCATTTTAAGATGGTTTCATGTTGCGTGACGACATATGACCTTTGAAGGACCATCCGTGGTCAACCCAAACAAGACTACAAAAGGCACACAATCCATAAGGAAATGAACAGTTTTTACATGCATTCTTTTCCTTTTAGAATTACGTACTCTTCTGGTTGAAATAAATACATCACATACACCACGCAGGCCACGCTTTGAATGTCGTCAACACGAGCTTAGGAACACATCGTTGACGACGTAAAATCCTGAGCTTATCTTTTGAACGATAAGATTTATTCATGAATTCTTAGTACCTTGTATCGGTACTGGAGTGACTTGGGACGCAATTTATGTACAGTTTGACATTATTACGATTATTACCAATAAAATTCATGAAGTATATATTCTGTCTTTCTTTATTTATTTATTGTCAACTTAATCATTTATTTATCGGAAACTAAACCAGGTTGAGACTAATCCGAAAGTTTGGCCCAAAACTTACTTACCTGGAAACAATAGTCAAATCAATTTCAGGAACGTTGTGGTTTTCATAAAACCTGGACGATATATGGTCCGAAATGTAATACATGAATTCAGTAAATTATCAAAACCTGCAACCGACTACAAGACTTGAAAATAGAGAGGTTTTAAATTAGACTCTTCAACCAAGGTAAGATACATAGCGATACAATGCAATATATTCGGTTTAGTTAACCGATTTATCTACGTATAATTGCAAGTCGAATACATAAGTTACTTATACCGAAGTGCTTAAACGTGTTTAATTTGACAAGAACGTATAATCGCGTATATTATTACTAACCCTGCGCAAGATGGATCCAACCCACACCCCACATATTTTATAACTGATATTTATACAGAGGCTCACGGATTACCGCATTATAATATTTAAAAATTAATTTCCTTTCTCAGACAATACGCAAAGCCTTTCCGTTACCAAGACCAAGTGGTTAATGCTAATTTAATTAAAGCCATGGTTTTGTGTGATGATTTAATCGAATAACATGATAATTCTTTCATACGACTAGAAGCTTAAATTTAAAAACTTAACAGGTTAATGTGAACTAAATGTTAAGGTTTCCTCAAAATTATTTAAACAAAGTTTATAAAAAAAACATATAAATCAATACGTACATTCAGAGTTCTGTAAATGATTATTGTTTTAAACGAGAGACAATAAGTTTAGAAGGTAACAACTTCAAGTCTGAAACTCCGGACTTAGAAATGTAACTAAGGAGCGTAATAAATAGAACTTTGACGAGTAACTTTGCGTCATTGCGTGTAGCGTTCTGCGCCTGGAGGAAGTTGGTTTCCGGAAACATCACCGGAGAGACAGGCGGTGTTAATAAAAACAGTTTTACATCACGGTCATTAAACATTACATAATCCGTCTTACTTTCCGACAAGAGTCCATTGGCAAAAACACCGAAGACCTTTCCCCGACACGCCGTAACCAACGAAAAGCTCGTTGCTTACTGCTCCTGAGTTTTTTTATATCCTCAACGAGAGAACTTAAAATATCTGCCATCTTGACAAGGCCTTCTTTGCATACCGCGTACGTGTTTCCATTCAAACTAACCTCATTTAATTATCTGAGTTATTTTTAAGGGCGAAGGTTGCCTCATGTGTGTCCATTCGATACCTCGTAGTCTGCTCTGTTAAAATAAAACGCACTTACGTGTGCGAGGAAGTCTCTACTGCGCAAAATCAAAGAAAGCAACAATTCAATTTAAAAATATCAAAATATAAAATCGAAGTGATGGTTTTTAGTAGAGGAAGCCAGAGGGATATCAAAGTAGAACAGAATATAGAATTTTAATCCTGTCATATGAAGGAGGTACAGAAGAGTCTAGTTTAATTACATTAATGTTGCCCTAAGGAGTACCAAGAATGAAAGAACATGAACTTATGCCCTGGCATTTTATAAGGTCAAAGACGTTTTACTGTACAGAACTGGGAAAGAGACAGGAACACGCTTCAAGCAAGTGAAATGAGAAAAGAATTAAATGAAGATGGTTCCCTTCTGTGCTGTTAAGCCGTGTAATCTGGTAGATGTTTACAAACTTTTCGAAACTACTTTCCGCCCTGATGATGAGAGAACCAAACACCTTCGAAACGTCGGTAAACTTCTGACAAAGAACACGGCGTAACATCCCAGAAAAAGAAATCAGCGTCAAACTCTCAAGTTTAATATTACTGAGAAGGAAAACGTTTATAAGGAGTTGATAGAACAAATCGGGAGCAAAGATATTTGAAGAATTCGTAAATTCCTTGAGTACCAGATATCGCAGCCGATCCTCCGTTTTCAGGAGGTTTTGGGTTAAAATCTCGGCCCTAAAGACGTCAATGCTCACTAAGATTACTCGTGATTTTAAAATAAACCTATACCGAATAGAGATATTGGATCAAATATGGGTGTAAAAATAATTAATGATCAGTTTTGATAAATCTGAGTAAAATTCCTAATATAAATCTTTTTCACATCTACTCATCAGTTATCAAGTTATTATATTTGGTCAGACAAACACGGCAAAGCTGAAAAGTGTCCTTCGTTAACAAATCCTTGCTCTATAAGTGCCATTTAAATAAATAATCTTCAGGCACATACGACGTTGCCTGTGAGGCGTTCTTTATTCTGCGTGTACGTAAAAGAATGTTCTGACACCGAGAACTAAAAATCGTATGACGTAACGAGACACAGAACAGGACGTCGTTATCCTAATTCCTGCAGTGTGCGTCGACTAATGTAAGAGCTATGTTAAATGATACATAACCACGTCCACAAAAGGCTGTCAGCGGTCACTTCATTTCACTCCAGACCGCAACTTTGCATGCATTGCCGTTAATAACGCGTGTTGGCGTTGGACGCCCTGTGAGGTCGGCACACGCCACTCTGTAACAGATTAAAAAAACTGGTTTCTGTCCGCCATCCAAGACTCGGAACGTGTTTGACAGAGCAAAAGAGACGCGAGATTGCACCCACGCAGTTCACGTCCGAAACTTACAAGCATCACAACCAGCGACGACCTAACAAATCACTTCCGTCGATTGGGAGAGAATTAAATATATTTGCAAAGATCTGAGGTTCTCGTGATGCAGTGTGGAATTGTGGGTGGCTTACGTTACAGAGGAACACACCGGTTGAAGATGAAGGCAGTATGTTCTTCGGAATGAACGGTACAGACCTACATGTAGACAATGAAATTCGGTTATAAAGAAAACTTTGACTGATAACCAGAGGATAATATTAAAAGTATCTTAAAACAATCGAATAACGGACCTGTTAAATACGATAATGAATTTCAGGGATAAGAAAGGAGAAGTGTATCTACCGTTCTGAAAAAGACTGCTTCGTGTAGTTTCTTATATTCATTAAAAATAATCTACATCAAAATTTTGAAGATGATAACATTTTTGCTGTGACAGAGCACACAGCAAGGAAGAAACGTGGCAGTCTCGCGCATTTTTCACACCAACACCTGAACATGCATCAGGCTCTTCCCGCTTTAACCCTAGCCTCACTGTACGAAACTGTTATTTTTCCACAGCAAACCATGCGAGCCAGAAGGCCAGTTATGTTGAGATAATTGACAGGACTGTACCACGTGTCTGACGGTCTGTAATTTACAGATTCCTTTGGCATCCGATACGGATCTATACGTCGCATTGGAGCGTGAGGTGGTTTATGACTAAAACGGCGAGTTACGGATGCACGGCCATAACTGAGGCTCCTTCACACATCATGTGGCACGTTCTGATATTGAACAAAGTCAGTCAGTGGCTGTACACCAAAACGAGCGAAATAAAATAATTCTTAGGACTCTGCTCTACTTTATGATTCTGAAAAAATAGATCAAATCATTATTATCTGTCAGATTTCGTTTCGAGAGAAACTCTATTTTAATACGTACGATTAGGTACGATAGTCAAGAATTCCTCGGCGATTATATAATTCCAAAAGTTCATTAGTGTCCACAAGAAAAATCCAGTTCAGACGCAAATATACCGTATTTCCTAACAGTCTACTTTAATATTATCATTTCCTTCCGTCTACGTCTAAGTCTCCCAAGTTGTGTCTTCCATATATGCATTCACAGTGGTAATAATGACAACGATGAAAAAATGATATCATTTCGAAAAAGGCATATAAATCTCGAGATGAAAATGGCTGACAATGCCAATTACTTCGAATCACTTGAGAAAGATATTACTACGCTTTGCCGAAGATGCTCTGAACCCAACATGAAGCACGTCGCCTACATTACGAATTTAACGAACAGATAAAGAGATTCAGATCATGGAACTCCGAAGCTGCCGGTCTGGCTTGATCTCCAATGTTACTGTTTTAGTGACACGCGGCCAAACGGAATGCTCTCACAATCGATAAAATCTTCAGAACAGCTTAAATCCCTGGTAATAGAACGCGAAATTATTACCAGGGCCACGATCCTAGGCATGTTTAATTACCCTACAATTCTCACAAGCTAACTCAATTCATGGCATTTATCTCATGCAGCAAACGATCGTCGTAATCGAAACTTCAGTTTCACATTCGACATATCTCGAATTCGATTTCCGATCTTAACGAAAATGGACGTTTTTGTGGTTTTTCCCGGTGACTCTGTCATAACGAAACGTTTCCTTCCACATCCTTAATTAATCCTTATTTATAACTTGTGTTGGGCAAGGCCGTGGTTTAGGCAACACGGAGTTTTCCTCCGTGGCATCCCAACGATTACTCCATTCACACACAGAAGAAGGCAATGGCAAACCACTTCTGGATCATCTGCCAAGAACGTATATGAACAGGTCCCAGTCCGAGAAAAGGATGGAAGGATCCTGTTCATATGGACCTGTCGTCAGACAGAACACTAAATAATAATAAGATGAGGTGGTATAGCGGTTAGAACGCTGGCCTTGTAATCCTGGGGTCTCGGGTTCGATTTATAACTTGTGTTGGGCAAGGCCGTGGTCTAGGCAACACGGAGTTTTCCTCCGTGGCATCCCAACACTTACTCCATTCACACACAGAAGAAGGCAATGGCAAACCACTTCTGGATCATCTGCCAAGAACGTATATGAACAGGTCCCAGTCCGAGAAGAGGATGGAAGGATCCTGTTCATATGGACCTGTCGTCAGACAGAACACTAAATAATAATAAGATGAGGTGGTCTAGCGGTTAGAACGCTGGCCTTGTAATCCTGGGGTCTGGGGTTCGATTCCCGGCGGTGCCCGAATTTATAACTTGTGTTGGGCAAGGCCGTGGTCTAGGCAACACGGAGTTTTCCTCCGTGGCATCCCAACAATTACTCCATTCACACACAGAAGAAGGCAATGGCAAACCACTTCTGCATCATCTGCCAAGAACGTATATGAACAGGTCCCAGTCCGAGAAAAGGACGGAAGGATCCTGTTCATATGGACCTGTCGTCAGACAGAACACTAAATAAATAATAATTCATCTACTGTGTGAAGAAATATACAATTTGTGGTTCAAAGACCATCGTAAAACAATCGAAGTGTTAATAAATTTTTATCAGACTACTCGTAAGTTCCTCGAGACATGTATTTATAATATTTGGTATTTATAATATTACCTCCCACAATAAAGCCAAGGTATCATGAGCACAACGCAGATTAATTACAAAACATGAAATTTAATCTTCCGCATTGCATTTCTTTACTGGTACGATACGTGTCAAGGCAACTTTTAGCTTTCGGAACCGTGGACAGCTTGTAGCAAACCAACACAGGTTTTTCCGCTGTCAGTGAGCTAGGTTCACTCTCCGGAAAACGGATTAACAACACAAGCAGTCTTTTTGAGATCACAGAGAGAGAAGCATTATCGTTGAGCCACATGAAAATGGCTTTGCCCATCGGCTCGTCAGCTACGCCCTGTCACACGTCAAACGGACATGCAGATTATCCAAACAATGCATGGGGGCGTTTTGTTGCTAACGCTGCTAAAATCTTGAATTTAACACCCTCAAAGTTCACCCCGACAATCGAATAAGCATCACGCCATGACGACGTACTGAGAAGTGGAGGTATGACTCCAGTCACTCTTGACCTCAGCATTGGACGCTGCCTTCATCGCGTGAGCGCCCTGAAGATGGAGGCAACAAGGACTCCTGAAACGTTGGTAGACTTCTGCCAGTCTACACTGCGCTACAACCCAGAAGGCAGTCAACTTTTTTAAGTTTGGTACAAAGGTCGTATTCAGCCAATGCACAGACGAAAGAAACAAATACTCTTTGAGATATAAAATAATTAAGTTACACGCGATGTATTTTAAGGTTGTTTAAAGTGAAAAGGAAGTTATTAAGGGAATACGCGCCTACACTGCATATCCCTGGTGTTCTGCAGTGACATGGAAAGTGGAAAAATTGCAACTCACTACCTAAACAGCAGTTTGAAACACGGCCATAAATACTATTAACTTTAGAGTAAAATACATCCCCTGTACAAACCTAACTCCAGAGAAAATATCTTCCATATGTTCCTCCGTTATTAAGGACTCTTTTCAACTGTAGGTGTTTATATACCAACCAGTGATATTATCATAAAATTAAATATAATCTGACTTAATCTGGAAGTAGACGTTTGGAGAACTTCACGGTTGTATCGCAGAATCGATAATGAAGAACCAAATGATCGATTGTAGCTCAGCAGAGTATCGAATCGCGTATCTCTGATCTTCGCTGCTACAGCAAACTGCTTAGTAAGGTGATGTTGGAAGAATAAAGATGTATATTTATAATGTAAATTTATTTTTTGTACAGCTGTGACGTAACGCGTAATCTGGGCTGTCTAGCTGTACACATTTTACGGCGGTGTGTTCGTAAACATTTGGAAGCATCGGAGATTGATTTAACATTTGTTTACTCCGATGTTACGTCTCGCGAAGGAAAGATGATAAACAAATGAAGACAACACGGATTCTAATCGACCTCATTTCGTCCATGCAGGAACAGTACTCCCTCAGAAAATAAAAGACGAAACGCTGAAACCGCGATTCCACAAATTCAAAGATTTAAAGTTGCAATAAAACTGCCATAAATTCGTAGTAGCGCATAAATGAATCACCAGGCGTGTGGGTCGGACGTTGGTACGAGAGAAATGTTCGTCCCTGAGGTAAAGAGATTACCGGGGGTCTTTAAAGCGTACTTCATTACACACTGGCGCACACTGCTTCATGGCACCACACCTAACGAACCGCTGAGCTCGTCTGCGTAGTCATTCAATCAGTCTAACAAACAGCAAAGCATGAACGAGCAGCGAGGATATGCAAATAGAGAGAAATTTGGCAGGAAGGAAATTTAAGTAAGGAGCGAGGCATGAGGCATTAAGGCACTTAACAAAATCAAAGTTGTATGTCAGGTAGGGAGACACGTGAGGAAAACAAAATATAAAATAACAACGTGCGATAAAGATTGGGGACACTTCAAAAGCTTCGATACAAAATTTCTACAAACAGGAGGATCATGAACTGAATTGGGGGGGGGGGGGGGGGAAGTGACTTATGTTAAGTAATTATCACTTTTATATTTTCGATATAACAAACATTTTCTAAAAAAAAAAACTACTTATCCAACTACGATAGGAATGTTTGCCTTCCTCCTGACTCGTTAGGGCAGCATTAATAATAAATTTTCAGAAGGGATTGCTTCATCAAAATGATGACGACAAACTTCTCTAGAGGCTCGCGTCTATTCAAAGCCGTGAATAGAACGCAGGAATAAACTGAGGAGCCTAAAAGGAAGATTAAACAACTTCTATCTTGTACACAATAATCTTGAAGTGAAAATGTTTCGTCTTAAACTAGACATCTGAGGGGCTATTCAGTTCCCACCTCGATCACTCCCAAATAGAATTCCATTAATTCTTTATTCCGACTCTTTCCTACCTGACACCAACTGCTATTACATTCACTTAACGCCATCACGTACCCCAGCTCGGTCATATGTAAGTTCCTATTTCTAGTTTCATCTGCACTGAGAAGCTTCGAAGTTAATTTAACAAACCACAAACTCTAGAATTTGTATTTATATGTACGTCTCTGTCTGTAAACAGCGATTACTCCCTTAAACAGCGTTAACCAGTTGATCTTTGTAATGGTGAAGTGTTGTGTTTTCTTCGCGGTACGGACCAAATGCTTTAATATTACGTACGCAGCGCGTGTCTCATTATAAACAGCGATTATTTCCTTAAACAGCGTTAACCAGTTGATGTTTTTAATTGTAAATTCCTGTGTTTTATTTGCGGTACGGACTGAATTATTAAATATTATTCAGGCGGATTTCGACCCACGTTTCAAGTTGCCACTGCAAACTTCTCGTGCAGAAGTCCAGATTTAAAATCATCAAAAATTTACCTCCTTACTGCGTTTTTTATTTAGTGTTCTGTCTGACGACAGGTCCATATGAACAGGATCCTTCCATCCTTTTCTCGGACTGGGACCTGTTCATATACGTTCTTGGCAGATGATCCAGAAGTGGTTTGCCATTGCCTTCTTCTGTGTGTGAATGGAGTAATTGTTGGGATGCCACGGAGGAAAACTCCGTGTTGCCTAGACCACGGCCTTGCCCAACACAAGTTATAAATTCGGGCACCGCCGGGAATCGAACCCGAGACCCCAGGATTACAAGGCCACTCTCACTTTATCCCTAGCAGAAAGACGAGCGGGCATTGACTGGGAACCTTCGAAACAAGATGTTCCTTCTCTCACCCCACCCCAGAATAAATGTTTTTTTATATCCTTGCTAAATCGCTATCTTTTCCGGCTTCAAAACGATTTATTATTACGCTTTTCAGAAGCAAGTGGGTCGAGTATTAAGGTTACTTGGGATGTAATTGATACGAAGGTCACACCTAAGTCTCTCCGCCCCAGCCTCAGTCACGCTAGGCTTCGTGTTCACACGTAAGGTTCTGACTATTAAATTACTTCAATGACGATTACGTCTGGTCTGCACGAAACACAAATGTTAAGGAGGTGAGCCAAGTTATTTCAAAAATTTCTTTAAATATTCATTTTAAATTGTTTCGTGTTTCAAAACTGTCGCAGATAATTCTGCAATTCAATAAATTTTAAACTCAGAAAACACGGGCCGTGCTGAAACGATCACAAATCAAAGTTTTATTTTAATTACTAATTAACTATCCAGGGCACAGCCCTTCAGAATCTGCTAGTCAGGTAAGTAATCAATAAGTTTTGCACCTTTATAAACCCGGCTGTTCATTACCGTGTTAACAAAGGCCTCGCAAAAGTCTGTATTCCGAGCCAGATGAATCCAATCCGCACAACGTCCTACCCTGTCTCCCCAATATTCATTTTTCGATCTATCCAAGCAGTCACTTATCTTTACGTTTCCTAACCAAAATTGTGTGTGTATTTCTCATTTCTCCGTTTGATCTATATGCTCCAGTCACACCATTGCCGCGAATTGGGCTGAAAAATTCATAATCGGCTGATA
Source organism: Zootermopsis nevadensis (assembly GCF_977971745.1). Lineage (NCBI taxonomy): Eukaryota > Metazoa > Arthropoda > Insecta > Blattodea > Termopsidae > Zootermopsis > Zootermopsis nevadensis. The sequence goes on from NW_028259163.1 coordinate 827,636, forward strand.
ACTTTTCATCGTTTCCCATGGTTTCAAAAAAGGGCATTTTTTTAAACTGCTTTGTTACTGGACCACAAATTATTATAATTGGCATCACCTGCCATGATACAGGTGTTAAGCGTGGACAGCAGTGAAAGCTGTGCATTACGTCGGCCAGCACACTGAGGTCTGACCGAAGATCAAACTTACTAATCCAGGATCTAGGCTAATTAATTTATTTAACGTGACAGTATTTCAAAATATTTCGCCATGTAACAGCGTAAGAATTGGCGGAAGAGATTACTCCCTCTTCGTCCTGATGATAGAAGCAGCAAATACTTGTGAAACGTTAGAAACCTTTTTTCATGTTTGCTGCTACTAAAATTCTGTACGAAAGTTTCATTTTCCATCTCAATCTCCTTGTGATGATTCTGATATCTGATGGAGGATATAACTAATAAAGTTTCTCATTACGCAATCTTCTCCAGGCACATATCCACACTTCTTTCGAGTTATTAACTCCTGTAGGAAGTAGAATTTGGCCTGTTGTCTTCAAATCGAGTTTCGTCTGAACAAAAAGTTGATAAGAACATGAATGTTGGTCTGTACTTTGTATGTTGCATTCAACATGTAAGACAGAGCTTACGAACACAGACGTCGAATATACAACGAGATATTACGAAACGTCTCTTTCTTGCGAATCCAACGCATGTACCTCAAATTTCTTCTCATCACACACAAAGAATACTAATGGAAATCGTGCTCTGTGTTATGGCATGTCACATGCAGTCAAAATGTTCCTCGTGTTAGGCGACTTTCACAGTCTGACAAACGAAACACAAAATGATTTTCTTACGATTTGAGACCCATTGTGGCGACAATATTACTGATAAAGATAGTAGAGATTATAGTTTTCCGTATGAATATCAAATTCCCGATGTCTACTTCCAATGGTATCCGATTATCCCGGTCAAACAGAGAAACAGAATGTAGGTTTCGCTAGACCGCCATTCTTTTTTTTAAATCTAAATAATGAAATCTTTGTAGAATTACGTACAGGATTAGCATAAATTAAATTTACACTTTAAACATGATACAGGAAGATGGTAAAGTTGCGTCATATTGTGATATATTAAATATATATTAAATCTTGTCCGTCTAATCACAATAAATTCTTATTAAATATTAAAATATTACAATAATTAACATTTAAAATATTTAAAATATTAAATGATGTTCTTTATAGAAATATTCGATTTACATTAGACCATCAAATGATGGTCGATAAAGAACATCATTTAATATTTTAAATATTTTAAATGTTAATTACTGTAATATTTTAATATTTAATAAGAATTTATTGTGATTAGACGGACAAGATTTAATATATATTTAATATATGATACAGGAAACAAATGCTACGTTCTTAGAACTTCATACCTACACCAGTCGATAGAAGATCTCTTGAAGTTTTGTACATCCCACGGAGAATCGATATGTGGTCCTCGTATCACACAGCAGTTGTCGGGGCGGTTAACGAACTCTTCCGAAACTTCAAACGTTAGTACATTTGGTGTGTACCGTATTAAATTTTATATAAAATCCTTTCCGATATTAGTCATTCTATAATAAATTAAGTAGTTTATGCCTGCAAATAAATTTACATACTTCTTACATATACGGATTATCCACTCTTTTGATTATACGAGAAAATATATTTTCCATTCACGAAGGATAATCATAAATCTATTTTTAAGGCTTGGGTAGCCAGGTAAGTGTCACGAAAACACTTACACCATAAAAACCATATAAAACGAGGACCAAATCTCAGACAAAACTCCCCCAATCATTTAATACGGTCAGACAGTACAGTCACACAAATAACTAAAGCCACAATTACGTTCCTACGACCCTGGACATCAAACTACGTCAGCAAACAGATCAACATCCGTCCATCTCTCTCTCTGAAGAGCTCCAGGTCAATATCACCAACGCAGACCGTCCGATCACTGCCTGTATCCATCGGTGGTGATTCCTCACTGGGTTTAGATGCTCAGTCATGCGAAGACAGGCTTTACCTTCTGTCAGCTTCGCCTCACAAGTTCCTGAAATGTCTCAATACCCACACTGACCTTTCATCTCCTTCCGTCTGTAAAATAAAACCTTCCTCACCCTGATTCTCCGCAAAGGGTTTCTCTGTATTTTCCACTTATTTGTCACCATCGTAGGCACATAAAAGCGACGTTTCGGTCTGTCAATTATTTTCATCTCGTGAAAGATCTTTCCTCTCAACGTATAACACATTATTCGATCAAGCCTTTAAAAGACACCTATTTAAAGAAATAAACCTCTGTTTTAGTATATTTAAAGGATGTAGGCAGTGAGAATTGTGTTATTATGGGTTTTGGCAATGTGTAACCTGGTCGGTATATGCTTATCTTTCGTAGAAACGTACCGTCTCCATCTTCTGGTATATCGGATCCGGTACCAAATGAAGATTTAAGCAGAAATGGGTGATGACAGGCTCTAACTAGATTAATATCACGTATCACAGCCCAGCAGTTCACGAAGACGTAATGCGTAAAGATTAATTCTAATCTCTTTCATGTTTTTCCTTCAAAAAAACGAAAAATACTGTCACCGAGCGAAACAGAGATTTAGGCACAAGACAACACAAGATGGATGTCTTCTAGGTTGCTGTGTATTGTACTCTGGTTGAAGTTTTGCCGACGTTTCGGGAAGTTTTGTTAGCATTTTTAATAAAACAGGCTTGCCATTAAGTTTTAAATAAGTCCTCATTCGTAACACGTCGACCCCACAATTGAATAGTAAAGTATTCATGGCTCCAGGTGTAACAAAGTTGAGAAATCATGGTCTTCAGAAGAAATTCAGACTCAGTCTCCTTGACTCCAGAACATGGTTCACAAACAAGATCCTAATGCTTCGATCTCATAAAACGCATTCATGCGTCTTCTTTTCAAACAACGAGCAGTGATCTGTTCCTGAAATAATCTTTAACAAAAATAGCCTGCAGAAATATTTTGAATGTTAGGGAAATAAGGGTCTTAGTAGATATAAGAGAACATTACGTGACTTGTCGCTTAAGGCTAGAATCCCATGTTAACATATACTTCTCCCAAATTGCAGTAAGCTGAACTACAGTAAACAGTACTGGGATCTGAGGAAAACATGGCACAGGACTCTCGAATGTTCTACTGACAATCCTCAGAGGAATATAAGTTAAACAGAAGCATGTCGTAGTTTCAAGTGTATAGATTATCTGTGAAATTATTTATTATACAAAAATGTACAACATTTAAAGAAGTAAACTGGTTCAAAATAGATAAGAAAGTTTAAGAAGTTAAAAGACAGAGAATTTTTAAAAGCATCCATGTTCAGAATTAAAGATACTCTACATTCAGTAATGATATCATGTAAACAGAAGACCTGAACCTTGGAGTGCCTTGCTCCGGGTGTCGTACGCAGAAGATGTTTACAAACTACAGTCATCTCCAGACTCACCGCCGCGAATACCTCAAATCCTACTCTCATATGCAGGTTCGTGTGAAAAACGAAATAAACATACGCCAATATCCAAACTCAGAGCAGACCTTGAGTCTGCGTGCAAAGAATCTCTAATATGCTCTTGCTTCGAAATGCCTCCGAGACATGCACTGAGCTTCTAATAACTAGTGTTGCCACCGAGGTCATAACACGGTCTTGTATTCGAATTTACAAGATCCACAAAGGAACGTCCCATACAATAATCCACATAATTATATTTCGATTGTAAAATCTGAGCTGAAGATATCACTCGACATAACAATATTAAAATAATACAGCAACTTCTTAAAGCGACAATCTGGGACTTCGGGAAGTCCCAGGTTAAAAACTCGACCCCGAAGACCGGCTACCGTGATCGAAAATGTTTGTGGTTTTCTTCAGTCGCTCTGGTAAACTCTAATATATCTTAAATTAGTCCTAGTCCTTTCAAATCCTCTCCAATTGATTGTTAACTACCAGCCTCTCATTCGACGGCACACAATCTGAGTTACTGAAAAACGTCGTTAAATAAACTGTTAACGAAGCAAAGGAAAGACATTTAATATTACAGCTATAAATTTATGGAACAAAAGTATTATTCTTTGTTAAGGTGCATAAGTATTATTAACTACGAAAATAATATTCTGTAGTAAATCATTTGCAAAATTATAAATTACCGCTAGATAATTTTATTCTCTGTTTTCAAAATCGTTATAACGTCAGTCCCACGTGTATGGTGCGTTCATCCCGGTGGACGGCATTTCAAAATAAATTCCCATAATTTTTCTTTATCACAACGAAATTCCATATCTTAAACTTAAGTCGTTTCTTGTGAAAAAATGTACGGCCTTCTTATCTAATATAATAATCAAAAAGTTAAGATCAACAACTTCTATTCACTTATAATTGTAATATTCATTACACCGAACGTGCTTCGACCATCACGAGGTCACCATCAATGGTCAAAACGCTTTCATAAATGGTTTAATGAAAGTTATAAGTAGAATTTGAGGTTATCATGGTGGATTATATGAAGATGGCTGTGCCCTGGGTTTTAGCGTCGTGTAGTCTGGTAGAAAACGTCTACAATACTACACGGCTCTGTAACCCAGAAGTCAGCCATCTGTCTGTGTCATCAGGTAAGATTATCCTTGTAAGAAGACAAGTTATAAAAATTACATGAACACAAACTTAATGAACTAATTGAACATTAAAAAGTTTACAGCATTGGGATTAAGTTAAAATAATGTTTATTACGTATGTGTAATTGCGCGGTGTGTAAGTAAGGTCTTAAGATTATTCCTGAGTCATTTACAAATCTTATGTCACTTGTCGGAGGTTGAATAAAACCGCGTGAGAAGCTTATTACTCAAATTCTTTCTTAAATGTGATTAAATTATTTCCATGAAAAAGGTTCCTACTAATGAAACTAATTCAACAAATTATCCGCCTATTATGAAATCTAAAGTTTCACTATCTTCTTCGCAACAGCACGCCCGACAGCTGAATCCAATCCACAACCCCCAAAATCTACTTTTTAATATTATCCTCCCACATAAGCTTGGGCCTTCCGCATTGACCCTTCCATTTAGGCTTTTCAACTAAAACTCTGTACACAATTCTCATCCGCCGCATGTGAGCTACATGTCCAGCCCATCTAATCCTCATAATTTTTTTTATTAATTTATAATTTATTTTAATTATTATTTGTAACATTATTATTCTCCACCCTGTTCATCCCCTTTAAGGTCTAAATATTCTTCGAAGTCTGTTAAATACGATGAAATCATGCCTGATAATAAAACAATTTACATAGAAATTAATAAAAATTAAATTCAGAATTATAGGATTAAGAACGACTCAGATGCTTTTAACATGATAAAAAAAATTTAAGAGACTATTGATCATGTATTGTAACTATTCGACACAAATCAGAAGAACTTAACAAACAAAAAAAACTTCATTTTTTTTGAAGTGTTCAAGGATGCAGGTCTGTTAGTTCAGACGGTAATCCAACTGGTTTCCGCACTTAATAAGCGTTTCCTACGTCTGAGAGCTAAAAAAAAATACTTCAACATACATTAACCATGTTGTAATGTAATACAAAGATGGGTGCAGTCCTGTTGGACAGCTTTAGTGTTAATAAGCTACGTCGTAGCATAGCAGAGCCACAACGATTACAGTAATGGAAATAAAGTTTTTTGTTGTCCGTTCTTGGCAAGTGGACAAAACGTTCGAGGCACACGAAAGAAAGCGTTGTTCTTGCGTAATAATATTTGTGTCTAATCGACTGAGGTTACGACGCAGATCACACACGCGGACCGTCCGTCAAATTGAGGTGGGACATTTAACAAAGAACATTTTTCTTAATCGCATCGAAATCTACATAACCTGCCGGAAATTACCCTACCTGCACTATAAACAACATTAGGTGATAAAATCAGCGATTTATATGCTGATTTCAGCGTCATTAAAGTCTCCATACTGAATATGTCCAGTGCATAAATAATATAAATTGCTGTAAATATCTTCTTTTGAAGCCGTCATCAACTTCCATACTTCAAGGTCACGGAAAAACTACACCTTCCTTACTACGCGGCTTCAAAGTCAACAGTACGGCCTTGGAAACTTTGCTACGCGGAGAGTTCTAAGCCGTCGTTACTCGGCTGTCCTCCGCTGTTAGTATTACGTTGTACGATATTCATGTGACCTTGAAACAAAATTTGTTGGCGTAGCTCAGTGAATATTGTGACTGACTGGGAGCTGGAGGAAAAGATTCTATTTTCCGCCGAGCCCGATGGGGAAATCTGACTCCTTCGTAGGGGAAAATGTGGCCGAAGCTTGAACCTGACATCCTCAGGGTTTGACGCGCAATAAACACAGGGAACAACGTTGCCCCTTATATACTATTCTTTGGAGGGACCTGATATTGATCCATAGATTCAAGCAAATTTGAACGCATGAGTGAAACTTCGACGTAAAAGAATGATGAGGTTTTATTTTTAAGTGACGCAAATCACGTTCCTCGGTAAGAACGTGGATCTGAATGCTTCTATAATTCGTTTTCAGATATGATAAATGCGTTTTCCACGTAAACTTATCAGCTGTCACGTTCGCAAACCCTTCGCTGACTGCCGATCGTCATTTCGTAGGAAACATTTGCCACGACGAATAATAAATGGTTTAGCTTATATCAGAATTAGCACGCATATATTAGTATTTACAATTAGTTATTTTAATCCCTGGATTAACTTTTCGCCTCCTTTCAACTCAATATGGAATTTACGAAATATTTTGTTTCAATGGATATAAAATCTGAAACAAGAATTCAACACAACGGAAAATTTCTTAACGATTTTTTTTTAAAAATTTTCAATAAATACTGTTCAATATAGAATTAATTAGGAACAGTCATCTCCGATAATCAACGCTAAGATGTCTGCCAAAATACGTTTTTTTTTTCATTCGACATAGTTAACTTTTTAGACAAATGAGGCAAATTTAAACTATTAATAAATTACAGGATAACGTATATTATGTTACCAATAGTCCAAAATGACACCAAACATAACATTTACATCATTGGATTTTCTAGCATGATACTTTCAATATTGTTCTCATTTAAAAGGCGAAATTCTCAAAGTGAGTAGCGCCATAAGAATTTCAGTATTCTACTTGTCATGACTGAAAGCTTTCTTTGGTAGGCAATGTACCAAAGGCTTTGCCAGCCCAAATACAATAAAGGTCAGACGACACAGTTGGGTGGAGTGTAAGAGGAAACATCAATCAGATTTCGCTGTGAACTTCAGAGGACCTCCATATAAATCTAGCTTGAACTAAGTAAGATTCCAGGTTCTTTCGGAGATAAATACAAAGATGTATTCCGGGATGCTGTACGTTGTGGTCTCGCAGAAATTGACCGCCATCAAGGAACCGAAAGATATCATCTTACAGACAGGTAAATAAGTAGCCATTAACGCGAAAACATGAGGTTATTATCAGTATTATAATTATGGTTGTATAGAGTTACGTTATAAATGAATACAGTTAATAATTAGGTCATTAATTTTCTTTGTACTTAGCATACTTATTGAATTTCATTCGCGAGGGAAAATGTTAATTAATTCAGAGAGTGCAATAGTGAGATAAGTTTTGAAATATGTGTAATAAATAGCCAGGAGATTGGAGACAGCTTTTCAGATGAGAGACTAGAATTATCTACAAAAGAATACAGGTGATATTTGAGGTAACAGCGTTAATTACGTCTGTAGCGCTCATATTTTAAAGGAAACAGAAGGAGCTGATATAAGGAAGAGGGAAGACGTTCAACCCATCGATCATCTGTAGAAATAAGTGATATATCGTTATCCAATCGTAAGCAATCGATATTTATACAGGGTGTTTCAAAATCAATGACGCCACTTTAAAGGCATGTTCTGTGCACAAAATAGAAATACGCGCATGGGAAACTGGGTCGTAGCACGCATTATTTTTCATGTTATGCACCACTCAAAGAGGCGTCTATAGGTCAATCCTAAACATCGCAATAAGTAAGAACTATTTTTTTAGCTCAATTAAAAATACATGCAAAACGTTGTATACTTAATTTCTTTAAGTTTCTTGTATAACCATCAAAAGTAAGTTGCATAGTTGGACTTCAGTTTGATCATATATACATTCAGTAGTAGACAGGATTTGAGATATTCACGCGGTGAGTCCGAAGATGGCTGTATTCTGGGTTGTCCTCATGAGGACTCGTCATCCTGATGATTGAGGCAGCGTGGACATACGACGCCACAACCCAGAACACAGCCAACATTAAAATTTATAATTGTGGTCAACGATGACAACATCCACAAATTTTTAACCTCAATTCAGCGACATCTTATCTGTCGCCGTGGTACTACTGAAGTCAAATCATTGCAACAGCTTCCTGTATGTGGCAAGACAGTAAATAGTCCGACTGGCCTTGTGAGATTATTCTAGCTCGCAGTTCTAGGGCAGTAACTAAACCGAGACCTGCCTTATCTCTGCCCGTGTCACGAGAATATCATTCTGCTGTAATTAAACCCAAGAACTGGCCAATTCTTGCTCCAATATCTGCAAGCGGAAATCATAGCACTATACACACAAACGCGTTTTGGTACACAAAGGTAGAGTTCTTCCGTACTCTGACTTCCTCTGATATTACGAAGTCTTCCACTCGTCAAAGGCTTTGTGTGAAAGAACTTTGTGTTTATATATACCCTTACACCCCGCAGTAAAAACTACGTGTCGTTCGATCGTATATCAGAAGGGGATTTTGTTTTGACTGAAAAACTACTTACATGTTTAGAACACAGCTGACATATAAAAGTTCTTTTAAAATCCACTTCTGTGTGTGAAGAATATACTCGAAACGTTGTTATGTTTCAGTCAAAATAGATGTTTACACTAGGAACTAAAAAAAACTGACGTCTAAAAGATATCAATCACGTTCAATTTGCTTCATTTGTTTGTAAAAGTCAAGTCGACGTCTTAAATTAGCGATGGCCGCTAAATATACGTGTTCTGTTGAAACTGTGCGTAAGTTTTGCACCTTGCCAGTTGGTGTGTGTCGGTACTGACATGTAAAGAATGACAACTAATTTTATTTCATAAATTTATGTTTTATAATTTAGAAACTACATTCATACTTAATCGAATTTGAAATTTTGAGTGGACTCGATTAAACTGACACAGAACAGCGTAAGATATAACGGAAGGAATCTTTTTAAACTCAGTAATCACTAAAGGGAAAACTTAAAATCAAGCAACTGACTTAAAACATTAAGATTTGCCATAATTTTGATGTAGACCGTATACAATGAGCTAAGTTAGTTGGTTGTTACATATTTTTTAACTATGTTTAAGATTATAATAATAAATCCTATTGCATAATATTGGATACATCCAATTCGCGGTTTATTTACAAACGCCAACTAGAAATAATACACATGACAAAAGTATAAAAGAATCCTCTGTGTCTAATTTAATTCAGTATCCCGGAATTTGCCCCGGGGGGATTAATCTCAGTATTACTGGAGAGCGGGTCGCCCTCACGACATGGCAGGAAAATTAAAATGATGTAAACTATATCGAATGTTCGGAATTGATGTATTATTTTTACAAACACTTCAAATTCTAAGTGTTTTTTCGATGTCCTGTCAAAAAAAAAATTGCTCAGACATGAATGATTAATTTAACATAACTTAATAAATCTCAGGAAAGGACAATTTTAGAATCGAACAAAGTTTTAATATCACCATCACTCTTTAATGGCAGTGAATGCTATAAATTAACAAAACAAGGGCTGGACCAAACGTTCTTTAAAAAAATTAGATTCCCGATATCGGTAATAAGTTACAGAGGAACAGACATTGGACAATAAATAAACACAGTCAACAAACGACAGAAATCAAGGGAAAACTAATTGAATTGTCATATTTCGGGCAAGCTGTGTAAAATAAAGGAATTAATTCTTAATTGTAAGACTTGAGGTTCTCACAGCGGTGAGTATGAAGATTTCTGTCTTCTGGGTTGTTGCGTTGTGTAGTCTGGGCGATCGCCCTGATGACGGAGGCAGTATGACCTCTGAAACGTTGGTAAACATCGACCAGACTACATAGCGCAACAACCCAGAAGACAGAAATCTTCATACTCATCGCCCTGATGATGGAGGCAGTATGACCTCTGAAACGTTGGTTAACATCGACCTGACTACACAGGCGCAACAACCCAGAAGACGGATATCTAATTCTTAATTGTTTCTCCAAACGTGCGTACTACCTCACAATCGTATATATAGAAATGCTTCTCAAACATATAAGAACATTATATTCTCTTTCCAAGAGAAAAGAATGACATTGGACAACACTCAAAAATGGATTGTCATTTTAAGAAAGCAGATTTTAGGCTAAAATTAACAATTTTATGTTCACTGACAGGATTCAAAAAAGTGTTGATTTTATTGAATTCTTTGTCTGGCGTATTTACATAGTTTACAGCAGGTGACGTCAGAATACCCAAGAAAATAAGGCGTATTCTAAAGTTAGATTGGTGACAATCGATTTCATAAAAGCGCTTAAACAACTGACACTCGAGTCGAGATAAATTTCGGGAAAAAAAAAATTCTGTGGATAACGTTTGTTTCCGAAACCTAACGCTCTGTAAATACACATGGGAAAATATAAAGATAAATTATCAATTTAAGGTAACTGTTATAAATTTTTAACTACATAAACACACACATGTTATTCAATTACATTGTCACCCTGATGCGACGACAGGTTTCATAATTCTATTTAAATTAAATGTGTTTTGTCAGAAATTAAGATACTTTAGCCCTGAAGATGGAAACAGCGTGTCTGTCGGGAAACTTTGAAATCTACCGATGACTTTAAACGGCGCGAAAACATCGAATACGTACGTCGTTTCGCCGCTGTGAAAAGCTCAAATCCCACATAATATTCTTAGATCGATTTCTTAAATGGTCGACGCTTGGTTAAGACAGTTTTATCAATGAGGATTATTCTTCAGATGTAACTACCACATTTTACAGTTTATGGCGGCCAAAATATTGAATCGCCCGCCATATTTTGAATTCTCTACGCGTTAGTGAACTGTTCTCTTGACTTGTAATTCTTAATCAAAATTTACACTGAATGTGAACCATGAACATCGTCGTGGAGAGCTCACCAATTACAAGGTAATTTTTAGAATTATAAACAGAACTTCTGTTTGTAATGACGTCAGAAGAATAAAAAAGACAGATTAACTTCTTAGCCTCTGGGTTAGGGGGAGAGTAAGAACACAATTATTTAACCTAGCCGAAGCAGGTGTTGCTGTCATCTGCGCTCTAAATGACAGGCTTATGATCCTAGCGAGAACGTTCCAAATAAGAAAATAGTTGAATAAAAATAACATTTTATAATAAGCGTATTCGTAAACAGGTGCGTTTTTGAATTTTTTTTAAAAATCTTCTCCCCTCAAAGTGTGGTGAGGGAGGGGACGGAGGAGGCCTGGAGGGAGAAATCTGTGGGGTAACTTTGCAGGGACGTAGCTTTACTTGTCAACCCCACGGGACTTTAGTCCATTTGTGTCATTAGTTAATTTCAGTAATATCACAAGAACTATAAGACGTACGATCAATTTAGAATATTTGTTGTTAGAACATTTAACGACGGATTTTCAACACTACAGGTTCATTACGTAGATAGAAAAATGAAAATGATCATGAATGATAAGCGGATAACCTTGAAATCCTTTTTTATTAAATTAAATATTAATGACATCGAAAAAATATTTCAAGTGCAATTTAAGGCCTGAAGTTTAAAAACAAACCAAAACTGATGCAATTCTCTTTGATTTTCAGCAGCGTAAATTCTTAACAAAAGCCCTTGTTGCCCGAGTAGATTCTGTCACGTAAAAAGTGAGATTTACACAGTGAGATTTCAGGTTATCACAGCGTCGAATACTAAAATGGCTGTTCTCGGTTGTAGCGTCGTGTAGCTCGGTAGAGATTTACAGTCGTTTCAGAATTACTCGCTGCCTCGACGCTACAGCACAAATTTTCGTTACTTGTATGTTTAGTGTTTTTATATTAAAGAGGCATAATCACTACCTTCACGCATGTCTGGAAAATTTTATACACCAAAATATCCTTCACGCGTGATGCAACTTATGGTGTGGTATTATTAAATTATCCCACGATAATGAGGCTAATAGACATCAAATAGATCTGCAGCCAAATACTCCAGAAGTTCATAACGAGAAAACACAGCCACTCGTTTCACGGTCTATTACGCGGTTAAGAGACTGTGCAATTACCAGTCAAATTCATTTGTTCTCCAACGGCTAAGTCTACTCGTGCTAGACCAATTATCATTCACCGTGAATCTAGGTCTCACATGCTCAGGATAAACACAAATTAGAATACAGTTTATGAGCGTTAGAGCAGAATTTTATCTGGCTCACACATTCGCAAACTAATTCCTTCATCACAGCGGCTTAACAGTCAGGTTTTTTTACACAGCCTCTCGATGTAGCTTAACCAGCTGATTTTCGTAATGGTGAGGCGTAGTGTTTTCTTCGCGGTACGGTCTGGATTCGTAAATATTATGAAGACGAGCTTCGGCTTCAAAGGGTTAACCAGCTGATTTTCGTAATGGTGAGGTGTAGTGTTTTCTCCGCGGTACGGTCTGGATTCGTAAATATTATGAAGACGATCTTCGGCTTTCAAAGGGTTAATGGGTGACGCGTCACGTGACTCATCTGAATGGAGTCTCGTCTCAAAAGCTACAGAGCGTAGACATTTTGAATCGCTAATTCACCAAGCGCCAATGCTCACATATGTAATGGTCTAGTTTATTAATATGTCTTTATTTCATTCACTGAACATGTGTATACATATTTCTGGGACTCGCTCGATTAAACCAAAAATCCGAAACAGATTTTGACAAACTGTAATATAAGGTCTGTCACACCGAATTTAATTTAAATATTTCAAGCAGTTTTTGAAGCTCGTACCTGAGGAGAAACAAACTTGGCGAATTTAAGAAGATTTTTTACCAAACTCTTTTTTCTTAAACGTATCCTCTAAACCAGAGGTTCTAACCCATTTTCTCAGGCGTACCACTACTTCTAATTTAAAACATTAAATGTACCACTAACCAAATGCGTTCAGGGAAAATTGATATTTATGTTAATGTTAACTTTGGATTTTCTTACTTAGCTCGCGTACCACCAGTGGTACGCTTACCATAGGTTGAGAAAAGCTGCTCTAAACGAAAGGATATTCAACAACATTGAGGGAATTTCCAAAGTATCAAAAGACGTCACACGAATATCCTTGACAGGTCAAGGATGCCGCGTTAATGATAAATGATACTTCGGTCACGCGTTTTCTGCAGTGCAAAACGAAACATTCTTAGCCGCTTTGTTATTATGCCCTGCTGGGAGGGGGCGGGGACTCGTATGTTCCATTATCTAGCTTACGGTAAAACCAAATGTGCCTATAAAAGTATCTATGATAACGTTGCTGTCATCGGCGTTTGTCAAATTTCAAAGTTCTAGAGAATAAAGGCGCTGATAAAATTGTTAGTTATGGCTAAGTAAAGTAACGGAGGGCGAAGTGAAGTTAAGAAAATTCTCAGGCAGATTATTCGATACAGAGCAAATACATCCAAGTTTTCAAAGGTGGTATAAAATTTTCGAGGGAATTATTCCGTTTGAAGATTTCTGTCTTCTGGGTTGTTACACCATGTAGTATGGTATATGATTACCGACGTTTCAGAGGTCATACTGCCTCCGTCAGCCCTGATGACGGAGGCAGTATGACCTCTGAAACGTCGGTAAACATCTACAATACTACACAGCGCAACAACCCAGAAGACAGAAATCTTCATACTCATCGCCCTGATGACGGAGGCAGTATGACCTCTGAAACGTCGGTAAACATCGACCAGACTACACAGCGCAACAACCCAGAAGACAGAAATCTTCATACTCTGATGACGGAGGCAGTATGACCTCTGAAACGTCGGTAAACATCTACAATACTACACAGAGCAACAACCCAGAAGACAGAAATCTTTATACTCTGATGACGGAGGCAGTATGACCTCTGAAACGTTGGTGGACATCGACCAGTCTACACAGCGTAACAACCCAGAAGACAGAAATCTTCATACTCAGCGCCCTGATGACGGAGGCAGTATGACCTCTGAAACGTTGGTAAACATCGACCAGACTACACAGCGCAACAACCCAGAAGACAGAAATCTTCATACTCATCGCCCTGATGACGGAGGCAGTATGACCTCTGAAACGTTGGTTAACATCGACCAGTCTACACAGCGTAACAACCCAGAAGACAGAAATCTTCATACTCATCGCCCTGATGACGGAGGCAGTATGACCTCTGAAACGTTGGTTAACATCGACCAGACTACACAGCGCAACAACCCAGAAGACAGAAATCTTCATACTCATCGCCCTGATGACGGAGGCAGTATGACCTCTGAAACGTTGGTAAACATCGACCAGACTACACGGCGCAACAACCCAGAAGACAGAAATCTTCATACTCATCGCCCTGATGACGGAGGCAGTATGACCTCTGAAACGTTGGTAAACATCGACCAGACTACACGGCGCAACAACCCAGAAGACAGAAATCTTCATACTCATCGCCCTGATGACGGAGGCAGTATGACCTCTGAAACGTTGGTAAACATCGACCAGACTACACGGCGCAACAACCCAGAAGACAGAAATCTTCATACTCATCGCCCTGATGACGGAGGCAGTATGACCTCTGAAACGTTGGTAAACATCGACCAGACTACACGGCGCAACAACCCAGAAGACAGAAATCTTCATACTCATCGCCCTGATGACGGAGGCAGTATGACCTCTGAAACGTTGGTAAACATCGACCAGACTACACGGCGCAACAACCCAGAAGACAGAAATCTTCATACTCATCGCCCTGATGACGGAGGCAGTATGACCTCTGAAACGTTGGTAAACATCGACCAGACTACACGGCGCAACAACCCAGAAGACAGAAATCTTCATACTCATCGCCCTGATGACGGAGGCAGTATGACCTCTGAAACGTTGGTAAACATCGACCAGACTACACGGCGCAACAACCCAGAAGACAGAAATCTTCATACTCATCGCCCTGATGACAGAGGCAGTATGACCTCTGAAACGTTGGTAAACATCGACCAGACTACACAGCGCAACAACCCAGAAGACAGAAATCTTCATACTCATCGCCCTGATGACAGAGGCAGTATGACCTCTGAAACGTTGGTAAACATCGACCAGACTACACAGCGCAACAACCCAGAAGACAGAAATCTTCATACTCATCGCCCTGATGACAGAGGCAGTATGACCTCTGAAACGTTGGTAAACATCTACCAGACTACACGGCGCAACAACCCAGAAGACAGAAATCTTCATACTCATCGCCCTGATGACGGAGGCAGTATGACCTCTGAAACGTTGGTAAACATCGACCAGACTACACGGCGCAACAACCCAGAAGACAGAAATCTTCATACTCATCGCCCTGATGACAGAGGCAGTATGACCTCTGAAACGTTGGTAAACATCGACCAGACTACACAGCGCAACAACCCAGAAGACAGAAATCTTCATACTCATCGCCCTGATGACAGAGGCAGTATGACCTCTGAAACGTTGGTAAACATCTACCAGACTACACGGCGCAACAACCCAGAAGACAGAAATCTTCATACTCATCGCCCTGATGACAGAGGCAGTATGACCTCTGAAACGTTGGTAAACATCTACCAGACTACACATCGCAACAACCCAGAAGACAGAAATCTTCATACTCATCGCCCTGATGACGGAGGCAGTATGACCTCTGAAACGTTGGTAAACATCGACCAGACTACACGGCGCAACAACCCAGAAGACAGAAATCTTCATACTCATCGCCCTGATGACGGAGGCAGTATGACCTCTGAAACGTTGGTAAACATCGACCAGACTACACGGCGCAACAACCCAGAAGACGGAAATCTTCGGACTCATCGCTGTGAGAACCTCAAATTGTACATTATTCCGCTTATAAGCAACAGCGACTTAATTCCAAAGCTAAAAAAAGTATAACTCTCTACACGACGATCTCACACAGCCTACAGGCCTTGATCATTTCAAAGAAACCGAACTGCATCTTCTCATAAAACATAAATTGAGCGGTCCCTTGCATCGGTTTATACGTCACAATTTATTAACCATTATTATTTTCTTCTAACTTTATCGTTTATATTTAATGGATTAGGAACTCAGGCCTGTTTAGTTAGAATCAATTTACAGCTAAAGGCTACTAATAATGTACTAGAACATTTGGGAAGGGGGCAAATCCTCTTACCTGCAGGCGACAGGACAAAAGGTGGGAACCCAGGATGGCATTGGGGGAAGTTCTCGCGAGAGGTGCAACCGACTCTACCTTCCGCATTCATAAAATAATCCTTCCACAGTCATTGCTTCCATTTAAGTGATTTACTTCATATTACTTAACTAATTCAATGGAGAAAAGCCCTTTAGGATTTCATAGTCATTCAGATGTTTAAAAAAAATTACACGCATTTTAAAGATACCTTGAAAAAACAAGACGCTACCCAGACCAACATAAATCTAGTCCAAATACATCCCATGTCTCTAAGATATGTTCTAACATTACTCTACTTCTTATAATATTTTCACAGCTGTGAGAATGTAAAATAATCAAATTCGGTCAGAAAACCCGAGAAAAGGAAATCACTTAAAATACCTAAAATTAGATTGCACTAACTAGATAGCTTACCGAACCAGAAGGTTCATCACCGAATTAACCAAAGCCCTCCACCGGACCCTGTCTCCTTCAACTCCTATCTCCCATAGATCCCGCCTGAGATTATCCTCCCGTCTACGTCTAGGTCTCTTGTCCTCAGGCTTCCCAAATAGTGGATCCAACCAACCAGATGGCTTACGGAACCCGAAGATTCATCACCGAACTAACCAAAGCCCTCCACCGGACCCTGTCCTGGGCCAACAAAATCCAGTCTCCTTCAACTCCTATCTCCCATAGATCCCGCCTGAGATTATCCTCCCATCTACGTCTAGGTCTCTCCAGAGGTCTCTTCCCCTCAGGCTTCACAACCAATACCCGGTACATACATCCTGTCTCATCCATGCGTGCCAAATACTAGATTGGATAAAATGTAAAATAAATATAAAATAAAATGAATTTTAAATTGTGCATTGGTGTCAACTGGCTCAGGACACGGTAATGAACATTCGGAAATTTATTTTGTAACTCCGCATACATTAGATTGCCAATAATTCTTGCACTGAGTTGGTTAGTAGACCATATTTTCATAATTCACTGTATCATCAATATTAATGATAACCGATGCCAGTCATTAACGATTACTTGCAAAATTCAACTCACACTGACCTGGCGGAGTAATACATACACAAATACAATTGTAATTTACGTAATCCCCAAAACATGACGTAACTCGACTGACGATCGCTAAGCTTCGGGCGATAATTCTTGTCGACTGAATGATGGACGACATTTTCAGTTACAGTGGCATTTGTAATGTTAACCAGATCACCTTCAACTGTCTGCAGTCATCGTAAGTCTTTACAAATGCGTGCGATGTTAACACAAGCTGCAAACCGCTACAATTTTTCTGTTACGAATGTCAGGTTCAAAGACTGCTTACAACGGAATCTGTAACCTTAGGTAAAACTCTCGATTTAAGGACTGATGAGTGTTAATATTCAAGAAACAATTTTATGGTGTCTACACAAAAATTATTGAATTTTCGAGTTGTAATTCTAATGTTATGGAAATGACGAACAAATACTTTGCAAGCCTCAAAGTCAAGGCCACGGAGTACAATACGACAGTGACGTAGCTAATTACAGATTGTTCATAAAGCCATATCGGATTAAAAAAAATGGTACAAAGTGTAACATATCTTTACAAAAGTGAATGTACGAAGATTTCACGAACATTAACATCACCAGTATACAAAACAAACAAACAGGGATATAATAATTGCTAGAATTATTTAAAAAAATTTAGTGAAATAATAATGCAGCTAAATATCGTAGACTGGAGGCAATATTGGGTCATTTTAAGGACTTCTTATCACAGGGAACGCATTGTTCTGTAAACTAAGGATGAATTTAATGGGAACATATATAAAGTCGCTGAATTATTAGGCTTTGGTGTAAACTTCATTACGAAATTGTTTCATGTCGTGAATTTTTCAAGATTTCCCGAAAATATATTAGCAAAAATTTAGACACAATTTATACAGTGTGTTTGTTAATATCTTCGTATCTTCATTAACGCGCTTTAAGAATAGTCTTACGGGTATTAATATCAACTCACGTCAGTAAAGAGTGTGAACATGAACGCCATTTTAATCTTTCTACACAAACCTCACAGAAGTAATTAAATTTATAATAATTTTAAAAGTAATACTGCATTTGTTGCAAAAAATGAAAAAAATATATAAATATTCGGGCCTACTTAAATCAGATTAAAGATAATTTTAAAAAAAAATCTGACAAATCTAAAAGTCACCAAAAGTTATGTTAAAAGTAAGTAATGTAATTAATATATATATAATATGCAGTTACCTGTGAATATGGGCATGTACGTGCCTCCGATGTAAATGCATCATAAAATGTTTACGATTACAGCATTTGTTAATGTAATCGTTTATCATATGAATTACTAACAGCGTGCAACGTCCCATGTTAGCATTTAGCTTGTCAGCACACGCTAATCAGCAATTTGTTATGTAGACAAAAATCACACATCACTCAGTGCTGATTAGTACACACTCATATTAGCTCTAATAATACACACTGTCACATACTGTCTTGCCATAGATGAAATTTACCACCATATTACATCTTATTTACGTATTGCTACACGATGTGTCAGTCACGTGGTTATTTTTGTAGTCATTATTATTATTATTATTACTATTACATGTTATGTCTGCTTGTATAATTTCCAATTCGCGTAAAATGGAATTTAATCACAACTTACGGTTACTGTTAGTGCGCCATGAAACAAGATTACGCAGAACAAAAGAACGTCTTCGATCTCGGGGGGGTAAAAAGAATGTTATCACTCACTTGTCAAAAACGTTTCTATACAAACTAATTTCAAATGTCAGTAGATTAATATGGTTTCTAATTCCACAACGTTAGTACACTCCTCGTTACAGATAATTTTAGTCGTAACCAAACTCAGGTTGTCAGACCGTCGGGCGTCGATAGTCAGTCGAATGACACCTCAACCACACATTCGTTTTCCCCACTCACGTGTGTCCGTCTCCTCGGTTGGTGTTACACTATACAGCAGGCCAGGGCAACTCCAGGCACGTCGGGTGTAGTCGCGGGGGAGGGGAGGAGCGGAAGACTTGGAGGGGGGGGAGACAAATGGTTATATAGCTACTCTCTGGACCGAAAGTGCACGAACATCCGACGCAGAACACATCTGCCGAGTGTTACCGAGCACTGCGAAATAACTTTTTCTTCTTCAAGTTTTCACGCTAAATTCAACTTAGTGAATTAACAGTGCATCGTTTTGTTGATATACCAAAGTGTTACCTGACAAATGAAACCTTTTGCGACTAGAAGTCTTATAACCCCATTTAAGAAAACTATTAACTCGATTCATACATGCACGACCACAACATAACTGCTAGAAAAAGTAATACATTTTCAATGATTCTACTCTAACGCACATAACAAATGAATTTTGAGGTAAAATGTCAGAAGATGGGAACCAAATTAAATTTAAATTATAACACAATTGAATTTAAAATGTAGCCAAAGTGCATTTAATTTATAATCGTGTTAAAACCAAATTAAATTTAAACTATAACGAAACTGAATTTAAAATGTAACGGAATTGAATTTAAATAGTAATCAAATTGAATTTAAATTTTAATCTAATTAAATTTAAATTATAATCTAATTTAATTTAAATTACAACCTGATGAAATTTAAATTATAGCCAAATTGAATTTAAACTACAATAAAATTGAATTTAAATTGTCTCTTTCACACCGCGTGTGACGATCTAGTCACAATTGCAATGTAGTAGGGGCCGAAGACAGGAGATTCATATCTGAACCAAAAATATAAGCACCAACCCTGACCTAAACGAGCCTGTCTTAGATCATATGAACGATCTAAAAATGTGTTTGCTTACGTGAATTCGCATTTAAATGCGTCCAGATACACTACAGGCACTGAAATTTCAAAGATTTCAATTTATATTTTGATTTACATATTTATGTTTTATTGTTTAAAATGTAATGCAATACTTTAAAATAAGGCACTACTTTGCAGCATACTTAAACCATTCTGATTATTAATTGAAATCTTGGTCATTTTTCTCATTTTTAGTAAATAGTCCTTACTATAACACTAACAACAAAGTCTTTGATTTTTATATATCCTGCTTCGTGCTAGGGAGGTCACGGGTTAACATTTCAGCTCACAGACCGGATAGCTTCAAAATTTCACGAGTTTCCTCAGTTCCGTCTGGCAAATTCAGGTATGGTATTGACAATGAGGCTTCCTTCCTTAAAATTAATTATCAATTAATCAATACTGATAACATCCTTAAACGAAGCATAGTCAAATACATCAATTTCAAACACTTGGTATTTTCATAATTAAAATTATGTCTTAAGGTAAACAAGTTAAATCGCGTAGCGAATCCATAGCTGACAAATTTATTCATCTATTCACGACAACGGGTCACTGGTTCGTGTCTCAAGTTCGATGAATCCAGTTCAAATACATCCTAATTGCGTAAGAACTTCACTCATTCTTCGAAAAATTAATTATCTGTCTTTATATGATGATTTTGTGTCATAGTGAACCACGGCAAGGGCTAGTTTTTGATATCTGTTACCGTCAGGTAAGTGAGTGTAGCTTACATCCGTCTATGTAGATATTACATTTAATATTTAAAAAGGACGAATACTGTCGAATCTATTAACACGAATCAATCAAACTCTATAATGCGAAGTGCGTCACTCTTCTGTCTGGCTGCCAATAGTGACGCCAGCTTTTCCTTCCATGGGGAGAAAACGATGTAACAGCGAGGTCTAGCTTAAGAATGTTCAATTATTAATTTGCCCCTGTCGATATACTGCGCGCCTCACTTCAAGGTGTTCTGTAATATAACATTAACTGACCTCAATATTATATTTATGAGAATGCTGTAATAACTTAAATAATCACCACAGACGGATGATAAATAATAGGTCATATAATTTTAAATTAATAGTACACACGAATAACGTATCACATTATCAGTACCTTATAAAATAAGTATAATTTTTTTTTCTTCAAATCTCTCAGATCCACATAAAAATATTCTGTAGAAGTTTCTAAGTATGGAAATCTCTTCTTATCAGGACACTTCACAAGAACTATTACATCCTAAGAAACGTTCAAATTATTTATGAATAATTAAGTTAGTCAAATTGTAAAATTACGATAATACAATTAACGGCAACAAAATATTATGATTTACAGAGAAAATCGATAAAACATCAAAACAATTTCGATTAATTTTAAGAACAAAAAAATTAAAATGGCTGCGTTATAGAAAAATTTACGCCATACAGTCTATAAGAAACTGACTGACGTTTCAAAAGCTTTTATTGCCTCCATTTTCAGAGTTATGTTACGAACAGTAAGGAACTCTGAAACGTCGGTCAATTACCACCAGCGCAGTATCACAGAAGAGTCACATTTACACTCATTTCAGTGATAAACTGAAATATCACAGAATAAATTATATCTCGAGTCTGTTTCTAATACAATTTTTAGCCATCAAAGTGTAATATACGATTTTACGTAATTTTTCTTCGTGAGGCTTGTATGCTTTATCACTACGGTCGACAGACCAATCCCGATCGTCGAATTTTAAAAGTCCTTCAAAACAAGAGAAAGCAAGGCGAAACGTTCGTTCGCTTATCTAGAGCGAATGTCTTGGTGAGGGTTTGTTATGGTTGGAAAGGAAGACGATTACGTATCGGATTCATTGTCTCAGGTCACAACAGGAAACGTGTTTCAACTCAGAAACACATATCACACACTTTAAATGCAGGCAAGACATGCTAAGAAGACGAACAAAGGGTTTTGTGAGAATTTACTTCATGTAATCCCGTAGAAAATGGCAGTAGTTATTATTACGGAGGCAAAAAAAAAAGCCTCCGAAACGTCAGTCAATTCTACGTGATAACTAGGGGCTGCTATCTCGATAACAAAAGGAAAATAAGAAAAATTTTATTTTTAAAATTAAATTTAAGGCCCTAATGACAATAAGCCCCTCATTGGGATAAATGTAATTCTACACAGGGCAGGAATTCACTTCGTGCTAATACATTGAATGCGTCTCCATGTCTGCCACATCCCAAATATCATTATCTACCAGCACGAAACGAGAAACATTTTTCTTCTAGGAAACTAACTTCCAAATAGGTCACTTCAATCATTTATATAGTTCGGTAAATAAAAGTACTATTATGTTGTACATACTCCGTTGTTTGGGATATATTTTATTTGCACGGATTTAAAAGAATTTAATGTAATATCGCTTTTTTGAAATTTTTGGTCATTTTAGACTTATAGGGACATTTTATTAACATTAATAAAGGTCCTGTGTCCCATTAACCTCATCGCCACTAATATTATAAATAAAAACGTGTCAGTATAATGACAACCTGAAGACTTGAGCACAGATTACAACCGAAACATATTATATGCGAAATATATAAGCCACAGAATTGACGTGTCCCACATAAAAACATAAATAAACCGCTTTACAATTATTTAGAAAGTAAATATATTTTTAATATACTTGTAAATTCAAATGACTACAGAATTTACAATTAAAATATATCGATTAAGAATTACATTTGTGTAAGAATTGTAAACTTAAATTTTACACCGGGAATATAAGTACAATTTTACACAAAGTATCACATATTATTTACGTTATTCCAAAATGCATATACATGTAAAAATTGCTTTTATTGATATTTTAGAAGATAATCTGAAATATAATAATATATTTAAACTCCGCGCTTGTGAAATGTTATTATTCGGAGCACAACCAGAATATTAGATTCGAAATGTGCCTAAACGTTTTCTTTTTAAAAAAATTAAGTCTTGTTACCTGTTTTTTTACGCTTAGGAAAAATTATTATACTACAATAACGTGACTGATCTTCGTTATCTGGATACCTTCAGGAATGCGATTTGTAAAAATTTAAGTAGAAAATTAATAAATAAACCTACGTTTCAGTGATTGGTCTAATACAAAACGGAAGATCTGCAAACATCTTTACATTACATTATATTTTCAAGTCAAAACGCCGTATTATACCGTGCACAACATTTATTGTTATTACAGCAAAGTCCCTATTCAGCAGTTACACATACTTCAAAAAATCTATCAACCAATGACAGTCAACCCTGACGAAATTATAGTTCTGTAAATCACATAAGCAACGATCTGATATGATAAAGATTTGTGGATCCAAACCGAAGAGTATCTACCACATACACAGAAAATTAGATATTATTGAGATTTTCAAGTTTTCACAGCGACGTTTACAGACGTCTCAGAGATGTTTAATACTTCCATCATCAGGATGTTTTCAGCAAGGATCTCTCAAACGTCGGTAATCATCTACCAGACTACAAGGCGCAACTACCCAGAAGACAGCCAGACATCTTGAGTGGACAACACTTTTAAAGCAACGTACATCAAACTATTTTAATCGACCGCCATCAGTCTTCCACGTCTCACGTCCAATAAGTGACCTGTCACATTCTCGTAATGCCTACAAGATCTTCCTTCCTCTTTTGTTAGCAAGGGCAACATTTGAACAGGCGTCTAGAGCAGGGTATTCGAAGAACATGGAATTTTCAGTTACCTAAATTTCCCACGAATTCCGTAGCTCGTTGCATTTATAATTCATTAATTACATTCAAATTCGTTTTGCATTCCGCTATTCTCTTAATGACAAAGATTTTTCCTATTTACGATAATTGTGCGTGTATCGAGACACTGCAATGAATACGTCAGTCTGTCCTGATCGCAAAAGGAATCAGTGGTATTACATGGACCATGTGTAACGTGGTTAAATTCCTTCAGGCATATCGACTAAAATCTCGTATACATGTCTCACCTACCCCGATAACGTTGATTTAATCACACTCGCTGAAAAGCAGAATTTTATGATTTTGTATTTAGTTAAAAATGCCAGATTAATCCAATACATGTTCTAAAATCCTATGTCCTTAACATGGTCTCAGTAAGGGTACTGTATTATCCTCCACTGACTGGCATCCATTATCTGATAATACCAACGCTATAAAATGTTTCTGAAAAAAATTTAACGAGGATTAGACATAGTTTAGAAATTTGTGTAACAGATATTAATATGTATGTAATTCCACAATGTATAGCAAAAGTTCGTAAAACACATATAAATGTGGTTCCCGCTTTATATAAAGTAATCTCGCATGTGTTAACTTCAATTTTAATCCATTAACTGGCTTCAAATTATTTACATTTGAAATCATATTTCAATTTCTTTCAACGTCAAGCGATCGATAAACTTTTAGATGTAATTCACTTCACGTACTGGAAATGACACATAACACGGACAGTGTTTACTAGAAAGTGAAGTGGTTCTTCGGCAACGCCCTTCGACACACGGCCTACAGGAATCCATTAGTGTTATCCAGGAAATGAGTTGGCTAAGGGCCTCAGTGACTTATCAGAATATAATACCAGTGTTACCATAAGTTTTGGGAACACGAAGGCGACAATGAGGCATCATATACATACGATTTTACTTGTCGTTGTGTACG
Source organism: Zootermopsis nevadensis (assembly GCF_977971745.1). NCBI lineage: Eukaryota > Metazoa > Arthropoda > Insecta > Blattodea > Termopsidae > Zootermopsis > Zootermopsis nevadensis. The sequence goes on from NW_028259163.1 coordinate 852,638, forward strand.
GGTGTGAAAGCTGGTAATCCACCCTACGGGAAGAAGGCGATTGAATGTGCTTATAAAACAGCGTGCTGATGCAATATTATTGCCCCTTAGAGATTTGCGGATAATATTAAAACTGATCTTAAGCAGGACATAAAAACGTCTCTTAAATAATCTAGATCAGTACTGGATTCAATGACAAACTTTCGTAAAAGAGTGGATTCCATCACAAAATGAACTTTTTTTAAAAAAAATTTAAAAGAATTCTGACATCTTTCTAGACATAGCAGTTTCGAACCTGCATTTCTCTTTAAAAAATTTCTCTCTAAACCGCTAAACTAATTTGTTGATGAGACAGAAATGTCTCCAGCACGAATTATCTGCCTCTGTCGTAAAAGCGATGAAAGTCTGTTGAATTTAAAACATAAACCTAGAAACAGAATGCAGAAAAAGATGAGTTCAAGATTTCGCATATATTTGAGACTTCTTCAATGCTCAATTTTATCCAGCAGTTCTACATTCCACTGCACGCCTCGTGAAAGAAAAATTTGAAAAATAAAGAACTTAAGTTAAATGAGCGGAATTCAGATTTGTATTCCATGACAACCATTGTCTGGCATGTATATATTATTATTCGCTTGTTTTCCTTCTGTCCGTCGGAAAACAGTCTTAGCGGGTAATGGTTCTGATACTTTATTTTTGTTTCTTTGTGAAATTTTTCTGTTTTGTCATGTGTAAAAAAACTCCTGGAAGTGGTCAGCAGTACGAGAGTGGAGAAGCACTGAGTAGCAATTTTGCTGTCCTCAAAGGCTCGTTCGCTGTGACGGAAACATTGGTGTGCTCCACCCTGACACACCACACACAGGTGTGACGATGTATCACGTACAACAGGGGTATCCAACAGTTCAATCATTGCCCGTCGCGTTCTCAGCTTAATGACTGAAATAAATCGGTTAATTATTTTTAATGAACGCCTAATATTTCAAATGTAATTTCCTCCAGCGGCTGATAATTCTGAAACAGACATATTCAAAATTTTGATTTTTGACGTGACGAATTCTATTGGAAATTATCATCACTTAAATAAACCTATTACCTAATTATGCCGATTAATTTGTCTAATGTATTACCATGACTTATGTTATTTAACACCAAATGAAAATAAAAATACATCACAGGAATAACTTGAAAAGAATCGATCTTAGATTCATTTGGCATAAACCAAGACATGACTTTGTCCCCAAAATATTTCCCACGTTTTCCTTGTACACGTTTCATCTTCAAGGCAAAGTCGACAGCCACCTGCAAGGCCACGAGGCCACGCAACACCGACACCTCAGTCGACAACATTATCGCTATGATAACTCTGAATTACGATGTTTAAAGTGCGTTCCAGGGAACGGTTTGTAGTATCAGAGGACTGTGTGCTCCACAGCTGATAACCTGCTATGCCTTCGCAAAACACTTCCTGCAGACAGTGAGTTACTATGCATGTATCACGCACTAGGAGCGAAAGCTTCTCTCACAGCATTCGGCTTGCGTGTTTGAGCTAACTCGAACAGAAATGATAGGAGACTTCCGTGACCGGACAAACGTTGTGATTCACCGACCTTGAGATATTAACCGGAAAAGTCACAAAAGCAAAGTCAGATGGAAAGGAGATGGCTGTCTTCTGGGTTGTTGGCGCCGTGCAGTCTGGTATAAGTTTACCGACGTTTCGGAGGTCCTTCCAATTATCGCCCTTATGATGGAAGCAGCAAGGAACTCTGAAACTTCTGTAAACTTCTACCAGACTACACGGCGCCAACAACCCAGAAGACTGCCATCTTCAGGATCCCCGCCGTGAAAACCTCAAATCCAACAAAGAATTGTGGAAGTGACTAGACAACAGAATGGAAAACTGGGTTTAACTCCCGGCAAGGACAGACAAGTTTTCTTTAAGCTAGACCGGCTCTAAAACCCATATAACACAGCCTTCTATCTAAAGAGAACCGGGTTCTTTACCCCGAGGTTAAGGCAGCTCCCCTCCAAGCGTCCATATGGCGTATACTGAGACAGCCTTACTTTAATTTCCACTTTAGTAACTTATTTTTAGACTGTCAATATTCAACACGCGATCTAACAAAGCGCAATACTTGATAAGCTACACATTCAAAAAAAGAATCCTGTTATAAATAACTGGTATATTTGAAACATGGGAATACCTCCGATGTGGCATGCCCGGATATCGCTAACAGAAATGTGAGCTGCATAACAAACAGAATTAATAGAATCAGGTAACATCGATTCACTTTAAGAGCAGTCGGCTTAATTTCCTCTGTGATATTCACGGAATTTTTGACTCAGTCGGTGTCGTGTTATTGGTATCATTTGCTACAAGCAGTCCACTTAAGTCTCACTCGACGAAATTATTCCTGAAATGTATCATGTTTCAATATAATTCATAAAAGTTAAATAACAATTACCATTTTTGTTTAAATCAACAAACACTTTCGTTACAACTACACTTTATCCTGCTGTTCATTAGCAATGCTCATACGGAATGACAGAATAAGAATGCAATTGAAAGTATTTGAAAAATGAATGAGCAAATAAAATACAAAAATAGGCAGGTATAGTTTTTATTTATTATTTTTAGGTATAAAATAATCGCCAGAACTCCACGTACTGCTAATATGTAACACAGAAACAAAACTTTGCTTTGTAAAAAAACAAAAACTATTTTAATTACAACTTCATTGACTGTACAACCCGTAATAAAAAGTAATATTACAAACAAGGACTGATGAACGTAGGAAATTTATCAAAAGGGATCTCCGTCGTAGCTCGCCATTGACTGTGCTAGTCATATATACAGGGTGTGCCATTTAAAACGCAACTCACCAAAAATCATTATGAAGAACAGAATTCAATATTGACGAATATGCATAACAAAGTAATAAAGATATAAGTAGTTTGTAGTGTACACCTCAGATTATTAGTTATCGACCAGGCAAGGCATCCGTCAAGTCGGAAGACTCTGACGGAAAACACAACTTGAATAACCTAGGCAACAGCGAGAGGATAATACTAAAATGTATCTTTATGGAGTGAACAGACCGAATGACATTGGAGTCAACGTAAAATTAACATCTATTTTGTATCTCGACAAGAAATTCTAAACACTGTACATTTAATTTTGTAGACTCAATTATGTGAAAGGAATATTCACTCATAAAGAACACAACAGCAGGAAGAAGAGGGAACTTTAAGTGTCTCGTAATCCTACATGTTGCTAAATAAATGAACATACAGAAGGATGAAACATCTTCACGTGTTACAGTAGAATGTTTTGAGAGCACTTCAGAAATCTGCAGAAAACACGGTTCTCAGAATAAGGTCTTCTGCGGTCGTTAAAACAAGGAACTTGTATTATTCCAATTATATTTAGACACTAAATACCTTAGTACCTCCTCCGTGAGGAGTACTTCTTCACAAGGAGGTCGTCGAAACACTTCCTGCTCTCTGCGTTCCCTGCAGGCTCAACGCCGTGTTCACAAGATACAGACACTCGACTCTGTTTCTAGCAAGACAAATAAAGATGGCTGCCTTGCAGGGTGTTACACCGTGTAGTCTGGTATAATACGACCGACGTTTTAGAGGAATTCACTCTTTCGTCCTGATGATGGAAGCAATAAGCTCCTCTGAAACTTCGGTAATTTTTTTATCATACTACACTGCGCAGACGACAGTCGCTTTCAAATACGTAGCAGAATAAATCACACGTATAACCAGATAAATCGAGTTAACATACCCAATCTTCACAGCTTTAAGATCCATAAATAGTAACTTTTTTGTCTACGACAAAGATTTCCAAGTGACCTCTTATCTTCAGGTTTTCCAACTAAAATTTGTTATGCTTTTCTCTTATTTAATATGTGTTTAACGACGATCCAATCGTCCTTTATTTCATCATCCCAGTAATACGTGTTTCGTACTGTCCGAGCAGAGAATTCACTTGACCTTGAAATCTAAAGACAAGCTAAATTATCTCTAAAAACATTCCCCCTCACTAAAAATACTTCCTATTGATGGATCAGGCTGCACGGTGTTTGGTACTTTGAATGTACTAACAGAGAACCTACTGTAATACTGATTTCTATCCAAAATGTTGCTAACTTTGGAGTCCTACACATAATAACCTATAAGACGATAATCTTCATATATTTTATTTTATTTAATCGTCGCTAACCAATCCTTTTAAACTAGCCTCGACTTGTAATTAATATCTTATTAATTTCTAACCTTAACCAAACTTTATTAGCGGTCAAATTAAAAGAACAAAGTTCTTCAAGTAACTTGTTTGAATTAGACGAAATTAAGAAATATATTTGAAATATTTTTAGCACAACACATGCGTGCTAAAAACGTTATTTCTTCTATCTTCATGAAAACCTGACAACGAATCTTATGACTCTGACCTCATTTCAAACACACCATTAATTAACAAACATATCAGTGCATGTAATCAGCCATCACTTACGTTTGGATACCCAACATTGGCGTTTATGTCATCACGCCTGGGGGTCAGAGGGTTTAATGCAATTTCCTGTTCTTGCCCTAGACATGTAGACCCCTATGAAGCCACGTTTCGTTCACGTCAAAACCACGACTTCCAAAAGACAGCGTCGTTTGCCAATATCCAGACATGTTCAAGAAACAGAACTGGTGCTATAGTCATCACAACACTCAAAGAGACAGATGAGAACAGAAACGTATAATTTCCGGAGGGAGTAAACATTAGTATTTATGATTCGATTGCGTGCTACGTGTTTTATATCGAGGTATAAGCAAAGGTTATGTAAATCGACGGACACGTGCTGGATTGCAGTAAAGTAATACAAGTCAAGACATCTCTTCCGGGGATGTATTCTTACTTTTTACGTTTGTAATTATGATATTCTTTAAAATGTTCGCCCTTATGTATTTTTCACGTCTTTAGAATTATGATTAAATACGAATTTTGCTGTCTTCTTGGTTTTTGCGCCGTGTAGTCTGGTAGATTTCCACGCGGTGGAAATCTACCAGACTACACAGCCCAACAACCCAGAACACAGCAATCTTCAGACTCACCGCTGTGAAAACCTCAAGTCCTACACGATTATATACGTTTCTGATACGAGACATGTCTACAACGTAAAAACCGCATATACGCCTTTCCATAAAAAAATACCTTAAAGAAGACTATAAAGAACAAATCTTGTTCAATAAAATAATTGTCGTAGACCAAAATCAAGTATTGATTTCCGTCGAAGGATTAAAAATAATCGCATATAAACTAATTTACACTTACAATGGAATGTTCAAAAGTGTGTTGAAAGATTTGCCATCGAAAATGAGAACAGTTAAACGTGGACAGAAAACAGACACCTGTGTTATCGACATTAACATAAAACCACGTACTTAAATATTTAAAACCTCTTATCTCTGATTGATGTAAAGAAGTTTAAAAACAAGTATTATTTTCACGAACTCATTTAACAAAACGATACACAGCCACGATTCTTTGGTGATTTCAGTCTCGGTGGTCGACCTTCAGTGTGATCGATATGGTCGATCGATATGGTAGATCGATATCCCTCTTCAATTTCCCTGTCATACCGTCCTGCTTCATCCAGTGCGCAAAATCGGGGCGGGGTAGACAGAATTAAAGATGTGATTCAAACTTCCACGTTTGTCTCAGCCTCGACATTCACATGCCTTGTTATAATTCTTATTGTTAATATAATTGTTATCTTCTGTAAACAAAACTTGATTTCAGGTGATTTTATACATGCAGTGTTTGTGACCTAGGTCGTCTAACGACTGATACTAACTCATTGTGATGGACCCCGGAGAGTACGTGTCCCCTTCAACACACTTCTACTCGCTATAAAAGCGATATTTTACTCGGAAACACATAATATCCACATTTCTCTTTTCACTTCAAATTCCTCGTGAGTTTTAAAACCGTAAATCACGAACCCAACGTATAAACATTTACTTTACAGATTCAAATTAGCATATGAATAGTCACTGTGACACGCGGGCAGATAAAACTAGAGATGTTCGTTGGAATATGAAACGCCCAAACCATTTCATTTCTACCTTCACAGCATTTACGTAATATTAGGCAGCCGCAGTTGGATGTAATTCGTCATTACTACGTGTTTAATATGAGTCACCCATTAAATGTGATTTATCTTAACTCGCCGTGATGTATCGACCACTTCTCCGACACCGATGTTATGCGGGAGGTCTGTCACAAGGCGTAACAGTTTGATGGTATCGTCAGATTCACAGAGCACATACATAAAAATAATGCTATAATGTGGGTGAGATGATTTTGTTGTCTTATTAGCATCGATAGAAATATGTAGCTCTTCGTGGTGAGTCATGCAGTTCCAGCCGAGAGCCGGGAAGTGACAGTTGCTTTCAACTATCACTGCACAAACTGTCTACAATATAGTGTCGGTAGATTAATTGTTTGGTGATGATTTACTATTACAGAATTTCGGACATTATGGGATAATATTTATGACTTCGTTTTCACCATCGTATTTTAACGCGAGATTTGTTTCCGTACATATTTCTCGAATGTATTTGGGATGGAGCTGATGGTCACAAAACATTATCTCATTACAATTTTTTTAAAAAAAATGTTTCAAATTAGACACTTAGAGGGAATAATTAAGAGAAGTAAAATGAAAACATGTCATAGCTTAGGCGTTTAGTCGCCGGATTTTTATCGCGGATATTCAAGCTCGTGTGGGATTTGTGATGGACAAAATGAAGCTTAGACTGGGATTATTTTTTCTCGAAATCCTTCTCTTTTCCCTCCTGTCAGTAGCACTCAGTAAATCATCTGGGAGATGGACAAAGAGCCCATTAGTTGGCGAGGTTCACAGAGCTACAGTACTCACCCCCACGGCTACAATAACAAAACCACGACGAATGAATGCACAGCGAAGACGCAAATAATAAACTAATAGGGGTTGAAACAGAAACAGGGGTAAAGCAGAATCAACACACAGGCAGTGGAAAGAAATAAATGAAATGAATGAGAGGGGGAGTAGAGACCAAACAAACAAAAAATGTTTTTTGTACGTCACAAAAAATGTGTTTCAGGACAAGATGAAAGGTGTTTTGTTCGGCACAGCAAAGTCGTGTTATAAAAAACAACATAACAGTGATAACGTCTCACAAACATGTCAAGAATGTTCAAATACTTGGCAGAAAAACGTTCACAAAATTTATGTGTGAATAAAATCAAGGGAATGGTTTCAATTGTTTAGTTGACAAAACAAAAATAATGGCGGTCCCGTAGCTAAACAAGTAATCACTAAAATTTACTAAACTACGTGGCTAATTTTAGATGTAGTTTTGTATGGATGAAAAAATTGATCTCTTGCCTTTAGGGGCTGGTGGTTGGTAACATTGTGCAGAGGTAGAAAGTTAGAATCGGGAGGGATGAAAATTAAGATGTCGAAGAAAATTTTACTAAATATAATTAGGGTATTAATCCAGGGGTTTGAGATACTTAGGATATGTAGCATCGGATGGATGAGAAACGCGAAAACTCTTTAGTCTGAAAATACGAATGGAAAAGATCACCCTGTATGTAAACGGGAGTATAATATTCAAATGTATCACAAATATAATGTGAGATATGGACTGTATTTATGTGGTTAAGTATATGGACAAGGTGCGCGCTTTTGTGAACACGATACTGAAACGTGACTGTCTGAGCGACGAAAAGTTTTCATGAATTGTAAAGATGCATTGAGTTTATTATTAAAATAAACATTTAATTAGAGTTTGCTGTCTTATAGGATGATGTCAGTCCTGATGTTGGAGGCAGAAATCGAATCCGAAACGTTAGTAAACATCTACCAGAGTACACGGCGCGACGTTTCGGAAGGCGGTTATCTGAATACTCGACACAATTAAGACCTGAAACCTAAATTAAAACTTGCGGATATTTTTCAAATTTGAAATACCGGTAAAATAATCTAACGATAAATTATTTTAATGTGAAAACGTAGCGGGTAAGAAACCGCAAAATTTTATTAGCGTTTGGTCTTGACTAGGAGAGAGAAATGATTGAATCAAGAGCATAATTTACGTGTACGAGCCACAGAGATACTTCATACATGTAAATTTAGTTCTCGTAATGCAGTGTGGGTGGAAAGATTGGGGAAACTTTAGTACCTCTGGGTGGGGGGGTGTCATGTAATCTGTCTCCATGACAACTCTATTGCCTTTCGTGTCTCAAAGGAATTAAGCCCAAATCAAGAAAGAAACAATTCTGTATGGAGAAACACGGAATTTTATGGAAATGACTGGTCGCTCCTTCTTTGGTTAAATTGTTAATAATTTCAGCATTTGATACAAACGAGATGTCAACATACAATCGATCTCATTCGTAAATACGATGAAATTGATCAATGGCATAACTCACATTTAACAAATTACCCATCAACTGAGTTTGTTTTACAAGTGGATTCAGAACACCTGAGTGGCAATCTTAAACAAGATTACTGGTTTTAATGGTAATCTCTCTGAAGAAGGCAGGGTTTAAAATATTCCACTTCGTTTTCCGAGGGGCCATTTTCCCAGGTTCACTGACGGAGAACGTCGGCGCTTTCATTCAGCGTCCGTACGAAAAACATGGCTGCACTTACATAAATTGGATGCCTCTAGGGTCGTCAAGGATTCTGGTTTTGTAGCCGAACTCAATTCTCCGCTGGCGCTTTCAGACTTTTTTCTGTGGAATAAATCTCATGCCCTCAAAAATGTGTTTTCTTTTGATATTTTTTTCATATTAAATAGCAAGATATGGAACTCAATGATGAAAAGACTGTATTCTGTTTACTGTTCTATACGAGCCACGCGCATTCAGAGTAAGAAAGTAGCAACTGTTACAATATGTTCAGACCCATACAATAAAAGAGTTAATATGTAGCTTTAAAATAAATAGTGGATTCAAAATCCCAAATTTAAACCATTACATATTTAAGCAAATAACATGACATTCATTTGAACGACTAACTAGTTATAGATGCCGGAATGTACTAACATTCAGACAGCCATTGAATTACTGAACACGATAAATTCATTCATTTCACTTCCTTAAAACAATTTTTTAAAATTATTTCGACGTGGTCGTTCTTCGTAAAAGAATTCCAACCGACAAAACATTTTATCTCACCTTGCGAGCTACGTGTCTAGCCAACATGAACTACCTACATTTGAGTACCTCACTGTCACAACGTTAGTTCGACGATATTTAAGCTTATTACACCGAAAATTGTGAACACTGAAATGAATGGTTCATTAAGAACATAAACGCAGGTACCACACATGAAACCCTTAGAGCACGAAACAAAGAGACGAGTTACATTATTGGATTATTCAGCCCTGAACATGGAAACAATTTATTTCTCCGAAACTTCTACCGACAAGTCTACACTACGACAGAATAAAGAAGACTGAGAACATACAATTTAATGACCATAATCTTTATCAGTGATGACAACATCACCTCTGAAATAAACTTAAAATTTATTTTACATTAATAGATTTCATTGTATTCAAAATCGCAAATAAGCACGTGAGTCACAAAGTGCGACGACGTCAAAAGACCACCTCGATGTTACATCTCGACATTCTGTAATCGATAAGGACTTCGAAAGGTGCGCATGACATTCTGCAAAGCCTGGACACCTAACGCTACCTATAGAACGTAGTTTTAAATATTTTGCTTCCGGCCACGCTAGCTCCGACGGTCACAACTTGTTACTGAAAAGGACATTGAACCGATTCGGAATAAACTCGGTTAATTATTGCGGCAACACTTCTTTTAATTTTGTATGAGGTAAAAGAATCATGTCTCATTTTTTCGAGAAGATCACAAATAAGAATGCTATATTTAACGACGCTCTTTCAGTACTTCAGACTATATGACTTTAAAAGGATGTTACAGAACAGGCTGCTGAGGAGAGTATGGACCTAAGAGAGATTAAGTTACAGGAGGCTGGAGAAAACTGTTCTATGAGATGCTTTATAATACAAATAGGATGATCAAATCAAAAGGGATGAAATGAACATAACCTTGCAATATGCATGCTTAAAAAAAATTCGTTTTAGAGGCTGTAGGGACAAGCCGAGTTGGAAGATCTAAGCTTAGATGTGAAAATAATATTAAAATATATCTTAAGAAACGAAGTGGGTCAAATATCCGTGACAGAAATATCTTATTGTTGTTTAAAAGAGTAGTACTCATTATTTATTTTTAAACTCTGCGTTCCGAACTTCGATATATTTGTCGAAATATATCGGATAAGAACTTCGCATGCTAGCCACCTGTTGAAATATATTGAAGTCTAAAGCGTATACCAGTTCAGCTACACCAGTGCCATCTTCCAAAAGGCCCTAGAATCAAGAGTAGACATTTACTCCATGCGGCAACATGCTGAACTACTCCAAACGTAGTGACATCTGGTGGTCGTTCACACGAATCAAAGTAATCATACGAACTTTGCTTGTCGTTACCGCGTCAGTTAGAATTGGTAGGAAAAAGGGATTTTCTGTGACCCAGCAAATGTGGTTACAACTTCACTACACCATATTCCTGGCCTTCATATTGATTTTCGTTAATAAACAGTAACAAAGCTGTGACATCCCAGCTCTTTCAGTTTGTTAATTACGTATTGGATTAGCTTTAGACCACATACTCTACTGCAAGAGTGTCACAAGTTTACTTATTTCTTCCTGTTTTACACTATCGAGTTAACGAAACAAAATTTATTCTGGTTATCAACTGTCATCTGGTCCATCACATTTTTTTTGGGGGGGACGTTTAATAAAAACAGAGAGAAAATCTAGTTTATATTATTTGTGATTTTAATAAATTAGAATCTATGCGTGCAAAAATAATTTTCGTAATAATTTATTGCACTCTAAATTTATCTTCCAACATAACAGTGTCACTGTATCACAAAATGACACGTGTAGCAACTAACAATTTCCAGCACGTGGGCGAAATCCCTTTAATAGATTTATCTGCGTATACTTCCCGTTTACACAAAAGAAGTACATTGTTCCCAAACAGATGTATATACACGCATTCAATGAATGAAATAAAGGCAGTTTAATAAACAAATCCACTACACACGTCAGCATTGGAACGAAGAGCTCGTTTCGACCGAAACATGACGAGAGAGGACAAAACATTTGATTGTCTATGTGTTTAGGATGGCTGTTATTTGGTAAATTTTAATCAGTAGATCTTGAGGGGACGTCTTGTAGTTCAGATTCACGACACTGTAATAAATATTTTGAAAGAACAGGTGGCATTACTGAAAACCATTTTAAATTAAGATCTTCAAGTGTCTTCGGAGTCATTAAATCTGAGATCTGACACACCAAAGGTTAGAAAATTTATGTGGCTATCAGAAAAGGACATGACGAAGGAAACATTTCCGCAGAAATTTTCGCTTCAACAAAATTTATAAAATCATCCTTCATGAATAAGGTGGGTGTTAATTCCTAACCGAAGCTTATACTTTTAAACAAAGGACCGAGGTGATGAAATTAAGAAAATAACCTACATATTTGGTATAAAGTCGTTAAATGTCTATCCACGTAACGTCAGATTCGTACCCTGGCAAGGGAGAAGTTTACGTACATCTATTTAATAGAGATAAATACGGACGGAGTAGCAGTAACACGCACTGGTATTTAGAGAGACAACTTGGTAAATAAAAACCGCAGAATATATCATTTGGGATCCAGTACTGCAGACCAAATTTTGCTGTGTAAGATATTCAACCACAAAGGAAAAAATACACCGTCTCCCCGATTTTATGATTTATGTGGAAACGGATAGCAGAGATCCTGGTGTCGAGGGCAGGAAATGAGAACGTGAAAAGCGAGCGCCGATAATGCAAGAACGGAAATCGGTTTTTGTACAGGACAAGACATTCTGCAGCCACAAAGAATCACAATGAAGGCGGCTAATTGAAACCGCAAAAACACTTTCACTAGAAAAATCCATTTAACGTATACTTCAAACCACTTCCAAGTTGCCCACGATTCGGTTACAAAATTCCTGATATAACAGCTGACAAATGTAAATTTATAAAATCACCTCAGTTTTCAGCAATGTTCTCCGGATATTTTGATAAAATTAAAATTAATTTATAACAGAGATGCTGTATATATCTTGATATATTGTTAATTCTACCCTGCTGCCTCTATTTAAATACAATACAATTTTATTTTTATATTTTAAAGGGTTTTGTAGTTTTTCGTAAAAAATACTTAATATATTTTGTATTATAAAAATTATCGGTATTTAAATCGAAACCTCTGTAACGTACGTAGATAAAATATCTTGTTTAATAACAGAGAGAGTGTAAATTATTTTAATTAAGGGCCCGTTCGTATAAAAGGTCTTTGCCCAACGCGGACTGTCAAAAATAATTTCGAGATATCTTTTCCTAGATATTTCTAAACGTATCTACAGCCTCTAGAAGGAAACCAGAGCTGTAAGAGAGCTCTTTCAGGCCACAGGGTTAAGACGCTGATCTGCCTCCCACATCGAGTGCTGAAGTTAGGAAGCGCGGTCTATAAATCAACACCTAACTTTCTTGGCGAGATTGTGAAAACCACGGCTATATTTAAACCCGTTATCCGTTATGTATAACACATCCTAATGAAATTTATTTATACTTCGTTTAACGACACTGTTGGTAACTCAGGATATGATTATTAATTAATAATGAATTGGAAATCAGGAAATGGTCTCATTACACTCATGCGAGTTACATGCTTTGCCCATCTAAACACCAATAACTCCTTGTTTTTATTATAGGATCCTGGCATTATATGCACCAAATGAACGCATACATAGACGGCCATGTGCCTGACTGCCTGTTAGCTTGATTAAACTCGAGAAAAGCTGGGTGGATTTGGATTAAATTTGATGTGGACGTTACGCCACTGGAATGCAAAATAAATAATGATTTCAATTTTGGGTTTTAGATCCATTCTGGAGCCAATCAACAGTGCAAACTTATAATGGGATTGTCATGTTAATCAAATATTAGTATCAGAGATGCATTAAGCACTTAAATTCAGACTTAACAATATAAACACGAGCATAATTAAAATTATGCAATCAATATACCAGGTCATGTTAGCGTTACATAGTTCAAAGTGAAAAATAACTTCATTTTTCATGTTTATTTTTAATCGCAATAAACAGCAAACAAATTTTTACGATAGGTTTAAAATATTCATCAAAGAATACAATGTGTAGAAAAATCAAATCTAGTCATTGAAAAGATAACTTTGAAGCATCTCCAGCGATGGCCACTAGGAGCGCCAAGGTAGGAAAATGGCTACTTAATCTAAAAAGAACGTTTTCTTTGCTTGAGATCCATTACGCAAAATCTGTGACCATTCTTTAGTGGGGTATTCGGAGAGAGTTGGAATAAGTTTCATCTAATCGGCAGTTTTGAAAAAATGTCAAACCTTACGCTCCTATTGAAAAAAAAGAATTAGAGTTACTTCTACTAAAACTGAACACTGAATCCGATCACCTATAAGAGGTAATATACATCTACAGTACGTTTCTTATTCGTTCAAGTTTGTACAAATATGCCAGCATCACCAGTCCGACCTATTAAATCCTAAGCGAGACAGTGTTTGTATTTATACAGACATGGACACGAGAGACATTTTACGTCGATGGGGATGGAACAGTCTGGCAAATGAAAACAATAGTGCATTACCTATTATCAGCGTCGGCCATAGATATAATATACCTGAGAGTGTGCTTCGGGAAATAATATTAAAAATGCTAACATCCGAAAAAAGCTTAAAAGTTTTTCAAGGTTTGCAGTAATAACAATCTCTGAAACGCAGTCACATGGTATGGACAAGAGAGACATCTGGATTAATTACTAGTATTAGTTTTGTAACTATTATTAGTTAATAATATAATTAGCTATAATTGCATTGGCTTCTTTGATCATTGACCGAGGTAAGTATTGGTTACCAAATTAAGAACGTGATTAAAAATTATTCTTATCTGCAAGTTTCACAGATTATTGATTAAGAATTTGCTGGTATCAGTTAAATTTTTAACAAAGCGTACTCTAATTTTGTTCACTACAAAAACTGGTTCAAAACTGAAGTTGTCCAACTGACCACAACTTATCCTATCTTAAAATTGTCGCTTGACGTGTGTTTTTAAAATTTTTACTCAGAACATTTTATTCAAAAACTTCCGAGATATTTTTCCCTAAAAATAAGGCACAACGTTTCACACGAATATAAAATAAATTAAAATAAAACTGTTTTGTATATATATTTTTTAAATTGTTACAGAAACATCATGTGAAATGGAAAATTGAAAAGATAATACCAGTTTCATTTCGATATCTTTTATTTACCTAGCACTAAACCTCTCACAAAGTTTCACAATACAGAAAATGATAAGTTTCAAAAAAATCATCGAATTCATAAATAACGTAAATTGTTAAAACCCTTAACGACAATTCGTTTTTTGTTCTACGCCATTATATCCCCTCGGACTGATATCTCCGCAGAATTAATAATGCCTGGCTTCGAGTCCAGGTTCACTCAACCACTGTATTTTCAATTGTTTTTAGTGTATATACAGAACGCTGCTGGCAGATGTGAGCTCCATTTTTTTTTAATAACGTCATTGTCTCGCGGTAATAGGTCCCGATGTCAGCGACGCGAGAGGAAATGAAGTTATGACGTGATCACGCTGTCACTAGTTACACTGCAAAGGCACGATTCCACGAGTTTTTTTTTTTATTTAGGTCGACTGCTCGAAAACTGATAAAGAATCGAATTAAGTCCTGTCCATTTTGATACATTTATACTCTGCTATAATTTCTGCTATGTCGTAAAATAACAATACGCTGAAGATTTGCAGTCTTCTGGGGTGCTGCGCCGTGTAGTCTGGTAGAAGTTTACCGACGTTTCAGAAGTCCTTCCTACCTCCATCATCGCCCTGATGATGGAGGCAGCAAGGACCATATAAGCTGGTATGAAGACAGAACTTTCAAACATCGTCTAACTTCAGGAAGACATATTTCAGTCTTTCCTACAATTAAAAATAAAATAAAATTCACAGACACCTTGAACCACCCCTGATACATCCTATTTAAGTTGAGACCACGTTCGCGAATGTGTGACGTCACTGTCAGGACAACTCTGACGCACACACAATACGTATAAATTGCATGTCTACTCATCCACGCAGGCGCAGTAGCAAGACAGCTGTGGTGGGGATAAAACAGAAACTTTTGTAAAATTTTCATTCCCTTTGTAAGTAAAGTGATTTCATCGTGAAGAATAATTTTATCACATCTTATGAGTGGATAAAGTGAACGTATAAAGGGGATGTCATATTTGTCAGTATGACCAACGAAATGCTTATCATTAAAATCTGCCACCGTGTATCGTATTTAGAGCAGTTTTAGGGAAGTTTTATTTTCACAGGTTGTGAGCCCTGGTTCACAAAGTAATGAAACCGAATTTAAAGAATTCTCAACTTGTTCATGACATAAGACACAAAATGCATAATATTTCCGCATATAAAAATTTGTAATTATACTTGGAATCACCAAATTGCACCCTCAAAGGCCACGAAAGGTTTCACTCACCCCTTATCGTGTGGCTCCAAGCCTTTAAATTCTGCGAATTCTGAGCTGTCTTTACTCGCCTGTTCGTGTTGCAACGTCGTACAATTTTCTGTCACGTTAAAAATACTATAATTAATGTTCGTCTTTACCTGTTATATTTAGTTGTAACATAAAAATTTTTGTGATGTTAAAACGAATATCAAAATATTACTTGGAGCACCGAAGCGCACATGCGAAGATAATATTAAAAGTGGATCTTAAGAAAATAGTAAATTCCTTAAATAAAACCTCATCCGGGTAGACTATTTGTGTCTGACTAGGAATTGGTAATTGAATTAAAGTTTCCTCCGTGATGGATAGTTGGAAAACGCGTTATTTCTGTACTGGTAGAAGGTAACACCAAGGAAGGCGCAGAGAGAGGATAAAAATTGTGAAATGTAGGATTAATTTTTCAGTACGTGGTATTTTAATACGGATGTATGCCTGTCCGTTCTGTAAATCCCATCAGACTATGATCCGTCGGAAATATTAAAACCCTGAAAATGGCGCTGTTTCGTTAATATTTTAAAACATTGTGTGTTGGCATTTACTAATGATGAAGGGACACTACGCCGGCTTATGCATTTCCAGTTCATTACCAGCTACGCAGTGTACAAAGTTATCAAAGTGTGGAGTACAGACAATAAGTTGTTCCATGTACTTTGATAAAATTATTATTATTAATAAATAATTAAATTGAATTGAATTATTATTGTGATCTTTTGGTCTATATACGCAAGAGCGCTTCTAATTCCCACGGCAGAAGTATTAAATTCCAAAAAAAATTTCTTATGAAAAGTTGATAATTGATAATTAATAAACGATTAATTTTTTTTAAAAAAAAAATTGTATCGTGGTATTCTGAGTTGTGACGCTGTATAGTGGTGTAGGTAAATATCAGCCCTGAAGATGGAAACGATATGTTCCTCCGAAAAGTTTCTAGAGACCTGCAGTAATAACAGCGCAGTAATTCAAGAGACGACAAAGGAAATTTTCCTTATTATTAGAATTTCAAATCTCAGAAAGGAAAATTACATTTACAATTAAATGACTATGTTTTTTTCACATGGATGTATTATAACACTTTGAAAAATATATCGTAAAGTATAAAGAAACTCATGTTAAGTGGGGGGTGGATATTTACGTTAAAAAAGAGACATAAGTTAGAATTTTTTGTGGTTTCCTGTAAAATAACTTAGTAGGTAAGTACGGTCACATCCTATTCATGAAAGGGTAATTACAATTCGAGGATTTCACACACGACATTTTCAGTGGCCACTGCTAAAGGCAGTTTAATGAAGTGAAGATGGATGCCCCAGTATAACAAGAGTGACTGAATCCATCCCATTGTGCAAAATACGAAAATGGATCTCCTGACAGAGAGAGCTTTATCAGCTTCCCAATGTCTACTCAACTAGAAAGATATGGGGTTTCAAAAAATGAAAGATTTTTCTTCAGAACTTACAATTTAGCCCTTAGAGTCAATGACATTAATTATTATATTCTGCTCCTTTCGACAAGAATGCAAATAGCCGAAACAGCCTCCGTTAATAAAAATGTTTCTGACAATTTCTTTACAATTCCTGCTCATTTTCCTTTATTTTATTGTCCTGATGGTACATGATGAGTAATGTAAGATACAAAGTTAATAACAGCGACCATCATATGCTTTTATTGTTTTACTGATTACATTTTGATATAATAGTGTTAAAAATGTAATCATGTTGTATTCAGCGTCACTGGACAAAGAAAACAAAACAATAGACATTCATTTCAGCAAACTAATTTTTCAAAATAGTCTTTTGAAAAAAACATGAATTCACGGTAACAGACAATATACAAGAAAGGAAAATGTAACAAAAGGCAATACGTGAGAATTTTTTTTTGTTGAGATCGGCCTTCAAATTTGCTCACGAAGAGAGACCTAGACATCAGCAAACGTTCATTCAGCTCAAATGATAAGACTTACGTCAGTCCACTTTACTAGAAACACCGCAGTACATCCTCATTTGCAAATAACAGATAAATTAATTCAGAAATGGTCGACTTAAAGAAACGGTTACCGATATCGGCATTTTGGATTGTAACGTAGAGTGCAGCACTAGCTACATATCAACCTTTCGGAGGGAAATACTGTCTCCATCTTCAGAGCTGAATACTGATCGACACTTTATTAACATTAACTGTAACTGCAATGTATACTGTTGCTTATAATTTGAATGTGGATTTTATTCAGAAGTAAATAGGTTATTATCTGTATATTGAAGCTGTACGTTACTCTAAAACGTTAGAAATAACCTAAAAGATTAGATGACGTCACAACCCAGAAGATCACAGCTCCCAACGAAATCACAATACAGGTCATAAGAATTCAGACGGAATAATAAATGATTCATGTCTATGATCACTTTGAGGTTCTAAAATGCGCAGGGATCACCTATATACTAATTTACAGACGCAAAAACTGTTGTTAGGGGTGACATTTCCAAACAACGTTTTACAGCGTCAGAAAAGATGAACGCTAGCTATGGTCTCGTCTGGCGGACCTACATAATGGATCTGACCAACACCCAACATTAATCAATATTTTCGCGCCTTTTCTCTGGCGTGGCTATAACCGACGCTGGCCCAAACGCAGAATTAAGGTCTCGCACTCTCACGGAATTGTTTAAGATCTATCTCCTAATGCACTTCCCCTCCCGCACCTCATACTTTGTCAACAGCTGATATTGCTATTTCAGCTTAACGTAATTGACTTGGCGCTACCAACGCAGAAAGTCACATTAGAGGAAGGTTTAATTCATTCTCACTTTCATTCATTCTTTATTTTCTTATTTGATTTCTTTATTTAATTCAAAAGGCATTTTCCTGTCTTAATTTTGACTTTTTCATTCTGACATCTCTTTTTTTTCTCAGTCCGTTATGCCATTTATAATATCAGAATTGGCTTAAAGTCAGACATTACTGTTAATATATTACTATTCCTCTCTCAATTTCAGACTTAAATCGACGAAACAAACACTGAATCCTCTCTTGAATATCGCCCGAGGCGACAATGCCTTAATATAAACGGAATTAATGTAATTAAAAAATAAAAAAATCACATTAAGTTTATGATTCTGTGTTCTTAACAAGTAGGAACAAATAAAAGCTACATTCATCGCATCCTATACGGATGCAAAAGATGATCTTAGACTCAAACTTTCATTTGGCGAGTCTTTATTCAAGACAGATCTATTCAATTCCCTTTACAGATACTTGAATAGGAATTTAAAAGAGACGCAGGAAGGAAATGTATAAATCACTACCCCACGTAAAAATACAAGATATTTGAATTCAGTTTGTAACTTCAGGAAATAGCAGAATCACTTAGACGAAGCGATTTCATTAATTTTTAATATATAATCTCAATTCCATTCAAATTTCGTATACATCCTCGTGCAATAATATTGACTGGGAAAAAAAATGTAAGAATGTATTTACCATTTACGACTCTCGCTCGCCAATTAAAAAAATATATTGTTCAGAACAGAAGACGTCCTGAGTCCGCCATTTCCCGTAATTCGATAACCGCAGGCGACTCAGAAGCCATATTTAAGATCCTGTGATAAATATATTGCCAATTCTAATCGAAAAAATCTCGACTTTAATGTTGTTGGCTGAATGATGAGGCACAGTGTAATCCTGAGTGAGGCGAGGAGGCTGGAAGGGGGGAGAGGAGGTTGAGTTGAATTTCCCTCAGGGCTTACTGTATCAAATTAGGTGATGGCATTTATAGCGCCGTAAAATCATCCTCCCGCACTACACGGCAGTAGATTTTACAAATCCGGACCATAAAAGACTCAACGTCCGGTGTCAAAGGAATTTAAATTTGAATTTGTTCCCGTCACATCACAACACATTCCTCTGCAGACTTGTTAAGTCTCTGCGATTAAAATAATAAGATACAAGTAATCTGTGAAAATATTAGTCGTGTCTTAAAAAAAAAACAAGTTTTATGTAATTAGTAAAGCTATTTGAAATTAAACAATAAATAACTTTAACGTAAAAAGTTTCGGCTAAATACCATCATTTTTTTTTCTACCGAAATTGTTTCCTTTTGAGGATTCCAGACATCATATTAAGGCTTTGACCGGGATGTTCTTTTGTTAAATCTTATGTGGTACCGCCTGATTCGACTTCTAATGGTTAAGTGAAGTGTTTTCTTCGCGGTACGGTCTGGATTCGTAAATATTATGAAGACGAGCTTCGGCTTCAAAGGGTTAACCAGCTGATTTTCGTAATGGTGAGTTGTAGTGTTTTCTTCGCGGTACGGACTGAATTCGTAAATAATATTCAGACGATCTTCGCCTTCAAAGGGTTAACCACAAACGTAGTCTTGTGTCGGCTTATAAGTACCCCAATAAAGTTTAGATTATTCTTATCCAGTAAAATGCTAACCTATATAAAAATAACCCTTTAATTGCCCAATGCAGTTAACTGTATATTTTATGTTTTTCGCATATATTAAAGCGTCAAATAAGACTAACCATCTTGTGCCTGTGCATAAAATATGCAACCAGCATATCCATCAGAAGCTAAAAGTGAGTTCCCGAAGGCGACATTCTGTATGCTCCTTCACAATAAAAGAGCACTCGAGCCATAAACAGAGTTTATACTCCCAGTAAATAAAGGAGCTGAAATGTGGACGAATTTTAACTTAGTAAGTAACCTCGCAGTTGAAACACAGAATGTTTTACGACACGGTAATTCCCCTAGGCACACTGAAGGAATATCACGGATGACTACAGGATATCCGAACATGTCGATCAAATATCATAGAAAGTATTCTTTAGCTCTAAATTCAATACTATCATGTTACAAATCATTTTTAATATAATTCATGTTATAATTAACGCTGCCAATTTATATATATTATTATTATTATTATTATTTAGTGTTGTGTCTGACGACAGGTCCATATGAACAGGATCCTTCCATCCTTTTCTCGGACTGGGACCTGTTCATATACGTTCTTGGCAGATGATCCAGAAGTGGTTTGCCATTGCCTTCTTCTGTGTGTGAATGGAGTAATTGTTGGGATGCCACGGAGGAAAACTCCGTGTTGCCTAGACCACGGCCTTGCCCAACATAAGTTATAAATTCGAACCCGAGACCCCAGGATTACAAGGCCAGCGTTCTAACCGCTAGACCACCGTGGCTCATATTCATATA
The DNA here is from genome assembly GCF_977971745.1 of Zootermopsis nevadensis. Taxonomy (NCBI): domain Eukaryota; kingdom Metazoa; phylum Arthropoda; class Insecta; order Blattodea; family Termopsidae; genus Zootermopsis; species Zootermopsis nevadensis. The sequence goes on from NW_028259163.1 coordinate 873,571, forward strand.
TATATATATGGGTCATGCGATTATAATTCACGATTATAATTTATCATTAAATAAAACAAGTTAGGAAACACATTCATAAGTTAACCACTCCGAAACGTTTGGGTAGATATTTCCAGCACAGCTTCAAGCCTTCAAAACTCAATCTTTTGAGTAATGCAGGAAATTACGGGACACAGGGACACCGTCAAAACACGACCTTTGAACTTTGCAAATGGAGACAGTGACGTCAGAATTGGGACGCGTCACGACGCTGGCTGTTAACAACAGCGTTCGGTTTCAGGGCTGTTCGTGCGGGATTTGTGGTGGCGCTGGGAGAGGTTTTTCCCCGTCAATATCACTGTGCCTCTGCACCATATTCACTCGCGTATCATCTGCGGGGTGGACAGTGGATCTGTTGGCAGTTGCAGTTCCGCACGAATACAGCCTCAACCCCCATCATCACAATAAAATGTCACACTTGTCTGAGGTCAACGGACTTTGTGTAAACGGATTGGTTGTCTCAAGACGTCATCACATAGGACATTTTTTCCTTTAGATTTGCTGATTCACAAACGTCACTTTTATGCTCAAAAATCCCTGCAGATATTCAAGTGAAGTGTCGTTTATTATTATACGAGTTCAATGACTTTCCTGGAGAGACTGAGAAAAATCACAGAAGAGGTAAGGATAAATATTACCACAGTTTTCAGCGAATAACCTAAACCTCTAACGAGAAAGGTCTGTTGCAATGTGTGTCTTAACTTAACTTAACTTAGTCGATTGTGCGTTGAGTCTGTCTTGCATTACGGCTAACTAATATGCATACTCCAATAATTACATAATTAAAATTATATTTTACTCAACATTTGCCAGTCGTTTGTTTTAATGAGGGAATCGATAACGGAAGTTTAGAGCGAACACTAAACGAGCAAAGGTCACAGGTGTTTATGTACAAGCTTCGACTTGAACTATCGATTACCGTTATTTACCAGTCAGGCGACTTTGTGTTATTGTAGTAATTCATGTCCTTGACAACTGCAAAACGTCCATAACATATTATAGCTACTTATCCGCTGATAGTACTGTGATATTAAAATTATGCTAAAGAGGATATGGAGTTAGCGTAGGACACGGTCTAATGGCGAAGTCTCATAAACGATATAATTCTCTAAAAAGGCCGGAAATGCTTTGATAATCTGAAAGAAAATTAGTTTCTCAAGAAGAACTCCGGTTTTTGGGCTAAATTATTGAGTTGATCTATCGTTGTTAAATTCTGTAGTTTATTTTAAAGGTAACAAAAAAAAACATAAATTGATAAAATATAAAATTACATAAAAATTTTAGGAAAGCAATGAAGAAGTTATTATGGATATTTTTTTGTGTATAAGAGATATGTAAACTATTGTCGAAACCAAACTTACAAAAAAAATGTAATAAATATTTAACTGTTAAATCGCGATTTAAAAATGTATTAACTCAATAACTACAGCTTTACACCACATGAGGCGATTTCGTAACCATATGAATTTAGAAAATTTTCTGACATTCAAAAAATTATAAGTCTGTAAAATTTTGCAAGTATGTGCCTGATATAATACCTAGTAATTTCCTGTACACAATTTTCTTTTCTTTTCAAAATGTTACGTTTTTGAATGGACTCCTTTTCATTCTTTCAGATTAATGTTTTCTCGAGTATTAATATAATCTCTTTCTAGTTTCACACGCGAAGATTAAGTAATCAGCATAATATTTTGAAATATTTTGAACAAAGCAAAAGCTTACTTCAGATCACTGGCTAAAGAAGGAATAAATAAATTAGCAAAAATATTTGGATTACCTGGAGGCTAATATTGTGCCCAAATGGATCAAAGAACATTTATTCCACAAAGCATAAATATGAGAATGTGAAATATCTGAGTATTGTGGAAGAAATCGATTAATAATTTTCAAAGAAAAAAACATTAAGAATTAAAAGAATATATAAGAACTTTTCACTGCTTTGTAATTCAAATGTATAAGATTCTTTAAAGAGACGCTTACAGATTCAGTCCGAATTTCAATTGCTACAGCGCAGAATTATGCAACAGGTATTAATTAGCATATATTTCCAGAAGATTGCACTATTGAGTCGGACATTGTCTTGTACATTACAGAACTCTTTGCGAATTATCACAGCAGATAGAATCATAATTACGTTGAACATCGCTTATATAAATTTGTACCTAAAATAAATATTAACGACGGTTGTAGAATCAGGAAGGACGAGATGTTTAACGCAGACCACGCATGAGATAGACGGGAAATAAATAATTATAAAAGGAAATCTAGAACAGAAGTTGCCACTTTCTAGACCTAATCGTATATGGGAAAACAATATTAAAATGCATCTTAAATTAATATGGTGTAAGGGTGTAAAATGGATTAATCTGGCTCAGGATGAGGTCTGTTGCGGTTTACGATACATACAGGAATTTTCCTTCAAAATTCAGTAAAAGTCATAATCGTACTTCAGTAGTTGATTGATTGTTTCAGAATCGCACACTTTTGAAGATAGGTGTCTCTTGGATTACAGCGTCGTGTAGTGTTGTAGTTTAAATAACGAAAATTAGTGAATCGAATCTTGGCTGAGTCCAATCTATTTATGTAACCACAATGTCGTTATTTCAAATTGGATAAAAGTTACTCTATAAAAGTTCTTTATTTTCTAGGACTCTATAATCGGTGCGAGGTCCAATTTTAAGCAGCACTAGTGTCAATCCCACCTCAGAAGTTTGTCCGTCCACCATTCTGGTAGTATCTATTGTAGAAAATTGAAAATTACGATTTCAGTTTAGTCCTCAACGGCATAACGTCCATTCGAAAAATTTTATTCAAATCCATCGAGTGATTATCTGGTTTAATCATACGGACTGACGTACAAAACATGACCAACCACACACACGCATTCATTTCACGCACATAATGCAAAGAAAGCACAAATATACAAATTAATCTTCAATGCGTTTAAAACTCCCACCTCTCTGATGATATTACTGACAGTGAAGATGATGTATTGCTCAGCGGGTGGACTTGGTTATAGGGGCAGAACAGAGACTCTCCACGGAAACCAATCAGAATTGATGTGGAAGTGTTTATAAAGCCAGACAGCAAAGTGATTAATTAATACACCTGTCATGTGTTATGCCGAGTGACCATCTACTGTGTATTTGGGGGTTTGTTGATATGTTATATAACATCACTGCATCAACTACACGCATCATCTGGTATCGAATGTGATAAGAGGATTATCATGTATGGTGATCTGAAAATATTTGTCGAAGTTATCTGAAGGAATTATACGTGATACAGAAATGCTATATTCCTTCTATTTGCCCCCCCCCCACTGCAAAATATGCCCTTTCAAGACCGAGGTCGAATGCGTCTGTGAATAGACGAATAAATTCCGCAATTTTCTCTCCTTCATGAAATAGGCAGTTTATCTACTTGGCTCCAATTATCAATCGACCTGTTTAATGGGTTCTCCCGAGTTATGTGTCGCTTGTATCCACAATTTTAAATGTTTAATCGAATGGAAGTTCAGTCTAAAAAGGACTGTCTTCTGGGGTGTTGAGCCCAATATTTTCTTTTCATCGTTAAGGATAATTTCCTAATAACGCATAACTTTATTATTATAATATGCCACCTCTCTAACGACATAATGGTGACTATTTGCTGTAAAATATTATAATGCCGTATAACGTTTTAGATACGAAATAAATAAATTATTTATGTCTAGTCCTCATCTAATTGTCGGCCTACTGCTGAAATACTTCACTCCAAGATTGACTCAAGTTTACCGTTTATTATGAAGTGATAAATATTTAATCTAGCCCAGAACCTTTATGGTTTCATAAAAATTGATCCGTCGTAAACTACAGGATTTTCGCATTAACCTGCAGTCTTTCAACGAGTATCGTTCACGTTTTTTCAAAAGACTCTCAAATAAATATATTTGTCCCCTTCTGCTAAAATCTCTGTTTCTCACGGTTTGAGGCAATCAACTGTTTAAACACGTAAATTATCATCGTTTACTTCTTCTTAGTAAGGGGTTATACCTTACAAAATATCACTAGAAGCAGGGGATATAATCCAATAAGTTTTGTTATTCGATAAAATCCTCAAAGGAGAATCCAATTAGTCTGCAACCAACAAGCCTTTTAATTAAATGAAAAAGAACTTCTGGTGTACATAATAGCATAAAAGACACACACACACAGAGAGAAGTTTCACAGATCGAGGCATTCAATATCGATATAACAAAGAAAAAATTAAACTACGTGAAGTCGATTACAGAATTCAACATTTCAACTCCGAATTCCCCTTGGCATCTACAGGATTCGAAGGGTTAAGTTCAAGGTTGTTTCAACGTCACAGTAAACTCTAAATGACCCCCTGTATCTCCATATCTGGCTGGTTTATTACACCAGTATTCTATTACGTTGCGCATTATGTACTGTCAGAATTATACAGTGTGATCGCAAATAATCGGTGTGGGTTTTTAAATAATAATAATAAATAAAACAGAAATGATACAGCATACGGAAATGAAAATTGCGAGATTAGAAACGGAACTTAAAAACTGCTTTCACGGTCTTGAGATAAAGTGGCTTGCATGTATTCTGCCAATAAAATACCCCTTAAAATTACATGTCTGTATTTATTTACGTTCCTTAAAAAAAATTTACCTATCACATTTACGATCAAAGGTGTAAGAGATATTATTTTTTGTGGGAATTTTTTAAAATAAATTTAAATTCTATTGGTGCAATGAAATTCGTTCAAGTGATATGATTTGAGTGTCTGTATGGAATAAAGGTTAAAGCTACAGTTAATCATTAACTACCTGGAACTCAGAGCTGGCAATATTCAATTATTTTCAATCATGGTGTACGCATTAATAATAAAATCACAAGTGAACGTTTGGTATAAAAAAGTGCACAGAAGCCTTGGATCGTTAAAAGACTTTGCAGGGAACAATAACATCCCATCCCCTTACACGAAGACTATAAGATTCTTGTGTTCTTTTAAGACATGATTTTAGCAAAGTAAATCGTAAGGTAGAGTGGGGCTACAGATGCATTTGTTGAAGCAGATGTTTCAGATGCGGAGGATGGGTTCCCTCAAGACCAGGAACTTCCTCAGACCCTAATAGTGTGCAAACTTAGACGAGCTTCTTACCAGGCTAGTACTCTATCGATCTGGAGCTGTGAGTGGTCTGCAGCGCTACAGTTGGAACTGCTAACACACGTGTTGAATTTTAAAACAATTCCACGCAGTATAGAAGCCTGTTGCGTCTGCTAATAATTAGTCTTGTAAACGTATTCAGGTTTTATCGTACATCGACGAAGAATTATAGCTTAAGCACGAAAGCTGATGATTTTTACTCGAGAGTGTTCGAATCTTTGCAGAATCAACAGTTATCCACCTATAAATATCGAGGACCTCCGTACAAGGTCAGTATTCATTAGTTCTCCTAATTATTTCAAAGTTTCACGTAAGAGGTCTCCACCTACAAAAACCAAAGTTCACAGAGTCACAGACAAGTGTCGAGATCTTATCTCACATTTACAATGCAAACAAATATATTAGCTGCTGCTAGAATAAAAATGTAATTAAGTGATCAGTTTTAAGTTATTTTTCTTACTGAATGTCTAATTACTTTCATAAAATTATACATTCAATATACCTACAAAAACTATTAAATTAAGGGTCTGAAATGACAAAAAAATTCAAAAGTATTAAACACTCACAGTTATAAATATTACCCCACAAATCCCTAAATTCCATAACAGCATTGAAATAGGAACAGTTATAAAAAGAAGAATCATAAATATTATCAAGTAAGTACCAAAATTCTTTTCCAGCAAATTATTACCACCTACCGAGCTACAAGCCAACATTTGTTTATAAAGAGGCAGAACATTATTCAGAACGAAATGCAAATGGGAGAATAAAATTAGTAAGTTGTAAGTCACAAAACTTTAGCATAAAACCCACTCAACTGCTTTTAGTTTAAATTCCTATGCCTTTTAGTTCATGTAAAACATTGCAGTAAAATTCAATATATTTTATGCGAACAGCCTGTATATTGCAACTTCACATGTTTCTCAACCTGCAATCTGATCATAACTCTTGTTTTCCCCGGGTGCAACCACAAAGCACAATTCTCCTGTAAAGGTTCCAAGTAGGACAAACTTTGCATTAACCTCCTCGAGTTGCTACCACCTTCTAAAACACCCCCTGATGCACAGCGGACAGGACGTGAAATACCCCACCTAATGAGGCCGAAAACGGATGTTCAGTCTTGTGAAAGGCATTGATGACGCGTGTGGTCTAGGATTCATACACGTCGGGATTTATGCCATCGACACCAAACTGACAAATCTTTTAATCCACATCGGAAATTACCTGATAATCCAAGTCCCAAAACTTAGTGTTTCATAGTTTCCTTAAATTGAAGATTTCCTGTCTTCTTCACAAATTAACTCCATCGTGGTGGAATCACCCTGATGGCGGAGGCAGTATGACCTCCGAAACGTTGGTTAACATCCACCAATAAAAAAAATGTGAACGGATTTTACTTTAAATAACGAAGGACGAAGACAAATCTTGGAATGAAGTATTATAATATAATATACTCCTAATTTATTATCTTATATAAAGACGGGTTTTTTTCAAATTCGGAGAAAATTACCGTCGATTTAGATAAGAAGATTATTTTAAATTTGGTTTTGGTAGTTTTAACACAGATCAGAATCGGGAACAACACAATCTGTTTGTAAAACAAACGAAGATGACAAAGCGAATGCTGGAGGGGGAGATGTTCCTATTTTTGTCTTCCTGGATGTAAAGACCACTCCATTTCAATCTCTTGTTTAGAAGCCCAGAGGAGAGGGAGGAGGAAGGCGCTAGCATCGTTTTTGTTAAAAGAATGCTAGCTGGAGGGCACGCCTTCATTCTGTAACAAGTTTCAGAAGTTTGTTCAGACTGAATGCCCCCCCCAAAGATCCAACATCACTCTTCCACTCCTAGACAAGAGGGAAGAATGAGAAAACAGAAGACAATAGAACGGAGAAGAACCGACAGAGAAGACAAACAACGAGGCAAGAGAGACGACGTCACACAAGAGAACTGATGAAAGAAATAGCCTAACAAAGAAACGCAGTGGTACCAGCATCACGTAAGACTCTGGTCTAGAATTTTCAGTGGGTAAACAATAATTTTGCCTGTTGTTTTGTATGGGTGCGAAACATGGTCTCTCACTCTGAGGGAGGAACACAGATTGCAGGTGTTTGAGAATCGGGTGTTGAGGAGGATATTTGGGCCTAGGAGAGAAGACGATGGGGCGTGGAGAAAACTGCACAATGACGAGCTTAAAAATCTGTACTCCTCCCCTAATGTTGTCAGGGTGATTAAGTCGAGAAGAATGAGATGGGCTGGGCATGTAGCGCGCATGGATGGGGGCAAGAGGTGTGTACCGGGTATTGGTTGGGAAACCTGTGGGGAAGAGACCTCTGGGGAGACCTAGACGTAGATGGGAGGATAATCTCAGGCGGGATCTATGGGAGATAGGAGTTGAAGGAGACTGGATTTTGTTGGCCCAGGACAGGGCTTTGGTTAGTTCGGTGATGAACCTTAGGGTTCGGTTAGCCATCTAGTTAGTTAGTTATACTGACACGTAGCGATGATATTTCTACCGACATGGCTTGCATCCCAAGATAATTTTATCAAGTGATCATGTACTTAATCATCGTAAAACATCATAATTCGATTTACCCGTGCACCGGACACATAGCCACAAAGAAATCTGCGTTATTTAAGTGAATTGTTTGGGATCGGACGGGATTGTGTGGCACAGTGGCTCTTAAGAACGCGGTAAATCCTTCAAGTCGCATAAAAGACTACAAATGTCTCGACAGGTTGACCTTAAGGACTCTTTTCCAGGAACTTGAGAAGTTTATTTGACTATCGCGAAAGGAATACGGTCAATGTATTGATTACTGTTGCCTTCATTATATGTCTGCGTCCTTCCACCCTTATCGATTAGTCGTATAATACGATTAAAGTCGACTTTGTAAGACTTCTTGTCTGATACTTGAACATTTATATACTCATTTAATTAAGGTAAGGGAAATGTAGAATGTACAGGAATTACGATCTGGGCATAAACATGTTTATTTTTCTTATTATAATCGTACAGAGGTATAATGTCCGTATGTCACACACCCCGACTGTTGGTTCGAATCCCGGGCAGTATATTCATAAGGCTGAATGTTCGACATTTTCGATTCTGGTAAGAATAGACTCTACGATGTACTGATCCATCAACAAAAATTTCTTCCAAATATTTATTAACTGCATACTTTCGAATTTAACCTGCGTCGGGTCAGACCAGATGGTCTAAACCTTGAACCGTAGACAAATCGCTTGCTCGAAACGAACACTAGCAAAGTATAAGATATTTGCGATTCTCAAGTCTCTAAAAATTTCGATTGTGGTCTACTTTACGGCTAAGAGATGGCGAGTCACAATAACGTACCGATTTAAAGAAATTATATCTCTGAAATAAACAAAGCCGCTGATATGATACGACGCACATCGTATTGGCAGAAATATAAAATTTGTTTTTAATTCATATTTTTATACGTAATTAATATCACATTCGTAACTCCTTTAAATTTGGGCCCAATTATGAATCACCCTGTATAATGACGGAATGCTTGCATTTATTCGGTAGAAAACTGAGAAATGTAACTGTACGCTCATTACACTTTTCCTCTGCACGACAAAATTAGTACAAGGGAATACCGGGAGTAATGTCAGCTTACGTGATACAGCAAACGAGGTTACGGAGTAACCACGTCCTTAATAAACAAGATTAATGGATTTCTTTAACCCCATAAAGTGCCTCTGGTCCTACATAAACGCAAAAGGTTTCCGTTTAGCAAATTAACCCCATATCACAAGTCACGTGTCGTCATTGAGAGGTGCATTCAATAATATTTTGGAAAAGTAATCAACAGAATACACGTTACAAAATAAATTTAAATTTATATTGTAGGTTAGATCTTCATGAACGTGCTTTAAATACTGGACATACACCGTTGTTATTCCGAAGTATTAGTATCAGAAAATGGAATTCTAATAAATAAATGTTAAATTTTTATCAGCAAACTTTTCTTTTCTTTGAAGATTGGTATATGAATTTTAAGTGGCTTATTACCCGCCACTCCTTCATCTTGTTTTACATTGGATCCATACGACAACAAAAGCTATCAAACACAGGTTATTGGTATGGAGTGGCATACGCCTAATATTCAAATATCTCCAAAAGCACTCACAGTTACTACGCCAGAGAAATTAATATATTATTGATTTTGAATATTAATTTCACCGTAGTTCCCCCATCTGGGCTTATGCACACAGAATAATCTATAAATAAATAACAAGTCACGTTCGATTCTAGTACGTCAGTCAAGCGGCTTTCGGCTTTGAGAATAGCGCAGTCACATAATGTCGAGGGATTCCCCATGTGGGCACTTGTCAGGGTGGGAATCTTCAAGCCACGCGCTCAGAAGTGTCTGAAGAAAATAATCTATAATTTTTTACTTGTCACGTGATTGTATTTGCCAGGTCCACTCAATTCCCCTTGAATTAATTAACCTGCCAGTAACATATAAAAATTAATAAAGTTTATTATTACGTCACATTTTCGGCACTCTGAAGTAACTTTACTTTGATCTGAAATTGATTTTACCGAAAACAAAGTTTACTGAAGTTTCATTCAGTTGTCCGAATGTCCCAGATAAACCACGGCTGACTGGGGCCAATTTCCGATACGTCAACGACGTGTATAGGTCTAGAAACGTTCACCAATGTTTACTGACGCCCAGTTAGTGGCAGCCAAACGAGAAAAAAATACAATGCGACACAATGTTTGCTGAGAAAAGTATGTATTTTTCTGATTCACAGCCAACAAATCCATTTCCGTGACATTACAAAAGTTTCCAATAGAGCTACTTCCGACCGCGTTAATATTTTCAAACACACGTCACATCTTCGTGTAATATTATTCGAAATATAACTTGTAAATCCGTCTATAATCTCGTTCAACTCCAACTTTTACATACCAACACCAAAAGAGTTCGTTGGTTACACTCAGCTTTTCGCGTGTACGCCATGTTGTTCACTTACACAGTACGAAGAATCAAATGCTGCTTATCTTTAAGACACGTTACGATAGATCTCAGGATCCTGACTTAAGTGGCGTTTGAGTTGTTCCCACTTTCTAAGTCTGCACGGAATCCAAGTTGGTAAGTACAAGGATGCAGGTGTGCTATGATGGTATGATATTCATACCAAATCTCATGAAAATCGAACGGAATTCTTCACGAATTATTAGGCGACCGACACGCAGGAGAAACGCGAAAAGGCTTCTTTGGCGAGAGAGAGAGAGAGAGAGAGAGAGAGAGAGAGAGAGAGAGAGAGAGAGAGAGAGAGAGAGAGAGAGAGAGGAAAAGCTTGCGTTTGGGGTCGTTGCTATGAGACTGACAAAGCCTGGTCGCTTCCTTCCACATCCGGCACGAGTAACAAAGTAAAGGTTTAATGAAGACAGATGAGCAACGCGCAGCGACGTAATTCGCACACAACCTGAGAGGAAGTCTAAATATTCTGTACTCCCCAGCTTCAAAGAAAGAAATTTTAAATAAAAATAAATAACCGTGATAAAATTCTAATGTAAAATTAATACGTGTGAAACATGTATATTTAAATATAAACATATGAACACAAGAGACAATTTTCATTATACTTGGTTTAAAATGATTATGATCATAATTCATAGCAGGAAATCACACGTTTAATCATGAGATAAGTTTATTTTTTTAAGAATGGAGTGTTAGACATCAATTTACGTTTCTTTTGTAGCTGAAACATTACAATGTATTTGATTCAGACCATCAGCTCTCGTTCCAGATAATGTATCTGCACAAAATGTCCTGCGTCACGAATATAATTCCATTTGATTAAACTAAATTCTCAGCCACAGAAACAGACACTCCGAAGGAGGCTTATTGTCCCATGTTTCCCGTTCTTCGGAAGAGGACTAACCTCTCTTGAGTCCCGATAACCCGTCCTCTGTGTCCCTTCTGGCAGAACCCCACATCCTTCCTACATAATCCAACTTCAACCCAGCTTTTATCAAATTCTACCCTCAAAATGGAGATAACGCTTTCATCCGCTGTATCGTAGACAAGAAAACTGCAATATAAATTGTAAAATGTTCGTTCTTATCTGATGAAGAAACTGATGGAATTACTACGTTTACGAGTTTCAGTCTAAATAAGGATTGTCTGCTCTGATCGCATATCTTCGCTCAAAATGGTTATACAGAGCGTCCTGGAAGTCCAGCGATAAGGGAAAACCTAAATATTACGCAAACGATACTCCAAAGAACACGTTAACGCGGAATATATTCCGTATTATACAGATGTGGGCAGAGAAACTGCATCTGTGATACTCACATGTAGTACAGCCGTACAAAGAGATAGTGCAACCGGTACTCACCTGGAACAAAGGAATACACACGTTAATATACAAAATTAAAATTATGTGAGTGTTCACTTATAGCTCTAGAACAGAGAAACAGATTTCCACCAAAACTGGCATGGTTGTTACCTGAAACCAATAAGATGTTTATTTTCCGGAGGCCACAGAGCGCTGATAGTACACGTATTATGCGTGGTTTTTGTTAAGAATGCCCAAAATCCCAGAGCGTATTTAGCTAAGGAACGTACAGACACGGGAAAGAAAGAGGTTGGATCTCGGAGAACAGTAAACACTGAGCATCGCTAACTTAGAAGAAAAGTTAAGAGAATGTGTGTGGACAAACTTCAGGAATACTCAGCGTGACATTGAGCAGATACTACAAACTTTTTACTCAACCAGTTTTTACGAGAAACATACCGCGTACATTTTCAAGGATGAAGCTTCTGAATTAGAGATATTCCTAAGTATTGGGTTTTTTTTACATTCCAAAATACTCTTCATAAATGAACCACTGAAAATAAATATACACAGGAGACTTGTAACTTCTGCTACAACGTAAGATGACTGTTTGCTGAGTTGTTGCCTCTGAAACGTCGGTTTCCAAAGGAAAATTTCATCCCTGACCAGTTACAAAACTTCTGTTGTTATTACGTCCTTCCTACATATTAACAAAATTCAAGCTCACATCCCGGATATTTTTCATAATTAATTCTATAGACAGAAAATGCTAGAGTACAGTCAAATTCTTTTAACATGACAGCTAAGCAGCGCGTGAGGAGAAGTGAGGGGAAATGTGACGGGAGTTCAAAATTCCAGATGCAGTGTTTTAGTTAAGAAGTTGAGTTGTAGCTAAACTAACCCACACCCCCTTTAATTCCTTGCCTGTGTTTCTGGACTGCGCGTTCTGTTCACAGCGGTCATGTATGAAAAATTATACTGTATTACATACATAATACTCGACACCGGAAACATTATAATATTATGTGCTGTGACCATGTTCAATGAACTCAGGCGGGACTCGATACAGTTCCCTGGTTCAAGTCCAGTGCAAGTCATTCGTTAATTCATGTGTGTGGAATTCTATTTCATTACACATTCAGCCACTCGCATGGAAAACAGCGTAGAGGCCTACACTTTCCAGTTGTTTAAATTTAACCTGTATAAGCGTAAAGAAATATCACAACGTCATTTTCTGGTCAAATATCAAATTATTTGATGCATACGTTATTAGTGGGCTACAGAAAAAGTAATCACTTAACATATCGTGTTCAATCTGATGGAAAGGAAGCCATATCTGGTCCGATGCCAGCTGTAACCAGGCCCTCGAAATTATTCGTTGCTTTTACAGTAGTTATTACAATCTCATTTATTGTCTCAAATTCTTCTTTTAAAGAATAATTCGTTCTTCATTTCATCAAAGTTCATGAAGTTGTTGACTTTAAAACAACATCGTAAAAAAAAGAGATTTCACATAAAATCCTGTGCAGGATACGAGCTGTTGCAGGGGTAAATTTTAAAATATTACAACTCAATAATTATTTGTATTTACAAAAAAAGTTAGATTTGGGGTTATCACAGCGGTGAGTACAAAGATGGCGGTCTTTTGCGCTGTAGAACATAAGACGAGTGTCCTCTGGGTTGCTTCCCCCTGAAACTTCTGTAAACGTCTACCAGACTATACGGTGCTACAAATCCAGCACACACCCATCTTCTGAATAAAATTAAAATTTGCTCTTGTATTATGAGTAAGTATTTTTACGGATAATCAAAATTGGCTATTAGTTTTTATGAATAGTGCCAGGAGGATTTCTTTACCCTTGATTGTAGCAGAGAAACCGTCTTCGGCCCGAGAAACTATAAAAATCGTAGCAAGCTGACTTAACTCACTGCAACATTAAACATTGGCCACTGCACTATTAAATAACAGAGTAATTATCCATTCCATTCATGTTGCAGCTCCAGAGAACTTACGCATTTTTTTTTCAAAACATTCATAAAACTTGAATGTAGTGCATATTGGGCTGTTAGCCCCTGATAGCATGAGACCGCTAAAGACATTTTAAAGCCCGTCTATCAGTCTACGTGTTACGAAATTTGCCGTCTGGTCAGGTGTGCTAAAATCATGCTACACCTCTCCTGGTCTACAGGCTGCAGACGAGCATGTACAACGCCATTTCACACTTCACAGAGTATTAACACGCTACATCACGCAACATCCCCATTGATTACACCTCAGAAGCCTCCACCTGCAACTTACGTCATAGGAACCTGGCTTTTATTTTAATAAAACAGGCTCCTTTAATTTTCAAAAGCCCATTGCTAATTTATTTACCATCTGCTTTAACAATCAGTTAATGTTAATTTTATATTTGCAGTTTTCGTATGATTCTCGTTGTAAACAGCGATTACTCCCTTAAACAGCGTTAACCAGTTGATCTTCGTAATGATGAAGAGTTGTGTTTTCTTCGCGGTACGGACTAAATATTTTAATATTATGCACGCAATGCGTGTCTCATTACAAACAGCGATTATTTCCTTAAACAGCGTTAGCCAGTTGATCCCTGTAATGGTGAAGCGTTGTGTTTTCTTCGCGGTACGGACTGAATTCTTAAATATTACGTACTCAGTGTGTCTCAGAATAAACAGCGATTATTTCCTTAAACAGCGTTAGCCAGTTGATCTTTGTAATGGTTAAGAGTTGTGTTTTCTTCGCGGTACGGACTGAATCTTTAAAAATGAACAGTGAAAGGGCTACTCAGAATATTATTAGTGTTGTGAATCAATCACTGTATTTACACGTTTTAGAATATCAGTCAGTAAACCTCCTCGTATCTGCTCGTCTGTAGAGTGACTCCTTATTTATGTGAGAAAATCTACTTCGTTATTTTAAAGAAAATCCATAATCCTAGCAGAACGCTAATGAATTATTTCGTCAGATATGAAACTCTATCATTGACCGAGTATACATCCTACTGCAAGTATCTTGGCATTAATACAGTGTTCAAATCGTTAACAGGCGTTACTATAAAGAGCAGGTCCACGTTCTGCTTGTAGCATTTAAGTAACTGGTGATTAATTTTTAGGATCTGTAAACAAACCCATTATATCCTTGTTCAAGAATTGTAAAACACAGATAGACCTGTATTTACATAAAGAGTAAGACTCAGTCGATAATGATGATAATATCTGACAAGGTCGTTAATAGCAAACAACGTACCGGTAATGAGATTCGCCACGTTACCGACTCAGGGTATTAAATTTCATTATTCAATAAGGTACGAAAACGGACAATTATTTTCCGTGTAAAATTTATTTTCTGCATTGTTCATCGTCTAAATTACAAAATTATGACGTTTCGAAAGGTAACTTCTACTTTCGTCATCCGATAGAAAGTGGGAAACATCAGAGAAAATCAATTTGTTAGGCCTCCTCATTGAACTAACTTCTTTACATTAGGTCTTCTCTCCTCTTATACTCCTTTTACCTCAGACGTTCAGCAGAATTTAACTTCCAGAAAGTCATAATTTTATAATTTAGACAAAGGACAAAGTTAAAAAGAACAATTTTACACATTACAAACCTCACTGTCAGGTAACTCCAAACTTCAATTACTTTTCTAACTTGGCCGAACTTCACTCACGAACTTAAATTACTAGAATAGAACGACATTACGTACAGATAAATCGTGCAAGCTCATTAATACAGGTCAGAAGTTCTCGATTAGTTACCCACGTAGAAAAGCATTTCGCTTTCTTAAAATATATAGTAGGTTATATGAGGATGTCATTTTGTGTATCTTAAAGAGACATATAAGCCTTTTGTGGGCTAATACAATCTTAGGTACTTTGGAATTTTTACCAATCTGTATGAGATGAAGGCATAAGTGGTTCCTAAAATGAAGCATACCCAATGACTGTAAACTACGACTTTTTAATATTATTATTTTGTGGGAAAAAATACTTTACTCTCATTTAAAATCAACAAAATATCCCAAATAAAGATTTCAGTCTTGTGTAGTTTGACAGACGTTTACCGACGAGAGACGCTTTGTACTTACCAACTCAGAAGACAGCCATCTTAATATTGGACGCCGTGAGAACCTCAAATCGTACTAAACTTAAGTACACATTAAAATTACGTAAGAAACACACCAGGTTCTTGCCCTCTTGATGGAGTAAGTAATCGCCTCTGAAACTCGGCAAACTTCTACGAAACTACGTGTGAACTTCCACAAGACTGTAGTTGACATACGTATTAACTGAGACACGAGGTTCTCAATGCGGGGATTATGAAGACGTCCATCGTGTGAGACGTTGCACCTTGTTTTCAATAGATTACCACGTTTTCTGATGAGCGTTCTGCCTTCGTCATCAGGACGATGAAACGTCAGTAATCTTCTAACACACATCACGACGGAATACCCAGGAAGACATTCATCTTCATAATAACTAACGTAGCAACTTTCATCTCTCAGATAGTCAACAAATACGACGCACTTTAAAGAACCACAAGAGCTCACCACCTGTCACACATCTGATTTCTTCCACGTCCACAGACACTCCCACTTTAAGATGCGTCTTAATCGTGGGTGCATTAATTGAATCAGGTCAAATTAAAATACACTAATTGTTTCGAAAAAATGTATCTCGTAAGTATTAAAAACGTATGTGACGAAATGGACCAAATCTATATGGCTAAAGATCCTGCCACCTCTAGTGCGATTAGATTCAAAATATATCTGAATTTGCAAAAATTGAAAATCACGTATCATTAAGTACATAAATTGGTAATTAAAATTAGAAAATAATTATAATATGGTGTTTCGCATATATCGCTATGTCGTTCGAACTTCCATCCGTTTACATAAAACAATTTATAAACATGTCTGCATTACAAAACTAATTTATTTCTCACGCGTTCTTCAATTTGTATATTTCAAGACATTACATCGTTAATAAACACGGAATAGATACATTACTGACAAAAAATTAATACATTCCTCCTTTATAAGGTCTTAATACAAGTCTTCATTTACATTAGTATAATATAAGGAAATCATATTTGAATCGTATAATTTTAAATTTTGAATCGTTTATAATTTAAAATATAGAAAATAAGAGACACCATTCTCCCAACCTCTCATCCGAAGGCATATATTCTAGAAACTGAGAGCGTCGATAAATAATCTGTACATAAATATGTAAATTTAAAGCTTACTGTAAAAATGCTCTTCAAAAGTATAAAATAGAATCAAGTGTAAACAACAGAAAACATGAAAATGTCTACTCAGAATATTACGTCATTTCTATAAACGCTGAAATGTAAAACACGTAAAAAGCAAAGCTTAATGTGAAACACGTCTGTTCACAATATTAAGCTCATCCACTTTACACATAATTACCATAATTATTTTTAGTTTGAGTAGCCAAATATGAAGCGATACAAACTTTTGACAAGTACTACGTGAAGTCTCGCTCTTTTGATTGGACTCCCGTCTGTATTCGACGTCACGAGCAGAAGGATGACTAGTTTCATTTGCTGACGTAATCCCTCCTTTACGTCAGAGGCTTTCATCAGTTCATCTCGTAAATATTTTGTTTCAGTAAAACGGTTTACATTTTTAACCCAATTTTCTTTAATAAAATTCCTACTGATGATTGCGTTCATTCAGGTAGCCAATAAGTGAAGATTTCTGTCTTCTGGGTTGTTGCGCCCTGATGACGGAGGCAGTATGACCTCTGAAACGTCGGTGGACATCGACCAGACTGCACAGCGCAACAACCCAGAAGACAGAAATCTTCATCACCCTGATGATGGAGGAAGTATGACCTCTGAAACGTCGGTTAACATCGACCAGACTACACAGCGCAACAACCCAGAAGACAGAAATCTTCATACTCATCGCCCTGATGATGGAGGCAGTGTGACCTCCGAAACGTTGGTTAACATCGACCAGACTACACAGCGCAATAACCCAGAAGACAGAAATCTTCATACTCTGATGACGGAGGCAGTATGACCTCTGAAACGTTGGTTAACATCGACCAGACTACACAGCGCAACAACCCAGAAGACAGAAATCTTCATACTCATCGCCCTGATGATGGAGGCAGTGTGACCTCCGAAACGTTGGTTAACATCGACCAGACTACACAGCGCAAGAACCCAGAAGACGGAAATCTTCATACTCATCGCCCTGATGATGGAGGCAGTGTGACCTCCGAAACGTTGGTTAACATCGACCAGACTACACAGCGCAAGAACCCAGAAGACGGAAATCTTCGACATACTACAAACCTACAAACTAGATACGGTTTACTAAAACATCGCCAATGCCAGGTACTACTCAGGGAGGTCGGATAGTTGGTGTATAAAGTATTTAGTTACTTAAGAATTAAGAGGGAGCTGATATGCCGAATGTCAATAACCTCCTGTTGAAGCGTGCTAATTAATTACGAAAGAAACGTCGCAATTTACACCTCTCTCTCTCTCTCTCTCTCTCTCTCTCTCTCTCTCAGTGACAGTCGCCTTTATAAGCGTCAGTCAAATTCAGGTCCCATTTCTACTCCCCTCGCTTTTATCAACCATTAAAATTCTCCATACGAGACTAAACGAAATTATTTTGCACGGTTTTAAAAGACTGTGGTGCTGTTAAAATCTGCATAACTCAGTTAGTAAAAACTTAATTTACATAATTTTAATTTCACGTAAACAACAAATATACCTGAAAACTGACATGCTGGTTTAGTCTGCATTGGTTTCCGAGCGTCGTTTGCTAAAAAAAAAATTGTATAAATTAAACCCATAATGGGGTTACCACGTGTGTCTCTTTGTAGATTTGAATTCCGAAAATACTCGGCAAATTTTATGAAATATTTTATACATGTTATGGCCCTAGTAAGAGGTTCAGAGCGCGAATTTGGAAGCGTATTTCTGCGGGAATATTAATTGTAGCCCCCACTTTGCACAAGGTCCACAATGAACCTAACCTAACCTATAAAACTGTACATTATTTACACATAAAAATTGAATTCAACATGATATGCAATTCATAACTAAAAACTTTTATAACACAACATATTTAAAAACACACAACAAACATCTCAACTACTGTCTTCTACAATTTTACGATCTGTAAACATGCACGTCCTTACAAGCGTTTCGGAGGAACAAACTCTTCCATCTTCAGGACTGAAGTAATCAGATAAGACCACACTGCGTCCACAACTCAAAAGACTACAACTGGTACAAACACGAGCGTTACGCCCTAAAATATCATAAAAGATATTTTTTGAGTTATTACACTTTTTTGGAACGACAGAATGTGACTAGATCTGTAAAAGTGGCCGTTGGTGGTTTTCTGGGTTACAACGCCGTGTTGTTGCAGGTAGATGTCAACGTTTCGGAGAAACATTCTGACACCATCTACAGGTCGTTAAAACCCAGAAGAATCGTGGTAAAAAATTAGGATGAATCTGGCATGGAATATGAAATTCCAGTTATGGTCTTATAAAGTGTTTATAATAAAGTATAGTTGTTTAAATCATTCAGTGACTACTACTACTATTTTAAAGGAATGTTTCAGAATTAATTCTGAAAAATAAGGAATCATACGGCTTGAACGCTGGGGTTTGAAGCACGCTTTGCTGGCTGGATGCAGCTCTGTTTTAAGCTAACAGACTGGGCATATAGACTATTGATCTATCCTAACGGTATGCCACGGTGAGATATTCCGACATAACTTATCACTTTGCTGGAAAGTCCCTTCCTGTTCAGCCAAATTCATTTGTCGCAATTTGGCAAGGAATTATTTCATACGTTGTAAAACTCTGTAGTTTCCACAATATAAAGTTATGTTTAATGATTTGATTAATACTTTGAAGCTAAAGCTCGTCTCAGTAATATTTAAAGATCCGGTCCGTACCGCGAAGAAAACACCACACTTCACCATTAAAAAGATAAAGTAGTTAACGCTGTTTAAGGAAATATTCATTAACATATTAATGTTTCGTATTTTACGAACATCTTTAACCATGCGTCATTGCATATTCATTCTTCAGGTGATGTTAGTGACGATCTCAACTAGTAAGTTCGTTTGTACGCCATTTGGTTAGCACCAAGTGTACAGAATTGCAATGTCTTCACAGCAGTCCCAAATTTCTCAAATCCCATACCAAATTTCGTCCAGATTCATTAAACTTATTTCGAGTCGAATCTTGATCACATGTGCTCATAGCGAACTTTGTACAAGACGACTGTGTGTTGCTTCAAAGTGTTCCCCTGAAGTGACTTAGAAAGATAATGAAAAACCTTATCAGAATAAACGACATCCTAGTTCGAATACGATTCGACAACTGCATTTCCATTACACCAAATTATTATGTGTTTCGATGGCTCAACTTATGTTACTCAAAACAGATTTTTGACTGAACAGATTACAGACGTGTTTCTAAAGAATGGAAAAATCATCATGAATGTGACTGACAGACGAAATGTAACGCCGTGATTGGAAGAGAGATCCCACCTAATGCAGGTTTATACCTTTTTCTTCTACCCAAATATTATTGGTTAGAATTCCGAGCAATTGTCAACATGACGCGAATATCTGGCAATTCTCCCGCTCCTACACTTGTCAGCTCTCCGGACCTCCGAGGGGCCGTCTGAGTTCTGCGTCTTAAACATGTGACAAGAGTGATAAATGACACGCAAAGAGTAAAAACACATTTTCCCTACGAAACACATCGACTGCTTTCCTGTGGTACATGAAAGAGCTCATTCAATTTAAAATGGGTTATGTGTTGCGTGTCACATTTCAAGAATAAAAAATACCTTAATTTTTGGTGTTCCGTTGCAGAGGTTTTCATGGGCGTGTTAAATTCCTTTTCACAAACCAGTGAAACCGAATCTTGTATAAAATGTATTTAAGAATTCAGTCCGTACCGCGAAGAAAACACCACACTTCACCATTACAAAGATGAACTGGTTAACGCTGTTTAAGGAAGTAATCGCTGCTTAGAATAAAAATCATACGAAACACATTTATAAAATGAGGAGTTACTGATTCTTACACAATCGTCTAGCTGTTTTCTTTGTGGTCCAGACTGAGTTTTTAAATAACTTCGCAGTCGCTTCTAAACGGAAATGTCAGGCGAATGACGAATGTCGAGTGTTTATGGGACCTGCGTCACATCTGCTTTAGGCCCCCCCCCCCCCCCTATATCGATCTCGCAGAACGCAGTCAAAAGTCGATTTATAAAAATTCTATCTCACGGTTCCACCACTTCACTTTCCCTTACACATTAAAACGGCAATGCATTAAACATAGGATGCACTCGGACTGAAAAAAAAGGGGATTATAATCGAAAACTGATGAAATAACCCACGGGATTTTTCGTGATTTTTGTTTAAATGCAACAACGTTCAATCTGAAGTAGTTATCGGATTTAAAACCCAGTATGGACAAAATTGAACACGTGGCGAACAACGCCTGATAACAAATTTTATTAAAAATGTTGTTCGTGAGCGACGATTTTAAACAGTGTTCGTGGAAATTGTAGGCAAATACGCCATGTCGAGACCAAAATGTATTTTTTTTTTAAGAATTTTGTTTCCGACACGTTTATATTTTATATTCTTTTAGCATTCCATAAACATTAGTTGTAATGGTGAAGTGTAGTGTTTTCTTTGCGGTACGGACTAAAATTTTAAATACTATTTATACGAGCTTACGGCTTAAAATGATTTTTTTAACTCTAGCTTGTACAAATGAACTGGGAATGAATCCGAAGATATAAAATGTCACCAAAGGCTAACGTAGTCCGCGAAATCCAATCTTCCGGTTTTGTTTACCAGTCGCCCTCCGAGACCGGAGTGTTATTGTTTACCGCGTCACAACACAAATGACCTGCGAATTAGATACAGTACAAACCCTCAAATTCCTATACAACTGTGAGCAGTTGGGAGCTCGATAAAAACTCATGTTTGTTCTAATTCCCAGTATAAATTTCTAATAATTAATTAATAAGAGATGTATGTGAAAATGTAATCTGTTCACGTGTTTCTCGCTCACACGGACTTGAGGAGAGGGTGTTTAAAAGATTTCCCTGGACTCTTCTTTTATTTATACGAAACACATACATGTCGGTATCAACAAAACATTGCTAAGATGGTAAAGTTGCATCATATTGTGATATAATAAGTATATATTAAATCTTGTCCGTCTAATCACAATAAATTCTTATTAAATATTAAAATATTACAATAATTAACATTTAAAATATTTAAAATATTAAATGATGTTCTTTATCGAAATATTCGATTTACATTAGAAAAATGATGGTCTAATGTAAATCGAATATTTCGATAAAGAACATCATTTAATATTTTAAATATTTTAAATGTTAATTATTGTAATATTTTAATATTTAATAAGAATTTATTGTGATTAGACGGACAAGATTTAATATAAAACATTGCTAATATTCGCTGACTGCGTAGTAATTTTGATTTCACTCTGGTCTTAATATGTGAGATCTAAAGCTTCTAGGGCGGTGAGGATGACACCAATGTTCTTCTGTGTTTTGGAACCGTTCAATCTAACGGTAATGAACTCGGACCAACACCAAAAGACCAAGACGTAGCTAAGGCGGCTGGTCCTTCGTTTCTCGAAGTGGAGCCTCGGGATCGCACCCGTGTAGGATTTGCAGTGGACAAAGTGTCCTTCAGATTTCCTCCGTCAGTACCATTCCACCGCTGCTTCATATCCACTCACGTATCATCCGAGGGAAGGACATAATTCCGGACACTGTCATCCAACGTTAAAAGAAAAAAAAAGTTGGTTCCGCAGAGTATTGTTAGCGCAGTTATGAAATGCAGATCAGCCGAACATCGTATCTGTTAAGTCGATCGTCTAATTCAGTTTGCAACAAAAGTGTACTTCACGTACGCTGCAAAGCAGTTGTCAACAGCTGCTAATCTGTGGGACTTGATTGCGAGGATGCCCACTTCACGGTTCTCTGCCACGATTGTCCGAGGCTCATATACACGCGAAGTACGGCCACTTGGCGAAGAGGGGGGTGGGAGGACCGATTAAGTTCAGAATAAATGGGCCCTTCCTCAAATATAACGACGCGGGGTTCACAAATAATAATGCTTAGTGTCTGTGAAGAACCAGGGACTGTCTCGAGAGGGAGTTAATCTGTGTCTGAGTAGAGGATATATTTCACCCTGAAACCGCGGTGTCCTTGTAAATAACATCTTAAAAACACTCTTACCATGAAATTTTAAACCTTGGGAATCATTTGTTTTCAAAGGCATACCTCAGCCTTTATGTGTCAAAAACATTTGTAAATTTTAAACTCGACACAAAATTCGACCGTGTGATAAACATATAGACCTAAATATAAATTAATGCCTTGTAATCTCATTCCGATAAATTTACAATTTATAATCGGATTTCAAGATGTACAGGGGAACGTTATAAACCCATGCAGGTTTAAAATTTAGGCACATAAAAGAGAAAATAATTAATTCAATTTTGATTTTCAGTGCCCTTTAAAAAGTCATGAAGAGAGAAATTGGATGATATTGATTCAAGACCACTTCTGATATTGCCCGCGTTATTAAATTTCTCCTATAATAGAAGGGGGGACGGACTGCTGGAAAGTTCAATACGAAGCTCTCTGCGCAAGCTCTGCGTCGTATTACCTGTGAATAAAATATCTTCCATATACGACAAGTGTTCACGAGTAACCCTGCGAACAATTTTATTTGACAGGCGAATAAATAAATGCCTTACCGTAACGTTGCATAAACCATGCCGTAACGAACCGAGCCAAAATCAACAACAAGTATTGCAGACGCTGAGAACAGTGCACTTTTGTGTTACTGATGTTGAACGTACGTGCTCTGTAAATGAACGTTACAAGAGAACACAAATTTGTGTGTTAATTATGCATGATTGCTTCGAGAATATTTTCTAGATGGAAGCCATTTTGCATCACCTTGAAATTCAGTTTACGTTTATAAATCAGATACGAGTCATTCAAAAGAAGTAATTTTACAAAAAAAAAAAAACGTCTTTACTCTACTCTTAAAGTTTAAAGCTACAACAGAATCCTCTAAAATATCATGTCCTGTAACATTCACATACCTTCGGTTAATTCAGAAAATTCTGTCTCTAGAACAACAGATAAATTGGGGGTTACCAATTAACCCCGTGGGCCCACTTTAGACCGGTCTCCCCGATATTACTTAAAATGAAACACATTTATTTTAAGTCAACTGCATTCCTATACGTATCTGCAAATATTGATAAAATATATCTAATTATATTTAATTTAATCTGTTTCAATTTAATCTAATTTATCTTTATTCAATTTCAGTTCGTTTAATTTTGCTTTCAATTTAATATCAGTAATTAATAAAAGAATATAAAATGATGTATGTGACAGATTTATATATATATGCTTACTAATTATGCATGAAACAATTAGAAACCTGGAAACGGTGCAAATTTAAAAACCATTACACGCCATAAACGACAAATTTAAAGTTTAGGAAAAATATTTTTTCCTAAAAATAAACAAATAACAATGACGATGATAATAATAACATATTTACAACCGCAATAAATATAATATTCTGAATCGCAGAACGTTCTGGCTTCCTATATTTCAGTGCTAACTTATGTTTTAATTTCTCAGGTTTTCCACGTCATTGTGATATTACACCGGTGTTTCGCAGTATCACGATACATCCATCTCCCGACCCGAACAAAACAGGGGTAATAAGTTCCCCTGAAACGCTTTCAGGTCACAAGTCACGTATAACAACACTACTGACCTGCACAACATTCCACAAGGCTACAATGTAAAATCATGTCGCAGTCGCTATAGTAGCCGTCACGAAAATGGACTTTTTCAAGGTCACGAAGAAACTTTACCTCCCTACGGCGCTGCTCAATGCCAAGATTACAGTGTTGCCAGCGTTTCCAAGCTGCTAGTTCTGAATTTCTCCGCTGTTTGTGTTGCAAAGTTGTACCATTTTACTGTGACCTTGAAACATGCAATTTCGTGACGGCTGCCATAAAAAGGCTTGAGGAAATTCACTTTGTGTTCTTTCTGCCTGGAACAGTGTAGTAATTGAAGTCCTTAGATAAAGTGGACAAGTGGGAAGGAAAATGTCCCAGGGTCGCTTATCTTTGCGTCTGCTGTCTCTAACAATCAATAACACATTCACTTCGGAAATACCAACTTTGGCAGCCAAAAGGCTGAATAGTTCCCTTGCCTTCAATAGGGAATGAGCTTTGAATCACTAGCAATCAGTGTGGCCACTATTCAGTGTTCAGAATATCCCTACAGCACTGAGAATGTCCCACTGAAAATGCATGCTTTGAAAACGTGAACTAAAGGAATCCCTTGGTTTAATGGCGAAATGTGTGTATCGGGAATGAAACAAAACTGGTAGCCGATAACAGACATACTAGCCAATGAGATGTCGCTTTCGAAGACACGTGAGTGTCCGCGAAAGAGCGACGGACCTTCGCCGCGAAGAACGAATATTACTACAGTAAATTTTTCCGCTAATAAACAGACTCTCACACACTCGACACTGGACAAGATAAATGTCATTTTGTATTATCTTCCTGTAATGACGTGACTAAATATTTCCCTGATAAACTTTAAGAAAACTCATGGAATCTTAAAATCCATTCCTGTAACGGATGGTAAAATTACAGAAATATTTATATTTCCAATTAAAACTTCCTATCGCAGAAAGATATGCAAGACTCATTAAGGGCTCCATTTCCAAGATGGATTCTGTATTGCATTACTTCAACATTTTCAGTATTAAATTAGGCTTGTGTTTAATTGAATTACAAGCTATTCGCCACATAGCACGTATTTCGAGGAATTAAATTCAAAGCCAGGGACACCTTGTCATTTGATTACGTAACTTACCATTCTTTAATATTAGTTGGCATTTTGAAACCTGCTTCAATTTTCAGCATCGTTGCCCTCAAATATTCTTTTTAAATTCAGTGTGAACTGTGTCCCACCTGCTTAACAAGTAAGTGTTCTTAATTTATTTGTGTTCCGTATAATTCTCAATGCAAACAACGATTATTTCCTTAACCAGTTGATTATTAGGATGTACAAATCAAAAAATGAGAACGCGTATGGGAAAGAGACAACTCAAAAAACCTCGGCATAGATGGAAGGATAATATTAAAATTAAACCTTTGGAAAATTTGTTTGGGGATTTGGATTGTTTTTATCTAGCTCAGTCGAGGACATTCTTGGCTAACTTTGCCCGACAGAATTACAGCGAAATGATAGTAAAGTCAGTGAATACTCAGCAGATTTATCTGAAGAATATCAGGATAAGAAAATAGATTGATATTTCTGTGTAAATCACAATTTAAAACTAATTTTTTTTTAAAAAAATGTAATTTATTAACGAACACGTCCTCTGCAGAGCGACGCGTTTCTTTTTAAACTCCGTGTACTTCAAACATACATCACAAAATCATCACAGGAGTCTCGTGTGGGAGAACACATCTGTTCGCCAGTAAATAAACTGCTCCTACTGTCACAGGCGACGTTTCAAAACATTGGAAACAGCTAACGTAACAAAAAAAAAAAAAATTGATGGGACCCAGCTGCTAGATCATGGCAAAACAAAATTCTGAAATTTTTACAATTTCACAGCACACAGTATTTATATCAAGTAACAACTGTGGAAGATCACTTCGAAGCCTGAGGTGTAAACACTAATACGATATTAAGACAGATCTTATGAAAACAAGGTCAAGGTGAATATGGACCTGTTTCATCTGGGCGAGACGTTCTGACGGACGTGAGATTAAAGATGGCTACCTTGAATTATAATTGAATTATATTATTTAATTAAAGAAAGATAAGTCATTAAATTAAGTGTTTTGTTACGTAACATTTCTGAATTTTAATTTAATGTTGTTTTGTGGAAACAAATATTGTTAATTTATTCTCAACCTCCTATACTAAACGTAATACAATTCATCAAAACAGATTTTAAATGTTAACAATTCCCAATTTTTATTATTAAGTAAAAAAAAAATTTAACGCAATTTTCTAAGCACTATTTTACGTGTTTCATTTTCGACGGGCAACTTTTTAGTATTTACGTAGTTTCGTATCAGTAATTTACATTCCAATGAACTCTAGAGAGGTTTAAGGAATGCCATGAATTAAGGATAACAGATACGATTTGACGTAAATGTTTAGAATGCATAACATTTGAGAATTAGCCTAATAGACACGGTTTTACGACGATCGTAGTTGAAAGACGATTTCTCAGTTGGTATAAAGTAACTTTACCCGCAGAATGTATCAAAGATTTAAACTTCCTTCCAATGTAAACATTCATTCTGAATGGGAGCCTTGAAGCTGTGCAGTTTTCATGCCCACGCCACCAGGAACCTCGAATGAAATCACACTCAAGATGCAGATCTGGACCGGGTCTCATTCTAGCACGAAGATCGAATTTCAATAAAAGTATGATTCCGAGGTTTCTTATTTACCAAAGATCCTCTATCACCAGCATTTGAATTTAAATTGAAATACCGTGATTATATCTTTTTGATATCATATCACAAAAATAAACACACGTGCACAGCAAGAATTATTTTTAGTATTTACTGAACTGAGTTACTTTACAGAAATCCCTTCTCTCAATCAGTACAAGGACAAACTAAAGGGATCAAATATAACATTAATGGAAGTAACATGATATAATATATTTTTATATATTCTTATTTAATTACTTTTAACAAATTCTAGCTATATTATTTTTTTATTAAAATTTAATGACAATAAAATGTATCTTTATTAATAATAGTTTAAATAAACATTAAGTATTATATTAAAATTTAGTCAATCGGCAAGAATAGTTACAGTGTTTACTTTATCTTATAATGGCGAAATATTTAACAGCTTCCAATTTGAAATTTGTGACTAATTATCTTCACCGGTGAAAAGATAAATGCGTTATCTGAAAAGGAATTATATTGGCAAACACGAAAAACTTTAATAAGTTACATTAATTCCAGCGAATAACATATGTGCTCCTGTTAACAATACATTATTCAATATAATTTTTATAATTAAATAAAACAAATACACGAACATTACTCATTGATGCTGTTAACACTAAAACGAAAAATGCATAATTGACATACTCATAGGCACATTGCCGGTCATTTATTATTTTAAATGCAAAGAATTCTTAAATAATTAAATATCCCATTCCGTACACCCAAGAACTGCTTTAATCCATAATTTAGTGGTATATACCACCTTAGCGCACGTTCGTACAAATGAAAATGTTCCTAGTTATAATTTAAATGTCTACGTTTGTGACACGTGGTATGTTCCTTTCAAAGTACAGTGACATACACGTGTATACCACTAAGTTAACCTCCGCTCCGTGTTTAAACGACTTGAATATATAATTTCAAAGTTATGGACTAGCTACAGAAGATGAAACTTGTATACAGAGCTATATATCTTCTTGCATTTAACAGAAAAGTCCTAGACTGTAGTATTTTTTTAAAAAAATTGCAGACATAGGAAGAAATATTTCAAATTAACAAGCATTAATCACGCAAATATTGCCAGCAGCTCTTGAATTTTTTCCATACTTCCCTTCCAAGAACAAATAATGAACTTTTCGACTAGAAGGAGAATCGATACTAATTCCAGTCACACTGCACAGACCTATTCAATACCAATATACGCACTGCATTGCATTGGGAGCTGTAAAAGTTTATAGATCCGTACTCGTACTGTCGTCAGAGCAATAGCAACCAAACTTCTTCAAATCCGCTTCCTAACTCCCATGTGAACATTTAATCATTTATGAAGGATTTGAGGTTTTCACGGCGGTAAGTCGGAAGTTGTTCATCGTCTGGCTTTAGGTTTCTCACGACGATGAAGATGTTGATTGTGATTCTGTCCTCAACCCTGAAGATGGAGACTATACACGAAACAAGGCAATCGGCCTCGAAAATTACACACGTCACAAAATCACAATCGATTTATATTAATTTAAGTTACCGTCGTTGTTTATATATAATTCGAAAGCCATCGTATTTAATTATGTAAAACCTACGCGATAATACAGCACCGTCAGATAAAGTAAGTAATTTGTAATAAGGAAGATGTCACTGGGAGTTGTGGGAACCCCTGCGACCTCAGATCAGTGCATAAACTATGATTGAAGCTCGTTTTTGAAACAAGATACCCAATTATTCCTAACTCAAGTTGATTTACTGGTATGAGAGAAAGTTGTGAATTTGACAGTTCAGGTCACACACATATGTTTCCAGCTTGTAATCTGAACTTCGTTCATTTCTTATATCAGAGGATCTGGTGTGTTAAACAGGCGAATTGAAAATTCTCTTCAAATCTCTTTCTAGTGGCCTTAAGGCAGCTGTCTGCACGATGGCATAGCCATTATGACAGTTTATAAAATGTTCGATGTATAATAGCCGTGAACAGCCCATCTGCGGTCATGATAGAAAATACATCGTTCTCTTTCCTTCCCTATGTTAAGTACATGTTTCAAGGTCACGGAATATATCCACGTTTCTGCGTTTGTTCTAAAGCGAATTTTTTTTAAAAAAATTTAAAAAGTGCAAATCTCTCAATCATTTTGAGCAAGCAATTTAGGGAAACAGACAAATATATTCGTATGTAGCATAATTATAAGTTTCGTTTATAAAACACTTTAATTCTTGTAACCAGTTCCGTTGTTACATTAAATTCAGTTAGAGGTCATTGGGTTTAATGCCCTCATTATAAACGATGTTGACATTTATAAAGCTGCTGTAACTCACGGTTAATGTATCCGATACTCTAACATGCCTACATTCATATTCATTAATAATAATATTTATCATTAGTCAAATATCGATATTCACGCTCTCTGTTTGAATATATGACATGGTAATGGCTAGTGTGTGGTTTATTCGAAATATCTCGAATAACTGTTTTAGAAACACGCTCTCTTCAGTCTGATATCGAGTTAGTGGTCGGTGGGTCACACGCGAAAAATGGGTAGACACTGCTAAGCTTCACTATTACGCCTACTGATTGTTCATGTTTCATGTTCTCACATACTGCTGATTTTCAAGTTTAGGAATAACCTAATATTGTTGTATCATCTGCTTCAAAATTAACCTTTTAAAGTCCAGTGGTAAATTGTAACTACCACATATATTAACAAGTATAAAATGTTCATTATGAAATTATGTGTTTCGTATGATTCTCAGTGTAAACAGCGATTATTTCCTTAAACAGCGTTAAAGAGTTGATCTTTGTAACGGTGAAGAGTTGTGTTTTCTTCACGGTACGAACCGAATTATTAAATGCTATTTAGACGAACTTCGGCTTCGAAGGGTTAATTAATTATTAGAATAAACAGCGATTATTTCCTTAAACAGCGTTAACCAGTTGATCTTTGTAATGGTGAGGCGTTGTGTTTTCTTCGCGGTACGGACTGAATTATTAAATGCTATTTAGACGAACTTCGGCTTCGAAGGGTTAATTAATTATCAGATTAAACAGCGATTATTTCCTTAAACAGCGTTAACCACTTGATCTTTGTAATGGTAAAGTGTGGTGTTTTCTTCGCGGTACGGACTGAATCCTTAAATATTATGCACGCAATGCGTGTCTCATTATAAACAGCGATTATTTCCTTAAACAGCGTTAACCATTTGATCTTCGTAATGGTGAAGTGTAGTGTTTTCTTCGCGGTACGGGCTGAATGTTATTAAATAATATTCAGACGAGCAAGCTCCTATGAAACAGCCATCTTCGACTAAATACTTATTCCATTACATCGGAAACTTGCCAACAATTAGGCGTTAGTAAGTGTAATGGTAAGTGTTAAAGGCACTTCAATGAGCAGCTCTACAGTGCGCGTAATAACAATGTTCTGTGACGAACGCTTATAACATCGCCTAACCTCTAAATGAGTTAGGAGGTTATTCATAATCTAATTAACAGGTATGGAGATGTGGTTTCTAGCCCCGTCCACGTCACATATTCCTTGTAGTGTGACACGAACGTTTGATAATTCTCAACTACGTCAACAGCCAGTATATTATTTTCATCATTTCTCTGTTCAATTCAAAACGCCTTCGTGATTTTCCTGACTTGTCATATATCGTAAATTCTGCTAAGCTCTAAAGAACCGCATATCCCCTAGTGACGTTCTGGATATGACGTTTCTGAGTCTTTTTTATTAAGACACCGAATCGCATGTCAAGTTGTTGCTGTATACCTAGAACTGAATATAATTTTCTTCATGTGAAAAGATCTCTCTGGAGACCAAACGGAATTAAGCAACGGTAAGAATGTTGAAGAAAAGAATCGGAAGATGGAGAAACACAGAGAAAGAAACTACAATAGATTAAGGGGAAAGTGAAGATCAAAAGATAATTGTCTTGTGGGATGCTGCACCGTGTAGTCTGGTAGAATTTCAACGACCCTTCTGGGGTAGACTCCACCAACGCTTTGGTGACGCAGCCGGTAGCATACTACAAGGCGCAACATCCCAGAAGATAATCATCTCACTCGCCGTGCGGACCTGAAATCTCTCATTAAAGAATATTTAATTTATTAACACGAAATCATTCAATTCATTTCATTGGATGCGACTCTCTATGTACCACATAGGAGAAACTACATCATAAGAGAATTCCTTCAACAAGAAAAATATTAATAATTTATTTAGCTCAAGAAACAAACAAAAACAAATAAATCTTCCAGTTGAAAATAAATAACCCTTTCAGTTTTAAAAGAACATTTCTAAACCCTATAAATGAAGCCATGAATAAGTTACATTCTACGGACCAGCGGTTAATAAATCCTCGTCTGATGAATCGCTTCACTGAAAACTCTGTCCAGCGTCCTCAACATGTGACTAGGAGTACACAGAACTCTAAATCATGATCTTTCAAGTGATAACTTCCTTACATCGCACAAACACTTGTGACAAACTTATCACAGTGAATCACTGTCGTAGGCTGCTCGGCATTTCGGATGTTATCACTGAAACTTTCATCCCGCGGTCAAACAATTTCATGACTCAGTGTAACCATTAAATTAGAAGAAAATAATACTTCCCTAAAACCATAAATTTTCCTATTCCATTGTATAAATGTAGAATATTGATCAAATCAGGGAGATTGTGATGGGTGAGACATGTAGCATACATGTATGAAATAAAAGAAGTTTCTAACAGAATCTTGGTTAGAAAGCCTGAAAGGAAGAATTCAAAAGGAGGACGTATGTGTAGACACAGGATACTATTAAAATGTATTATAGGGACAAACGTTTGAAGATTGTGGAATATGGAAGGGATGTGGGCTGTTGTCAACGATGTAATTAGCCTTCTGGTTCATAAAAGTTAAAGAATTTATTCTGTAGTTGAAAGTACTATGCACTAACGTCTGAGGGACTCCGTTCCACGACAGTAGACAGCAAATATTTCTCTATTAAGCGACAAGGCTAATCAAATTTGATACGATCCACGTATTCCGGGACTCCAAAAATTAAAAAAAAAAATGCCCACACGTGCTTAATATCTATGGATTAGCTGAAAATATTTAAACGTATTTCATAATCTGTGAGAATAACGAGGATTTTTTAAATTTTATAAAAAGTAGTACATATTGTTCCCCCTAAGCGTTAAATGTTTAACTCTACGCAGAAAAATCCTTCAGAACTTCGTAATTACAACGTGATCGATAAATTATAAACTTTTAAGCCACAAGAATCCATTAACTTCTTCATACAAGCGCGTCATTAAGTCCAGTTGACACAATCATGTCCTACTTAAGATCCATTTTAATATTATCATTGTTTCCACACGCTTACGTCTCCCAAATTTATGTAGCCCTTGTTTCCTGAATAAAATATTGCAACGATTTCTCGTTCTCTCATGCTTTCGACTCGATTTGACAATATTTCGTGAACCAATACGATTTATGAAGCTCCTCCACACTGTACATTTTCACCCGCCTTCCTGTTATTTTCCCCTGTTTAGGTCCATATATTCTGTTCAGTTTCCTGCATTCCCTAAGGGCGATAGACCCAAGTGTAATACTTATATATATATATAAAATATCGGTGACAGCTTCGGATTACCAATCATCGTTCATCTCTGTCTGTCCACTGTCCTCGTCCAATCCTCTCAGCTGCATCACGCATTCTCCGGATCCATCTCATCCAACTCTGCATTCCTCCTACCCAGTGGTATTTCCTACAGAAGTCGTTCGGTTCTACCATTCCACTCTTACGTACGCAATATAAAATTACGTTTCGATACCAACCAAAATAAAATCCCGTAAAACCCATATACTTGTGTTGGGCAAGGCCGTGGTCTAGGCAACACGGAGTTTTCCTCCGTGGCATCCCAACAATTACTCCATTCACACACAGAAGAAGGCAATGGCAAACCACTTCTGGATCATCTGCCAAGAACGTATATGAACAGGTCCCAGTCCGAGAAAAGGATGGAAGGATCCTGTTCATATGGACCTGTCGTCACACAGAACACTAAATAATAAATAAAACCCATATATCCTCTATTGACATAAAACAAACGTAAATGTAATTTTGTATATTTTACTACAGAAATGTTCAGACGTCAGATGACAAAAGAAATATTATTAATCGAATAAGAGTAGGCACTGATCAATATATTAACAGTTTTAAATTAACTTCCCGTGTGTCTCTGGTGTGATATATTCTAAAAAAAGTACAAATTTGAATCCTACTTTCTGAAGAAATGCTTTATAACTTTAATAAACTGTGTTAAAACTGTCCTACACACTGCCGAGGCTAAGAATACTTGGAACATATCCTCCACGTCTCCATGCGCCTGTACGCTCGTAAAGCACAGGGGTGAGTATAGGCTTTAACTGATGGCAATGCTAGACGAATAACTGCTTAACCTCACCAGGGTTTTCTTCAGTATAACCAGACGAATGTTTAAAGAGCACCTTGTCCACAATACAAGCCTGAAGTCTGGATCAGACTCCATAGATTGAACAGCATTTGAGAGTAAAATAAGACAGAATCCACAAACTTAGTAATATCAGAAAAGTCTGATGCATAAGTTTTATAACAAAACAAAGTTCGTTGTTAAGTTATTCAGTGCCCTTCATAAATAGTGGAGGATGAAGCTGTTGGGATGGTATCACTTTAAACAGAAAAGCCGTAAGTCGCTAAATGAACTTTCTGCAATGTAACATTTAATCTCTTCATTAAAATCAATGGCCGTTGAAATATATTGCGCGAGCTTCATAAAAGCAAGAGATTGTTTTGACTTCCGAGAAGCAGGTGGCAGCACCTGCTTCCCTGTTTGCCACATCTTTGAGAAGCCCTCCAGAGAACAGTTGAATGTTCTGGCTAGTGTAATAAAGAATCTTCTACTTTCCGCGAAAAGTCGAGTTCGCCGAACGCGTAATACGAGAAAGACAAATTCATAATAAGATTTGAAAGGGTACTATTTTGGGGTACTGTAATACTTCACGTGTACGGAAGCTGGACAGAACCTTACATTTTT
Organism: Zootermopsis nevadensis; assembly: GCF_977971745.1. NCBI lineage: Eukaryota > Metazoa > Arthropoda > Insecta > Blattodea > Termopsidae > Zootermopsis > Zootermopsis nevadensis. Next base: position 907,756 of record NW_028259163.1, read on the forward strand.
GTATTTACCTCTCTCTCTCTCTCTCTCTCTCTCTCTCAGTGCGTGTTTATGTGATCTGCTAATTTGAACACGTAATAAATCACTACTTCTCAGAGGAACCGTGTTATAAAACTATGTAATAATAAGCATATTCTCGTGGTTTCTACAGCGAGGATAAAGTACATTGGTTTTCTGAGTTGTAACACCGCTGTCTGCCTACAAACTCACAACATCCAGCGAAAACCCAACGTCGACGTCTGATGGCAGAAGATTTATCAATGTCACACGTCTCACAGTTGCCGAGTTTCAAGAAATATCCTTTGAATAACACACAGCAAAATGAATTATTCATCAGGATATACAAACTTGATAGTGATTCCTTTATATAAAACTTCTCTTTCAACTGGCCAATCAAATGGACACGAGATTTGGGGTTCTCACGGCGGCTGGTAAGAAAATGAGTGTCTTTTGGGGTGTAACGACGTACAAACTACAAGCTGACAACAACCCACGCGCGTTCTTTGCACTAATTGCTTGAAATCAGACGTGGCAAGTTTCTGTTCCCTTTCCTTCCCATGTTATGAAATTCCGCAACTAATCAATAAATTCTGATTAAATTTAATACGTGGGAGTCTACACTATATATGACACGTGGAATTTAATTTTGGTTCATATCAGTCTAACTAAACTCAGAATTTACGTACAGCTCATAGCAAATCCTTATACGTCTTTAAACAGAGCAGACTTTACAATACGTGAAGACAAATGCGCTTTGCTGAAGGGTGGAAGTGACTTGGTGGGGGATCCCCCAAGTTACTTTGATTGCTAATCAACATAAGAATTAGATTTCTCATCCATTAGAAACGATGCCATCTACACGGCGTCAAAGCACAGACCGTGGGCTGTGGGCTGGATTGTTAAGCCATATACGACGTAGTATGGTACAAATTGACTAGCATTCGGAGATACCTGCTGCTGCCAACATCAGGGCGATGAACACAATCATCGCCCAGATGATGGAAAGAGCAGGTGCACGGCGAAAAATCCCAGAAGACATTCATTCACCTTCGCGTCGTTTTGAATAATCAAGTTAAATTTCACAAGAAGATTTAATAATTTTATTATCGGTATCGATAAACATTTGGAATAAAAAAAAACTCTCAGATTTACCTCGTACTCTTTAAAACGTAGTCTGAAATTTGAAAATACTTCCTTGCTGACATGATTTGAAACACGTTTATAAACGTGTCACTTTGACTGAAGATACGAAAATAAATTGGAGCTTGTATTTTTATTGCGACAATCCTAAAAAAAGGACTCTATATAAATATACTTAACCCTGTTGCCTGCAGTCGTTAGAAAGATCTTTGTGGGCACTGAGTGCGCCTGACTCTTAAAAACGAACGGGTTCGGTTACAGCCATCGAATCCGTCGTGGCCGGTTTATTTCATTTGCCACGTGCCAATCTTTCTGTGCGGCCGACTGAGTGGAATCGTTTTCAAAAAGGTTGAATGAAACTGCATTCTACTTTCTGGTTATAATGTACCTGCAGACGTTTACAGTCAACAGTCAGCTTATAAACACGACGAGATATCAAAATATAATTGTGTGTAAAAATATTTAAAAACTTGAGTATCTGGGAAATTCACCAACAAAAAAAAAGTAACAAAGTTTATGATGAAATTACAAGATGAATAAATTTGAAATTTGCATCTTGTTATTCAATTCTTGAATCCTAAACTCTCCTAAATACGAAACCACACCTCTCGATTACAATAGCAAATTTTGACGATATTTTTTTCAGAAGCATTAATAGTGGTCTCCGGCTTTCATAAAATAAAATTAAATGTTCTCATCACGAGAAAAAAAAACTCGTACGTTTAAAATAAAATATACTCAACAGTTTAAGCTTCATCCTCAAATCCTTTCGTCATCCTCCTTCGTTTGAACGTACCAGTCTCAACCCTTTAAACCCCAGCGGTGTAGAGAGTTTTACCTGCTTTAATAATCAATAAATCTGTATTCTGCGCACTGAGAGCATTTATGAGTTTTGTACGATTCTCAGAGTAAACAAGGAATATTTTCGTTAAATAAGAGGACCATCTAGTCTACTTGAAATATAAAAGAATGATCATCATAGTACTTACATTTTCTGGTAAAGCTAAATATTTATATTGTTAAATTATTTCACACAAATATCTTAAACCTTTAAGTTCCTTCAAAAACTATTTTCGTATATTAATTATGGATACTGAAATAATTTAAATAGATTACACAAATTTCAGTTCCTTTCGCAACCGTCATCAAATTTCATGTTGCCAAGAACACACGACGTCGAAAAATCGGTTTCTACCCAGAAGAATGACACAGACATTTCGCCGCCATTATACCATCACGTCACAGAAAGTTCGTTAAAAATTTTCCCTGTGTTTAACAAATTCATGACAGGTTTTTGGGACTGGAGTAGAATCTCCACGTATTCGTAACACCTACGATAGACACAGATAGACAATTAAGCAGGATGCTATTGTAGGATCCCTGACCTCTGTTGAAAGCTGTTCATTCAACCCCGTAGCCAGTGACAAAGGTAAAGAACTTCAACCTCTAAAAATAAATATGAAAGCATGTACTTTTAGATTAAAAGAGACCGACGAAATATGATTTAAGTGAAACGAACTAGAAAAATTAATTTATTATTCTAATTTCATGCATACGTTAGCTTCAGCAACGAATATTAACAAAACAGTGTGTAATTTTAGTTCGCAGATTAAGACGCAGATGGCAGTGTAACTAAATTATACGTAACAAAATGAAAAACGTTTCCAAGAAGATGAAGACGCAGCTTCTAGACGAGGTCGGAATATTCAATTTCATGAGAGTTACTGTACCTTATCTCCGTTGCTTACAGATAAAATGAGATCACAAGTACCTAGCATCATTCTCCGAAGAAATAATTCTTGACTTGTCTCCTGTTCACCCTGAGATGAAGAGCGGATGAAAAACCTTTCTCAGCGAAGTTCAAAGAGACTCGAAAAGTTAATTAACGCTTAACAGTTAAGCTTAATGAAAATATTTTTTCATTACTATCATCAACTTCATTTACTTCACTGTTAATTGTAATACGGTTAAATATTACAATTTCAATCGAGACCGGACAAACGACTTCGCATTCAGGACGTGAAACTGCCACTGGGAAACAGATTTATTTAACATCGGCTTATCGCGACCCTCACTCGCTCTATGGTGCAGGAAATTCTTTGAAAAGTCGACTGTAAACTCGGCTTCTCAAAGAACACTTTCTTCATGAAACCACAAGGTTCATCACCGTGTTCATAAAAGTCCTCCCGCTACCGGACTCCATCCACTTCGCACCATCGATTCCTGTCTCACAAAGGTCCATTTTAATATTATTCTCCCACGTACGCCTAGGTCTCCCCAGCAGTCTCCTGTAGACCGAGTTTTTCTCTCAAAGAAAATTCTAGAAGCGGATCTTAGAATTACCACATGGCCGGTTCTGCTATTTGACTTAAGATTGATCATTCATAATAGCCATATCATTTAGAAACTTTAGTAATGAAATAGTTTATAAAAACCATTCTAATAAAGTGAAGTAGGGAGATGGGCAGGGCATGTAGCCCGTATGGAAGGAAAGAGAAATACAGGATCTTGATGACCAAACCACAAGGAAAGAGACCACTGGGAAGACCTAGATTAGGTGAGAGGATAACATTAAAATGGAACTTAGAGGAATAATATGGGGCTGTATGGACTGAATTCGTCTACCTCGGGATAGCGACCAGTTCTGTTTCCAAAAAATTGTTGGGAAATTCTTGAGTCGCCGAGCGACTGTTGGCGTCTTACAAGGGACTCGGCTCCAAGAATTACGGTATAGTACTTAATTCGTATACATATACGATGTACACGTACAGACACGCGAAGTCGCCGACTGGCAATTTGCACTGAAGCAGAACTTCAAACTGTGTGACAGCTTTTGCTTAGAGCTTCGTAGGAAATCGTTAAGTTTCTGATTGCTTCTAACAAATATTAACCACAATACCACGGATGACACGTGGATTTTCAATAAAGGGTAACATCGGCTTACAATCCGTGACTTGTCCGTAACAGATCTTGTTCAAATATATTCATATGCTGGTACAACATTTTCTTTTCTATATTAGAACATCACGACATGGAAACACAACTTACATAACGTCCTTTCAAGAATAGTTGTTAACATACGAACCTTGAAAATCTATAGAACAAAACCATTTTTCAGAAGCCTGTAGAACACCAGGAACCTCTGAAACGTCGGTAAACTACTACCAGACTACACGACGCAACAACCCAGAAGACAGAAATCTTCAAACTCACCGCTGTTAAAGCCTCAAATCACACATTCGTACATGGAATCATAATACTAAACCTAGTCTCTGGAAGACGAAATGACACTGTTCAGATGTTGCTCCCGAGAATTTTATTTATTTAGTGTTCTGTGTGACGACAGGTCCATATGAACAGGATCCTTAAATCCTTTTCTCGGACTGGGACCTGTTCATATACGTTCTTGGCAGATGATCCAGAAGTGGTTTGCCATTGCCTTCTTCTGTGTGTGAATGGAGTAATTGTTGGGATGCCACGGAGGAAAACTCCGTGTTGCCTAGACCACGGCCTTGCTCAACACAAGTTATAAATCCGGGCACCGCCGGGAATCGAACCCGAGATCCCCAGGATTACAAGGCCAGCGTTCTAACCGCTAGACCTCCGTGGCTCTTGGTAACAGATATTTTAAGACGAACGAACACAAAAATTTGGGTCCTATGACAAAAGACATTTTCTCTCAACCTGCATAAAAGAATTATATATAATATGTAGTTATCTACCTAGTTTATTATTTATTGCAAATAAACCAGGAATATCAGAACAGCCGGGTTCAGGCCTTCCATAAGGTGTCGATGGCGCCAAGGGAGTTAATTTTCCGTCTCGCTTGGTTCATGGAATAGACGCTCCACTTCAGTCCTTTATGGCTGGCAGAAGGGTTCACTCTGATTACGGGCATTCAATGAACACTTAATGGTCAGGCTACTCCCGTTCGACGACCAACCTAACTCGTGGACACAATTTTTTCCGGGGTGGTATAGAAATTATGACGCGAGAGACAGGAAAGTCACCGGACTGACCGCAGACTTCAGACATGCATTTACGAACGGCTTAGATACAAACAGAAAGCATGCAGAAACTATTAACTGTGGTCTAGTGCAGTGGTATTCAACCTTTTTTGTTCGCGTACCCCCAGATATAATTTCTCTTCAAATTTGTACCCCCAAAGTTGTTGGTGTGTAAGTCAAGTTATACATAGTACATAATCTACATCTAAAATAAATTAAATAAATTACAATACTGATTATTCAATGTTTATCATAAAATATATATGTTTTTTTAAAATTTTACGTACCCCCTAAAATGTCTTCGCGTACCCCCGGGGGTACGCGTACCCCAGGTTGAATAACACTGACATACTTAACGGAATACACAAAATTGTTCTTTGCAAATTCTTAATTATTGATAAACCTTTACGTCAGTTATCTTATTTAGAAAACTTCAGTTGCCAAATTTCTGTATTTTTCGAAAATTATATCATGACAATACACAATATCAAACTCTGTTTCTGTGTGTCTGTGTGTGTGTGTACCCATATATATTATGTAACTAAAGAATATATGTCCGGCGATATATATATAATATATGAATGAATGACTGGATCTAAAATGGTGCTATGGGATATAGGAATCTCTACGTCTGTCTGTCTGTCCTCATGATTCTAACAGAGAACAGAGTGACAGATTTTGATGAAATTTCCTCTGGACGTTATGACATTCGGGATTACTCAAAAATAATACTTTTTAGTTTCCTACAATCAGAAAAATCAACGAATTTCGGAAAACAAGAAATAAAAAAAAATCTTCCAGTTAATAGAAAAATTAAATCACAGTGGCTGCGATAAGATAAAGAATGTTTTGGGGTGACCGGGATTCGATCCCATGGTAACACAAATATTACTACAGTATGTTATAACAGAGCTAACACGTCTTATGATGTGATGGTACTGCTTTACATTACTTAAGGGAAGCATTAAGACGGAATGACTTCTATATATGGATATTAAGAAATATAACTGACGTAATATTTAATTAGTAATTAAGAATTTTGCAAATAGCGAAATTGTGTATTTCGCTAAGGATCACGCATTTCCTGTCTTCTTTTATTTTGATGAAGGAAGAAAAGGGTAATCATTCAGTAAGCAGGTAAGAACATCTCTGCTTTAATCGTCACCCACTCGTGTTACGTTCTCATCAAGCTGTTTGGTCCGCGTTTACTTCAATTCTCATTCATTCCAACTTAAGTTTGTGGCCGTGGCAAACTAATTTTCGATTTCATGACGCCCCTTACAAAACTGATGCTATAGGTTACGGCACTTTGTGTGCACAGGTGAGTTGGCTCTACGCGAACAATAACGTGACAACGGTAACCAAACTGAATTCAATCTTGTCTACACCTAGTTTCTATTTATGTGATCACCACGATAAATCTGTAAAAAAAAAAATAAGGTTTATAAACTTTTTGAGGTCTGTGTCGATATTCCATTACTGACTCAGCGGTCGATTTTAATAAGGCTTTTACTTGCATTCTGATATCACCAAAATGACGGCTAACCTAAATACGTAACTATAAAGTCACTCAAAATTTTAATTCGAATTTGAAATTTTTCCCCCTGATAGGGTTAACCAACTGATCACTGTAATGATCAATTATTAATTATTATTTACATTAACATTGTGCTTATAAAAGTTAATTCCTTCTCCCCACCCAAAGTACCTGTTGCAAATTCGTACGTGAGCCAATATCCTGAGGTTTAAAATATTTATCAGTTATCAAATTTTCCTGACAGTCGGACAGACACAGGAATTTTTACCTGTGTATTTGTAGTCTCCAAGCCACAAACAGTCTAAAGAATAAAATTCTCATTTTGTCACGCAATCTTAAACATATTTCGTATAAAATGTAATAAAATTGTGTATAAGGATGTAAAATACGTGACGTTTATGGCGTTAGACGTTTTCCTTCTCTCCTTGAAAGCAATTAAAGTACAAATCTGTTAGTCCATCGCTACACCAACATTAACGACGAACTGTTGCCGTGAAAACAGGAAGCTCTGTTTGCAGCAAGGCAAACAGAAATAATAAAACAAACTCAGGTCGTTAATTTGCGGTCGAAAACACATCATTTACCTTCTGTTTCCTAAACTAAGTTCAGGAAGTAAGTTTTTCCTCGAAATAAGCACGAGGAAGCTATCCAGCCAGTCACTTCAAGCACAGAGAAACCACGAATTCAATTTGAAGTTACGTTTAATATTCTATTTATATTTAAATTCCAGTTAGGTAGCGTGTTTTTTTTTACACTGATACTTCGGATTAATCTAAATCCACAATCTTTTATAATATAAACTTTATAAAGCTCAGTTTTCAAATACATTTCTTTGTTTATACTAATTTAAACAAAGAAACGTATATGAAAATTGTTACATATAAAACAATATCCCAGAAAAAATTTTTACGTTAACCCAACAACAAAATTCTGTGTTCACTACTAAATCCAATAAATTATTAAAATATAAGTTATCAAATATATTTAATGATATATTATTATTCCTGAGGTAATTCGGGATATCTGTTAGTCAGAATCGTATTCACATAAAATTGTGAGATTTTATCTTGGGTAAAATAAAAAAAATCACCCCTTCCCCCCCCCAAAAAAAAACTTCGCCGATTTTACGCAAAAAAATTTATTTCAAGGTCAAATCTATTAGTTCCGTCCAGTGTTACGTGTTTCTGTGCAATTCAATTCGTACTGATAACCACTGACATAGATAACATTGAGAACTTCGAAACAAAGGAAATACGAATGAGAAAAATCTTTTCACTCACCGAACGTTGGCCAGAGTGTGTCGACGGTTCCTTAGGTACCGATTGTGATAACTCTTGAGATCGCCGATGCTTCCCTGCTCTGCTTGCATTTTGGTAACGCTTCCTCCACTAGTATCGCTGCTTGTTGTACTCGTAATTGAACGCGTACGAATCTTATTCTTTGCTGATTTTACTGGAGTTGTTACAGAAAACGTTGGCGATGGACTGTTGCTGAAGACGTTAGTGAACTGTCTTCGGTGTTTCTTTTTACTTCGAAGGGAAGCCGATGACGACACCTGCTGATCTACCAACTCAAGTTGGTCTATCTGATGGTCGTCTTCCTCCTCAATATCGTGCAATTGTTGAATTGGTAACAGAGAAGGCAGAGAGGGATTCCTGATGCTCTCTTGTTTGTTGTTGTGCGCAGATAGCTCTGCGCCACAGCAGGGCAGACAACACTTGAACACGGAACCCCCCACCACGATTGTCTTTTTTATGTAATTCTAACCTCCAAAATACTGTAGAGAAATTTTCTTAATTATGTTGCGATAGTTCTATGAATACGAGATGGTAAATCTGTTGTCGTGTTATAAATAAAAATACATTCTGCGATTCAATTCTCGCGTTACGTAAGGGATATTTATTTAATTATATTTTGTAATGTTCAGGTAAGGTTCCTTGGTGTCACAGAGCGAAATATATGACCTCTCACATTGTCAAAAAAAAAGTCAATTTTATTTTATTTTCGTCTCAACTAAATTTTATCCTGGATTTCTCGTAAGACTCCTAGGGGTTTTAGTTAGACTTTACGTCGCATTATTGATCCAGTAGGTACTGCGTCTGACAAAGGAGGTTAGAGTCACCGAACACAGAATAGAAATTTTTAGAATATGTTCTTCTGTAATTTGTTTCGAAAATTGTACTTTCTTTTTTTTAGGAATATTAGGCCTTTCGATTTTTACAGCACCTACACAAAATATATCAGCTACAGATAATGGATTTAAAAATTATACATATTTTTCTACTAATATGGTAAGTGATATACACACTAACTGATATGACTCAGAAAATTTGGCAGTGGGAATTTTTTTTTTTTTTGTATTTGAAGCGGTGGGGATTTTCTCAGGTATTTCCGGATACACGAGGTCAGGAAAGCTTTGAGGGGAAGGACAGGGAAAGCAGGTGGGGATAGGATAGGGGAGGGAGGGTTACAAATAATTATAGATTTATCAGAATTTGGGGTTATTTCTTATCTTCCCCTGATTATAGCCAAGTGACAATAAAGATCATGATTTGAATCAGTTAAATTTCCCTGCTAATGGTAATTTTCGGTACCTGCATTAGAAATTAAGGTGTGAGAGTTCAATTGTATTTAAGCTGTAGGAAAAAAGTAGATATTTCGCAGTTTTTTAAGGGCACTGTCATGAATAAGCGACGGAGAATCAATATTCATCCCATATGGAAAAATAAAACTTTTGGTTACCAGTAAATATCGTTTACAAAACACGTGTGAAAATTTGTTTACTTGGTCACTGAGAGATCCAAAGTTACTTAAACAAGCACTGAACACACAGCCCCCTTACTGTCTGTAATAAAATGATGAGATTTTAATTACACTTATCACCGCATTCTGAAACACACGCTGTCCTTACGAGACTTAATTTAAAAGTTCACCTTATCAGTAAGATTTGTTTAACTTACATCACGTATAATATTAAGAACTAAGCGTGGAGTTTAGAATATGCTGCCACAAATGTCTGTTCAACGCACGAGAAACAAACACTGGCAACTTTAACGTCGCCATCTCCCTCCGCCTTGGTGTCTGGGATGTCCCTCGCCATAACGAAAGACGAGTTCAGTTCTGTGTCCGAATTTTTAGTCTAGCGTTTCGTTACGAAACACCCAAGGCAAAAGATGTTAACAGTTCACTCATCACTGAAGGCGTAACACATATATAAGACATAGATTAAAAACCCTGTAACTTAGGCCGTTAATAAACCACTTCAATTCAAATACAGCAAATCGCGTTTTTGCTACAGACCGGAACGAACCTGCCGGCATAGACGCCTAGCTCACACTAAAACAGTAACGCATCGCTCCGCGTCACTGTGTTAGTAGAAGGCTGAAGACTACGAGAGTGACTCTACCTTGGGCGGAGCGGGGAACGCAGGAAACTACATTATGTTTATACGCGTGTAGCGAACTGCCAATAGTACAATTTCAAGAGTTGGAGGTATGCAACAAACTGGGTCAAATTGGAACCCCATAGACACGCACATCCAAATGTGTAGTTCCGTTTATACGACGGCGCTGTACAAGAGAGCTGATAATTTATGGCGCACAAAAGTCAAACCACGGAATTAATTTTAATACAAAAAAATGTTTTGAATTATCTATGAGATAAACAGCGAAATATAACATGAATATATCGTATTAAAGACTCTGAAAAAATCAAATTATCAGCCCAAATTATCAAAGAATATAAACAGTGTTTAGAAAGTAATCAGACTTGAGGTATTATAGACGTCGAAACACTTCAGCTCAACATTATATTTTCCACTAGAAGATTTAATGAAAGAAAGTCACGTTTTAACAATAACAGACATGCAACACGTTCTGGAACGATGAGCCACAGGTAGATTAATTATAAAGTATTACAAACCCAGAAGACAGCCATCTTCATACTCGCTACTGTAAAGACCTGAAATCCTACTTAATCACTTCAATTTCGCTGCGTTTAGACATGTAAAGACATTGAAACCTGAGATTGTGACCGTCAAATTTGAATGCGGTCTGTATTTAAATGACGCACGGTTTACGAAGTTTAATTACGTGAGGTATGTAATGGATAAACCCATAACACAATCGAAAACAAGTAAATTATTTTTATTTATAATTGTACCTTATTATTTCAGCAGTAATTGTAAAAAGTTTTAATAAATATCTCTTAGAGCAGTTTCACACTTTTGCCTCCAAGTACTGGACAAAGTATTCTGACGTTACTATAGCAACATGATTCAGATAAGTATGAATAATGGAGTGCAGCCTGAGACGTAAACAAGTCAAGAACAGATTTAGCTGAAGTCAATATTAACCTTTGTATTTAATGATGGGTTCGTAGTTCTATGACGTAAACATTCACGCTTACTTTAAACAGAAATGAAAATACGGTAGTATAGAACCGGAGAATTGACGACAGAAACGTGATTGAAGTTATTTCTGATACCAGAATGGACCGGTTCACTGATTAACATCAGATATTCCCGGGTTCGATGCTCGTTAAAGACGTCTTTACAGTTGATTTTCAAAAATCTTCCTTACAGAGTGGTTCTCGATTGGGATATCAGGTTTTAGCTCCATACATTCATAACAATTTGAAATAAGATTTTAATCGTAAAATTTGAAATTAACATTAAATAAAATTATATAATCGTATCTGTATAAAATTCACATAGCTCTTAAACCTCATGATAAAAACTTCGCTGCATTTATAATTATTTCTGTGTGTGTGTGTGTGTGTGTGTTATTTATAAACGCGACGATCCTCCTCCTCACTCAAAATAATCCAATGAATGACTGCTCGAACATTGGAAGAGGATTCGTGGAACACCCTGTATATTGAGCTTCGACATCCCTTCGTCTACGTGAAGCTAACATAATACTGCCCTTATACGATGCCATCTATATATAATCCACGCATTTAAGGACTAGAGCTTGTCGTTAAAAGAAACATAAAACAAAAACGAATCAAGGGTTTTATCCCCTTATGTCATTGTCATAACGCATCAAACAATGTGGTGGTGTAATCCGAAGTTTCAATACCACTAATTCCAGCTCTTAACGACTAGATACAACCACGAACCATCTCCACCCACTTAAAAATATTCATACAACCTGAAGATGGCAGTCTTTTTCAGTAGTCTGGTAGATATGGACTGACGTTTCGGAGGTGCTTACCGCCTTCATCTTCAGGGCGATGAAAGTTAGCAGTAGCAAGCACTTCTAAAACGTCCGTAAAATGCTACCAGAATACATGGGTTAACAACCCACAGGACAGCCATCTTGTTCATCTTCCAAACACTTTACCTATCTTTACCAGAGGGACGAACGGGCACTGCCTGGGAACCTTCACAGCCGTAAATTTATCTCTGTTTATATACTGTTTAATCTAATGTCTCTAACAAGGCGTTCAATTGTTCTCTCTCATTCATTTGCCTTGTAGTGTGTGATACAAGCATTCATTACATATACAAACAAACCAGTGCGTTATGAATATTTTAGTTGGTCTTAGCTCAACTTCGAGCTTCAAAGTTTTAGACCAGATTTTATTAGACACTTAGAGAATACGGAAGGTGACTGAAAGATTTCATTACCTTACTTAAGTGTATAAATTTGTGGATGAAATATCTGACTACTCTGCTCTTACATTTATCTTAGAATTTTAATATCGAGATGCATGTTCGAGATTCTCGTTGCTCTCGACTAATCGATATCACGTAAAATTGCTCTCATCTTAGAGGCCATTTATCGCAGACTCGTAAGAATTTAAATCTCCTACCTCAGACACAAATTTTCTTACGTCGTACCGCCTACAGTCAACTAATAATCTTATCGACAGTGTTGCTTATGAGATCAGCCACGTGTTTTAAAACTTTTCTGATGTTAAATTCTCTTGTTTTCAGAGCCACAAACACGTTTAAATTAATATTAGGCATATCTGGACAGAGTTTGCTCATGTATGTTGATTCAGAGAGACTTCCTTTAAGGAAATAATCGCTTTTTACTCTGAAAAAATTTAGAACCGATAGGGGTAGTAGAAAGTGTAGATTATTCGTGGTAACTGGTGTAAGCAGTAGCCAGATAATAAAATTATCATTATCCACGTAAGCAATATAACAGACTTATTACATGCATGTAAACAAAAACAATTGTATTCAAATTGCAAAACATATTTACAAATACTAAGCATTTTTTTCTTCAAGTAATTTTATCAGAAAGTACGTAAATGTTGTGTAATTTTCGTGTTGGCCTGTTATAAAGTTTATTTTTCTTATATGCCCACGAATTCGTAAAAGGATAACTTAATCAACATAATCTTGATTTTCCATGACGTAATGTCTCAACATTTAAAGTAAGCCATTATGAATCCCGCAGATAACTAAGTTAGGTATTGACCTCAAAGTAAATGCACAGAACGCTGGGTGATTTTCATGTAATATCTCCTGTCTAAGAGACAGTGTTTCATTGAAAGGGTAACTAAACCATAAATATATGTCAGTGGTAAAATTCAGGATTCTGGAAGATGTTTGCATATAAAAAATCTTTTTACTAAGAGATTTAAGTAAAGTAAAGTTTGTCCCACTATACGCCATGTAGGCGCTTGGGGGGAGTGGAGGTATAGCTCCTCCCTTCCTTGACCTCGGCACTAGATGGGGGTGAGTGGTCAGCATCACACCCCGGCCGGCTTTACCCCCGGGAAAGGACCCCGGTACCCATTGTATGCTTTGTGGAGTGAAGTACAGTATCTTTAGTCCTCTATTTTGTCATATAAAACTTTGAACGTTCTACTACAGAAGCCAAAAATTTTCATGTCTTTTTTTTATTGTCGTGAATACTAGGACACGTTGCTGCACATCTTGCGAACAGATATTCTACCTGTGATCTTTATTACAGCGAAAACCAAGTTTTAAACTAAAACAAATAAATGGTAAAAAATACTTCTTAAACAGGACTTCGTATAAACGATTAGGTTTTGTAATTTCGAGACTTCAACTATAATTCGTAAAGAATTTACGTAACTACATTTTCTATAAAGTCCTTAAAATATCGGCGTGTACACGTGACAGCTGCTTAAACAAAATCCGACACTGCAATTTTGTATTTCTGGATTTTTGTAACAGAGATTATATCCTTAAATAGAATTAACGAGATTGTATTTGTAATGGTGAATTATAGTGTTTTCTTAGTGGTACGGTCCGAATTCTGAAAAATGATTTATACGACCTTCGGGCTTTAAGTTCATTTAATTGTGACCACAAAACTTCGTTTCCACGACTACTAAAATTATCTTAAAATCAAGTTCGAATTGGAGAAAACTTCTATGACATATGATGTGGAGAGACGTGGTTTAAACTGTGAATCAGACGAAGGAAACGCACGAGACGAGAGAGAAAACCCAAAAGAAGAGACAGAGGATATTTTGCTGCTAAGGAATCGATATAGCGCACAGAAGCAAGCGAGAAATGGATGCCACGCACGCGCATTTAAATTCACTTTATGTATAAAAATTTCAGTAGCGAGCAAGAAATGAAACACTCCTTGAATGCGGGTCTTGTTCTGTACAGAGTTACAAGGAATTCGCCTTGGCATTGAGCGATCTCAGCGGTGGTTCTGATATGGCAGAATACACACGACACAGTCAAATGAAGCATCTACTAAGACGTACATAACCAGCCCTTATTCCGAATTGAAAACTACCACGTTTAAATATGACTGGGCAAAAATCAATATTCACGAACTTTATTAAATAAAGCACTGATCTGCGGATATTTGATTAGTAAACTGTGAAAATTTATAAGATATTATTGACCCACACCTATTCGAAGACAGTAGTACTTCTGGACATATCGGGACACTCACTCCTACATCTTTGGCCGATATGTACATCTAATAACATTTAAGAAAAAACAAAACCTTCGCCCAAAAAATGGAAAAAACAAACGTAATGAAACATCACCAAAAAACTACAGAAATCATAATTGAGTTTTAAGTTCTTAGATATGTTTTACACCTGATGATGGTTTTATAAAAACCGAAACATGTTGTGTAAATGTTCCGAAATGTAAATCGATCAATCGATATGGAACATGAATGATATTTTATTATCTTAATTATAAGAAATTTTAAATATTGTGATCAGACGGATTAAAATAAATAATTGAAATAATTGTGAAAATTCAATAAAAATTAAAATCAAATACGCAATTTGACATCTGTCATCGTGACCCCTTATTTCCTAGAAGTTTATCTTCTGTATTTTCCTTGTCAATTTCTCAAGTGACTATTAGAAAGAGGTTTCCTCACTCAAATTCTGCATGCATCTAATGTTTTCCATCCGATTCTTAATTTCTCTCTCCGCACAATGTAAGGTGGCCTGTGTATATCATTCAGTTTCTTATTATGTAATATCCAAAACCTGCTGATGTAATTAATCCATATCAGCCCTGAATATTTTCACCATACACCTAACAAAATGTTACCCCTCATAAATTTTTTGTCATAATGCATACTCCAGTCACGGAAAATAACTTTCAATGTTTTCCGGCTAAATCTGACTTGACTCGATAAGAGTTCTGTAGAAAACCAAGGGGATCGGAAAAGCGGAGAGGGGTACGAGATATCAAAGCACATACTGACAGCACTAAAAAAAATATATTTTGTATTACTTCAACTGTCTTTTTTATATATATACGAGTACTAGCTGGTACAAGCGTTTGATTTTCTCTTCTGCTCGCAAACTAGTGACGTAGGCAAAGCCACAGATTGGTCCAGAAACCGAGCATGCTCATCTTTTCCCTCTCGCTGTTACTGTCTGAGTCATTTATCTTGACGTCTTAAAAAGGCGGGAGAAACGTATATTATGATGAATACATCAGGGCGTAGATGGACGGGGATGCAGCCTGAATTTTACTGGTAGTTTGAAGACCGAACGGCACATAAGAAGTTACTGATAAAGTCAAAAAAGAGTTTTAAACTGTGTTTCTTCAAGAACGGAAATAATAGCACCTTGTACGCAGCAAAAATTTACAGTGAGTTAGTTTCAGAATAAATTCCAATTTACAGATAAGCTAGTTTCACAGAACTTTGGAAACCTATGCATAGGTGGTATAATAATAATATTAAAACAGATGTTACCTAAATAGGGTGTAATGATGTGGGATGTATTTATCTGGCCCGGGATATAATTAATTTAAATATCCCACTTATGTTATTAATTTGCTACTCCTTGGGAACATGGCATAGACCTTTAGTGTTGTTGAATTTACTGACAAGCTGAGAAACTTTTATCCATGGCGTTAGTAATCAGGTTTCTTTGAACTGATTTCAAGAACATTCATGTACTGTTATCTGAACACGAATCTTTTTTTTTTCGGAGTCAGTTTGGTGGCCAGACGCCAGCATCGCATAGCAGATGATTAAATTAAGAATTAGGAGAAAAAAATTGTCTACACTTAATTTGTCAGTGCAATTTATTCCAACAGAGAGACGTCAGTTCCCACAGCAACGTCACAAACACTGTAACATTTCACTACAAATTCTACAAAGCCGTTTCGGGGACAATTAACCCAAATTAGTTTGATTACTGAAGCCTGCGAGTAACAGGTAATTTGAGCGACAGAGGCAGGGGTTGGTAAGGGGACGAAGGACAGTGAATATATCGACTGTATTCCCAAACAAGTATTCTTCCATAAATGTGCTGGGATTTGAGGTATCATATATCTCTAATACATGTTGTATATTTACCTTCGTTTTATAATGATTTAATTAATTTCTATACCTTAATGGGAATATAAAACAATATTTTGAAACTACGCCATGTCCCTTATGCATTAGCGAGGTACTTGTTTTTACATACCCGTAAGTAATATCGAATCCCGTGTAAAAGTTCTGCTGAATTTTCAGAACGAAAAAATAAATGGACTAATTTATAACCTCTAGTTTTACCAAGTATTATCTGGGTTTTAAAGAGGATTTAATGGGCGAGGAATGTACGCATGTAATTCCTGTACATAAAACCCTTTAAAAATCCTGGTTTATTTTAAATAGATGCATGTCTATTCAAAGTGTCGTAAATACCTTATGGCATTAGAGGAATAATAATAAGATGAAGAGACTTGTGTTTTTGAATCAAACGATCTCTTTAAACCATTTATAAAAGCGATTATTACCTCATGTTATTGTCACAAAGGTTCTTTCTATTTCAAATGCCTTCCTCTTCTGTGAAACACGACAAATGTCCAATTCAGGACAAAGAGGAATACGTTATTTATTATTGAGAGGACCGTCGCAAATGAGCCGACACTCTTTGGTACGCGGCAGCGTCCCTGAAGACGATCATTACAAACACTGGTACTAGTCTATATACACTGATGACAAGTCTTTGTGAAAAACAAATGGAATTAAAAAAATACAAGTGATGTAATTTATAAATAAGACTCGAGGAATTACAAATCCTATCCCAGACTTATTTTACCTAAGAAAACAAAAACAATTATATCCTTTCATTCCAAATGAAATCATGACAAATTCCTATAATTAACAAGACTTCGTTTTTAGTATGAAAAATATAAAATTCTCCAGAACTTAAAGTTTCCATATTTGGTTCAGGTACTTCAATTCAATTTTACGTTCGATATTCATACTGACACTTTATCCTGTAAAATCTATACATCATTGTTAAATAATCAAAGAAACATAGGTCTACATTCATAAAAATGAATAGTCTTGAAATAAAACGAAACCCTCAACTTAAAAAAAATTGATATTGATACTTTACGACCTGTAAAAAAAAATCGTACAAACATGTCAGTGTTTAGTCTGAGCATTTCTTTTAATTTTGAAAAAATAATCTACTAACTTTAAGCCAATTTCCGACATTCCTTTATCTTAATGGCTAGAATTCAGATTGATAACAGCTCTTTACGTTGGGGAATGACTGAGAAATTGCACTGCCGATATTTCATGATGGGAATTATCTATTTAGCTTAAAATTTAGAGGTAAACGAGGCTGGATATGCAGCATCAGAACTCCAATACTGAACAAAATATCTCTAATGGCATCGCGCATGCGCGAACGTGTCCTTAATTTAACATCCTTTATCCTTGGTCGTAATTTCACCGACTACTAAACTGTCACTTTTAGGTTATGTTTCAGATCATGTATGAAGAGAATCGATGATTGAATCATTGAAGTATTCAGCAGCAGAGAGAAGAAATTTATTCTGCTAACTTCTAACCAAATTATAACCATGAAATGGTAGAAACGTTCATTTACTGATTGTTTAAGCATGTGGTATATATAGTTACCACTGACTTTTTAAAAAGAAAATTATGTGATTTTCTCAGTCACAATGGCAAACTCCGTTACATTGTGGTGTGTATATTTTTACTTACAACGTATCGATTTATAAACTTTGAAATTGAATTTCATACACTCGCAAATAAAATGAGATACTCCGTGGCCTTTAAACACTCATACATCAATTCACTTCAGGAATCGCTTCAACTTTCTTTAACAGCGCTTTAAAAATAAGTTTAAAACCAACTACAGCAATACACGTCCTTCATTCTGACTATTTTTAAAAGGAAATTCAAACGACAATTGTTTAAACAACTTTCCAGGTTAAGTAAAGGGGCAATGTAAACAACGTCGTGTAAGGGGAAGTGCTGTTACTCCCTTGTAACCTTGTCCCACATCCGGTGTCACGTCACAATAGAGTTTGTTTTGTCTTTTTTCAAACAATTAAGGAGCAATTATATTTTTCCTTTGCATCGATAACAATTTGGAGCATCATATCGGTATTTATCATATAAATAATGTTTAGTATTACAGTTATATATAGCGGTAAAGTTAATTCTGTAAAAATGACTTGGGGTGGGTGTACAATTACTGTAACAGCGCGGTGTCAACTCAGTTCACAATCTTTTGTTTATTACGTGGCTCGTAGGAGAAATTTCTTTTTTCAAGTCACACTTGTGAATTAAGTGTTTGCTTTTTCGTGAGTGTTGAGAACAACTGTCTGTATATTTACTGACTTCAGTATGTAAACAATTTCAGCAACAGGGAAAGTATCAGAACGGTAATGACGTATCTTAGTATAAGAGTGAAACATTTCTGTCACGTGTTTCAAAAGGAGTCGGATGATTAGAACAGAATTGGTTCTTGTTTTGGGAGAGGCTATACATTTAATTTTTTAAACTATAGATTTGTTTAAGGAAAATTTATCATTTTTATGCATACACGAAATTAAATTAAAAACTGCTGTATCGAATCCAAATATCACTCAAACACCTAACTAATACAAGATACCCGATTAGTTAAAAGTCTGGTAACACATGACACAGAATTTTGAGGGGAGAGGTTTAGCGTCTACTAGTTATACACCTCACCACTAGATGGGGTGAATGGCAAGCCTCCGATATCTGATTGGTACCAGAAATTTTCGTGACGGAATCCATATTGATAACCAATGATGGTTCCATATAAATTAAGCCGCTAATAATCTTTCGGATGTTAATAAATTATGTGATTGCCTTTATTTTATAAATACTATCCTGTATTTTGAGTAATTTCTCTCCAGTAGTCAATGACTGGATTATTATTTTTTATTGTAAAAGTTCTCATGCAATAAATCTTATCAGAAGCAGAACGCGGAAGACTTATATTGGTTATGTACAGAATTTTCTATTTGATGAACGAAAACAGCTGGATATAATAACTGCGACAGAAGATGAAAATAAAGTCCATGAAAATATCAACTGAAGACAAATATGTGATGAACGAAAACGTTATATATAGAAAATAAAACCTAAATACAAATACAGACTTAAAACTGATGTTATTAAGTTTAAGAGACGGACCGCGGATTACATACAAAGCGATGAAAAAACAAGCGAAGAAGGAATTTCCCTGTTTCAGAAATAAATGGATACATCGGAGAGACGGAAGTTATTAAAATACAACGTAAATTGAAATAAAGTGAAACAAAAAGGAAAACAAGGAAGGAAAAAGATAACCAATTATTCTATTCAGGACCAGTTGACAGGCATTGCTACTTCCAGATAATTACATCGTAAGATAATTTCGGAGGGGACGCGCGCATCTCAGTTTGCCTTTACCACGAACTGCACGCTCACTAACAACGCCGTATTACAGCACAACAGTTCGGTAAAGAACGCCAGATGCCCTCTAGCAGTGAGTATACGACCTTTGACCATTTCACTGAGCAAACACGCCGCGCTGCTGGCAAGTTCCGTTGTTACATCTTGCGCTAAATGACATCCATTGTTTAATTAGTCTCGGAGCACTTTCACGGAATCGAAAGAGATAAATTCAATTCTCGAGTCCTCAGACGTGTTTCCTGCCATATGCCAAAACACATTCTGTGTTATTTATGTATTTGCAGGTAAATTGGAATTGTTTGTACATCACGTGAACCAAGTACAGTTTAAGAACATTCACTCAGTTAAATCCGTGGAACTGAATACTCCTTGAGACCCTGAGGGTACGCTCACGCTCTCAAGAAAGTCTCCTAATTTTATGGAACTCGAAGGTTCATCATCGTATTCACAAAAGCCCGTCACTATAAAAATTCTCAGTCAGATGAATCCAATCGATCCAAAAATCGATTATAATTACCTCCAACCTACTTCTTGATTTTCCTAGTGGTCTCTTCCTTTCCGGCTTCATAACCAAAATTCTATACAAATTTCTCATCGCCATATTTCTTACCCCGTTCACGACAATAACAATTAGAACATTATAAACTAAGCGTAG
Source organism: Zootermopsis nevadensis (assembly GCF_977971745.1). Taxonomy (NCBI): domain Eukaryota; kingdom Metazoa; phylum Arthropoda; class Insecta; order Blattodea; family Termopsidae; genus Zootermopsis; species Zootermopsis nevadensis. Next base: position 928,252 of record NW_028259163.1, read on the forward strand.
CCCATTAAAAAGCTTGAAGTAAAGACAGTGCAGGATTTCAATAAAGATTACAATCTGACTTCTCTAAAAAGAAAAATATGGTTCGTGACTTATTTCTGAAATAAAACGCCAATCTCATTCAAGCAACAAAGTTTAAGAACAAAATGTCTCTAGTACAAAATCTAAATTCTATGACGGTCACACATCTACCATGGAGTCTGAAGATGTATTTTATTTTTAATTCGCTATCGGTTTCAAGGTGACAGAGTCATGAACGTGATTTCTAAATTCATCGAATGATCTACGATCGACGCACAGTATACGGCGGACAGAGACGTCTTCGGACTCAGCCTCACGCTAATATAACAAAATAAATAACAATTATTTCATACGACAATTTCATTGTCAAAGTGGACGAAACGAGGCAGAGACTTATGCTGTTTTTCAACTGCAAATTCAATTCTTTTCATGATATTAATGAAGCCGGAGGAATTAAACGAGACAGACGTAAAACGAACACGATGAAAATCAATCATAAAACAAGTCCGTCCTAATTAATAGCTTCCTCATTTAGAGTTTATGAAAATAATATACCTCTGGAGCCCTTATAAATCGTCCTGACAATTTAATTATTTTTGCGTCATTAATGGTATTGTTTACAACGCGAAGGCTCTATAAAATGCGATAAGATGGAAGATTATGATGAATTGTGAGTAGATGAGGACTTGAAATGTACTGATCGTGGTAAATTTTCAAGGCACTAACTCGCAATCCGCATGACGTGACCGGTAAAATAATCACAAACCTTAAACTTAATAGTCAATAGATAACGCGACTGAGATTCATACGCGGGATCTACCGAATTAACCCTTTGAAGCCGAAGATCGTCTGAATATTATTTATGAATTCAGTCCGTACCGCGAAGAAAACACTACACCTCACCATTACGAAAATCAGCTGGTTAACCCTTTGAAGCCGAAGATCGTCTGAATATTATTTATGAATTCAGTCCGTACCGCGAAGAAAACACTACACCTCACCATTACGAAAATCAGTTGGTTAACCCTTTGAAGACGAAGCTCGTCTTCATAATATTTACGAATCCAGACCGTACCGCGAAGAAAACACTTCACTTAACCATTAGAAGTCGAATCAGGCGGTACCACATAAGATTTAACAAAAGCACATCCCGGTCGAAGCCTTAAAGACTGAATCTGTGATCTTCAACATCTCAAGACGAAAGCCACGCGGTTTATCGCATCGCCACCAAGATTTAAGAAAACTAATTGACATGAAAAATGCACGTATATTATTATATTCTTGCCAATAAAACAACAAATGATCGTTATGTCACTGAACAGCAGATACGCTAATAAAATTTATTCTAAATTCAACTCAGAATTATTAGTGAATTTCTGAAGTGTAAACGAGTTAGCATGTGATCTGTCGATACGAATAAAATACTACGTCTACAAAATGTGAGTTTACTTTTAAGAGGCTTGTTGGTTTTACAATGATGGGTTATGATGTCGTAACTTCAGTTTACGACACAGCAGACGAAAGATCCCGCTAATCCATTTGACGGAAAAACTCGACACACGAACGTCAGTACTTTAACTGAAAAACTATCTCGACTGTACATTGACAATCTAACCTAACTAAAACATTAGCTGTTATTTTATAGGATAAAATTTGTTCTCTCACGTTCATGAAAGACACTGACCAAAGGGGTATCTGAGAGCAGGGGGTGTCAAGAGATATTTAGACACTTGAATTTTCTCTGAAAATCACTTTTCACACTTGAAAACTTCAACGATTGAACCGTTGAAGAGTTTAAGTAAACAAAGTGTGTGAAAATTACGTACATAAAAACCCTGATGACGGAGGCAGTATAACCTCTGAAACGTCGGTGGACATCGACCAGACTACGCGGCGCAACAACCCAGAAGACAGAAATCTTCTTATAATTATTTTCATCAATGACCATAACTTGAATTATTTACAAGGAATTAATAAGGTGAAAAAATCAACGATAATGAGGTTGGTTGGTCATATAGCGCGCATAGAGAGATGATAAATGCTTGTATAGTTTATGTTGGGAAGCATAAAGGAAAATGCCACTCGGAAGATCTGGAGGTAGATGGAAGTATAATTTCTCAAGATTAAAAATGTGTGTTCTTTGAAAGATACTGAAATTTCTTCTAGCCACATAACTGCATAAGACATCAGTAGGCCGTCAAAGGAAATAAAGTAATCCAAGACTTCTAACACAGTAACTGCGTTGTATTGATTTTACTTATGAACTGTATAGGCATTTTACTTAGTTCGTCAAGCGTCGTGGTGGTTATACAAATTTCGTATTCAATTTCAAATAAATAACCGTTGGTATAATGTAACATGCTGTGTTTGCTTAGCTTAAGACGCACTTAAGGCCGAGCGCCTGCCCTTCGCTTTTGAATCGTGACTGCCCGCACTCTTAAGTGCACTTATTTGCCTACCCCTGGATTCACGTTAACACTTCGGACATACAGTAGAACAGACACAGATGGTCTTAAGTACAGCCGCCATCATAAGAAACATACAATTCCAGTAAATTAATATATAAATTATGAATAGTCTTTATCGAAGATTGAAGGTTACTGATAACTGCATTATACAGGGTGTTCATTTTGTGTGTGATTTTTAATAAAAGAATTCCATTTCCGGTACTCACGAACAAAAGATCTATAGAAATTCTTAATGATTTACGAATAATTTTCAGTTCACTTTAAGTTAACATGCCTTAAACTTTATTATTATTCCACATTCTCTCAAGTGCCCATTTATTCTCCTCGAATGCCTCCGCTAACACTTTCTCTCAGAACCATCCTTGGTCCTCTTAATGGGCGTCTAATCGATATATTCCCTTGTGAAGCTCTACCTGAGGGCAACACAGTTCCACGTCGTGCAATCAATACTTCCTGCTTCCAAATACTTCGTAATGTCTGGTCTCAAATATTCTCGCTTCGTGTTCGTGTCTGAATGGTCCATAAGATATACAACCTTCTCTATGCCTACTTATATTGACATATTGACATCTGTCATAGACAGCGTGAAAGTGTTTACCGTCTGTCAAAATTGACAAGTAACACGTTTTGAATAATCCTGAAACTTTCAATTCAAAATTGTATATTTAACACCAAGATAAATTTCAGCACGTCTAAGGACCTTTTATGACTTAGTTAAGTCTTGAAACCTTCAACAGAAGAGACCACATGAGGCTAACATTAAGATAGATTCCAGAGAATAATATGGCATGAGGATGTGTTATAAACTGTTGAGGAGTTCAGTCTGGTATGTGTTCACCGACGTTTCAGATGTGTTTCAACTGATGATGGAGAAGAACGCGCTTTTAAAACGTCGGTGAACTTCTACTGGGCAACAACCCAGAAGACATCCACCTTCATAATCACCGCTGTTAAAACCTCAAATCTCACCAAGTTACTGTGAATTGGTTTCAGCTGACTTGATGGAGAGTTCAACGCTCTAACATTGTAAATGCGGAAATGGGATTTCAAGTTGCCTAAGGTCAACATATACACTAAAAAAACTCGAGGACTATCGTGTTTTGAATTAAAAATATCTTCAACTCAGATAGTTAATGGATCTTGGTAGTAAAACAACTGATACTGTAAAATAATTATTATATGTAAATCGAATGCTCGATATGGAACATAAGATGATATTTTAATAATTTTAATTATCTTAACTTACTATTTTATTGTGATTGACTGTAAACAAATATAATAATTATTTTAATTAATATCACAATATGACGCAGCTATACTATATGATACTGTAAAGTCAAGTCCTCAATATGCTTCTTGAATCATTTCCTGAAACACTTAAAACACTAATACAAGTAGCCAGTTTCGTACAGGGCCAATAGTATATAGTATTGATCTGCAGCCTGTTGCATTGCGGATGAGACGCCTCCAGATGGCAGCACGTCATGCACTCCTCCTGTTTTACTCACCCCTCATCCCCCCCCCCCCAAATCTTCACAGACAAACGCTCCAAAACCCATTCGAAAACGATCCATCATTAATTTAGAATTCAATCACTGAAATTCAATACTGGATACGAGACTTTCGTATGTGCCTCTGAAAGCAGGGTACGGTCAACGTCACATTATGACAACATAAGCATCATGACGTCAGCAACTTTAGTTCAGAGTACGTTCGTAAAATTAAGTGTCTCTTGGCGCCACTGGACTAATGTTGTTCCGATAGACAACGATTAAGAATCTGTGGAATAGGACCTCTAATGGGCCCATTCTCCTGGTATAATATTTATTACTTTAAAAATCTATAATCTTACGTTATCTCAGGATCCTAAAATGATTCGATATGCAACGACATTATTAATTTTAAGAGAAAGTAACTACGTATAAAAGTAACGTTCTATAAACATTCACGGAGTAAGAAACACGAAATATTCGCGTAGATAAAAGAGTGGGAACTTAGACAAGACATTTGGTTTCGGCGAAACCATCAAAACGATATATCAGATAAGTACTCACCAATGTTCAGCTCTCGATATTCTAACACTGACTGTCATGGATAGGCACTTACCTGTAAACAAACAACAAACAACACTTAAATCAAATTATACAACACGAAACTGAAGTAATTCAGAACTCCTGAACTTCAAGAATAAATTTAATAACATAACTCTCTTGTAATTTCTACACAGGCCTCATTTACATTAGAAAAATTAACACAGCTTAACCAAATTTTGTTAATTTTAGGCGCATTAACTACTTGAAGTTATAAATATACGACCATTAGTTTCGTCATGTGTGTCTCTCTGTCAGCTATCATCAGATACAAAAATAGTTTCACCAGATTTCAGCGAAATGTCAGACTGGGAAATTTAACAGTCCTCGATAAATTCCAATTCCGTGTTTAAACGTAGCAACAGTAACAGCGATTAGACATTGGGACCAACACGAGTTTCTGCGAAGACGTGACGTTGAAACCAGATGAGGGAAATCACGTACGCTAAGGTAGTTTCCAGAGTTAAAGCCTCCCAAGCTGGGGCTATTTTGCGTAGACACCTGAAGTGATGTATAAATGTTCTTCTGGGTTTTGGCCGCCGTGTGGACTCGTAAGGTTGACCCCAAAGTTTTGGACAAACGGATGAATATGGAGACAACGAGTTTCTCCGAATCGTTAACATCAACGTACCAGAACAACATTGCCACCTCATATCTCAACATTTAACGAGGTTTATAACTGAGAGACGAAACTACGCATTAAATACAATGAACAGAGACCAAAGAAGGAATATCCAACACCTCTGCATAAGATATTTATGAGTCAACTGAAATCAAGCTGTTGAAATAGATAATGTTTCTTACTTAATGCGGTTAGAACGCTGGCCTTGTAATCCTGGGGTCTCGGGTTCGTTTCCCGGCGGTGCCCGAATTTATAACTTGTGTTTGGCAAGGCCGTGGTCTAGGCAACACGGAGTTTTCCTCCGTGGCTTCCCAACAATTACTCCATTCACACACAGAAGAAGGCAATGGCAAACCACTTCTGGATCATCTGCCAAGAACGTATATGAACAGGTCCCAGTCCGAGAAAAGGATGGAAGGATCCTGTTCATATGGACCTGTCGTCAGACAGAACACTACAAATAAAAAAATAAAACTTAATGTTACTTAACATTGTAGTCAAAAAGTGAGACAACTGTGGAATTATGAGCATCTTTGTCTCTAGAAGACCTATATTAATATTACTTCACACAATTAATTCTTGGTCTGCAAATCTTTTCGTGGGCGTTTGCAAACAAAAATTCTATACGAATACACGTTTTCATCCTTTTATCCAACAGATATGGTTCATCGGTCAAAGGTCACTAATATCGACTCTGGGATAATTTTAGCCACATTAAATAGTGCCCCGGAACGTAGAGCGGGAAACCACACCTAACAATACGTAATTAATCAACCACAGATCTGTTGCAGACATACAGAGTGTGCCGAGATTTTCCATCGATTAGTTAGAGTCGATATCGTCACAAGTTTAGCAGTTTATAAAAATACGTAAAGGAGATGTTTCAAAGAAATTCTGTTGCTCCCTCATGCTTTATTTATTAATTATTTAATTACGCTTTTTTCAGTATCTCGGACACTATAAAGTCGAATGACGGTGAATTTTAAATAAAGTGGGAGGAAGAGGTCGTGGCCTAATTTAAAATACTAACCCGGCATTCGCCTGAAAGGATTGAGGAAAACTACGAAAGACCAAAGGCTTTTCACGTCTGTCGATCTGAAAAGTAATTCGTGCTTTGAACCTGAGGAGAAGGCGTTAGGTGTTCTACAATATTCAGCAATCTTTGATTTGTGGTAGAATGGCTCACGAAGTTACAGTATTTTTCAACAGGTTGCAGCACCGTGCATGTGTGTTGCAAAATCGATACCGACTCAACGTAAATTTTCACAGGAGCGAGTCTCTGACTTTAACGTCGCTGACGTCCGCTCTCTGGTTCTAATTCCCCATTCTGCATTAAGTTTCAAACAATGATTTGAAGTAAAATAAACTTGATAAAAAAGAACTTTTGTGGCGTCGATTACACTTCTGAATAAATAACCTATGGTTTGTGTTCTCTGTGATAACGCCATGGAGCAGATTCCAAGGAGAAGCTAACAAACTATTTTAAAAATCCCCGCTATTATGGCACCCGAAAGTTTCATTTTATTATTCACAAAATCCCGCCACCTTCCTTATCTTGAGCTAGATGAATACACTCTCAATTCACATGTTCGTAATTTTCACTATTCAGTGAATTTGATTATTTTAATCAAATTAATTAGCACGGAAAAGAAAGGGGAAATGAGAATTGTCTACAAATTTTTAGGTTAATTTTCTGAATGATATCATTTTTAGACGATCTTAAAGAAAGAGGATGTAATCTTAAATTTTAGAGGAATCTTGTACACGTGGTAATGAACCTTGTGGTTCCCAGCTACAATTTGAGAACCAAAGTTGTCGAGAAGTTCTGTGTGTGGGGGGCACCAGCTGTGCAGTATTTACATTGTATCAGGGTGGTAGAAATACATGCAGTGGTTAGGACGGTGAGACCACTAGCGCACTCTGAGAACAGTTCATGACACTTCTGGTTCTCTCTCTGCTGACAGAGAAATGAATCGACGTTCTCAGACGCCAATTATGAAAATGGTTGTTTCTAGGTTGTTTCGAGTGTAGCCTGGCAGAATTTTACCGACGTTTCAGAGATACTTAACGCCTTTATCATCAGGAAGCTGAGGCAGCAAGCAATTCCGTCAGACTAAACTCACAGTAATTCAGATTAAAGTCATTATCTTATATATTATTTGCTTTTGTTGAGGGTTTATAATGCACATGTTTTAATTTAAGTTAATTTTAATTAGATAAAAATGTGTTTGTTCTACACACTTAGTGTATGTTATCGTTTTTATTGTCATAAATATAATTGATTCTTGTCATCAACTGGCTGACAAGCGACCACCAAATTTTCTGTTTCTTGGAATATTCTCTACAAATCTTCGATTTCTTTTTGTTGTTTTTTTCGTTTGTTGCGGTAAATATGTAATTTAAATGTCTAAGATGCTTTAGTTCCAGCACGTTAGCTGGATTAACTGTTGCAGGCCAACACAATTTCTTCTTCGTTTTCCTGTCACATTAGACAGCGAAGAACACCCAATAATTATTTATACATGCATTTTTGTATATATATATATATAAATAAATATTTTAAAGAATTTTAGGAAGCTAAAGTATCTGATTTAATTTCAGTCTGATAGTTTTCTAAAATTTGGGTGTCTTCAAATAATGTCACAGTTTCGCATTATTATGAAGCCGTATTTTGTATCTCTTTTAACATACGAAAATCTTGCTCCTTGTGGAATTAACTAGATAAACGCGTTTAACGATTTAAAGCTACTTTAGCAATCAGTAACTCTGAATTTCTATTGATGGATATGATTCTCAATGTAAACAGAGATTATTTCTTTAAACAGCGTTAGCCAATTGATATTTCAAACGGTGAAGTGTTGTGTTTTCATCGCGGTACGGACTGAATTCTTAAATATTTAGACGAGCTTAGGCTTCAACGAAATGAGGACGTATTTTTGTTAGGAATTTTCCCGCTAGAGGCGAAACAGGCTTTCTACCACCGAGGTTATGCCCTTTATGAAGCAGAATATTTGTCATTCGTTCAAAAGTGTTTTTGTCCATTGAAAAAACAAAACGACATTTATGTTGTAACTGTGTCAATATTTTTATTAACATCTGGCTCTATTTTATTATGAACGAATTCATTGTTTGCTGAAGGCGTCCAGAAAAGAACTTTGACCCAGATACTTGAAACGATGTCTGTGAAAATTACAGCGTATGCCATGGAATGACTGATTTTATGGAGCACAATTCTTTTCTTGTGAGCTGATAGTAGACCAGCTAATAGCGTTGATAACATTTTTATTTGAATATGCTAAGTTGGTTTTAAAATTTAAATCTGACGGTGACGGCTCTGATAGCAAGGATTGAAAAATGGTGTAGTCTGTCATAAAATGAGTCTTCCACAGTTTAGAGTCAGGCGGTCGCATGTTCTGTTGGTACGTTTTGTTATGAATCTGCTTAGAATCGCTGTGAAGATGCTTTCGTATTTAACTAATTAATGAAGGAAATCTACAAATATTGGATTTTCAATTCGATTGTCAAAGATAATGTCCCAACACGTTTACCGTACAAAAGTATCATTCCCGTTCATTTTCACGGGGCATACTTCGTTATAATTCAATAATGAAAACGGAGTTTAAATTTAATTATTTTAAAAACTTTATAAATTTAATTATAATTCTGTTATAATTAAACAGTTTTGATCTGTAGTAGAGGATTTCAGTTCGTGTGATGTTTAATAAAAGATTTTAATTGTAAGTGGCGATATTTACACTTCAAATGACCTAAAGGCGAGTACTCATTTTATACCGAAATTAATTTTGGAATCAATTTGCTAGAAGCTTAATCCCGGTGTTGGACAAACCAAGCTCCTGATAATTTCAGGAGCACACAGGCTGTGGAGGAAAGACACCAGAGCGAGAAGGATCAGAAATTTCATCAAACAATAAACCAAGACCTGAAGCAGGAGTTTCAAAAAGGATTCTGTAAATTGAACTGTGCGTTTCGAGAGGAAAATTTAGAGTACAGGTTGTTCAAAAGTTTCTGTTCAGAGATATTATTTGTATTTTAGGATTAAATTAAAATTGTTAACACTGGAATAAATTTTAGAGAAAAAATAAATGTACGTAACATCAGAATTCATCTACATCACAACCAATATAAACCTAGGTTAGCATGGCGTGCTCCTCCTATACACGCGGGAATAGAACAGAAACGTGTAAATGTTTTATATTTCTCCCACCGGCTGCGCTACCTGTTAAGAGACGGTGGCGTCGCCGTGCGGTAATAGAGAAAAAGTGGGATAGAAATGGCAGACGACTTGTCTGACTGGTCGATAAAATGTACCTCTACAAATTGTATAATACTTTAATTTTAACTTTAAACTTTAGATGATAATTACTAAGACTTCGATAACAGACACGAATTAATTTTGATTTAAGATTTCTGTCTTCTGGGTTGTTGCGCCGTATAGTATAGTAGATGTTTACCGACGTTTCGGAGGTATTGGTAAATAACTACCATACTACACGGCGCAACAACCCAGAAGACAGAAATCTTCATACTCACCGCTGTGTAAAAACCTCAAATCTTACATAATTTTGATTTGCTTGTTAGTGAATGTTAAAAACTATAATTTTGAAAGTTAAGTAAGTAATTTAGTGGCCTCTGCAGTTAAGTGGGTTTATTTTGTTTAATTTAAGCCGGAAAGGCTTCATGAGAATCACACAGTGGCAACTTGGAATTTCCCGTCTTTGACAACAGAATATCAGAACCCAGACAAATTTTTCGTAGGTCGTATCTCTGCTTGCAGTTACAAAAATGAGCTCTAGTTCAGAACGTAAACCTAACAAGACCATTCCGTGGTAACGAGCTGTATGGACGGGCAGACAGAAGGGAGTGGATTGAAGAACCCCTTCTCCAGTTTTATGAAGTGACCCACACAACAAGTAAATCGTGAGGGTTGCCTTACGATCACGGCGTCGTCATTTTTGTTTTGAGGAGCTAACATGATCGACTGTTTTCGTGGTTTTCTCAGCCCCTCCAGACAAATGGCTAGACACTAACTTAAAGTAGGCCATAACCGCTTCCTTCCACATGCTTTCAAAATTTATTTTTCACTTACATCGTAACATAGAGTATAAAAGATTTTATAGAACGCGGCATATATAATCAGAGCGAGTAATTTGAGAGATTGTAAATTGTAAAATCAGGGTAAGATGAAAATTCTGCGGTAATTTAACGACAGGTAAATTGTTCCAATTCCGGTCGATCGATGTTTCTTTTAACCTCAGTCCATCGCAGGTAAATGTCATGACACTAAAAAAATGTCCCGTCGAGAATGACGGGTATAAATATAGCAGAATGTAAACAATATATATTTTTTATTCAATAGCGTAACAAAGCAGCGTTTAAAAAATTAAAATCACGATTTATACTTGCTTTAACTACGAAAGCTCTGAAGCTTTACCACCCAATGTCAATTCTGTTGCGTTGCATGAAAGAACATTTTACATGAAAGGCTAACAGTCGACAGTCTTTTGTTTCAGAGTTATGTTTCCCGGGAAAGAGCACATAGAAATTAAAATTAAACAATGTTGTACAACGAAAAACAAAATTAATCATTACATATCTTTCACAACACGAATTCACGCACTGTAACATCAAACATGAACTTAGACCGGGTTTGTAATAACTACACACTGTAGGCATCCCTTAACAGCATTGTCATGGCAACAGTTATAATATTGTTCCATAAATCACAAGATCCCTTAGCAACAAATGATTAATACCACCACACGCACGAACTTATAAATGCCATCACGTGAGGCCCAAAATCCCTTAAGAGCAGCAAATGATGACCAATCAACATTGCTCATTATACAGAGAGATCGCCTCGTGAGAAAACACAATCCTTTTATAACCCTCTCATAACATTAGACACAAAATAATCTATGGAGCTGATACGGAATCATTAAATAACACTCATCGAACAAGTCTAAGGCGAGACAACAAATTGTTAATCCTTCATTTCTTCGAGATATTTTAAACTTTCCAGATAAACTGCATAATATCGATAGTTAATACGTAACTGATTAATCTAATTAATATTTAAAACTGTTTGAAAAAATATAAAATAAGCAAACAAACTATTAACACTATAAAAAAGACCCTAGTTCCATAAGCGTTTCAACCTCAAGATGTCATCGTCAGTGGCAACAGGGAAATTAATTCATTTAATCAAAATGGTTTAAAATTGGCCTAAATATGGTTTAGAAAACAAATCATGAAGTGGAGTTATTTTACAAAAGCTTGATATACAAAGTTTTCTGTGCGGGACTTCATAAGAAAAAAATTTGAAGGCATTGAATATTCAATGTGTTATGTATGCCTTTATGCCAAACGTGTGAGAATATCCTTGAACAGTCACTTAAGCCCATTTTAATTGGTATGAAATTCGAGCGATTCACAATAGTTTTAGGTGAATATAATCAAAGATCTAACTTTACTAGTCTCGTCCATAAATCACAGCTACACCGGATCGATGATTTTATAAATTAATATCTGCAAAGTTTCTTCGAGATGTATTAATTCATGCCAGATACAACACTTATTTCGGAGTCTAAATACGTAGTGAAATTCGTATATTTTTTAAATAGTAGGTAAAGTATATCACAGCAAGGTACTTAGACCCTTCATGAACATTGTGAGTCAGTTCTACGATAGTAGAGTTTCTCCATTCACAAAATGAGATTTACAATTGATTAGGCCATGGTCTATGCTGCTGTAGAACATAAACTTAACAGCAGAAAAAATGTCTTATAGTTTCCAGTGTTTCAGAATATCATAATTTCTTGGGTATGTTTCTTATACTAAAATAAAAAAAACTCCAAAACGGGATTTTAAATTCCTTTCTTTCGATATTCTTTTATAGACACTGAGTCCATAAACTCACACATATTTATGGAAGCCGTAATTTTCTAACCTTGAAATGTACTTCGAAAATGGCTGCTGGAGTTTCACAAAGTTTGCAGTCTCAACCACAAAAGCAATTCGCCCACATCTTGTAGTTCCATTGCTCCATTTTTATTACCTGGGGAGACAGCTCATCCCACACATTCGTAACGTCTATACAGCGTGTCCGTAAATTAGGAGATAATTTAAAGGACGTGCAATTTTTATTTATAAAATATATACAAAACTTACGTATTACAAAATGGCCACACAACATTCAAATTTTTTTCTGATGTGGTCACCAAATTTCACACAAATTTTTTCATACGCTTTACAAATAAATAATAAACACGCACATTTAATTATCTGTAAATTCATGGGTACCCCGTATAAGTTATCAAATACCACAAGACTTAAAAACCTAAAAGAATCATTGTTTCTGAGCTTTCTTGTTTAACAGAAGACGAATATATAGGCATTTATTTATTTATTTATTTACCGTCATAACCTCGATGTTAAAGTTGTAATTCATACTGCATTTAAAACCTTAATTTTCGAAACTTTTTCAGTCATCAAAACATTTTTATTTCTTCGTACCTTAATTTAATAAAGTTTATCGATTCTATCTTGTCGGTCACTCGTGAATTTGTATTCATCTCGAAATTGTGGCTTCAACACAATTTTATCCTACAACCTCAACTTTTTCTGTCACATGTCCCAGTAACTTCATCTCTCAAATTGCTTCTCTACCACTCAACGCCAATAAAACATTTTAGAGCTCATAATATACTTTATACACTAGCTAGAACAGCTCAGTCGATATGATGACGAAGCTATTAGCTCGCAGGAACAAATTGGTTTTTAAGCAGGATAGAATATTTATCTTCGACCTAGCGGTGAGACTGGTTCTGGGGCAAATGAATCCTCCTGTTCAATACATGGATAAACCGGGCAGGACGTGAGGCTAAACACTCATCTCCATCCGGTGTGGAGGTTAAGTAAAAATGGAGTTACACTATCTCTGCCCCGCCAGGGTCAATGTTACCTTCGATCTAATGCAGTCTTAAATTCTACTTTGTGGTGTGATCGCTTAAAACGTCATCGTCAATAGTGAATTTAACGTTGAACTTAAAAAATATATAAAGATGTTTATATGGAAATATTAAAATCAGTTATACATACATTTAAAACAAACACAACATTAACAAATAAGTATGCACATTACACTAAACAAAATATAATAAGTCATTGGTAAGAAATTTTATTAATTCGTTACAATTATAAGAGATGTCTATGCTTTAAAAAAACATAATTTTGTAAGAAATTATTTTAGAAGTTATATTCCTAATATAACATTATGCTTTCAGTTATGAAGCTAAAATTTATACTGATGATATGTCTTTAAAATGTTTTGGTTTGTAAATATCCTGTTCTGTCTGTCAGAAGACAACATTAGATGTTTATTCCAACCTTTATTTAAAAAAATACCAAATACGATTTCCACCGTAGAATTCAAATATATTTTCCTTCTGAACATAAACTGTTATACAACAGGTATTGTCATATTGAACTAATTTATCTTTGTCAAGTTTTTATTAAAAGTTATATCTAATGAAAACTAAAATTATGCACCAGGTCAGTGATTCAATTGTGTTCGAAAAATATAACCAAAAGCTTCCACATTTCAAAATTGTTCCTTTGTGACGTAATAATTACGCTGGAATTACTTACACAGAAGCTCCATTTACAAATCCACAAAGCACAGTAGATTTGCGTTCCGTTCAATAATTACCTGCGTAAAACATGACAGAACAGTAGCAAAAGCATATGATTAATTTCGTTTATACCGCTTAATATGTTTCGTGTCCGCGTAATTTTTTTTTTTTTTTTATATTTTCTGTATGATTTTGTTACATGCCCTGAACGCGTACGTAACACAGGTCTTGTTTGCAATTAACTTCAGTATAAAAACATGTTCTGTATATGCATTATATACTTTTGACGGAAAAGAACAAATATATAATGTTGACTGGCTAGCTCAATACTTTAAACATCAAAAAAAAAAAAAGAGTTTATAAAATATAATTTTAAGTTCAAACAATATTGTCATATGCATATTGCTATATTGACATCCTACAGAACAGATATAATGATTTAATGAAAAAAATGGTTACACATTTACACTGAAAATGACTCATAACAAAGATAAAACCTTTTTATCACAGTAGCAGTGGAGAATGTAACATGCATGGATGAGATCGTAATTTTGTTCATAAAACCTGAATTCAGATATCAACACTGGTAGCTGTAGGTAAAGATGGTAAGATAATATTAAAAAGGTTAATTTTATGGTTTGAATTAAATGTAACTGGCTAAGTACACAGATTGGTAGTAGACGCTTGTATACATAGCATTCAGGTTGTAGACATTCCTGAATTTCTTCACTAATTAAGAGAAGGAATTTTGATACTTGGTGAAAGTTAAAAAACATAAATGTAAAGTAAGGATATAAACAAATGTAGTTCTGAAAATTCCTATCTTCTGGGTAAATGTCTACACGGCGCAACAGCCCAGAACGTATACAACTTCAAAGTCGCCGCGGTGACAACCAGAAATCTCATAGGTTTATCTCCGTAATATTCAGTTCGCTGATCATGATGGAAGTTACATGAAGCGAACCATCGTGTCACGGGAAATACAGACGAAGAAGGTGTTCATCCCGCGCTGGGTATTATCGACAGAAGGAGGAACCCCGATTCCATTAAAGCACCTCGTACGACTGCTAACGCAAGAACTCGAGATTCGCGATTCAATATTGGATACTGTCAGACAGAGGGATGAATCGAGGATCAATATTACCTTGCACTTCCAACTTTCTCACACAGTGAAGTTTTATGAACTGTTCTGAGTGACTTTCGTGGATTTGTATCAACGAGTAACCGAGTTTTCTAACAGTGGTCGCAAGATAGTACAAGTCAGGTAAACAAATCTGTCGTCATTCATCTGCTTGTTGCTGTAGACCAGACCAAACCAAATCAAACCAAACCAGACCAGACCAAACCAAATCAAACCAAACCAAACCAGACCAGACCAAACCAAATCAAACCAAACCAAATCAAACCAGACCAAACCAAATCAAACCAAACCAGATCAAACCAAACCAGACCAAATCAAACCAAACCAGACCAGACCAAACCAAATCAAACCAAACCAAATCAAACCAGACCAAACCAAATCAAACCAAACCAGATCAGACCAAACCAAATCAAACCAAATCAAACCAAACGAGACCAGACCAAACCAAACCAAACCAAACGAGACCGGGTCATTTCAGAGCACACTCTTGTTTATCTCAATTTCATTCTAGTTAATTTGTGTGACTACGTCAAAATAGGCCACGGCCTAGATCAGTTAGTCAACTTCCGTTCCAGTCATCACGTTGGACGTCACCAATTTCCTGAGGTACGCGTAAATATTATTTGAGCGTCCTTTTGCGATCACGGTAATGAACATTCAAGTTCCATAAAATCTGGAAACATTCTTTGCTAGCTAAGTTCCATATTAATGTTCAAATATGGAATGAAATCCATGGAGTGGATTAGGTATTTCCAGGTAACTCAAGTGCGCTTTCACGGTCCGCGATTTTAAACCAGAATCACGAGGAGTACGATTTCTCTATCCGTGGAAAAATGTTAAAGCCTATTACCTGCGTGAAAACTTCTCCAGGCGTCAAGAATTAGCATCAAACCTCGGATATAACGATAGTTACATATAATTAATAGTCTACACTAACAACTTTGTATTCGGTCTCCTGAAGAAGGGAGTACACTCACGAATCGAAGCATTATTAATTGTGTAAAATATAAGCGTACCTCAGACAATAGATAATATTTATATGTTATTAGAACAATGAATCAATCGATGTCATACAGGTTTTGTAAATCAATGTAAACAGTATTTTATAGCATAAAGATTTGAAACATTCAGCGCTGTTTAATCTCTGCAAATATTCTCTTTACATATAACTGAACTTTCCATTTGTACATTGCAAAAAAAGTATGATTACTCGTTTTGTTGGTTTTTCATTGTATTTTGGTGTTTCTTTCGGGGGGTTGACTAATTAAGGTGTCATTTACTAATGGACGCCAAGCAACGAGCCTTTGTGTGTCTTCGTAACCGGAAAGTAATGTCTTCATCAAGACGACGCATTTCCACAAGTTAAAATAGACGTGGAAGTTTGTGTTAAAATGCCATTCGGTCTTTACATGAAACACATTCTCATGCACATTCGAAAGACACGATTTCGTTCTCGCAACTCCGAAGGCATTGTAACATAACCACAGATGTTGATCTGCAGGATACGAAATTAAATTATCGGTTATTAATCTGTGACATTTGAAATAATGTCTTCACTCTAATTTCGACGCAATAGATGGCAATACTATAAAACACATCAAATAAAGATTAATTGACATCATCGTCAATCCGGATAAAATTCTTGCTCTGTTTCAGTTTGCAAAGATTAAAAACTCCTACTTCATTCTCTCTGTCCGATGTCCGTGGCCTCTCCCACACTTTGCCTGAGCACCAATTTCTCATGGCGGCGAGTGAGAAGATAGATGTCTTATCGGTTCTTGCGCCGTATAGTCTGATCAAATTTTAACGACGTTTCGGACGTGTTTGCAGTCTCTATTATCAGAGTTATGAAGGAATCATCGCCCTGATGATGGAGGTAGGTACAGCTGTTTTGATAATGCCCCGTGTAAGCATTCCTTGCATCAAAAACATAAAATTAGCATAAAACGGAATAATATTTTCTATCTCTCCGTCCATTCAGATGTTTATCTCCGAGCCTGTTTCGACCAGATCTTTTTCAGGACGGTATATATTACAGATTACTTTCTTTATGCGTTACGTTCTTGCGACCAACAGCGTATAACAAAACCGCGATAAACAGGAAAGGTATGTTCTATGAGAGACGTCAATTTGTAATCCCTAGAATTTTGATGATTGGACGAGTCTGTGAAACTCCGCGTACAATTCAGTGGGCCCGTGCGGCAGCGACTACCGTGACCGAGGATAGGATACTGACTCTCCTCATAATACTAGAATAAATTCCGCTGATATGCAAGAATGATGATAACGAGGGCGTGTTCCAAGATAAACCATAATGAGTATTAGTCAAATATAAATTAACTTAAGTACTCATGTAATCGAATATTATTGATTCTGTCCGTAATTGTTCTTCATTAAAACAGTGACAGTCAACAAACGAATCCTTTTGTTAAGTCGATGTCTGCAAAGTTTATTAAAAGCCAACATTTCGTTGGGCATAAGGAATAAAAAATGTTAACATGTTATCCCATCAGCAGTTTGTAACCTATATAAAAAAAATGTTTGTGTGTATGTGTCTGCCTGGGAGGATGAGCTTCATAAAGGCTGAAATGTCACGTGCGCTCTGCGTACGAATGTCCTACGGTCGCATATTTTATTTCTGGGTGACAGCGTTTAAAACTTAATCTTTAAAATTAAATTCATTGGACCTTAACAATAATATAAGCTACATTATATAAGAAATAAACAAACTGTGTGTTGAATTTAAATGGGCATTACGATAGTTAATTAAAATAAAAGAAAAAATCTGGAAGACATTTATATATATGGGCGGATAATATTAAAAAGTACGTTTAATTATGGTGTGAAGGTATAGACCGGATTCAGACCCGTTAGAAAATGAACCAGTGTCGGGACATTGCGATTCTATTGGATAGGTGGTTGACTATCAGCTTCTCAAGTCTAAATCTGCCTCACGTAGTTTATCATGCTGAAATAGCAAGGTCACTATAATAACAAAGCCAGAAACACTTTGAAGCTAAATGAATGAGATAAGAGAAGAAGATCTTGTGGAATTTAATATATTAAAATCAGTCCGTACCGCAAAGTAAACACATCATTTACCCATTACAAAGATCAACTGGTTAACGCTGGTTTAAGGAAATAATCGCTGTTTATAATGAGACACGCACTGCGTACATAATATTTAAGAATCCAGTCCGTACCGCGAAGAAAACACTACACTTCACCATTACAAATATCAAATGGTTAACGCTGTTTAAGGAAATAATCGCTGTTTATAATGAGACACGCGCTGCGTACATAATATTTAAGAATTCAGCCCGCACCGCGAAGTAAACACAACTCTTCACCATTACAAAGATCAACTGGTTAACGCTGTTTAAGGAAATAATCGCTGTTTATAATGAGACACGCGCTGCGTACATAATATTTAAGAATCCAGTCCGTACCGCGAAGAAAACACTACACTTCACCATTACAAATATCAAATGGTTAACGCTGTTTAAGGAAATAATCGCTGTTTATTCTGAAAACCACACGGAACACATGAATACACTCTGTCGGGTTGGCCTCGAGTGGTTCAGTCACAGAAACAGAGGTTGGCTTACCTGCGTGGCTGAGGGGCGACAGGCCAGGACCGCCGGCTACGTAGAATAAGTGCTGTTCTTATGGTTGTGCTGAACGTCTGAGTCCCCATCTGAGGGGCTGATGTCCTTTTCTTGCACCAGGGGCTGCGACGACCCCCGTGGCCCCAAAGATGCTGTGAGGGCGTCTGCTCACTACAAGCTCGACGTCCCCTCCCCCCCAATAATATCTCTCGACGCACCCTCTCAATATCCAGGCCACAGGACGCCATGTCATTCATTTACACAAAACTGTCACTACAGCAAATATATTTACACCAAAATATAATTTTGCTCAGTTAACACGTCGATGCACACTCGTTCACTGCAAGTTTCTTCACGAAAAAAAACTCCTATTAAAATACCACGAGTTGTTTAAAAGCACTTCAAAGCACAATGTCTGAAAGCGGATTAGAAGTATGTCTTGAATTTATTAACACTTACAAGTTTTCAATTCCACGAATAATACTTCAATAAAAATGCATTTACAGTTTTAAAACAATTGGTGTTACGGTATTTTTATGGGTGTATAAATTCTTCACACAAACACATTTTCCAGTCTTCACAGAGAATAACACAGATCTGTATGAAATTCTAAGTGCGTATTGATAGAATTTTTAAAGAAGTATTTATCTCCTGCACGGTTATGATTTGTCACCCCACAAATATATCGTTCAGCAGTCTCCAATCTTGAATGGACCATTATAAAATACGTCTTCTTTAAAAAAAATGTCACCATTGATTTGTATTGATATAATTTTACTTAGTAGTTTATGTTTCACTAAAGAATCATATATCTCAAGATCAGTTCAAAAGAGTATATTATTGAAGATTATTCGACGCTTTGCATTTGAAATGCATGATATCTCACTGCCATTACCAGAACATTGTCCTCCACAGATAATAACCATTATCGGTATCTATGTCCCAAATATCATCTCTGGAATAACGAAAGAAAACCTCACTTTACACTCGCAGAAAATATAAACCATCATAACACAATATAAACCTAACATAACAACACTCACAGGTACGTTATCTAACCTAACCTAACTTAACCCAACCTAACCTAACCTAACCTAATATAACAACACTCACAGGTACGTTATCTAACCTAACCTAACTTAACCCAACCTAACCAAACCTAACCTAAACTAACCTAACCCAACCTAACCTAACCCAACCTAACCTAACCCAACCTAACCTAACCCAACCTAACCTGACGTAACTTAACCCAACCTAACCAAACCTAACCTAACCTAACCTAACCCAACCTAACCTAACCCAACCTAACCTAACGTAACTTAACCCAACCTAACCAAACCTAACCTAACCTAACCCAACCTAACCTAACCTAACCTAACTTAACCCAACCTAACCAAACCTAACCTAACCTAACCCAACCTAACCTAACCTAACCTAACTTAACCCAACCTAACCAAACCTAACCTAAACTAACCTAACCTAACGTAACTTAACCCAACCTAACCCAATTAAACGTAAGGTAACTTAACCCTTAACAGGTAGAAATGAAATCAGAAATATTTAAGATACTAAGAACAAGTAAATGACCATATTTTAACACAAAAGGCTTAGTACAATGCGTTCGCTGATAAAGTTAAATGCCATTTTCATTTCCCGGCTCCGGACAGGAACGCAACGATCTACCGGCCTTGGCTAAGGCAATTTCCCGTTGTGGATCAATAACAGCTTCATAAAAAATAAAATGTATTTGCCTTCTGAGAGAGCCGGAAATGATATCCTTATGACACGTCACGAACACACAAATATTTTATAATTTAACTCAGTTAAAGTAATAATGACTTAATTATTATTAAGGACATTCTACAGCTTGAGGAATGTATAGAGTATAGAATTCCGCAAAAAAACTCTTAAATTCTGATTCAACCGGAATTCTTGGTACGGTGGTAAATTGGTTTGCTCTAAACCTGACGTTCATGTCTCTAAAAGTTAAAAGCTTACAATCCGGCTACATCAGATTTACACTGTTGTAAACACGCACGACCCTGGCTCGCTGGAAATGTAATCATAGGAGGTCATAGACGAGCAAACAGTCTTTTGTTTCAATGCTTTCTTTCCATTCTGTGAATTTTTATCATCTGGATATTCTCAGGCACCTTGAAACGTTTTCTGTGCCTTAAAGTGAGAGACAAAGTTTCACAGTCAAACAAAACAAAAGATGCAATTACAGTTCTGTTTATTTTCATCATTAAATTTCCCGACAGCACAAGAAAATACAAAGAGATTCTGAGCTTTATGATAAGAAACATTCCCCATATTTAGTCTGCTCTAAATTTGATCGTAAATGTTGCATATAAACAGGCCATTCTACTTCTGTAACACGTGAAATTAATTCAATTCGTGGAGAAAAGTTGCAAAAATTGTATAACTGGGAGGAATTATTTCATTCGTACCCAATAACGCAACAAATTGGCTGAAATATGATGAAAGTGTTCTTTACGGAGACAGTACAGAGAACATTCTGATAAAATTATTCATAATCAGATGGGTAATATGGGGATAACACGACTGCAGGCATATCGAATATGGAGCTTTCATACTGAGGTTCAGTTAGGTTAGATTATGTTATGTTAGGTTAGGTTGGGTTAAGTTAGGTTAGGTTAGGTTAGGTTGGGTGTCAACCTTTGCCCACAATTCATTCGAAATTATCCTATCAGTCAAGGTTTCGGAATTAAAACAACATGTCGAGAAAGTATGGACGAAACAGTGACAGGAGATACAGAAAACTCTTCACTGCATAAAATAAGAGAGATCGAATTTTCGACGTTTAGGTGAGCGACACACTTAGCACGCAAGCCAGCAATGAGAATATTTTCACATTCTCGGTCTGATATTCTGAAGGGATGAGACCACTTGAACGACTTGGACGTATTCAACAGATCACGGGTTTAAAAATTCATGGAATTAAACGCTGAAGTTTTGATTTATACGCAAGGCTATACCAACCACCGGAATTATTTTTGTAGGCGACTAATTTGCAACTAAAAATAAAACAAAGATTAATAATAGGGTTGTTTGCACACACCTTAATCAAGACATAACAGTACAAAACCTATTTGTAGAAATACAGTAACTGTGTGGCCTTTGTACCAAGTGTTATTGTCTTATGATTACGTTTCAGTAAATCTCAAAGAGCTTCCTTTGTAACCTCGTCTACAGCCGGAGGAAAGATGCTGGAACGAACAGGGCTCCTTTATGAACAGCAACGATCATGGGTTTACACAGAACAGAAGACGCGAATCTCGTGACGAGACTAGCTCTGCTACCCATCATCAAATATGTAGGATTTCTTTCCGGAGCCAGACTGTGTCACTAGCAAAGTGTGGGACAGGAGTTATAAATAATTTTTTTCTTATCGATAAAATTATGGCCCGAGAAAAGTTCTGTAAAAATATATGGATTGTCCTGGAACCGAACGCTGGTTTCCGGGATGAGAAGCCGGCGATTAAACCCCTGAGTTAAGGCCAATGGTTACTAGAAAAACAGAATGTTAAGCACTGCAAGCACGTGTTTGATTTTACACAAACTCCAATAACGATTATTGATTGTGGGCAAACACGATTGAAATTTGAACTATTTAATCACGAAAATTAAATGTTTAAACAAGAATTTTGAATTGATTACCTCACTGACGATGGATTCGTTTGCTAATCCCTCATAATCTGTTACCAAACAGCTAACGTTCATCACACTACATAATTCCACAACCCACATCATTTTCGAACGTTTGTGTTAATCTCTGAATATATATATATATATATATATATATATATATATATATATATGTTCAATCAAATAGGCCTGTGGTTACACGAACAACATAATAATAATAATTTAGAATCAGATATTTTGATTTTGTGATCACCGAATATTTTAATAGCTAAAACAATTTATTTCATAACTAAAAATAATCAGTCACCACGTAACGAGTTTGAATTACTTTAATATTGTTTCTCGTTCCAGTGGTGTCCAATGTCTGTGTGTCTTTTACTTTACGTTAAACAAACATTTTAAAACGTTCATATCATTTGTTTTCACCCTGAATTATAGAAACGTGAGAATTAATAAAAATCAGAATTGCTAAGACTTTCCAAGGGTTCATATATAGGACGCAATAATACACTGAAAATCATGAGAATGCCTTTGAAATGTTTCGCAGAATCTCATATGGATGCAGAACATGTATCAATACGCTGTTGGTAATATCTTGTTGAATATTGAGGCATAAAGTGTCCCAGAATAAAACTTTTTTAATATATTTACTGAGGGGATTTGCTTCAAACTTCGGTTGCTAGGTGGCATCTCGGTAGCGAACAGCGCCACGCTGAAAGGGAGGATATTAACATCTGACAGTCTGACACAAACACATGTTTAGTGAAGTTAACTTCTCCTGCACGTGCTTTAAGTTAATCGACGTAAATAATTACGTTTTCTCGGAAAATCAAACGTGAATTATATTTTCTGCATTAGTCTGAACATCGATTAATTACAAGCCAGTGCTATAATAAGACAGGATCAAAAATTAATGAAATTGCTTACAGGTAGAATTCCAAAAAGCCTAGTTTCCTATTGGAGACTTACAATATCGCGCGAATTACGTCAAGGTTATATTTATTTAAGGTGAAGGTCTAGGTCCACTTATTTATAACCTCTACAGGATGGCATTAAATCTCGCATGATAATGTGTACGGACGTTTATAACCTATCTTGATATAAAACGTCATATTCGAAGCTGGAATCATTTATTAGTTACCGATTTCAAACAAATATCAAATAAAATTTCCCTCTGTCTTCATACATATTTAAGTAATTTCATTAAAAATTAATATTCTTTAATTCATCGCATCAGCCATAAATAATTACTTTCCTACTCAGTGGAAAATTACCATAAGTTGATGAAAATCCACTCCTCGGACACTTGGCTACAAGCCGATTAGCTATGTAAATTTCCTCAATTTAAGCTGTTTCAAAAATAAATATTCAAACAACTGAATTTCGAATTAAAAGGACTTAATATAAGCCCAATGTTTACTGTACATTCCACCGGATTTATCAGTCTGAAAGCTACCTTTACTATTTAAGCGTCTCGTATTTTTCTCAGTGTAAACATGGACAGTTTATTTAATCAGCGTTAAACGGTTTATCTTTGTAATACTTAAACGTTGCAAAGGCCAAGGTTCATAGCGTCTGACAGCGCAAGAATAAGTTTTCACGGCGTGGGGCTTAATTAAGCACAGGTAAAACTCAGCTTACAGAAGGGGACTCGGCTTAGATCGGGCGGCATTTTTTTAACACGGTAATGCATTTTCTGTTCCGTTAAAAACGTTTTTAAATGTGGTAAATGTCCCACTGAATTTTGAAAAAAAAAAAGGAGAATATTTATGGATTTCGCAAGCGTCTCTGTGTAAACAACGGGCTACTTCCATAAAGTGCATTAAGAGATTGATATTTGCAATGGTGGAATGTGGTGTTTTCTTTTCGGTACGGACTGCTTTCTTGTATATTAATTTTATTACGTAGTTTCGGCTTAAAACGATTACAGAAAGGTGAATTAATTTCTTAACAGAATGAATTACTATTGACTTACTATTAAGTTACTAAGATATTTAATTAGCTTAAGTTCATTATTTCGCAAATTAGGCTTCCGGTTTTATGGTTAGTTTGCAGGTGAAAATCTGAACAGTGAAAGTTAATTTGATTTTCGTGTGAAATGAACTCGAAGCCATAAGATTGTTAAATTAAAATGCTAAGTAGAATATTCTAAATGCTTGGAACAATAATTGACAACGTCCTCACCAAAGGATACAAATGAATCTGTAAAGATGAAACGTACAGCCTCCCCACGATAAGAGATCTTTTAATTATTAAATTTAGGAGGAAGATGAGAGACTCTCATGGGTAATTATTACACACTTAAGAGATTACTTGCTCTCGTTCTTGAGTCGGCGCAGATTACAAAGCTGAATATCAGAGAATAATGGCACTCTTGGCTCAGGAAACAATTTCCCTGAAAGAACATTAATAATAAAACACTTGGAGAGAAGAAACTTTTAGTTTATTGACTCAGTTACTTACATTAAACTTGAATTTTCCCCCTGAGAAGATCTTGAAAGTGTATTTAAAATCCAGTGTAAACTTCATTAACTTTTGTCTATTATTTAAGTCTGATGTAAATAAAATTATTACCAGGTAAAGGACTCGACTTATATCAAAGTCAGTTTTCATTGTCTCATTTCGTAGGGTTTCTTCAGTCAGTTTCAGAGAATACCTTGCACTTTCTTGAAATTATTTCCAATCGACGTATAATTGGCAAAGGGAGGTAGCATGTAAACAGGACGTCCAAAAACGTCGTCTTACATTTCAGATTTTTTTTTAACGTAATCAGAAGTTCTGAAAGCTTGAAACCTCAATACGTGGATCTATATGGTGACGACATATATTCGTAGCTCTACAATTCAGTAATCCATTTCTGTGCATATACCAGTTAACTAAAGTCTGGATTCAAACTTTTTTCAGACTTTCCTCTACATAAACTGAAACATTCTAACCGCCGATAATGTTTGTAAGTCTTAACACAGTGCAATGTTTCACAGAATTTGTAAGTAGGCAACATACTCACTATTATGTTTGTCTACATACAATGGTAAATTACTTAACGCCATAAACAGAAAGCAAGATGTCGTCCGATAAGACAGAAGAATGTTTAAATTCTCAAAAAATAATTATCTCAAAGAACAGTGCATATTCTTAGTAAAACTATTTTTTAAAAAAATAAAGGATCTTAGAGCTCTAACGTTATTAGCGTCATTGGTTGTCTTCTGGGTTGTAACTCCGTGTGGACTTCTAGGTGACACAAACGTTTCGGAGAAACATACAGACTCCATCTTCAGGAGAAGCGCTGGTGTTTACCCACAAGTTCACACGGCATTACAACCCAGAAGCCCAACAGTGGCATCTTCAGTGCCTTGAGAACCTCAGATCTCACTAAAGTTTTACGTTAAAGCAAATTATATATTTGCTGTTTACGAAAGAACTTTTTCCTAATTTGCTATCTCCATGAAGTACTACACAAACATTACGAGATTTTGACAAAAACGCTACAAGCTAATGAAATATTATTTTCATTTCTCAGTAAGCATCTTTTTCAGGAAATTTTACTAGAATTCGTTGAAAGGAAATTGAATAAAAAGAATCTTGTAATTTCTAATAAGTACTTTGTGTTTATATTTTAAGCTTTTACTCATGATATGAAATAACTTCCATATTACATTTTCTTTGAAGTTCTAAGACATAAGTATGCTTTTGACTTAAAAAGTATATTTAAAAGTGAAGTCAACTGTATAATGCACAGAATACTCGTTAAAATGACGCAGAAATGAATTTGAAGCCATATCCTGTCATGAGTTGCAGTGTTTTAATGCCGAGTAATCAGATTTATACTTCATAGCATGTAGAATATTTCCTTCCTTTCAATTATTACAGGCAATTAACAGATGAATTCATTTTTAAACTGTCCAATGATAGTTGCTCATTTAGATAAAAAAAAATATATTTTTTTAATCTTACCAAGGATTCTACTAGGATCTGTGCATCACATAGTTCACATTAAAATAAACATAAAGAGTGACTGCTATGAACTCAGAGCATTAACAAATGAATTATTTTAAACATTGTAAGTTTCAAAAACGGGGAAAGTAGGAACATTCGACTTTCAATTTCAGTAGAGAATTTTTGTAAACGCAAGGCTTTTCGTACACAAATCTCGAGATGGTAGAATTACGTACTGTGGACTATAATTTAAACTCTTCTACTCAGGACGTAAGGTCCTACAAAACATTTAGATAAATAAGACATTTATAAGGAACATAATTTTTGAAATGAACATGAAGGAAATAATTTCTGATTTAAACTGAACGCAAAAGAATTCTCGTGGGGCCACGCGGCAGGCGTTTGTCTGCAAGCTGTAAGCCTTCCGTTTCCATGACGACGAGGAACCACAAATACAATTAGGCTCGATGCTATTATGGATCTTCCACGTGGGAGGAAGACACTGATGTTTTGGTTGTCTGATCCGAGTAAAACCAATCACTTAGGCGGATGCGCTGTTGTCAGCTTTTACGTCGTGATAAATGGATTACAATGATTTTGGGCAGTAATGTTTCCAAGAGATCTGAATCTGGCTTCTTCACGACGATAGACGTTTGCTGAGTTATGCAACGAAAATATATTATAATTGTTTAAGTTATTCAGTAATAAATTAAAGCTGTCGGTATTAGTGGTGCAAAGGCCCAATGAAAAGATAGTTGTCTTAGAAACTGTTCGTCACAACACAAAGGCATTGACACTAATGACTGATTATAACTTTTAAAGCTCACAAATTAATAATAAATACAAAAGATAAACTTGTCCCTACGTCTAAGCACCAAGCCGCTGAGGAATAGGTTCACGAATCCCAGACTTATAGTGAAAGTACTGCAAGATCTCCAGTGGTATAGTGTTCGCGCCGAATTTGAACGAAATCGGTCTCTTTAGTACGTACTGGCACACATTTTTTATAAATATGTATACGTAGGTTTTCAAGTTTTCATGTCGGAGAGTCTGAAAATTACTGTCTTATGGTTTGTTGCGCCGTGTAGTATGGTAGAAGTTTACCGACGTTTCGGAGGTCCTTCATGCCTCCATCATCAGGGCGATGATGTAGGCAGGAAGGTGATAGTCTCTGTCGCATTTCCCTTCACCCACATGTCCTTTTGTCTTAGCCTTCATCCTTCCTTCTTATTTTTTTTTTTATTTCTCGCAGGTTCCTCTTAATTTCCACTGTCGGTGTCCCGAAACACGCAGCAGAACGCTAAGAGTCTGAAATAGTCCCGTGTTATTCTTCTTGTATCCATACGCCGGACACCGTCGGCACGACATTTGTGTAAACACTGAGGATTGAGAGTCCACAATGTTAGTCTGATGAAGTCCAGAGGCTGTCTCAAAAACATCGGTCCAGCTCCAAATTCTCACTTCTGTACAGCTGATGCCGAATCGGAGTACCACAATTAACAGCAACAAACCTCTTAAGCCAAGGCACGACCTTTTCTAAATTAACAGTACTGGAATTTAAACAGTTCCTAATTCATACTGAAACTAGGATAATTCTTATTTGAATAAAAATTTTCTTGGATATTATCCATCGTCTAGTAAATATAAAACGTAAAAAACGACGTTTCGGAGATGGGACTCTATCTCCGTCTTCAGGTTCCTACACAGTTGGGCCCACTAGATAGAGCTAATCCCTATCTCCGAAACGTCGTTTTTTACGTTTTATATTTACTAGACGATGGATAATATCCAAGAAAATTTTTATTCAATTGACTCTTCACCATCGTCAAGAAGTTTTAGATTTGATGATTCTTATTTGTTATTGTCATTTTGAAAATCGTAATTTCAACACGGTATTGTAGAAGTTTAAACTTCTACCAGACTACACGAGGTAACAACCCAGAAGACAGCCTTCTTTGGGTTAATGCCTGTCTTTTTATAATCATTATCCAAATTTTATCTTTCGTTTTAGTGAAGAGATGTGGTCATATAATTGAGTTTATATTTGAAAGCATGCAGCAGACTTCTGTCCCGGTTAACTTCCTATTAATACGATCCCGATACAACAATTTTATCCAAGAGCAGAGTTAAATCTTAGTATCAGAGTAATCGAGGTTTTCAGACAGTTAACAGAGCTTTAGAGCTCACTTATACAAGTGTGCGATAAACTCGAACAGACAGTAAACTTCTACGGTAACAACTGACCTGGTACTAAAACACAAGACACAGATTCTAAGTGGACTGTATTTCAAAATGTCACATTTTCAACCATTTACTGGTATCTTACAGTGAGATAAACTTACTTGAGGTACGGTGTGATGAGTATACAGACATATATCAACGTGTTCTTGTATCAACTGATGTGGTTTCAGGTTTTCAAGGCGTGAGTACAAAGACTCCTGTCCTCTGGTCTGTTGTGTCGTGTATTCTAGTAAAAGTTTAGGACGTTTCAGAGGTGATGACCGCCCTGATGAAAGAGGCAGGCTACACCTCTGAAACGTCGATAAATTTCTATCAGACTTACACGATGCAACATCCCAGAAGACAGCCATCTTCACTGTTTAAGTATATGTTCTAGGATTCTCCAGCGGAGACTCCCTGAGTGTATATGTAATGAATTACAGGTGGTGTTTCACGGATAAAACTACTTTGGTTTAATATAAGCTATTACGTATTCTATACCAACTTTCAGAATAAATCATTTCAAGTTTTCCACAAGAACACGGCATTGTAGTTGCTTGTAACAAATAGACCAGCAAAAGTAGAGAATTATCAAATGATATAAGCCGGAAGTAGTGTGCATTTTGCCTGTCACAAATCCCCCAAGTATCGATAAGATATGTATCTCGATACATAATAAAATAATAAAAAAGTTCGCGATATCATTATTATTACTAAAACAACAAAAACTCTAACGTATAAATGTTTATAGAAGATCGAATGTTTTTCAAAAAGATTATAGTACACGTCGTGGAGGAATCGATGTTTTTTCAACCTACGTTTCTGACAATCTTTATGACTCAGCAGTTCGCTTGTCTCGAAATTACACTTGATCACGTTTCATTGGCACTTTACGACTTTGTTTTGCTCTAAGCTTTATTAGTGATTTCCTCTTTTTATAGAACCCCCGACGTATTGAAATTTACGTCAAAATATAATGATTATTGTCCTGTCACAGAATGTCACAGAAAAATGAATTTGTACCGAAATCTTGTCCCGAAGATAACGAGGCATCATTAAATTTCGTATTGTGGTCTGCGGGCCACCAGTTTCCTTCAAAACAACTGGAGAAAATTAAAAATGAACTAAAATGTAGGACAGAATTTCAAATAACTTATGAACACCTGTAGGGTTCGTACGTCATAATTGTCCTTAACATCTATAGCACAGCGTGTTACAATTTTTAAGCAACAAACAAACAAAAACATAATATGGTCTGCCATTACGTTCAAAATCATTCAGTGGTTACAGGACGTAAAAAAAATTTGGTGACCATGGCAACGAGAGACTCGATGCTGTGAGAACAATTTTGACACAAAAAAGGAGAAAGTAACAGTAGGAGGCAAAGTATTGTTAAATTCTTGTTCACACACATCCTAAAAACGTCTTTGAGTCATTTGACTTATTCATTTATCAATTATAAAAAGAACTAGTGATTTCAGACAAATATATTTCGAAACGAGAATGTTCAAATCAGTTTACCAGTGAATAACTCCATGGAGAATGTTCCTAAGGCTTCAAAAATCGATGAAACGTCACTGGAAGGCCACGATGAATCCTTTGAACACAAAACTAAAAAAATTGTCCAGTCCCAAAGCGCCATTTTTAATTGGGGTCGAGTACCAACTTCAGTAAACTGGAAACGCGAGATTTTAAATTATTCGGCAAATACATGTCAGTAACAAAGATATGTCACACGCAGATATCTCTTCAGACTAGTCCCCCCCCCTACAGCTCCCCTACATATCAGAAAATGGACAGTTCTGGACACAATATTGGCACAGACCCCCTGAATTAACGATTCT
This sequence comes from Zootermopsis nevadensis, assembly GCF_977971745.1. Taxonomy (NCBI): domain Eukaryota; kingdom Metazoa; phylum Arthropoda; class Insecta; order Blattodea; family Termopsidae; genus Zootermopsis; species Zootermopsis nevadensis. Next base: position 958,519 of record NW_028259163.1, read on the forward strand.
CACAATCCTTACAGAATCACATTTGTTTAGTGATACGCCATTATTCATTGTGTAACTATTTAAATTAATGATAAAATATTTACGTTTCTGAGGTCATGCCGCCTACATCTTCAGCAAGGACCTCTGAAACGTTGGTAAACATCTACCATACGACACGATGCAACAACCCAGAAGACAGAAATCTTCAGACTCACAGCCATGAAAACCTCAAATCCTACAATAAATTAAGCTTCTTGAAAATGTGCGACGGATTCTGTTCTGTAAAATTTGAGAACCTGATGACGAAATTAATTAATTGAAAGCAGGAGATGATAGTGCGTCTTATATCGTACGTACTCAAGGATTTTCAAAAATAAATATATCACAGTACTATTCCGTCATTCCTCTGGGAATACTGAATAAAACCACGAAATATGTTACGCAGAATAAATAATATTCGAGATGAGAAATGAACCGAGCGTCTCGAAGTAGTTTGGAAGTCTACCACAGCAGTAACGTTGAAAGAGCACGGCAGGATCACTCACGCCAGTGGAATTGTGCGGACGGACTGACAAGGGATCAATGATGAACTGGCTGAAATAAGGTCAAAAGTTACGGGGGGGGGGGGGGGGGGGGGCAAGATTGAGGTAATTATCTCCAGCGTGGATCAAGTTTTAGGAAAAGTTATTAGCCGAAAATGTTCAGAATCTCACCAGGGAAGTAAACTCTGCGAAAGGTAGAACAAATCACAATTTTCTCTTTCCTGAAATGAATTTTCTTTTTTCTCGAGGTTACCGTAAACACTGACAAATGACTGTGGCAACAGTTTCTGGTCGTTAAAGACACTTCGTATATAGAGACTGGTCACTTCCCGTCTATTATACCAATTATTTTTTCCTATCGTTAAGGGATCAGAAAGGAAATGATGCTTAACCATCGCTGTTCACTATTTAACGCTGACCACAGTCAAAAGAATAAACTGAGTTTTTCGGTTTAACGATGACGTATGAAAACATTTCAAAGCCATTAAATTAATTACGCATACACCGAAATAGTTTAAACTTTATTCAAGATATACGACGTAACAACAATTATTTCATCTCCTTCAGACCCTAATATCTAGAAAACTTCATTCCTCGGATGAATTTAATGTCCGATCCTGACTACAGCATTAATTTTGACAATAAAATCAAAACTCTGTACAAGAAAGAAATAGATATTATTTTAAAAAAATTTAAAAATCATGTTTCAGGTTCCCACTGGTTGGATGTTGCGATGACCGACGTTTCGGATGTAATCTTCCTCCGTTAGGGCAGCATCTCTGCAACGTCGGTCAGCTACGAGACTACAAGGTGTCACACATATTCGTGCCGATAACTGCCCATTAAGTAATCAGAATGTGTTGAATACTTTAATTTCAAGAGCCTTGACTTCCCTTCAGCTATAAACGTGTTAGATTTCATGTTGAAATGTCTGTGGCGGTTTACGAACGTCAATCGATTTAGGGAAAACTGAAGGGTGAATTGTAACAAGTCCCTGTTTTGCAGCAAAATAAGACAAAACGCCAGTCAACAAATTAAGCATTTCATTTATAGAACTCAAATAACTTTACCTACGGCAAAATTCGAACCTTCTTCCAAACTCTAGATGTAAATTCGATTCCAAACTACGATCCTACCAAGCGATTACATGCAAACTAGAAGACTTATTAGACGAGATGGGGCAGTTTAGACTTTAGAAAGATCATATCAAGAAGATTATATGAATGTATATAAAATATGTGGAATTTACTTAAACATACATAAAAAACTACAGCACCAAGAATAAATAGAGGATACAACACACAAAGCTAGCTAAGTAAAAGAATAATATTAAAATGTATATTAATTTAATAGCGTGTGAGGATATTGGATTCATCTGTTTTAGGTTAGGGTCACGTGACTGGCCTTTGTAAACAAAGCAATAAACATTAATCAGGTTATTTTGTGCGATAAAACCAAATTAATTTTTAAATATCACCTGAATTACTATACACACTTAACAATATCCGCCATAAGTGACTGGACATTAATTTTTGTATTATTTCCAAGAAAAGTTTTTTTAGTTATATTGAAATGATAATATTAAAATAAATTCTAAAGTCCCATTTTCGTAGGACTTATCGTCCGCCCAACACCGCGTAGAGCAGCTGTTAAGGACACATTTAATGCAGTAACTAGGGAAGTGAGATGAGTCGCTTTTCCTCGCAGCTCGTTATAATGTCACGTTTGTCTCCACACAAAGGGACGCGCGGTCACATCAGATTACAAGAATGGAAGTAGGACAGTTCCATGACAACACGAAAACTTCACTTCCGGTTTCAATCTAGAGACTGGTGGATCTAATTATTGAAACTAACTCTTTACTTTACTGCACAATGTAGATTCTAAACTCACTTCGTAAAATTGCATTGTGTAAGTGATATTCGTATTGTAAATTTCTACAGTAGGTTTACGTGTAGTGTGAACACAGAATTTTTGAAAAGTTATAACAGGGTTTTAATCAGTGTCTGGTTATATTAGAATATCCTACAGGCGTTAGTTTTTTATTGTGACAGACTACACGTAGGAGAAACAAATGTAAATGTAAGAAATTGTTTAATTACCGATATGAAGTTACCAACAAAATAATTTATTATAATTTTTTTTACAAGGTTGGTTGAGATTATTTCTTTAAGATAAGATTAAAGTCAGACAATTCCAAAGATAAAAAAAAAATAAGTTTCGGTAAGAATTGATTTGGAGTATAAAATTAAGAATTAAAATTAGAGTTGTAAATATATGTGCCATCTGATTTAACAATCGTCAATGCTACGTTCTGCTATTCCACTTTTCATGTGATTCTCAGAATAAACAGCGTTGCGATTATTTCCATGAACATCGCCAATCAATTTATCTTCGTAATGGATAGGATGTCAGCAAGACCACTGTTTCCAGAAGCCCTTCCTTCAGACCGTCGTCTAAGAAGGCACGCAAGAATATTTCTTTCGTCTACAGTGGATGAATTGAACTCCACGTAAATTCCTTCCTTTTACTGAGTAATCACGAAAATGGAACATATTTCGAAGCGCTGTGGAGACATTACTTATTCGTTCTGGTTTTGAGTATAAGGGTAGCCCGATAAGGTCTCGACATTATTATATATTTCGATCTCCCCTGTATTAGAACATTAGTAGGTTTCCTCAGTATCATCACGTGAATGCCTCGATATGACCTTGAAATAAAGCATGATTATATATTTAAAATCCCCTGCGTACTCACTATTCATAACAATCTCTTCATCTAATCTGATTACAAACTCTGTACTTGAACCGTGATGAAACAAAATAAAACTCACAAACTTGTAAAAAAAGTAAAGCTAGCTTAATTTTGTATATATTGTTAATATATTTGAGTCAATGGAAATTAATTGCAAATTATTATTTATATAAATCAGCCTACTTGTGTATAACATCATATAACTGACCATACAACACGGCGCAACAACCGAGAAGACAGAAATCTTCATACTCACCTCTGTGAAAACCCCAAATCTTACAAATTAATACTTCTCTAAGCTAATCGAGAATTTTCCCGCCTTCACAAGATCCGGGTCAAATCCGAAACCCTGTGTAACACTCCATAAAATACAGGCTTCTTAACGGCGGAAAGCTGTTTACTCCCAATCTCGGGGTACCACCCCTTATCGGCTATCCGCGACTACCTAACACATTCGCGGTTTCCCTCCTTATCTTGAGGCTGTCTTCAACGCGCAATGCAGCGCTGAAATGGAACGTAGAATCTACTTATGATAAAATTTAATCTCGACTGAGAATCTGCAATGGTTGGAATCATGGCAGTGTGTCTGAGTACGATACAAGGACCATGTTAAAATCACAAAGACCCCCAACCTGTCGCCCCGCGCTGTTGAGACAGGAGCTATAACAACGTTTATCCTGAAAGTGTCTGTTCCCAACGAACACTTGTGCTATTGATTCGTCCTTTGTCTGAGTTGCCAAAGGTTGTTCGCCTAAGATACTAAGAGCTAAGAGCTGAGAGCTTTGTAAAGGTCTTATACTCCTTTATCATTATCAGACTTCCACAGTACATGGAAATTATTATACCAAACACCTCAAAAGTTTCATATTCGTTGTAAGATTCTTTATTACGAAATCACGTTTGAATGTAGACCAAAAATAAATAGAAATTTTACACATTTAAGATAACACTTATCCCAAAACTTTAGCAACATCGTTTGTCTTGGTCTTTTTGTAAACGTTCGCCAAAATTAGAACAATATATTTTATACGACAATGTAATTACGTATAATTGACTTTTTTCCCGCCAATCATATAACGTGAAATATATTCTTAAATATGGCTACTGCGATTTTGAAGATAAGATACAGAAGATAACATTAGACAGAACACGAGCAAAGCATTGCTCACGTTTGTAATGAAACACATCAAACCCCCATTAACACAGAAGAACTTCAAAGTAATTCGGTTCTGACGACATACCGAAAAAATACTTAATGCAAATTAAACAATACTGAGCTAGACGTAATTTATTAAACATTTGTTTAGTTACTTCAATGTCTCTGCAGTTCTGTATCAACTGTGTAGGAACCTGAAGACGGAGATAAGAGTCCCATCTCCGAAACGTCTTTTTACGTTTTATATTTACTAGATGATGGATAATATCCAAGGAAATTTTTATTCAAATGACTCTTCAGAACCTGAAGACGGAGATAGAGTCCCATCTCCGAAACGTCTTTTTACGTTTTATATTTACTAGATGATGGATAATATCCAAGGAAATTTTTATTCAAATGACTCTTCAGAACCTGAAGACGGAGATAGAGTCCCATCTCCGAAACGTCTTTTTACGTTTTATATTTACTAGATGATGGATAATATCCAAGGAAATTTTTATTCAAATGACTCTTCAGAACCTGAAGACGGAGATAGAGTCCCATCTCCGAAACGTCTTTTTACGTTTTATATTTACTAGACGGTGGATAATATCCAAGAAAATTTTTATTCAATTGACTCTTCACCATCGTCAAGAAGTTTTAGATTTGATAAATATATGATCCTGTTTGTTATAAAAGGTTAGTAGAATTTTTCAATAAATTGCCTTGAGTTGTAAATAAATTGGCCTCATCTGTAATTCTGTTTCCAGCGAGTCATTAAGAAAGTGTGGATACGATCGTAGGTCGGGGAAACGTTTGCAAATCCTCCTCTGCAGCCACACAGAATAGACACGTAATTAGGAACGCCGCAGTACCAAACATTTCGTTACCGTTCGTTACAGGAAAAAGTTTCTTCGTTCTGGTGTTTTCAAGAGCTCTGTCACCTGACAAAGCCAAAATTCACGAGCCTTCTTGTTAAATAAATTATTGTATCGAAGTACGAAATGCAAGCTGATCGATAATTGTCCACTGACACGGACGATAGTCGACCACATCAGAGAACAACCGCGTATTTCAGTCGAATTATTTGGGTCAGACCCTGGCCTTTTCCATTCAGTCAGCACCAATTAAAATACCCCAGGGCCTTCAACCTTCAGACTACCACCGTCCACCAAATTTCGCCTTTTCCTTTCCTTAATTCCTTTGTACATTTTCTCATGTAATCGGTTCCTTTCCACAGAATCATCAGAAACATAGTTAACCCACGTTTCTTCCAAATTCTTCAATTCTATGTTTCTAACTCTCTCACTAATGATTCTTCGAGCGTTTGTTAGAAGAATTTTATATGCCGCACATTAGAACAGAAATAATAAAGAAATTAATTAACAAAAATTAAATTTGATATAAATACGGAATTTGGATTGCAATTTAGGCACGCAAATATTATCGTAGTCAAGAACACAGAAAAGTAACACCAAATTGGGGAACATATTCCAAAATTTACGAGTAATTGTCGAGTTATGAACCGGTTTTTTTCCAGAATACGAACCAGGAATTGACATCAAATTAAGAGAGTTAAAATAAATCATTAGGGAAAGGTAGTCAAAGAAGCGGCCGTGACCTATTTAAAGGCGTAAACCAGGATATGTCTGGTGGAATGAATAAATTTGTCAGATCTTTGCACTGATTAATTGTAAAGCATATTTAAGTGCGTGATTCAAAGTTTTCACAGCGGTGAGTCTGAACATGGCGGTGAGTCTGGTAGAAGTTTAAACTTCTACCAAACCTCACTGCACAACAACCTAAAATACAGCGATCTTAAATTTATATTACGTCAATCTGACACCTCGAGGTGAAAACGGATATGACTTGAACAATTATAAGCAGATGTTAATTACAAATACCGTACATTATTAATCTACATAAAATGAACTCGCGTTACACGAAATCTTTGAAAACTTGCAATATTTCAGGTACCAACGCCGTACTTTTTAAACCTGATTTTTACTTTCCAGAATAAAGAGTCCAGCGGGAACAAAATCTTTTTTGAGGTATTGTTCGATGCTTTTCAAATGTATAAGAAGACATTTCTTGGTCTTTGCACTGAGTTCGCAATATGAAGGAACTACAAACAGTGTAAAACGTTTCTGAGAACTGAATGAGGGATTTCATGAAGCCCTCAGCACTGATCCCCGTTTCCCGTGAAGAAACGTGTTACAGTCACACAATACAATTTCTTAACCTGAGAGATGTATTTCAATACAGACCAAGGCAGTGCCTAGCCCGCGCACACGTGTCAAGGCCAAATTAAGTTAGGAAACGAAGTTGTTTCAACATAAGTCTCAGTTTCCGGTTTTACATCCTTCGTGCTCTACAAACAAAATGCAATTCCTTCCATTTGAGTGTCAGGTTTACCAATGTTATAATTTTCAGTGACGTTACAAGGAAAGCAGAGATCTTGTTAGCCATGTTATCCGGGCTAACACTTCAAAAAGAGAATAATTTATCACATGGGTAGGTGGGTCATGGAGATGGTCAATACGTAATGGTTCAGGAAAAAATTTCGTATCCCCCAACCGCGGATCGAATCCCGGTCGGTTATCCCAAAGCAAGTCACGTTACTGATAAAGATTTATTGACTCGTGAGATCGTCGGAGATGAGAGATAGAAGACACGATGAACTGACTACAGAAAGTATAAACAGAACAAAGAAACTGAACACGGCGAAAAATTCTTCAAATAAAAGTTGTAGTCCAAGATGTCTGTCTTCTGAGTTGTTACGCGGTGCAGTCCGGCAGAATATTTGATATGAGAGCAATTCTTCGCGAGTAATAATATAGGCGACATCTACATTACGTGTTTTACGAACTGCGTGCATATAATTCATAGAAAAACTTCTTCAAAGTTGCATGAATGAACGATATTTAAACGAATACATTAGTCTAAAGTTACGATAATATTAATCGCACCGAAGAATCGATTCAAGTCGCTAATCGAATACGGCGAAAGTTCATTTTTTTTCAGGAAGTAGACTAATTTGTCATGTACTTCACGACGTTTGGGGGTCGAGATTTCTCAAGAAGACTCACTTTACGGACATCGAGTGTTTAACGTAGCCCACGAAACTTTTCCATTTTCATCACGAGGCCACACGAAGTTTCCTAGTAACCGTGACTTTGTGAAGCACGGTGGCATTTTGATTGATTAAACCGTGGCAGCAGCCTGACTTTCAAGCAAGTTGTAATTTCAATTACGAAGTTCGCACTGACAAAGTCCTTCATCCAGCTGTACGAGCAACATAAATGTGAAAATGAAATTAACCCTTTGAAAATTAGGATTTCAGGTTTTCACGGCGGGGATTCTGAAGATGGCAGTCTTCTGGGTTGTTGAGCCATGTAGTCTGGTAGAAGTTTACCAACGTTTCGGAGGTCCTCAGCCGCGCGTGTAGAAACGGTAACAGTTATAAGAGACTGGCTGTCAAGGAAGAGCTGTGGCCTAACCAATGAGGACTCGAGACAAAATCGGGTGAGGGCCTGGGATCCAATAGCAGCGAGGGTTGTGTCACAGCCTGGCCAACAGGAGGGCGTGTGTGGCGTCATAACATACAAGTCGAGTATATGAACTAGGTAAAATTGCTGTCATTTCCGTGTTAAAAGGCGCATTAGCACTGATCATATTCTGACAAAACCGAGTTTCTACTTATACACATAATTTAAGCAGAGCTAAAGAAAACGTGAAATGAATAAGTCATTTTGATTTTCCATCTTCGGTGATGAGAAACGACCTGGTCGCTGAGAAGCTGTGACTGAAGAATGCATTATTTATTTATTACGTGTGAAGACATGAGAGATCCAGTGATCAAACCAGCCCAATCTCTGCATAAATTTAAAAAATTTTAACCCGAGAGGATTTTATTAACTTTTAAAGCCTTTAAATATTTATATAACACAAGTAAATTTTCAGTGATCGTCTTTGGAACACTTTATAACTAAAAGACTATGGGAGAGATTGAAGTGTGATAGGTAAGGAAGCGAATATTGTCCACACTAAAAATATTATTTCTCAGTGGCGGTATTTTGTAACAACCTGTATCAATTTCGGTGTAGGTAACGTTTTTGGTGAACGTAGTACATGTGTTCTACTTTTTGACCGAAAGGTGATGACGTGTTTTACCGAATATTCCAGTCATCTTTCCTAAAAACATCGTACTTGTGTTTATAAGCCAGCGTCACCTCCAATGTCAGACACGAAAGGTACCTTTTGTTTCAATGTTTATGCTCTGTCATGTGTCACATGTTACTACATGCTGTATTGATTCCGTATTCTTACACATCCGACATGCAACACGTAATATACAGGGTGTCCCATAATTATGTTTACAAATTGTAATGCGGATTAACAACTTATTATCTATCAACTGTGCCACGAAGCTAAAGGAGGTCATTTTGAACACCTACAATAGATTCGCTAATTCACTAGGGGCCAATGCGGACGTATATAATGTATACCTTACAATTTTTCTTACACGAATAACAATGATTTGAATAAACTACAACCACGTGAAGCTACAGAAATGCTGGATGTATACAGGTGAACTGAAGAGTAGAGCTTACCTTCAACCTTTCCTACACTTCATCGAAAAAAAAAAAAAAGAAACCTGTTTCTCCCACGCATGGGCACAGAAGAAAGCCATCATCTGTCAGTAACATTTGTTCATTCAACTTATTTCTGCCCCATGTTCAGTTGCGCAACTGGGCAGGGACACAGCCCACAAGAAACTGACATGTCCAGTTCGATGATTCACGTGATTTTACAACGTCCCTCCCTCCAGCTGCGCCGTAGATGCGATGGGATTTCCCAGCTGACAGCGCCACTCGACTGCATGCGTTCGTATTAACGCGAATTACTCGTGGTAATTGATTTCGCTCACTTGCAGTTAACATTTGCCTTCAGGTGCATCCAGCCTAACGTAAATTAGTCGAGTGACTTAAGGGTGACTGAACGGATGAGCCCGTTTGCCACATCAACTTTAACAAAATCGGACGTATATTACGATAAAAATAATACGACCAAAAAAAAAACATTTATTCGTAATATTAAAAACGTAAAATACTTTACCGACTAATACAACAACCGAATTTATTAAATCTTTAAGAAAGACGCTTAATTACGTCACACATAACCCAGCTATTTGTTTCATTAAAAATCGCACAGCTGTCAATTTTAAAAATTTTAACGTAATTTCTTACAGATTCTATAAGTATGTTCGCAAAAGTACCAAAGGTCTGACAGATAAGCACTCTCACTAATATACTTCCGCGCGCTTTTTTTTATAGAATCACGGAGAAAAACAGTTTCTGTCGTGTGTAGACGCATAATTATATATCGAATCCTGAAATATTTGATTTAATTATGAAAAATGGATTCGTTTCTGAAATATCGTTCTTATAAACACGCATAGTGTACAGCGCCATTACACACTTCATTTAACGAGCGGTCAGTGATAAAAAAGAGTCTTCATAACGCCACAGACGAGTTGCTACTGAACCAACGTCAGCAAAACAAACAAACAAACACGTTTTCCAAACGACTAGACATATTGATTTATAGCCTGCACGTTTAATCCTCCAACATAACGCAAAGAAATAAACGTATTCACTCATAGTTTATTTAACGACGTTTGTCAGTAGGTCAAACTATACGTCGTTGAATGAGATAATAAATAGTCCACAATGAATTAGAAACGATGTGGAAGAACGCGGTAGTGACCTAAGTTAAAGTTCTATTCCAGAGAGACTGAGAAAAACCACAAAACAAATAGTCAAGATAGACGATCTCTGGTCCGAGATTTGAACCCCAGACCACCCAAATACGAAGCAGGAGTGTTATAGATCAACGGAGCTTACGCATTCCAAGAAACTCTTTTGCGACACACTGTAATTATACTGGAATAATCGGATAGTTGAACTGTGGCCAGTATTTAAACCAAACCTCAGAGCTTAACTAACTAACTAACTAGATGTCCTTACGGAACCCGATGGTTCGTCACCGAATTAATCAAAGCCCTCCACCGGACCCTGTCCTGGGCCAACAAAATCCAGTCTCCTTCAACTCCTATCTCCCATAGATCCCGCCTCAGATTATACTCCCATCTACGTCTAGGTCTCCCCTGAGGTCTCTTCCCCTCAGGCTTCCCAAATAGTGGACCCAACCAACCAGATGGCTTAGGGAACTCGAAGGTTCATCACCGAATTAACCAAAGCCCTCCACCGGACCCTGTCCTGGGCCAACAAAATCCAGTCTCCTTCAACTCCTATCTCCCATAGATCCCGCCTGAGATTATCCTCCCATCTACGTCTAGGTCTCCCCAGAGGTCTCTTCCCTTCAGGCTTCCCAAATAGTGGACCCAACCAACCAGATGGCTTAGGGAACTCGAAGGTTCATCACCGAATTAACCAAAGCCCTCCACCGGACCCTGTCATAGGCCAACAAAATCCAGTTTCCTTCAACTCCTATCTCCCATAGATCTGCAAGTACCAAATCTCATGTCCTTTCTCAATTGCCGTGGTCGTGCCTAAGAGTCCATCCTGATCCGAGGCTTGGTTGATTTTTTCGTAACACAGCTTTTTTTTCCAGGTCAAAGGTTGTTAGCCTTACACCCAACCCCCTACCTGGAGGACCAGAGTATCTCTCTTAGTCTAACGCATCTCCTTAGACCTGTCCGGCTCAGTGCTTATTGCTTTTAAAATTATAGTAGAGTTTCGCTGTCCTTACAGGCATAATTAAAGGAAGTGATATCAAAATGTTCCATCCGTGTACCCTAAAGACATTATCGTCTCGTTTAACACCACATGATCCGTCGGTCTAATGTTCCAGAAAATTATGGAGATATTGCAAAATATAAAATCGTCCTGTAGATGTTTCCGGGTTAGGTAATAGCACGACGTAAAGCAGAAAGGAGGACGCCTTAGTTTCCCACAAGGCCCACTCTCTTCCAACCTTCTATTAACTCACAAATCGATAACATAAATATGGAGATGCTGGTTCCCGAAATAAACCAGTGAACACACCGGCGGAGAACAGTGCGACGTAGGAAAATACGTTCAACATTCATGAGATTTAAATATAATACGGATCATATTTTATATTATGTAAAATCACAACGTTATCGCGGTACGCGATACGTAATTCTTTCGTTTACAAAGAATTACGTCAAAATAAGTTCCATGTCTTCCTTACACTCCAACGCCACGTGTGAGAACCTCAGAGGCTTCTACTATCCGTCTGTACGTATTTCGGCAGAGATCGCTCTGAAATCTATCGACGGTAATACCAACTAAATCTATAACCGTTGACAACGCTTACATGAAATTTGGTTTGCCATTAGACTACAGTCCAAAATTCTCACTCCGAAATTCCCTATTAACCACAATATGCCAATATGACGCGTGTAAAATTCGTGAGAAACTATAAATTCTGCATTCTGCACTACACATAATTCTCGGTGTAATCAGCGTTAAAAAATATTTTTAAAATGGTAAAAAGTGTTTTCATTTAAGTACCGACTAAATTCTTAAAATAATATTTACGCGAGCTTCGGCTTCAAAGGGTAAACGAGTTGATCTTTGTAATGGTGAAGTGTAGTGTTTTCTTCGCGGTACGGACTGAATTCTTATATAATATTCAGACGAGCTTCGGTTTCGAAGGGTTAATTAATTATCAGATTAAACAGCGATTATTTCCTTAAACAGCGTTAACCAGTCCATCTTTGTAATGGTGAGGCGTTGTGTTTTCTTCGCGGTACGGACTGAATTCTTAAATGATATTCAGACAAGCTTCGGCTTCGAAGAGTTAAACGAATAAGTTGGTCGCGGATGCCTGCAAAATTTAGGTCTTGCCATTGAAAGTCTGGCCAGCGAGCTTTTTGCTACGCAACTCACACGAGGATCTAACTGAATCAAAAAGACGCTTTCACGTTCTGAGCGGTCCGACTTGATTCGTTTAATTGCGCGGATCCTACGCACATGTTTCGTAATCTCCTCTCTTCCGTTCTGCTTTTAATTCATTCCCTCCTTCCGTCCATTATTAGAGACCGGATTACATGCGCCTGAAACCTGCATCCTTTATTCAAAGCTTACGACTACTGTCGCAGTTGCGCAAGATTTTAAATGGAATATATTACGAATGGAGAAAAGAAAATGGCGGATATACAAAATAAAATGCGTTAGACGACACATGACAAGCAAGAATATTAGCAAGTTCTGTAAAAAAAATTACCACAAAGCCTTAATAGTTTAAATAAAAATGCGTCGGTAATAAAAATAAATATGACGGATTATGCGAATTAACATAACAAGGACCTTCAGAGTCTCATACGTAATTCTATCTTTGTCGTATCAACAGAGGACTTAGTCTCATACCTCAAAGAAAACACAACGTGTTCTGATTACAAAGATGAATTAGCTAATAAAGTTTAAATAAAACACTAATGTGCACGTGTGGCCAAAGTTTCCCAATCGAAATAAAAACTGCGATAATTTTTCGAAAAAGTAACGGATATAAAATTTTATGAAAGCGCGTTCAGCGATTTTCGAGACGTTACATTCGGACAGACGGACGTACAAAAGGAGCGACTTTAACAGGGACTCCACGAGAAATGGAAAAGATTATTAACTTACTTCGAGAGGGACAGTGACTGGAGAGAATAGACAAAAATATATGAAGGATGACATTAAAGCGAAAAAGCGACTGAGTGATGGAAAATTAAATTGCAGACAGATAGGTATGAAAAATGGAAGGTGCTGATAGATATGAGAGCCCCAGAGAGACAAATGTGTGTCTGTAACAAAAGCACACACACACACAGATATATACGTGGACACGTGTCACGCTTATAAACGTCAAAATCTATATTTTTTATATTTTTCATTTATTTTATATTTCATTTTAATATATTTTAAATATTTAAATGTTAATTATAGTAATATTTTAATATTTAATAGGAATTTTATTGTGATTAGACTGACAAGATTTAAACAAATATATATTTATCACAATATGACGCAACTTTATCATCTCGTCAAAATCTAGTACAAATAAATTAATAGGTAAAATATAAGGACTAATTCTTATTCTTGGCTTTTGACAACGACATTTGTTTGTGTGGAATCTCTGCATTAAAGATAATCAGAAAATATAAAACTGCGTGGTAAAAATAATCTTACAGCCAAATCAAATATTCTCTCCTTCATGCGAACCAAAAATTCATTTTCATATTTACAAAAGCCAGTACCTTGTCTGTAGCCTCCATCAGACAAAAGGAGACCAAACTCTTATATAATACTCCTTTAAGACCGCGTTTAACATTATCCACCACATACGCCTTCCAACTTCCTCGAGAGAACGTACAAATGTGAACTTCTGTGCCCGCGATGAAAAATCTTAACGTCCTAAATAATAACCCAGTTAATTACCAGCCAAATGATAGTCAACTTTTGAATAAAGACGCAGTGGATTCCGATTGAGACCTCGTGGTTTTAAAAGTTTAGCGGCAAAGTCAAATCCCCTATCAGGAAGGCAATTTACTAGTTAAAACTTTGGCTTACATATATGAAGCGGTTCAAAAATTTCAGCGTATTAAAACTAAACTTGAAGTTCGCATTTTACAAACTACAGCGTACACTAAAATCTATTATCATCCTCGAACCAAACTGTACAGACGGACAGGCGCTCCATAATAATGTTTGCTAACGTCCCAATCCCTTCAGCAAACCCACCGCTCTGTTCGTGGAGACGAACTTAGTTTTAATTTCAGGCAGGGGGGCAGAGGGCTTAATGATAAAATTTTAATCTAAACTCATTCGACAGGATTGTGTGCCTCGAGTTTTTATAAATTAAAATTATGAGCTAATCCCTCAGCGCGAGATATGGAGCATTTCATTTGAGCTGTGGGGCTTCTCAAACGAAGAAATCTCTTTTTTTGTAGACAGAACAAATTCAGTATACAGAAATCAAAAAGTGAACACGGAAAAATTAAATTCCGTATCTGACCAATTCCACATTTTCAGCTTAAAATACTTTATTGTTGTTGTTATTTTGTTTAACTTTTAGCTTAACACACTTCAAATAATTATCTTATGACGGAATATCTTTAGAAATCGTAACTGAAAAAGGCTACAGATATTCATTCTTAAATTCTATGTTTGTACTAAGTATCTTATCGGGGGATTAGTCACGTTAAAACTGGATTAATACTTCAGTTTCAGAGATTTCAGGATTAAGAATTCAGTTTCAGAGATTTCAGGATTAAGACTTCAGTTTCAGAGATTTCTGGTTCAAGCACCAGTGTGGAATTACCAAACAATCGACAACAGAAACTTAGCAAGGGAGTCGACGTGTTTTGCTTGGGCAACACATCGTCTCCCATGCTAATTTCGACCAAACCCGAGTAATAAACGCACAGTTGGAAAGGTAAACTGCACCTCACTAATTGTAACTGGGAATGTGCTTACAGGATTTTCGTCTTGGAAGAAGGTCTTGACCCCTTGACCTATCCAAACCAGGGTCTATTTCCACTGACTGGAAGTTGACTTCATTAAGCGCCTTGTACTTATTTACGAGAAAGAAAATTGGTTCTTCAGACGTCTGGGAGTCGCTTTAGCTGAAGGTGGCTAGAGGGGGGGGTCATTTTGGCTGAAGATTTCCATGAATGGAGTAAATGGTCCATACCGCTTATGAATTTCTCCCTGGTATTTCCTTTACAACTAAGAAAAAGCACGGAGGACCTCAGTGAGTTCCCCATTGGTAAAATTGTTGGTACGTGAGCCTAATTGCTCACCTCAATCTAGTGTCGATGTTAGGAATGAGTGAAGCTGTGCCTCTAATACATCTTACAACTTTCACTTTCGTTTACGAAGACGGAATTGTATTACCAGATCTCCGTGTAAGGCCAAATTTTTTCACCTCAGACTGACGGTGAGATTACAGAAAAATCTTCTTCTGTATTGTAAACGAGCTGCCTGCATTACAACGCTGTTGCTATGGTAAAAAAATGCAATTTTTTCTCTAAATCGGTATAATTTCTCTAAAAATAAATAATAAAAAGGGGTAAGATCTTACGTAAGTGCGCAGAGATGTAAGTAAGGACCTGTTTCATTAAAAGAGCCATTAATTTCTCGCAAGACAGGCAACCACTCACTACTGCACCCAGTAATAAAATTCCCTTTAAACGTCAACGGCTATCCCCAAAATTGATACCTTGGCGGTAACTAAGCTTCAACGCGCTTTCAATCTTATTTGGCAAACTTCATCGTTCTGCTGACTTTTATTACGAAATGGGGACAGAATCAGAGATAAACTTAGCTCAACTCTTTGATTCAGAATGTCAATTTCCCTATTTTAATTAGTTTACATTACCGATTCGCCGGTAGATTATTTACTGAGGTTTTACCAGATATCACCAAACAACAACAACAACTGGAATACCAAAACACCTGAGCGAACTGCGAGTTTAAAAGACGAAACATATCCAGTACAAACGTAAAGTCTTGCTATGAAAGATTTAAGGCTCCTCTCCCGAGGACAAACTGTTCTATCCTGTGTTCTTATAGTGCAGTATTAACCCCTTACGGCACTAGTGACGGAGGCAGTATGACCTCTAAAACGCTGGTTAACATCGACCAGACTACACAGGGCAACAACCCAGAAGACAGAAATCTTCAGACTCACCGCCTTGAGGAGCTCAAATCCTGCTAAGAAGCACTACAAAGCGGTTGGACTTTCGACAAGTAAAACTGACACAAATTGTGGAAACTTACGAAGAGACCGGAAGGGACATTCCAGTACTGTTACACATCTGGTATAGTTACCGAGAAAATCCACAAACTTCAAAACATGGTTCTATTTAATTAGCTCGCAGAAATTATGTGAGCAGTTAAGGATCCAATCAGACATAAACTACGAAACATGTGAGCGGATTACTTTTACCACTAATGAATATTATACCGTCGTTCTAGACATTCTCAAATCCAGTTAAGATTATGGTTACCACAGGAGTAAACTTCCGCTGAGCACAGTGCTTTCTACTACAAACTGCGTGTTATCTCTGGAATATTATGGTTAATAAAAGCTGCCTCATAACGTAAATACAAATCCGAACTCTGTTTACTAAATTTGCCATTAATATTTTATCCCCAACTCATGAACTGCTGCAGGGTACGAAAACAGGCTCCTTTGTGTTGCTAGCTTTTAGAGGAAGTTGTGTGAAACCTATAAAATGAACGGTTTCACAATTTGAAATCTTCACTTAAGGCTGTTTTGAACAAGGCAGTTCGAAAAAATGAAAAGGAGAATTTAATTAACAGCTGAGCGACTATTAGGTTGAACACAAAATACTCTGTGGCATGAAGTGGGGTGAGTTGAAGCATCACCACTCTTCACCATTACAAAGATCAACTGGTTTACCCTTTGAAGCCGAAACTCTAAATAATATTTAAGAATCCAGTCCGTACCGCGAAGAAAACACCGCACTTCACCATTACAAAGATCAACTCTTTAACGCTGTTTAAGGAAACAGATTTTTTAAATTTTTACTCATATTAAACTGACTGCACCTTAAGCGAAGTTGATACTTAAGGGTTTAATCAGATCCTCAGAAAAAAATGTTACATATTTGCAGATTTCACGGCCAGGAGATCGGCTATCATTAGGATTTCGTGATATTCCGCAGGTCATTAATTAAGAGTCTATATCAGGGCAAGGTGGTTTCCTTACACAACCTTTCCTATTCATTTTTCATCTCTCCATCACATGACGACGCTACGCTGTCTGAGGTGTACTAAAAGGGTCATTACGTAAACCACGTAGTACCACAGAAAAAAGCCTCAAGGCAAGAGATTAATTAATTATAATGTCTGTTGCATGTGTAATGCTGAAACTGTGTCATTCACTGCATGGCTGGATAATCCAATGTCTGCCGAGAGGTCGACTGAAACTCTGAAATCGATGTTGATTATTTCAGAGTGCAAAGTACAACGCTGTCAAGTTAGGGGATGTCTGAGCATGGGGGAATGACGCAATGAACACGCTCAGGACGGAACACAACGTACTGACCAAGACTGTTTGGTTTTATAATGAAGTCTTGTAGTGACCCTAATGCAATTCACACCCTGTATCAGCTTTCCTGATTGGTTCGTCCCTTCTAGCACTAACGGTGATATAAAATGATTCCTCGCGTAGAAAGTCTCACAAGATAATCTGTGTTATGGCCGAAATAAGACTTCCTTAATCTTGATGTTCGCATTTGCTTGGATGCGTAATCTGGTCAGTCAGTTTAGCTTGTGTTTAGAACTCTTAATTGTGTTTGGAAACAAGCCAACATAATACAATAAGATTCAAGTGATAATATCACGAAAAAGTAGATGTAATTTTTGAAAAATTCCCTCAAAATAATTCATGTTGCAACTTATATTATATTATATTAACTGACTTACACTGTTCTATTGTTCGATGAAAAATGCATAAACTAACCAAAAAACCTTGTTTGCTAAATACACGTCTCCACAATAATTTAATTCGCTTTGTATTCTAATAAAAATTAAAAATAATATTTTTCTGTTTACATTTACAACAAGATACTTTATATCTTCATCAAACGATTTAAATCAATCAAGATCATACTTTTGATTATTCTATGAGAGTTTATGATAAAATTTCGGACGAGGAAAGTCGCCAGGTGCTGCGATCTGGTGATCAAAGCGGGATAATATCGAACAAGGCAGATTTAATACCTCTAAATACACGTCGCAAACAAACGGACGAAGAAGTTTTGTGTATTTCGATACAAAACACAATTATCCAGGTAGCTTTACACAGTTCTGTACTGAACATACTTCACATCGCTGACAGGAACTATCTCAAAACTAAACGTTTGTCTTATCACGTAGCAGGGCTGAGTCTGAAGGGCGGTAAACTAACAGCGTCCTCAGGGCACGGTCGTGACCGTGAATTGTACGTTCATTTACAGTGAAATGAATGTGGTAAAACATCATCCAGAGATTAATTAGTAATTATTGGCTTTGAACTTTAAGCTGCTAATTCAAACATGATTTATAGTCCTACAACTAATCCTGTAAATACGACGCATTAATGAAATGTAATCGAAATTTACTAAAGAGTCAGGCGTATGACGTGAACCCCCCCCCCCCAATTAGTCCTCATAAATCGCTATGCTTAGAATCATAATTATACAATAATATGATTAAAATTTCACCCAAAGTGTTCAGAACCAAAAAAACCATCAACACGATAAATCCAGACTGAATCTAAAACTTAATTTTTACCCCCATCTTAATCATTTTGATCTTTCTCAAACCCTGAGATCCCATCGGATTTGAGGTTTTCACAGCGGTGAGTCTGGAGATGGCTGTCTTCTTAATTGTTGCGCCGTGTAGAAGTCTACCGACGTTTCAGAGGTCCTTGCTGCCTCCACCAGACTATAAGTAACAAAAACAACCCAGAAGACAGCCATCTTATTACATTTTAATATTATCCTGCACTTATAAATGTTTCACCACGTAAGAAAGACTTATAACCAAAGCGAATGGAATATTTACAAGTCAATAGAACCCCACCACCAGACTTTGAACCTTTCTGATCCAACAGCAGGAAACCCTCATCATTAGCAAAGGGAAGAATCTATAGAATTCTTCTACAAGTCGTTGCTGTGTGTTTGAAATCCATGTCTATGAGAAACACAACTTGTTACTTCCCATCCACACACAAGATATATTCATCGGGATGTAACCAAGGAGATGGGATCTGTTACTTCTCTCTTCTTAACAACACGAGTAAATAAACCTACATTACTTGTTTATATAACAGAATACGTACGAGTTTGTGATAATTTCAGTGAAATAAAGCAACATGTATCTGGAAAAATTATTTAAAATTCGAAACAAATAACTCATAACACAGAATTTACTTTTAAGTGTCTGAGAAACTCCTTCTCAACTAGATACAATAAATCTTCTAGCAAGAAGGAGTAAAGCTTTATAAATACTTCTTCAATGTTCCATATTTATACCTAACCCCAAAGAACACACTCAAATTAAAGGTTGTTATAATTGCAAATCATCTCAAGAAATGTTCTCTTAATAAGCAGAAAGAATCATAACAAGGTCTTTTGCAGAATAATGGTTACATTGAAATCCAAACACGGGGGCATAAACCTACGTACATGAGACAGGCTCACGTAGATGTCTCATCGCGTACGGGCGTTTAAACAAAAACGTACTTTGCATATGAAAAGAAACTCTCCCGATGGTTTTAATTATTATTCCAGTACGGGTCCTCAATCGATTCGTGAATATGTATCCACGCTCCTTTTAAAGTCAGCCTTCACACAGCTTTGTTCATTACGAAACTGACAGGTTCATCGATGTTCTAGGACACAAGCAAAGGAATGTATTTCGCGTATGTACGCAGACAGCTTCGAAAACTTAATTACTGTTTGTTTAACTTTACTTAGCGAATAGTCGGAACAAATTAATGTTTTGGGGGGGGAGGGGTTTACAGCATTTATATTCCAATTAGGGGCACGAGGGGTTAGATGCAACAGGGGAGAGTGTAAAAGTTCTTTTAAATTTTGTATCCCAGGTAACTACGGCGTGCCCTTCCGTCAGAATGTATGAAAGACCAAATTGGCATATTTGAGTCCACTGTGAAAGCTTTGACAGCGTCTTAAACTTTCCAGGGAATAAAACTAATTGTCTTCACGCAATATGCAGACGCACGTAAAAATACAATTAAAGCAAAATTAGAACTTCTTGGTGCAATGTTCAGGGCCTCAAAGTCTATCAATGGCATTCCAAGTAATAATACAGAAGTACGTAAGTTTAAGACATCGTTGAATTTTCATATACTTGAATTCATTAAATTTGGGTGAGTGCACGCCAGTCCTTGACCGACAATAAGAGAAACTTTTAGTTGTATTTAAGGCGAAGGAGATAAAAAAATGTTACGACCCGTGGATAGTAATGTGAAAATGCTGACAAAGTTTGTCCGACGAGTTTTAAGTACGGTGACAATTTATCTGAGGGCGAAGGGGACTCGATTTGCGTGATGTGTATTGAAAAGGACGCCTCAGATAAAGCTCGCGTTTAAAGTGCACAGAACACACAGCGTTCGGACGCTCAAAACTGTGATATGGAAGGCACCCCTCGACACGTGTGTACAAATTACGAGCACCTATTTTTTCGAAAATGGGTGACATCTGTCAAAATTTCTCAAAGTGTAACGCAACTTGGCACATTTTTGGACACGATGAAACACGCGTACCGGTTCAAAAAAAATTAAAAGTTCAATTTAACAAATTATATTACTGATGCGATTTTATTAAATACAAATGATTTAAACATTGGTCTATTTTCCCTTCTTTTTTTTTCGTTTCTACATTAATCAAACCGCGATTTATTACGTACCTACAAGAACCACTCTCATCTATCTGTATTGAACCATTTAAAACCAGTTCACGATATTAATTTAATATAATCTACACTTTAATATTATCCACGATCATAGGTTCAGTTGTTCCATACCGTCTGAAGGAAAAAATCTAGCAGATACGCTAACCTGCTCTTTTCCAATCAACACAGTCCTGAACTCGAATACCACCATCACAATCTGAAATGTTTTCTGCCCTAACTGAAAGCATCCAGTAGAGAAATTCACAAAATTCTATTACACAGAACGATTATAAATTAGAAGCGTCTAATTTGTTAATTTCTTATTAATCTGTATACCACCCACTGAATAAGTCGTCTGGCCCATAAAATCCAGTTCCATCCTTTTTCCATATCTCAAGCGATTTCGGATACTATTTAGAGCAAATACTTTTTCACAGTTCCTCTAGCCGAATACTGGGATAAAACTTTGTAATATACAACGGTAAATTTTATTTATTTATTTTATTTAGTGTTCTGTCTGACGACAGGTCCATATGAACAGGATCCTTCCATCCTTTTCTCTTCTCGGACTGGGACCTGTTCATATACGTTCTTGGCAGATGATCCATAAGTGGTTTGCCATTGCCTTCTTCTGTGTGTGAATGGAGTAATTGTTGGGATGCCACGGAGGAAAACTCCGTGTTGCCTAGACCACGGCCTTAATAATGTCATCTGAGAATATAACAAAATCCTGCAGATATAATGTTTAAAAAAAGGGTTGGCACTTTAAAATTATAAGACTTTAAGTTTGCAGATTTATTAACTATCCACGGCATTATATGATACTTATAAGCATAACATTTAAATATTCAACCAATGTGAATAAAATCTAGCATGTTTCAAACGCATTTTGAAAGTTAAAGCTTTCCTTGGGACCATAAATGTAACTTTTCGGATTCTCATGTTCCCACGTATCACCCAATCACACTTCAAAAGTACATTCGAGAAATCACGCAACGCATATAACAAAATCTGTTAAAAACTTTGGTCATTTCATCTTAATTGACGTCACAAGGAAATGTAGCGTTTGCAGACGCAAAGAACTTGTTCAAGCAACCTCGTGTGTATATGGCGTCTATGCGCGAAAGTTTTCCATTTATAATGCCGTCGCTAGTCTGGTAGAAGTTTAAACTCCCATCAGACAACACGGTGCGACAACCCAGAAGACAGTCCACCGGTGTTAAAACCTCAAATCCTACAAGTTAATTTTCCTCACAAATGAAAACGCATTTAAACCTACAGTGAAGACGAAACTTTCCCTGTATTTCTGACTTGGTCATATTTTCACACGTGTCATATCAGTCTAAAAAAGTGTGACCCAGCTGGCGGTTCGCTGGCCACATCCGGCCCGAAACAAGTAGTAACCAGGTTCGAGAAATTATTAATTTATATGCCAGTTATTTCTTTTTTCTGAAATATTTGAAATGTGATTATTTTATGGACTGATACTTTACGTAGAAAAGCCACAGATGATACTGACTTTGACCCTGTAGTAAAAAGTAATTCTCCCAATTATAGAAAAATGTAAGATACATGCTATTACATGAGTAAATTTATAAATAATATAACTCTACATAAATCTGTGGATATCCACTAAAACACATATTTAAGCAAATTCCATGATAATCTGGAAAACTTAGTTTTTGAACTCAACGCATAACAAACAGAGAGACAATGACTTCTTTATGAGATAGCTTTTATTAATATATTTTGAAAACTGCGTCATGGCGGTGAAGTTTTCCTCAAACATGTGGATATTTGCGCCAACAAAACTAAGAATCAGAAAAAAATATAAAATATAAGGAGCGAATCACAGATATCTACGAAATTGTTTAAGAATCTAGTGAAAAAGTCAATCTAAAATTGAGTAGAAATTATTTATCTTCGACCGTAATTCTCCACTTCCTATGATTATTTCCTTTATTTTATTCATAAGCTCAACAAAAGCAATTAGAATGGTATGGACATACAAAGAGGATGACAGAAGAGAGATTACCGAATAAGGTCATAGAATGAAAAGTGGACTCCTCCAAACACCTGGATACAGGGAATTCAATCATCAATGAGGGAGAGAAACATCGAAGAGGATTTGTGGACAGACAGACAATAATGGAGAAGAAAAATTAGAATGTCAAATGTCAAATTCAATTGTAACCTTGAGTACCGGAAAAAATGTAAAAAAAATTGTAAAACCGGAAATATTATTATCATCCCTTTTCGAATTCCTTTTATAAACTGCCTAATGTTAGCAGCACTTGTAAAATATAACTTTCTGCCATCTAGCGTCATTCCTGTAAAAACACAGAAATACGCAGTATCTATGGTCGCACTGAGAAAAGAGTCTTTTATTTTTCCTGTCTGCAGAAATTCTTACGCCTGACAGGTTTCTATTTTTCTTGTTATTACCCGCAACTCAAGCCTAAGATAGCCATTAGTAATCGACTATGAGCTATTGTCATCCGTTCAGTTACTTTAAAGAACTCAGAATGAGTCTCTCAGTCTGGTTGATCAAGATTAATTTTGTGTGTTCCGGCAAGACCAAGTAAGTAATGAGAGGCGATCAATCGTATCTGCCGATCTGTTTGTAGCGCCAAGTAAGAATTAATGGATTACAGCCGTCAAATTATTCACATTTCGTGGTTTTATTGGATGATGAAATATCTTTAAAAAAAGATCCATCTACCCCTTAGGGCCACCAACAATATTTTAGCTTCATCCTGTAGCACGTATTAGAATGAGTGTCGTTAAATCAATTTAGTACACAACTATCTAATTAAAATAAGCGTTTACAATTTAATATGTGTATGTTTTAACATTACGATTTATGCCAAATTCTTGGTTTATCCGCTCCTTGAACATAGTTTCATGGACAGGAAAAAGTGATATTTAGAGGTTTCTATTTATAAAATGAACCAGCCTCCGGCAATGCGCTAGAATCACTTTTATCACCAAGGACCCAAGGTACTCGCTGAACATTATTACCCACGTATCCATAGATACGATCGATTAGATACGTACCATGTATACGCTTTGCTGAATTTATAATTCTCTCATAAGAGTGACTTTCGGGGGGGGTCGAGTAGATGTGAGCCGGTGTCCAGACCCCATTTTATTTAATTGTCCTAAATGTAAAATAGTTTCTTCTTACACGCTTTCATTTCTATGTGAAGATCCTATTAAATCAGTTCTCTCGTCTGTCTGTACTAGTGAAACAACAGCTGGATTTATGTTAACATGGGGACGCTTTGATATAATGTATCGAGACAATACAATTTATGTTAAATTCCTACAGTAACATGAGAAAATTAATTCGCTCCTGCGCGCCGAAATAACAGGGTGGGGAATCTTCAGGCTGCCTCGGTTACCATGGCTACTATGATTTCATATTAGCTGTGGTTACCTTGTTCAATAGTCGAAAGGTAAAATGTCGGCGAATGCACCAGAATGTTATCCTATGCGTACGTCATAATTCCCAAATTTGTTACTGACGTAAAATCAAACATGTTCTGTACATGATACGGAAGGAATAAATGTACTGCGTGAATAAACTCTCAAAGAGATATTTGTCGTGGCAGTATTTACCACTAGGCTTTAAACAGTTAATTCTGCTATTATTTGAAAGAAAAAGTCTCGGTCACTTTATGGCAATTGAAGACTATAAATAGGTTTTAAGTTCTTTAGCTCTATTGGAGTTTGGTTTTATAATACAATTGCTGACTTAAATTCTGTTGTTTATTGTCAAGGTGAATGGGTGATTTTGAAAGGAAATTGCATAAGTGAAGGGCCATTAATTTATGTCATACGTACGTCACAATCTAAAATGCTCGTATACAAAATATACCAGAGGATACGAAAGTCGGATACGAACTGACAAGGTACCTCATTTACATCGAGTTAAATTTAAAAAAAAAAAGATGTTAGTTTAATTAGATTTTACTTTTGAATTACGAATAGCTTCAGAGTAAGACGTTGCCAATTCCGTAAGCTTTGTTTCTGCAAAGAACATCTTTTCAACTTCATAGACTGCCGTAAGGCACATTTCAACCTTTCTGATATATACGCTTTGAACCTTCAGTGCTTTTAAGTTCTTTGTTAAGCATTCCCGTACAACAAACATCGGGTCTTACCAGCTGTTCGAACTTTCGACCTTCCTTGATCATATATGTCAAAAGATTCGGTCACCGTTTGTATCAAAATGTTTCATTCATCCTGAACCGTATTTTATTATTTCATTTCTGAACGTAACTCTAATCCATTAACATTACCTTTACAAAGGCCACATAGAATCAAACCAGCAACTGACTCTTAGTCTGTTGTTGTACAGAACGTTTTTTTTTGTTAGCTCTACACTTCCACACCAAGAGTTTTAAAAAAGAACAGCACAAGAGACTTTAAAAATAAAATATCTAAGACATTGAACACTCACTCTGTATAGGCCATTTGTAATATTTCATATAAATTTATTTATGTGAAATTATTTAATGTTTGGAATTTAACTGATACGAAAATCCTAAATAAATCGTGCGATATAAAAGTTTTTCTCTAATTCTACGAAAATTATGATTACTGAAATTCCCATGGATGTTCGTATTTACTGTCCAATAAGCAATGATTTTCATCACCAACCTTTCGCGTGCCAAAGCAGAGAGCAAAAAAGAATTTGAGCTAAGAGAGTTTACTGAAACCTGCAGGAAATCACAAATGCACTAATACGTCTTAAACTGTCTCACTGAAATTTCTGAAATGTTTACAAAAAACTTGTTAACATATTTCTCGGTGTGTCTTCGCAGCAGACACACACACACGCGCGTTTACTGGACTATGCGCTGAATTATAGATCGTTTCTCTGAGAGACTGGCAAATTCCCGCCTCTCGGGAATACGCTGGCACTCTTAAGGGTCAGACTAAGGTTCCAAGATAAAAGTAGCATATTTTATTTCTCGTAATTGCCGCCTACAAACTACATAAGGATTTCTGGGTTTTTACGCCGTGTAGTCTGGTAGATGTTTACCAACGTTTCGGAGGTCATACTGCCTCCGTCATCAGGACGATGAATGAGCTAGCAAAAAAATACCACTCCTTGGTTAATAATTGTTTTAGTATGGACAATATCTGCTACCCCTCCCACCCCTCTGATTCCCTTGCATTTTATTTCTGGAGGATCTAGAGCGCACAGGTACGGAAGTGATAAATCAAAGAGAAAAAGTTGTGAACATGCAAAGGGAATAATTCCTCGTTGAATTTCAACGTGATTCCACTTGTACAACTGTGACCCCCACATAATTGAGGTACGTACCCTCATTATCCTTCACAAAGGTTTGATCCTGAAATGTAGTTTTCTGTCAAATTGTAATTTCACAGGAATTGTTTCCTGGACCCCTCCACATAGTGGTTTAAAGTGTTCGGTATGTTACGTTTAGAGCTTGAATTATTAAAGTTACAAGTTTAAATTTGTACTTGATTGAAAAACTTGTACATTGAACGAAGGAACGAAGTTTGGTCCATTAGATTAATGGCCAAGACATTAAGCTTGAGGCTGATCCTCGTCGCTTTCACAACTTTTTACCATTCACTTTTTTACGGAACGCCTGGGGGTCGATAAAATGTCATGTATTTTGTTGAACCAACATAACATGATACGTATAACAATGCTTTTTGAGATTAACCGCGTCGAAAATTGAGAAACAACCAACGTTTCGGCAACAATTTCAGTTGCCATTTTCAGGGGGAATATGTAATGGTTGAAATTTCTGTAAGATGACAGCTGTGATTTTTTGCAGAAAAATTCGCTGATTCTCAACATTCGACGAGGATCAACGACGAAATTAGAAGTTACAATATAAAGCCCAGCAGCGGAAAACGGGACACGAATACACTTTTGTAGGTCTTTAACTCTGTGCGACATGAGAGCGGGCTTTATATGCGTTCCGTTCACATTCGCGTGCCAGCACGCCATTGCTTTCTTGAATTCACTCGCCGATTGTGATCAAAAAGTGGTAGACTGTTAACCCTCCTCAGCGTGCTGCCTTGATGAGGTTTACCGTTAACAGAGAAAACCACTCCTACTGCACACCAGTGCTGTCAGACGCACGCGGGATCAGTCTGTACCACCCAATGCGTTTAACAGCAAAGGATCTGTTTTATAACAAAAACATTAAGTGTATTCGTACGCTATTTTGAAATGTGTTTATTCGTCAATAGTCTCATTGGATTTACTCTGACTATAAATACCACTTTTTAGATGATTTTTTTTAAAATTTAATAACAAGAATTTGGTTAACACTTAAAAACGCACTAACGTTACTTTCCTCCATAGTAAAAGCTGCACACACACACAGTTTATGAGATCATTACAAGAACCCACGTAGGTAAACTTGGCCGCCGGTTGAAGCATTTTAATTTTATTTTTTTATTTATTTTCGACAATCTTCTCTTTTGGGGTCAGAGTCATAACCATTTTTCGAAAACCTCTTTCTTTTCAAACGATTCCGCATACAAAAACACCAACTTTTAGTTTCTTCCGTACGGCTGAGTCAACGGAGAAGGTAAACATTGAAGAAGTGTACACTCTCGTAATGGTCCAGCGTCCCTAATGAAAGCAATTTGAATCAGATCATCCCGAAGCTCCATCGCCTTTTTCAATAGGTCCTGTAGTAGCCGTCACCTTAATGCTTGTTTCAAGGTCACGGAAGGACTTAACCCCTCCCCCTCCCCCCGCCATAACACGCGGCTTCAACTCACCAATACAGCGCTGCGATTTATGAGCTGTCCTTACTCGCTTTGGCTCCGCTGTTCCTGTTCCAACGTACGATTTTGCTCTGTCCTTGAAGTATGAAATTTGATGGCGGATATTAATTAAATTTGTGTGCGGTAGCTAATTCATTATCTCCACCCACTTCAACTACAATGATTGATTAATGGAGACCTTTACAGAATGGTATTTGTGCATAAACACTTAAGGTAACTAACATGAAGTACAATACTGTGGTATTTAAAGAACGTAGAAAATTCTCAGAGAGGATTCGCTAAGTTTCTTATCATCCACAAACAATTCCGAACTATGCTTAGCTCCGACAAATCACAATAACGCCTACTCTTTATTTAACTACGATTTATCAACTGCATAAGCTAGACAGAGTGATATTTTGCTACTAGAACTACTAATGCATTAAGACGGGATATGACGATATATACGTGTGGATTAATATAATACATAATCACAG
Organism: Zootermopsis nevadensis; assembly: GCF_977971745.1. Taxonomy (NCBI): domain Eukaryota; kingdom Metazoa; phylum Arthropoda; class Insecta; order Blattodea; family Termopsidae; genus Zootermopsis; species Zootermopsis nevadensis. Next base: position 986,654 of record NW_028259163.1, read on the forward strand.
TAGTTATCCGTAAAAATTTTTGTCAGAAATGTTATAATGTCTGCGCAGGGATTGTGTAATGTGATGGAGTGTTACTAGTAAGTATAAAGGGAGATGCAATTATCCGCCACATTTTTCGTGCTCCAAACGGAAGGATTTCATTCAAATCTGTACTAATTCAAAAAAAAATTGCCCAGAAAACCAGTTGCTCTTCGCAACGGTGTGGTGTAGTGTTTCCTTCGCGGTACGGTCTAAATTCTTAAATATTATTTAATTGACTTCTCTGAGACAAAGAATTCTTTTTAAACAGGCATATGTTATGTTTTTAAAAATTCCGAACCTTGTGACTGGCTGAATCCTTGCGAAGAACCGATAATAAGGGTTTTTTTTGTAACTTCTGAAGACTGCTCGGTTATCAGCAAGAATATCACAAGTCATTCTTCTGCGTTGCAATTTACAGTATTATTCTGACGAGCGTTTTAGTTCTAAACTGTAAGCGAAACGAGGCTGAGCGCAGGGCGCCGTGATAGTGCGGCAACTTCTCCGACACGTCAGCAAACCTTGTAGCATACGCAAGCCATTCAAAGGAATTTTGCAACGAAGCTTCACAAAACTAGCAATTTATTAACCCTTTGAAGACGAAGATCGTCTGAATATTATTTATGAATTCAGTCCGTACCGCGAAGAAAACACTACACCTCACCATTACGAAAATCAGCTGGTTAACCCTTTGAAGCCGAAGCTCGTCTTCATAATATTTACGAATCCAGACCGTACCGCGAAGAAAACACTTCACTTAACCATTAGAAGTCGAATCAGGCGTTACCACATAAGATTTAACAAAAGAACATCCCGGTCAAAGCCTTAACAATCTAAATTTTTTCCAGCAATGATTCGGAAGCCTCATTATTTTAGCAAATTTAATATAGCGTTTATTATTTATAAATTTCAACCCTCGTTCTAGCCTCTCAGGTTTTGAGACAAGTTTTTTGTTCGCTTTCACCTAACCCAACCTAACCCCCATAAAACACTTAAAACCAGGCTTTATATCAACGATACCAATTTTTTTTTATTTTGAGAAATATTAAGTTGTGTTATGATGCGCTGATAGATTATTTGTGCTCCTTATTTATATAACGTTGATGCAAATCAAGCAGATATAAAACTTCTCTTATAGTTTTGTTCTATGACGTCTTTAGCGACATCTGAGATATTCTGTATCGTAAACCGAAAGCATTTGCTATTCTGCACCTTTCTTTGACATCCATTCTTCTCTTAATGCAAACCACAGAAGCCAATAAACCAATGAAGTTGTTCTCGAAATTATAGACCCACAAATGAGAGTCATTTAACCATTCCGTTTGAGCAACAAAACTTTGTGGCTTTGAGGTTACTGACTTTCGTTTACCGTGACGTAAGTCTTCATCATGTGGGTATACATTAAATTACGAGAACAACCCCTTCTTGTAACAGCATGTAGAAAGTTATCCATCATCAGAATTATGTTTGATACGGCCTACATAACGTTCATGTATTTTGATCTCCAGTCTTTGGGTAATTGGTTGTCACTATAATGATAGTTTCTCTAATTTTGTTTTTTTATATTTTATAATTAGTGGCGATTGTCGAAGAACGTCCGTCAGAATCGTCAGAATCAGTTACATAAATGAATCAGAACAGCTAATTCCCTTGTGTGTATTTATAAATTATATCTCGCACAATTACCATTGTCCAACACAATATGAGTACAGCATAATGAATGAAACTGGTTAATTTCAGAGAATTTTCCTGCTCGTTCATACCCCCTTTTTCCAACTGCGGATGTCAATAAGAGGGATTTGCATAAAATTGGTTGTTATGGAAACCACGGCCACTGTCGATACACACCAAAGCTTCACGCATCTGTCCGATCCTCAGGTATAACAAAAATCATGCGTAACAACACGTTTTCTACAACAGATGTTCATGTAACACACCAGTTGTACAACGCTCGCCCAGGATATGAGGCCTCGGATAATCGAATTATTAATGAACAGTGAATTGGAAATAAAATATTGTACGTCGCCACAGAGTAAGTTAAAATTAGTAGACATACAACAAAAACGTCTTAAAATCACTTTTCTCTTTTGCTTCCTGTGCGAAGACAGGACATCATATCCGACCGAAGCCTTAAAATAATTAGTTGAAGTCCATCAAACACTTCACTATTTAATTTTCTACAGTCAATAATACCAACATGGCGGCCGTACTGTTTTTGCCGAGGTCTATACCACTGCGTCTTTACCTGTAACCCAAGTAACGGCTTTGGGGACACACTCTTGAATCTCAATTATATTTAGTTAATTAAGTGCCCGAATTTATAACTTGTGTTGGGCAAGGCCGTGGTCTAGGCAACACGGAGTTTTCCTCCGTGGCATCCCAACAATTACTCCATTCACACACAGAAGAAGGCAATGGCAAACCACTTCTGGATCATCTGCCAAGAACGTATATGAACAGGTCCCAGTCCGAGAAGAGAAAAGGATGGAAGGATCCTGTTCATATGGACCTGTCGTCATACAGAACACTAAATAAATAAAATAAATAAATAAATTAAGTAGGCGGGTCATTTCGTACAATAAATGGGAAACGAAATTAGCCGTTAAACAACAAATATTTTTAGTAAGAGAAGTTATAACTGTAATTGTGGAACTATTATATACCAGTTGAGATTTCCACCCATGTTGATACAAAAAAATTTCTATTTTAAATACGCCGCTGAATAACCACGCGAAACTTGGATGGACGTTTCGTGGGACACGCTGTATTTCACTAAACTTTATCAAACATCGTTTATATTTCTTGGTAGCACGATCATTAATGACCGAAGAACTTCAACCGAGGAAGGTGAAGTAATTTCTTCCCAGAATTTATTCTTCTGTACAAAAATAAACGTGGACGTAGGTTAATCGAAATCGATGGCTCCTTCTCGGCGCGTGAACTGCATATAATACAAACGACAAAACCAATTGTACTCGCGCTCGGAACGTCCGCTAGGTTACTGGCATCAGAATGCCAATAAAAATTTCCCATCATATATAAAGATCAATGAAATTTCCACCGTCTAAGTTGCAGCACTGACACGGACCAACCTCTTTCAACACAATAACTAGATGGCTTACGGAGCCCGAAGGTTCATCACAGAATTAACCAAAGCCCTCCACCGGTCCCTGTCCTGGGCCAACAAAATCCAGTCTCCTTCAACTCCTATCTCCCATAGATCCCGACTGAGATTATCCTCCCATCTACGTCTAGGTCTCCCCAGCGGTCTCTTCCCCTCAGGCTTCCCAAATAGTGGACCCAACCAACCAGATGGCTTATGAAACCCGAAGGTTCATCACCGAATTAACCAAAGCCCTCCACCGGACCCTGTCCTGGGCCAACAAAATCCAGTCTCCTTCAACTCCTATCTCCCATAGATCCCTCCTGATATTATCCTACCATTTTCTGGGTTACGTAATTAAAATATGCATTCGTTAGTATCTAATATTAGTCTAAGTAAGGAGAAAATGTGTTAAATTGTTTAGTACGTGGAATAATATGTTGCTTAAACCTGTTCTTCTAAGTGGTAGACGAAAGTCCATGATGCAGACTGTCTTACAAACTATCGTCCTTGAAAGACGGTATATTAATATATTATCGACATTTTCTGCTATTGAACGAATGAGCGCAGTTTATAATTTTTTTAGTAACACATGGCACCACCCCATTCGTATGTAAGATTGTCACTAGAGAGCACAAAAGGCGGGTAATCTGTTGTTGACCCATCATTATGCGATCTTTTCACGATGACATGTCTGTCCGTCTGTCTGTCCGGATGATTCAACTCGAGTGTCACTGGACGCATTTGGATGAAATTTGGTACGGACGTTATGCCATTGGGGCCTACCTTAAAATCGTGATTTTAAATTTCCTACAATAGATAATAGCAATATGGCGGACGAACAAATTTCTGAGGTGGGATCGACACTAGCGCCACTTGGCCATTCAGTGATGTACGTAGATCTTCACTTTGGAAATTTAACAAAAGTCCCTTATAAAAAAGATGATTTTTTGAGCAAAATATCTGGAAAAATCAAGACGAAATGTGAAATTAGAATACTATTTTAAAGCTTCCTATCCAAACATGAAATCTTTCTTCGGGTTTTATAAGCCGTAATTTTGTCGAAATAAACCGAAAATATTACCCAAAATCCTCTCTGCTAATCTAAATAATTATCTTAACCAAAATCATATTTAAAGATTTTTTCTATAGACTTTTACATCACTGTATATTTAAAAGTTTAATTAAAGTATTTCAGTGACGTCAACCTTCTGGCAGCAACTTGAGAAACAGAGCCACCTATTTTTCATAAATTATATCTAACGTCTTGTCATTTGTTTGGTAAATAAACGAAATAGTTTAAATTAAAATACGTTTTAAAAACATTACAAATGTAACTTGTACTCCTAGAGGAATTTACCTGTGTTTCCACTGGGTATTCAGCTTAAAATATTATCAGTATCACTACAATTCGCACACTGAAACACCTAAAAACACCTCTTCCATTGCTGTGAAATTTCACTCACAATCGAACAATTGAAGATTTCAATGTGTCACATGGAAACCACGCTGTTTCGTCACACCCCTCTAAATCGAATACGAACACAAATCGAACGTCATTCCACAAGGAACGGCAAATATTCAGTGCTGAGGAATTATAAAAAAAAAACAGATGAAAGTTAAGCGGTGTTAAAACGGACACTTGATCCCGTCGGTACCAGCGAATAACTACGATTCCACGAACAGAAGACTGGCTTTTCCCGTACCTGGCACGCACGCCGTCCTCCTCACTGGCAAATACGAACAACACAAAGTTTCCCGTCACGAGCACAACAAACCATGCCGTGTTTAGTTCAAAAATCGAACGCTATGCGCTCTCCAGCGCCTGTGTCTATCAGCACCATCTTTTGAACAACAATAGAAGTACTTCATAGCACCAGATTAAACGAAACCAAGACTCACTAATTCCATAATGTTTCTCAGTTTCTCTAGGCAGATTTCGGTATAGTACCTTAAATTCTTTCCAAAATCTTTTATTCACTAGATAACCTAACATTAAACGTTTTTAATCTGAATTACTGAAAATGTCACCAAATAATCGCAAACCGACACTGATATTGGAGCGAGTTTCTGTATGAATATTATAATATATTTCATAAATATTTTAAAATATAACAGAGCACTCAATATTCTTAACTAACACAAAAAAGTACTAAATCCTCCTTTCATTGATTAATTACCCACTCTAAGAACTGAATGATGTGACGTCACACATTAATTTTGTAATCTTGCCGACGCGAGCGCTGAATCGTGATTAGTCTTGCAAATATCAAACACCAGATCGCTCAATGCCTTAGCTGTATGTGGTTATCGATGGATATACATCGCTTTATGCATAATATATACCTTATACAGTTCCCAGGAACCATTACATAATCTAGATCGCAGATAAAGACATCTGGAAAGACCCAAAGACTATTGTACTGCAGAAATGAATCCATCTATGATTGACGAGACAGCAAAGTTTGCTGTGCATTTAATACAAAGTTTCCAGATGTTATGTTTCGTTGTATCCTTTATGTTCAGTGGGGTGACGTCACTGGTCACTTATAACGCGCAGTGAAAACAAAATTATGATAACGACACCTGCAGCTGAATAATTACACCGGTTCAAAATCCTTCTGAATGATAATACAACCTAATCACAGAAAAAAAAAACTGGAAAATAATAAAAGTGTAAGTTGTTTATTTATACTTAATGTTTCAGCTGAGTGAATTCAAAACTTACTTCATATCTGAAAGAAACGTGATACTAATATTCAGGGAAATTCATCAACACAGAACAAAATTTAAGGAACAAAAGAAAATAATGGCGGTATTATTCGACAACATTCAAAGTAACCCAGAAAGGACCAAGATTTTACAGCGAACTACCCTAAAGCCTGTCGACTTACGGAATCATTGGAATCAAAATGGACGAGATTTCCGAGCTCGGCTGACAAATTGGATTCGTAAAAATGATACCATATCAGCCCCTTACTTCTACATTAAGCACAAATTTTCCGTCCTTTTTACATACGGAAATTTTGACCTCAGCGTCTGTATACGGTCTCCTATCCAATCAGCGCGGTGGGACCACGACGTTGACCACACACTCCATCTGGTATCGAGATAAATAACTATTAGGTGCTATGACGCTCTCCTTACAAGCAGCTCCATGGCGTACAGCGGGACAATCTCTTTTCCTACCACCAGCTGAGTTTCATGGCATACGAAATCATATATCAACTGGTGATTATCTCTGGAATACAAAATAAAATTGTTAACTTTAAAAAAAAAACTGTGTCCTACCGTAGATCTGCCCAGTCGGAGTCTGTCGACGCCGGCGCTGAGGTACTCCTGCAAGGTAAGCTGAGTCGAGGCATTATCTTCAACGTGATGGGACGTCGCCTTCTCAAGGAATAATCTGAAATAGCACAAGGTAAAAATATATTCCATGATTTTAGTCAGACAAGTTTCTTCGTTTTTAATATTTCGCGAGCTGAGTTAAAACGTCGGGAAGCATTTCCCATGTGACAGAGAACACTACACAGAATTTTCGTAGCAGGACCTGAAGGAAATAAATAGACTACTTGAAAGAACCAAGTGTAGATGAGAGGATGATATTAAAACGAATCTTAAACAAGTGTTCATGTTTTAAAATGCATCAGGATATAGATAAATGATAGACACTCGAAAACGGAATTAAGATTTCGCGATGCGTGAAGACGGTGAACTTATTACGTAACTGAGCGACGAACGCCTAATCCAGTGAGCAATAAACATGCTGAATCTCTTTGGTTTATCCGTAGTAAAGTCTTATTTCTGTCGTTTAAAACCAAGCTTCAACATCCAGCAGACACCATCACACGTCTGTAATTTATCGAAAATATTTCCTGATGAGATACCTCGATACAGAGATCGAAAGTCTGAATATGTCGATATGGAAACATTCGTTTTCCGTTATCTGCATTACTTTTTTTAGGGATTATTAGTGAAAAATCTGTCGATTATCGAGATGAAGCTAGAACCCAGTCCACTGTGGGTTACAAATTCTGCAAACCGCGAAGTTATCACGTAAGATACGTTTAAGTATCAACGAAAAAATTATATGCTAAACAGGCATAAGAAATGTCTCTCCTAGTAAGTTACACGTTCACGTCAACGTGGCAACATCACCGTAAATTTTAACTACTGGTGATTTTAAATGTGCTGGTCACAGGTGAACAAATTGCAATAACTTTCCCGTATTTTGCCAAATAATAGATTTATCTAATGATCTTGTATTTACGGGACAATTAATATCACTTGAAGGATGTTCGTATAATATCCTCAGATGTAGAAAATAAAGGAGAAATTATAAAAAAAATATATCCTGTCCCGCCCATGGATGAATTCAAGTAAAAGTTCTTACCTGAAGCTGAACAGAGGGAGTTCCTGGCGGCAAAAGTGTGCGGTGATAGGAAATCTGAGGACGGAGCGCCACTGGTGGTACAGGGAGGAGATGCCATCTGTTGGTCCTCCCTTGTAACTCGGAACTGTATCCCGCTGCAAGGCAGTTTATCGAACATATCTCGTTTGAACATCGCGACCGTAAACGAATTAACAACAACACGACGCTGTATAAGCAAACAATATATAAAATTACAAACACTTTCAGTTTCTGAGTCACATTTTTGTTGAAAACTCGACTCTCACTGTGTTCGTACTGGACATCTGAATTCACACTCGTATTTTTAGAGCAATTTATTGTCCGGTGGCAGTCGCGTGACGTCACTTAGTATCAGCCATTTTGTGTACAGACACAAGGCTTTATGATGATTTCAGGATCCTGCTGTCCTTTGATGACCACCTCTGACAAGGACACCTGAAACATAATATGAAACACAATAAAAATCCCTCCTAAAGAAAACATCTCACACGTTTCCTTAACTTTTATGCTGGTAGAATGAAAAAGTTAATTAAGTCCGGTAGAATTTGTTCACAACTCTGAAGACGGAGGCACCAGGACCTATGCAACGTTGGTAAACTTCTACCAGAATTCACGGGGCCACAACCCAGAGGAAAATCGACTTCGTACTCGCTTAGGCGAGAATTTGAAATATCAATCTCGTAATTTTTGGTGAAAAATATAACCAAAACAAAGAACGTATGATTTGAGGTTCTCACAGCGGTGAGTATGAAGATTTCTGTCTTCTGGGTTGTTGCGCCGTGTAGTCTGGTCGATGTTAACTAACGTTTCAGAGGTCATACTGCCTCCGTCATCAGAGTATGATGATTTCTGTCTTCTGGGTTATTGCGCTGTGTGGTCTGGTCGATGTTAACTAACGTTTCAGAGGTCATACTGCCTCCGTCATCAGAGTATGAAGATTTCTGTCTTCTGGGTTGTTGCGCCGTGTAGTCTGGTCGATGTTTACCAATCGCCGTGATGACGGAGGCATTATGACCTCTGAAACGTCGGTAAACATCTACCATACGACACGGCGCAACAACCTAGAAGACAGAAATCTTCATACTCTGATGATGGAGGCAGTATGACCTCTGAAACGTTAGTTAACATCGACCAGACCACACAGCGCAACAACCTAGAAGACAGAAATCTTCATACTCTGATGATGGAGGCAGTATGACCTCTGAAACGTCGGTTAACATCGACCATTCTACACAGCACAACAACCCAGAAGACAGAAATCTTCAAAAGAAAAATAGTCATTATTAAATTCGTTCGGTCTTCTGTAATCCTCAGGTTTAAAATTGGTGGTCTAATTAGCATCTACAAGAATTAGATAAAACCAAGTTATTATGAAACTTGACCTTAAATTCTTGAAAGGCTCTAGGCAGCTTTACAACTAACACAAATTGCAGAAGACTCTTCATGGAGACACGTGATTTAACCCCCTCTGAACTACAGCGTACAGAGAACACAGTTGAATGGAATTTATGCATATTCATTCGGTTAATGTATCTGTAAACAGATTCCCTCTCATTAGCCCACACACACTCTCTAATTAAAGGGCTTCCCTTTGTTCACACGTGACGAATGTAAACCAAACGTTCACATCATCCGAACAGATTATAGTCAAATGTCGATGACTCTTGACAACGAGGCTTCCCTTTGAAATACGACAGAGGATGGGTTTTTGGGGTTCATTTTTGCTGTTTCGACTGACGAGATTTGTCTTATTGTAGGAGAAGTTCAACAAATTCAACAGCAGTAATGTTCATTAAATATAATTGGAATTCCTTAAGTTAAAACATCGTTCTCTTATTGAATGTATTTCTATGTGCGTACGAGGACCAATACTGGATTATACCCAAGTCTGCGAGCAAAACTTTATGTCCTGTGTTCTACTACATGGTTCTAAAATCTGGAACCTCGGAATAAAATTTCATTTAAGTACATATTTGAATATATTTCATTCTGAAATGGTAATTCTGGACATTTTTAAGTATATAATGTTCTCCTTAATTTCTCAAATTTTCGTATAAGACGAAAAGTCCATAATCTAATTCATTTTAAGTAATTTACATGCAGAATTTACAATAAAATGCACTCTCACAAAAAGAACCAATTTAATTTCATTCACCGAGTTAACAAATCTGAAATTTCAATGAAGTTACTGCACACGAAATAATTACGTTTCAAGTTTATAATGAAACTAGTTTAGAAACAAACATTCTCAGCAGTTAGACGGTAAACGAATTACTTACAAATTGTAAAATTATACTGTCCTACAGCTGACAGTAGGAAAATCAAATCAAGATTCTCAGTGTGATAGCATTTAATTAAAATCAGAGCATTCTTCCAACTGCACTATAAACTGAGTTCTAGAATAATGGAGTTTAAAAAGTTTCCTATATGCAGTATGTCTTACGTTTATGGCGTTACAACCCGGAAGATCAACATGGACATATTAGTCACTGTAAAGAAACTCAGATATATTATAATATTATTATTATTTAGTGTTCTGTCTGAGGACAGGTCCATATGAACAGGATCCTTCCGTCCTTTTCTCGGACTGGGACCTGTTCATATACGTTCTTGGCAGATGATCCAGAAGTGGTTTGCCATTGCCTTCTTCTGTGTGTGAATGGAGTAATTGTTGGGATGCCACGGAGGAAAACTCCGTGTTGCCTAGACCACGGCCTTGCCCAACACAAGTTATAAATTCGAACCCGAGAACCCAGGATTACAAGGCCAGCGTTCTGACCGCTAGACCACCGTGGCGTCCTAGATATATTATATCAGGCTTTAATTATTCTTTTTGTCGTGTCTCATATATCGCGAGAATTCTTACACAAACTGGTCTGAACCCACATCAGAAAATCGATGGCTGAAATTCGATACAGTACACTTTCCCAAATTTGTTAAATATTATTCAGATGAATTTCGCGGTTCAAAGTGTTAAGGCGATAGCTTGGCATATTTCAGGTGCCTTAAGTTTAGTGCAAAAATTAATAATTCGGGTTATCAAGGAGCTAAGTTCATCTAAGATGTATCTGCTCTTAAGCAAAATTTTCTACTCGTAAGAGCAAGTCCGACATGCTAATTAAACGACGTTTTACACAGATCTATCAAACCCTAATTCCATGCCTGGGATATTAATTACTGATTGCCTATGAAGATTACAGTCTCATTTACACCTCACAGCATCCGATGCCTCTCACTTTTGCCTGAAGAGGACTCTCGGTGCGCCACGTTTTAATTAACATCAAGCCCTGCTTCATTAACCCAGTAGTTTAATCCCGTACGTTCCAAATTGGCCACATGAAACCTAAAGTAAAGTTTATGTTAACAATTTAATAAAATCGTGGCGTTATCCCGTAATCAGATCAGATGCCAGCCCAACGCCAACCCAGACACTCTTCATTGTTCGTATAATTAAATCACATGCCCCTTTGATGAACATGTAGAATTGGGGAGTTACAATATAATACCACGCCACACTGCCCATCTGAAGGGCCAACTCCTGAATCTGCGGGGGGTTTTTCAATAAAATCCTGAAGTGTAACGCCTTGTAGTATCATACAAGTTGCTTTCAATTTACAGCAATATCAGCCGTGCTCAGTACTTTGTTATTTCAACGTTTATCCATGCTTTATAAGAACTTATAAAACTGCATTTGTTCGTAGCGACTGCAGAGCTGAACCCGAGCGTGCCCCTTCAGAAAATAATCCAGAGGGGAAGTCCCAGTTCTGTTTCTTATTGGTCCACTGTACTTGGTATTAAAATGATCTGAATTTGTTTAAGCATACGTGATTTTTTTTTGTACTCAATTAAGAAACACCCTGTATATTCAATAATTGAAGTTTTAAGTGATGTAAAGAATTTCCATCCCCTTTCTACGTTACATTTTGAGGCTCTAAAAGGGTTTCGTATCCGTCCGCAACTTGTTTCCTTGCCACAGACGTAAAGACTGCAAATATAACTTGAAACGTTGTATATCACCACAACAAAATTTATATTGATACGTATTTAACAGAACGTTCTAGAACTCGGAATGTGCATAATTATTTGTGGAGTTAACTTACGAAGCCACAAAACCACTGAGAGTAAATTAAGGAAAATTGCTTGGCTCTCTCCGCTTTAAGCTACAGGAGAAACAAAGTATCTTTATGGTCCTTTGATGATTTTCTAGAAACTACTTCAAATTAAAACCACCACAACAGAGTGTTATGGAATTAATTACCTAAACAACCAGTTCTTTAACGTGTGTAATTATTCTGTTGGAATCCATCCGTAGTCTAATGGTCTTAAATAAAACCACAAAGCTTCGGAAGTCAGTTCTACTTCCGTCTTCAGGGGGTGGGAGGACAAAATTGAATTACATTTAGCCCCTTGCGAGAGTAAATCTTGATTTTCGTCAGTGGCAACATCTCGCCATAGAAACGTCCTTTGTCAACAGTTTCCTCCCATCTACGATCATGTCTTTCAAGTCGCCACTTTCCTTCAGTAGTCTTGGTAGATTTAAAATCACGTAAAAACGTCGGAAATTTCGCTCCAATGCTGCCCTAAATTTTTTGTTGTATTTCTTCGATTCTGTGCGAATTGTTTTCGAACATCAACACCAAGGGCAGCGCATTTTAAAAAGACTACGGAGCTCAGAGGCACCAAATACAGAAAATATTTGCAATTTCACCTAGAGCGTCTGTTTAGATAAATTTAATTTTATAGTTACACACAGCTACAGCAGGCACTTACTTTAAACTTTCAAGTTTATCATTCATAATCATCTTATCACTTAACGCTTGCACAAAGACTGCATTCAATAAATATCTGTTCATTAATTAATCTTCAAACGAATTAAATTTGTTTTACGTGCAGTATCCAATTAAAATTAATAACCTAAAGAGTAACACGTTTCTTATACAAAGCTGCAATGATGTGAAACTTCTGAGAATTAAGTGATGATAAAGTGGTTTCCAGACGTAGCAAAGTCTGGCTGGGCACATTCTGATCTCCCTGAGGGAAGATGTTAAAACAGCGATAGACGACACGTAATTTAAGCTTTGGAAGTCTTGCGTGGTTTTCCAGGAATACGTGTCTACATTATCGAGCTAATAAGGTATATATATAATGCACAATACTTGAGGGTTAGCTAAGTCTCTGCGACGTACGTGGCCTCGAAAACCACGTGTTGAAATACTAGCAGACTTAAAAATATCGTGTTTTCTTCTAATTTGATATATAAACTTTACAGCAGAAGCTACCGCGCAGGTCCACCGAGATGCGCGCGCAGTTTCGTTGACTAGAAATTAAGGCGTCTGATGGTGTCCCTAACAAAAATCCTATTTCGTGGTGTTTAAACACACACAGCGATTCACAACAATACATTGCCTGCGTTTACTATAGTCGCCTGAAAATAGTCTGAGTACGTGACAGCATTATTAATTATTATTATTTAGTGTTCTGTCTGACGACAGGTCCATATGAACAGGATCCTTCCATCCTTTTCTCGGACTGGGACCTGTTCATATACGTTCTTGGCAGATGATCCAGAAGTTGTTTGCCATTGCCTTCTTCTGCGTGTGAATGGAGTAATTGTTGGGATGCCACGGAGGAAAACTCCGTGTTGCCTAGACCACGGCCTTGCCCAACACAAGTTATAAATTCGGGCACCGCCGGGAATCGAACCCGAGACCCCAGCAAATAAACATGCTCAAAACAGGGACCACCTCAGGGGTTATTAGAGCCCCTTTTTACGTATTAACCTCTGCCTGAGGGAAGAAATATTTCTAAACTAGAACAGAGTTGCAGGCCATTCGACAAGGGTGAACAGCTGAGAGGTAAATGAAGTCGGACACAAGGACAAAGCCATGTGTCATACGTCAGTGAAAGCTCTGGGGAATTAACAGTGCTACCTCGGGCTCAGGTTACGTTGGACAGGTACGGTTAGTCTGGAAACAGAAGTTCTGTAAGTAATTCTGTCGTGTGGCGCGGAAGATCGGTCTAAATCACTTAAAATTCAGAGCATAAATTACAGAAACAGGGGAGTGAACAATTGGAGTTAAGGGGAGAGAATATGGATGTCTTTACGACCCTTTCAGAGGTTATTGCTGCCTTCATCATCAGGGCGATAATCGAGATTCAACCCAGAAGACAGTCATCTTCATACAAGCCGCTATGATAAACTACTGATTTCTCTGTTGGTAGCGGAAGACATGTTTAAAATTTCCCTAAGAATCCTCACCACCAGTGATAGGAATTTATTTTTTGTAGGTAACAGAATTAGTTCACTGCGGGGGGATGAAGCCACAAACTGAGGGCGAATGGCGTGCTCCTGGCGGAAACTGGTGTACTAATGTAAGGAAGTCTGACGAGGCAAAGCCTTAATAACTAATGTGCATTTAGAGTTTCCATGAGATCTTAAATCAACTTTAAATAAATCTTGCTTTAATGAAACTCTGTACCTACATACGTCAAATGAGTCTAATTCTGTACCACAGAACTTAAATTAAAAATATAAGTTTATTTAACGATACTTCCCCAACTGTGCAAGTTATACAACCAAACAAATCATACTTAGCGTCTGTAAACACTGTACAACCATGTACGGACGATAATAAAATGTTAATTCTTATTCATAGTTTTTATTCGGCCAGTAACACGCTGTATCAACTACTGAGGTTATGTGTCATAGAGTCCTCGATGAATCTATGTGATTATAAGGCAGGAAGAACTTTGTTTAACCCTTTAAAACTCAAATTCATCCGCATGTACCACCCGCCTTAACATACGGTAAATCTGAATTTCTTTCCACGGAGTGTAATTAAGGGTTTCGAATAATTTCCGCCTTTACCCGGAGGACGAACGGACATTGCCTGGGAACCTCCGTCACCGTAATTTTAATTTATATCAGTCCCGATCTAATTTGGTATCTATTGCTCTCCACCCCACCCCCAGCTTTTCTCTTATGTCTCTCTCTCTCTCTCTCTCTCACTCTGGGTTTCAAAGTTTTATCGCATTTTCCCAATGTTTTCCTTCTGTGACAGAGTAAAATCACGAAAATCAGTCATTTGGTTTGGCCTGCAATCGAACCGTGGTTCTCGCAAGTATCATCCATTGCAAAGTCGTGTTCGGTTATGAAACATGGACGGATATGAGGGCCGTGTGAATGCAAACACAGGATAGGGCCCGATTAAGTTCACACCTCATGACGACAGCATCAGAGGGGCTGCCTGTTATTATTTGCCTAGAGCGACGTGCCGTATTAATTCTCATTCCTTCCACAAGAAAGGAGTGTTAAAGCCGACAGAGTTCCACCGTGTACAAGAGAACTTGTATACATGCATGGCGAGTACTGAAACATGTGGGTTGTTTAATCTCTGTCTGCCTCTACTGTGACGCCGTACATACACAGGAGACACAAATGACGCCAACCTCACGAAGTCGAGGAATTCCATAACTTTTATCTGCAGGTTTACAACAAGATCCTAGAACTGGACCCTATCCTTAGACAGATGAATCCATTACAGAATCTCATATTTTATTTATTTATTTGTGGTCCATTATCCTTCCAACTACGCTCAGTTCTTTAAAGCGATACTTCTTTTATTTGGGAAGCAACACCTTTATAATTCCCAACCTTACCAGGGAATCAAAATTGTTTTATGTTATCAATTAAAGTACGAAGTTTTGTATTGCAGACCTATCAAATTGTCGTCTGGTATAGCTCTCCAGTACAAAATTCTATTATTTTGTTTCCATAAATTTCAAACATAACTTCGTAGCTAAAGTGCGAACTATCGAACAAGATGGATTCAGTACTCAATATGCACACTGAAAATAACGCGCCAGGATTTTGTGTGTCCGGCAACGAACAGATTCGTTAAACTGAAGATAGAAGAATAAAGATTCTGAACTGAACGATAAAAAAAATTTCTTGAAATTTAAGCAGATCCAATTACTTCGTAAATGTAATTCTGATGAAGAGACTCAAACATGTGCTTAGATCTCCCTTTAGTTAGACAGTTTGAAAATTAAATTAAATTAAATCAGTTATGAAATCTTGAGATCTCAGGTATTTTAATTAACTTCAAAATTGAAGGTAAGCTAACAGCAGAAACAAATATTTCTTGCTTTGACAGTGTTTGTCCAGACTTCTGTTTACACGTGAAATACATTTAACAAATACCTATGGAGAAAATCCCTGCGTTTGAACTCCGTTACAGAAACCACGGTTGCCAAACACAGCGCTCAAAAGTCTGTCCAATCTGATGACGTCACTGAGGCACACACACACACAAATATTAAATGAAAATATTTCGGGAGCAGATTACAGCTTCGTTATTAACGTCCGTGATATTTTGCTGTTTTTAATGTACGAGCATCCATATCATCGCGAATTACCCTAACTAACACTGTTCATAACAGTAAACATACTGGCCATAATAAGAGGCTTTAGTAACTATGGAAACGGTGGACGCCTCAGTTAACTTGCTTTCGTAATATCAAATAACACGTAGAGTTAAACTCTGTTAGCTAAATGCTGACTGCGCGTTGAGTGATTTGGGTAAAATGTAACATTATCCTGGGTCAAGACGGCTGCAGCCTGAAACAGGCCATTTATTTCTGTTTACAAGATTTAGGCTTTTTTGAACACGTCGATGAACCTTAATTTCTCGATGAGCTCAGCGACTATTCTTTTGAAAAGTGTGGCGGTATTTTCCATTCAGATTATTAAATATGGAATCGTGAAACATAAGAATGTCTTAAGATTCCCGTCTTCTGGGTTGTTGCGCTGTGTAGTCTGGTCGATGTTTACCGACGTTTCAGAGGTCATACTGCCTCCGTCATCAGGGCGATGAGTATGAAGATTTCCGTCTTCTGGGTTGTTGCGCTGTGTAGTCTGGTCGATGTTTACCGACGTTTCAGAGGTCATACTGCCTCCGTCATCAGAGTATGAAGATTTCTGTCTTCTGGGTTGTTGCGCTGTGTAGTCTGGTCGATGTTTACCAACGTTTCGGAGGTCACACTGCCTCCATCATCAGGGCAATGAGTATGAAGATTTCTGTCTTCTGGGTTGTTGCGCTGTGTAGTCTGGTAGATGTTAACCAACGTTTCAGAGGTCATACTGCCTCCATCATCAGGGCGATGAGTCCGAAGATTTCTGTCTTCTGGGTTGTTGCGCTGTGTAGTCTGGTCGATGTTAACCAACGTTTCAGATGTCATACTGCCTCCGTCATCAGGGCGATGAATCTACCAGACTACACGGCTCGCTGTGAAAACCTCAGATCCTTCGTGAGAATGTCCGTCTAATAATAAATTGAGCAGTCTGTTGCTTCTTGCAAAGTTCGTCCGGACTTGTGTGTGCGCGCAAACATTAAATATTTCATTGGCCATTTCCGTTCGGTTTAGATATTAGCTGTTTCTGGCGCAAAACATTCTGATTTGCGGCAAGAAAGTTAACACAGAATTACGCGTATTAGTGGTCAGTTGTAAAACTGGTTGACTACTTCCACGGCGTCGATACTTTATGGATTAATGCGGGCGTTTGTAAAACCGGTGACATAAAAGATGGGTTGGCACCTGTAAAAGGATGTGACACTTCAAGATAAAAAGGGACTATGCCCTAAGAACGATAAGTAATGAATCACGCGTTAGTAATAAAATGTTAAAAAATGACCTGTAAAAAGCGACAAATATCGAGTTTCATATGAGGTGGGGGAATATTTCGGCCAGATTAGCGACTGTCAGCTTCTAAACAAAGACTCTGCTGCAATGGAGTGAGACTGTCTCCGTGTAACTGCGACAGCTGACGGGACCATTGGCTATCCCCAGATGGAACGATACCATGTGACTTCGAGGCAAAGCTGTCCGAGTTCAACTTCATCCACCACCAATTCCATGTGGACTGCCCTGGGCGTAAAATCACCAATCAATTGCCATGACAGGTATATATATAAAGTGTTATGAAATTCATACAAAAATTCGATAAAATATGTAGATTGTTACCTATAACATTTGTTTCGTCAATTACAAAACGGACGGAGAGACGAGGACTCGGAACTCGTCGATTCAAAATGTTCGTGTTTAAGCCTCAGTTAACTCCGTCCTTCATGACAAGGCGCGATTTTCTCAGGCACAATAGAAACTTAAGAGAACCGACAAATATAACGATTAAGGTGGCAGGTTTCAGAGTCTAACACACAGCTATTGACAGAAATAGTCAGCCGATTGCACAGCTGTGCAATGGGCTGTTTTAAACGTGGAAATAATACCAAAATCAAACTTATAAATATCGCATGTTTAATAAATATACTAATATTTAGTGCTGAAATAAACATAAATGTTATGACTTCATTCAAATTCATTGCTGTCTTTAAGATTGCAGTGACGGTCTTTAAAACTGAGCAGTATAAACGTCTCTCTGAATGGCTGTTTACTGAAAATGTATTTATTAGATGTTCGTATGTTTGTGAGCTGGCGTAGTTGGTAAGAAAATTCCGTAATTAGTAAATTAGTTTTTAAATTCGGTTGTCAGTCCGTTTTAATTTTATTTATTGATTTTCATTAGTCAGTTCATTATCTGTTTTTGTACTTAATAAGTTAATTGTGTTTACAATTACATAGTTATTCAACTTTATAGATACATTATTTTAAAGACATTCTTATAAACACAAGCCCAATTCAGTAAATGATTACGTGTTTTTTAACTCTTTGGAGCCAAAGCTGTTCTAAATTATATTTAAGAATTCAGTCCGTACCGCGAAGAAAACACCACACTTCACCATTACAAAGATCAACTGATTAACGCTGTTTAAGGGGGTAATCGCTGTTTATAATGAGACACACTGCGTACGTAATATTAAATCATTTAGTCCGTACCGCGAAGAAAACACCACACTTCACCATTACGAAGATCAACTCGTTAACGCTGTTTAAGGAAATAATCGCTGTTTACAGTGAGAATCATACGAAACCAGTAACTACATACAGTTACTAATTGTAATCAAATGGTGCGTATAATTACCACTTGGCTTCAAACAGTTAAGACGGGTAAAACAAAAGGTTTGACAGAACATTCCACAATAATTTAAGTGTGAACCTGACGCAAGCGTTACTTAATAATACGTTATAGAACTCTTAAAAGTGTAAGAGAGTTAACCTTTCTACGCAGTGTTACCAACTACTACTTTTATGGTGTTTTTTAAAGTGTTAGCCAGGCTAATATGGTTAACATGAATGCTTCGCCCTTGGATCGATCCATCAATCCATCCATCCACCCGTCTTGGAACAAAGAACAGATTGTAGAGGCTTGTAAGCAGAAACACGGTTTGTAATTACAAACCGCAATCTTGCCATGTTCGCTGGCTTGTTGAAATGTCAACAGTCAAGAGTATGTGAGAACGGGCAATTCTACGCACTGAAGCTATGACCTCAGGTAAAAGGAAGACATACGAAGCATTCTATACCACATATCTTTTTGCAGTCAGTTCTGTGAATCTGTAAGGAGCAAATAATCTTAATTTGTTATCCAGCGTGAGTTTTATTTCATTAGTGATGAAGGGTGCATTGTTCTCAGGCGTTCTTAACACACGACCCGCGAAACTTTGTTGTATTATCGTAACATTCTACATGATGAATAACAGTTAATATTTTAATTAAACTTTAAATTTCAGTGGATAATTAATAATAACAATTTGTCAATTAAAATTATTCTGTAATGCCAACGTGTTTGCGGTCAGTAAATTACTAGCATTTTTTAATAAACAACGATATATTTTCAATAATTTGACCTCATTTATAACCAAAAGGAACTAAAAAGCCATCCAATGGAATCCAGTTCTGTGTCAGTTCAGTCCAATTTATGACACCATCAAACAAAATCAAGAGAATTATAAATTATTCATTTCTGACACGTTTATCAACATGGATCAGCATATCGATATCAGATGAAATTTTAATTATATCGAATAATTTAATCTGAGTATACGAATAAAAAAAGGTTGTGGTCACCAGTGTTTCAGAGCAACGAATAATCTCAGCGTTCACAACATACAGAGTGTACGTCAAAGTTCTGCGCAAAGTTATGCAGTTGCACACATCAAAACAATACAAAGGGGTCATACAAACGTCCGCAACGCTTATTTTACGAGTTACAGCCCGCAAATTACTAACAGTAAGAAACTTCGACAGTTTCTCTACTCCTCAGGCATCAAAAGCCTGTGGCCCCCGCGGTCACCCGACTTCAATGCTGTGGATTTCTTGGTGTGGGGAGACTTAAGGGCTTCGTGTCAGCTAAGCAGAAACTCCTAAACAGTTGTCACGCTGTCACCAACAGCTCCACCCTCGGCCACTGGAGGAAATCTGCAGAACCCCTCGTAAAGTGTCGGAGAGCTTGAACAAAACTTTCAGACACACCCTGTATACTACAATACAAAATTTCAATGTAGCTGCTTTAAGAATGGAATATCGTCGTTATTATGCAAAAGATCTTTCCTCCCCTTTTCCCCTCCATTCTCCCACAATTCCCTTCTCGTTTCACCTTGTCTTTTCGCTCTTTACTTAATAAATTTCTTTTCTTCTTTACGTCCATCAATACCTCCCGCTCCCGCGCTCCTATGTTCTTCCTGACGAAATTAGTTTCTCTCTGTTCGCCCCACGTACACAATTTGGTGAGATTTCAAAGACATAGTTCACAAATCACAACAACAAAAAAAGTAATTCTCCACATTTAAAGTTTTCACGCACAATACCGTAATTCTGTTCCTCTCGCCTTGAAAATTATATTCCTTAAAATAAATAAAATTTGTATTAAAATGGAAACGTGCTGTTCCTGTATGGTATCAGCCATTCATTTAAAAAAAATATGTTTGTTTTTATTGTCAAATATCGTGTGAGAAATAGGCCTACACGCATTCCTTTCAAAAGTCAAACTTTGTTATAAAGGTATTTATTAAATTAATTGTGTTCCTTGCAAACTAAGGCTTCCTTCTTCATGACTGAATGTGTCCACAGACACATTATATTTCACTTCAAAGGTTGGCATTTCTGCTGAAGTCAATGGCCGCTGTTATCTGTTTAATAACTGTTAACACACTTACTATCTTCCATTTTGCAAAGAGAAGTAATTTAAGATAACCCCAGATCTATACGTTTCTTTATTTCTTCAATTATTTTACTAACACGCTGTATCAAGTACTTAGTTTATAAGTAAGTATAATAAGAATTAACTATGACAAAATAATTATAAATAAGTAATTCGAATTGACAGTTCAGTTGAGATTATAAGAGAATGTCGAATCTCTAGACCGAGTTTCGAACCCAGAACCTCCAGTATAAGAAGCAGCAGTGCAGACTTGCACACTGATTAGCAGGCCAGATTACGTGGCTCGTCTTATGGGATGTAGAGCCGTGTAGTCTGTTGGAAGTTTGCCAATATTTCGGAGGTCCTTGCTCTGAAACTTTCGTAAACTTCTACCAAACTACACGGCACAACAACCGAGGAGACAGCCATCTTTGGGCCCACTGCCGCGAAAACTTCAAATCCTACTTAGCCGTCGACTAGCTTAATTTTGATAACAGAACTTACAGATTCTGTTGGGTGTTGGCCACAATTTTTGGCTCAAAAGCATTTTTAATATATATTTATGCCTTCATTTAAAAATGTTATTCGATGTTTCCTAAATTGGTTATGAAATTCTGTTTATTTGTCAGTACATAAAATAATTGCTCACTGAAGTCAGTCTTGTTTTCAGCTGACGTTGGGATATAAGGAAAACCAATTCGTTTTTACTTTTGATTATTTTAAAGGCGTTTTCAACTGCTCAGGTTAACAGAGCTTCTAATGATAAAACAATTAATAAATAATAAATAGTAAAGATCACGAACGTAACTTGTTAGTAACTTAGTTAGTTAGTCTGATTTTTATTTCCGTTCTGGCATATGCCTCGAGACAGAGAATGTCTCAGTCAGAAAGTCCGGTCTCCTGTCCGAAATTTCAAATCAATACCACCCGAATACGAAGCAGGAATGCTAACCACTCGATCGCGACATTGGACCCTTATCTTCGCCATATTGGAGATGGAGGCAGTTAGACGTCGCTCTATTCACGAAGGTTGAGGCGGAGAAAAGATCAGATCTCTGAAGTATTCATTGCTTGTAAGTATGCTGAATAGTTCAACGCAATAATTCAACTCAATGTCGTTTCATAAGTGGACAGCTAATGAGGATATGCAATTAAACATTTATTTAAATATTATTTCCCTTCCTGGACAATTTCTTAAATGAAACGTATGCCTTTGAAGTCCACGACCGACACACTCTCAAAGAAGTGCTGTTGTGCTTAAATGATGATGATGATGATTAAATGATTCACAAAGTTCGTCGCCGCTTAAGCTAACAAGACTGGATAACTCTGTGATCAGTGCCGAGAAACACAGGCGTGTTCTTTGCAAATTGTTAATTATTAATATAAGGTTACGTAAGCAATCTTACTTAGACAATTTCATTTTAATCTTTAAGCAGATCAGATCCTCATCTGTCGGCAAAATTTCTGAATTATTTTCTTAAAGTCAAGAAATATACATCACTGGCGTAGCACATACGCTGAAGGTTAAAATTCGTATCATAAATACACGGTTCGATTTCATTAGCTCTCTGCTCTGTTCCATGAATAATCAGGCCATCTATTTATAAACACGGGATAAGTCTGAGAGCCAATGACACGACCTTCAATCGAATATCTATTAAAATAGCTTAACAGTTCAAACGTTATGTGAGCACAGACAGAAATTTCCACTTTATATGATAAATTTTTAAAATTTCCATACCTTTCAAATGACTGACTTTGGTCATACGTTTATAGAAAAAATTTATACTCTAATTAGGCTTAAAACACGTCATTGACCTATGGACATTATATTTCGGAACACTCTGTACAACATTAGCATAATTCTATATCTCGTCTCTCTTCTATAAAACTTTAAAATGTACTGAACCTTGTGACGATTCAAAACCATAAGACGTGCCTCCTTCTGTAATTTTACCAATAAGACAATTTCTGAGAAGACGGCAGTATTCTGAATACCACGCCCACGTAACACGAGCTGAAATTACCTCAGTTCGCCGCCCACCGAGCGCAAACAAAGCTTATTGCACAGATGAAGTCCTTAGGGGCGGTTTGGATAAAATAACCTAACCATCATAATTTTATATTCCAGAAATAAAGACGTCAACGTTCGAATTAGACTCTGAACTCCGTCTGGCGGCTTTTAAACGTTTTGGCAAACATGACGTAAGAGCCTGTTTCCGGCACAAGTTATGATTTTTAATAAATGTCCGTGGACTTTTAATAAACTATCTCCACTTATTTACACGGCGGCCCGAGAATCGATAACCAGAAATAAATGCGGTGATGAAAGTCGCGCTGTGTATTCCGGTAAAGGTTTACCTATGTTTCGGAGGTGTTTGCTGCCTCCATCATCAGGGCGAAATAATAAGTCTGCTCCTCGACACTACACGGAATGACATCTTACAAGACAATAATCTTGTAGGAAAACTCAAATGAAATAAATATTATTTTGTAATGTGAGCATTACTCATGTACAACCTGCACAGATTATTTCATTTGGTGACATGAAAATATGTGTTTCGACTGCGCGAATAAAACATTCGAGGTACCTAATTCCTAAATTAAACAAAAAAAAGAGCGTGTCCCTATGTCTAGAATGGGCCTAGAGCCTCTAATGTAACCAGTTTCGAAATCTATAGATCTCCCTAGACGGGGTATCACTTCACTGCAGAACAAACACAGAACAGCGTTAAGAAATGTGAATATCCATCCGCGCATCGAGGGAGATTCGAATCCGCATTTGCAGATTTTCATTGATCCAAATTTGATCGTTAAAATTTACGTAATATCTTATAAAAAAAAGTCCAATCCGTGATTAGAACCCGCGACCCTGTTGCTAGTGGAGCCCTGATATGATACCAGTTAATCGTCCGTCAAAAGGTTTTTAACAAAAATTTCTCCAGATTTTCCAATTTTATTTTTCATTTAATTTTGACAGTTACGGAAAACAGTCACCGGAAACTTGACATCTTTAATGTAAAAACATTCGAAATCTTCTATACGTTTACAGTGAACGAGGCAAATGACTTTGCAAATCGCCTTAAGTCAGCCTCTGACTTAAACAAGTGCCGAGACCATTTATTACGATAAAAGCGAAACAGATTTGAATTGCGTCGAGACAATATTGCGTTTCAAATCATTACAGATCCTTTCCTCTGATTCTGTAAATTCCCCACAATTTACAAGACGGTAGACGCGATAAATTAAACTTCATACAGACATAAATTATACCGCTGAAATGAGAAATTTCTTTTAACTATATGGAGCAGAGCTCTTGAGAAATCGCTCAGCTGGTGTACAAATCTTCTCCGGTCTTCGAGAAAACCTTAAGGTTCATTATCGTGTACAATACGTATTGAAAATGGTCCCAAAAAAATAAGTACCTTAAATTGTATAATCACACACGTGGAACACTTACTTTCACGTTAAGATCTAAATATAAAAAGGAACTGTACCAAAACAACTTCGAAAATCAAAACAATGCCAGTAACGCTGACATAAACAAAAGATGATTTAAATTTGGTTCCCATTATGAATGTTTCCCCGGCACTTCAGACCTCCCTGATGATGGAAGCATTAAGCACCTCCGAAACGTCTGTCAGTTTCCACTTAACGTCCAAGGAGATCAGAAAAATCCATACTTGTCTCCGTGATAACCTGAAAGCTCGCCAAGTGCCCATCTGTTCACTTACTTCTCTCTGACACACTCTAGTTGGAATTTGAGCTGTAAAGGACTATATGTGTAATACGCATGTAATATATATATATATATGTATATATATATATGTACTTGAAACGCTGTTTAATTAAAACGGCAGCCATCCCAGCAAACACATTAGATCCAAGAACAGTAAGGATGAACTACCTGGGCCCTACGTGGGACATTCAAGGTAGGAAAAAGTTTAATTTAGTTTCACGTCAAGAATACAAAAGGTTTATTTAAATTTTATTTTCATTCCACCGAAATCTACCTGACTCATGTGACTCGAAACACGTGTCTTTCCTATCGGCTGTAATAATTTTTACACATTACTCAAATACGTAAGCCTGCTTATGTCAAATGTCGTCTGGAAGCAATTTTTGCGAGTAGCCATACGCCCCTAATGTTAAAATAAAATGTCTAAGTATATAACAGAATTTACTTCAAGATTTGAGTCAAATTAGGACCGAAGTGCATATGAACCAGGTTATCGAACAAATTTTAAAACAGAAATAATTCAATTACAATCAGACTTCTGGTGTGAACATAATTAAAAATCATGCGTGTATAAGGGTAGTGTGTTACTTTAATAAAAAATTCGTCATTTCTTTGGTCACGCCTTCAGCTACGCTGCCTATAAGCCTCCTCCTACTGCCAGCGTCGTAGGTTAGGTTAGTCTACTTCCCCCCACTATTTCTATCTCCCTTCCCCTCTTGCGCAGGCCAACAGCCACCATAAAGTGACTGATCTGTACCGCGTGCCCGATTATCGTATTCCGTCTCGTAAGACAGTTGCAAAGCGACACTCAGTCCTTTAAGGACATGCGTAATCCGCATCGCCATTCGCCAGGACATGTCGATGAAGCTTACTTTCGCTGGATAAGCTCTCTATGGACAGGGTGACGGGCGCACATAGGCAATGCAACGGACTTCGCTCCACTGAGCTGAAGGGAATAAAAAAGCCTTTGATTACAACATCTATTAGTACCAAAACTAATAATAACCAGAAGCTGATAGATACACTACAGTCGCGATATGTGAGATCAATAGACGACAACAGAATTTTGCGTTGGTTACAATGAGAGTAACCACGGAAATATCAGGAAATCAGGTCTGGAGAAATTAAAGTCGTCGACACAAAAGAAAGACAACACAAGGTAATAAAAATTTTAATGTAGAATTAAAAAATAATATTTGAATGGAAACCTGCCAAAAACTTTAAAATTTTCGTAATATTCCGCATACAAATTTAAAATGAGAAATATATATAAAAATTAGTCGAAATCCTAAATGGAAGGCAGAAGTTTGAACATCTTGGCATAAATATTAGAATAATATTAAAACATATATTAAGTATGACTTAGTGAATTAGATATGTCGCGTATTTTGCGGTGTAACTCAAAATTTCATCTGCAGATGCTTCTCACAGCCGCTGACAGATGGACTGAAGTTTATTTTCAAGATTTAAATAAATTATCATCACTCATGGAGACCTTTTTCCAGACTTCGATGATGATGATCTGGGTTGTGAAATCATGTGGTCTTGTAAGTTGTTACCAACCTTTCTGACGAACGTTTGTAACTATCCACAAGAGTCCCCCTGAGATCTCCGAAACATCCTAAAATCTCTCTCTTTTTTTAGTCAAAGATAATAGAGGCATTAATTCAAAACACCTGCAAAAATGTGACTAATTTTTGGAGCTTTAGGGTTTTTTTATGGCGTTTTACGTATTTTCGCAGTCAATTGTTTCAGGCGTTTGAAAAGTACATAGCGAACAGTTATCTGAAATACTTTCAGCACGAGAGACATTAACATAACCCCACGTCCTTTGTTAAAATAGTGTAGATAACGTATGTCAAAGTTTGTCAGTAACAGAGCGACTTTGGCAATGTTTTTACAATTAATTTAAATTAAACGTGAAATAAAGAGCTCGAAATTGAGTAACGTTTTGTCCATACGTGCCCTAAGGCTCTAAAGCTTCTGTTTTACAAAATTTCTTTGTTGTACTGAAATACATTTACAATTTTTAATTTTTGCATTAACATAAACGAATTCTATTATTTATTTTAAATTCGACTTGTAGTCAGACGCATGGATTGCCTCTACCCCCCCCCCCCAAATCTCAATGTTAACATTCTATCGATAATTTCCTTTCCTGTCTCTACAATGCGAAACAGGCTTAAAGAACTCTGAATTTGACCGCTCAGTTAGCTGATACAGGTGGTGCCCCCGGGCGCTGAGGCATGGATCCCCTCTGTAAAGCCCTCCGTGGTATTCTGCCACATGGGGACACACGATGACACCCCTCACACACATGCCGGGACTTTTTCCTTCCATGTCAAAACGTCCCATAGCAGCACCCAACAAATTTTGAGATTTATTAAAACCACACAACTCGCGTCTTGATTACACGTGATAAAGAGATAATTTTACAATTTATTTTAAAAAAAAATAGGCTTTTACATAAGTCTATTACCACGCATATACGTTGCGTAGAATAAGAGTCGCGGGCAACTGTCTGCAAGGGGTAACGTTTGGGGAGGGGGGGGGGGAAACTGCAGAGCCCTCACGATCCACACCCCTTCCGACTCTGACAAATTCTTTGGGTGTGGACCCCCATTAATCTAGGTCAAGACAAAATCCAGAGGCAGTCGCTTGTAAACACAGCAATGAATCTTTCGAAATAAGACGAATAACGCGGGGAATGTCTCGACTAGATAAGCAACTGTCATCTTCTCCGTCCCATTCAGTTAACTGATGTGTAACCTGACATCAATCTGTAATTCACATGTTCAGGCAACTATCTTCTATGAAAAACCAGGATTTCTACCTCTGAATTGAAGTGTCTTGAGTTCATTTGAGAAAATTGTTTACATTATGTTGGCAACTGCCCAGCGTCTGAGGGATATTTGAAATGTACGAAGTTGTAGTTCCGTATTTCTTCGTTACAGCATCCTGACAGATATCTTCGCATTTTAGGCTCGTTCGAAACCAAATGTTTAAAAAGAAATTCGACTATCGACTTCACCACGTAACTTTAGTCGCTTATCTGCGCGTACCAACTTATTTAACCACTGGTAACATTTTCATTCAATTTTTATACTTTGAATATCAACAAAAATTATTGTCACAAACCACTTTATTGAAGAGTTGATGACAATAACTGACACGCGGACAGAAAATCCCACAGGCTACATTCGTTACCATGGTAACGGGTACCATGGTTGCTTTGGTTATCATGGTTACCAAGGTTACATGGAAATATCCAACCACCCGTATAACATTGACGTCAGAGAAGATATTACCAAAGATAAAAAATCAAATCCTGACGAACGCGACGGAACTGTTTCTTAAATTATTATTTCAGTCGACGATTTGTGATTGTGGATGAGATCGAAGATCTACTCTCTCAAGACTTTGGTTAACACGATAATTTCTGTTGAGATCAAGCTACAAGCACGTGGGAAAAATGACCTTCAACTCAACTGCGGTCTGGTAGAATCTGACCGAAATCGCCCCTATAATTGAGGCGGTAAGCACCTCTAAAACGTCAGATAATTTCTACCAGATCACTCGGCACAACACACTAGTCGCCATGAGAACCTTAAATCTCATCAAAGACTCTATTCAACTGCTCGATATATTGGGAAAAAAAAGATTGTCTCAGTTGTCATATTTCTTCAGCGTAACAACCTGTCATTTTGTAACATTTATCTGTCGCATTTTCAAACGAAATCAGTGACAATCATTTCTGAGGCTGACAGGGCAAAAAGATATTGAAACTAGAATAAAACAGACGTTGTGTCAAACACGTCGAAATTCGACGAAACTGTTTCAGTCACAAACATTCATTACTCACAGCCTACCTGTACGTAAGACTTGAGGTTCTCACAGCGGTGAATATGAAGATTTCTGTCTTCTGGGTTATTGCGCTGTGTAGTCTGGTCGATGTTAACCTACTAATCTATCTAATTTATCTATTAATCTATCTATCTATCTATTAATATATCTATCTATCTATTAATCTATCTATATTAATCTACTGAAAAACCAGCCTCGGTTGCCTTCCTGCCCTACGTCGGGACGACCTTCAACCGCATAAGCAGGTTGCTGGCCAGGCACGACATCAAGTCTGTTGGTCTTCCGCCAAAGAAAATTCCCAGTTTTCTCCGGCCGGTAAAGGACGACCTAGGACTGAAGACGCCTGGCGTATACAGAGTTCCCTGCGAGTGCGGAAAAGTCTACATCGGCCAGACAGGCCGTTCCGTTGAGGCCAGGATCAAGGAGCACGAACGCCACATCCGGCTCGGGCAGCCCGAGAAATCTGCGGTTGCTGAACACCGCTTCAACTTGGAGCACAAGATACAGCTAGAGGACACTGCTATCCTCTCCTCAAAAACCGGCTACATGGACCGGTTAATCAGGGAAGCCATCGAGATCGAACTTCATCCTGATAACTTTAACAGGGAAGATGGACTTCACCTGAGCCGGTCCTGGAAGCCTCTGATCCACACACTCCGAGGACTCCGAGAACGAGCAAGAGTGCGCCGCCAGAACCAACCAGACCACTAACTCGGCCCTTTTCAGGGCCTTTATCCATACAACTACACTCACCTTTCTCTCCCTCTCCCACCCTCGCCCACGTGCTACCATTGGTCCACTCCCATACCTGCTCCCATTGGCTCGGGGCAGGCTACACCTTTCACTTCCCTGCCTATAAAATCCAACTCCTCACACCCTATTGGCATATTCATCGCCCTGATGACGGAGGCAGTGTGACCTCTGAAACGTTATTTTTTTTTTTCAGGTTAACATCGACCAGACTACACAGCGCAATAACCCAGAAGACAGAAATCTTCTTACCTGTACGTACTCGGGCATCTCGGTAAAACATTTGCATATAATTATCTTAACCCTTTATATACGAAGAGAGAAAGTGGGGGTAGTAGCGATAGGCACTACTGTTATAAATGGGGGAGGGGTATAAAGTTGGTTGTGGGCTACGAAGGTTCCCAGGCAGTGCCCGCTCGTCCTTCTGGTATGAATAAGTTTAGTGAGGACAAGGGATTTAGGAGACAGGATGGGGTAGGAGATAGGGTAGTGGGGGAGTTGATTCGGGTCTTTGCGTTAATTTTGAATTTTGATATTGGCCTTGGGGGTGGCGTTAGGAATAATTTACGTTAATTTGGGGGGGGGGGGCTACTATAGAGCGGAATTTTGATATTACTCTGAGAGGGCTGCATGGGAGGCATGCAGAGCAACGTGGGATTTGGGTACCAACTCAGCATTTGCTCTAGTACCGAGGAAAACCACGGAAAACCTTGGTCGAGTATATCCGAAGACCGTCTAAACGCTATTTAAGAATTCAGTCCGTACCGCGAAGAAAACACCACATTTCACCATTACAAAGATCAACTCGTTTACCCTTCGAAGCCGAAGCTCGTCTGAATATTATTTAAGTATTCAGTCCGTACCGCGAAGAAAACACTACACTTCACCATTACAGAAATCTAATTTTTTAACGCTGTTTAAGGAAATAATGAGAATCATATGAAATAATATGTTAATTTATCAGTTGCCTGTAGATTAAAAGCTATTTATAAATTGCAGAATATTTTCTTTAGTACGCGAGGTATTTATTTCGAATGTCATTAACTCAAGATTTCAAGACAATCATTTCAGAGCCTTAAATGAAACTTTTAAAATTACACCCCTATAAGTAGTAATATGACTACGAATTTCGAAACACGTCATTTTCATTCTGTAAGGAATTGGCCGTGTGCCACGCCTTGAATTCAGGTGTCTCTAAATTTCTCTTATCCTGGGCTGGCATTCTCTTTGGCACGGGTTATGAGGACCATACATTCTGACCACCGAGTCAGACACAAACAAGAAATTTAAAACAATCTCGTTCTACACACGTGGTTATATAAACAGAATCAGACATTGCTGTTTCTCCCACACGTAACAGATTATGCTTTGTTTTTCATGATTTCACATGTAATATAGTAAAAAATTCAGAAAGAATTTGGGCAAGCCTTCACCTTCTCACAATGAATACCCAGGTTCAGTCCCCGATGACTCAGTAAGATCCTGACAGACAAAATATCACTATCGCAGTTTTATCTCCGAGTCCTTCCTCTCTCTCCCCCCCCAAAAAAAAATTCATCTCGGACCCTCAACTTGACTAGTCTCGAAACAAATGTAATTTAATTTTTAGGTGTTTATTATGCTTTACCTATGGGTGTGTTTTGCCCGTCTCTATCTTAAGTGTTTTAGCTGAGGAGACAGTGCTGTCATCTGTCAGTGGCCCAACTAATCACTTGTTGCATCACATAACTCGAGAACACAAGAATGGATTTTTATTAAATTTCGTATTGACGTTACGTCACTGGAGGCTGCTAATAACACGCATGTTCTAATTTCATACAGACGGTAAAATCAACGTAATTTTTCTTATTTTGCCAAATACACCTTTCATTTTTTTACCACGTGTGCGACGGAAAGGATTCTGTTTGCTATGATTTGTATTAAATGAAGCACTTCTTATCAAGTACAAAGAATTTCCAGTGTTTAATCAACGATTACGCGAGATTTGAAAATTTAATAATTTTTTTCGCAGCAAATGTTCCAGCGTCTATGTACGACCTTGACCTGGCGAAGGCAAAACCTGCATTTTCTAAGTAATATCTTCACATGAAAATTCAACGCTGGTAATATGGAACGTGCTTTCGAAAAGTTCGTTTGATGTCTGACGTCCCTCGAGGGTCCTGACACGAGCTACTACCCGTATCACTGGAACAGGAAACCGATATGAAACCACAGACTCCACTCGGCCTCGCCGATGCAAGCGGAAACAGACGACATTGTCACTCTGACCTTTGTATCGACGAAAACCGATCGGCCACCACTCTTCTCTTCAGCAGCGCCATTTATTTTCAGTTCCCTGGGTTTATAATTAGTCCACAATTAATTTAAAATACGCCCATTTCATCCTCATTTTAATATTATCTTACAATAAATAAGAATTGTGACGTCATTCATCTTAGGCCGTCTGTTACTTCAACCCTCTTAGATGAGAGATAATCTCCTCTTAACCCTTTTCTAAAACAAATAAGGGATGAAACTGTGGGGAAAACGAACGGTTAGTTATTATTAAACGCCAGTGGTCACTGGGCTCCAAGGAATAAAAATTAGGCATTTGAGAAAGCGTCGTTAAATACGAGAAGCAAAACAAACGAAAAATGATTTTTGTATGATTACGCTCGCGACATTTGAATCACCTAAAATTCGCGTGCTTATCACGATCATTGAGAACTGAAAGAACGATCTCGCTGCTGCCCGCTGGGTTCGACTTTTCCCTCGACGAAACTCCACAGAAATTTTCCCGGAGTTCAATTAACTTTTAATTTCCTCGGAAATGCAATTTTCATTCCTTGTCGTACCTCCCCAATATATTTTAAATCTGTCATATATTTTCTAAGGGTTTCTCAGTCACATTTATAACATAATATCGTCGTTCAATCTGACGTACTTAATTTTCTCTGTATTTACTTCAAGACTTACTTTCTTGCTAGTATTTTCTTACAGCTTCTGAATTTTTCTTTGCTATACTCGCTGCACGGTTAATTTGGTTCTCTGTTCCTCCAAGGCAGAACAGCCATACGGAAAAGAACGAACATTGCCGAATTTTTCCGATATTATAATCTATGTTTACATATTAGGCTGCTAGAGTGAGGTTTTCGTTATTTTCCAGGAAATAGTTCAATAGAGAGGTACTGTACCCCCATCTCCAATAAAGTGCCAAATCAGGCAATGAAATATGAATTTATGTGGCGAAGAAAACCTCGACAAGCGAACCACGTATAAGAGAATTTTGAAAGGCAAAGGTGAGCTTAAAAACTGTGTATCTTATGGTCATAATTCTGAAGAATTATTATTATTATTATTATTATTTATATATTTCGTACGCAAATATATGAAAATTCCTGGAACAGAAATCATCACATCGCAAAACGGACAAGATAAAATTATAAAAGCAAATGAGACAATTGGATAAGAACCCGATAATTTAATACGCGTTAATCGCTTCTGGTACTGACGTAATCTGCAATCCGGAGACAAATCCCTGACAACGCGAGTCAGGATGTCAGAGTGAGGTCAAACTTTACGCGTGTTATGATTCTGTGCGTCCTGTGTGATCCCTTCCACGTCTGTGCAGCTTAGTGACAAACAAACGATTATTATACAATACAGACAGGGACTCCCTACAGCACAGACAAGGGATAACTTAGTTATCATTACACCGAGCTGGAAAATGCCTGGAGTCCGAACACACCAGTAAAGAAATTCGCCCTTCCTTTGTGGTACCAGAAGATCAATCATCATGTTCATTAAAGTCGTTAGCATTCTCGCTTCCTTTACGGGAGGTCGCGGGTTCAATCCTCGGTCCCGAGACATTTTTCCTTTAAATTTTCTCAGATTTTCCACGAAAAATGCCAACTAGTTCCTCAAATTAGGCCATTTCCTCTTCCTTCCACACCCTTTCCAATTCATTACACATATTTTTCGAAGCTACAGAGTATATGTACCACCTGCTTCAAAAATCAGCAACTCCTCATTTTATATTTATGAGTTTCGTATTATTCTGTCTGTAAACAGCGATTATTTCCTTAAACAGCGTTAACCAGTTGATCTTTGTAATGGTGAAGTGTTGTGTTTTCTTCGCGGTACGGACTGGATTCTTAAAATATGATTTTCGATCTTTGTAATGGTGAAGTGTGGTGTTTTCTTCGCGGTACGGTCTGAATTCTTAAAATATGATTTTCGATCTTTGTAATGGTGAAGTGTGGTGTTTTCTTCGCGGTACGGCCTGGATTCTTAAAATATGATTTTCGATCTTTGTAGTGGTGAAGTGTTGTGTTTTCTTCGCGGTACGGACTGGATTCTTAAATTCGATGATTCTATAACGCTGATAAACTTTTGGGTTCAGAATTTCTTGGCTTTCTAAGGACTCCTTAGAGACTCTTGTCCACGTAGTAATTAGGACTTATCGTTCGGCATGTTTGCATTTGTGTGTCCATCCACTACGATATGAACCATACTTGATGTCACGTGTCGTTTTGTTGTTAATAATGCATAAACATATGCGAGCTATACAAGATTTTGTAGCCCTAGGGACACCAGACAAAGTGTAATATCTTTTTTTAAATTCTCCTAAGGTAAAAATACATAAAAGTCTATCTTAAAATGTTATTTTCGTTTCGAATTGCTCGTAAGCGGCGGAAAACACTTCAAGTCTCTTAGGAGTTTCATTAACAAAATGGATAATAACAGCTATCAACGGTGATGAAAACATCCATGACCCACGAAGTTTTCAGTCCACGACCTGGCAAGCTGCACTCATTAATCAGGATAGACTAATTACCTCTTTAAAGAGATTACAGTTTCTGAGACGAGGGTGTTAAAACATTTTTACCTAGGAGGACGACGTAACAGGAGGTGGAGGAAATTTCATCAACAGGATCTTCAATATTTATACTCCTCATCAAATATTAAGATAAATATTAAATCACGAATGTGGATATTTAGAGTGTAACATAAGTTCTGTGTCTTTAATAGCATTTATAATTCCCACCCCTAAAAAATATTGTCACATACGTCACATTTCAAATACGGTACTAGAAACAGTCGTATAATTGAATACCAACACCGGAGCCAGAGCGAGTGAAGACAGCTCGGAGCTTGCAGCGTAGCAAAGCTGTATTGCTGAATTAGAGCCGCGGGGAAGGAGGGGGAGGGTGTGGTTCTTGTGTGACCTTGAAGCACGCAATTAAGCAACTTAGCCGGTAACGGAGTCAAGATTCGAATTGGGTGCCTCTCTTGTGAGATCCTAAGGATACGATCTGGCAGACTCGTGTAAATAAAGTTTGTCGAGTCCAGTGGGCGTAAGTGTTTTGTTGACTGAGCCATTCATTTACTCGTGACAACCGGATTTAATGGAAAGTGACAGTCGAGAAATGCGTTAAATTCAATTTCTTGAACATTCATCTCAAAAAAGACGTAACTTTATTATATTTTACGACACAGACTACTTTAACTAAATTTGTCAATTTCTATCTAGATCTTCAACGAGACAAGAGACTTAACAGAGAATCATCAGCCTACTTTTTAGAGTTATAACCTATATTTAAATATAGTCTAATTGTTATTGCAGAAATCGGTTCATTTGTAGACAGTTCGTGTTCTTAAAGTATCGGAGCCAATGTTACAAAGCTTTATTCCCACACCGTGTGGCTCTACGCGTCGTTGAATCTCCCTAAGCGTTAGGCCGCCTGCAACTCACGCGGTATAGAAATTGTTCTTAAGATTTTATATCGAGGTCGGAGTCGGATTCCGACTCACATCTGGATATGAATTGAAGGAAGATTTGATTATTAGATCAATACCTTCTCTGCGTGAAATATTATTACGGTTGTGATCTCAAGGACGAGATGATGGCAGCTTAACTAAACACAAAAGCATTATAGTGTCATTAAAACCACTAGACCAAATTAGAAACGCTGTAATATTAATAACTCCTGGACAATGAATAATGTCCAAGAAAAGTGAGTCATTAAACGCGTTGCACTGTCGCCAGAAACCTTCGACCTCGGGCATAAACATAACTAGTTACCTTTCCAACAATGTGACACGTTTCTACGAAACACTCTTCCGAATTCTAATGGCTGGGCTGTTGTTGATACAGGCTGTGACATAACAATGGGATTTTTTGTACAGGTCCGTTTTGGTCTAATTGTTGGCATAATTTTCACTCCCGCGATATTATTATTTCAATTTGGTAAAAGTACGTTGATTTTGTTATGTTTCCATCAAAAGTTACACTGGTCTGGTTTTATTTTTCAACAGTAGACGACATTAGGTTTTTTATTGTCTGGAAATGTTTTATCAATGTTAACAAAGGCGTCCCACTAGTCAAAATTAAAGTTTCTCGATAATATTTGTAACATGGTAAGAAGTGTATTAACTAATATTATCATATTACCTTATATTAACCTAACCTACCAGGAACTACGCGCAGTAGACTCCTTGAAAAGCTAACAGTCGCTCAACTAACCTATAAATTTCCCGCCTTTTATGAAACCCGGACGTTCATTACCGTGTTCACAATAGGACACGGGTGATTCAATCCTGAACCGAATTTTCAGATCTCGCCCTTCGACCTCGTAAGACCAATTCTAACATTATCTTACCTGTCTACGCCTAGGTCTTTTAGATGTTCTCTTCTGCAGATCATGGAAATCTAGAAAATATGACGAGGAAAATCTAAGTGGGCTACGTAGCACGGAAGTGAGGTTAAATTGAACAAAGGCAAGTTATTCGACAGTCGAGTAACGTGGACACTACTGACCTCATGCGGACGACACACGAAACAATGCGGAGATGGAAAAAAAAAATGAAGTCAGAAGACGCGCCTGAGGAATTAATGACAACAATTCGCGGCTACGTGCAATTATGATCATAAATAATGAATAAAAGAGTTGCAAGAAAAACAAAACACACATATATAAGGAAATAAGAAAGCACGATGACGTCTTATATTATTCAGGGGCATGACATTACATCAAAACAACTTTGGCAGTGGATAATCAGCAAGAGTACTAAGGCGAGAGAAAAAATCTCGCGAACCACGAGATCAGCGAGAAATAGGTTTACAAAATTCTATTCCGGTTGATACGGAAACAAAGAACATAAAATGGCACGGACACGTGTTAAATTGTAGCAAGTAGGCGGCTCATGTAAGTGGATGGTGGAAGGAAACCGGGATGCAATGACAGACGTCACTGACGTTACATATATACATACATACGCACATGCATACAGAGTGCCCCAAAAATATGTATACACATTATAATACAGAACACATACGTAGATATTAAGTGCGTCGTGCTTGTAGAAGGCGTGGACAGAGGTTACTAGATTCGCTAAATTCACTATGCGCCTATGCTGACGTATGTAATGGTTTAGTTTATGGAAATCGCCTTTATTTCATTAATGTCGTGTGACTGTTCTGTCGCGCAATAGTTTCTGTACGTGTTATAAATAAATAATTACACAAAACCGCGCGCTAATTTATGCACGTTCCGTATTTCACGACGTGTCAAAATTCACACAACTCCAAACCCACTTATTAATTTGATTTCGACTATAGTTTCCAGTTGTCAGTTTGTAAATCGCCTTCCCCCCCTCCACAGCTGACATGTTCCAACAAAATATTCATGTGGTGTTTGCGTTACTGATCGAATTCACGCTCTAATTCCTCATAAAAGCTTCCCCCCCTTTGTACCATCACCTTTATCCTCTGTTGGTGATGTCCATTTCGACAAAAAAAAAAAAACTCACGAAAAACTTAACCTTTATTGTACGCGTTATAATATCACCAACAATCCCTAACCTGTTACGGATGACAAAATTCCCTGACGCACAGAAAATGTCCCGTCTCTGGGCGATAATCATTTCCATAGATTAATATATAATAGTCCGATGGTTCAGCGCCACAATTGTCCCATCTGACTTCATACACACAGGCCTTACCACAAACAAGAGGTGTGCACCGGGTATTGGTTGCTAAGCCTGGGGGAAAGAGACTGCTGGGTAGACCTAGACGTAGATGGGAGGATAATCTCAGGCGGGATCTATGGGAGATAGGGGTTGAAGGAGATATAACTGTCCTCTATACTTTCTCACTGCCTAACACTTTCTTTGTTCCTTCGACAATTTCATATTCCTTGCATTATCTAATTGTATGCTACGTAAATCGCATACATATCGATATTGCTAAGTATACTGAAACATGAAGGTCTCAGGGTTGACGTGGTATTTTTTATATAAATAAACAAAGGAACAACAGATTAAAGAAGAACACAGAATACTTTTACTTTTGAAAATTTGGGTAATATTATACACCACTTTACATAACCTAACTTGCAGATCCATTGTTAGCGTGGGAACCTCCACACACGAATTGCAAGCGTGGGAATCTTCACATATGAATTGCAAGCGTGGGAATCTTCACGCAGGATTGTGCGTTTAGTATATTAGAACCCTTCCAAGTAACCAATGGCAAAAGAACAATTATTTTAATCTTACCTTGTAGCAGCGATGTATCAGTGGAAAATGATTTTAAATCTCTCTACAATAAATGTTTCTCTTGTACACGGTTGTCCAGTTCCCAGTAGAAATAATATTACATGTCGAAGTTCGCACATAAAATCCCACTAGAATTCATCCACGTCACTGTAAAGTCACAAACTTAATAATCGCTGAAATCTCATCACGCTGATAATAAATTAATACGGACCTTCCGTGTAGCAGTAGAAATGGCCATGACAGACGCTGTATTTAAAATGGCGCGCATCAAATTACTTCCAAAGTCAAAGCACGCACAACTCGATACAAACAAACAAAAATCTAAAGCGATAAATATTAACGTTCCCACTTTTTCATGTCTGATACTGTTGATTTATTAACAATGTCACACTCTTGATTACAAGCACAGTGTTCAAACTAATGTACTAACCTCCGATGGCGAATCAGAAAGTAGCACCAATGAAAGCCGAGATTCGTCTCTTGACAAGGGCAAATATATCAATGCGAGGTGACTCTCGCAAAGCTTTAATAAACACTCATCTTACACAAACGATATCACGGATTTGTTTTATACACAAGAAAGATTACGAACCGGTAGCAGCTACAAACAGCGCCACTTGATCGCGTACCGTACACTGAGTTGAAGCTCACCCCCCACCCTACTCATTCACCCAGGACTACCACACACACACACCCACGTGCTGTGAATTGTGCAGAAATGTAATTGGCGCATGCGCTTTGCAGCTCGAAGCAACAGGCTGGCTTCCTTTTACGCAACTGCTAACAATCCGACCCAGAAATACGAATTCTTAATTACTTATTGGCTAACATCACGTCAAATTGTTTCGGACATATTTCTGGAAACTGAGTGGGGGGGGGGGGCTAAAAAGACATAAAACATATTAATAATGCCTATATTTTGTAAGTAAAAATTCGTTCTAGGTCTACAATATATACCATCACGTTTGTTAATCGGGAGTCTATTGTAATAGTTCGATAAATACAAATTGTAAATAATAATTTTTTTTATTCATACTGAAGTGTTCAGAGCACTGATGTAAAATTAATTCCATATAAACATGACAACAACGCATTACTAAACACGCTGTTGTTACAATAACAACTGAAGTAATTGCTACGCAACAGACAGTTGTGTACGAAAAGTTTAAAATA
Organism: Zootermopsis nevadensis; assembly: GCF_977971745.1. Taxonomy (NCBI): domain Eukaryota; kingdom Metazoa; phylum Arthropoda; class Insecta; order Blattodea; family Termopsidae; genus Zootermopsis; species Zootermopsis nevadensis. The sequence goes on from NW_028259163.1 coordinate 1,025,352, forward strand.
AACAAGGCTTTCAGCACTCTTTATACAAAAATCAGCGATACCAAAATGTCGTCTATTTACAGCTCCATTTACAGTGCACTTATATGGATGTACATACTGTCTCAAATCTGTAAGTAAAATATTATGCACATTAGTTCAAACAGAAATATTGTGGGTGTGTGTTGGCACGATTGTCACTGCTAAAGCAACTACAGGAAAGAGTCTTCTAATTTCTAAACGTAATTCAAGTGTCATAAATTAAAATGAAAAGTATTAAAAGAATTTTAGAAATGAAACCATGGATATCCCATTCGTCAAATTATATTATCTCATACGTAAAGTTCTGAAATGAGGTTGACAAAAGGGCATGACAAATGTTTCACCTTTCGGTTTACAAAACTTAAATTGACAAACATTTAAAGAAAAAAAATGTATTTGTAGTCAGGGTCACTATGCAAAAGATTTCAGAACGTTACACAAAACACAATAGCCACCGTGGTCTAGCGGTTAGAACGCTGGCCTTGTAATCCTGGGGTCTCGGGTTCGAATTTATAACTTGTGTTGGGCAAGGCCGTGGTCTAGGCAACACGGAGTTTTCCTCCGTGGCATCCCAACAATTACTCCATTCACACACAGAAGAAGGCAATGGCAAACCACTTCTGGATCATCTGCCAAGAACGTATATGAACAGGTCCCAGTCCGAGAAGAGGATGGAAGGATCCTGTTCATATGGACCTGTCGTCAGACAGAACACTAAATAATAATAATAAAAGCACAAAACACAAGTCCAAATACAATATTTTTATTTTAAAAATGAGCGGGAAATTAAACTTTATTCATCCGAGTCTTAATGTGACAGCCTGAAGTTCGTTAAGTTTACGCTATATCTTGGCATTAAAGCAATTTCTAGGAAAAATAATGTGAATAATACCGAGAAAAATATTTGTGTCAGGTAATTTAAATATTTTCAAAAGAGATGTGGGTTGAATAGTTTGTGAGTCCTTGAAAAATGTGGAGACAAAGAGGTTATGAAGGTTATGGTCGGATTCAATAGGTGTGTGTTCCATTAGTAATTTATGATCTGCCCGAATGGTATGTTTCTTTTATATGATTTTGTGCGTGTTATAAAGTTAGGCTTGTTTCCACAGGTGTGAGTTTGGCTGGGCCAGTACAATTATATGATGGTACAGATAAAATGGCTGCAGAATCAGACGATCCACATTCAGAAACGGGGAGAGTACTTCCTGGTTTTCGATCGCCCAAGCGTGGTGATATGGAAAGCAACTCAGCACTAGAAGATTGTGATGAAGAAAAACTTCTCTCCTACTTTTCCAAAATGCAAGAAATAAATCCTGAAAATGTCGTAACCCTGACAAAACTGAAAAACATGAAATACCTTTGCAAGTACGTCCATGTAAAAAAAAAATAATACTCTGTATCTTATTTAATTAAGAATTTTTCATATCAAAAAATTGAATTCTTGAAGTCAGTTTCGGAGCCAATTATTTCGTCCGGTCTTGACGAGTCACGAGTGAAGTGAAATCTTAAAAGAGAGCTTCCTCATGAATCTCGCTCATTCGTCATTTTCAGACAGTTTTAACATTTCGTCCATAAGATTCCATAAAATGCATAAGAAGTTAAAATTTTGTTAGATAGATTTACAAAACAAGAGAAAATTTGAGTTCTTGATCTCCAATCTCATAACTTTTTATTTTCGTTTCATAAAAAGCTTTCTTCGTATCGTGCCAGAAATTATGGAGGGGGCCAGTTTCAAATATGGTCTTGTTCTGTCTGTCACTAATTTTGAGACAGGGTTACGTGTGATGAAATAATCACAGATTTCAAAATCTGTGATTATTACTGTAAATGATCTCTCAAAGGAGAAATACAGAAAATTGCATTTTATACGTCTCGGATTCATGGTTTCATCCGTAGGCGATTCGACACGGACAGTGGATTTAGTACAAACAAATTCAGACTTAAATTAAAATTCATACGTACCCATGATGATTTCTGATATTCATATCTAAGGAAATGAAAGATTTGAAGAAGAAAATTACCTTCGTATTTTACTTTGAGTTTAAAATACGAGTGTAAAATTTTATTATAACACGTTTATTTTAAATATTGTGGTTTTTAAGTTCTCTAACATCAACTGTGGAAATTTTAAAAAAATATTTTAATGATAACTTCTTTGCCTTGTAGAGACGTAGCTCAAAACTTGGACACTATGAACAACTACATTAAAACGTGCAGAGTCCCGGGCGGAGAAGACATTTACAAATCACTTATAAACAGTGTCAGACGACTGCATAAGAATATCTGCGAAGAGGGTGATTTTCAGAAAGGTATATTTAAAATAAAATTGTTTAATTCTGTTTTCTCTTTTTAACTTGAACAATCTGCCCACGATCAGGTTCGGGAGATACACACGACATTAATTTATCTCAATAAATGAAAAGCAATATGGATTAAAATACTTTTCTGAAATAATGTGCCATAACCATGACAATGCTCTTTAAAAGTCATTTTAAACCCCCCACCCTCCAAAAATAAATTCATTTCACCTGTTTTTAAAATAACTTATAATTAATCATGCAGTAAATTTGTAGGGAATGAAAATGTTTTGAAACAAAAGAAAAACAGATTCCGTCAAGTAACATAATGTACGTGTTTAATGTCTAATTTTACGTAAACAGTAAATAAGCTTATTAATTACGTTCCTATTCTCGCGTCTTGACAGAATTCATGAACTATTCGCCTTGTTACTACGACCTGCGTAAGGAGTACGAAACTTGTATTCACCCAGATGACTGGACAGGGAACGAACGAAGCAAATCCGTATGCAAGTAAGTGCACATTACATAATTCCTTAATAATGCCTTAATTTACGTTACAAATTTCGATTAAAAACACAATATAACAAGTAAAGTTGTCCCACTGTATGCCACGTGGGTGCTTCGGAGGAGTGGAGGTATAGCTCTTCTCATTCTTAACCTCAGCTGACGTCAGAATTTCGGTGATACATACTATCTCCATCTTCAGGGCTGACAAACCAACTACTGTCCACAGATCACGAGAAAAACCCTGCAGGGGGAGTCGTTTCTGGTCGGTGCGGGGGGGATGTTTACTGCCTGGTGTACTAGAGGGCTGCTATTGGTGGGAAGTGTGATACGTCAGAGTTTTACGCTACTACACAGACTGAAAACATCAAGCCATTAAGAGTAGCGTGTAGTGAGCGCACCTCTAATGTGTTCTGATAATATTCTAGATTAAATCGCTGTGCCTCTGTGAGGTAATCTTAAAGCTGAACCCATCAGAACACGTGAAAGCCTGTCGTCTGTTGTTCGTTCAGTGGTTGAGGAACGAATGCTTTTAGGATGGGTCGTCACTCATCGCGAAATCTCGCGCATGCGCGTATATCAAATTCCTAGCAGAGATTTTCTCCTGATCTGTGGACTGTAGGCAACATGGCACCTAAATCCAAGAATATCATGATTATCAACGCCACGAAAACGTCGAATCTCAAATAACCCGTACTTTTTTTTTCCATTTGTGTCAGCATGTACAAACAGCTTGAAGATTGCTATTACAACATAACAGTCGGTACATGTGGGGAAGGAGCGGCAACCAACATGAAGACTTTCGTGGGATGGGTCACCGACAGCGTTATCACGGTGAGTTAAAGTTAGCCTAATGAATTTTCATGCATTTATTGATGGTGCCCGAATTTATAACTTGTGTTGGGCAAGGCCGTGGTCTAGGCAACACGGAGTTTTCCTCCGTGGCATCCCAACAATTACTCCATTCACACACAGAAGAAGGCAATGGCAAACCACTTCTGGATCATCTGCCAAGAACGTATATGAACAGGTCCCAGTCCGAGAAAAGGATGGAAGGATCCTGTTCATATGGACCTGTCGTTATACAGAACACTAAATAAAATAAATAATAATTTGTGTGTGTATGTTCACGTGCATGTTTGTCGTGTAAAATCAGATTTAAAGCCAAGTGGACTTAACTCCGTGATTATTAATAATGATTAAACGCTCTAAAAATGTTCACGTATTTGTGAATGACAATAATAAGTACGAATTATGTTCAGGGATGAATTAAGAGGAGATTAAATTTAGGAATAATTATTCATGTCAGTCTTTTGTGTTCTCGTCCTGGTTTACTACGTAAAAAACGTAAAGATTTAAGTGTACAAAAAAATATAATTTTGTCTGTTGTTCTGTATGTGCATATTAATTTCATGCATGCAGGTGTTTTGCGTCATATAAAGCTCTAATGGAATTAGGATACTTCAGTACAATAAAATAAGTTAGCGCTATGCCAAAAATTATTTACACGATTGTGTCTGCTTGCAGGTCAGATGTGAAAACCTGAGCCACAAACCTGTACCTTCAGATGACTTAGACGAATCTAAAGGCAATGGCGGGATAAATGTCTACGTGATGCTCTTCATTATTATAACCGTTCTAGTAATACTAACTATCGTCGGTTTCGTAATTCTGAGAGTCTATTTAATTGGTAACAACAAACCAAAACCAGATACAGACCCCCTACTCCCGAAAGATGATGAATCAGTAAAAAAATAGTTTAAAACCAAAGTAGCGTGAGAGTTTCCATCCTTCTGCATATATTGTAGTACTGTAGAAATCAAATTCCCCATTACTTACTCTCTCTCTCTCCACAGCCAGTATCGCTTCAATTTGGCGACAGTCATTAGTGTATTCCTCAAATCATTTGCGTGTTCGCTCGTCAGTCGATGTGGACTTCTAAAGCCGGGTATAGATTGCGCGCGCAGCTGTTCGTTTGTTTATGCGTAATAACGGAAGCCATTTTACCAGTTGACTTCACACTCCAAAGAGAGCGTGTTTCATGGACGTTCTCGACCCACGTCTTAACTGTGTTGTGTGCAGAAACACGGCCATTACTGATGTTAAAATAGTGGTGGAATAATGTTAAAGAGTTTTAACAGCTGACTACACCAATGAACAGGGATATTCAGTGGCCTACATGTCGACTTGCAAGGTTTACGTCAGTCACCCAAGGACAATCACAGAATTCAAGCAGTGGAGATGCACAGGGAGTAATGGGGAAGTGGTATTTGAGGTTCTCACGGCGATCAGTTTGAAGATGGCCGTCTTGTGGGTTGTAGCACCGTGTAGTCTGGCAGAAAAGCCTCGAGACTACACGGCACTACAGCCCAGAAGACGGCCGTCTTCAAGTAACGGGGGACTTTTGTTACAGAGTAAAACAATGCATACTGAAGGATGGAAGTCATCATTGCGATATCATTTTTAAAAAGACGTCTGTGTCTATAAAATGTTTTGTCATCTTCATTTTGTTAAATAGATAAGTTATAAATTACTCGAGTTATTTTTATTTCAAAATGTTCAGATTCCTCTAGACCATTCTGTATATCGTCAATTCAAGATAAAATACCGTAACTCTTACATTTACAGACTCTTTTTTTGTACATTAATAAAGGGAAATCAATTATTAAAAGACACACTACAAATGAAGCCAAAGAGTTTAAGTGGGACCTTGTTCGTACATAAGCGAAGAGGTTCTTATACAGCAATTAGATTCTTGAAAGTTAATATAAAAATTCAGAATAATAATTCAGAAATGGCAAAAATAACCAACACATTGGATACCACCTGGTAAATGTGAAAGAGCTCTTATAACTAACTAGATGGCTTACCGAACCCGAAGGTTCATCACCAAATTAACCAAAGCCCTCAACGCTGTTATAGCAAAGCAAATAACTCCGTGGACCAGAGTTAATCTTGGGCTCGGTCAGTCAAAAACTTCTGCGAAGTTTATAAGACCGTGCCACCACACCTGTGCCAAGTCAGATAAACCCAGACCACGCATTCACACCACATTTCTTCAACATCCATTTTAATACCGTACTCACATCTGTTACTAGTTCTGTCACGTGGTAATTTTCCTTTAAAGGTTTTCTGACTATCATCTCATGCGTGCTACATGAAATGCCCATCTACATTTCCTTCATCTGATCGCCTTAATAAAACACGGCAAACGTCACAAATTATGAAGCTCCAAAGATGGCAGTCTTCTGGGTCGCACGGCCATAGCCTCGTACAGGTTTACCAACCTTTCGAAGGTCGTTGCTGCCTCCATCATCAGGGCGATGTTTCCATGATACTCCTAAAAGTCTAAGTTCCATAAAAGGGGGAGGGGATTTTTTGACTGGATCAGCAACTATCATCTACACATCACATATGAACTGTATTTTCTTACTGATGTTCCCTACGCATGAACACGCTAGAACTTCGGGTTATAATATGAAGTACGGTGGATTCCGGTTAACTGGGGCGCACCGGGACTAGAATGCTTTGGCCCGATTAAGCGAGGTTCCACGTAACGAGTTAAAAAGCCTTGTTCTTTAAGATTTGTCCCAAATGAACGGCCGCCCCGATCAACCGACGGCCCAATTAATTAAACAAACTTTAACTTGACATTTGCCTGGAGGGACTGAGGAAAACAACATTCAAATTGTCAAATACATTAACGCTCATTATAAATCATTATGACACGTCACACACAAGTTGGTCTGTGTCATTACATAGCGGAATTTCACATAAAAAAGATTTTATTTAAATAAAATGAAAGGGCATCATTTCAACGACAGACTGCGAACTCGGTAAATTTATAAACCTCGTTTTATTCTACTTTTGCATACATGATTGTTACAATAAGCCACGGCACTCGAATGGTTTATGCCATTTTAAGATTGCCTCAAATTACGAGCGGTTTACGTTGCAGGCTAGTTTCAACGAACGACAAATTTCTGACATGAGAGGGGTGAATCACGACACGACGACTGGGATATCGGACGTGCCGCTCATTCACGTGTATATCTCCATCTTCAAAAGCCAGCAACAATTTCATTTTTATGTTTGTGTAAATAAACAAACTCAAATGGAAAACTTTGCAGCAGTTACGTACACGGACTACGGTGCGTCTGAAAGCATTTTATAAATCTCGTAATCAAAGTCTTCTCGAATAATGACTTTTCGTACAGCATCAGAACAGAACGATCGTCTCTGACGATGCGAGGATGCGTTGAAAGGTAACGTTTCCATTCATTTTGTGACGAACAAGCAGCGTGAACTACCTGCATCAATTCAATCAGACATCTCCGCTTCGTACTTCCGGCACTAGAAGTCTCTGAATTACAGCCGTTAAAGTGGCATGGTGCAGGAACGTGATATCAGCGTAGAATAAACAGCGTACGATGATTTAATTTCTGACATTTCACTGATTAACATTCATCAACAAAGTTCTGTATGGAGATGACTGAGCGGACACGAGTACCGTCAGATGCCGTACGTTCCATGTTGTGTAGACTACAAAGCACAACAACCCAGAAGATATCTCAACTTCCATCCTACGAAAGTCCCGAATACTAAAATGCGTTCTCCGTTTTTCATTAATATCCAGCATCTGTCAAGGTTCTTCAGTCCGAAGCTCTCGACAATCTCACAAGACATTCCGTTAATCCGTTATCCACATTAAAAGAGGTGTATAATTTAAATTAAGGTTATAATAAATTACTTCTCACCGCTTGCAACGTCTGTAGAAGAGTTGACATTTCCAACATAAACTTTTTCACGGTTACGTAAGTCCGCGCCCTTTCTGAACTCTTTACCGTCAAGCGTTTCTATTATGAGAACGTAAGAATTTTATCACAAGAAAGCGTTATTAATTTTTATATAACATCTTAAATTAACCAACGATCCGTACACATGGCAGACGCAGTAAATCTATGGTCCCACAGTTTTATATTCCAAACATGAAAACAAATAGTTTACTAACCGGTTAGGGCCGTAAGCTCATGATTTTAATAAATTCTTGATGTCAACGACTCTAGATTTGATTTCTGGAGCGTTATCTTTAACGCATTCTTCCAGCAACGGTCCAAATGTCGCAGACAAGCCGCGCAATTCATCTGCCTGATTCAGAGCTGAAAGTAAAAAAAATATCAACATTTAGAAACAAAATTTGTTCTATCAATTTCTGTTTCTGAAAAATTTTAATTATGATATGACTGTACAAAATGGAAATTATGCTAGAAGAAAAAAGAATAGTTAACGAAACAAAGCGAAAATAAATTCGCAGAGCGCATACATAAGCACAAGTACGAGGTATCATTCTGAAGTTAAAGCGACTTACCTCTCAATTTTTTTCCTAACAAATATAAAACATTTAAAGCCTCTTTTCTCAGTCTCGTATGCTTCAGTACACCTGCAAGAAAGAAATGACACAGCGATCACTTCACCCAATTCAAAAACTAAAATCTTGATCAGTTTGTAAACGAATGCATTTCGTTTCAGTATACAAGACATCCAAAAAAACTGGATACTAATCAAACAGTGCGACAAAAATTGTAACAAGTAATTATAAAACATCTAACCGTTTAAAAAATCAACGAACTCTGTGGCAAGAATTTCCACTTTTGAAACATGGAGACGTCAGTTAGAACACGTACTGACTGGTTCACAGGTTACTCAACAACTGCAGGAAACAAGGCCTCGTAACTCACACGAGAATGAGCCGGTTTAGCGCCAGACGCAGCAGGTCAGCTTACATATCAGTAGTCCGAAGCTGGTCTGAGATTCGTTGACCGTCGCAAGCATGCGTGGGAGGGAGGGGAGCACAGGCAGACAATAGAGTCCTCACTCGAGTGCTATCGGACGAGAGATTATCGCGTTTCGGCCGCAGAAGTAGCGTGCGCGGGTTAAGGAATGTGCCTGCATTGATGGTGTTTTAATAGTTCCTTCAGTTCACAAAATACAGTGCAGCGTGAAAGTCAGCGTATCAAAACGCCACCGACCGCGTCAAAATTAAATGGGCAACAAATTTTCTCAGTCAAACTACACACGCTCAGAGAGACTTTGCCATCTTGCCCCTGCTCGCCCATTCCACTTTCCCCTCCCCTCTTAGAGAGACATTGCCCAAGTTCAGAGTTATTTTGTGTCCGCAGCAATTTCAATAATTCAGCCCAAAGATGACGGAACAATCCTAGCGGGGGGAAAAACCACAAAGAAACAAAAACTGAATACACATCATAACTCACCTAACGCAAATTCTAAAGCCTGGTATACTTTTGCGAGTATTCTACGCAACGCCTCTCCGTCTGCATCTTCCAGTATCATTGAGCTGTTAAGTAAAGTCAAGCGATCAACATAGCAACCCAGGGCTGCCACAACAGCCACCTGCACGGGTCTCGTACTGTTAGCCAAGCAGGACACGCACTGCTCCAACACCTGCTCACGATAACGAACTGAAACAACAACAAAAAATTGACGACAATGACAATTCTGTACCAATTACATATTAAATGCTGATATCGTGTTTTAACACAATTTAAGATTCTTTCAAATATGAAGTTTGTTAACCATTCTCTGAGGTAGGATGTGAATTTTAAACGTTATTTAAAGGAGTTTTGGATTTCGGGGGGGTGGAGGATTTAACATTAATGGTGCGCCAGCGTGATACACAGCAGCTGGACCACACGTAACACAGGACACGTGGCCGACGGAAGTTAAACACAGTAAAGTCCTAGTATGAAAATCTCTAGTGGCTATTTCATTCATTACAATTAAATTTTATCGTTAAAATGGAGAAAAATAAATATATCGAGCTATATAGCATGAATTATACTAGAACCACAGCAAGAAAGAGTAAATAGCGAAGTTCACTGCTCAATAAATAATTTCGTAAACTTCTGATCTGAAAATCATGCGCCTTAAAGGGCAGTCACTGTTTTGTGGAACATGAAGTAACGACGCAGCAGACGGACGAAAACGATATCTGATGGCGGCTTTACCTTGTGTGAGATGGTTGCTAGGCCAGGCTTTACCAAGAGTGTCATAAACAGTCTCAGTTAGCTGCGTAAGTATCGCCTGCCTCTTGGAGTTTCCTTCCGAGTTTCTTTCGTCGTCCGATTCCTCCGTTCCACTTCCCTGAGCAAATTTAAAAAAAAGGGGGGTAATTGTATCTCCGCTGCTATAATAATACTTAAAACGTACAATAGAGGAGATATCTTTCCTATTCATTTCTTTACTTGGTCCAGTTGAAGAATTGTGACGAGAAATGCGAAAATTTATATTTCCGCTTGTACATTATCAAAATTCTAACCTAACCCAAAAGCAAACCAATCTGACATCAGCTCCTCGAACTGTGATTTCAACAACACGCAGCGCTTATTCTGAAATCTGTGCTTGAACTGTCATATTCCTATATCTTGCAGTTTTAAACAATCTTTCCTTCCGCACGTCAGTCAATCCTAACCCCGAATCAAACGCAATAAAAATTTTAAAGAAATAAAAATTTAATATACCACTTAAAAATGGACGGCTTTCATTTCAACTCTGCCAAGTTCTTATTACTAACATTTTTTTGCCACTGTTAAAACTACTTACAATTCCCACTCTCATTTGATCATAATCCGCTAAGTTACATCCTTATAAAACTAGACTACACTTACCTTAGCTAACGTATCTTCGACAATGGAATAAACTTGGTCAAAACGATCAATATCTAAGGCCGAAAGAGTATCCCCCAATGCTTTTAGAGCATGCTGCTTGTAGGCAAGCTGTTCCTTACGACACTCCTTCAACATGGCGTCGACTATAGTATCCACCACGGGACGAAACTCCTCCTGCTTCAATTCTGACCTTGAAACGACACAAAGTGGCACGTTTATTTATGACAAATTTTATTCTTTACAACATTTCCCCGCTCGTCATAAAAGTAATTTATTTATAACTTGCATCACGTTAAACCGGGTTCTGAAACCAGGCCTACTAACGGACTAACGTAAATCACTGGCGCATCTTACGAGTCAAAATTCTTTCTTCTTACGGTAGTAAAAACATCACCACGACGGCCTATTTATAACTAAGTTTATGTAAGTGATCGCATATCTACATTTTTAACGTAATTGTCACAAACCACACTGCAAGAGACATAAAATAATATATTCTGAGACATACTTGCAACTAGAGCAGATGGTAGCCAACGCCTTTAACAAGTTTTCCTTCCCGTTCCAGGTCCGTCCATTCAAACCCGTCACCAGGATATCAATCAGCGAATTACGGCGTTCAGCAGACATCGTCTGCCCAATCTTTGTCGCCACCGTGCCAACAGCGTTTGCAGCCTAAACAAACACCAACGACTTCTAATAGTTGTAAGGACGTGACCTTATAGCAGCACGTGTAAAGAATCATCTCGTATAATATTAAAACTCTGCCAAATATTTTGAAAATTTCGGAAATTAGAAAAATACAGTTTATGTTCACCTGAGCCTTCATTGTCCAAGACGGAGATTCTAAAGCAACTTTCAGAAGCTCGCAAATCTCAGCTGCATGCTGCCTGATGCCTGACTCTGTCCCCGGAGTTGCTTCATGCCACACATCTTCCCACACGCTGACACTACTGCCATCTGCAATGAAAGAATCCGCTGTATTCACATCGGTCAGTCCACGAGGTGTGCACTGTCCTTACAAAGCGTAATAAAAGCTGGTTTGCTAACTCTTTAACGGCCGCAAGCACGTCGCAGTTACGAAAATAAGACACAGCGATGACGACTATGAACGCGGAATGAAAGACTATCGATAACAAAGCCAGAAACATGACTTACCTGGAATTTTATTAGCGTGCATTGCAAAAAATACTAATGGTATAACAACTGAACTGTGTTCCTTCAGGACGTCTTGATTGTGCTGACCAATTGCTTGTAACGTGTACGCGCAAGCAGATCGCACTGATTCATCTGCAAACACAAATAATTTAAATGAACATAAATTCAATTTTCTGCAACAAAATAACGTAACGCCCGCCCAAAACTGTGTTTATCCTCAGAACAACAGTGAGATATGTGAACTCTCCTTACCTTCCTTCTCAAAGTACCAAGTCTGTATCTTAGCAAAGAGCTTCTCCAGACTAGAATCCTTCGCTGTGCTAACGAGGTGGCCGATAGTAACGGCGTAATTCTTTCGAACTGCGGCGTTTCTGTCTGTCAGGCCATTCAAAAGGGCGGCCAGAAGTTTCCCTGTTACGTACGGAAATAATGAGAATTAGTCTTTTCATAAAACAAGTTTTATGAAATCCCAGTCTAGAAATTATTATTCTCTAAAATTGCAGCAGAGATCTGAAAAGCTTCAGTTGTGTTACGTTATTTCACATCATACTAATATAACCTGACTCCGCCCCCCCAGTAACATAACGCACCAATAAGGAGAGGGCAGCATTATTTTGGTCATTCCTCAAACTTACCCCAAAGACGGAGAAAGAGCTAGTGTTCAAAACGGCGGCATTCGACTCAAGACTAACGCATCTGAATGATCGAGAAAATTTTATAACATTCATGTTCCACTAAAGTATCAAGTCTTACACAGGAATTACATACACATCTGGTGACCGACATTAAATTCCTAAAATGGAATAAAACGGAGTAACAAAATAATACGTGAGCCAACAGCAAAACCACGCAGTGTAAGGAGCCAAATTAACAAACTACTAAAACACGCAGAATGGGCCAAAAGTCCTCGAATGTAATCAAGAAATCGCAACGCATGGCAAAAAAACGTGACCTTGTTCCATCAGGTTGGGCAGACAAGCGGTCCGTCCGCCACTAGATGCCCGTAGTGCAAAGTGTCACATGACAAAAAGTAATGACTTTTGGCCCAGCCTGTACTTTGATAAAAGTCTGCATACCTGTGTATGGCTGCAGTTCATGCTTGAGATGATAAGACAACAAAACTATCAGGTGCACACATGCCACTCTTGTTCCAAGTCCCACTGAACTTTTCATCAACTCCAGCACCTTCGGAATCAGATCGCCCAAAATGCTGGCATCCACGTACTGGAGACACTGTTAATCAGAAACATTCTGTGGCAGCCGCAATCACAGCTTCCCAAATTACAAAATTGTAGCGCTGGAAGGCGGACGGAACCAGGACACTTTGTTCAGAGTCTACATACGTAAGAGGATTGGCGCTGGTAGCAGACCTCAGATGATTACACATTTATATGGCACGAGGCAAAACTGTGTTAACACAACGGCAGAATTTTATGTCGCCAGAATTTCTACCAACGGAAATTATTAATCATGGAAACAGATCGCTACATTGTTCACGTTCAAGTAAAGCTGTCCTGGTATAGATCATCGTGGCACTTTGGGGCAGCCAAATGAAAGCGGGCCCAAGTACCACGCACATTTACTTACGATTAAACGACTAATCAAACAGACATACACGCATGCGTGGTTCCTTAATTAAAATTCTTTTAATTACCTTTGCTACTGTCTCAGTGGTGTAATGACTCTTAGCTACTGACGCTCTCACGGAATCTATGACTTCCTGCGTCTGCCTTTCTGCCCCAAATTGTACGCTAAGTTGGCTGAGGCCACGAGATTCCAGTTCTCCCGTAGCTTCAAGGAGAGCAGGAATAAGAAGAGGAAGATGAGGTTTTAGAAGATTCCCAGCCGATCCCACTAGCTGCGATATAGTTTGTAAACTACAAATGAGCAAACAACATATTTAAATATGTAGGATTTGAGGTTTTCGTGGCAGTTAAGACATTAATGATGGCCTCCTGGCTTGTGGTGCCATCTGGCGGAAGACCTGCAGAAACAGCATATGCGTCAGAAATGTTGACGCCCACCTGTAAGGCCACACGTCACCACAACCCAGAAGACCACCAACAATGATCTTGTAATTAATGAAAGAAAGTACTCGAATATTTCATGTGAGAAACAATGAACCTGCTCTTACAATAACGACAGATAAGCAACAGAATACGAGCTCAAAAAAAAATTCAATGCCCCACACAAAGCAACCTACCTTTAATTTTAAAAAAATGGATACTCCTACAAACACACAGAATCCAAAAATGATTTGAGCTATGTCCTCCTTCTGGCGACGTAGTCAGACAAGAATCATTAAATGAACGGCTAAATTCCGTACCTGATCGCCCGTACTTCGGACACAGTATTACAGATTCCTGAATTAAGGAGGACAGGCAGGATAGTTCGCACCATTTCCTCACCCGCCTTCCCGTTGCTCACGTCACAACAACGAACACACAACTGGAAAAGACATATGAATTATTCAAGATGCACCACTTCATCGAGAGAGTGAGATAAGATTACGCAAATAAAGATCTCTAAAGAATGAGAAAGTTTGGTGCTTCTAAATTTTAATACAGATAAGTATATTAAATTCAACCATCAGGACGCCCTGACGCAGGCAGCAAGCGCTTCTGAAATGTCAGTGAACTTGTACCAAACTACGTGGCGCAACGTCCCAAAGGACAGAAATCTTCGGGAAGAGTATACTTCAACGTCGATCCGGAGCCACTGACAGAATTTAATATAATACGGCGTGACATCCCAGAAGTCAATGACGTTCGTACTCACCGGTGCAAGAGCCTGAAATCTGACCTTATTCCCCGCGACCCATACAATTCAATTCATACATTAAACAGTACTACCAAACTGAAACAAACTTCGAGTAAAGTTTACATTGAAGTGTTTACATATCTCTAAGTAAAATCAAACATAGCAACAAAAAATATAATACTGTAACAAATGACAAACCTTCGATAACACTTTAGTAGTATTTTCTGCCGCATGTCTCGTCCCCTCATGAACATCGTCCATGACCCGCAACAGCTGCGTCCACAATAATGGAAGACTGTCCACGCAGTCACTCATACTTCTGCTGCCACCGCCTCGAAGGAAGTCCGCCAGAGCGAGACAGCAAGACAAGCGGACGCGCCACTGCGGCGCCGTTAAGTTCGCCAATAGATCAGCCAGAATTTCCTTGTGATAGAGGTCAATCTAAACATAAATAATGACAAGAAAACAGTGAAAGACACAAGAACAAGATTAAAGAATGATACAGAAATCACCGCCTTTTATATTCAAGCCTCCCAAACGCTTTCAGTAACAGACTGTACCAATTTATTTCATTATGGAACACAACAAAAATAATTAATATGTTGCTACTCACAGTTTTCTGCGTCTCCGGTACGATAGCGTGCCATATACTGGTCATGGAGTTCTGAATCTTTGGAGTTGGGTCAAACTGATAACGGTACAACCGTGGAATAACAACAGGCAGATACTGAGACAGCTGCTCCCCGGCTAACGACGCTATAGTTGAGAAGCCAAATGCTGCGCCCTACGCAGATAACGACAGCCCAATAACACACAAATACGTCGGCACTCGGAGCGGCTTCATTTACCGCCTCGGCCGTCGCCACATGGACACGACCTCGTAAAATTTCCAAAGTTTTAAATTAAATCTCAATTATAACTAATTGTGTAATAGATCTAAATTATACTTTTAGACACAGGGCACATTATTAATCCTGCAATTTAAATACACTGAGGAAGACCTGTAACAAGTGAACATGAGTAAACACTTATCAGGTAATTAAACCCAGTTGCCGAAGCCCTTAACTTTGAGACGTCATAGTAGAAGAATAAGTCAATAAAATTAAATTAAATTAACATGCGATTCACTGTAACGCTGCTGCACGAATGTCAAAAATTTTATATCGCGCAACAGCGAAAACAACAGCAAATGAGTCAGTAACATAATATAGGTGCTCGTATTTCATACTATACCACACGACATAATAACTTCACACTAATAACAATTAATACCTTCTTTGAATTCCAAATAGCATTGTGATTAGCAAGTTGCATAAACTTGTATATAAGATCAGGCTTGTTCAAGTCAGAAGCCAGAGAACACAGTTCCTTGTACGTTGATAAGTTACCACTGAAACAAAAAATATGTGGGTATCATAACGAGTAACAAAGGTTTACAAGACTACATCTGTAATAATTATGTATCGAATATTAATAAATAAGTAAAGTATATACGTAACATCAACAGAAAATTCTCGCATAACAAATGAGCAATTTAAATGTAATACTATCCAAAATTTGAGTCTCACGAGTTTGAACAAATAAAGGTACTACTGTATTTTTAAACAGGAGAGAGAAGGAAGCACGGAATTCTGAAACAGGAGCCGATACAAAGTAACGCAAAATAACAAACTACAATGTTTCCCAGATATTAAATTTTCCCATATAAGAAGTTTGGTTTTCAAAGTCCAGCCGAAATTCTCATAAGAATAATATAAACATTTCCTGCAAGTCCTCCTTTATAACGCTTTCCCGCTTTAGAAGTTTATTTTGTAAGAAACTTTCTTGTTCCCGTGTTCACTGACGTAGATCACGCCGTTTCATTTTCACGTACAGAGTATATGACGTGCGCAAGACAGCGTCAGCATTAAATGCGTTGCATTGGAAGATAATTATGAAGGTGCCTGTGAAGTGTCGCAGAAAGATTTAAATATTCAAAGTTTGATTCAATAAACGAACCCAGAGGCACAAAAATATCTGTCAATTCAGGCCTCAACGAACTTCACTCCTTCTGAAAATAGCAAAGAAAAGTAAACAAGAATTATTTTAAGGTGGCTGTCGTCTGGGTTGCAGTGCCTCCATCACTGATGGAGGCAGCAAGGACCCTTGAGATGCTGGTAAACTTGTACCAGACTACACGGCACGACAACCCAGAAGACAGCCATCTTCACGGACTCACAGCCGTGACGACGTCAAATCGCACAGAGATTTATTTTACCCCGTCGGTGATTTTCCAAGTGCTCCTTCCTCGAACAGTTTTGTATCGCCGGTGACTTGTGTCACGCTGCGACGCCCCGATGTCAGCTGGTCCAGCAATTGAGTAACAAGACGACTGCGAGACTCATCATCACCACAGTCATACACCAGGCCCAAACCTTTTGATGCTACATCCTGGACAATATCTACAAGAAAAAACAAACATTACACGACATGAACAAATAGTTATTGCTGAAGTTCTGTTCATAAGTTGAAGAAATATTTGTTACTGAAAAAAGCAAAATGGATAAAGTTAAAAAAATAATTATTACAAGTAGTGTCCCTGAAAATACATGTACGTTTATTATAGATTTTAGTTTTCTATTCTAATTCTAGCGTATCACAGAAAAATTAATTTCCGAAGCGTGCCGTGAGAACCAAAGGGCTGAGAACTGCTACTGTAGGCAGTTATCTCTCTGAACAAATAAGATACGCTACAGCAAAATATGAGACTTCAGGAAATAGTCTCTAGTTGGTACTACGCTACCTAAGAATCTGTCCATTTCTAAAGCTTTATTTCGTCCTAGATTTATATGGTAAAGTGCTTCTAGTCCGAAGTACCCCACTTTTCATTTAACTGCACCTGCTGGTATCATTTAGTGTATCAACCCAGTCCAGGTGTTCTTTAAAAAGCAATAATACTGATAAACTAAAAAAAAGTCATACATTATCAAATAGATGTAACAAGTAATCTCTAATAAAATTAAAATTCTTTATCACACTAAAATTCATTGCAATATGAATTCTAAGAATCGACAGCACGAAAAATTACCACTGTTTTCTGACAGAAGGTCCATAAATGTTGTCTGCATTGCATCTAGTCTCTGCTTGACAGGTTCACGTTTTGGGCAGTGCTTCAATAGGGCAAGCAGCCAGATTCCCGTCGCCTGCGAAGAAAAGATTTCAAGTTCACCGTTCAAATTGCATATTAGCATCTTATAACACAGGACCTCGTACACAATCTCACTTTAAAGTTGTGAACTCCTGTATAATTGTCGATTCTGTGCATTTAAATCGCCTGATCCGCCAGGAGCCCACTCAGCTACACAGATTAAAACTTTGACGGAGAAGATAACGATGACGTAGGCACACGAGCAGGAAACTCCATTTGCAACTGTTGTTTTTATGGTCGTGATGATATCAGATTTGTCTCTGTGGAATTGCGGCTGCCAACAGCGTAACTGTCCATCCCCCAGATGATATATGAGTGAAAATGGAGCAGCGGTAGAATGATACTGACGAGGGCCATTTTGTTCAACACAAATTACATGCGGACTCTCCAGAGCACAAACCCAGGCCTTCCGTGGTGAAAAAATTGATGACCGGCCACTTCAGCTATGGAAAGACCCATTGCCTTAACTTAAAAATTAACTTTGTTAGTGCAGAATAAGGACATGGTCACAGATCATCTCAAAAATTATGTTGCTCATTTTGATAACGAGTGCGTGTAATTACTCTGACGACTCAAAGTGTACGCAACTTACGCAGAAGACATTTCGTGGGTCTTCACGACTAAACATACAGACCTGTTTTGAGTTTGGATGTGGATCAGGGGCAAACTTGTTGAGAAGTTCGTCAAGCAACCACTGTAGATCCTTGTTTCGAGCAGCAAGAATGCCATCCAAGCCTTGCGGCTCGTATTCTGATTCAAGAGTCGTCCACACGTCACGAGCAAATGGAGACATGACTCCCTGAACGCAACAAACTAAAGCTTCCCCCGCAGTGAAGTGAACTTCCACATCCCGAGTCTAAGATAAAAGAATGGAATTAGAATATATTTCATGAAAATAAGATTACTATAATATGCTGTTAAGAATAAGAAGAAAATAAGTATGAATGCATTAGCAATGCCTCTTTAATTTCACTTAAGAGATCCACAATTTTTTCCCTTATGATGATCTTAAATTGTTTTAAATGAAAATGTCCATAATGTAGGAAATTACTTCAGATGGATTACCGTCAATTCAAAGAAAAGATTATAAGGGAGATTTACAAAACTCACCTCCTTTGCCATGTCAAGGAAACCTTGAATGATGTCACGACTGTGTGGGAATTCTTCTCCGACACATAAGAACCCGGCTGCTTTGGCAGCATGCTCCTTTACCTGGAAAATTTAATATGGAAATGACTAAGGTATTTTATGCATTATTATTACGATTATTGTTGTTGTTGTTTCTTTCCTTTCACGGTGATGAACCTCCAGATTCCACAAAAGGTTGGAAACTTCTTGAGTGTCTGAGTGACTGTTGGCTTCTCACGAAGGACTCGGCTCCACGGAGTAAGGAAGCGTGAAGTAGTTTCATATTCCACATACAATGAATTTCAAAATTTGTATTTTTTATTCATTTTTTATTATTTTAATGTACTGAAGTGTAGTATCGACATGACTAAACGGAAGAAAAAAACTTATGCATAAAGACGTATTCTTTCGGAACAGGAACGAAAGACGTAGATCATAAAATGTTGTGTAAATTATACAACATGTGGGTATGCAATGTCATCTAATCCATCAATATTTTTAGAAAATAGAAATGTAGTTGCTCTTGTTTAAATGTACGTGTGATACGATGTCACATTTTGTTTGTTGCTTCAGCGTAAACACCGCACAAAGTTGCTCTTAAAGTAAATTGTCAGATTCATGCTTTGAACCGTTTAACCTCCAGCCCTACAAATCCACCGTCTGTTGGATTAAAGACGGTCGGACCCCAGTTCCTCCCTGAACAAACACTAAAAATAAAATCCCTCAACAATCTGTTACGAATCAAAACCAGTCACCAAACTTGTAATTTTTTTTTTTAATTTCCATTGCTAACCTTTGTTGAAAGCTTCGTATTATTCATGACTGCAAACAGTTTCTTCACCAAATCCAACTTAGACATAGTCATACTTCTATCCTCTGCTGACACCAATGACGGTCCACTTGGAAGTGGTAGAGCGGTACAGTGAGCCAGTTCACCAATAGCAATGCAGGCGGCCAAGACAAGCATCGAATGTTGATGATTCAACTGGCAAACTGAAGATGTTGTAATATAAATACCACACAATAAAATTACTAAACTAAACAGTAAAATAAGAGGATGAAGATGTCTGTCTTCTGGGTTGTTATTCCATTTAGTCTGGTAGTTTACCGACATTTCAGAGGTTCTTGCTGCCTCCGTCATCATGGAGGCAGCGAGGGCCTCTGAAATGTCGGTAAACTTCTATCAAACCGCACGGCGCAAAGACCCAGAAGACAGACATCTTCATACTGACCACCATGGAGACCTGAACATTCACTTGATGAAGTAAGATGGAGACGTGGAACGAGATGACGGCATTCCTTGAAAATCATACTCCATGCATTTAACCATCAAGCGCTACGTTAAATCCAACTACACATGGGAGTTAAGGGAAAGACTGCCTTAAAAGATCACAGCCAAATGTCAGCATAGCGGTCAACTCTTGCTTCATATTCGAGAGGTCCTGGTTTAAAATTTGGCCTGAAGACCACCTGTCATAAAAGTATCTTACATTTACCCTCAGTCCCTTCACAAACGAGTTGCCTCGGCCTTCGAAGAGAATGGCCACTCTGCACAGACACACGGTTACTCTAAAATATTCTACGCGATGATTAACTTGGCCAACATTTCATATATTTCACATCTCTAGTCATTATAAGCCATTACCTATTGCCTCAACTCCGCCTTTGTAAACAGCGCATGAAGAAAGGTCAACCAATAAATTATCTTTCTTCATCACACAAATCTTTCTCTCCAAAGCATGTGCTGTTGCCAAGAGGCAGCCATGCTGAGCCTCCAATGGATTTTTACTCTTCACAGAGCCTATCAGGTCCTGCACAGCTTCTTCGTATGCCGAATCACGAAGCCCGTGAGCAATGATAATTCCATACAAAAGCGCAGATGTCTCACGTATTTCTTCCTTTGCAGAAAATAAGAGTCCCTGCAAGATAGTAAATCCATTTATAAACCACTGACATTAACCCTTTAAAGCATGTACGTATTCTGGGATGCTGCGCTGTGTAGTCTAGCAGAAATTTACTGATATTTCTGAGGTGCTTGCTGCCTCCATCATCAGAGCAAACATTCATCACAGAAGACAGCCATCTTCAATCTGGAACGAGGACATAACCTTAACTGCAAACAACGGATAATGTCTGGGAAATATTGTTACATCAAAACGCTTCAGGACACTTTCTCGTGATCCTACCACACAGACGTCATCAAATCTGACTAGTTTGTGTGCAAGAAAATGAGAATGAAACAGAACCAGACAACTTATCAGGCGACATAGGAAACTCCAAAGTTATACTATACAAGGTAAAACACGCCTTTATTTTAACTGTATTCAGAATAATCAGAACATTATTTGGCAATAATCCAGCCAGTAACGTAGATCAAAAAAAAATTTAGATGCGATTTCAAGGCCATTTGTTTCTAAAAACGGAAAAACATAAATTTCAAAACAAATAACCTCAATGGAAATTGCACAGTTTTCATCGATCAATCATACAAAATCTGCAGTTCTGTTAGCAACTCCCACCTCGTACGTCTGTACGACTCCTGCGTAAAAAATTTAAATACAAGGTGCCAAGGCGATGTCCGGCATTGTTTAGTTTCATAAAAATCGTTCCAAAAGCGTCAAAACGTTATTAGAGATGTTCATGATTTTTGTTTTTGAAAGTAGCCTGGAAACCCTTTTGTGTATTTTTAGGTTTAAGTAGACATAAAAACAAGTAAAATTGATAACCTTGAACCAGCTGAGTTTATCAGTAAACTTTTCTGCTAGTAGGTCGGGCACACTGCCTAGTATTTCTAGAAGACAGGCCAGTGGTACAATACTCGGACTCGCTGTCAAAAGTTGGTGAATCAAGCTCAGGTACTGATCCAACGTCTCGCAGCCAGCCTGAGTTAGGCGGAGGTGACGCAAATATCTACTGATCAGCGGGGTAAACTGAGAAGGATGCTGGATAACTTCACGTTTCTTCAACGGCACATCAGCACTCCGGGCAAGACACAGGCGCAAATAAGTCAGCATCTGTAGTGGAAACAAATTCGATGAAGTAAACATCAATAAACAAGGAATTTTATGGTAATAATTCATGGAATGGATATTACAATTAAAAACGTAGTACTTTATATTCAGTTTCCATATTTTGATACCAAAGCATACACGGGGGGGGGGAAACTTTTACTATCAGACGAGCAGAAATACTGTACCTCCACGAAAGTGGGAGGGCTAAATGGTAGAGTGTGGTTCCCAACAACATGACGGGTAGCGGCACTCTGCATCCGAACCGTTGCTCGCTCCGCAAGATACCGTGCCATGTCGCAGAACTGCGGTAACATCAGTTGTATGTTCCCGTTACTAGTAAGAGAACTTTTTTGTTTTTGTTGTTGTTCTTGGTTTTCTGCATTTCCACTCTTCTCTGATGTTCCACTCCTCTCAGGCTCTTCGTTTCTATGATTTACCCCATACAACGCTTTCAGAGCTTCAGTGAAAACCTCATCTTTACTGAAAGTACAAACGTTTTTACATTGTATGAATATTATATTGCGATCGTTGTAATGTAAAATGCAACTGATTTCTTTTTCCAACCCCACTGATTTACACGTAACATACAAAACATCAAGTAAAGGAAATTCCAAATGTTAACAAGACTTGTAATTTACTTAAAAATGGCATATTTAGAAGCTGTCAGCAGAGTAAATCTGACACATACTAAAAAATGGTAAGTGTCTGTAATTTTTATGATTTTTGTATTCTGCAGATTTTCAGCAATGTAAAAAAATTATAATTCAGCCCCTAGATACGGCACATAATTTATTATCACCATTATGTTCTCAAACCGATATATCTACAGACACTAGTAGCACAGCGGTTGTCTTCTTTCTTTTGATTTTTGGATTTTAGATTCCTATTTGTCTTTCTATCTTACAAAATTTTTGTTGAAAAAACTTCTAGGACCTAGACGGTAGATGATATTAAAAAGGAACTTAAAAAATAGGCTATGAAGGTGTGGACCACGTGCATCTCGGTCAGAACCGAGGTGGGCTCTTGTCAACATGGTAATGAACCTTCGGGCTCAACAAAAGGTAAGTTGTTCAAATACCTGACGTTTCTTTTTTTACGTCGCTTTCACAGACGCTGTTTGCTGTTGTCTAAGAGTCTAATAAACACAGTTAAAACAAATATCAAGTATCTGAAGAGTAAGTCACTGGAAGCTATATTATAGAATCAAGTGGTTTCCATGTTCTACCTTACTTACTTCAAGGTCTCAACTCACCTGTCTCCACTAGCTAACAGCAGCAGATACCTCGATGGCGCGTGGTTCAACGGAAAAACAGACGCCGCGTATCTAACGGCAACAAACCTGGCCATTGGTTCACTTGACTCCACCTGATTTGCTAGTAAAGCCTGCATCATGATCTGACGTTGACTGCCCATCATAGTGCCACTGCTGTTACCAGACGCCTTAACACCGGAAAACTGTTTATCGTCTTCATCCAATCCGACACGAAAAGCTTCCACCATGCTAAGAAGAGCTTCCCGGACCGACATTCGAATATCCTGCTCTTCCTAGTAAAAAAAAAATAAAAACATCAAATATTTAATAAAATCTTGAAATGAAACGTAAAAATTATCATCAGCAACACCTAAATGAAGAATTGAAGTCCTTCATCTGGAATAATTAATTGGGGATCTTCAGGTGGTTCGCGTGGAACTCGAAGTCGAGTTCAACGGGTTCCACAGGTAACCGACTACATCTACACAGACCATTCTACCGAAATAGGTAAGCTGCCGAAGACATCGTGAAGTCGGCAACACAAAACATGTATACAAATTAGCAGTCATATCTCTTATTTTCAAACAACCACCTGACGATGACCAATTGAGGCCGAAACATGTAATGGATTCTTAACAAGCATTCAAACTATAACCAAAAATGGTTGCGTAGACAGAGTGTCAACCTAACAACGACCCAAGTAAATTGGTTCCTTATATTCTGTGATGCAGAAGTTTCACTGCACCTTACCTGCAACAAAGCTTCAAAGAATGTCTGCAACAATGCAAGGTCCTTATTCACTAAGTGAGGAACCCTACTGCCCAATTTTCCAGTAGCGCTGTACGCCAGCGTTTTCAATGCGTTATCATCATCAGCAATCAACTTGAGCAGCCCAGAAAGGAGCACTCCAGCGACTGGTGTCAGGCGCTGAACATTGGCACTGTAATTTTAACATTTTCTCAGTTAGGTTAAAATCCGTAATTCAAATACATGTACAGGTTAATACTCAAGGCAGTTTTTACATAAACTTCAGGACATGTTCCCTATCCATCAAATTCAGAAGATATTCAAATTATTATTAGCTAAACTAAGGCATAACACCAACTATCTTAACGGAGCTACAGCACTTCCTGAGATGCCAACGGCATGCGCACCCAATCAATAAATTTCCCTGCATTCTATGTAAAATTAAAACTCACAAAATCCCATCAATGGACCATACTCTGAGCCACATGAATCCAATCCTATTTCCTTAAGATACACTTTAATGTTATCTACCCATCTTTGTCTTGGTCCCCCAAATCAGCCCTTCTCATCGAGCTTGCAAACCAAAATTTTGTACGCACTTCTCATCACCCCAGTGTACAATCCCCCACCGCTGTCATTCAGTAACATTACACAAAAGCAAAGTGGCGACAAACATCTACCAACCCTAAAATTATAAGCATTGAAAACTGTAGAGCCATGTTCTTCAGCCTCGGATTTGTGTTGGTTCCATACAGCGAATCAAAAAACACCTGCAAATAAACAGAAGCCAAGTTAGAATTTTTTCGCTTTTGTCTCTTCACACACTTTACCATAAAATTTTGCAAACTGCATGGCTCAAAATCTGAAGCGGCAGATAACGCACTGTTGCGACCCGCCCGTTTCGGGCAGATTATATTTTTTTAAATGAGGAACGAGTCTGCATTTTCAGGAAACACTTTCACCTAAATTAGTTTCAAAAGCAAAGTTTACAACACAAGAGTTTCGCTCCAAAGTTACGATTTACCAACACGATAACAATATCTGTTAGGAGTGCCTTATCCAAAACTGTGTTTTTAAATACAAAGAAGAAACTACAAATGTATCCTTTGCTCCGAGTTATATAATACCCACCTCTGTCACTTAAATGAATTACATTTCCAACTCAGATACAACTTAAATTACGGAACTTCTAAACATAACTGATATCGGATTATATCAACGCAAACAACTCGCACTCAATTCGCAAAACACATTGAACCTTAACTGCGCCAGGAGAAGCTCTCGCCAAGCGTCCTTACTTGAATACAGGCTGGGAATATAAGTGCAGGTCCCCTTGATCTGCAGAGGTACGGCAGGATCTTGAGGCGTATGCGCGTGCTAGCCGGAGAACGATGATGCTCTGCCTTAATAGTACTCAGACGAGACTTCGTAGTCAACAGTTGTGTTCCCAAAAATAATGAGTACAGAGGCGCCGTTAGGCTCACGTTACCCCAGTCTAATAACCTATAACAAAATGTGTTACATTTTAGAAACGGGATAGGCCGTCACTGCCGTGAAACTTTCATCACGTTCTACAACTCTAAACCTCAATTGTTACACTTGAAACTAAAATATTAATGAAATAATTATACCCCATAAATTCTCGTAAACACTTTTGTTTCGCTCACAGTTCTCCGTTAATGATTAAGACTCCAGTTCTGTGTTTATATTCTGGGAACAACGGGGCAAACATTCTTTCTAAACATTCTCACCAATTCGCCAGACCAGTTATTCTACCAGCTCTTGCGGACTGGAACTGTCTCAAAATCCAAATGCCATAAAGTTGTTTACACAATTTTCTTAGCACTAAACTTTATGAGCGTCACATGCCAACTAAGTCTTTCCATCTATCTTTATGTCTTCCCACTTCTCAGATGTCTGTGTTTTCAAAAAGACAATTTATAAAACTATATAAGGTTATATAAACTGAAAGTTAACTAATTATGAACCTCTACGCTATCTGCAAATATTCTTACTGACCCGACAATTTTCTTCAGCTCCATATCTGCAGCGTTAGCAACGCTGAATCTCGTATCTGCAGCAGCCACTACCAAGTGACAAAGGATGTCGGAATCACTCATCACTCCACTTGCTAGGAACTTCACAACACCCAGCTTAGTCTGCAAAGAAAGCACACGAT
Organism: Zootermopsis nevadensis; assembly: GCF_977971745.1. NCBI lineage: Eukaryota > Metazoa > Arthropoda > Insecta > Blattodea > Termopsidae > Zootermopsis > Zootermopsis nevadensis. The sequence goes on from NW_028259163.1 coordinate 1,051,278, forward strand.
CAATTGTAAAACATATTTTGTGCCATTTATTCAAAGTTACGTCAAAGACTTGGAGAAAGACTTTCTGTATAAGGATACCAGTACGAAAGACCTAACTGCCGGTAACGCATTATTAAAACATCTTACATTTTTTGCACTTGAAACTGTGCCTTCAACTACACAGAGTCCCAAAAAAAGTATATAAACATTATAAAACAGAATATTAACCTTGTGCGTATACACCTTTTTGGGGCACCCGAGCTTCTGGGTCGAACGCCACGTAGCCTGGTAGAAATTTACCAACATTTCGGAGCCACCTCTCATAAATTTCTACCACACTACATGGCGATACAATCCAAAAAGACAGGCAGCTTCAAAAGGGCATATCATTACTATATCTTCTAATAACCTGTTCTAATTCTTCCGACGTCAATGGATTCCCAGCACTGACTCTCTTGAAGCTATATTCACTCATGCCAGGTGGAACAGGAAATGTACTTGCAGAATTGTTGCTTGTACCTTCTTGCTGACTGCTCTGAGCTTGATCCAGAAGTTGGTCCTGGTGCGTAGTTGCACTTGTAACACACGCGAATGGATCAATTTCAAGAAAATTAAGTTTGTACAACCAAATTTACCAAGCTGAGAAGGCAGCTGGAAATACTGAAGCATGGCCCATGCAAAGAAAGGGACACACGTGTAGAAAATCTAATTTTCAATCTGTGGAAAACCTTGCCGACTTGTTCCGAAGCGCTGAAAAGACGGTATCAGCCATGTTGCCACTCCATGGCTCAACATATTAACGTGAACAATTATTCTCATATGAAATACATTAAATCAGACCTAAGAAAAGTCTTGCAAATGAAACAAGTGCCAACCGTATCACTCTGAAACCACCTACATACAAGCTGAGAACTGAACAGCTGTGTAAAAATACCCAACAAGACATACCACATTCCCTTGATTTTAAGACGCCATCAACTGTAACAGGTTTCAGGAAAAAAAATGCTATATTGACGCATAGACACAATCAAATGTAAAATGCACACCAATTTCTGAAATTTTAGAATGCATAAAAAGTCTCTTAAAATCAAAGAAATGTGATTCCTCATTAAGTTCATCGACATACCACTAGAGCATCGAGATCAGCTGGCACGACTTCATATTTGTATAGGTCGAGCGAGACGTACTGGCACTTGCGCAAAGGACTGATCATGTTCATATGAGTACCGAGTAACCTAACGTACTTAATACAGCCAGATGACAAATGGCTTACCCATATGGAAGTAGCAGCATGTCCAGCATAAAGTCCGCCAGAAGCTTGAAAATGTGTGGGCGTTCATTAAGACCAAAAAGAACACTCCTCTTCTCAGGATCAGGTGGTACAGTAACGTGTCCAAGTACTGGCATTAAAATGAGTAAAAGGCTGTAGAAAAAGGGACCACAGATTCTATTAAAGTGTATTATGTTTTCTGGTTTGTAGATGGCATCAGTCTTCCAACGCAACCTAACCAGTTACCTCAGTTGTGATGCAATAACCATTGCACGTGGTAAGCCCCAAGGCAAAAATACGGTGTCCTTCCTCATTTTAATTCCAGAGACCTTCGTGTTGCGGTGCTTATGCGCAGGGACAATTTAACCTCACTTTATCTTTTTTTTATATAAAATTATCTGTGGTTTGTGCAACTTATTTAAAACTATCAAAACCATTATCTAGTCATAAATTTTAAAAATACATGCATAAAATTATATGTAAACCAAATAAACTTAGGATATGTTATCAAACTTTTCCTAAAGTATTAAGGCTAACAATTCACTCCATCCAGGGAACAATTAAATTTCACTAATCCGAGATATGAGGTTCTTACTCAAAATATGCATAAGGCAGTCTTGTAGGTGACTACCGATGTTTCAAGCACGCTGCCGCCATATTCAGAAGACCATCATTGACAACGTCCATCAACTCTTGTCAAATTCTTTACCAACATTACTTTGTCTCACCTGTCTTGATGTGACTGAGGCTTTCCTTCTAAGGCGTTCAGAACACACGGCACCAATTCTGCTTGTTTTGCCACCGGTAATCTTGGATATCCCAGTTTTATATAGATTATCGTGAAATTCTAGGGGAAAAATTTTTAGGAAACTGAAACATTAGTTTTATTTACATAACCATCACAAGTAAATCTCAATCGTGAATAGCAGCTATTTATATCACAAGCACTAGAACTATAGGAATACAATTTATTTTTTTACCCTGTAATTTAAGTGTATTTCAGTCACATGAAATATACTTTCTAAACATCAGATGTAAACTTACAGTAACAAATGAACTTGCGGCTGGATCCTGATACTGGAGAAGTAGGGCTTCCACTGGCAACTGCACCAAAGGACGGCTTTTGATTCGCTTGTTGATATGGACAAGTAATTCCATAACCTAAAAATATTAACCTTCGATAATGACCTTAATGCTTTAATAAATTCAACCCTTAATATATGAACATAATTTGTGCAAACACAACAATTCATATGGTTAAAATTCATAAAGCAAAAATAAAATTACCATTAATTTGAATGTAGAAAATCCTGACTGGTTCCTGACTCCCAGAAAAATATTTTCCCCGCGTCACAATAAAGAAAGTGTGGCGGCTAGTGGGGGTGATGCGATGCAGGAGGATTACCCTTAAAATTATATAGGGAAGTTCTGAGGCTTTCATAGGTGGAATGCAAGTATGGCAGAAACATGAGTAAGACAGTGTATGTGCGTTTCTGCAATATGATTTATATACCTTTTTCCTAACTCCATCTTGCTGGCTTGACAGTTTTAATAACACTGGTGGAAGAAACTTTGATATTGCACTCTGCAATTGTTCATCCGATTCTGCAGAACCAATGCGAAGAAACACACGTTCCAAGAGGGCTGAAAATTGAGGGGGAAAAAATTCATGTATGAGAAATCATGTCCTGTTATGATATGTATCAATTCGCTACCCCCAACCATAAATTCTCAATCCAAGCTATTCTAGTATTATTATTATTATTAATCATCCTAAAAGTGATTACTTTCAAAATTCCATTAATGACGTATTTGCTAGATTGAACAAACGTTCTGAAGCTTATACAAACTTACGTCAGATTTCTGACAATGCATAACTTCATGAAATTTTGTTCTAACAAAACATGCACAAACTTAAAAATGTTATAATAATAAAACTGAAGAAGTATTAACAACTAAATCTGCTGGCTTATTACCTGACAGTAACTTAATCTGGGAAAAGCAATCTGAATATATTGTCGCCATGAGGGCAGGCACACCAGCCTTGAAAATAGATACTTTGTAATTTGGTGCTTACTTCTATTCCACCATGTCAAATGGGGAAATTCAACAGACACCAAAAGAGGTTTCATTATCCAAATGAAAATTATTAGAATAATGGCACATGCAAAAAAAATTCACTTATAAAGAACTATTTATGAAATTTAAAATACTTCTACTTCTGAGTAAATTCCTACCTCTCAATACTGGCATTAATTGTGAATGTGGGAAGGTTTAAAATAAATTCTGAAATACATTATGTCACTTCAACACAAGGCATAAACATGACTTCCATATGACAAATGCTAACCTCACTATTTACCAAAAAGGTGCTTACTACACATGAACCAAGTTATTCAATACCCTTCCTTCCAACATTAAACATTTTAATCAAGACACATATCATGATGATACAAAAGTATTTAAGCCACAATTGAAAATGTATCTTTTATCTCACTCCTACGCTGTATAACAATTTATGTCAAATGAAAACTCTTAAATATTGTAAATATTTATGTAAATAACTATGCTTTTATATTTTAACCAATATTTTATTTGTATTACTATTAAATGCTGTATTCACTTTATTATGACTTGTTTCACATCCTTGGCTTGTCCTATAATGAATCTGTGAAATGTAAATAATTTCTGTTCTGTGAGATTTCTGGTTCTCATGGTAGCAAGTATAAAGTTGGCCATATTCCAGGTTGTTGCGACGAGTAGTCTTGTAGAAGTTTACCAATGTTTCAGAGACAAGAAACACCATACTATACAATGCAACAACCAACAAGGAAGTCTTCTCAAAATTCTATTCCATTATCACATATAATCAGCTATCTTCCAACTTAACCTAGTATTGGTACAGAATGTAACAATATAGAAACTTCCATTTGTGTCATAAGATGTTCCTCTATATCTCAGAATGCTTTGTCTCAATCACAACATATTTCATAATTAGTATAGTCTTCTTAGACAGGATAGGCAAAGGAAGAAGTCTATGGAAAAATCTTACCAGAAGAAGAGATAGGATGGTGGGACACATTCTGAGGCACCCAGGATTGGTTAATTTGGTATTGGAAGGAGCAGTTGAAGGGAAATATTGTAGGGGAAGACAAAGATTGGAATATGTGACGCAGATTTTTGAGGATGTGGGCTGTAAAAAATATGTGGAAATGAAGAGATTGGCACAAGATAGGCGAAAATGGAGGACCGCATCAAACCAGTCGAAAGACTGACGACAAACATAAAAAACCATTCATTACTAACCAATAAAATCAGTACTTTTACGAATACCAAAATAAACACATGAAAGTGATCTTCAAATAAGCAGTTTTAAATATATGGAATCATTGCACCGTATAAAACGGGCCAAACATATTTAACACTTCCATAAAATTGAGGATTATGGCTTTCCTCTTGAATCAGTCACTTAACTGAAACCAAATTTATAATGACAGACCGTCTTTGTGGCAGAGTAATTCCCACTCCTCAAACATCGCCCCACAGACCAACATGCGGTTCATTATCGTTCTCTTTGGTCTCTCCAAGCAAATGCCAGAAATGTACCTTAAATTAGGCAATGACCTTTCCAATAAACTGTTCAATAATCACACCAACATTCCACACTATACAAAGCAAGTAACTGAAATCCTTATTACATAAAACCAGTAAATAACAATCATGACTGGACTGCTTTTGTATTATTCTTATGCAATGCTTAGAAACATATATATGTATAAGTAACATGGAAATTAACTGACAGATAATTATATGCTTTGGGGTTCATTCCGTTCAGGCTCCTTTATAACAAATCCATAAAGAAAAACTTACTTAACTCGTCTGCAGCATTAGCCATTTTCACACGACAAACTATTCTTCGTGAACAAGATAAAAAACAAATATCAATACCAACATCAATGCCACAGATGGTATTAAACGCTAACTGCTGTAAGTTGGTTGCAATGGCCACATATGGTGACTATGCAAATACTCTGCAAAACAATCTGCCGGTAGCAAACAGTACTAATCCATGAAACTATGAAACCCTCTGGATCTGATTCCTTGCAAGACATTTTAGTGCAAAGGAGAGCTCAGTAGATAACAAGTTAGGTACTGTACGCACAGCATAGAAGCATAAGCGTTTTCTTTGTTCTCAGCCCTCCTGTAAAGAACAGAGAAGGGGCTGTGCTGACGAGCGAAGACCATCAAAAAACATTTGATCGAAAACAGCTCAAAAGTTTTTCACTTTTGAAATTAAAATATTAGGGTCCATCTAGTTTCTTTTAATATCCCATGTACAACCTGTCAGTTAACTTGTTACACGTGAAATTTCAAGTTCTCACGGTGGCGATGAGCCGGGTCCCCAGATGATGGAGGTCGGTCAATTTATGCCAGACTAAATGACACAAGAGCCCATAACACAGTCGTCTTGAGACATATTTCATAGCAGAGGGAGTTGGTAGCAGTGCAGACCATACTTCATTTGTTTCTCCGTATTGCAATTTAAACGTTGCACTGAACGTTTAAAGTCTCACATATTTAACATTTAAATCCGTTTAAGAAAGCTAAACTGAAACACGCAATGTGTTATTGCAAACCTATGAATAACAATGGCGAGTCTCTCAATAGAAAACAGCATTGTTGTGTTCCCCTACCATTCCAAACAAACTGCTTTCCGTTTCTATAGTAATCGTTGTGATTGTTATTCACCAAACATGGCACGAATGAGAAGGATGTTTTTCTCTATTCAAAAGCGTATTAAAAAAGTTAACCTTAAGAATTTGCGTGTTCTGAACCATGGTTTAAAGGTGGAGAGCAGGAAGCGACTACTGGCAGATCGAGTAAGTAAAAAGGAGACCGCCTTTGAATGGATGAACACACTTAGTACAATTCATTGGTTAGGTGGGTGGCCTTCGAAATGTTTCTGTAGTGGACTTTAAATATGATAGTCTTTTGTGATTTGTTATAATGCATTTGCAGGCAAGACTCGAGGCAGAAGTTGAACATTTACAAGTAGAACTAAAAGCAAAGAATTGTGTGATCAATTATAAGGAATCACAGTTGATATGTGTTGCGGCTCTAGAAGAACAGGCAGAGCAGCTGGCACAAACAATAAGGACCATGATGTCAGAGGATGAAAGAATCAGAAAGCAATTCCAATATCTTTCTATGAGACTGGAAGCCAACGAAAATGAAATAGAGGTTTTGCAGTCAGGAGTTGCCGAATTGAAAGACCTACTGTTAAGAACACATGCCATTCTCAAGAACAAGGAATTGAGAATTAAACTGCTTGAAGAAGCACAGAATGAAATGGCTAGTAAGGATTGTGAGCTGCGTGTCTACGAAGAGGAGATGCATGGCCTGATCAGGAAGCTTGTCAAAGCTGAGGAGATGGTGGCAACTAAAGACAAATTAATAGAACGTCTTTTATATAACTTAAATGTGGTGTTTGAACACAATAATGACCTCATAAATCATTACTTCCAAGTCTGTGACAGACTTGAGGTTCTTGAGGCCCAGCATTGTCATAAAGAGAAGATCAGGTGTAGTAAAGGCACGAGTTTCGCTTCAACTAATGCAGATCATGGACGCAATGCTGAGGACAATTTATTGGCGAAACGGCTACCTAGCTATGTCTACACTAGAAGAACTCTGAAGGAATACAGGTGATCATTCTGTGTACACAGTTCTATAGGTTAATAAATTATACGAAAATTCTTGCCATATTTGTCGGGATGTGTTGTTTTTGAAATGTAGGCCTGTTTTAAGTACCATCATGTCTAAATGGCTCTATAACATACAGAGACCTAGGAGTAGCCGAGTTCTGAGTACATTCATGTGTTTCCTTTAACTCCATTTAAGAACTGAGCAAGCAGTTCACTTTGAAATGTTCAAACCACAGACATTCACGTGGTTGTCTTTGCTTTCCTCTTTGCATGAAATATTCCCTGCCCATTTCATTATTGATTTCATTTCTCTAATAATTTGAGGCAAGTTTTAATAAACCTTCCTGATATGTAATTTACCGCTTTCTTCTGTTACTTCATGTGTCTTGGGCCTTGTCACTATCATGCAGAATGAATCAAACATTGAATACCATCAGGAATTTTGAATTATTTCTCTTAATTTATGTGTGTACAGTTTGAGTTTTATTAACTATACATTTATGTCTTGAATCTTTCACAGTGATGACCCAAATGGTCCTCAAGGGAATGAACAGGAAGCTGAGCAAGCCCACAGTAATCAGCCCATCAACGCACCCAGTGTCGCCAGAGGTGAGTGGCCGATCTTTTATAATTTTTGGTTGCTTGCTCTAAAGACACGAGGCAGTAAACTGTTGGCTCTTGAAGGACAGACAAAGATGTTTGAAAAAGGATCATTTGACTGCGGGTGTAAAGAGAACAGGTGTCAGTGGTGCAGATCGTGAACCCGTTGATTTATTTATTTATGGTTTAAGTAACGAGACTGTCGATAGCTCAGAGTATGTACGATTGACGAGATACATGTTGTTACAGACTTAGTACGATTTGAGGTTTTCACGACGCTACTACCCAGAAGAGAGCCATCTATGTTTATGACCTTGCTAGAAATTCATGAACACTCTTTCATTTGTTGACTCACTTTGGCGCTCTGACATTTGATACTCTGTGATCAGAATGTATCTCTGCACGGAGGAAGGGAGAACAAGTGAGCCTCGATTATTTTAGTCATTCACGTGTACTAAGGATTCTCTGCCTCACGTCATTCTGTACTTGTGGTAATTTGTTGCAGCTGAACCTTCCCAGTACCACACTGCAACTTTGGATGACTTCAAGAACCTGAGAGATCTAGGAAGCGGTGGTAAGTAAAACTTCAAGTTCGTGCTTCGGTCTGCATTTCCTTGCATAAAACACATGGGACTGATATTTTAACCCCTCTAGATTGATGGGTTACATAGGGGAGAGTCATGCAACCAGAGACACTTTGAGTTTTTCAGATTTTCTTGTGTTGCAAATATGAAAGGATAAGAAGGACCAAAATAATACAACACGGATCCATGTTGCCAATTAATGAAATCCTTTTGTCATGAAAGTATTATATTACGCAAGCTCCCGTACAGAATTCTGATCTTTATGAATGGGAATCGGCAAATCCCAGAGCCCTCTGTTCACTGAACGTTGACATGAAATGTAACTTGGTGCTGTTACAGGCTATGGAGCGGTGTTCCTGGCGGAAAAGAATGGTGGCATTGATCACAGAAGATTATATGCCATGAAGACATTGCAGAAGAAGGAGATCTTTGAGACATTGAAGGGTCCTGAAATGTTTATAACCGAATGTTTGGTACATGAGAAGGCTCGTGGCTCACCATTCCTAGTGAAACTGTACTACAGGTTCTGCACAAATGAAACGATCTACCTCTTACTGGGTAAGTATATCAACGACTATTACCGATTCCAGGATGTCTAAGAGGCGAAATGACCATTCCAGGGATTGGGAGTGTCATTCAGTGAATTGGGTGAAGGCGGAAACAGCTTGTATCATGCTCGTAAGATTCTTTTACACGCCGTAAACCTACGACGCGGGGCCGCCGGCTTTAGTTCCCCTCAGAAGGAAGTTGTGCTTCCGATTTTGATCTCCCTTCAAAATCCATCGACCTCGTCCGGGATTTAACCCGCGACCCTTGGGTCAAGTAGCGAGCACTCCAACCACTAGTATTTATTCATTATTATCCTTAGAGTAACAAGGTCTCTGTTATTGTTCCAGAATATTATCCAGGTGGGGACATGCTGGACTTGTTAATGCAGTTGGACACAATTTCAGAAGACGAGGCAAGGGTGTACCTGGCCGAAGTAATCCTAGCCATAGAGCATCTCCATCGGGTAGGCATACTGTTGCACTGTAGTTATCTCTAGTAAAATGCATGTTACGTTGGTGTAAAACCTAAAATTACTTAATTGATTGTGTGAAAATTTGTTTCTTTCAGATTGGTATAATACACCGGGACATCAAGCCAGAAAATATATTGATCGATGCTCGAGGTCATATCGCTGTCACGGACTACGGACTGTGTAAACAAATGATCTATGCAAAGGTAAATGTGATATCCATCTTATCTTTTTCTGAGTTTCTGTACAGACCACAGGCTGGAAAAGTAAGAGCTACGTGGACGGCTGTCATTTTGTACTCTTTATTTGAGGGAAGTCTAGGTACGACAAGGATAAAAGGGTGGGGAGGTTTCATGTGCTTGAAATTGGACCACAATTTAAGAGAAAGTGAAACTGAAGGATGTCAGAAATTTTAAGATTTAGAGGGGTGTGGACTGTGTCCAGTAGTCGTCATCAGTATTAGCCATGCTCACCGTTCTGTTTCTGAAAACAGAATGTTAGTTTCTACTTTCCCAGAATCTCAAACTGCTATCACAGTCATTTAAAAGGTTTTTGTATTAACAGGCTGACCGTACGGACTCATTCTGTGGGACAAAACCATATATGGCACCTGAGATGGTCACCAATGGAGGTCATGGCATGGTAAGTACCTGCTCCAAACAAGAAAATAGCTCCAAGAATCTATTTGTGCTGCTTCATCCTCAAATAGAGTGGGGGGGAATAGTCATCACCAAATTCCATTCTTCAAGGCCATCGAAGGACTTGATACCCATTACTGTGCAGCTTGCGAGTTCTGAGCTGTTTCCATTGCAAAATTATGCGATTTTGCCGTAACAAACATTTAAATGACTTGCCGTAGAATCAGCTCAAAACCTATGAACCAAAAGCAGAAAACCATAGGAGCTTTTTAACTGAACATTGGAAAAATTCTCCTCTTGGCTTCACCGTGCCTGTCTGCCCACATGTAATATTTTGAAGATCTCTGAATTTATTATGAAGATATTAGTTAATTATCCCACTTCAACTGGTGATGTCATTTAATGTCAAATGAAACTATAGTATGATTATATATGTGGATTGGGAATAGCAGTTAGCGAAGTTATTTTGTGGTTCAGAACCGGAATTCGCAAGGGAACTCGGCACATTCTCTGTCCGTCTCTGTTGAGTATGTGAAACACATAAATGAACAAAGAATAATTGTCGTATATAGGTACGTTCCATATAAATCTGGTGGCAGGAAATGAACAGCTCAGTTTGTAACACAAATTTTCTGTTTGTGCCTGGAGACCTCCGTGAAAATATGTGATATTTTGATGAAATGAAAATGATTGCCCTTAATTTTACTTGTTGCAGGAAGTGGACTGGTGGGCTGTAGGCATATTGGCATATGAGATGTTGGCTGGACGCACACCATTTGTAATTCAAGGAGAAGAAGAAGAAGAAGACAAAAAAAAGATATCCCTGATGGTGTAAGTCAATAGTGTTTGTAACGAGATCTGAACTTGATGTTCCTTCGAAGAGAGTTCTGTTCCTGAATGACTGTCCATTGTAATGACAGTACATTAGGTTCACATGTTTGAAACCTTTGCACATTTAACCTGACGAAAAGAAAGAAAATGCATTCACAACCATAAGGGCAGCCATAAGAGAGGAGGTTTGTGCAGGACATCAGTTAAATGTAAGGGACAGGGAAGGAAAGGGTTCCAGAGGCTGAGAAATGTAACATCCTTAACATGTTTATCATGAACAGTTTTTTCTCTATCTTGTTTGATCTACCTCGGAGATCTCCACGCCTTTTTATATTTCTCTGAGAGTCTGAATGCATGTATAACAACTTTGTTCTTATTGACAAATATAAGAATGGATCTGTCTTTTACAGACGAATTTGTTCTGAAGATCCAGTCATCCCAGATGAATTTTTGCCAGACGTGGCACATTTGGTAACAAGATTGCTAGAGAAAGACCCGCAAAAACGTTTAGGCGCAGGGAATGAGGGTGCTGCGGCCATCAAGAGGCATCAATTCTTCCACGTGAGTTCTTTCCCTAAATGTGTCTCCTTTCCATTATTCATGATGTATTTCTTCATTCCCTAATTGAATGATTTTGACAACGAAGGACTTGGATTCAAAACAACAGAAGACCTTAGTAATATGCATGACTGAGAAGAAGGACTTAAGTACGTGACTTATCTTTCATGTATGTGGAAGTCATCACATCTGCTGTGGCTAAGCAGATGATAACGCATGGCATTTCCAAATGTCATACCCACTATTTTTTAAAAAAATCTGGCTCATACCACTGACATTTGTGCTTCATCCTGCAGGGCATCAACTGGGCAAGTGTGGAACAAAAAGCCATCGATATGCCATACCTGCCACGTGTTAATGACAAGGCGCATGTCGACGCCGTTCAGGATATCCCGGAGAGTGACAGATTTACTAAGGTCAGAACAAATACTCCGTCTTACATTTTGGTGTGTGGTACGTAGGGATGAAAATGTTAATCATCTGTGAATTTATAAACGTGCAAGTTGACTGGGCACGGAGTTCTAGGGTGTCCTAGAAGAAGAAAAGGTTCCTTCTGAGTCAGAACCAGCCACGGTCCTAACTTTCAGCTGTTGTTGTTGGTAATGACGTGAGATGATGGCTGTCTTCCGGCTTGTAGCATGGTGTGATCAGGTAGAAGGAAACTTGTAAGTCGACTGAACGGCATTACAACAGGTAAACTTCCATCAGACTACATCGTGCTACAACCTGGAAGACAGCCATTTTCACACTCGCTGCTGTGTGAACCTCCAATCTGACTAATGTTTCATTATTTGTTAATGAACCAAATCTAATACAGACTGGTTAGAAGTGTCTCGTAGGATAGGAAGTCTTGTGAGATACGTGCACTTCTGGAATGAGAACGGCTTTATTGTGCCGTATGTTGTCTGTCTGTCGAGCTTCCACTTTCTTCTTCGAAGTCACTTTTGACTGATATAAGCATTAGGAAGGATCTAGGTGTTAATTGAGCACATTATTTCAAGGAAATGATTTCCTCTATCTTTTTCTGAGCAGAATGAGAAATTTACGCTGAAGAGACAAGAGAGACTGTGTGACTGTACTACTCCTGCTCCTGGCTGCCATCTGCACGCCCACAGCAGGTGAGATTTCTTATTTAATTCCAGATGTTTCATTTTCTTTAATTTTTCCTAAGGCCCACTTCTCATTGGACACAACTGTTGCCTTCTGCATTCGATATGGCATGCACGTAAAAATAGATTGTAATTATTTTCATCTGTTATAAGACAATGGAATTGAGAAAATTACCAGAAATGGGACTACTCTTCAGTGAGATACTTAAATCTTGTTATGTGGATTAACATAAATGACTCGTAAGATAAGACTTTTGGCATGTAATTAGCAGTTACCCTTCAAACTTATGTTTTCTAAAAAGCATGTAGACTTAATTAGATAAAAACTATAGAAATGTTATATGACTTAATTATGATTGAGTCCGTATGTGATCTGTTTACAGATCAGAGCAAGTGGAGTGCCCAGGACAAGCGGATAATGGAGATCGAGTAATGCCAATTAATGGAGATGTTCGTGATGAAGGGTTGCGAACTGTAGAAACACAATCAGTGAAATCGCAAAGTGGAAAAGAGGAGGGAAACATAGAGACCAACAACTACATAATTAATAGTTCCCCATGACAGTCTCATGCTTCAGTTGTAATTATTTAATTTGCTTTCTCCTGAACTAATTTCACACCACAGACCATAATTATTTGTGCTCAATCGACATTGAACGACAAATGTCTGAAAAAATAAACGCTCCCGACAGAGGTGGGTATGAAGATGGTGGCCTTCTGGGATATTACGCTGTGGAGTCTCACTGGTGTTGATTGGTTCAGGAGTGTGTAATGCTGTGCGTGGGAAACAGACTGCTGGAATAGGAGCAGGCTAAACCAGGTCAGAACATGGCCAGACCGCTGGATGAGGGAAGGGTGAATCAAGGTTAGGGCAGACAAGAGCGAGGTTGTGGTCACCCCCTTTGTCGCACTCGCTCCTTTTCCTGCTGTCTTCATCTCGAACCTCCCTCCTCAACCATCGGTCTGACCTGCTCCTGTTCTCTGCTCGTGGGTTACTCAGTTGCCATGATGATGGAAATGTCAGTCAGCATCTACAAGACTACACGGTGCAATTTCCGGAATGCGGTCGTCTGCAGCGAAAGTCTTTTCGGCATCCATAGTATGAGGACTGCTCAGAAATGATTGCGGCTTACCTGGAGTGTTGGCTGATAATGACAGCTGCATAATCATGTGTCCAGTCATCATTTCTTTGCTGTGCGTTAAACTTTTGATATGACGTTATTACGTGCTGTGTTGGGTGAGCGTGGATGATCGGGGTAAAGAGCCCACTGTTGGCTATGGTGTTGAACCTGTTCAGTACAAAGAAAGTTGATTTTATTTTGTCCGGAAGACGATTTCTATTGGGATTGGGGGGGGGGGGATGTAAGTCACAAAGTGTTCCATGTATCTCATAATTTTTGTAATGTATTAAATTACTTAATAATTTTATTGTGGTTTAATTATTTTTGTAAACCTGATCACGTGCATTGATGCCAATAAAATTAAAGTAACATAACATTTCAAAGAAATAATCATTTCACTTTAAATTTTTAGCATACAAATTTAGAATATAGTGTTCTGGATTCTATGTCCTCTTCTGCATACAATATCAAAAGTAAAATGATAAACATCGTTGTCAACTGTGGACAATTCAAGGAACATAGAGCCTGCAATTTTCTTCATGTTTTTTAAGTCTCGACATATTTTCTTCTTAATTGTCATTAAAGGTAACTTAATGAGTCTCTCTTCAGTATTCATGCTGAGTAGGTAAGTATGGATCCTCTTCAAAGCACAGAATGATCACTCAACAGATGCACAATAGTTAATAGGAAGGCTGACAATTTTATGACTTTTGATAATGATGTATTCAGATTTGAAGCAATCAATTATTTGAGTAGGTCTGAAACATTACTTTTTAAAAAGTCTTTGATATGTCAATAACAGAGAGTTCATTTTTAAGAAGAAGAGAATCAAAATGTCATCTTTATGACTTCAACAATAACTCATATAAATTCTGCCCTTTCTTCATTACGCATTTTACAACGTACTATATTTTGTATGCTACACTGAAAGAATTTTTGGGTGATAGGAAACTTAGGTAATGAGGTCGAAACACGTTTGGCACAAAGTTTTTTAAAGTGTAGACAGTTTTTTTTTTGTATGCATGATTTTATATATTTTAGATAAATATTCAACAATGAATGGTATGCAACGTTTTAACATAACATATTTCTGTTATACACACACACACACACACTGCATCTCCTTGATTTCAAGATGCACCCTTAATTTAGAAATATGTTTTCAGGAATAAAAGATGCCATAATAATTCTTAAGACGTCATTAAAAATAAGATGCGCCCCAATTTCAGTAATTTTATCTTAAACTCAAAGAACTACAGAATATTCAATTTTATATGGTAAGTATGGTCATTCAGAAATGTAATCCCCATTATAACATCGCAATCATGGGAAATAGGAACCTGCTTTATGAAATATCGCTTTATTAACTCCCCAGGAATGTAATTATTTGCAAGAGTGGAGACGGCTTGTATGTAAACATCAGACATTTGGCAAAGGTCTTAGCTTGCAACATCACACAGACCTTCCACCCCACCAGTCTACACTGTATCGCGTCTTTTCTAAGTGTGCCTGCAAGAACATCTAGTTCACATTAAGCCAGTACATGTCCTAAAAAGTATGAATCTAAAGTGGGTTTGTGACAAACCCATTCCCATTTCTGCAGCAACAAGAGCCCTTATTTAATATGCTGTTACTTCTTTCCATTTCCAATATCTTGATTTATGTGAGTATTGCACAATGCTGTCAAGACAATGTACCACAGGCATTAATTTGGTATGCTACCAGGTCATATATTTCTAAAGAGAAAAGTTTTGAGAAACATTCAAATGCTGACAACCCAGTTGGTTCCCTCACACCTTGTGTTCCTGTAAAATATTCTAAACTTACTTGCTTTTCCAGTAGGACATCATAGTTCATTCCCTACACTGCCACTGGTACTACTACCCTTACACCCAACTATTTCATCATTATCTTCTTCTTCACTGCCACTTCATTCAAATTCAGAGAACTTGAAACAGTAACTGCAGTTTCGTCTACATTTACTTCCGGTCTTGCATTCATTATGATGGTTAGGTTATTATACACGTAAATAAACAAAAAGATCACTAGCACGAGTCAAATACTTGATATTATATGTACAAATCACTTAATTACAGTACTTCTACTATTTAAAATTGTAAAACGTTGACACATGGCAAAAAAAATACGCTCTAATCACTGAATCAATTAACAACATGCATAACCTTCAAATGCTCCGAACTGGGTAGCAGTATAGTGCATACCAACAAAAATAATTTACCATAAGTCAAATAACGCAGCGAAAGAAATTGATAGGGGCCAAAATAAAATGTTGCATTACACCTATTATTGATTTTATCTGTGCACTTTAGCCGAATGTAACAGCAATAGGGTTAATATGGAGATCTGAAATGGTACACTGTGGTCCATATTCGAAAAATAGGAATTTTTCTCTCCATAAAATTTTTAAAGAACGAATGGTGTCTGAATAAAACTTGTATTCGGTGTGGTAGTGATGACTACTGAACCACTTACTTGATTATGTAGCACAGACCTTCCTGAGAAGCCAACAGTCGATAAGCCATTGAAGTTCCCATTTTATGGAACCCGAAGATTCATTGCCATGTTCGCAAGAACCAGCCACTGGTCTCTGTCCTGGGACAGATGAATCCAATCTATACCACCCTATCCTATTTCCCTAAAATCGATTTTAATATTATCCCCTCGCCTACACTACTGAACTAATGCAAACCGGAAACATACAAAGTTCGTATGTAGTTCAACTGAGATATAGAAATTTTCTTTAAAAGGTTAGGTTAGGTTTATAAATTATCTTCCTGAAACTTACCATAAACAACTGCTAAACTTCCTACTAGCATCCTTAAATTTAACGTCACTAATTAATTTCCCCACAAAAATTCAAAATTACTCATTATGCCACTGACTATGGATTTGTAGACAATAACAGGAAAGATCATATTTTTATTAAACCAGTGATAAATGGGCTATCTGATCATTATGTACAACTTCTAGTCATAAGAAATACAGATTCAATCTCCAATTATCATAATTACAGGAAACTAAAGTCTTATAAATGAAGACACTGCCACAGAATATATAACACACCTAAGAAATAAAAACTAGGACTCAATATGTAACAGCCATGACAATACAACCATAACAACAGAAGATCTTAAAAATTGTGTGCTAAATATTTAAACTGAAATGATTATTACTTTACAATTTTATGTTACTTTAATTTTATTTACATCAATACATGTGATCAGGTTTACAAAAATAATTAAACCACATTAAAATGATGAAGTAATTTAATACATTACAAAAATTATGAGATACATGGAACACTTTATGATTTACATATCCAACCCCCTCCCATCCCAATAGAAATCCTCTTCCAGACAAAATAAAATCAACTTTCTTTGTACTGAACAGGTTCAACACCATAGCCAACAGTGGGCTCTTTACCCCGATCATCCACGCTCACCTAACACAGCACGTAATAACGTCATATCAAAAGTTTAACGCACAGCAAAGAAATGATGACTGGACTCATGATTATGCAGCTGTCATTATCAGCTAACACTCCAGGTAAGCCGCAATCATTTCTGAGCAGTCCTCATACTATGGATACAAGAAAGACTTCCGTTGAAGACACCGCATTCCGGAAATTGCACCGTGTAGTCTTGTAGATGCTGACTGACATTTCCATGTGCAGAGAACAGGAGCAGGTCAGACTGATGGTTGAGGAGGGAGGTTCGAGATGAAGACAGCAGGAAAAGGAGCAAGTGCGACAAAGGGGGTGACCACAACCTCGCTCTGTCTGCCCTAACCTTGATTCTCCCTTCCCTCATCCAGCAGTCTCTTTCCCACGCACAGCATTACACACTCCAGTGAGACTCCACAGCGTAATATCCCAGAAGGCCACCATCTTCATACCCACCTCTGATCGGGAGCGTTTATTTTTTCAGACATTTGTCGTTCAGTGTCGATTGAGCACAAATAATTATGGTCTGTGGTGTGAAATTAGTTCAGGATAAAGCAAATTAAATAATTACAACTGTCTTGGGGAACTATTAATTATGTAGTTGTTGGTCTCTATGTTTCCCTCCTCTTTTCCACTTGATTGCGTTTCTACAGTTTGCAACCCCTCATCACGAACATCTCCATTAATCGGCATCACTCGATCTCCATTATCCGCTTGTCCTGGGCACTCCACTTGCTCAGATCTGGACACAAATCACATACAGACTCAATCATAATTAAGCCATATAACATTTCTATAGTTTTTATCTAATTAAGTCTACATGCTTTTTAGAAAACATAAGTTTGAAGGGTAACTGCTAATTACATGCCAAAAGTCTTATCTTACGAGTCATTTATGTTAATCCACTTAACAAGATTTAAGTATCTCACTGAAGAGTAGTCCCATTTCTGGTAATTTTCTCAATTCCATTGTCTTACAACAGATGAAAATAATTACACTCTATTTTTACGTGCATGCCATATCGAATGCAGAAGGCAACAGTTGTGTCCAATGAGAAGTGGGCCTTAGGAAAAATTAAAGAAAATGAAACATCTGGAATTAAATAAGAAATCTCACCTGCTGTGGGCGTGCAGATGGCAGCCAGGAGCAGGAGTAGTACAGTCACACAGTCTCTCTTGTCTCTTCAGCGTAAATTTCTCATTCTGCTCAGAAAAAGATAGAGGAAATCATTTCCTTGAAATAATGTGCTCAATTAACACCTAGATCCTTCCTAATGCTTATATCAGTCAAAAGTGACTTCGAAGAAGAAAGTGGAAGCTCGACAGACAGACAACATACGGCACAATAAAGCCGTTCTCATTCCAGAAGTGCACGTATCTCACAAGACTTCCTATCCTACGAGACACTTCTAACCAGTCTGTATTAGATTTGGTTCATTAACAAATAATAAAACATTAGTCAGATTGGAGGTTCACACAGCAGCGAGTGTGAAAATGGCTGTCTTCCAGGTTGTAGCGCGATGTAGTCTGATGGAAGTTTACCTGTTGTAATGCTGTTCAGTCGACTTACAAGTTTCCTTCTACCTGATCACACGATGCTACAAGCCGGAAGACAGCCATCATCTCACGTCATTACCAACAACAACAGCTGAAAGTTAGGACCGTGGCTGGTTCTGATTCAGAAGGAACCTTTTCTTCTTCTAGGACACCCTAGAACTCCGTGCCCAGTCAACTTGCACGTTTATAAATTCACAGATGATTAACATTTTCATCCCTACGTACCACACACCAAAATGTAAGACGGAGTATTTGTTCTGACCTTAGTAAATCTGTCGCTCTCCGATGACGGAGGCGGGATATCCTGAACGGCGTCGACATGCGCCTTGTCATTAACACGTGGCAGGTATGGCATATCGATGGCTTTTTGTTCCACACTTGCCCAGTTGATGCCCTGCAGGATGAAGCACAAATGTCAGTGGTACGAGCCAGATAAAGAGTGGGAACACAACCAGTTTACAAAAACCTTCAGTTCTGGAGAAAGTACACAAATTTTGAAGTGAAGTTCTCTGCGTGGCTATAAACTTTGGCCTACACGATAAGTTCTTTAATCACTCTATGGGGGAAGGGGTGCTATTTTTTAACATAGTGGGTATGACATTTGGAAATGCCATGCGTTATCATCTGCTTAGCCACAGCAGATGTGATGACTTCCACATACATGAAAGATAAGTCACGTACTTAAGTCCTTCTTCTCAGTCATGCATATTACTAAGGTCTTCTGTTGTTTTGAATCCAAGTCCTTCGTTGTCAAAATCATTCAATTAGGGAATGAAGAAATACATCATGAATAATGGAAAGGAGACACATTTAGGGAAAGAACTCACGTGGAAGAATTGATGCCTCTTGATGGCCACAGCACCCTCATTCCCTGCGCCTAAACGTTTTTGCGGGTCTTTCTCTAGCAATCTTGTTACCAAATGTGCCACGTCTGGCAAAAATTCATCTGGGATGACTGGATCTTCAGAACAAATTCGTCTGTAAAAGACAGATCCATCTTATATTTGTCAATAAGAACAAAGTTGTTATACATGCATTCAGACTCTCAGAGAAATATAAAAAGGCGTGGAGATCTCCGAGGTACATCTTTCTTTTCGTCAGGTTAAATCTGCAAAGGTTTCAAACATGTGAACCTAATGTACTGTCATTACAATGGACAGTCATTCAGGAACAGAACTGTCTTTGAGGATCTCGTTACAAACACTATTGACTTACGCCATCAGGGATATCTTTTTTTTGCCTCCTCCTTCTTCATCATCTTCGTCGTCATCGTCTTCTTCGTCTTCTTCTTCATCTTCTTCTTCTTCGTCTTCTTCTTCCTCGTCTTCTTCTTCCTGGTTTTCAAATGGTGTGCATCCAGTCAACATCTCATATGCCAATATGCCTACAGCCCACCAGTCCACTTCCTGCAACAAGTAAAATTAAGGGCAATCATTTTCATTTCATCAAAATATCACACATTTTCACGGAGGTCTCCAGACACAAACAGAAAATTTGTGTTACAAGCTGAGCTGTTCATTTCCTGCTACCAGATTTATATGGAACGTACCTATATACGACAATTATTCTTTGTTCATTTATGTGTTTCACATACTCAACAGAGACGGACAGAGAATGTGCCGAGTTCCCTTGCGAATTCCGGTTCTGAACCACAAAATAACTTCGCTAACTGCTATTCCCAATCCACATATATAATCATACTATAGTTTCATTTGACATTAAATGACATCACCAGTTGAAGTGGGATAATTAACTAATATCTTCACAATAAATTCAGAGATCTTCAAAATATTACATGTGGGCAGACAGGCACGGTGAAGCCAAGAGGAGAATTTTTCCAATGTTCAGTTAAAAAGCTCCTATGGTTTTCTGCTTTTGGTTCATAGGTTTTGAGCTGATTCTACGGCAAGTCATTTAAATGTTTGTTACGGCAAAATCGCATAATTTTGCAACGGAAACAGCTCAGAACTCGCAAGCTGCACAGTAATGGGTATCAAGTCTTTCCATGGCCTTGAAGAATGGAATTTGGTGATGACTATTCCCCCCCACTCTATTTGAGGATGAAGCAGCACAAATAGATTCTTGGAGCTATTTTCTTGTTTGGAGCAGGTACTTACCATGCCATGACCTCCACTGGTGACCATCTCAGGTGCCATATATGCTTTCGTCCCACAGAATGAGTCCGTACGGTCAGCCTGTTAATACAAAAACCTTTTAAATGACTGTGATAGCAGTTTGAGATTCTGGGAAAGTAGAAACTAACATTCTGTTTTCAGAAACAGAACGGTGAGCATGGCTAATACTGATGACGACCACTGGACACAGTCCACACCCCTCTAAATCTTAAAATTTCTGACATCCTTCAGTTTCACTTTCTCTTAAATTGTGGTCCAATTTCAAGCACATGAAACCTCCCCACCCTTTTATCCTTGTCGTACCTAGACTTCCCTCAAATAAAGAGTACAAAATGACAGCCGTCCACGTAGCTCTTACATTTCCAGCCTGTGGTCTGTACAGAAACTCAGAAAAAGATAAGATGGATATCACATTTACCTTTGCATAGATCATTTGTTTACACAGTCCGTAGTCCGTGACAGCGATATGACCTCGAGCATCGATCAATATATTTTCTGGCTTGATGTCCCGGTGTATTATACCAATCTGAAAGAAACAAATTTTCACACAATCAATTAAGTAATTTTAGGTTTTACACCAACGTAACATGCATTTTACTAGAGATAACTACAGTGCAACAGTATGCCTACCCGATGGAGATGCTCTATGGCTAGGATTACTTCGGCCAGGTACACCCTTGCCTCGTCTTCTGAAATTATGTCCAACTCCATTAACAAGTCCAGCATGTCGCCACCTGGATAATATTCTGGAACAATAATAGAGACCTTGTTACTCTAAGGATAATAATGAATAAATACTAGTGGTTGGAGTGCTCGCTACTTGACCCAAGGGTCGCGGGTTAAATCCCGGACGAGGTCGATGGATTTTGAAGGGAGATCAAAATCGGAAGCACAACTTCCTTCTGAGGGGAACTAAAGCCGGCGGCCCCGCGTCGTAGGTTTACGGCGTGTAAAAGAATCTTACGAGCATGATACAAGCTGTTTCCGCCTTCACCCAATTCACTGAATGACACTCCCAATCCCTGGAATGGTCATTTCGCCTCTTAGACATCCTGGAATCGGTAATAGTTGTTGATGTACTTACCCAGTAAGAGGTAGATCGTTTCATTTGTGCAGAACCTGTAGTACAGTTTCACTAGGAATGGTGAGCCACGAGCCTTCTCATGTACCAAATATTCGGTTATAAACATTTCAGGACCCTTCAATGTCTCAAAGATCTCCTTCTTCTGCAATGTCTTCATGGCATATAATCTTCTGTGATCAACACCACCATTCTTTTCCACCAGGAACACCGCTCCATAGCCTGTAACAGCACCAAGTTACATTTCATGTCAACGTCCAGTGAACAGAGGGCTCTGGGATTTGCCGATTCCCATTCATAATGATCAGAATTTTGTATAGGAGCTTACGTAATATCATACTTTCACGAAAAATTGGCAGTGGAACCACGGTTCCGGAGAATTAGACGTAAATACGTCTATACGGAAAGGAAGTTTATATATTGGCATTATTCTAAATATTTCCTTTATACATCCTTTACAATCGAGATAAGTTTGATTAAGATATTGCTTATTTAACTTGAATTAGTTACGCTTAAGATGATTCTGTGGTAGCTGAATGTAATGTAAAGTAATGTAATGAAATGTAATGTAAGATAAGGTAATGTAATGTAAGATAAGGTAATGTAATGTAAGATAAGGTAATGTAAGATAAGGTAAGGTAATGTAAGGTAAGGTAAGGTAAGGTAATGAAATGTTTTATAGGTAACAACGAGTAAACAGATGACGTTTCCTGGGTAACATAACAATGAAGTTTGACGTTTCCTGCTTAACATAACAATGAAGTTTGACGTTTCCTAGGTAACATAACAATGAAGTTACACTTTTTCGTTTCCCGTTTTTGTAACACATTTTTGCCGAATGGCCCTTCCTCATAGACGTATTTATGTCAAAAAGGATTTCATTAATTGGTAAGATGGATCCGTGTTGTATTTTTTTGGTCCTTCTTATCCTTTCATATTTGCAACACAAGAAAATCTGAAAAACTCAAAGTGTCTCTGGTTGCATGACTCTGCCCTATGTAACCCATCAATCTAGAGGGGTTAAAATATCAGTCCCATGTGTTTTATGCAAGGAAATGCAGACCAAAGCACGAACTTGAAGTTTTACTTACCACCGCTTCCTAGATCTCTCAGGTTCTTGAAGTCATCCAAAGTTGCAGTGTGGTACTGGGAAGGTTCAGCTGCAACAAATTACCACAAGTACAGAATGACGTGAGGCAGAGAATCCTTAGTACACGTGAATGACTAAAATAATCGAGGCTCACTTGTTCTCCCTTCCTCCGTGCAGAGATACATTCTGATCACAGAGTATCAAATGTCAGAGCGCCAAAGTGAGTCAACAAATGAAAGAGTGTTCATGAATTTCTAGCAAGGTCATAAACATAGATGGCTCTCTTCTGGGTAGTAGCGTCGTGAAAACCTCAAATCGTACTAAGTCTGTAACAACATGTATCTCGTCAATCGTACATACTCTGAGCTATCGACAGTCTCGTTACTTAAACCATAAATAAATAAATCAACGGGTTCACGATCTGCACCACTGACACCTGTTCTCTTTACACCCGCAGTCAAATGATCCTTTTTCAAACATCTTTGTCTGTCCTTCAAGAGCCAACAGTTTACTGCCTCGTGTCTTTAGAGCAAGCAACCAAAAATTATAAAAAATCGGCCACTCACCTCTGGCGACACTGGGTGCGTTGATGGGCTGATTACTGTGGGCTTGCTCAGCTTCCTGTTCATTCCCTTGAGGACCATTTGGGTCATCACTGTGAAAGATTCAAGACATAAATGTATAGTTAATAAAACTCAAACTGTACACACATAAATTAAGAGAAATAATTCAAAATTCCTGATGGTATTCAATGTTTGATTCATTCTGCATGATAGTGACAAGGCCCAAGACACATGAAGTAACAGAAGAAAGCGGTAAATTACATATCAGGAAAGTTTATTAAAACTTGCCTCAAATTATTAGAGAAATGAAATCAATAATGAAATGGGCAGGGAAGACAACCACGTGAATGTCTGTGGTTTGAACATTTCAAAGTAAACTGCTTGCTCAGTTCTTAAATGGAGTTAAAGGAAACACATGAATGTACTCAGAACTGGGCTACTCCTAGGTCTCTGTATGTTATAGAGCCATTTAGACATGATGGTACTTAAAACAGGCCTACATTTCAAAAACAACACATCCTGACAAATATGGCAAGAATTTTCGTATAATTTATTAACCTATAGAACTGTGTACACAGAATGATCACCTGTATTCCTTCAGAGTTCGTCTAGTGAAGACATAGGTAGGTAGCCGTTTCGCCAATAAATTGTCCTCAGCATTGCGTCCATGATCTGCATTAGTTGAAACGAAACTCGTGCCTTTACTACACCTGATCTTCTCTCTATGACAATGCTGGGCCTCAAGAGCCTCAAGTCTGTCACAGACTTGGAAGTAACGATTTATGTAGTCATTATTGTGCTCAAACACCACATTTAAGTTATATAAAAGACGTTTTATTAATTTGTCTTTAGATGCCACCGTTTTCTCAGCTTTGGCGAGCTTCTTGATCAGGCCCTGCATCTCCTCTTTGTAGACACGCAGCTCACAATCCTTAAGTGCTATTTCGTTTTCTGCCTCTTCAAGTAGTTTAATTCTCGATTTCTCGTTGTTGAGAACAGCATGTGTTCTTAACAGGGGGTCTTCCAATTCGGCAACTCTTGACTGCAAAACCTCTATTTCATTTTCATTGACTTCCAGTCTCATAGAAAGATATTGCAATTGCTTTCTGCTTCTTTCGTCCTCAGACATCATGGTCCTTATTGTTTGTACCTGCAGCTCTGCCTGTTCTTCTAGAGCTGCAACACATATCAACTGTGAATCCTTATAATTGAGCATATAATTCTTTGCTCTTAGTAATTCGTGTAAATGTTCAACTTCTGTCTCGAGTCTTGCCTGTAAGTACATTACAACCAATCATAAAAGAACATAAATGAACATTTAATTTGAAACAAAATCACACATTCGAAAGCATAACCAATAATTGCAGCAGCCGTGCATCAGGCAATAAGCACAAAGTACTACTTATAGTGAAAGAAATCAGTTAAAAAAGATATGGATTATATGCGTTAAGTCCACTACAGAAACATTTCGAAGAAACTGTTTGCCACATAAACGTCATGAAACAGGCCACCCACCTAACCAAGGAATTGTATTAAGTGTATTCACCCATTCAAAGGCGGTCTCCTATTTACTTACCCGATCTGTCAGTAATTGCTTCCTGCTCTCCACCTTTATACGATGGTTCAGAAAACGCAAATTCTTAGGGTTCACTTTTTTAACAAGCAAATTCTTAAGGTTAACTTCTTTAACACGCTTTTCAATGGACAAAAACATCCCTCTTATTATTGTCATGTTTGTAGAATAACAGTCACTATGGTTACTACAGAAACGGAAAGCACTTTGTTTGGAACAATAGCGGAATGCAACAATGCTGTGTTCTATTGTTGATAGACTCGCCATTGTTATTTATTAGGTTGCCATAACACACTGTGTTCCACTTTACCCTTCGTAAATGGAATTAAATTTTAAATATCCGAGACCCTAAACGTTTAGTTTAACATTCGCGCATTATATGGACAAACAAATGAAGTCCTTACTGCACTGCTACCAACTCCCTTTATACTGTAAAACGTATCATCTGGGTTCTTCGTCATGTAGACTTGCATAATTTGACATACCTTTCAAGGTACTTACTGCCTCCATTATCAGGGAACATGACTTATCGCCATCCTAAGAATCTGAAATCTTATCTGTAACACGTTTAACTGGTAGCTTGTAGATGGGATATTCCAAAATTATATGGATTTTTATGTTCTCACATCATAACTCCAGAACCGTTGGGCTGATTTCGACAATATTTTGTTTTACATGTTCTTTGTTCGTCAGGACAGTCTGTTGTACGCTCTTTACTAGACAGCGCTAGAATTCAACGAAGGGGACAATTAAACTTTCATATTGCATGCACAATTCTAAACATGTTATGCATTATGCTCTGTTCTGTATTTGGGGGCTTGTGAGTAATCAGTTAGGATCAAATGGCTCTACAGGCTTATAGTCTCAGAAAGAATTCCGAATCTAACGCGTGACGTAAATAATGTGTTTTATCGCATGCTGTTTTGTTATTATAATCACAAACTTTAAGTTGATGTCTATTTAAGAGATGACAATCTTCCATGTGAATACATATACTCATTAATGAACTTTGCTGTAAATAACAAAGAACATTGTCAAACTAATGCTGCTGCAGACAATGCCAACACAAGGCATAAGAATCAGTAATATTTCGGGATCACATGTTGGCAATATTTGTGCACATAAGTCTAAGTTCTTCACAGAAATATTTGCTGTCACCTCATTTAGATTCCAACACCTAACCTAAATATTAATCTCTGTACTGCTCGGCGCCAAATTTCGATATGACTGCTGCCAGATATATGTGAAATGTTGGAGGTTAAATATTTTGGAAGTTTTCTAAAGGAACATAATAAACATCAATGTATCGTGACATTCAGGTTTGATTACTTACGATTTGTATTCCACATGAGTACGTTGACCTCTCTAAATGTCTTAATAATATAATAAATATTACAAGTACAATTCATACTGTTATAAAAAGGGGTTCACATAACTGGTGATTTGTAGTTGACAAATTATTTCACACTTTTTCCATAGAATTGGAGTAAATGAATACTCAAGACTGTCTTCTAGAATAATCCAGAATAGGTTATCTCATTGGCCGAGAGTTCAGTCGATTAAACACCCTATTGTATTTCATGGCTTTTGCTGCCTCAAGCACAGATTTAAATACTACATCTAGATATAAATGAGGCTATAATTTTAGTTTCTTCCCATTTTTA
This sequence comes from Zootermopsis nevadensis, assembly GCF_977971745.1. NCBI lineage: Eukaryota > Metazoa > Arthropoda > Insecta > Blattodea > Termopsidae > Zootermopsis > Zootermopsis nevadensis. The sequence continues at coordinate 1,077,815 of NW_028259163.1, forward strand.
AATGAACATTGCTTGAACTGACAGCCCATTTGGGAAAGGTAAAATTGCTGTATCAGCTGAAATAATACTTGATTTTGTAGATATTTAATGGAGTGAATATATAAGATTACTTATTCTAATAAAGTGGTGGCTGTAGGTGGTTTATATACCTAGGTTTCATTTAATGGATCATTTTACTCAGGAGTTCTCAGCCTTTTTCTAGACCTTGCACCTCATTTGTAGTCTTCTGTTGACTTGTAGGGCATCACTGGAATGCTTTGGTAATTTATTAAAAATACTAATAAATTAGGCCTAAGTAACAGCAACCACACGCACATTTCAGTAGAAAAGGCTTTTCAATCTTTGTATCTGAATTCACTGCAGTGCCTGCTTTTTTATTTTTACATGGACTTTACACATTATTTACACACGTGCGTTTCAATATATACGAACTGAACTATGGGATTTTTTAGTGTTTTTTGGATTAATGTTTAGCTTAATTCTTAAACAGAGAAGATTTTTTACGCACAGAAGACCACATCAAGGAAGTGGGGAAATTTGCTGGGTCCAGAAATCAGATACAGATACTATATTTGATGAATTAGCTGCATTGCCTAAGCAACAAAATGGATGTGAACTTCAGAACATATCACGGTAAGGCACAGCTATCGTAATCTTAATTTTACAGTTAAGTTACTAAACTAACGAAACAAGTTGATGAAGCAGGGCCTTTTTTGAAAACATAATAGTTACGCAGCTAATCAAGAAATTCCTTATTTTGCGAGGAACCCAGAAGTTCCTTGCAAAACCCTGCCACTGGTTCCTGTCCAGAATCAAATTAATTTAGACCATAACCTCCCGCCCAATTTATTTAAAATTCATTTTAATACTATTCTTCCACGTATGACGAGGTCTTCCATTTGATATGTTTGCTTCAGATCTTTGTATATATTTTCTTGCGTCCTATGCATATTACATTTCCTACACATCACAGCCTCGTTTCAATCACCCTAAAAATATTTGGTGAGTATTACTCAAGTTAAAACAGATGAACAGGAATAGAATTAAAAATTGTCTGGGAAATAAGTTGGAACCCACAATTTATTAATATAATTAAAAGGGAAACAAACTTTAATGGTTTGGGCATGTACCAGGACTGGCTAAAACAAGGATGCTAAGAAAGGCATAACATTTAAATTCTAAAGGAAAGAGACCCATGGGATGACCAAGAAGAAGGTGGTTCAACCAGGTACTAGAAGACATGAAGGGGAGAGAGGGAAGTGTTGGAATGAAATCAAAATACAAAATTGTGAAAAGGTGGGGGGACACTAGATATCTTCTACCCATCAATCTGTGTAAAATGGAAAAGATGCTACAAGAAAAATAAGAGACATGGAAATATTGGTGTAGTTAGAAGTACATCTACCTCTCCTGGCGAAGGCATTTAAATTCAAGTGCCCTACTTATTACATTGAACCTGTAGTTGGATGTCGGTACATCTACTGAAATTGAAATATGTCTTTCTGAGCATGAATGCTATATGAAGATTTCCGTCTTCTGGGTTGTTGCGCTGTGTAGTCTGGTCGATGTTAACCAACGTTTCAGAGGTCATACTGCCTCCGTCATCAGGGCGATGAATCACCCTGACGACGGAGGCAGTATGACCTCTGAAACGGTTAACATCGACCAGACTACACAGCGCAACAACCCAGAAGACAGAAATCTTCATACTCATCGCCCTGATGACGAAGGCAGTATGACCTCCGAAACGTTGGTTAACATCGACCAGACTACACAGCGCAACAACCCAAAAGACAGAAATCTTCATACTCTGATGACGGAGGCAGTATGACCTCTGAAACGGTTAACATCGACCAGACTACACAGCGCAACAACCCAGAAGACAGAAATCTTCATACTCATCGCCCTGATGACGAAGGCAGTATGACCTCCGAAACGTTGGTTAACATCGACCAGACTACACAGCGCAACAACCCAAAAGACGGAAATCTTCATACTCACCGCTGTGAAAACCTCAAATCTTACATGAATGCTATATGTTTAGTTACATGAGTGGCTCTGTTTGAAGAATAATTAATGGTTATAATATTTTCGGTGACAGGTATTGTTTACCAGTTATTGATTTGAACACCTTCAGATTTCAGGGATGAGCCACGCTGAATGTTGAAAATTATCCAGTGTTTTGGCAGTTACCATCTTTGGGGTGAATATGTAAGTGTTGGGTGTTTTCAGAAGCCTTATATAGGGCAGGCTGTAGGTGGTGCCGATTGGTGGCACTGATCGCCAACGCTGAAGCTGCACATCGAACTCTGGTCACAAAACCCAAACACAACAGTTACTGTGTTGTTGTTGTGACAATTTTGAGTAACTACGACATTTTATGTTTAACAGGGATACAGTTTATGATATTATCACATCTGGAGAAGAGGATTTGCTTGACATTTCAAACAAGTGGAGACCCAACAGGCACGTCAAGTTTGTCATTTTTCTACACGCATGCAATGAATTAGAGACTGTTTGCTTCTTCCTTTACATTTTTGAACCTATTTGAATATTTGGACACATTTGTAAGTATATTCATTCCTGTAGTAGGAATATATCCTGTTGCGTCTGCCCATGCCCACAGCTTGAAATTGTGTTTACGACTTTGCCGTTTCTCTACCTGTGGCGTAATAGTTTGATGGTAGACGGGTGTCTGCCTACAGGCTTTTAATCAGTGTGGAGACACTTTTGTTCTGTGAAAAGGTGGACAAACAGCAAAACATGGCTAGGTTGCAGGTCAGTGACCTATCTGACTGGGAAATAACATGTAAAATGATTTTAGGTACTCTCTCTCTATCACTTTTGTACATAATTTACTTTCTCTTCATTATTTATTTTAGAACATGTATAGCTGGTGAACTATGCTTGATCAGTGTTACAGGGATTGTGTCATATGAATAAGGTACTGGAATCTCATGCGTAGGATTTTGGATTCAGTACTGTCCAAATCTAATATTCACATGCCTTCCCAGGCTGTCACCCATGACAAAGTCAGAATTGCTATGTGACAGATTCATAAACGTGACTTGTGAAGTCTGAGTTTGATGCACAGAGTAGAGATCAATATTCAAATATCTTCATATAACTGTTCGTTTAACTTCTGATTGTTTACAGAAATAAAATGAAGAAGCCCGTACAAGAGCGGAATTTCGGAAACTATAAACGAGACTCTTCTGTGAACAAGGTGAATAGAAGCACATATAATGATGCGTACCAGTATTACAGTTGTTAGAAAGTTAATCATAAATTAACAAAATTAAATTGCGAGATTACTTAATCAGATTGTTTGAGTTTCAGAAGCAGCGCATAAAAGATATGAAAAAAGAAGTGTTTTACGTATTTGCGTTCTTACATCGCTCAGCGCGAGCCATTTTGTTCTTCTCCCTTGTTATCTTGTGTGTGAGGGATGTTATTATTATGATTTATTTACTGTAATTGGGTTTGCACCCGGTGGCATTCCTATTTCAAATGTTTTATATTGTTTCTGAGTTTAACATTTCCAAGCTTCAGGGACATTTGAGAAGAATTTTAATGTTCTTTGACCTGCTAACATTTTTCATTCCATAGCCTTAACAGTTGAAATGTAATAAGAAAGCTAGAGTTTCTCTCGGCTTAGTTGGTACTCTAAGGGGAATGGCATATAGCAAGTTGTAACTTGCTATATTCATCCTCTGAGTCACTGAGAATCACTGCGATTGGTTGTCATGCAATTATTTTTCTGGAAAATAGGTTAAATATGACATAATGTACCACCATGCACCAGTGTAATGAAATGCATTTACTGTATGAAAATTATTCTTGTTTCATCTATACATAAAAGTTATCAACTCTCATTCTCATAAATTAAAATGTATGTACACTTGCATGTCATGAAGAAAGTTTCACTTAATATTTCTATGGCTTTGAAATATGCAGAGGAAGTTCTTCCAGACTAGAACTCCACAGTTGGCTACAAGGATGAAAAAATCAGAAATTCAGTCTCGTTCTAAATTTGGATCCTATACCAGAGACACGTCTTTTCATGAATCCTCTATGACCTCAAGAAACTCTAGGTAAGTCGTACACAAATAATCAGCACAAGTGCAGTACCTAAATCACGAATGTGTTGGTGTTAAACAGGCCTGCTGGGGGGGGGGGGGGGGCTATGCATGCACGTGCACACATACACAAAAAAACAAACAAACAAAATCTGTACAAATATATCTAATTGGAAATGTGTCTCTCCCTTATATTTGGATGGTATCTGATATGAATGTCGATGTAAGAACCCCAGTTTTACATATATATATAGTAATTTATGTTCTTTTATCTTTTGACAGTGTTCAATGGAAACACACGAACCCAAAATTCTATTACCCAAAGATTATATCAGATACTTCTTCAGATGAAGATGATGCCTTATTTGAAGTGAAATCTGATATGAAAAGAATAAGTTATCAGCATCTTGCCACATACAATCCTCAACGCAAATTGGCTGATCAAATGCATAAAAAAGCATCCCGAAGACGCGAGTTTATACAAAAGTATTACCTACAGAGGAAGGATCGCACAAAATCCGATCCACCAAAGGAGAAATCTTCAAAGCCTTTAGTTGATAAGATGCAAAACAATGACTCACAGTTGCGAAAGATCAGATCCAGTCATTCTGTGAAATATTCACTTCATAAGTTTCAAGAAAGTAACTCACGGTCGTCAGACAGGATCAGTTCCACGAAGGAAGTAAATCGTGTTGAGACATTACAAAGTAACGTGCAAAAACAAATACTGTTTGTGAAAAATAAAGTTTTCTCTGAAAGAAAGGTCCAGATTGCATCAGCACGAAAGAAAAACCAGGAAATGGTGCCGTCCACAAAACATAATGACTTACTGCCAGAAATGAGTCATGTTAGAAAACTAGATAATCAAAACCAGGCAAGAAGGGAGATTGAATATATCAGAGCCGTACCTGAGGATGAGCTGTCAACACCAGATTTAAATTTATTGTGTTCATGCGAAGAAAATGATGTTCAAGGACAGTTGTTATTAAATAAGAGTCTGTTACATACCGAAGAAGTAAATCATTTAAGAACTACAAAAGCTTTAACACTTTTGTCATCTAATGAAGAACCCGCGATTCCCTTTTCTCTATCAGAAGATAACGATTCAGAAATAAGTCACATCACATCACCTCCAGTCAGCAGTTCAACTTTCTCACATTCACATCTTCCTGAAATATGTTTCTCTCCATCTCCAATAAAATCTCCAGCAGAAGTGGACAAGTCTTCAGCATCTGGAAATAAATTTGAAATGCATACAAATAATTTACATATTTTACCATCAGTACTACTGCATAATATTCAAAATGAGAGGGGAAGTTTAAGAAGGATAAAATTAATGCAGAAGAAGGAGAAGAATTCTGCTGAAATGGGGTATGTGAGATTATATTTATTCGTATGAAATTGTTCGCAAATGCTTCATTCAGTAGACATCTGAAATTGATTGTACTGAGTAAATTAATAACTGAAAAATGTTTTAACAAAGTAAACTGAAGAACCATCCAGTAGTCAGGGCCGTCCTTTGGGTGAGGCAAACAGAATGGCCGTCCTGGGCCCCACGCACAGGCATTACAATGTATTAAATGTTTAATTTTCAGTAGCACCTTCAGGGTGCAAGAAGTAAAAATGGCTGACTGTGCATTATACCTTGAATTATGTCAGTTTACTCATATGTGGAAAAGTGTGACAGAATATCTAGAAACAAGTAAAAATATATTTTAATAATCAGTCTTTTGGAAACAGAATCGGATAAAAGGTTCTCAATTTAACTGTTCTGTCATGCTTTTACATTCCTAATGCCAGAAAAATTAGTGCCAGGATTTTTGCTTTCAGAAGCAATACATACTTGAAACAACATTATGAAAATAATTTTAAATTACTGAGAATTTGTTATTCACTTTATTGAATTTTGCATGTTAAGTCACACTGCATTAAGTCTATTTTTATAATTACTAGTACGGTACAAGTACCGAAAATATTTTGAATATTCTGTAACCCTCACTGAAGATGCGATGTTGAAACTCGCATATAATAAATATCAGTGACGTGCACTTCTTGTATGGGAACAGCAATTGTATGTTCTTTATAAGACCAATTATGGTTCCTGGGTTAGAAGCTTGATCCGTAAGTGCTTAGATTACGAAGAAATATTAATGTAATTTTTTGTTTTTCTTAGGTTTCCAAATCCTATAGGAACCAACAAGTGCTGGATGAATTCCTCATTACAGGTTATTTTTGGAATGAAACCATTTATAGACGACACAGTCAACATTTTTGAAAAGTCTAACATTGTAGATCCAGGAGAAAAATATTCATTACTAATGGAAAAATTTATTGGAGTAGTGAGAGCAAGACAAAGGAGAAACCAATTACAGCTTCACAGAAACTTAGAGTAAGTGAACGTTCATTTGTGGCAGTTACTGCACTGTTGGTTTCTGACATGTGCAAAATTCCTAGTACCAATCTTAACGCTTATCACTTTAGCTAACGATAAGCAAAACCTGTCAGCATAATTGTTTCCTGTCTCAGTTTCTTCTTCATGTTTTCCAATTAACCAATTAAACATCAATGCTATTGTATGGTGAAGGGAAGGAGATAACGTAAAATACATTTATGCATGGTACAGCGAAGTGAGATAAGACTGCTTCAGTTCTGTTACTTTGTAATTATAGACATTAAATACTTAGCTCATCGTCATCTTAAACCTTTGAAGCACCTTGTTAATCACATTAAATTAATTAATATATCTGTGGGCAAGATCCAGACATACTGAATACTGAAGCAGGAGCTACATATAGCTCCCACCGTGCTGTAAATGGTAAAACCTAGTGATACTGGGGGTGGCTTCCTAGGCCTTTTCTATTGCACCATGCATATTTCTGCATTTTTTAGAATATCTTAATTCAATAAGCACAGCCGTATCATATTTTCTGCCTTAATATAATTTTTTTTTAAAAAAAATTATACATTTTATATAAGAATTTCATTACGCTGAATTCAAACTCATACGACTTTATGTCCTACCATTAAGATAAAGAGGCAGTCTAATTATATTGCTAGAGTTTTATTTATAGTTGTTATCTTTCAGACTGTTATATCAGTCTTTAGGAGTTCTGAATGAACATTTTACCACACAAAGTCAGGAGGATGCAGTTGAATTTCTCACCGAGTTTTTCAGTGCTTTACGTGAAGAATTCAGACGACTGTGTCACGATGAAGTGCGTGCCGCACTAGCTAATAAGGGCCGACAACAACATAGCAGCGGTAACATAAATGACATGAATAATTGCCGACAAGATAAAAGTAATATTCAACAGAGAAATCCTGTCGACGAAAATATTATTTTCAAACTTAAGGAGATCCATTCGTGTGTGATGTAAGTAAATAAGAACTTGTGCCCTTATTCTATTCAATTCTATCAGAGCTTACTATTCTGACTGGGATTTTAGTACTTTCAAGCAAGGTATTAGAAAGAAATTTTAAATTGGTTATAATCAATACCTTCTCCATTCACATTAAGTTATCACCAATATCCTTGAAAACATTTCCAAAAGCACTTAGGGTATTATCCCAACTGCGCTGTCTGGGATCTGTGCCTGTTTCCTTCTGCAATCTGTTGTTGAGAATGCGTTCCGCTGCCATTGTTTGATATATCTGGAACAGAATAGTAAATAAAGACCTAATAAACTAGTACAGTATTGAAAATGACTGTCTTAAGGGATGTTATGCATCTTCATTCCCCACTTAGTGTGTCCCTCTGAGGTCAAAATTTCTCCAACATTCAAACACTGACAGTTTTTATTATAGCCTCAAAGGGACACAAACACACATAAGAAATGATGAAATTGTTTTTTATAATATAATAATTATTGTTGTGGAAAATGTATGATAACAATCTTTGAATTAATAAGAGCAGACATTTTCAGAATATATTAATCTGTAATCAGTATCCAACCAGATACAGTTAATACTGAGTTCTTTCCAGGTGTTCTGAACATAACAGCAAAGAGACAGAGCATATGACCCTAATTGTAAATATTCCGTCGGAAGCAAGCACGGAAATCACGCTGCAAGAAGCACTGGAAAGGTCCATGGTGACCGAAACAAGAGAATTAAGATGTGTAAAATGCAACAGTCAGCAATGCAGAGTAATGACTGTGTTCACTTTTCTTCCAAGGTATTGTAATGTGACTCATTTATGATCAGAAATACATAAATTCCCTTCTTTTGTTATTCCCAATAAAAAAATAACAGTATACACACTCAGAAAGTGTGTTCCATACTGGAACGCATAAAATATATTCGTACATTCTTTGCAAAATGCATTTAGAGGTATTAGTTCCACCTTGTTCAACGGTTCCCACTTTTGCCGCCACATCGGAGTACTTCAATGTCTACCTCATGACTTTCCTCATCCGCCATTTTGTTATCATCACCGCTCATATTCAAAAGTACGAAAACCATGAAACATCTCGGTCAGGATAGCTGGTCTCTGGGCCAAGATTTGAACTGAGGACTCCCAGAGGAGTGCTAACAACTTAAGTGCCAAATTCAATACATGAAATATATTGTTTTTTTCAGAATGAGATAGTAAATTTTATGGCATGTTTTGCATTTCAAAGTGCAAAATCTTGTTGATGTAAATATAATTTTAAAACAGTAAAATGAATGAGCAATTACTGTAATGAGGTCTTTGGTAACGTGTCCATGTTTTATATCTTGTAGGTTCTTAATTCTACATGTCAACCGCTTTAAAGTTCAAAATAATGTCATTAAGAAAGTGCGTAATTACATGAAGATACCAATAACCCTCACAGTGGAAAATGTGATCAGTAAAACTGAAACCTTAATGCCGTTGAAATGGACATCAGCTAATCATGAAAGGTATATACATTTCAATACATATTATAATGCTCATAAAATTAAATTTTCTTTTTGCAAGCACTCAGTGTGACAAGAGATGCTTTTTTCTGGAAATTTTCTGTCTTGCTCTTACGTTACGTTTGTGTTACCTTCACATAAAGCCACATGAAAATGAATCTGTGAAGGTGGTATTTTGGACTTTTTCCATCATCTGTATTTCAATAAAATCACATTTCAGAAGCCAGATCTTCTTCTGTCTTCAGGTAAAAAGGGTGAAATGTAATTTTATTGAAATACACATTACAAAGTCCAAAATACCAGAATATGTTTACAGATTATAATGCACCACTGTCAGAAAACCTTCAGACTTCATGAACACAATGCTAAAAAATATAAGGCTCCGAATGTCAATCTATACGATTACGTAAGTTAGATTCAGTATAAATTAACATGTGAATAGGTTAAGGTAACCTCTGATAAATATTTTATCCTTCTTAGATTTTCTTGGTCAAAGGAAAGCAAAATGAACTCCTGCCCACCGCAAAACAACAACGAAGGCAAAAAGGTAAAATATTTAATTATTCTAAATAATCATAAAGCACTGGTATTATTATGCTGTATAGGATGAGGGAAAAGCAATTACAACCAACATACATTTTTAATCACTTGCCCACCTAAAATTGTCTGTAGCTCCGCGCAGCCGTTAAATATTCTAGTCCAAGGAAGGAATTAGATTTGTCACAGTCATTTGAACTGTGGGGTCCGCAGTGGCCGCGCGGTCCGAGGTGTGGGCCTTCTGCCGCTTGGTCGCTGGGACCGTGGGTTCGAATCCCACTCAAGCCATGGATGTTTGTTTTTTCTGTGTTGTGCTGTCCTGTGTACAGGTAGAGGCCTCGCGATGGGCCGATCCCTCGTCCAAGGAGTCCTACCGAATGTCCATAGATCAAGCCAACGAAAAGTTGGGACCCGCAGTGCTCAGGCACTTGAAGAACAGGTCGTTCCCAGTATCCAGTATTTGAACTGTATTCTACATACAGTTTACATTTTCTTTCAGTCTCAATATAAAATGTAACATTTCACATTGAAACTGGTATTTGTGCAGAACTGTTTTGCAACGGCATCTTTTAGGTCTTGACCTGATGCACTTGTGACTTGATATATTATCAGAACTGGCAGCAAGCACTTCAGTTTGTATTCTCTATTAGAATGATACTTTTTTATGAACGTAACTCATGTATAAATTGGAATTTTGGTGAGTTACAGTTTTATTAAGAAACTGATAATATAAACTACTTTGATAAAAATTTCAGCTTTTCTAGGCCTGAAAAGAGGAATAACAGTATCGTCTTGGTGGTAATTTTTCTTTCAGTAACGTAGTCACTTTGCCCATATATGCCACATTATCCTCTTCTCTGTCCTTGACCGTTAACAGGGCGTGGTGGTGCTTCATGGGTTGGCTCTCCTGGCTTCTTCCGGCCAAGTCCTCTGGACCAAGGCAAGTTGTGAGGTCTCATGCAGAGTTTTCCCCACTAATGACTGCAGTTGGTCGACCCACCTGTACGGTGGTCTTCCTCGTGGTCTCCGTCCGCTCACTTTTCCTTCCACCACCAGCTTCTCCATAGAGCCATTTCTCCTGGTGATGTGGCCAAAAAAACTCAGGTATGCCTGAGTTATCCTCTTAAGGAGCCTGGTTTGAATTCTGAGCTCCTCTAGCACAGATTGGTTTTGTGCGGTGTTCAGTCCACGAGATTCGGAGGATCCTTCTGTACGCTCACATCTCGAAACTCTCTACTTTCTATAAGTTTTCTTCATTGTCCATGTTTCCGCCGCGTAGGTGGCAATCGGGAAGATGAGAGCATTGACCAGACAGACTTTGGCACATTATAGATATAAATTTATCTGAAATGTAATGTAATTTCTCACAGCAATAAATTGTAGATGCTAATTAGGATTTCTTTATGATCTCTCTAGCGTTACTTTTATTATGTTGCAGTTTCAATGTAGCATGGAAGATCCGAACGTTGTCAAGAACAAACTAGAGTACGCACTTATTGGCATCTTATCACACAAAGGTGATACTCCTAACTCTGGTATGTGTCCAAATTAATTCATAATAAGACTCTATGAAAATGATCAACATAGTAAATTGACTACAAATTAAATATAAATTTATTAGACAATAAATAATGCACGATTTGAGGTTTTCACGGCAGTGAGTCTGAAGACGACTGAGACAGTTCTTTGTTGCATGTTTGCTTGTCCCGTATCATCAATTTCATCGTTCGCCCACTGTTGCTTTTCACATACAACATACCACGGAGTCATACCGTCAAAACTCTAGTTGGACCCCGAATAAAGCAGGCATGAGTCTGAAGCCCAGTCTGTGCATGTCAGACAAACAGTAGATGAAGTTTTCTTTTATCCATTTACATTCAGCCTTTAACGTCACAATGAGACAATCACTGAATAAGTGATGGAAGCTATAAATAATTCATATATTAATTTTTGAGCGATTCGTATATTTCAGTGCAGATAACTTGTGCATAAATAACAGCAAAAAGATGATTTAAGAAGTGTAAGACTTGAGGTTCTCACAGCGGTGAGTATGAAAATATCCGTCTTCTGGGTTATTGCGCTGTGTAGTCTGGTCGATGTTAATCAACGTTTCAGATGAATATATTCATCGCCCTGATGACGGAGGCAGTATGACCTCTGAAACGTTGGTTAACATCGACCAGACTACACAGCGCAATAACCCAGAAGACGGATATCTTCATGATTTAAGAAGTAAAAGACACAAATATGTTCTTTTCAGGCCATTATGAAGCAGATGTTTATAACGTAATGACTGGAAAATGGAATCATTACAATGATGAAATTGTAACTAATGAAATAGAGGAAAAAATAACAGGCTCTTCTCGGCAAGAAAATGGTTATGGTTTCCTGTACATGTACAAGTAAGTTGTTCATTTGATACTGCAGCATTTCACTGTACTCGAGCTGTTTCCCCTTGTTACGTTTGTATTGAATTTAATCCAACATCACCCTTCCTGTTATTAAGTTCACTTTGAAATTTTGACCATTTAATTTGTTGTCGGGGGGGGGGGATAGTGTCACATCAGAGTCCATTGCTTCAACAGGCTTAAAATATGTAATTTATGAAATGTGGGTCACAGTCCATTTCTTGTATGGCCAAAAAGGGTACAATCTGCTAGTCATCCTATAAAACATAGTTTGGCTGATATTAACCGCTTTTCTGATTAACCCAACATATGTTGAGTTTTAAGGAAAAAAATTAATCAATGAATTTGATGATCTCTCCGTGCTTCTTTATATAGTCCATTCTTCATTGCCATATGTGACCCTTGCAAATACTTTGTACATGTCTTTTAACAATTTTTTGATACTTAGGATTTTGACATGATTGTTTTATATTTCTACGTTATCCTCCTGCTTAAGATAGATTGCGTCCTAGATAATTCCAAGTATTAACTTGTTCCTGCTCCAAAATTTTTCTTGTCTTGACAGACCTTACTTTTGATTTTTTTAAGTAATTACCTGCAGGTTGTTTTTGTGGTTTCTATACCCTACTGTAATTAATTAGCTGAATGCATTGTCTTATGCAAAATGAGTTTCAGAATTGAATTATCTACATTTTCCATTAGTGAGTTTTAAAGAGAAATGCCCATCACAACAGGGAATGTCTATTTTGCTGGTTGTTACATGCTTATAGTCTTTAAGAATGATTACAAATATCAGTAATGTTATGATAATACTGTCTTTATATTAAATTCTTCATAAGTTAACCAAAATTCTGTTTTGTGTTTGTTACAGGCCACTTTTCAGCCAACTCGTAAATGAGCGTACGGTTTCAAGAAACTCTGAAAATCAATGAAAATACATTCTATTGTATGATGGCCAGCATTTAATTATATGTACTTTTATTTGCATCAGTCATGTTGCAGGTTATGTATATACAGATGTTAAAACCTTGCAGAATTTTGTACTGTGTACAATTATTTTTTTGTGAATTAAATATATTTTCTACATACACACGTGAGATATATAATTTTCTATACCGAAGCTTGCATTGAACTGTATTATACCATTTCTTCCTTCATTCCATTCTGTGAAAACTGAAAATTTGTGAATAATTTTTAATGGAAAACACATCTTAAAAGTACAAACACCTCACCATCTCCGATTGTGATGAAATTTGATATACATATTGGCCCCACAGCCAAATTTATCTGCCAGATATTTATTAATTTCTGTCAAGCAGCTCTTGAAATACAGGTGTTAAAAATAACTTCATGACAGTAAAATATAAAGGTACGTGTGTAAGGTTTTTCTTTAATAACTCTTTTGATAAAGCACTCCATGAAACATTCTAGAGCTCACAGTCAAACTTGTGAAATTTCAGAATTATTAGTTGTCGGATGTTATTAATTTCGAAAATTCGTTTCAGGAAGTAACCTCTGGGACTTGTTTGTAACTCGTCACAAGTGACAGGTACATACCGTGGGGCCACAAGAACATTCTAAGCTGTAATTAATTTTGGAAAGAAGTAATGTGGTAACACTGAAAAGAGGTAGGTACAACTGTTGCCGACAAGAATTTTCGGTGCAAATAATGCTTTGAAGCCCCAAGTAGTGAAAACTACAACACACAAGCTATGTTGATACAAGTGACAGGATAGGCGAGAGGTGTGGTATAAGTCGCAGAACTTCAAGTGAACAAAAAGCTTGTATTTAGTTGTCATAAATTATTTTATGATACAGAAAATGCATTAAGTGAAACAACCCATTTATAATTTAGGAAGCAATTTTTATACATTAATATCACAATATTTTTCAAAATATGAATCTAATTACAGCACAAAATGTAATTATGTGTGATATTCCTATTAGAAGTATTCTTGTGGAGTGACAGCTTTAAAAATGGTTCAGAGTTATACAGTAAAATCTTCTGACTAATGTGTAATTTATTTCACTCTTTTGCGTGGGTTTTTAAAGAAAGATACATTGGTTTATAGGGGACCATGTGCAGTGTAGCATAAGGGCAGAATCAGCAAATGGGAGAAATAATGGCTGCATGGTTAAAATGTAACATAAGCAACTACATGAACCAATAGTAAACGTGGGAAAAATGTTGGCTATGGGACAACACCCACTTCAACTTGTGACTTACCAAGTAACTGCTCGCTCCAAAACCTCTGAATAATTCTGGGACTGCTCATCATTTTCTAAAAGCTTACAAACGCGTTTCAAATTTTTCTCTCTTCCAGTATGGAACAAAAATTGATTGAAATGACTTACAATACCACCAGTATTAATAAATAAGTGAAAATGGTTTAGTGGGCTATTAACCTTAAATTAAAACCAATTAGGTCACAATTGGTGAAAGGTGTAAAATTTGTAGTAACAGGTTGGGTTAATAAGCCCAGTGATTATAAATCAATGATAATAGTGAATAATAATAAAAAATTTTCCCACATAGTTTCGGTAAGTTTACTGTATAACAAGTTATATTTTCTAAAAGTTATTATTCGCGCCAAAGATATCCTATCTTGTGGTCCATAGGAAGGTAATGAACATCTATTAGATACCGGAACCCCCAAATTTCCAGAATCGCCAACTGCAAGACAAATAAGACACTTATTGATCGACACAACTAAATTTAGAAACATTGGATTACGTCGTGGATGATACTTTATAACATTCTACAAACATTCAGTTTAATAACAAAAACAGTTACATGCAATTTTATTGATTCGGTTCATAATTTACATACTGTGCACGGACTACACTCTTCGCGTATTAAACCATTAAGTTTTGCTGCCTATAATTGTATATGAAATGTTTGAGTAGTAATCTTTAGCATAGAATGGGGAAATATTCAGTACTTCTAAGTTTTCTGGTTTTGTTGTGTAGCACCTATGTAGAGTCTGGTTTATTTGATGGCATGCTGAACAGTGTGAACCCTTGTGAAACGTACTGTGAGAAGACATATCCCGGAACGTCAGTGTCCAACGTAAGTACCGATTTGCCGTTCTCTTGAAGGATGCTGTCTTCATTGAACACTGACACTCCCCCTTCGTGTTAAGTCAACCACATTGATAATTGCATTTCCAGTGCTACTATAGGAGATTGTGCATTTAAAAGCACTGTGTATGAGTACGTTATTTTCATTACCATCATTTGTATCTGAATCTGTTTCCATCAAGTGAAAAGGTGGAGTGGGATTCGGCTTTGAAGAAACTCTAACTTGAATGACATAGGTTGCATGTAATAAAGATATTGCATCTTGGCAAGTTAACTGAGGTAGTTTAACTTGTATTTGGAAGGTACCTGGTTCATATCTTACCTTAAGTTTCATGGTTTTCCATTGCCCCTCATCTTGAATATTGGTATAGCACTTTGAAATAATCCATGATTAAACTTCCCAGGACTTTCAGCCTTATATCAGTTAAGGCTACCAGAATAACCTACATAGTTCATAGACTATTATCAAATAATGTACAATCTATCGTATCCTATCTGCAGATACTTGGAATACTTTTTGGTTTTCTGTAGCCACTGTATGCATTATTGTACTTTCAGATAAAATATGGATCATTCTGTCAGCAAGGCTGCAGGTTTTTTACTGTGGTATATTTGACTGGAGACAAGAAAAACATGGATTTGAACACTACCAAAGATGCTTGTCAGGCATGTACGTTGGTTTCATTTCACAGGAAGTTATCTATACTTCAGTTGGCATTTTGTGCCATGTAAAGTTGATCTCATTGTCTTCAGTGAAAGGCACATAAAGTAGTATATGGAGGAGATGCCTTACTGCCTTGTATGAAGAGTAGCTATGAATGGCCAGTAAGCACTCGCAGATTGCCGTCAAGTGTTGGCCGGCTCAGTTGCTTTGGTGGAGCCCACACTGTTAGCTAGCTGTATGCAGATCGTAAAAAGATGACATTAATAAGTACTAACATTACAATCTTCAGAAGTTAGTAATGTATAAGTTCTTAAAATAAAACATGCTTCTTTGTCGAAGTTATTGGGTGTTAATACATTTGTAAGACATAATTATTGACTTTAATTTCTTTTGTAATAATTTCTGTATCAGTTTTCCTAATAACTACGAAAATAATATTTTTCATGATACTTTCTCCTGTAAGTCATCAGCAGACTACTTCGGTAGTAAACATAAAATCTAAGAGGTATAAAGCATAGATATAAGAACTAATAGTAGATTTCTCTCCATGTTTTTCAATGTGAATATGTACAACGGATTTAAATACAGGCACATTTGTATGTATGTAAAATTAAGCCTTGCAGATATGTAATTATTTCAGTAAATTTAGTTTTCCTTTAATGGTAACTAAACCTTCCTTCATGGAACGCTGATCCAACTCCACTTTGTCATCTGTTACCAGTAACAAAACAAAATACCACAATGATAATTTCATTGTTAACACATATGCATGTACCTGTTTCATTACAGCTTGCATGGAAGCATATAGTCACACAAAGGATCGTTATGCGTGTAACCTAGGCTGTGCAAGCATCTATAAACAGAAAAAGGTTAGTAATTTTTATAGTTCCGTACTGAATGAAACAATAGACTGCTCATAATATTAGTTTTTTTACGTGGACTGGTAAGATTGTTACATAAAAATTTGTCTTTTTCCTTCCAACACAGGTTGATACTTTGGTAGCACAAATTAGCTGGTCAGTTTACGTTGAGGACGGCGACAGCATCCTTATGCTGCAGCCTGGTAAGCCTCGTCGCTG
Source organism: Zootermopsis nevadensis (assembly GCF_977971745.1). Lineage (NCBI taxonomy): Eukaryota > Metazoa > Arthropoda > Insecta > Blattodea > Termopsidae > Zootermopsis > Zootermopsis nevadensis. Next base: position 1,094,541 of record NW_028259163.1, read on the forward strand.
GTGTACAAAATGTTTACCTTCGTGCATACAAAATGTAAACATATAAATAATTTTCTCCAAGACAATGGTACTAATTGCACGAGCGTAAAGTTTTAATTGGTATCTCATAGTTTTAATGAACACATCTAATGCAAAATATATTTTATGGTAATAACTTTGTATTTCTTTTCTAAAAGCGGGTGATTTTGAACCAGATGATGTCCTGACAGATCCAGGGTTAAAGAGCCAGCTTGAACACAGTTGGGGTCCTGGAAGTGGGGATGACAACGGCATTAATCAAGGCAACGATCGTTTACCCGAGACTCACGTAAAAACTTTGCCTTTTGAAACGGATAAGGTAAGTTTTTAGTTTACGCGTTATCTGTTGAAATCTCTAAAGCAAGCAGTGACAGGATTAAAGAATGTCTTGATGTTCTCCAAAATTGGGATAAAGCTGTTAATTGGAATGGAGCTCACCATTATGAGGCAGTATTTAAAGGTTTAAAACCTGATTGAATTTTTTTTTGTAGCTTACAATATTTTTTGATCACTTATTCAAAACTGGCACTTTTAGTCAGACAGTGAGCCGATAGTAATGGTTTAGACGTCAAATGAACTACAGAGGCCTTTTTCTGGAAATGTAATATTGACATTCTTATAGTGATTTGAATATAAATGGAAGTTGTTTGGGTTGTTGCACCACAAAGTACTTTGTTGCATACAGTCAAAGTAGATCCTAGATGTAAGAACCCCAAAGACCACCATCTAAAAGTTTACGTTTTCTTCCAAGTTACCCTTTTGTCTGCAGGAACTTGCGGTGAAAGTGTGAATCAAATGACATTTACGCTACTATGTTCTCAAAGGTGGACAGACATAAGTACAGTAGGATTTCGTTATCCAGGGGTAGATTTAGTGGGGTCTATATGGTTTAAATAAAAATTAATTTTTAACATGTTATAAAATTTAGGGCATTTGAAAATAAAGGAATTAGTACAACAGTGATATATTATTTAATGTATTAACATGTTTTGCAGATTATCTGGGGTTAGAGTTATCCAGGAAAATATATTTCTCTATCAACCTGGATGACTGGGACTATTTTATTTGAAATAGTTTCATTACCTGAAAAATATAACTTTTCCTTTTTTCCTAGACTGGTGGTGTGGAGGATAAAAATACTTTGGAAACTGCTCATAGCCTTGGAGGCGACTGGTTAGATTGCGCGGCTCGTAAATCAGGCTTGCCGCGCCTACTTGTCGCCGGTGCTATCACGTTTGCAGTTCTGCTGGCCGTGTGGCTTTGCTTGGCACCAGAAAAACGAACCAGCAAGCTGGATATCTTAATAGCCTTGGATGAGCCTAAAGATCCGTTTGCTTGTCCACCCAAATATTCACTTCACATAGATAAAGTGTAAAATGGGAGGCAGTTTCAATTTGGTGGCTTCATAAGAAATATTTGTAAGATAACCATCACATCAAATGGTATTCGTAAAAAAATGATCTCTTGTACATGTAAGGTGCACAGAAGAGAACAATAACTTGTTATTAAATATTTACATATTTCTCTCAAATCTCAATGTGATTTTCATCTTGTCATAATGTAATTACGATATTATATTTAAAAGAGATTTTTGCTCGTTGCAAAAATATTTGTGCCTGTGTTTACATCAAAGAAGAAAATTAATGTTTGTAAGAAAATGGGGGGGAAGGGCAGAACTTGAAAATGGAAATTTGATACTGCAACTTGGCTACTTTTACATTTGACTAGATGAGTTTAGGAGCATATCTTGGAATATTTAAATGTTGGGTAATGTTTAGTCCAAAATAATGGTTGTATGTCTCAGTAAAATTGTCATATATACAAATATTGAGGAGGAGGAGGAACTGTAAAAAGACACGTGGAGAGGCTTGGTTGTCAAACACACATGAAGTGGAAACATCGTAAGAAGAAATACCACATACTCAAGGAATAATATGTATCACTTTTCTGAATTATAAAATTACTTCTTAAATATTACCGTGATTATATGGTATGTGACTGGAGTTAAGCAGAAACATCTTTCCCAATGTCCAATTCTTTCATTTATCCACTCATTCAGTCGTGTCGATACGTTACGTTTGGCCCGAGTTACTATGTAATTATATATTGACATTTGAAATTGAATAGCATTATTAGTTTGATGTCTTATGTAGATTATTTTCATCAATATGGCAAACGAATCTTCACAAATAATATTTAGTTGAAATGAAGAATATATATTACTTTTGAAGTAAAAATTAACACCTACAGTTTAAAGTTTTATTCTTTTTGAAATACATGTTTCAGCCAAATGTGGCCATCATCAGGTTCGAATACTGTTACTTATTCATTCTGCTGATGTAACTGTCCTAGTGCATTGAATTTTAAATTGTATTCGAACCTTATAATGGCCACATTTGGCTGAAACATATAGTTAAAAATAAAAAAATATGACCTGTGAGTGTTTGAACGTTACTGACAAGAATTTTGTGAATTAGGTGGTGACAGAAAAAATACATAAACTTTCTTCAATATTACAAATTATTATTTCAAGAATTGATGACAATTTCTGTACTGAACTGATGGCGGCCCACTATATGTTGTATTATGACTACCATTGGTTGATGATGAGCTTACTTACGACCTTTGAATAGCATATAAACCAGAAACTTGCAATTAAAAATGTAATTTGGTTGATATGTGTTTTAAGAATTATGTTATTTGAATATGTTTAGGGAATGTAGAACATAGATTCAGTAACTGGCAAAAATGCAATGCTAGAGGAATTGAATGCTGAATATGAAAAGCAATTTGCATTCATTAAGGCAGCTCTTGCTATTCTACTTCTGTGTCTTTTTTTATTATTATATTCTTGTTCAGTTTAAACACGTATTCCATAACTGCAAAATATCTAGTCACGGAACCTGACAAATGATGTACTTGCCAGTTGTTACCTCAGCCTTCTTTTATAAACGGTGTTGTATTTCCAATGTTTTGTTAATGTTGTGTTCAATTTTTGCTGTTTGTGTCATTTAGCTTAACAGAACTGCAGTATTATGAACTAAATGTACGAAGTTAGTAATTAAAGGGAAATTATATGTATGTTATCTCACTTTTGATGTTTATTGGTTGGCTGGTTGAAACACATTAAATATATTAAAACTGTGATATTAAAAGCAATGAATTATTGAATCTTTTTTCTTCCTATATTATGTGGCAGCTTCAGAACATTCTGGGACAGGAGTCACATCGTTAATCCGATGGCACAGTTGCTTTTAAAGTACCGTCGTCCTTCAGTAGCAGCACGCTTTCGCCTGCATTCATACAGTTCCATACATTTCTGAAGCTGTTCTGTGCAACTTCCGGCAATACGCACCTCAAATTCAGCCAGCTGACGTGTTACGGGAGATTACAATACGCGAAGATGTACCATAATACCGTGGTTGATGAGATACTGCTGCATATGCAGAAAATGTGTGCAGGGAAATTTGGATTTAAATATGAAAATAATTCGAGCACTATAGAATGCTGCTTGTCCTTGACGTAAACATGTCGTGCATCGATTACTGTTACTCCACGCTCACTCGGCACAATGCACTTGAAATGAACCACAGATGCAGTAAGTAATTTTCCTTCAAAAATTGCAAGACTTTGCCTAAATAAAGTAATTTTCTTGGACATAAATGTAACAAAATAAGCAGCGCAAATTCACTTACTTTTCATTGCATGACAACCTTACATCATAAATGAATGCTACAGAGCCTGTGCCATTAACAGCATCACTAAGTAAACCACAAACTTACATCATAATTAACTGATCTGTTCTACACAATATGCCATTCCTCTCTCAAGAAGTGTGATCATGACTGGATACACACTGTGAAAACTTGTTTCCCCTCTCTGACGAACAATTTGTTGGTACCGCTGCAATGCTCCTCCGAGAAGCTCTAGTCGTTCTCGCTCTGATGGATGGCCGTCCAACCACTGAGAGAAACGGCTTATGGACCAGTTTGCACTCTGGAAAACATGAGTACTGTTGAGATTATACATTTAATATATATAAATAACTTGAATTGTCCAGATAAGGCAATAAATAAAGACCAAGACATAAAATAAATAAAAGACGGAAAATCCACACACGCTAAATGTTTATGATATCTCAAGTGATTTACCTGATGTGGTGAGAGAAGTTCATTTGGTCCACGAGAAAACATGGAGAGCAATACCAAGCTGTATGGAATTACATCTCCCAGAGCTGGACTATCCAACACCTCTTCGTCACCGAGGAAAAGTAATGAATGTGATGTACGCATCATTCGGTACTGGCGACTCAGTTCAGATGTCTGTCTACAGAGGGGTACCACTGCTACTTCCATCTGCAAATAAAATATTAGTGTGTGCATTTCATTCAGGGGTGCGTGATATTTGGATAAACAAGGTATATACTGGAACACAAACCTGGCTGAAATCTGCAGAAAGTCGGACACGCCCTCCTTCTCCCAAGGGACGAACTAAGCAAGCATGGTTGAGAAACAGCTGAATGCAGCGGTGTGCAACAGGAACAGAGCTGAAACAATTAAAACATTTCTTGTAATGATCACCTTCTGGTTCATACCTGAGTGTATATGCATTTATCAGAAGAATCAAACTACCAAATACAAGATATTCTAAAAACGCACACAATACATATATTATTACATTAAACTTTTTAATAATGGCTATTCTACCAGAGGCAATTTTCTTATTCTTCTCAGTCCCTCTTATGTGAATTAACGCCTCTTCTGTAAGACCTTGAGATAAACTGTGTAAAAATGTGCCAACATATTATTAAAAATTATCTTAATATATAAAGTAAAGCTGTCACGTTATACACCTGAGGAGGTACAGCTCCTACACATTCTCAACCTCGGCACTAGATGGGGGTGAGTGGCCAGTGTCACGCCCTGGCCGTGCTTTATCCTCAGGGAAAGGATCCCTGGAACCCAATGGACAGGAGGCTGGGTGGGTCCCAGAAACTCTCAGTGTCATATTTAATTAATATCCATTAAGCCAAAGTGAATAATGGCACACATTATCAACGATGAATCCTTGGGTTTGAGATTTAAAATCAAATTCGCAACATAAGTCTTCTGAAGCAGTCAGTATTATCGCTGATGTTATATCATGACGAAGCCATGCCATGTATATATACTGCTTTAATGCTAAGCACTTATGTTTTATAACGTAGATCTTACCATTTCATAACTATTTCTTGACTCTGGAATGGTGCCAAGTAATTGGTGGCTGCCCTGGCAATGAAAGCCTGTAATTCTTTCATGTACAAGGAACAATGGGCAGCATCTGTCCTCCTGCTGCTTGTATTAACGCTACTTTCTCCTTCTGCTAGTCCCCTAAAACCAGGATCATCATCATCATGACACGACACTAAAAGAGCCAGGAGACTTATAACTATTGAAATGTTATAAACAAAGTTTTTCCCCACCTAATACGCCGCAATATACGTCTAAGACCGAAATGGTAATATACGTTTCAACATATTTTAAATTCAAAAGAATTCAGAGAATGTATCACCGGAAATAAGAAACAACAGGAAAAATCACACTTTTTTTGCGAGTCTGTCTGAACAGGCACGGAATCCCAGCCAGTACCTGTTCATTTTGTTCATTCCAAAATTTCTCTAGCATCTTTCCATCAGAATCGTATATAATCTTAGATAATACAGTAAAGTAACATTAACATAAAAAAATGTTTTACTGAATCGCTAAACTTGCATGAGGTATGGCACTCACATGGAATAATCTTCATTATGAATGGTAAGAATAATTGCCTCTATAGCATCAGATATGGACGCTAAAAGAGGAGTGACTATATTTTGGATTAGTTTGTCCGTGTGGTTCAGCGAGTCCTGTATGATATTAGCGGCATCTGGCGATAAACTCGTCTTCATATTGACCATAACTCGTCCCACTTGTCCATTCAAGTAGTGTAACAAATTTGCTATGGATATATTTAGCATTTGCCCAGGTGTGCAAGTGTCTGAAACACAGCAGTCGAGCACATAATTAACATTTTGTTTTCGCTTATTTTTACAGGCGCTGAGGCAGAAAAGAAGAAGATCCCAGTTAAGAATGGAAATACAATGTCTTGTTAAAATTAAGTTTTCATTAAATAAAAATAAAAGTTTGTAATTAGGTGGTTGTAAATTTAAAAAAGGTTGAAGTGTACAGAGTATACACAAAAGAATGGCGCGGTTTCAAAAGTTAATAAAATATTTACTTCTCGCCTTATACGGGCACAACATACACCGTCAGGTGAGAAATAATCCTTTTATTAACTTTTGAAACCGCACCATTCTTTTGTGTATAACCTGTATAAGAATTTACTACTTGTGCCCTCTTACATTACAAATAATTCTTATTTTCATGAGATCAATTAATTTCCGTACAAAAACACGCCAACTGAGGTTAAAGACTGCCTTTCAAGCATATTACGTAAGCTCTTGTAGTGTCTTACATTGCTCAAAGGACAAGGACTTCATGAAAGTGGCCAACTTTTATTCAACGAAAGAACGAAAACAAATATTTCCCTTACCAGCACTGAACTTACCTATAACCTGTGTGGCTTCTCCATCAGTAACAATCATCTGTTCACACTTGAGGCAGAACAAGCGAACAGTCTTGCTGATGTTTCTAGCGACTGTGCAACTCAGAAATACATCAACAAGAGAGACACTCAGCTCACTGGATCAAAAAAATGAAACAAAACATTTTCCAAATTACTGTCTGTTATTAATAAATGTCAATACATGAGTATCTGTATGCATATTTATATATCCACAAACACGAAATGAAAATTATTGCATATTGTTGTTGTTGTTCCTTGGCTCTGCAACCCAGCTGTGGGTCTTCGACGCCTCCTATTCAGAGGTTTTTTTGGTCTTTGAAGTGTGCAATTGTGAATAGCGGGTGACCAGCCCACTGACTGCACAATTTATACTCAATCCTGATTTGACTGCCAGAGCCATCTATCAGTGAACTGGTGAGAAATGGCCGCTGAATTTTGCTTACATCTCGTTAATGCCCGTAAAGTTATTTTACATGACGTAAATCCACGACGTGGGACCACCGGCTTTACTTCCCCTCCGAAGGAAGTTGTGCTACGGATTTTTATCACCCTTAAAAATCCATCAACCTCGGCCGGGTTTGAACCCGCGAACCTTGGGTCCAGTGGCGAGCACGCTAACCACTAGTCCACCGAGGGCGACTGTTGCATATTAAACCAAAAAAATTATTCTTTGAGATAGACTATGACAAAAAATATAGAGAAATAAAAGGAAGGCAAATGCTTACATTCTAATTCTGAAACTAGTAAATTTATAAATTTTGTAATCACCTCGTAATTGTTCTGATGAGAGAATCAACTTCCTCATGAGGGGGAACAGCATCTCCAGAGAACATAAGATGGACAGGATCCAGCAACCGGGATACAGAACGTGATAAATATGCATTCTCAAACTGAGAAACCACCTCACGACTACAAAAAAGAATGAAGTAACATTTAGCCATATAATATACTAGAAAAGCAGCAAAAACTCATTTTTAATTTATAAATTCCTTTCTGGACTTGTACAGAAATATATATTTCATGAGGTGACCATAGGAATTACAAAAAAATATCTACGAAACAAATTAATACTAATTCTAACCACAATCATGACCAAATTTAAAAACATGAAACTTTATTTTTCATTCAGTGAAAACACCCATTTCTCTCTTATAAGTTTAAAAACTGTCTTAATAATGGCTTACCACTCCACTGCAAAGACTGAAATACATAAATTCATGCTGTTATCATTCATGTGAAATTTTCTGGGGAATGTTAAAATTTATTATGAAAATAATAATACAAAAAACTATTTACCCGGTTGGAAAAAAATGCTAAGAGCCGAACACATTAAAAATTATTCAGTTTTACAGGGTACTGACGGTGGTATGTCAGAATCAGGATCATTAAATTCTTGGACTATGCCCACCGTCTGTTTTTTTTTTTAAAATGGAAGTGTATGATATAAATTTTTCAAGTACTGATTTTAACTAATGCCCAAGAGACACATTAAGACAATCAGCAACTCACTTTATATGAAAGCTTCCAGAATCAGTGCCTTCTTGTTCTGTGCCTCTTGCCACGGTAGCTTCGATCTGCTCTGAGCTGTGATCGATGGCCTGAATCCTCTTGCACATATCGAGATAAAGACGAAGGAACTTTGGATATTCACCTTCAAGGGCTTGTTTTACGAACATTGAACCTGAAGAATTAACAGTCAGTATAGTGATCAAGCAAGCGCACTGGATGACCGGGGTTATATCCACGACAGGGACAAAATTTTTCTCCCAGGGGGTTCGTCATTGAGCCGGGCCTGGTACCCGGTGACAAACATGTTATCCGATCGGAAAGCTGGGCTAAAAATAGCGAGCACATCAAGCCCTATTGGCTAACGCGCAGACAATAACATGGAACTACGTCAGGTATACACAGGGCACGGACAGGATCTCCTACATCTACAGTACCCTGAGGACGATGACAAAGGTTCCCATAACGTTAGCATTTTCTTCAATAAACTAACTTACACGGCTGGTGGCCCAAGAAGAATTCATTATATTATACGCTCATCTATGCCTAGGTCTTCTGAGTGGTCTCGCTGTCATGGGAACCTGAAAACAATCAATAAAGCATGCTCACCCTGTGCCGCCTCGGCCAGTTCCTGTGCCAAAAGACTGGTGACATTCTGCCACAAATTGGCTGCCAGCTGCTGGTTTTTTTCAGGTAACAAATCCATGTAACAGGCTGAATTATGCTGTGACAACACTCCCGAGTCCCCTCGCAATTTACGCCTCAGTATCCTCTGTAGAAGCTCCACCTAAAACAAATTTTTCTTTCTTTCACGTTCAGAAAATCTAAAATTCACAAACTGTGAACAAGGGATATGGTGCGGGGTAGCCTAAAAACACTAAATGTCAGCGAATTTGGTGGGGGGGTTTAAGAGTGTGCCTTAAATCTATCGACACTTTTGTTAAAAGTCTATAGGAGTAACAGAGATTAAACTTATGTGTACTGAATGAAAATAAAGAAAATATATCTTCACCTGCTCGGACATCATTGATATCACTTTCATGACTTCAGAGTTTGTAGATCTGTTCTGCCCAATAACACGTAATCAGAATGTCACTACAGGTTCCCACAGTCTCATAACCTTGTAAGAAATAACATACATAATGATATGAGATATCATGAATTAGGGGTTGAATTACCTGATGACACTCTGTATATATAGCCGTGTCAAACAGAAGTTCCAAAGCTGCCCAAAGGCGAGAACGGAAGTTAGCAGTGTTGCCAGGTGAAGGCATGGCCGCTCTACCTGGAGCGCCTGTATATTAAAAGAACATGATAGATACGAATAAAAATATTGCGAGGATAAATATGAAGGATCTGGAACTGCAAATAAAAGAAAATAACTCAAATAATGATTCAGACTGAGATGGTTTATACAAATCATACGGAGTATTATTAACACATTCACTCCCGTATCCGAGTTTTTATCATTTAGTGGCGCTTTGTCCAGACTATTACATCCGACCATGGCCAGACAGCAACATGCCAGATCTTACCAGACCACGCAGCAAGCATACCAAAGTACCCAATTTAATTTTAAAGTACGCATTATATTACTGGGTTTTTAAAACAAAAAGTACCTCTGCCTTTGATGGCATCTGCTGCGGTCGCTTGGCTCAACGTATTTACGTCCAAAGCCTCTTTTATACTCTGCTTTATGTTGTGCTGTGCCGTCTCAAGCACGTGGCTTACTGTACCGTCAAGTGATCCAAGATTGCAAAAGACCTGCACAGCGGTTCCAACCTGTACAACATTTTCTACGGTGTATTACACAATAAAATGCGGTACAAAGAAATGAAGATACAAACAAAAATGATATCATGTATTCGTCTTGCTGCAGGACTTTCAACTTGGTTTGGTAGGTGGAGTCCCACGAGATCAACTTTATACTTTTCTACAAAGAAATGATTACGCAGTTTTATGTTCAAAAATGGCAGTGTACTTAGCATCATATCACTGTTTATCAATTTCTTGGTTCTAACTTATGTTCACACTGAATCTTGTGCAAAATTAAAAGCCATTATAGGCTGTCTTTCAAGTTGTATGTACACGACAATGGTAAATGTTATCACCTTCAACTTTTTCCTAAGAATGACTAATCCAAAGATCACTGTCTTCTGGGTTGTTGTGCCGTGTAGTCTGGTAGATGTCCACCAACAATTCAGAAGACTTTTTTGATAAATGACACAAAAAGGCCTCTTTGTGAATGAATTGTCAATTATAAAATTAAAACTCAGAAAATCATAACTGAAACCAACAAACATGACAATGACTCCCTCTAATAGACAGAGCCACTACTGACTCAAAACACATTTCCTGCTGACTTGGTATCATCAATTTATTTTTGACTAACAAGGCAAGGCAAGGCCGTGGTCTAGGCAACACGGAGTTTTCCTCCATGGCATCCCAACAATTACTCCATTCACACACAGAAGAAGGCAATGGCAAACCACTTCTGGATCATCTGCCAAGAACGTATATGAACAGGTCCCAGTCCGAGAAAAGGATGGAAGGATCCTGTTCATATGGACCTGACGTCAGACAGAACACTAAATAAATAACAATGATCTGCATGTGATGTATGATTAGGGCTATGATGAACACATGTGAGAACCAATAACGCTAAAAGTTAGAATCAATATTTGAAAATGGTTCAACATTTCTCTGTTAACCTGTGATAAGTTCTGAGTCTGAAGTCCTTGTGTTAGCATGAGTTTCGCCTGTCTCTCAACCTCAATTCGATGATTTCGAATGAACCGTTGATCTTCCTCTATCACCTCGAGTCCAGACAGATCGACGTCCTCGGACAACTGGGCTAGAAATAAATCAAATCAATTTTTAAAAATACAAATAATAACAGTAAAAAAATACAGGATTTGTAAACATGAATACCAAAATATTAACTTTTAGATTTGAGCTACAAAAGCATACTTAGTTCACTCAGGCTCTGTGCAGCCTTGGTGATATCAGGGTTAGAACCCTGCATCTGAGCTCCCAGTCGACGCGACAAATGCTGTATGCGAGCCACACGTCTCAAAAGATCCGAAGTCGCGTGGAGGTGAGACAACATCATAGTCTGCTGCTCGATCTTATTGAACGGCTCAACAATTTTTGTTCGCAGCCGCTCGACGGCAGACAGCAAGCACTAAGAAGAGCAACATGACACATACTGAAATACACGAACTACTAACATCAAAGTGGATTGTATCAAATAAGGAAACTGCACTGTTCTGTTAGTATCAACAGTTACGGTTCCCAAAAATCAGTAAAGTCATTGTGAGTTAACAGGCACAGTCCCAAATTAATTAATTTTAAAACTACTCAGATTCCATATGTCTTTAAAGTTTGTCCCACTTTACGCCATGTAGGCGTTTGGGGGGAGTTGAGGTATAGCTCCTCTCTTCCTTGACCTCGGTACTAGATGGGGGTGAGTGGTCAGCATCACGCCCCGGCTGGCTTTACCCCCGGGAAGGGACCCCCGGTACCCATTGGATAGGAGGCTGGGTGGGCCCCAGAGCCGGTCTGGACGCAGAGGCTAGAGGAAAAATCCTCTGCCCCCGTCGGGGATCGAACCCCGGTCGCCCAGCCCGTAGCCAGTCACTATACTGACTGAGCTACGCTGGCTCTTCAGATTCCATATGTCATCAACCTTATTTTAGAATTAAAATATCTGTATTATAATTCACCCATTTTTGCAATTATTCAGTTACAGATCACCAAATTATCTCGTGCTTTGTATGGACTGACATTTCTCTAATAGAACTGATGCGGCGGAGAAAGCAGGGCCACCCACTCAAAAGGTTTTCTATAATAATTCATTACCTGGACATGCGTCTGCATGACAGCAAGCACCCCATCCAGTTTTTCAACCCACGTTGCTTGTGACAGAAGATCTTCATGATTAGCCATAACCTGCCTCTGCAATTCCTTGTCCAGGAGACTGATCCCTAACATTACAGCAAAAACAACTGATTCTGAAATTACTGTACAGTTTAAAATACATCTAATTATATACACACAGACAGATCAATGATTCACAGAAGGTGGAATACATCTTAGGAAGAAGATAAACATGGAAAAAAAGTAATTTTAAAATATTTGTATCATTGAGATGAACAGACATACGCCTGAGCACAGCTCACCTTCAGTCAACTTCTTCAGCTGTTCTGTTGCTGCTAAACCTTGCAAAACTGCCTGGGACTTAACAGATGTATCATTCTGTAGAAACTGCTTATAAAATTCTGTAGCCATAAGAAATTAATTTTATAAATAATATATACACTTAAGTTAAAATATGTCTTTGAATTGTTACAATACATTTAGTTCTATCCATTTATGATTTAAATTACTCTCTCCAGATCTAAAGTAATTTAGTCTAACCTAACTGCACCCCACTGTTGTACATAATGCAATGCTTGAAATTGATGTGACCATAATATAAGTCATTTTGTCACTCAATAAGCACTTGTCATATACAAACACCTTATGTGTTCTGAAATGCTGTTACTGGTTGGTGTAGTGTCATCTTACTCGGTACTTTCCTGTCAGGATACACATTGCTAAATGCTTCATGAACAACAGCAAAACATGTCATAAAATGTTCAAGAAATAACACATTCTGTTCATGAATACACAATGTTCACACCAGAATAGAATTTGTAAGCAGCGGCCTAGCAGCCACAGTAAATTTTGGCAAGAGTGTCATGACGTAGGCTGGGAGAGCTGTTTATTCATGCTTCTGATTTACTTTTTTGTCACACATGATTGTTCTCAGACTGTATTTTAAATGGTACTGCTTGTTCATACACAACCAAATAATAAGATAATTACAGTTACATAAACAAAATTTGATGAATGATGCAAAGAAATTATCATATCTGGCTACCAACATAGGAATATGATTACAGATCACAACATAAGGAGAAATAGTGGCCAATAAGAGAGAACGGAGCTCTGAGAAAAGAAAGGAAAACTGTACACTAAACATGATTTAAAGGAAGTTTGACCTTTGAAACGAACTATATGTTGTTAATTACAAACTACTGCAAGAGTATTTCCATAATACACTGTCCCAGACTATAAGATTTTATGGAAAAGCGAATCGTATATGGTACATTGTGGCCTCTTCAGATTAATGCTACCCAAAGGTTTACATGCCCTCTAAATGTTGTAAATAAGTTAATTAAAATTAACTGTGTTCTTCCTGTATCACGTGTAGGTTATGCTCCAAATTACAATATAATAATACTTATTGACAGTTAACGTGAAATTAAAAGACCGCAACACTATAAAATCCTTCAGCAAACATAATACATTAGAGTTTTTCTCGAAAGGTTCAAATATTACCATCACGCTCAATTATATCCCATACGTCTGTGTCTGTCATTGTAATTATATTCGGTCTTGAGCAGCTAGTTTTACTAGATCATGCTGATCAACGAATAACTATTTACTGTTTAACAAGTATTAATTCTAATTAACAGATACGCAACACGTATACGTATAAGAATACGCCGGAAGATCGAGTGGCTTAACAACAGCTATTAATTGGAGTTGAAACAGGTGAGTGCACACTTGGGGTACCAACACTTACATATCCGTTTTCCCATATTTTTGTGGAACCGTAACTCTGCCTGTTTTAACGCACTGTGCGTTTATTCTGTGTCGTTGGTGTTTGTGCATTGACGTTTAATGTTATGATTTTTTATTGTTCCTGGTTGCAATTTATTAAAAGTAAGCTAAAGTTTAAGGTGCCAGACAGTTTTGCCGACAATCCATACTCATTTAAATGTTATCTGTGTTTTCTTGGATACATGTTATACAGAAAGCTGAATAATAAGGTACTTAAAATTAATTACATTGTTTCTGTAGAAAGTGAGGTTATATGAGTTTGGGTATTGGATTAACTGAGTTCACATAAGTTGTTTACTTAAAATGTTTTTTCTTCTTAATGTGAGATCTATCACTACAGATCATCCTCAGCTTGTTGATAGTTACAGTGACAAAATTATTACGTACTTGTTTATAAATTAATTTTCAAAGCTGTGGAGAACAGTTCTGTGTAACACTAGTCCCTTGATAAAACTGTAGAATTGGATACTTCCCCAGCTCACACACATCGCTCTACCCATGTGAATGTTCCTCATATCACACTTAAAGTTGCTGACATAATCCATGACAAGGTGTAGAAATACGAGTATAATGGGTTCTAACTGTAGCTTGTTACATTCAGTTTTGCTATTTTTCTGGACTTGGTCGATCATTCAGTATTGGGATTGGGATTGGGATTATCAGACAGGAGCAGATCAGGTCCAGAACAGCAGTATTGAAGGTGACAAAGTGTTTAGCTATTGCAACTAACATTACAAAAGTCTGTTGTAATGCTTTGGTTTAAAAGAAAGACTATTTAAGCATTGGTTTAATGATGATCAGTATTAGCATTAGTAATAATTGGTTAAGAGTTTATAAACTTATAAAGGAAAATGTTTCTGGTGTTCATGACTTTCATGCCTAAACCAGACAGTATTCAATTTCAGGACCAGTTAGGTTTTTTTTTCTGTGATGGAGACTAAAGAAGGAGAAGAAGAAGAAGAAGAAGAGTGTGAGAAATGTGAGGCTGTTAAACTGTCACATGACATTTTTCATGCACCATCATTAAAAGATAAAGGTAAAATATTTAAATATGTGAATACAGGGAAGTTTGAGATGTTAATTGCTTCAGACTGGTGTGTTCATATGTAAATGTTGTACGGGTGTTTGTTTCGGTTCAGGATACAAAGTGGGAGAGCTTCACACACTGCTCTCAGATGCTGGAGTTTATTCATATGCTGCAATCTGTGCCTTGGCTCTGCATGAGTTATATGACAATGCGTGGGATCAGAAGTTCAATCATCAGTGCATAAAACTCATCCTTGAACACTTGCATTTACCCAAGCAGGTACTGATCCATATCAAGTAATCAAAATACATTTTGTATTTACTTATTCTATGACTCATATCAAGAGTTGAGGTTATGTTGTGTTGTCATACTGCCTCCGTCATCAGGGCGACCTGATGACGGAGGCAGTATGACCTCTGAAACGTTGGTTAACATCGACCAGACTACACGGCTCAACAACCCAGAAGACAGAAATCTTCATACTCACCTTTGTGAAAACCTCAAATCTTACAGGTGCGTGTTTTTTTCTCTCCCTTTAGGTTGAAGCTGTGATGATTAGTCTGATCGAGGGCCAGGGAAGCCAGTCGCCTAATGCTTATGTGGAATTGTTATTAAGTGAACCAACGCTTAATGGAAAAGCTTTATTGGTCATAGAGGATCTTATAATGGTAGCTGTTCATGGAGGTAATTAACTGTATTAATGATTAATTTCGCTTGCTATTAATAAAATGGGATTTATTTAATGTACTGGATTCAACTGACTCAGAATGGAGTCCAGTTAAAGGGAATTAGTTATTGAAGATGGCCCCTCTTTTGAATTGTAGTGCCATGTAGCCTGGTGTAAGTTTACTGATGTTTCAGAGGTACCTGCTACCTCAGAAACATTGGTAAACGTCTACCAGACTGCACAGTGCTGCAACCTAGCGGACAGACATCTGTAGCCTATAGTTAATTTAAGTAATTATATATTGGTTATGTGGCATCTTGTAATATGGAACAAATATTTGGAGTGCATTCACAGTAATTCAAATTTATGTATTAGAGTGGATAACACATTATTAAAGTGAAATAGTCTTTGTCATATAAATATTTATATTGACAGATAAACAATGAAATAATTTAATTTTTACAATTTTATTGCTTCAAGGACTTGCAACTGGTGAGTATTCATGTACTTAATGCACCCATGGAAGAAAATTATTTATATGTACCACCTATTTCAGCAATCCAAACATTTCATTTTTACCTACAGAGGGTATTTGTGGATTTTGTATGATTTTAAGAGTATAACATCAAGAAATCTGTCTTTGTAATGGTAAAGACTTAATGTTTTATTTTTTCATTGGAACTGAGTCATTAAATATTCTTTGGATAGTTCTGGTTTCGAAGAGTTAAAATCATGTTTTAATATGAATTCCTAACATAGCCTGAATAATAAATTGATGGTGGCATTTAGGTTCTAGATGGCAATGCAGAAATTGGTGGGATTATATATACAAGAATAAAAATTTAATAGTATTTTTAATTCAGTATCATGGACATTCAGTTATCTAAGACGTGTGTTAATAGTTGATGAAGGGATGTTCTTGTGACTAACATATGTTTCTTCATAATAAATTAGCTTTCATTATGTAGCAGCTTTACCCAGATTACGTATAATCTTATTAAATTGCCCATAGATTTAGGCATTGACTCTGTGTGTCTTACGACACAGTTGTGAAGATGATCTCTACACACATTGCAGCAACGAAATTAGCAGCAAATTAGAAATGGAAGGATAATATTAAAATGTATCTCTGAAAAACGGCGTGTGATGCGAACTTAATTGAAATATCTCGAGACAGGGTCCTCCAACTGGCATTTGTGATGACAGTAATGAAGATTTCATAATGTCTTGAGTAGCTGAATAGCTGTCATCTGATTAGGAACTACGATGTACTAAGTTATTCATTGGCATAATTATTTGGAGTAACTGTGTTGCACCATTCACCTGTTCGCACAAAGTATTAACGAATAGTTCTATGCATTCTTTTCATAAACGAAAAATAAATGTATAAAATACGTTTTTATTTCTGGTTATATAAATACGTACTTTAATTACGTGTTTTCATCGTGATTTATAGGAGAGTATGATGCCAGATTACGTGTCCTAATTCGTCATGTTGCCAAATTGCTAGATGTAGCACCGGAACTTATTGATTTTTATGAAGAATCAGCTGTGGACTATCTGACAGATGACCAGAAGGAGATTACTGAGTAAATATATTATGTTATTAAACTTATTTGAACAACTGAATTGTCTAGTCATATTTGAAAAGTGTAGTTTTTAAGTAGTTAGTTACTGCGGTAGAGGCTTTATGACTTGAACACAGTTGAGATATCACATGTGAAGAACCAAGAATATAAACCATAAATTAATCCAGGAAGCAGAGAGCACTTTATTGATAATTAAAAGAGCCAATAGTATATGTCACCCTCAGTAAATCATGAAATGGTGTTGGTCATTAAGTTTTTCCTGATATATTCCAGAGATGAGAAGAAAGAGCAGAGTCTTCGCCAGCGCACAAAGAAAATAAAACGATATGCTCTGATAGGCTTGGCAACACTTGGAGGCGGCACTGTGTTAGGACTGACCGGTGGCTTGGCAGCAGCTCCTTTGATCGGTGCTGGAGTCGGCACATTTCTTGGAGGAGCTAGCGCTGCGGCTCTCAGTTCGACAGCCGGCGCAGCCATAATCGGCTCTCTGTTTGGTGTGGCAGGAGCTGGTCTGACAGGTACTGAAGTGTTATAATTGCACAGTATAGTGTAATAGTGGTTTGTTGAGAGTTAGTTCTTTGGCGTAGTTCTCGAATGACGTTGACTTTTTTAAACAGACTGCTTCTGAATCGGTCTGTGCGAGGCAGAATGTTATAAACGAAATGTTATATGATTTTCACTTGGCAGAATACTTAAAATAAAAATGAAACAATCTTAAGTATGTAGCGGATGTAGTGAAAAATGTCAGAATGTGCTGCTGTAATTATCTCTCCAGTAAGTGCCATGAATGAGGAGTGGGAAATTTTTCAGTCAGACAGCCAGTTGTGACATAATATTAGACACACTGTACCCAGATGCAGAGACCTGCTACTTGAATTTTGCAGGGTTCAAAATGAGGAAGAGGGTTGGTGAAATTGAAGAATTTGCCTTTGGATGCCTGACACCACGAAACCCAGACGATTCTGATGAGACGAATGACCCGGATGAGGGAGCATCATCAATCCACAACACGATCAACAGCGATGCTACTCCCCAAATCATGACACAACAGCTTCATATTACAATCGCCATATCTGGCTGGCTTTCCGATGACCACCGCGACAACTTCACTAGGCCATGGAGGTCCCTGTTTAGTTCACGTGAACAGTATTATCTCCGTTATGAGTCTGCTTATTTGCTTGAGCTGGGGAAGGCCATGGATTTAATCCTCAGTTTCGCTGTTTCCATGGCAGCGCAGGAGGCACTGAAATATACGGTACTGGCAGGTTGGTATGTTGTGTATTGCGTAAACATTTTTAAACTTTTTATTAAGTTTAAATCTCTGTATTCATTTCCTCTATCAATCTTTAACATTAGTTTCAGTGCTAATTAATGAGAATGCATCTGAACACACCCGTGTACAATCAAGTTTCGTGCTATTAATTGTCTTTAATTTCTGTGACGATTGTTACAGGTCTTATAAATGCAATAGCATGGCCATCTTCACTAATCACTCTCGCATCAGTGATTGACAATCCGTGGGGCGTGTGTTGTCGTCGATCGGCCGAGGTCGGGAAACAGCTCGCCGAGGTTCTGCTCTCCCGTGAACAGGGTCAGAGACCGGTCACACTCATAGGCTTCAGTCTGGGTGCACGAGTCATATATTATTGTCTCCGTGTAAGAATATCCAGATCCTAATAATCTATGACATAGGCCTAACTTTTTCCTTTTAAATAAATACATACACACGTACTATCTTTAGTAGTCCCTGAGTGCTTCATGCTTTACCTGACTTCGTTTGCAATTTCTGAACTTTGCGTATTTCCAACCGTAGCATATTGAAAGAGCATTGCGTGTTGCAGTGTTGGATTATGGATTCCAATGTTGCAGGAGATGTCGCAGCGAGACAGATGTGAAGGAATAGTACAGGATGCCATTCTCCTTGGTACACCTGTGACAGGTGCTCCACAGGACTGGCAGAAGCTCATGAGGGTGGTGTCTGGAAAGATTGTTAACGGTTACTGCAGGCACGTGTTTCTTCGCCGCAGGTTTAGAAACGAGGACAAAGTCGTAACATTTGTTTACGTTCTTATTCACTGAGAAGCATAATTATCAGTAAAATGTTTCTAAATGTCTGGTCTAATTTAAGTTCAGTCATGTCATAAACTGTATTTCTGCCACAGGAGTGACTGGTTGTTGAAGTTCTTGTACCGCACGCTGTCCATGTCTAGTAATGTGGCAGGATTGCATCCGGTTGTCGTGCGCGACCGGCGAATGTTCAATGTTGATCTAAGTGATATTGTTTCTGGTGAGTGAACAGTCAAAATCTTATATATTTGTACTTGTCTTTTCTAGTTTGTAATTACCTTTAGATTGTTTTCTTTTTTTGTTATTATGTGTTCTTTGCACAAAGTATTTCTTGTCCCGTTGTTATTCACTTTCAAAAATCAAGTCAGAAAACTAATATTTGATTACTGTTCCCTGACAATTTTAAATGCGTGTATTAATTGCTATTGATTAAAGGCCACGGTGAGTATCCAGAGAAGATCGATGCTATATTGAAAGCTGTTGGAGTCAGAACACGGGATGATATCGAACACCTTGAGGTCGGAAGACTTTTTAAGTCTTCCGACCTTCCAGGGAATGAACAAGCGAAGGTACTGGTATGGTTTTGTATTTTGTTCACTTAGTGGGTAATGCCCTAGTCATTATTATTATGCAATTCTCTCTCTTTACCATCCCAGTACTGTTTAAAAGCTACAAATGGGAAGCATGCTTTAAAAGAACCGTACAGTGACATTTTCATTCTTACGACTTTTTTTTTCAGATTTCACTGCTTTCTTTAAGGCTTTCAAAATCAGACAAGTCTTTGCACCTCAAGCTTCATGAGGAATGTTCAAACGCTGATTCAGCTTCAGTGACTACGGAGACCGCAACAGATGCATCAGCAATGTGTAATGCTGTTGTTACTTCTGGGACTGTTGAAGCAAATCGCAATTTATCTCCTGCTGCAAACATCGACGACAACGAATGCACAATAGACGCAGCAGATGAAGCCGTGGAGTCATCACCACCAAAACAATCCGCAGATGAAAGCGAAGATTAACAGCTATCCTCTACGTCACATGGTTCCAGGTTATGAATACACAGTATTATACGGAGATGTGCAAACAGCAGGGTTCTGTTATCTTTGGTTCACTTCGATTCTTAATACATTGGTACTAAAATTTTAATATTCTAGAGATATTTGTTTGTTATATGTTAAGAAATGCATACTGAAGGATACAGAGAGTTTTAATTAAGAAAGTGTGTCTCGGTCTAAGGTACGTGCATAATTTCAATATGAATATCTGTACCAAGTTGAATGCCGATTTTTTCAATACATTGTAAATAAACAAAACTTCAACAGGCATAATGGATCAGTAAAAGAAATTGTGTAACTTTGATTTCATACGTGTTTTTGACGATCTTAACATACAAACTTGACACAGGTGAGGATCACTCAGGTTTATGTGATCTTTGAATTAATTTCATGCATGAAATGGTTCTTTTCAAACTTATAAAACATGTTTTAGTAATTACAGTAAAACTTTTAGACACATTTATTAAAGTTTAGTCAGCAAGTTCGAAAGAGGGTCGTTGTCTGGCTTTGGGCAAAGAATAGAGCAATGTTCTGAATCGCATGATACACCATTTAGGTACCACTACATTAGTATGTAATGCTTTTAAGACATTTTTACTTAACATTCATTTGTCCTAATTAAGAGATAATTTATGCATTCACCGACAATATAGAATACGACCAGTGAGTCTAGTAGCAGCGCATCGGAAACCAAAAACCAGCTAAATAAAAATAAACGGCATAACCTTTCATTATGACGTAACTAAATTCATGATGGAATGTCTTCTTGAGCAGGGATTTTTATTTAACTGATCAAGAAATTCGCTGCCAAGTGACATGAAGGTCCATCACTGTATTATATATCATTTTTCTCTTTGAATCCAGTTTAATATTGCATATCTGCCTCTGTTGTTTGTCACATCTCTTCCCATAAGCATTTATAACAACAATTTGTATGTATTTCTTGTTTTATGTATTTGCTATGTGTCTAGTGCATCATATCATGTTTTTTAATTACTCCTACAGAATCAGGTAACAGTACAAAGTATGAAGTTTGTTGCAACTTTTTTCCCACACACTGTAGCTTTTAATACACAATACGTATATCTTCAAGAATATTTTTACATTGTTCTTATGGGTTTGGAATTACTACAGTTTGCATATCCGAAGAGAATGGGTTTTGTTACAAATGACTTTGCTGGTATAAATTTGTTATATGAAAAGTAAGGATTTTCTCATCATACAGGGATGTTAACAAAGTGTATGTTGTACTTGAATATTCTTGTCCAAATTCACGGCAGACATCTGTATGAAATTTCATAAACTCATGGCCTATGTCCCAAAACATGATTTTTACAAGGTACTATTGTCTGTTTGATCCTACACGATGTTGCAGATGTGACTATTAGAATAAGAAAGAATGCTGTACAAACGTAAGCCATACTTTTTCCAAAAAAAAAATACATATCATAATTGAGAAGTAGAAGTTTTAAGGTATTAAAGTATAATTTGAAAAATGTATAGGAATCTATACATTTTCAACTACAGAATATCCAGAGTTCCTAGTCCAGTAAAAGTTAACATTAATTTATTTCAAAGAGAATTTGTTGAAGGACAAAGGCAATCTATTGCAGCTTTAAAATTTTTCGATAGGTTGTATAAAATATAGATATTAAATATTTCACATTGTAAAAAAAAAATGTTGATCGTCAGCATGTCAAATTATTTTATTCATAGGCGTATTTGATAATGGAACATTTCAGGAAGAAAAGCATTTCACTCTACACTAATGATAGGTGCTTATGCTGTTTTTGAATGAAGAGTAAATCACATGTATTTTTATAGTATAAAAACATAGATCGCTATTTTGCATAATATATTGTAGTACTTTTGAGATGGCATATATTATTTCTTTAACAAGTGTTGTCAGTGCATTACAGTCGAAACAGAACATATCAGATCATTCCTTCCTATAATGACGAAGAATATAGCCTGTTTACAATTTGTATGATTAGAATAATGAAGTGTGTTTGTGTATTCAATATCTGAAGAAACAAGCATAATTATTTGAGATGATATAATGATTGTTATATGGTTATTTTCTTATGCGTTTTGCTTATCTAGTTATTACGAGGCTCGTCCATAAAGTAAGTTTCCCTGGGGCCGTTTACAGAAACAAAACACAATTTCATGGAAATATTTATTGCAACAGATACAGCAAGTGACCAGCTATTTTTCAACATATTCGCCACCGGAATTGAGACATTTGTCATACCGTGGGACCAACTTTTGAACACCTGTGTCGTAGAAGTCTGCCGCCTGGGATTGGAACCACTGTGTGACAACCATCTCCGCCTCTCTGTCATTCTCAAAACGCTGACGCTGACCGGACAGGAATTTCTTGAGGTGTAGGAAAAGATGGAAATCACTGGGAGCGAGGTCCGGGCTGTAGGGTGAATGATTAAACACCTCCCAGCTGAACTCCTGCAGGAGACTTGCTGTCCGTCGAGCCGTGTGCGGCCTAGCGTTATCACTGACCGCACTTCACAGTCGGCGGGAGCTGGAATAAGAACCTCCATCTTCAACAGCTGCAACGATGCTACTGTGAGAACGCGGGAAGTGCCGTTAGTGCATGCGCCATGCTACGTCATTGCTCTATCACGTACGCACAGTCGCTTCGCGCAATATAAGGTTTGCTAGCTGTGGGACGAGTGGGAAACTTACTTTTGGGACGCGCCTCATAGATATTTGTGTGTGCGTGTGTTTACACACTAGCTTCTTCCAGTAAGTATTAAGGGACGATAGAATAAAATGAATATATAAAATAGAATTCAGTGAACATAACTTGTGTAACTTGTTTACCATTTATGTTTACTTAGTTGAAAATATTTTTTTTTCTGTTGATCGTGCATTTAAATTATAGTCAACCTGCATACATTTCCATCGTAAATGTATCTTAGGTGCATTTTGGTGTCAGGTAATAGCTTAGACTACATTTGTTGATTATATATGTAACTAGAACACGCTTTCTAGAGACTATTGCATGTACGTCTTGTTGGTGCTATTTTTCACTAGATGATGGAAAAAGTACAGTGAAGTTACTGAATGACTTAAGTAGTTGAGTTGTGCATGTTCTTCCAAGTACAGTAAGTTAAATAATTTATGAGTCGTGAACCTGTTTCAATTAGAAATGAATCGATTAGAATTTAATGTGCTGTTACATATTTTGTTTTGTTTGTTTATTGCATCATAAAAGGCTATAAATTGTAATACTTATTTACCATTTTATTTATGTTGTCTGTGATAGTGAAAGAGTTGTTCGACCAAAACACAATATAGTTTATCTGCGAGGCTTTAAGATGAGGATAAATTTATGCCTGTGCCACATTATGCTGCAAAGTTACGGTGCATCTTTCCGAGTACCATCAAGTGATAGCATACATTTCAGTCGGCATTACCAGTTAATCCTGAGATGTCTAGAATTAAGTGAGTTTGACGATGGCTGTCTTCTGGTTTGTTGCGCCATGTAGTCTGGTACAAGTTTACTGACATTTCAGAGGTGCTTGCTGCCTCAATCATCAGGGTGATATGTTGATGGAGGCAGCAAGCACCCCTGAAAATCAACTTACATAGATCATAAGAGGTGTACTGAAAATGCTGTGCTAAGTGTGATAACAGATTAAATCTGCACATTATTTTAGTTGTGAATACAATGTATTATCAAATTCATGTATCAAATTTCCTTCTAAAAGTAGGGAATAATAAACTCATGTATGATGAAGCAAATTTAGGAGGGAATAAAATAAATCTGGCCTCTTTGACCATTTAAAGCTCAGTGGTAATTGAGTATATTTTCTGCCTGCTTCAATATTTGCCTTCTCTGCATTTTGCCCACGGTGTATTTATAGGTCTTTTATTATTCTCACAATAAATATAAACTATTTCCCTAAGCAGCACAATTGCTGATGCTGTATGACAATATAAAAAAACCAAAGAGTTGGTTAAATTATAAACTTTAATCCTGCTGTTTCTTAACTCATAATTCCTGACCACTCAGTTAGTCTTTAATTTTAAAAAAAGGACCCATTGAATAATACAAAGCAGTTTATTCAACAGCATTAAAATTTATTCATTCATGTTTAAAATATTCTTTTACATATTTTACTCTATTTTCATCTCCTTTCCACGAACCTTATGTTTGATGGAAAGTGAAATAATTACAAAGGAAACATACTTACATATCCTATAAATTACAGTACAGTACTATAACTTTATTATTTATAGTCACATACTAAGTGTGAAATAATATAAAAATATTATAATACTTACAGATAAGAATCGCTGAAAGGTAGATTACTATATACGGCAACAGCTTCTCAGTTTAACGCTATTAAAGTGTTAGCATCATTTTAACTGATTCACAGTGACAAAAGAACAACATAACCTGTGCCAAAGTAAAAGTGCAACAGAACAAGCTGACTTGAAAATTTTAAACCAGTCATATCATATTCATATATATATAGAAAATCAGTCCGTCTTGAGACTAGTTTTTAGGCATATTCATAACTAAAGGTTGCAAAGATGCACTTATTAGCTTCACCGTGTCTATCTGTCTGTCTGCATGTAACAACCCATGAACTGATAAGCAGATTTTCATGTAATTTGATACTGGAATGTTTTATCGACACATTCCAGTTTCACTTAAACTCAGACAAACACTTCCTTCCATATCCTTTCCAATTCATCATTAACTAATCATCCCATCATTAAACACTATACAGTCTGAATGGTTAAGTGTCATTAAATAAACCACAAATAAGTAAACAAACATGAGACCTCTGAAATTTTGTATTTCTATCAGAGAAGGGACACACAGACAGTGTAACTGTATGACACTACCCAACCTAACCTAACCTAACCTTACAGAACAAAAAGTGAGCAAACAATTGTTGAAATGCATTACTCCCTTTCTTTCACCTTAAATTAACAACTTTACTATTATGTGACAAGTGTATGTATTTTGTTCACAATACAAAATACATTTTCTTATGAGTTTTAAGAAGATAGTTTCTTATTTAATGATCATATTAATTTCACACTGACTGTGTGTTCCCACTTTGTATGTTTCTGATGAATCTACGGCTATTTTCAAGTGTATACCTTCGACAGAACTTACAAATTACTGAAAATGTATATATACTTTACAAAAAATATTTGTACCAGTATTGACTTTCCTAGTAAGATGATCATAGATTCTTTATAAGAACTCCGATTTTCATGGCGGTGAAAATGCAGTCTGTGCTCTTCTGGGTCGTGATGCCATGTAGTTTTATGGATACTTTCAACATTTCAGAAGATCATATTATCTGTGTCTTGAGGACAGAAGTGACTTCTACAAGACCATATGGCATTAAAACCCAGAATATTACAATCCATGATGGTAAATTCTGATGCTTATATAACAGAATTAAGAGGAAAGTAGCGCTAGGCATATGCAGGTCAGACATAACAGAGGCAGTAACACTACCTGAAGGCAAGATAAATTCCAGTACCTACAGCACATAACTTCAGTTCTATAAATACTTTTGACTAGTAGAGCACAACCCTTTCGCTTGAGAGAGATCTAGCGGACTTCAATCCATCTGAAGGCCACAAACTCAATACTATTCTTGTGGACCAAATCCATGGCACACCAGTGAACAAAATGGTTCAGTCCTTATCACATTTTTCCCCCCAAAATTATTTATTTTTCAATAACTACAGACTCCCTTGTTGAAATGTAGATGCAGATGCTAGCAGATTCATTGCAGTGAAATCAATGTTCTGAATGTCGTGGTGCTGGGATATAACTTCTGTTACAGGTTCAACACAGTTTCTTGTTTTCAATAGTTCTATTTTACCGTCAGATAAATGCTGTATATCTGAACTATTCTTTGAATTATACAATGTCATTGCATTCTTTGGTAATCTTTGAATTACAACTGTTGTAATACCAGAATTGGCCGGGGGTTGTTCTTCCCTGTTTGACAAGTGTTCCTGTTCAACTTCCGGGTCTGGATTTGCACCTTGTAGTAACAACGTAAATTTACCTGGAATGAACAATGTTAAACAGGAGATAAGTTATATGATACGCTGGAAAAAATGTCTGATGAAACCGAGTGTTTGTCAACTGGCATGTGAACGCTGGTGCGTTGGCATTCGAAGGTGAAAATTAATTAACTGTTGGTAATTGCGGTTTGCTTAATTCCCATACTGAGGGGTAAGACAGGCAGGATGGGAAGGGAGGGATAGGAGCTCCCCTGAAGGCATTGGTGAACAAGAAAAGCTGGGGCAGAGCGCCTAGTACGCCTACAAAATGTTTTGCTTCTAACCTGAGTCTGTCGTGGTCGGACTTATCCCATTTCCGCTGCCTTGTAAGTCAGTGCTGGCATCTGGTTTTGCATTTTCAGAATCAGATTTTGATCTTTCATGTGTCTTAATGTGTTTGTAGCAAGCTGACATCTCCACAAAACCTAGCACAAATAATAAAAAAAATGCAGTTGTATTCAAATTCGGTATACACTGGCGGCATGTGCTTGGAGATGGACTGCTATAGTGATAATTTTCATCAGATTTCATAGGCAAGGTCTGTAATATCTGTAGAATATAAGGACATGATTCTGAGGACTCGCTTTCATGAACTAAATGTAAGACTGTCTCAAGATAGTAAGAAACTTCATATTTAGTTTTCAAGCTGGCACAATATGACGCAATGGCTTGAGTACTGAGTATGCTAAACAGCGTCGAGGGGAGGTTTATGCATTACCATATTAAATGTGAAAATGCTCGCCAATTCCTGCATCCCTCAAGAACGTGTATAACAGAATGAAAATGTTGCCAGAGAACAGATGATTTAATGTTTATATACGTTACCCTTCCTGCAATACTTGCACTGGTAGGGTTTAAGTCCCCAGTGCCTGTTCATGTGTTCATTGAGAGACTGCTGCCGAGTAAAAGTTTTTCCACATTCGTCACACACGAAAGGCCGTTCACCTGTGTGTACCCGTTTATGACGTTCCATGTCACCTATTCATGTACAAAGCACAAAACAAAAGAAATTTCACTCTGACTTGCTAACAGATTCAATAATTTCTCTACATATATATGTCTGTGACTATCTATTTGTGTAGAAATAAGTTTAATGTGGGAACTGGGTAAATGTCGTAACTTTCGATTTTTACCTTTAAAGAAACTAATGAAATTTCACGAGTGAGAATAATAACAAAGAAAATCACACACATCGAAAAAGAATTGTGGGTCATGACATAGGAGACGGCACTTTTTATGTCAGTCTCGCAAACCACAGGACTGAAAATCTCTAAACATCAATGCGACGAAAATGGTTATAGTAATTCCTGCATAATAGTTATACACACTTTTGTGTTATTACATTTAATGCATTACCTTTTGTAAGGAACTTAAATTGACAAAGCGTACACTCGTACTTTCGTAGTCCGGCATGTCGTTGCTCGTGAAGACGAAGTTGAGATTTCTGTCTGAACGATTTCCCACACTGATTACACAAGTGTGCTCGTTGGTTCAGATGCATAGCCATGTGAGATTGGAGAATGCTGGTTTGTGAAAAAGCCTTCAGGCACACGGAACACCTGCACAGTTTCAAGTGCGTGTGTATACATAAACCTTATATATACAGATGGTAAGGAATGTTAAGGAACACACCAGATAGCATTTAATACTTCTTTTAACACATACAAAACCAAGTTGTCTCTTTCGTTGACTTCGCATACTTGTAATTTATTGGTTTAATGATGGTTTAACTAGACTAGTTAAACAGAGTCAAAAGAGAGCACGACTGTGAATGATGAAAGTGTAAACAACATAAAAGTAAACAGTTATGACTTTTTTTAAGGCACTACGTCGGTATTTTTGTGGAAGAACACTGCGACATTTGGTTTCTTAAACATTAGTATCCTCAGACACACTAAAATGAAAGGCATTATGCAACAGTCTTGTTAAAGGAGGTAATAAAGTGATTAAGCAAGAATTAAATCTACTGCCATTTCATATAGAAATGTAGAGAATGACCCAGCTAAGGCAATCCTACTTACTGGTAAGGTCGCTCTCCTGTGTGCCGTCGCATATGAACTTTAAGAGACTTCTTTTCTGTGAAGCGGGAGCCACACTGAGTACATTGCCAAGGCTTCTCGCCACTATGGGATTTCACATGTCGCTTTAAATTTCCTTTAGTACTGAAACTGGCGTCACAACTCGGACAGGAGTACGGCCTCTCGCCGCTGTGTCGACGGCTGTGAACTGAAAATGATGTGGAATTAAAATGTTGCAGATACGCTGGGTCTATCTGCTAATTTCCTAAAACATGAAGCACCATCCTGATATTGATTCTTAAAATGAATCTATTTTGGATTTAAAGTTCATTTCAATGCACAATACTTTAAATTATTTTAAATGGATGTCTTTCATAACATCATGGGATAGAGTAACTGAATACAAAGTGTAATGTAAGTGATATTAACACTTGCTGTAATTAAAGAGACTATTATCGTCTTTCTAACTGTTAAGAATTGGGTCTATTGTCATATGACATTTCTCATTTGGAATGACCTCAGGAAAAGATGCTCGGACACCTTGTTAGTAGAGTGAGGACCGCAGCACAAAGTAGTGGCTTCCTACAGAAACAGTGCACGTGTGAATGATAACTAACAACAATTAGACTGCTTTTCAATTTACATATTCTAAAATGATGTGTAATACTTACCAATGAGATTTCCCTTGGTAGAGAACCGAGCTTGACAGTCGGTGCAGCTGTAGGGCTTAGTATGGGTCCAGGAGTGAGCTGCACACAGTTCATTTTAAAAGCAATTTAATAGCCATGAACTCAAATATGACAAAATTATTACGAGTTGCATAAAACCTTCGCTCTGGAGGTTTGCCAGATAAATGTCAAAACAGACTTGGTGAAAGACGATGATTTCACGCCTTGGTTTATTATCACTTCATTAAGACGTCCTTTATTTACGTCGAATGTAATGTATTTTGTATTAATTTTTCACTCTCTTCTCTAAAATTTGCCATAATTTTGATTTGTCCGCTTGGTTAAAAGCTCTTTCATAGTCTGTATTCTGAAAATACTGGGTGGTGTAAAAAATTACATCTAAAAATGATACAGATAAATGGTTAAATGGATCTAAATGAAACCCTGATAAGCTATGTAAAACATAACTAAGTTTGTGTACAAAAAGATTTATTTAGTTTGGAGTTTCATTCAAATCCATTCATTCTTACCATTTTTTTGCACCATCTGGTAGATTATCCATGCAGGATAAGCCTAAAGAAAATGGTATATATTATTATATGTTACTTTACTGTATTGACTAGCTACGGGCTGGACGACCGGGGTTCGATCCCCGACGGGGGCAGAGGATTTTTCCTCTAGCCTCTGCGTCCAGACTGGCTCTGGGGCCCACCCAGCCTCCTCTACAATGGGTACCGGGGTTCTTTCCCGGGGGTAAAGCCGGCCGGGGCGTGATGCTGACCACTCACCCCCATCTAGCGCCGAGGTCAAGGAAGAGAGGAGCTATACCTCCACTCACCTCAAACGCCTACATGGCGTATAGTGGGACAAACTTTACTTTACTTTTACTTTACTGTATGTTACATACAAAGTTTTCATATATATTTTTCATAGTAACAGCTCATAAATATATGGTAATAATTATGGCAATGTATGCATCAAGAGTAGATGAAGAAGTTGTGTTCGCTTAATTACAAGTTGTTCAGAGTTGTACTTGACCGTTGTTTCTAAAACATAAAGTAGAAATGAAAGCTTCTAACTTGTTAGTTGTGAGGGAGTGTTGAATGCCCTTTGGCAGTATTCGCATTCATACGAAGCATCATCCGCGTCTGTTTCTCTTTCGTTTTCTCCCTCTTTCTTCTTTCCGCGACGTCCCTTCCGCTGCACAGTGGACTGCAGGGCGGGTTCTTTGGTTGGTGACGATTGTGAATTTGTGGTTATCATTAAGTGCACAGTGTTGCCATCACCAACACTTTCCTCGGTCATCTCAAAGAAAAATAAATTGAATTATAACATGATTGCAAAAGAAAACAAGAGGTTTCAAGGATTTGGGTGTTTGGACTCACAGACAAAAAACTGTGTGAGCAAATTAAAATTTTCAACCAGGATTTTCCAGCTCAAGGCACAGAAGAAAACACAGAATGACTGTCCCTCCTGATTACTATAGCAACTGAATGATGACAGGATGGTGTTCTCAAGAGTGGATGACTTTTACCTTAGTGCTTCTGACTTCACTATTCTACCATCATTTTAATGACTGGTTTTTGAGCTACATTGCCACTGCAACATGCTAATGACTTAACTTCATATTTATAAAATCTGGTTGTACTGCTGTTGCTAACAGTTCACTTTCACTGCAGTAACAGTGTATGAATGGATGGACAATTTATGTGCTTATGTTTTCGGAATATTTTTATATTATAGTGCTGCCACCACTGACCATTATGGTCAAAACAATTTAATAGTCAAACTTATCTGAACTATGTTTCATTACTTTTAAATCTAAAATTCGCAATAAAAAATTAATTGATTACATAATAAAATTGATAATCCAGGAGGTTATTAATTCTTTAATTTTTCCATAATTTAACTTTTATTGTATATCTTTTCTGTGGTTTCTCAATAATGTACCAAACGCGAAACTGTATGCCATGGTATTTATACTGAGACAAAGAGACAACAAACATCAGATGTGTACACTTGAAAACAGAAGCTATTACTGCAACTACTCTTTTCCAAATCAAATTCACATTGCAGTTCATTATTTAAACTGCAGAAGCACCACACACTTAACTTTTCTATGGTTAAACAAGGATCTATGATACAGGAACTCTACACTACACGGATAATCACAATTATAAGAACTTCATTTCCAACAATAACAACATATATTTTATGAAAACATGACTAAATAAACCACATATGCAAAATTTAGTTTTTCATCAGTACGCAAGATACATTTGTGAGTTTCTCAAGATGTGTGTTGAAAATTATATTCAGTTACAGTCTGATTAATCTTTGTGCATGAATTACAATGGCCCTCAGTACTTTACTATTATTCAAGGGATATCAAAATTATAATTAATATACTATACCTCTTCAACTTGCATTTCTGGAGTAGAAGAATTTGCTGCCGAACTTTCAGTTTCGTGCCCCGAGTTAGTTTCCTGATCTGTTCTATTGGCACACTCGTCCACTGTCTCTTCTGCCCCCATATCCACACCCTCCAATGTCACATGTTGTGCATTTATTCCTGCTTCCACTTCTAACCCCACACTGCTTTGTAACATGTCCAAGTTTGTCATGCTATCCGTAACAATCAGGTGTCCATTAACTAAAACATAATTTTGGAACATAAGTTACTACTGTCACAGTAGGCCCGTATAAGGGCCACGATCAGAGGAGGGCGGAGTAAAAGTGCCTGTCACGCCCTTGGTGAGAGCTTGTTTTTATTACTTCAGGGCACAAATGAGACTAGTAATAAGTTACTATTGTTTTCACCGTGCATGTTCAGTGTAAACGTAATAAGATATCCTTTCAGAAACACTTCTCTAAAATTTATATCAAAGCAAAATCTCCCCGGGAACGTGTACAAGGAATTTCGCTGCACCGTCATTCTTATTCTCTCACAAACTGCCCATTTCAATTTCTGTTCATATGAAGTGGTGAGAATTATAACTATTAAAATGGTAATAAAAAGTTCTGGAAGATTGGTGGGGCTTTCTTTTCTTTGTAAGTTTTATTCTGTATTCAGAAATTATAAATTTATATGTAAGTAAGCACCAAATATTATTAGGGTAATCAAAAATTTAAGAAAAATATGTTAATTTTTAACATTTTTATTGTGGAACAGCAAAAAAACATAATTTTACACCTAAGTTTCAAATCTGTATTTACTCCTGCTGCAAAACCATAATTCCCATACTTCTCGGACACAGACTTCACTGATTTTTCACAATTTTAAAGAACGAATACAAATAAAAACATAAAATCTTAACCTAAATCTAAAAAGTCAGAAACAGAATGTAAGTTTTCACATGAACAAACAAGTACAAGCAATCATTTAGTAAAATGGGGCAAAGGACAACTAATATCAATCCATTAAATCAGTCTAGTTTTTGTCCTACCAAATGAATGTGTGGCTATGCGATAACTTTTATTAATAAACACTGTACCTTACTGTCTTTTCTTGTTTGCCTCATAAGAACTAAGACTATCTCTATTAAAAACAAGTACCGTGTCTGAATGTTCTGCCACGTCGTCCGCTTGGCGAAGTAGCCCCATCACTGTCAGATATGTATCTCGTCATGAATGTTGGAGCCATGCCCAAGGATACCAATTGTGAGGCATCTATATAATCTGGAAGCTTAAATGAAAGAAAAACAGGAAAGATGATTAGGGCATAAGAACTGAGCAATTTCAGGAATGTTATCAGACCAAGACCTTTCACAGCTTATTCATTGTAACTTGCCAAAGTGAAGTTCATGCTGCGTTATATGTAGATTCATCACAGATTCTACTACAACATGATAAGCTGGATGGATATTATCTACTGCCAGATGTACGTATGATAAATATGACATGCTGAGAGTCACTATAACCCATCTTCATGTGAGTGGTTCTCATTATCTCCAAGTTTTGTAAAATGTGTTACAGTTTCTTGTGGCAGCAAGTAGAATCAAATTCAGGACACTACAGTTATTAATTTAGTATGCTAACCACTTTAACACTAAGTCAATATCCAACATTCCAAGAAGTCAACTGTGGGTGAACACAGTATAAAACTTAAAGACATCACATCCAGCTTAATTATCTGCACGTACATTTTCTAACAGGCTTGGAGAGATTATGATCAGAGTTTGAAAGAGGAAGGAATGGTCAGTGTTTTTTTTTTCTGTTATTCTTTGGGGCTCAGCAAACATTGAACGTCTCTGCTGGTAAATAACTTTGCAGCTGGCACAAAATTCCACACATAAACACACCAGTTCCATAACTCGGAATAATTAGATTTTTTCTATTTGAGCTTTTGCACTTTCCTGTTACTCTACTCTGTCACCGACAAAGATAATCGGAGTACATATATCACACTACACAGCAGTAAACTATTTTCTCAACTACAGATGAGGTTGTTATACAACAGTTTTTATATGGAGTGCCTCCCATTATCAGTTCTGCATTGTCGTATCCTGTCGTGTTGCTATGGTGACTCTTGAATCAGACACGTTTTACACGCACCAGTTTCCACCATTTCTCAAGTGTATAAATTACATGTTTCGACGAGAAGTAGTCCAGTTTATGTGTAGCGTGTAAGCTACTGTACTTATGCAAACAGGTATTTAATTCACTGCTTTTGTTTCAAATGCATTTTTATTATATAAAGCATATTGAAATATGCTGTAATCTTTAAAATCACGAAAATGATGGGGTTTTGTGTGGTGCAAATCTGTTTATCAGTTATCACTCCTTTCCATTGTAATTACATGTGCAATTCAGCAGATAGTATTCATAGTCGGATCACTCATTTGGAGAAAGTCGTACAGAAAATCCATTTAAAGTTTTATTTATAAATTTCCAAAATCTCGAGTTCCCACATTGGCATGACATTTTTTCGTCAAACTGTGTACTTCCATTGGTGTATAAACAAAATGAGTCCCTTCTTTCACCAACTGGCAGCTGAAGAAATAAAATATGTGTACTACCAGCAAGACAGTGTTATGGCACTATATATGAAGTGTTTGTCAAAAGAGTAGTAACTAGGACTGTAGCCCCCTTGATCTCATGATTTTGGTTGCTATGACTTTCAGCTCTGGAGAAACCTGATTTGTAAATTTTGTATTAATAATACTCATACCACTGAAGCTCTCCTTAATGAAGTAACATGTAACTACTTAAATTACTGAGGATCAATTTCAGAACATGTCCCAAAGCTTGTTTAGGCAACATGGGGCATGCCCGACACCAGAAAGGTGTGTGTGTGTGGGCACTAACAGCAATTCTTATGAAATATGGTAAGTTGCATGCCTTTTTCAAAGTACTAAGTTATGAGGTTCTGTATAGTCTGTTGAACTAGTATGGAAATAAATGCACTTCCGTGTGTAGGACCATGTCACTGGAATGCACTGTATACAGATGGGATACTGGCATGCATCATTTATCATAAGCTACTATACTTTTTCTCCTTCCATCTGAAAAGTGAGAGCACTGATATCTTCCACAGAGTGGTTGACGATATCTTGTAACCTTTCTGATACAATGTTCCAGTACTGGACAGCTTTAAGCTTCTCCTCAGCATCCATAGCATGGACCATTGCAATTGCATCTTCAATCTGAAATCAATATTTTGAAAGACACTTGTAATATATCTCAAGGCCCTTTGGAAGAGGTTAAATTTTAATTTTTGTGAAAGTTGACTGTACTTTGTTTACCCAATCAGCTGTTGGTCACCTGGAATAACTGATCAATTACTCTGTATCATGAATACTGTCCTCAGGTTATCCTAATAATCTTACCTTTTCTTTGAATGACTCTAATATGCTTCTTACTTCCATTATTTTAAGTTGGATGCATGAGCAGGAAACATGACACATTAAAATAGAAAATAAAGCGCTTTATATACCAGAACCAAAAACAAAATGGCTGGACTAGACACTCCATCAAAAGTTCCAGACTAAACAAATGCTTAATTATCTAATACTGTTCTCCGATTCGCTCATACTTATTAAATGATCATCCATTGGTCATGCCTGAAGACGTGGATTGCGTAACTTCTAGAATGTATTCAAATATTCGTTGATATCAAAATACGGCCATCTACCACAAATGATTCTGTACTATTTGCGACAGAATACCGACGTGTTTGTGGTGGCATACTCGGCAGGTTATCTTCCTGTGTTATCCACAGGTACGGACACAAATATTACCAACATGCAGAGCGGTAAGTTAATGTTGGCTACCATGTTGCGGTAGCAACTGGAATTAAGTAGGATTTAATGTTCTCACGGGGGTGTTAAGACGGCTGTTGTTTGTTGTTTTTTCCTTGTAGAAGTTTACCAGCGTTTGGGAAGTCCTTGCAGCGTCCATCATTAGGGCAAATGGTATTAAACCATGGTAGCAGCCACTGTGAACTGCCAATTTGGTAACAACGTAGACTGGCATCGCTCCTCCAGCGCGACCGTAGGAATGGAAAGCACTCAGCCATTGTTAGTAGCCAATATAGCCTGTACAGAAAGGTTCGTGGTTGGTCAAGGGTTGTTTGTGAGATCCTATCTACCATTGTTGTGAAACCAGAGTAACGGTTCAATTTGTGTACTATGAGTGTGTTGCCTGCAGTAGAAAATGCCGGCAAGACCAAACATTCGTAAGTATTTTTAATACATTTTAGTTTGCTTTCTCAACTATTCTTTCTGTTCATTACAATATTTTCAGTTAAACAGACTGATGTTAACTGGATTTAGTGAGGAGAATATCACCAAATATTATTAAGATAGTGAAATACAGAAAGCTCAGATTGGCTAGACAATGAATGCGTACAGAATTGCGCTAATTTAGCATAAAAGTGTTAAGTTCATTACACACATTAAGTTATTACATAACGCACGAAAGACTCTGAATTCATCTTGGGTAATTTACAGCACATAAAATAAATTAAGATGTTAGGGAGACTGGGTGCTCTAAGAGAAGTTTACATATCCATATAGAACTCGTTTTACTGATTTTGAAATACATTTACTTGTATAATACATCTACAATTTTAAGTTTTAAACAGTGTAATCTGTAATGCATTGTGGCACTACTTTAGGGCATGTGGCTTTTCCAAAGAAGAATGTACCAGATGCCAAGGGCAAAAAGAATACAAATGACATACACATCAGACTGAAAGTCCATGACCGCCAGGAAGAACAGGCAAGTAAAGCTAAAAGTAGCTGCTGCCCAGACACACGAAAGAAGGGGCCTGCATCTTGGGTGATGTTTCGTGTTTTCTTATTCCACTAGGCAGAGTCCTCCTTTAAAAAATTATAGACACCCAGCTGATCAAAAATCCAAGGTTTCATTACCATGTTCACAAGAGCATGATTCCATTCAACATCCTCATGTCCTGTTTATGAAGAGCTATTTCAATATTATCCACTCATTTATGCTTAAATCGTATCTTTATGTTTTCCTGATGCATGCCACAAAGGGGAATATATCAGGGCTGCTGTGTCTGTCTGTTTGTATATTTCAACTTGAGAACTGCTGGGTGGGTTTTTATGAAATTTATTCCACAGTGGGCTACCCCTTTGTCCTTTTCAATTTACTGCAGCTGTTAATAATAACATGGTGAGACGGAAGTGTCAGTAACATCTTCTGTTAAAGTCGCATGGTGACTGCTCACGGCTGCTGAGATTGTCCAACACACGAGCTCATTCAGTCCTGTACATTATCGGCCAGAACCAGATCCCAGAAGACGTAACTCATTAACTGCGTTACATTGAAAACGGTGCGCAAGGGCAGTGATAGCAGCCAGATATAACTAGCACTTGGAATTTCATTCTGTTGGATTCTTCACTTACACTTATATGCACAGTACACATTATTTATCCAAAGTAATAATTTAGGGTTCAATCGCCGACTGGGGCAGAGGTTTTTTTTCTCACTCTCTCTAGCTTCTGCATCCAGACCGGCTCTGGGGCCCACCCAGTCTCGTAACCAGTGGGTATCAGGGTCCTTTACCAGCGGTAAACTGTGTTAAAGGAGAACTTACCTGAAATGAGGAAAAATGTCCTGGTCTATTTGAATATCTGTTTGATAGTTTTCTGATATGTTATAGTCTTATTTCTTTCAGGTAAACATTAAAGGCAGTAAAATTCACAGTGAAATCAAGACAGAAGGTACCAAAGCCGGTCCACGTGCTGGCAAAATTCATGAATCACCATACGCGCAAAAGAACATGAAAAGATTAAGACTTCCTGAGCGAAAGAAGCCAGCTTCAAGAGCAGGCGTAACAAGCAGCTCTAGAGCTCAGTTTCGTGCAGGAAAGAACGCCAGTTCACAGAGAAATCCAGTACGTGGGAAACTGGTAAGAATCTCCAAGTCAGTTCTTATTTTCCACATTACGCATACTTTTATACGTAATGCATGAAGTGAGTCGGAACTCCACGTGCATTTTTAATTTCTGTAAATATTGAAACTTGATATTTATGGTGAAAGGAGTGGGGAGGATACACTTAAAGTTGTTGGATGAAACTATTATGCGCCGTATTGGTCTAATTAACGCCTATTTTACACTATTCTTAAGTCAGACTTTTCTATTTCCCACAAAATTGCTTGTCATACACAAAATTATTGCGTGATATGAAGTGTGTACATCTCAGTCTCATTAAAATCAACATTTGTTTCCAAAATTTCTTTTATAAACAATTGGTCGTTGCAAGATAACATCTGTAGGATGTTTATATTTTTCGAGCAATGCGTTTGTATCTGCAGTCTCGGGTATAGAACATTAAAGAATAGTAATACATGTTCTAATTTCAGGGCTTGAGGGAAACGTACTCAGACGTTCGTGAAAGAGCACTGAAGTCAACAGGGGTGAATTTGGGATCAGAGGAAGAAACCGAACTGACCAATTTCAGCATGATGACATCTTTCATAACAAACTTGCAACCAGACGTCAGACATCTAGGTAAAGGAGTGGGTGAAGCCAACTTGAATGCCAGAGTTATCACAGTTGTGGGAAAGCCTAGAAATAATAAAAAATATTCATATAAATGTACATTTATGCATCACAGTTTTCAGAGAGCTATATATACATTATGCTTAAATAAACCCCCCATATTCTGCAAGCTTCTTTTCTGCCGTCCTCAGGAATTATTTAAAGAGTTGACAAATCATAACTGAGTCATCATATCAGTCAGGTGATCAGGGATTGAATCATCTGAGTAAGTATCACCAGTTTCAAGCAATCAAAAGCATGACGGGAGGTCCGTTGTTTGTTTCTTTATGTCTCTATATTTTTCTTTCTTTCATCATTCATTCTCGTTTCTCTTTGCATTTTTCTTTTATTCTTCCTTCATCAAATTTCCCAAAGTCTCTCCAGGCTAATACTGTGATAAAAATAATAATAATAATAATCCGTGGCGTAACAGCTCCAGAGAGCCAAAGCCGACTAGCTTGGCTGCTGGCCTCACGTTCACATGCCTAGGCCGAGGTGAACGATCATCCAACCAGATATAGGGTGACGTGTGGTCAGCATGACACCCCCCCCCCCCAGCCATTGCTAATTTTCATGACCGGATTACGCTACCCATTGTAGCTCCCCAATTTCCTCACGATGCTGGTCGAAAGCTCATGAGAAAATTTCTTTTCCCCCCGAGACTCGAACCAGCGCGCATTCCTTATCGCTGGTCCGAAGCATGATGCCTCAGAGACATTATTTTGAGTTCAGATTTATTTTTCTCCTTTTCCATCATTCATGATCTTTGGGCACCTAGCACACTTCGATGAATGCAGTTATATATCGATGGTGATGGTAACCCTACCAGCTGATTGGATGGCTGGGTGCTATGCGATGATTTAATTTGATATGCGCCATATTCTTTTGTAATTAAAATGTTTCCATACTGTTCCCCTACTCTTGTGTTTCACCTCCTGAACCATCTGATCAAAACATTTTGGCCATTTCTCGACTTATTGTGTTCGGTGTTTGTGTATAGAGTTAAGACGTAATGGGATAGTCCAACATGATCTAACTCAACTGGAGACTATTAAGCTGCTGCTGAAATTACTGAAGAAGAATCTAAAGGAGAGGGAGGAGGTCACCGTTAAATATTGGGAGAAAATCGACAAAATTACTGTAAGTAATAAGAGAGATTCCAAATGTTTGCGTAATTTCGTATTTGTATTGAGGAGAACTTGTAACAGCAGAGTTTTTCACATAAATGTGAAATGTCAGACGCACGCAAATTGGCTAAGCACCACAGCGTGAAGGCATAGAGGGGGTGTAGGTAAACCTCCACGCGATTTTAAACTTGGCACTACCCGCGGGTGAGCAGTCTTCTCCGGTCGCTTCATTCTCGGGAAAAGAGCGTCCCGTGTCCACGGGACAGGATGCTTGGTCCCTTCTGATATATCATTCCCGTAAAAATCACCGTCAGCTAGATATTGAACTTCAGTTATCTTGCATTGGGCTTCATATTAAGGAAGTCCGGAGTTCCATTCGTGGAGTAGGCCTGTTATGTCTTATTCCCAGTCTGTCGAGGAGAACGCTTTCGTACTACTATTTTTTGCGTTATTTTAAACTGAAGTGATCATTTTCAATCAATAAACACACTATAACGTAATGCAATTGAAAAGCATTATCTAATAAACTTAGAGAAATGAATGTAATCTATTGGTGAAAAGTGCAGAGACGTTTCCTCAGTAACAAAGTCTGTGTTAAGGTTTCGATATAATGCACGTAACTACTGATGTTTCAGGAATGTTACAGAGCCGAATTAAATGAAGTGATGGACAGATTTGATGCAGAGAGTAGGAAGATAAGTGAGGAGTTCACGATGCTGCACAAATGCATGTTGGATCCATTTTCGAATAAGTAAGTTACGTACGTGAGAAACGCACATTTATTTAAGGAATATTTTCAAAGTTTGCTTTTTGAAATGTCAACAAACGACTGTCTCAAGATTTCTGCGTTCCGGGTCGTAGCACCGCGTAGATACTCGCATGTAACGCATATTATCATCATAATCATCATTGTTATTTGTTATTTAGATTAGAGTGCATGTAGTAAGTTATATTTTATTTTGTTTTTCCCCACGCAGCAGAATGTTATCAGATATAATCTCAAAGCCAATATTTATTTGTCACTAATATGTAATTTGATTTCAGTAGTGTCATCAATCAACCAACGTCACTACTGATACTGTTATCATTATTCTGATTTTCGTTGTCAGTGTCGATGGTAATGAAATCCTTACTCCCGACCATTACGCTGGAAATTTCATTAACTTTTAAACTTTCTACGTAATTTCTGGATAAATTGAGTACTATGCCGCAAGGATCCATTCACATGCGGTGGTGTGCGCTTTATTCTAGTGCTACGCCTCAATTCATGCGTAGTGGTTGTCATATAACGATTGTAAAGCTGCCAGAAAGTGACGTACGTCCAATCGGTGACGACGTCCAAAGGTCGCCGAAGCTTGGTCATCCCACCATTGATTAGAACAATGTCAGAGTCCTTGTTAGCTTTTCGCCCTCCGTCACACATCCGTGGAGGCTGCCTAAAACCAACATGCCACAGCATATTCACTACTCAGTCATTCACCCTCTTTTTTAAACTCTTACAATCATTTCTAGTAGAAACTTGTCTTTTGGGGTGAGTTTTTGTAAGAAAGCAGAAGACTTCTGCAGACAAACTGAGCGTGGCAACGATTTCTGATTCATAATTTTTCATTTTCTGTTTCTCTCATAGAAAAGTTACCGACAGTCATGCCATCATCTTATTTATGATACAAGTGTGTCCGGGTCAGTTTCATTACAGAATACCACCTGCCTGCCTAAGCTTCAGACATTTCATACTGTCTAATCTTTTTTATTTATTTGTATTCACTGCTTTTATTTAATTTATTTCAAAGCACGTTATATGCAAATACTTGATTATTTTTTTAATTTCCCAATTCAGAAATAAGGGTGTGCGTTATGCACTAGTAAATACGATGGCTAACTGCTTCCCTGTCTGACTAACAAAGCAACTAACTAGCTATATTGTGCTCTACTTCAGGCAGTTAATGCGCAGATTCCCTGTATGGAGACGTGAGTTTAATCCCAGGGCAGCATATGTGACGGGAAAACAGGTTACTTTCCAGTCATATCTGTTTGTAAGATCAGTTTTGTTATCTTCCCCTCATATGTGTCTAGGTTTCTTAAGTGGTTTGTTCCACACACCATTTTGATTTGTTCCCTGTTTTCTTTGTGTGTTCAGGGATGTGAAGGAACTTGCTTTTGAGAAGTTCTTCAACAGACACAAAAAGCAGGAAAACAAACAGACAGACGACACTAGCATGGACGAAGAGGTTGCCTTTGTGAATTACTTCGACAACCACAAAAAGCAGGAAAACAAACAGACAGACGGCCGTAGCATAGACGAAGAAGTTTCCGTTGAGAATTACTTCGACAAACTTAAAAAGCAGATAAACAAACAGACAGACGGCCGTAGCATAGACGAAGAAGTTTCCGTTGAGAATTACTTCGACAAACACAAAAAGCAGATAAACAAACAGACAGACGACCGTAGCATTGATGAAGAAACGGAAAACGAAGTCTCAGAGGAAGAGGTATGCCACTACAAGTGAATTTCATGTGTAAGGACTTAACCAGTCTCTAAATTTAAGTGTTCGCTGAAAGTATCTGTTCTGCCAGTTTTATTTTGTGACGGTATTTATCATTGAAGACGACTTGTCTTCTGGGTTGTTGTGCCGTGTGTTCTGGTGGAAGTAACCCAGAAGACGGCCGTCTTAAAAGTCGCTGCTCTGAAAACCTCAAATCATACATCAGTATTTTATCATATTGTCCTCTTCTTTCCGTCACTCCTTTCCCTTTTTTTACTTCTTATTCTCCTCCACTCTACTTCTCTCTTTGCACCTGCGTCCTTCCTCTTCTTCTCCCTCCAATTTCCCATACATTCTTTTATTTCCTCCCTTCTTTTAGAATGTTTTGGACCATCTTGTCGTATTCTGAAATCAGACAAATTGCCTCATCTGTTTCACATAAAATCTGCTCTCCTTCCTCTTAGTCTCGATATAAGCGGTTCATTTGATGGTGTGTCTCGTTTTGTATGAAGAATGTGATTCTCTCTCTTTTCTTTATGTCTGCCATCCGGAACAATTTTCTTCTTCACTTCGTTCTGTATCCCTCAGCGTTATTGTCCACGAGGCACGAGAGTAGACGTGGCCTTATCAGCCGTTGCTTGTGTGGCGGGGGAAAGTGGGTTCTGCGCTTGCGCCGGTGATGTATTCCTTACCTAAGAACATCGTGCTATCAGTCAGTCAGTTTCGCTGTTTTGAAATCTCACGACGTACGGCCTGTATAAGCCGCGGGTGTTCCTCGGTCTGCTAGTAGCGCAGAATTCTACCCCACCTCCCTCAAAGATGTCAGGTCTACTCTCGTGCCTTGCGGACAATACTTGGGGCTCTGTTCCCAGAGGTTGCCCCATGGATAATAATTACGCCATTTTGTTGTCTTTCGTCGTAAGTGCATGAGAAGCGCATTGTAACCACATTGATTTGACTGCAGTAGAACTGGATGACCTTTGTAAATTTTGAAGTTCCTTATTTTGTTATATCTTCTATTCCCACGTACTTTAATCTCTCATATGAACCAAGAAAGAGGCCGCATTTCACAACCGCACAGCAGACAGGCAAAATTACCAGAAAACTTTATAAGAATCGAATGTGTCGTGTTGTTAAAACATTTTGCTTCGGAGTATAAAATTTTATGTACCTTTTTTAGGTGTGGTCGTGCAAGGAGCTTGACCCACAGGAAGAGGGACACGGAGATAACGTACCGCATATACACGTGTCTTTGATACTGACGAAAGAGCAAGAAGACAAGATGACGCTGACACCGCAGGTAACAGATCAGCGGACATTGCGTGAGCTGAACAGAAAAGCAGATGAGGTATTCAAACAAAATGGTCTGACGTTATGTATGGGGAAGTAATTTTGGACTATTCAAAGATCGTACGAAATGCAGTGGTGAAAATAATGTTGAATTAAATGTGAAGATAGTTATGAATAGTGGGTAGTTAAAAATTTTGGAAGATGGCGCCGTGACCTACTTTAGGATCCGACCTCTCAATTATCTGGAAAGACTGAGGGAACTGATAAAAGTTTCAATCAAGGCTTTTCAACAAAGTTTTCAAACTTTGGTTGATTCTGGTAAATGTGCCGAAATTCCCGAATAATCACCACGGTTGTCATCCTCGTCGCTTAAATTTACTGTAGCGTGATATTGTGAAATTTGTTAATTTAAACAGTGTATACAAAGTTCTCTGTTTAAATTAACCAATGAGTGCGTCCAGTTTTATTTAATTTTATTGTGTTCGAATGCACGAAGTGATGCAAAATAAACAAAAAAATATATATAACTTGTTTATTTTCAAGGTAAAGGAGCAGATCGAAGAAATGGATCATGAATTAACACACAGTGAACTGAATTTTATGGATGATGTGATGAAGGAAGGGGATAGAGACAAAGTAGAACGGATTTTTTGTCTCAATCATCTGATAGAAGATAGTCGGCTGCCGAATGGCAAATGTAGCGTCTGTTCAAGCAAGAATGAAGATGAATATGTCAGTTGGATTTCTTCCTGCCTGTTGGCGAATAGGAGTCACGGCTTGTGTGGCGACGACCGCGATCTGATTAATCGCCTGCTATTTGGCATTCTGCCAAACGAAACAGATTGTAAGGAGAGGCATACTTGCAAGACCACGAATAAAAGAGACTTCCAACCATCTCAAGTAAATCGTCCCGCTACGTCCCAATTCAGGCACTAGTGGGGAGCGGAGGTATAGCTCTTGACCTTGGCACCAGATGGGGGCGAGCGGTCAGCATCACACCCCGGCTGCGCTATACCCCCGGGAAAGGACCCCGGTACCCGTCGGACAGGAGGCCATAGCAATTGAAAATTATTAAAGTTAAAAAAGTTTCACTTTGAAGATGACTTGTCTTCTAGAATGTTGCGCTGCGTAGTGTGGTAGGAGTATGCCGATATCTTGGGTGCTTACTGCCTCTGTCTTCAGGGTGATGAGTAACCTCTGCATGAGAAATTGGATTCAGATTTTGTAACATGTTGAGCAGGTCAAGACTGTTCTCAGGATAAGGTTGGACGAACTCCATTGCATTCTTCGTGTGATACAGAGAAATCCCCAGCTGTCCTCTGGGCATACTTGCCAGGCGGTGGATTGGGACCCTGATGATGCTTGTAAGTCATGAGGTTAGCATTGGTTCACAGGGCCTGGAGTGCTCTCTCTACTTTCAGCTCTTGGGACTGAAAGCCGTAAGTTCTCTGCTGGAAGAGGCAGCAGCTGAGGCAGTCCAACAGGAAACACTTGGGATCCGAGCGTTGTTTGTCCAAAGCTGAAGGAAGAGCTCTCTGTGTTCTGCAAACCAAAGCCAGCCTCACAGTCCACTGTCCTGATGTGACGGTGGTTCTCGACACCAGTGATTACAACCAAAGCATTGCAGCCATTTTAGTTAGGGGTGCGCAAGAACCACACTGTTGCCACAGAACAGAAGTAAGTTGTCACTTTCTGAGGAGATTCCCAACAACTATTACCACACGGTTTGAGCCCTCGTATACTGCGAGGGGGGCCACCCTTAGGCCTATCGCGAGCGCCATTGGGGTCTCATCTGACTGCTTGGTCCAACTTGATCAGGTTGCTCAGACACATCAGTTGTCAGTTAACCAGACTATGCAGCGCAACATCCCAGAAGCCAGTTGTCTTCTATTCGACAATGTGAGAACTGGAATATCACAGGAATTGGTAACAGACTTTGG
Organism: Zootermopsis nevadensis; assembly: GCF_977971745.1. Classification (NCBI taxonomy): domain Eukaryota; kingdom Metazoa; phylum Arthropoda; class Insecta; order Blattodea; family Termopsidae; genus Zootermopsis; species Zootermopsis nevadensis. The sequence continues at coordinate 1,139,344 of NW_028259163.1, forward strand.
GTTTTTTTAAATTAAAGATGGATTTATTGTACAGGTAGCCCTCGATTTGCGCCGGTCCAATTTGCGCTGATTCAGAATAACAGCGATTTTGAAACCAGAAAGTCAATCACATGAAAGAATCCCAGTCAGTCGCGGGGACCAACTAATTGCCGAATGTAAGTGTATATTTTTTAAATTCCCTTTATTTTATTTACGTTATTTCAGAGCTTTAAATGTAATTCCATTATATTACTCATCAATGTTTGGTGCTGGGAACGCGTGTCATTGACTTCCCATTGATTTACATTATAAAAGTTTCAGTTTACGCCAGTTCGTCCAGGAACACATCCTTGGCGTAAATCGAGGGCTACCTGTATTCACTATTACAGTTAATTATAAATGTTTCTTATTTTCATTTTTTCTTGTAAATATTTTGTTTCAAGATATAGAATAGCATTTGCATTTGTATTAATTTATGTTAAACTGTACACTGTCGTGTCTGAGTATATTGCTTTTATCAGTCAGGATTCACCTTACGTCTGCTGTTTGGCTCCAAGCTGTGTACCTCTGTGGGGCGAAGTACAGGGACAGAGGAGATGGAAGGACGTTTTTCGAAATAATTTATATTTTAGAGATATTTTGCCAATGTGAGAAATTTTTGTAATTTTTAAAAATTTGGAAAAAAAGAATAAATTTTGAAAATTATGGTTTTTAATTTAGAGATATTTCCCAGGTTTCCAAATTTATTTATTTATTTTTTTAATTTTGAAGCATTGAAAGTATTACAATTTGTAGGTGTATATTTTGAACGTTGGTAAATTATGACGGGAGTGACGATGTACACAAATATGTTACATATAGACTGCAATATATTTTATATTCGTGTCTTGAATGCTCGTGATATATTCTGTTCTTAATGAAGCTTCTGTTATCGCACGAACATCGGATTACGATTTGATGTGGGGAGTTTCTGTTCTTGTGATAATTTCTGTTTGTTAAGTTTGCGACCATGTCAGCGAAGATACTTCCGGTCATTTGTCCCAGCATTTTCGTTTCCGTCTAGAATGGCGCAATGTTTTATCGTATTTTTTAGTTTGCTGGCTGCTAGTGGTTCATGTTAACAGTATTTGCAGGTTGTGTTTAATGTCATTGATACAAAGTGAAGCAGAAAAATTAATATGTATTGAAGGGATCAGATATTATGGATCTTTATTGAAATGCTATATAAATCCGTGTTTATTTACATTCATGTGATTGCTTTGCGGTGGCGGAATATGTGATTTATGAACGCCACTTACATTTCCAGTGCAGTGTTTAGGGAACGAACATTCTACTGGTGTTTAAATAATTTGTGAAACATCTTTCATAAAATTTTATATGTACGTTTTGCTATGGGTGATTGCTGCAAGAAAATATTTTCAAAATTTCTGCAAGCTTCAACACCAACGCGACGCGTGCTGAAATTCGTAAGTTGTAGTTGTGTTGGCGCTGTTGTCACTGGTCTAATACGCATGCGCTTTGGTATGTAAATATCACTAACCTGTAGAAACTTGTAGAAACCTGTCCTTTCATGTTCAAATATGTCAGAACCTCTTCGAATGTGCCCGAACAATACTAAACTGCTAAAGACTAGTTCGTACGATGACAGAGTTGTTTAAAACGATAGAAAACTGTCATACAGTGTCGTAAAATCAAACCAGTCATGTATGCAAACAGGCCGTTAGAAAAGGTTCTGACACGTCCCAGTTGTACACGATGGTCCCGACACAATCCCACCCCCAACACAACATAAATGATACATAACGTAGTACCATAAAGATATTCAACATTTAGAGGATTAGGAAGCCGTTATGGTTTCTAAATATTTAGAATTTTTTTTAAAAAAATATTAAACAATTTCCAAAAAAAAAATATTGTTCAAGAAATTTCAGTTTTTTTAGAATATAAATAATTGTCAGCGTTTTAAAAATTGGAAAATTAAACAAATTACATTTCTTATAATTGTTAAATTTTTAAAGTTTAAGATATTTTTTTTCAGATTTCTAAATTTTCAAACTTTTGGTGTTTTGATAGTTCTAAGGAGTTCCAATTTCCAAGTTTTGAATGTATTCTGAATGTTGGAAAATTATGAAGAGAACCACGTGCACAAGTACGCTGCTCACAGTCTGAGTCTTAAATCTTTTATGCCTGTTTCTGGAGCGTTCGCAAACTCGTGAAACTGTGTGGTATTCTCTGAAGCTTCTGAGATCGCACACCAGAGTACGATTCGAATCGGTATATTTTGTTTTGTGCTAATTCCTGTTTGTTAAGTTGGCGACCTTGACTCAGCGAAAATGATTCTGGTCATGTGACCCAGTATTTATTTTGTACGTGGTATGGCGCAATGTGGTGTTGGATTCTCGGTAAATGTCGATAGTATTTTCAGATTGTGTTTAATTTGTTTTTTCGTCAAGTCCGAAACTGAAAATTTTAGTTTATTTGGAAAATTGTGATATCATAAATAGTAGGAATGATAATGTAAGTTTTGTAAATCTGAAGTTCGTATTAGTTCGTCGCGTGCCTTATTTACTCCGGGAACACAACAGTGCTGTTTTTGTCGAAACGGAAAGCTTTGTTGAACCATGCAGGGCGCTTTCTACTGCCGTTGTGAAGTTTGTACGTTTGATTGTTGCCTTGTTGGAAATTTCTGATGAAATCAGGGTACAGGTTTTCTAACGATACCCCTGCACCCTGGTTCTTTGAACCTGACAATCCTCCTCCTGGATAGTATCCGAATCCGCCTGTTGGGCGCCCTAGCGCCGTTGAGAACCCCTGCGCGTTTGCAGCACTGCTGGAGGCTCCAAAATTAGCTCCATTTGTCTGGAACCCGAAGCTGGAGGCGTGGCTAGACGCGTGAGCTCCAGGCCCACCGCTAGACCCACTAGAAGCTTGGCTGCTAGCCTGGCTGCCTATTATCGAGGGGCCGCCTGATCTGTGGATGAAACGCTCGTTCTGAAAGTCGTGCAGACAAACCGGAACAAAAGCCGTGCAGAGGCTGTGTTTGTTCCGGGTGTATAATAAACACAGAGAAACTTATAAATAATTAGCTAAAGCTTTGTTTTGTGCATGTTCAGCTTTGGGGGAATTGCCCAACGTTTCAGACAAACGTTTCTGTCCTCAGGGTGAATGTGGTGTCGAGGTTTTTTTTTTTTTTTAAATAATATTCGTGGTTTTCATCTGGCACAGTACTTTGAAATATACCACTACGACGTTTTTCAGCTTTTGTTATTTTGCTGTTCGTAAATATCATCTCGTTTGATTCCAGTAGCCTCCGCACTTGATCTAACGTCATTAAACCCATATTAAACCCTGCTTATTTCATATAGTAAAAATAAATGTTGGGAAATTTTGAAAATGATGATTCTAATAGGTTTTGCTACCAACATTTCGATATACAGCGTGTCTGAGGAATTCCGAGACTTAAGAATATAGATTTATGTAAGACTGGGATGTCTTGCTTCGTACCCATGGTAACCAGGGAACTGTGAATTGAAACTTGAAGACTGGCTAGCAGCCTGCGAAGCGCTGAAACCACTGGACCCGGCTTCAAAGTTGAAGGACTGGCTCTGGCTGCTAGAGTGGGCCTGACCCTGCCCGCCATAACTGCTGCTGAAGCTAGCAGATCCTGATATTCCTCCGCCGTTCGGCTCAACTCCGAAATTGAAGGCGGTGCTTACACCCCCAGTGTCAAGACCGATCCGAGGCTTGACTCGTTCGTCTTTTGTTTCGTCTCCGTGGTTACTGCTGGTCTTAGGCTGCGCGGATGACCCTTTGTCGGGAAACACAATAGAGTCATCCGCAGATACTGCAACAAGAATGGGGTTTGGACCCAGGGGGTCATCGTCTGTCTGCTGTCTTGGTAAAAATAATAAAAGTTCTGTATATCGAATTTAACTAGTATATGTTCATGTAGTCCCTTAAGCGACATGACCCTTAGAGCTAATCGACGTAATTAAACTTACGCGTCACAAGAATACTTCACGTGTAGCGTCTTGTTTCGAGTTATAATACAATTTGTCAAATTATCCAAAATGTAAGTGCATCCTAGATCAGTGGTATTCAACCTTTTTTTGTTCGCGTACCCCCCAGATATAATTTCTCTTCAAATTTGTACCCCCAAAGTTGTTGGTGTATAATTCAAGTTATATACAGTATATAATCTACTTCTAAAATAAATTAAATTACTGATTATTCAGTGTTTATCATAAAATAATATATTTTTTTTTAAAATTTTACGTACCCCTTAAGATGTCTTCGCGTACCCCAGGTTGAATACCACTTTCCTAGACCAGTAGAACGAAATATATGCTAGAGAAATGACAGTAACTTCAAGACTGGAGTAGATTAATTCACGAAACGACAAATACGAATATAAAATGTGAACTTTCCAGCATAATGGATGAACCACAGTCGCAGAGCTTTCCAGAATCATTGAACTTACGGAGATGTAGAATCACAGTCGGCCACACCAACAGAAGAAACAGGGTAGCCAATCTTTCTTCCATGGTCACCATCTGGTCTGTTGTCTTCGACATCCAGAACGCAAATGAGAATTAATTCTCGAAGGACAAACGCCCTTGACGTTCCTGTGTCTTGAATAGACGAGAAGGTCGCCTCTTTCACCGTCGTATTGTTGTGTCATCACTGATCGGTTCAGTGCCAAAAGCAATATTTACGTGGGGGAGACAATCAATCAGACATCGATTATTCAAAACTGTTCGCCCTCGTTTTCGGGTCACGTGGCCATTGAAGTCGTAGTTAGCAACTGTAACCGTGGAGACGTTTTGTGACTCTTAAATACAGTTACTTCAAGGATAATGTACACTGGGATTACCGAATCTACGCGGAACACGACAGATTTTTGTTATTTTAAGATACTTTCCCTGTGTTGAGCCCTATTGACTATGGAAACTCAGAAAAAAATCTCTGCTATGAATTTTGCGAAGGAATTGGGAGGCCCTGTTCTAATTTACTTTGTTGTTTCAACTCAATTCTGAGACCAAATAAGACCGTTCCTTAGAATCTGCGAACAATGTACTCGTTACAGGATAACTTCGAATCGATGTATCGATTATCGCCATGATTTTGTATTCAGATCGAATGAATTACGTGATTAGCTACACCTTAAATTCTAAATTAATCGAGATTTCAACTTCTCAAGGCAACAGCTGTGAAGATGGCTGGTGGTTGCCACATTCACTTACTGCCTACGTCATTGGTATGGTGAGGATTGAGGCAGCAAGGACCTCTGAAACGTCTTCACGGCGAAGCAACCCAGAGGGCAGCCATATTTATTCTGTTTTGTTGTGGGGGTGAGTGAAATTCGGAAAATATGTAATTTTTAACACCGTTCCCCAGGGACTAGAAAGGAGACGACGTCAAAATTGTGTCCTCCACCCTAAACCCTGCAAACGACACCAATTCTGTCTGAAAGGAAACTGTTTTTGAATGGTAAGGATTTGCTGACGAAATTTACGACTCTGCAGCAGTCCCTGGACCACTGTTTGAGAAACACTGCGTACGGAATTTCTTATCGTGCTACGCCACTGACCGCAAGTTGAATACGCACAGAATACGGAGTGCGTCATCATCAGCGGTGATCATTGTACCAAAAGCAGAGAGCTGGCCGGATGTGACAGACATACGAAGGCTGTGTTGAGACGTGTCCATGGATACCAAATTGTTTTCTTGAAGGACGCGGGTCTTGCAGACGTGTTACCAGGAAATAGTCCATCATTAATCATCACTCGCTGTCACTAATGACTTGGGATGTGTGTCAGTATATTGACAAGCCTGGAAGATGGAGGACCTCGGTTCAGTTCGCGGCTAGAGCAGACAATTCTCTCTTAGCCTCTGCGTACACACCGGGTCTGGACCATCCGTGATGCTACCGAATACATGTCTGCTGTTTCCCCCGTAGTTAAGATGGCCGGAGCGTAAAACTGACACCTCCATCTCGTGGCGAGATTAAGAATTTGTGCCTCAACTCCGCCATCTATCTTCCTGAGTATGATAACGTTGCTTGTTTAACACCAGGGGCTAATTTACCTTCTGTTTGTTGGCAAGCTCGATGGAAACTGACAACGAGTAGCTGTGAGGGAAGTGCCAGGACCAAACAGAGATGGCGTGGCAGTAGCCTGCAGAAAACTGAGATTCATTGTTCGTACTCTTCAGCAAATTATTATGTCGTCGCATGAAACGGGGTAGGATGAACGGATGGGAGAAATGATAAATACGCACACAATTTTGGTGGAAAGCCTTTCGGGAAGAGACCACTCGGAAGATGAGAGGATAATATTAAAATGAATCTTTCCGAAATAAGGTGTGTGGACTAGATTTATATGGCTCAGGATAGGGACAAGTTGCAGACTGTTCTGAACACAGTAATAAACCCTCGGGTTTCATAAAGGACGGGCAATATCATGACTAGCTGAGCGTAGCCAGCTTGTTCGAGTCCGTTAGTCGTTTGTATCGGTAATGCGGTTTGTTTTCTTGGAGTTACGTGATTTTTGTCCTTTGGGGTGTTAATAAATAATCACGAGGTTATTTTGGATTGTTTTTATCAACAATTATCGTGTAAGAACATTACCATGGCAACGGTTGTAACAACACGCACAATCATAATTATTATTACGTAAGACCGGGAGTCCCTCAAAGGCGTCACAACCCAGAATACTTCAATCCACAGAATTTCTCTCGCACTGATTATCTCTGGATGGATTCGGTCACTGCACACTACACTTTCGGGGTGTTGCCAAAGTGTTCAACTGTCAGCGTGCCCTGGCCCTGAGAACCTTCCTGGTTGTTGTACGTGCTGCTGACGAGGACCCCGCTGCTTTGTCCGGGTCCCCCTGACTGGCTTGAGACGACGTACCCACCTCCCGAGAAAGGGGCGGACCCTTGGGGCCGTATCGGGGCGTACGAAGATGCAGGACGAAACCCCGGAGACGACGTGATGTTGGCACAGTTCAAGACTCTGTCCAAGGACACGATCTTCTGCTTCAGGAGTTTGATTTCGCCTTCCAGGCGAGCGACTCTGTTGACAAGTAATCCGTAATTCCCAGTGCCGTAGATCGGTTGAACAAATGATGGGAAGTTGAAACTTGGGAACGTGGGGAATAACGGGAAAGGAGAGCCGATCGGGTCGCTGGCTTCGATCTCCGGGTGAGATGCCGTCTGACGGGGCAGCCACTGTCTCCTTGACGGGGCGTACGCTGGCTTGTCTAGGACATTTATGTCATTCGACGTCAGCCATGTCGGTTTCTTACTCGCCTCTGGAAAATCATCTGAAATTCAGTAATGATAACCGGAAGATGTTACTAGTGCGTAATATTATGATTACAAAAATAGAACAAATCATGTACGTCTAGAGATTCTGATGTAAATTTGTCTTTTGGGGTAAATTACGCGTGTATATGCTGTGTTCTTGGCCGAGTCGATTCTACATTCGACTCTTGTAAAAGCAATTAGAATCGAGGATGCCATGTCGATTGTTGTATTTCTGTGCCGCGTTTATACATACCATGCTAAAATTCTCGTCCTGAACTACCGTCAGTGTGTCGTGGTTTGAAGGAACTGTTGATAAGCGTGTGGCTTACACAGATCAGCCATTAGACTTACCTATTTTCGAAGTTCCTTGTGCTGCTATCACAGAAAGACATGTTACAGTTACAACAATCAACATGTTTATGGTGTCACCCGGACTGGGAGAATCCATTATTTATACTTGAACCCGGTATGAAACATATTTCTATCTAAATTCATCGCATTAAGAATTATCGGGAAGTTGCGTGATTCTACTGTTCATTAGTGGCGTGATGCTTTTGTTTCGTGTTGTTCTAACGATCAGTTCGAGAGGTCGAAGTTATCTGTGTTGCAACGAGCTTGTCATTTGTTTCCGTTCGATACATTAGGATCTATCGAATTGAGATAAAAACATTAATTTTCAACAAGAGTGAGAATGTTAATTGTTGCTGGACGGAATCTGTCCTCAACCAAAATCACATTTTCATCAACAATGAACCAGCGTGAAATGAAACGCGCATGAATGTGTTGGAACACATTATTACCCCAGATCTGAGTGTACACACTTTTCAGTCACGTCGCTTTAGGTAATTAACATTCTGTGACTTCTTCGCAGTTGATAAACGTAAAGTACGTCATATATTATGGGAGGAAACTTTACAAAGTCTTGAACCGAATCATTGGCGTGGTCTGCAGGGTCCGCAGATGGTACAAATAACAATTGAAAACTAGTTATTTACATTGAAGTTACCTTTGTTTGATTAATCTATTGATGATTGTTTAATATTTCTTTATTTCATCTTACATATTGGAACACATGAGTAAACATGTTGTGACGTAAGATCCGGAGAAGTTGCGGTGAACTGCAACCACACTTTGGTCAGCTGCAACCACAAGTTGCATCCTGTAAGACAAGCCCATCCGAGTTGCAGTTAGCAGGGAAAACCTTAGAAGGATATTGGGAAATCCAAGGCGTACGTGTCTTGAGGACATGAGTTGTGACAGAGGAAATGACGTGCCAGTGAAGACACCAAATCGGACATCTTCTTTTATAAAATATTGTTTGAAATTAGGGTGTGGACAACTAATCAGAATTCATGTATTAAATGTTGCTTGTCATGTGATGCATGATGAAACACATATTTAAGGGATACTTTTTGGAAATTAGTTATTCTCTTCAGTACGCATAGACTGTGATAAAACGAACCTTAGTCAGAGGGTAGGTCGTCGTGTTCGTCCTACAGTTTCATTGACATGGGAACTCAAAGAGTTGAGCTGAGATGGGTGTTTCTGCTGGCATACGCATGTAAGTAAAGAACTGAATAATCTTACGAGCCACACAGTAATAAAGCATAATGTAGTACAGAAGGTGACTGATTAATTGTCAAGTATAGGAATGATTTAAAGTATATAAAAGTTGTTATATTCACTTATCGATGTATTTGATTTATTTTCTTGAATTAATTGTTTAAAATATATTTATGTTAAAACCATGTTGTGATTGATTGGGTTACTTTGGGGAATAAGTTACCTATGGTTAGGTAGGGTAGGCACCTGTCTGTGTCCCCATCCTCCGGCCATAACAGTGGCGTTGAATCCATACGCGATAAGATAATGTTAAGAATATATAAGCCGCGATGTACTTCGCAGGATGTAAGACTTGAGGTTCTCACAGCGGTGAGTATGAAGATTTCTGTCTTCTGGGTTATTGCGCTGTGTAGTCTGGTCGATGTTAACCAACGTTTCAGAGGTCATACTGCCTCCGTCATCAGGGCGATGAATATATTCATATCGACCAGACTACATAGCGCAACAACCCAGAAGACAGAAATCTTCATACTCATCGCCCTGATGACGTAGGCAGTATGACCACTGAAACGTTGGTTAACATCGACCAGACTACACAGCGCAACAACCCAGAAGACAGAAATCTTCAAACTCTGATGACGGAGGCAGTATGACCTCTGAAACGTTGGTTAACATCGACCAGACTACACAGCGCAACAACCCAGAAGACAGAAATCTTCAAACTCTGATGACGGAGGCAGTATGACCTCTGAAACGTTGGTTAACATCGACCAGACTACACAGCGCAACAACCCAGAAGACAGAAATCTTCAAACTCTGATGACGGAGGCAGTATGACCTCTGAAACGTTGGTTAACATCGACCAGACTACACAGCGCAACAACCCAGAAGACAGAAATCTTCATACTTCGCAGGAATTTCCTGTAACAATTCCAGTACTGCACTGCTCTGCTTTCGAGGTGCTTCATTTCAAAAACAGTTTAAAGTCAGGTTACGAAAATATTCACTGGTTAATTTTATACATTGTAAGTGACATTTTATGTTTTTATGTTTACCAAAACTTATTTCATTTGTTTCAATGCTTAAGCATAACTAACATTTATGAAACGTCACAGATAAGTTGAATTAAGAAACGAAAGTTCGGCGAAGGTATATCTGCCGACGTTATTAAAGATAGAAGGGGTTTCTGTTCTTGAGCATAACTTTTGGTTCACATGTAGGAGGGTTTAAGACATTTCATTTTCTTTTTGATTTTAGAACTATATTGAGCAACGTCACATAATACTTGCATTTGTTTGATGTGAAACGCAGGAAATGATTTGGTCAGTTCAGTTGTACACATAGCGCAAAGTCTGTTTCGTGGTCTAGTTAATTTTGTTTTTCTAACTACGTTAGTCGTAGAGCGTCGAATGAAGAATTGGATCGAATGACATTTTGGGAAGGTTCTGAAAGAAAGCCTTCGTGGTATATTGAAAAATAAATTAAGTGGATCCTTACGCTATTTTGTTTTTAAATTGTCCATTGTTAAATCATAATAATGCAACAATGACAATAATTTATTTATACTTCGGATTAATATGTAAGAGTATACTGAGAGTATGCTAAAAGGTAAATTCATGAAATCCAAGTTGGTACATACTTGAGTTTGAACTCGGGACCCCTGGAATGTGAAGTATAAAATTTCACCCAATTTTATTGAGTTTGGTTAGAAACTGGTCCTCACCAAACTTTTCATCTGTTTATATCGAATAAAATAGGCGTTAATAGAATAATTTGCTGTGTCTTTAGTGCAGATCGGAGTGTGTTCCATACACCACAATATCTCGCATTTTATGTATGAGTTGTGTAAAATGTAATTCTTTCTGCAGTTTTTCGTAATTCTTGGAATCCAACTCGAAGATGTTTGGAGACACGAGAGAAATCCCTGCAGAAATTGAGATGTCTTCGTTTATGGAGAGACCTGGCAATTCTTCTGAAACCGTAAGCTATTTGGAGGTTTTGATTGAGGAAGGAAGAGTGGAGGAACTGGAGAGATATCTATCGCAGCATCCTGGATGCATCAATGTGCCTTGTGACTACTTTGATAACACACCTCTCCATTTAGCCGCTGAGTCTGGTCGAGCAGAATGTGTCCAACTGCTTCTGAATCTAGGCGCTAGAACAGATGTGAAAAATGCGGACTCCGACACGCCCCTTCATTTAGCAGCAATGTTAAAATCATCAGAATGCCTGAAAATTTTGCTGGAAGCAGAAGATATAATTTGGCAGAAAAACATGTTCAAATGTACACCGCTCCACCGTGCTGCTCGAGCGGGCTGTGCCGATTCTGTCAAGTTATTGATAGGACACATATCTCGCACAGAGTCACTGAATATTGAAGATGCAGTTAATAAACCAGATTTGTGTGGGCGGACTCCGCTTCATTTTTCTGCTATGTCACGTTCATTGGACTGTGTTAAGCTGCTTGTTGCAAACGAATCCTCTTTGTCACCAGCCGATGAATACGGCAATACTCCTTTGCATTATGCAGCCATGTCGGGGTCACCCGATATTGTCAAATACTTAATTGTGTGTGGGGCAGATTTCCTTTTGGAAAACAAAGACAAATTAAGGGCGCTCGATATGGTTCTGAAACATGTACAAGCCGGCGAAGATCTCATGAAAGAGGCTTTTGATGAATGTGTCACATATATCGGCTTCGGAGACATTGAAATCAGTCTGAAAATACTTTGTCCTGGGAATAGGAACAAAATTGCCGTAGCCAACACACTGTACACATGTCACAAACATAAGAAGGAGCTACTTCTTCATCCCTTGTTGGCGTCATTCATCCTTTTCGAGTGGCACAAGAATAGGAAATTCATCTGGTACCGGTTTCTGGTTTATCTCCTCTACTTGTTCGTACTGACAATTTTCGTGTCCGTGTCTGCGAATTATAAAGCACGGGCGCCATTGCGGGCTATAACAGGTCTTCTTTCTGTCCACGTCATTTTATTCTGTCTCCTTTATCTTCTGTCCTCGCAGTATACGTGGTATGAACGAGTCTACAAAATCCTCCTGACTGCAGGCCCTCCGATCCTGACCCTGGTGTCGGTCTGTATCCCTTACAATTCAGAATGGTGTGGACTGGCCATCCTGTTTTCATGGCTGTCTGCCCCTCTGTACTTTAGTACGATCCAAATAATAAGTCAGCAAATGGAAATGTTTAGATTCGTTACCAAGGAGATATTTAAACATTCCCTGGCTCTCTCATTTGTTCTATTTGGATTCTCAATAACATTTTTTGTTCTGTATCGCGATACAGACGACAATTTCAGAAACTTGTGGTACTCGTTTCTGTATACAACGCTGGTACTTCTTCAAGGAGAAGATATCGGAAATTTTGCATATGGAGGAAACGGTACTGCCAACTCTACGCATGGTGAATGGTACACGCCTTCCTTTACCGAAAATATAATGCACATGGGATTCGCAGGTATCACAGCATCTCTTTTGTTTGTGTTTTTAGTTACAATAGCTTTGTTGAATATATTGGTAGCACTGGCTGTTAAGGGTGGCGATGAACTCAAGGAATATGGGAAGGTGTACCACCTGTGGTGTGAGGTACAACTGCTTTATGACTGGCATGAGGTGAAGAGGTTCTTTAGAAAAGATTACATTAAACGAACTTACGACAATCTCCATGATCAAGGTTTCTTCTTTGTCAGAGAGGGAGACGTCCCCATGTCGCTGTTACATGAACTGAGAACCGTGGCGGTGTATAAAGGCAGAAAGAAAGAGTTGGAACTTAAAGTGGATAAAATGGCGGAAAACCTGACGAAATTTATGCTCAAGATGGAAAGTTTGACGAAGGAATTGAAGAAGGAATAATACGTGCTCTTCTTCTGTGTTGTAACGCCGTGTGAGCTTTGTAGGTAGGCACCAACGTGCAAATCTCTCTTAATCCCCCCCATATTTTTATCATCATATTCATCACGAAGCCTTAGGCATCGTGGAAGAATTGTTTTGGGCATAAAATGGGGATGAATGTTTAATGAGTTATGCACAGAAAAACATAAAGCTTGTAGGTCTTTGTGTTTTTAGGACTACTCGTTAATATTGTTGGGTTTTAAGGGAAATTGTAAAGTGACGAGAAATTTTAAGTAAAACTCACCTGTACCGAGTTTAATGAAAATCCGTCAAGCGTTTCCAGGTTTCTGAAATGTTCGTGGTTGCACACTGTCATGTGATGTGTGTGTGTGTTGAGTGAGTGTGCTGTATTTTGTTGTAAAATGATTGTAAAATGTAAGTAAACTGAATAAATAAATGATTGTTTGCACACAGAATAATAAACGAATATGATAATTATTTTTACGTCTGTTAGTTTTCGTCTTATAAATTACTGGAACATGTGCCACTTCATGCACAGAGGCAAGTTTCCTTGCAACGGAAAGTTATTGAATGCTAAAGCAGCCCATAGTACATACAACATGATGGATGAGTAACGCATAACCTTATCTAAAGATCGGGTATGTTTTCCTTGACATCCTCACCGCTGTGATAACAGCAAATTTTACATAATCTTTCAGGGTTATTTGTATCTTATCGTTTCGTTCAGTGACAGGCATGCTCAGGACGCGACTTGCAATCGCTGTAGACAAGTTAAGCTGACTTAGGTGTGATTATTCACCTTTAAACTTAATCCGTGTTGATTCAGAACTCAAAAATGTGTCAGCTGATAAACATCGGCTGCTTCATAAAGAAGTAATTGTTACTTTATGTTAAACAGTGCTCGATTATTTTGTGTTTTGAGTACAGTAAAGAGAGAAAAAAGAAGATAAGGCAAAATGCAAGCCGATAAATCAATTGTGCAGAAAACATTTTCTATCCAAACGTAGTTATTGTAAATTTACCGAATTCGCATATTTAGAAGCATTAACAGGTCGACATATCGATCACACATATCCCCACTATAAAAATAAATAAGTTGTGTGTAATGTACAAACTACAAACACTTCCACGTAACTAACTTCATGTTTGTGGCCAGTAACCTTAGCAACAGTACGCGCGATTACAGTCTTTTGTTTCACGAAGGAGTTGTCTGAACACGAAGAACGTTTATAACTCAAATTTTAAAGAAGTGGCGATGTTGCTAATTAATAGTAATTTATATTAGACGAGAATATATTAGTGTTGAGTTTAAGTCACAATGGATACCTCGAGCAAGAGTTTAAAAATTAAAGGTCACATTTTACATGTTCTCATGTAGGATTACTGTTATTTTATCAAAATTAATTTGTTAGAAAGTTAGGGGGTATAAAACCCACGGACACATGTAAGATGTTACGCATTTCAGACATCAGAAATGCCCACAGATGTCTAATCACTAAGTCATTTAGTGCAGTGGTTCGCAAATTCTTTTAGTCTGAGACTCCCTTGATGCAAATATAAAAAGAATAATGTCTCCAACCTATAAAATCAATTCAAATTTGATTTTACGGTGTCAGAAAATAATTACTAATGAACCATAATTATCATTTGTATTAAATTATTCTATATTGACCTGCGGGAGTGTTTCATTTAAAAAAAATTAGCTAATAAATTTTTTCCCGTCGAGAATGACGGAAAAATTTAAGGCTCAAATCTACCCCCCCAACCCCCCTCGGTGAAAATGTTTCCAGTTATTAATTTCATTTGTCTCGTTAAGTAAGAGTTGTCGTCAGTTTTATTTCTCTTTCGGGAACGACTTTGTTTCTGTATTTAACTAATTTCCTTTCCGCATTTCACCCTGTCCCTCGACCTTTCACTTCTACCCCCCACCTCCCCACTTTCTTTCCCCCCCCCCCCTATTCCGTTAAAGCTGTGTGTTTTGCCTACCTTCAGTTGGGCTCTCACCGAAAGAGAACCAATTGTGATGAAAATCAGGCGAGGTTACAGGGTCGATATTTACATTTGAACAGTCTCGCAGTCGCTTGTGGGTGCACGAGCACGCAAGATTCCAAAACACTGTCCTCGGCCCGTGTTTTTCGTTCGTAAAGTAAACGAGATAGTTTCGCAGGTCTAGCTGGAGAAACATTGAGCCCGGGTCGTGAGACGCTTGATTTGGGCGGACGGACAATCTGCTGGCATTAACGCGAGCGACGAACATCAAGAGACAAATATCGTACGGTAAAAAACAGGTAAATATTTTAATTTGTTAGGAATTCTTAAAGCCTTGCCTTACATATGAAACATGAGAATGACCCTAAAAGGACGAAACACAATTACAAATAATTTCAAACGTCATCTCAGCCCTGTATCCAGCGAGTGTACGAAAGTGGCTTGATTTTTTTTTTTTTGTTTACAGAAACCGCGGATACGTGAACCCAAACAGCGCCTTTCCAAATACGGCAGAAATATAAAACAGTGGATGTCTGAATTACGTTTTTTGAATTTGTCTTAGGGTTGTCCAAGGAACTTTTTGAAATATGACAATGTCACCCCTACCCCCCACATTTCAACACAGCGTAACTCATGATAATGCCGGTCTTCTGAGATGTTGCTACGTATAATTTATTTTTATAAATTTACCGACGTTTCGGAGGTGATCATTACCTTTGCCATCAAGGACCGCGATATTAAGAGCCTCTGAAAAGTTGGTCAATCTCTGCCACAGTACAGGACGAAACGTCGCAGAAGACTATTCCGTGAGAACCTGAAATCTCGCCAAGTTATCTTTCGTTTTGATACGTACGCAAAAAATTAACCGCTAATTACTGGCCTCGTCTTTCCTTGCAGCTCGAAATAAGACGTGGACGTCAGAAAGTAGTTGGTGGTTTGCGCCGTGGTCTGACCGCAAAGCGCTCGTGAACGGATTATGTTGAAATTTGGGAGGATTCCAAGATGAGTGAAGAAGACGCTGTATCTGTAGTCGGCAGCCAGCAGAATCTGGTACCAGTAAAATCACGCAAAACAAGGTGAGTACCAGAGAATTAACTCTACGTGGCTCGAATTCCTCCAGTCAAAGAAGGGTCCTCATGTTCCTGGAGATTTTCCGTCTGTGACCAAGTTTAGATTCAATAAAGTGAAGGATTGGACTTCCGGGGGTTCTGCCCCATTCTGTCACCGAACAGCTGTTTATTCCATCTAGTCTTCTGACGAGTACCTACAAGGGACTTACCCTCGGAGGTTAACCTAAGATTCGCTTTCATGAAATACTTTGGTACAGAACGCTTATAGGTTTACCTTCATTTCTATATGCACCATGATGTGGTGCTTGGACACAGGGGTATTAATAATCTTAACATTTGACGAAGCTCCGTGGAGAAACCGAATAAGCTACACAAATTCGTTTCTTATGAATGTTGTAATGTGTTCACGCCTGACTCTATCGACCGATTTGTGTGACGGCCATTATAATGAATATTCATGGCGAGAGGTAACGCGTAAACAATTCTAGAATCGATGTGACACCGGCGAAACACGTCGAGTGTTTGTCTGTGGGTGGATTGTATAGATCGCAGATAAAGGTGTCGGGTTCCTTGGCAACTGGGAGCGGTAACCACGTGTAATATCAGTAAGACCCTTCTCGGCTTTACCTTCTCCTCAATGTAAGACGAACGGGTACTACCTGGGAACTTGCATAGTAAAAAAAAAAATTTACCTCTGTTTCCCCATCGTTAAATGCAATGTATTTTGTCACTGCTGCCCCTCCATTTCATGTTCTTTCCCATCCGTCAGATGTTTTCTTCAAGGGTTTATCTGTCGTGAGAACCTAACCTTAAATTCCTTCTTCGTCGTCTTGCAGTCTGAAGAATAAATCGCGACTGGAGCGCCACTTGCTGGCTGTGGTGGCGATTTTGGTGATCTTGCTGGTCATCTTCTTAGTCATCATCATAATTCTGGCCTGCCAGAACAAAGCACAAGGAAAGGGTAAGACAGGCTTCAGAACTCCATTTCGAGGTCGACATTTTACCTTTTACGATCGTAAGGTCTGCACCACGCCTAGAAGGTGTATGGGGGAAGTGGAGATAAATCTCTACGTATTCTTAATCTCTGCATCATTTACGAGCTCCACCATCAGGGCGATGGTTTAGGAATCGCCAAATATCAAAATTTAAATCGAAATCCATACCAATAGATTTATATGGGAAGATGTTTTTGAAATGGATACTAGAGGATGTTTGAGGGCAGGGGTTGGATTCAGCTGGCTCAAGTGTGGGTCTAATGGTGGGCTTTTGTGAGCATAATTATTGCAGTGATATCTCTTCAGCACTTCAGGCCAAAATTGTTTATGATCCTTCGGGTTCTGTAAAGGCACCGCATTCCTTGACCGGTCAAATGTCCATCAGCTGATCGTGAAAGATCCTTGTACTATCGATATGTTCATATCGATTATTTGTTACTATGAATAAGTGGTTAAGTTTTCGACTGTTTTCTGGGATGATTGATAAAAATTTACCGACGTTTCCGAGGTGATAAGCGGTAAGAGTCTCCGAAACGTCGGTCAATTTCTGCCAGACTTCGCGCCGCAACATCCCAGAAGACGGTTATCTCCGTGCTTGGAGCTGTGACAACACGAAGTCCCACGTCACATCCGGATAGTTTGTAATCGTAGGGCAGCGATATTTTCCAGAGGTACTGACAGTAAGACATCCGGTTCGGATTTTTTTAACAAAACTTGATAAAACTACAAAAAAAGAACCATCAGATTAGACTTTTTCTTATCCTGACCTGTTTAATAGCAATTTATCAGTCCTTTGTTTGTTAATTGTTTAAAACAATTGGCGTTGCACGTGAAACTTGCGAGGAAAAATATTATTACAATAATATCCACATTTATGTTTAAATAAATAAATAAAAAGTACCTGAAGATAACATAGGGACATATCACTAGTTTTCAGCTTCTATATAATTTCCGCGTTGGTCTTCTGAGTTGTAACAGTCCTGAAGATGGTGGCAGTAAGCACCTCTGTAACATCGTTTAATTTGTGCCAGACTGTACGGCGCCAATAATCCATAAAATAATTAATCTTCGCTTTTTCTAGTTATTTATATTTAGCGAAACGTAAAGGAAGTGAATTTGTCTCGTTTGTAAATCATTTTTGCTAACTGCAGATTGGAATGAGCGTCGCCGTGGATTGGTTGGTACTCCTGCTTCATATCCGGAATATCCCGGGTTCAAATCTCGTCTCGGAGACCACCTATTTTGACTTAGGTTTTATCGTGGGATTTTTTAGTCCATCTAGTGCATCATATTAAACCACGATCGCTTAGTTTCATATTTATTTTTAAATTTGGTATTTAATAATCACCGTCTCATTCGAGATCGTAAACGGCGTTAACAGTTGATTTGAATGAACGCGAAGATTTTTCGTGCAGAGATTCAAATCATAACGCCATTGAACTTCGAACTCGAATTACGTGCTTAGGAATTCGGGTCATTGACTGCAGAGAAAAACATCTTTTGTTGTCTGAGTCGAATAATCAATGACCCTGCTTTATCTCCATGGATACCGAGAAAAACAATGGAAGACGGAATATCGCGTTCCACATGCAAGCGATATCGCAGGGCCAGATCTAGTAATGCGTGTGTGTATGGTTGATTCGAGTGTTGTTTAACAACGCTTTTTCAACTGCATGGATCGTGCAACGTCGAAGATAGGGTAATTATGAAACATGTTTAGGGCGGATGTGGAAGGAAGCGGTCATGACACATTTTAACCCATCCGACATATTTTTATCATTACGCCAAAATAACCTCAAATGTTCATAGAGTATCGTTAAATAATGAATTCAGGGACTAACGTCATTTATGCATTAAAAACATGTATTAATGATACGATAATCAGAGCAAATTTTAAACAGATAGGGCTTCATGCATTGTAGTACCAAATACGTAGCCCTCCTTTGTATTCAGGAAGTTCCAAAGTTCAATATCTGCGCAGGGACTGGCTGTCTTGAGTGAGGTTGTTTATCTCCTGTCTCGCTAAGCAAATTCACGGATAGTATCTTAAACTAGCCATGCTCCCTTCCAATTTATTATTAGATAATAATCCTACACTTCAATACTACATTGAATCGGGGATTGTACGTAAAACGAAACATTAAAACATTATGGAAACCGGTTTGAGACAACAATCGAATTACTTGGTTACCTTGTTTTTCGACTTCATAAGTTCGAACTTGCCAGTCTGTTGCTAAAACTTTGTTCTGTTTTGCTTTCAGCAAATCTAACAGGTCAGCCAACATGCAACAGTAAAATGTGTATCGCATCAGGTAAAATATGTTTATTACTTTATACCTTTGTTGGATATAGAAATGACAACGTAAACATGTTTTAATGGCTTCTTCTCGGGCTGCCAGTTTAATGGCGTATAACATCAACAGTGTCTCTGTCGTTGTTATATGTCTCCAGCATTCTCACTGCTGGAGTCAATGGACCGATCAGCTGATCCCTGTGAAGACTTCTACCAATTCGCTTGTGGCAAATGGGGCCGAAACCACCCGGTGAGGGACATGGACGTCTCGAACACCTGGTTCAACGAGCGGTCTCTTTTCTTGCTGAGACAGCTCAGAGGTCAGAGTTCACAACAGATGACACGATTAAGATTCTAAAAATATTAATACAAAGAAGTTTTCTTTGGTTGACATTATTTTCGTGAACCAGTCCAGTCCACATGTTCACAATATATTTCTGTAAGATCCATTTTGATATTACGCTACCAATTTTTTTTTCCAAAGTATTTTATAGTATTTTTTCTTATTCATGCATGCTATGTGACTTACCCATCCCATTATCCTTGATTTCTTCACATGAATTGTAATGATGTGACGAGTACAAATTATGAACTTTGACATTATGTATTTTTTAACCCAACACTTCAAGATACATTCCTCGATTTATGAAAAACGCCTCGTTTCACATTTCAGACCTCCTCACGTCGAACATAACAAATTCAGAACCCAGAGCCGTCAGACAAGCAAAGTCGCTGTTACGAGCCTGCAGCGATCTTGGTAAGCGACTGGCTCAAAAACGTAACACAAAATTTTTGTCAGTGAATCTGAAGAAAATGAATTACTTGGTAGACATAGTTTTATATGGGATGATAATATTAAAGTGAGTCTCAGAGAAATGTGGGTTAGGTTCATCTAGCTCAGGATTTAGTTTATTTGTTGAAGGTGCACTGGAACAACTTGGGCTGGACCCCATCACGCAGATCCTGCAGAATCTGAGTCTGCCCAAACAAATACCAAACGCCCAGACAGCGCGTGGATGGGACATCGCTACAACTCTCGCTCTGGCTCAGCGACTCATGAGTCTGGATCTGCTGGTGCAGCTCAGTCCAGACGTCGATTCTACAGAAAATGGGAAAATTGTTCTGAATGTGAGTTCAGCGCTGGGATTGTGACACGCATGAAAAAACACTCCCCTAAGTCGCTTTGGTTTGCATGTGAATGGCGTGTACCCTCGAGCTCATTCGGGTCTGTTTTAGCACAGAGCAGATCTTAGAGTCGTACGCCTAGAAGACTCCCCTGGACACCTGTCTAAATGCCAGATAATATGTAGAATAATTTCCATAACTTTTCCTCTCATCCTCAAGGAAGAACGCAGACTTGAGGGTGTTTGAGAGGAATGTGTAGATCTGAGAGCGATGGCGTCACAGGAGGAGATAAGACTTTACTGCTACGGTACCTTGATCCCTCTGTTGTTACATATCTGAGCACTGATCTATTTTCTAAAACCTTGTAACAGCTGAGTCCACCGACGGAAGTCTCGACGCTGATCCAGCTCCTGGTGACAGATCCTGAGAACCTGCCCAGAGCTATCAGACTCAACACCCGAGAGATTGTTAAAGCCAAGATGACGTTCATGATGGGGATGCTGGAAGAGATGGACTCCTGGGTGAAGGAAGAGTTTGACGAAGACAGACTCAACAAGTCGTCAATCGCGTCAGCTGTATTCAAGATTCTGTTCTTTGGTGCAGATGTCAGCCACGTAAGAGCCAGAAAATGTTGATGAATCTGACATTTAATTTATTTGTTAGGTTGGCAGTTCTTTAAACAGTTATTTCACCAGTAAGTTCATTCATTAATCTTCTTCGTTACCACTCAATCCGCCAATTAGCTTATTCGTCAGTCGTTCAATCAATACTTTAGTTTATTAGTCGCTGAGTTGCTCTGTCGTGGACGTGCCCTGGTGTTCATGAGCCATTTGCTGTTGCCACCCTGAAGATTATGGACGGGTTCAGACAGAAACAGATCTGGTCAGCAGGTTCACACACTGACAAGTTTGTAGACAACCATCTTCTGCGATGCTGCGTCGTACAGTCTGGTACAGAAGCTTGCTGCCCTCATCTTGTTCTCGTCAGCATCCCATTTGACAGCCATCAACTTATTTGTAGTTACCAGAGGTAGAAATTCTGCTGGAACTGAAAATAAGTTGTAATTTTAAACTTTATTTTTGTACATTTGTCTGAGTTATTTTTTTATCTAAAGACTTTCTTTTCTCTTTTTGCAGGGGATCACCATTGACGACGCAAACTCCAGCAGCAGTAGCACAGTGCAGATCACTATCCAAGAGTTGCAGCGACTAATGGACTTTAGTTTGAAGGGAGCAAAGAATAACCATAAGGTGAGTCCCCGCAATCCGGGCCTGCATCCACTTTTTCTGTCCTTAGCGTTAAGGTCTTTGTATATGCGACATATCTCCAGACTACAGGCGTTGTGTACACGTAAACTTATCGTCTAATATCATTGCACTCTTTTTATTTTATTGGCTGCCCTGATTTACCTGTCTTGCCTTCAGTTTGTGTACGATCATCAACAAACACCATCGCAGTTAATGTGTTTCCTCCAAACTGCCACAGATTAACTGGAAACAGTACTTCACAGTGCTCACAGATGGCATAGAGAAGCCGTTCAACAAATCGATCGAGACTGTGACGGTCACAGATCTTGCCTACTTCGTCAACCTTGCGTCGGTCATCGCCAATTCCAGATTGGAAACCGTCCGTGAGTATCTACGATTCGCAAACTTCTCTGTCTGCACGAAACTGCTTCGACATCACCAAACAGTATCAGATATTTAAATGACAGTGAATCAAATGTTGAGTGCTATTTTTTCTTACTGATGCTTCCGAATAACAGGTTATTTAAATCTGCCGCTACAGTTACATGCGTTATTTTGCTTTCAGTGAGATGATGAAGTGTTCGTAAATGTGTAATAATTTTGAAGTAGGCTCTCATGGCCTGTTTCAACGTACTGTTTGTTGAGATGTTCACATGAGACGTTACAGGGCTTCTATGTGGACACTAAATGATGTATGAGAACAGCCATCATGTAATCACGCAAAGTTAATACATCAGATGGATTTTCGAGCGTTATAAGTTTGCAAGTTCCAGAGGGAAATCTGAGAACTGTTACGACTTATGGAAAGATTAAAATCTTACAAAAATGTAACTTTTTAAAACACTTTTCACTTCTAATTGCCTAGAATCATTAATGTAATTAATATTACTGGCATAAAACACTTTAGCAACAAAAGAGTTCAACTGTCACATAAATTTATCAGTTGGGGTGTTTATTGACGCTGTTCCTCGTACGATGGTTAGTCAGCTACTTAGACGCCGTCCCCATTTCTTCTGCAGAGCGGTACGTATGGTGGCAGGTGCTGGAGGTGCTGGCGCCACACACGAACAAGGTGATGCGGGACCTGCGCAACCAACTGCTGGAGCATATTTATGGGACCTTACCAATACCTTCCAGGTTAGAAACACATTTGTTACAGTTTACTAAAATTAGAGTACATTTCAAGAGCAGAAACACATAGAATTTCTTCAAAGCTGTGAATATACTTTGTAAATGTTGACTGTGATGCCATGCAGGTGTTAGAACTGAGGATAGATTTGAAATGATCCAATGATCTTCTGAAGCGCTGCTGACCACCTACGAGGTACGATGCAGGATACAATCAACATCTTCGTCACTGTCAGAACCTCGAATCTCATACTTTCTTAAATGCGTTCTTTGTAACTTTACAAACCTTATTTTCATTTATATTTATTTATTGCAGATATGAATCTATCACTGGAAATACAATCACAGGGCTGGTATCGCATTGAACAGAGCCAGAAATTATATTTTCCTATATTTAATTAAATATTTATCGCATTGGAAAAATGTTTTAAATGGAAGGTGTAGATATTAACGAGACCTGTTTTCTTGTGTGACAAGTAGTTTTGAGAAAATCAATCTTTAATTTAGTAGTATGTAAAGCCAGTATTATATTTACTTTACAGTTTTAGTGTGAGGCACCCCAGTACAAGGCTTTCAGAAACTCTGTTCAGTAAGACAGACGGGCGGTTGAATCGAGAGACACGATCTCTTCTTTTTCATTTAATTAATGCATTTGTTCTAAGAATTAATAATGATGAATAGAGTTATAAATATGTTGGGATGTCTGGCATAATGCTGTATAAATAAACTGCTGACATGTTCCTCAGGTCAACTTTGTGCCTTCGCCGGGTGAAGAAATTGCTGCCGATGGCTGTCAGCTATACGTTTGCAGTGCAGGACGACGTTGCCAATACCGTCTCCAAGGTAATAAAGAAACTCATTGTCAAGCTGAAAATTTAATTTCAAACTGAGCTGGCAAGAACAGAATTAGATAAACACTTTCACTACTGCCTTCAAGTGAATAAGAGACCACATGCCACATGTATACAAAACAGCGGGTAAGGCTGTTATATTGTCTGTCTAACTAAATAACTAGATGGCTTAGGGAACCCAAAGGTTCATCACCAAATTAACCGAAGCCTTCCACTGTACCCTGTCCTGGGGCAACAAACAAGGTCGTTAGCCTTACACCCAACACCCATGCTGGAGGACCACCCTTCGACCGCTGTCCACGATGCTTATTCATTTTTTTTTTTTGATTCCGCCTTCTTTAATGATTTTGTTTGTCATTCTACCCCATTTTTTATTTTTCCCACAATACATCTCAAAAAAATTTTGTATTTTGCTTGCCATTTTTTGTTGTTTTGCTTTGTGCCGGTCTATGTTTCAGTATTAAATGTTAGAATCGATTTAAAATATGCTTTATATTTTAAAATTTCATTTACTGCTAATTAGAAATGTATACTTCTTTACAGCATTTCAAAAACTGAAACAAATATGTACATTTCTTCAATTTTATTTATTTTTTTATTCGTCTCCACTTTTCTCTGTTTCTTCCCTTGCATTTCTTTCTCTGTCGTCTTCTGTTCCTTTATTGTGTTTTTCCTTCTCCCATCTTTTGCGTGCTTATTTATTCCTCTGTCTCTTTCTTTCCTGCCCCAGAGGTATAGAGTGTTTGTGCGCAGGTGTCAGAAATGCTGCAGGACATCAAGACTAGTTTCAATTCCCTCGTCCGCAACGGAGACTGGATCGATCCCGAGACTAAGAAAGCAGCTCAAGAGAAAGCGGAAGGCATCACCAGTTTCATCGGCTATCAAGAATGGCTCCTGAAACCTGGCCAGTTGGATGAGCGTTACAGTTCGGTATGATCAATACGTTCGCTGCATCATCAGGGCATTTGGCTCTAAAAATTAAAATGAATAGTACCTTTGAATATAATGAAAATCAATCACATGATGACTGCAGGAGCGCCAACTTCTGAAGTATCATTACACGAAATATACAGTACCTCAGGCAAAGAATGAATGTCGCAAGTGCCATTATGGTGTAATTAATGAGCCGATAGGAAATCGTCAGGCATTCATCGCGTAAGGAGGTAGTCCACAGGTCTTTACGACGTTGAAATAAATGTCTGTAAAGTTAAACTCTTAACATAAATAATTTTGGAAGAAGAGAATGAAATTTGGAAATACTCTGAATAGAATAAATCCACGTTTTACTCTAAAGAACCCGTAGTTTAAGCACTGATCTCAGGTACAATATTACGTAGAGGGTAAAGTTATCTTTTGTTTGTGTGTGAGGCCAGCTGAATCTGGAGGATAATGAGTATCTTTGGAACATCCTCAGGATCAAGTCCAAGGAAGTGCAGGACTTCCTAAGGTCACTGCTTTATCAGTCTGGAAAACAGAAGAACGACAGGTATGACGACAATCTACTTTGACCTTTGTCAGGTAACGCGCAGACGAATATTAAGATAGCGAAGATTCCTGTTGTAACCAACCAATCTACCGTTCAGTCAATAGCTTTTAATAGGTTGTTAGATCAGAGGGGCTTTCATGGTGCGGAAGCTGTGACTTGTGGTACGATGGCTGCCTGTGAAGATTGACCTTTTCAGAACCTCCCTGTCTTTCTTTTTTCTTTCTTCATCATTCCCTTTCTACTTCATTTTTCTTCCTCCGTTTCCCACTTTCCTGTAACTGATTGACAGCCGTATCTTTGAGGTGATACGCGTTTCCAAAATATTGATCCGCACTTGTTTGGTGTCAGAAACAGATGACCACAGTTCACAAGGTACATAAAGTACAGAAACCATGAGAATTATGGTGCACTAGAAATTCCCAATTTAATAACATGAAGTGATACAGTGATGAGGATGAAAATTTCACTTGGTAGTAACTTTTAAATTGTCTCTCCAGCATCTCTTTCATCTTTTTTCTTGCTCTTTGCTGTAATGTTAAAAATTCAGTGCTATCTTCAGCCATTATGTCTACATGGTTGTTCAATCTTATCGCCTGTGTATTAATCTCTTTAATTTACACCTCATGTTTCACTTGTATTTCAGTATTTGGTTTTGTCAAGTTGTAGACATTTATTTCTCATGTCTCTCTACCACGTCATGTCTATACCCCACTACCGTATATCACCACTGATATAACTAATATCGTATACAGTTTTAAAATATATTATTCGGGGTCCGCAGTGGCTGCGCGGTCTGAGGCGTGGGTCTTGTGCCGCTTGGTCGCAGGGACCGTGGGTTCGAATCCCACTCAAGCCATGGATGTTTTTCTGTGTTGTGCTGTCCTGTGTACAGGTAGAGGCCTTGCGATGGGCCGATCCCTCGTCCAAGGAGTCCTACCGAATTTCCATAGATCAAGACAACTGGAAAAGTTGGGGACCCGTAAAGGGTACCGGAAAATGTACAAACATTGTTAAACCGGAAAAAGAAGAAGAAAATATATTATTCTAGACATGATTTTGCTAAAGTGTTTAATTTATAAACTCCATTAACTGTAATATGAAATAGCAGACTGACTAGATTGTTGGTGTCTTCACCGTAATGTAAGAAAGGAATTTTGTCCCGTAGTAACTGTTAAAGCCACAGAACTTCTAACATATTTTCTATGGTAGAATGAATTGTTGCTATTCACACGCTGCCAGCTGGAATGACATTGATCCTCTTCAGGTGAACGCTTACTACAGCCGCACAGAAAACGCAATAAGTAAGTATACACGAGCATTTGTCACAGTTTGGCGAGTATACATTTATTTCGTTTTGTGTAGGTACGAAACTCTATTTCTCGCTTTAAGTTGTCCGAACACAGGAAGCTGAGGAGAATATTTGGGCTTAAGAATGAGGAGAAAAAGGAAATTTAAAAATTAAAGAGCTTCACAATTGTAATCTTTATTTAATATTATTTGGGAATTGAATTAAGTAAAATAATATGCAGGATATGTAGCACGCACATATACACATACTTGCATGTGTACGTATGGTATGCACGTGCGCACACACGTGTACATATTTACATACGTGGAAAGAAAGGATTCAGGGAACTAGTGTGAGAGGGCAGATGATCTGACCACCACGTATAATTTTTCATTTTATGTTTCAGTAATCCCAGCTGGCATCTTACAGTTTCCATTTTATGATAGGGGTCTGGAGTAAGTACTGAATTACTGTACGAAGTTTAATATGGGCTTAAAGTAAAGTAAATTAGAGAAAAGTAAGGTAAAATGAATTAAAGCACATGCTCGCCAGCTTTTAACATGTAACCCCCGTGTCAAATTTAGAACTAATGGTTCTCTTGGGACCACAGTAATTTTAAAATAAAGAAATGCTTTTGTTTGATCAAGATTACACCGAAGACTAGTTTTACTTAAAGAATCGAGGGATCTGATCCCGGACAGAAGCAGAGAATATTTCTTTGAGATTTTGGGACCAATTACTCTTGTTTCAAATGGACATGAGGGGGGGGGGGGGTCCTTTCCATGGGGGTAAAATGCGGTCAAGCACGATGCTGAACAGCTCACCTCTATCTAGCACTGAGGTCAAGAACAAATAGCAGCTTCACCTCCTGTACCAACAGAGCACCTCCGTGGCATGTAGCGGGATAGCTTTGCACTTGACAACCAACTTTTGTCCGTGTTTCAGAGCTCTTAATTATGGTTCCATTGGAAGCATACTGGGACATGAACTTACCCACGGCTTTGACATTGAAGGTAAAATTCAAATGAATTTTATGTCTCACATTTTAAATGTGCCAGAAGATTTACTCTATCCCAGTGGAAGATGATTAATGATCTTCATGATTTACATCATTTTCAGATTCTTTGTACATTTAGATTTTTTTTTTTTTTTTTGGAAAGTCAGTAAAACATATTTGAATTTGTTGCAAAGTAGGTGTTACGTTGCGTCAAAATGAACCAAAATTACATTCTCTTGACCAGTGTAGATCAAAAAAAAATCTAATATAACAACAGTGTGCTAGTCATAATGATTAATTTACATTTCATTAACTGGACTGAAGTTGAAAACCAGACCCTCAGCTCTGAACATCTTCCGTAATAATTCCCCTTGGTTCTTTATACAGTGGTATTTTTCTTTCAGGAAAGAATTATTGGAAAGATGGAAGCAAAGTGTCCTGGTGGAATGCGGACATGTTGAAGGCCTATGAAGAGAGGGCAAAGTGTTTCGTGGATAAATACAGCCAGTACGGCTCAGGCAGTAGCAAGGTACAGTACGACTGTTAGGAAATATTGATGTGGATTTAGAAGTTCCATGGTTAATCATTTTTATCGTTGAATCTACTTTTGGGCTCTGTATAAAAGTGGCATGTGTTGCTAATGTTTTGAATTTACATACTGCCTTCATTGACCCTGATGATGGGAGGCAGTATGTTCCACTGATAAAGTTAGCAACACGAGGAAAAGTATCATACCTTATTTGATTGTGCATTGGATTGTTGGCAGCTTGATGGGCTCCGTACTCTGGCGGAAAACATAGCGGATAACGGAGGCATAAGGGAAGCATACAGAGGTTATCAGAGGTATAAGGAACGGCATGACGTAGAACAGGTCTTGCCAGGGTTGGAAGAGTTCTCACATGATCAGTTACTGTTCCTAGCCTTCGCAAATGTGAGTATACCTTTACACCTTGTTGGACGCAAGATAGTGTTTTGCACTTGGCGTAACGTACCTTCAGAACATGATGAATATATTTTCAAGTTAAGATTTATATGATTTCTTCTCTTCCTACATTTTAATGTAAAATTAATCTTCTATCATACATGAGCTACGTTTTATACTGCAAAGTTTAAAACTTTTCAATTAATTGAATGTATGGGAATGAAAAGGGCATATATCACACAAACGAGACTTTCAACAAAGTGGAAGGAATTATTTATAATGTTGTAGAGAGTTAAAAATCCAATAACACTATTTTTCAAGTCACAATTAGTAACAGTGATATATTGAAGTTCTGTTACCACAGTTTTTCTTCCAGTAGCTCGTCTTTGACATGTGCCCTTTTGACACTTTTTGTAAACATAAATAGCTTAGAGGGAGGAAGATTACCTGATTATTTGAAGAAAAAAAAATTGTATATCATTTATCAAAATTACTGTAAATAAGTTTTTAATTTATATTTCAGACTACCATTTTTGTTTCAGCTAATATTTTGGCAAAACTAGCACTTCAATAATTCATTGCAACTTTCTGAAAATTGTTTTTGTGTACTGAAATTTTAGGACCGACACCAGCAGAATCAAGGAGCTCCTCGTTATGAAATTCTCTCTCCCAACCTCTTGTCACCTCATCTCTCTTACGTACAAATATCCTATCCTCCCATGCAAGTTACATGTCCAGCCCATATTAACCTCTTTGATTTTTGTTGCAAAGGTGGTAGTTGCCATATAGGTGTAATGTCTTTTGTCCCACAGATTTGGTGCCTGGATGAGGGGCCAGATTACGAAGCATTAGCCACCAAAGATAGCCATAGTCCGGGAAAATATCGAGTTCTTGGTTCACTGTCAAACTCACCAGAATTTTCTGAAACGTGGAACTGTCCTCTGAATTCCCCAATGAATCCTTCTGACCGCTGTATCATTTGGTGACTGTTTGTATGTATGAACTCTGCTTCAAATGCAACAGGGACCAATGTCCGTACATACCTCAAGTCAGGGAAATGATTGTTATCGCAAGTATGAAATATTGTTGGTTAATTATTATCCTGTTTTGCTCCAGAAAGAATTTTAACAATTCATGCATAATTCACATGCCATATTTGAAGCGATGGTATCAGAGAAATTTGAACGAGATCGCTGGTACACAAAATTATACTGCAGTTTAAATGGGACAATCAGACGGCAGAACTCAAATTATTTAAAGGGAAAGATCTATTTCCACGTCTCCCTCTCTGTATTTTATAACTTCCGTGAAACTTTTATGAAAGTTGAACATGATTTTGAAACTAAGATTTGTTTTGGTTACAGATTTCATAGATTGTAATTGTCATACATATGATTACAGTTGATGCTAACAATTGAATGAAAATGGCTCAGTAACTTAAACTTTGTGAGAAACAAAAAATAATTGTTTTCCTACAAGAGGAAGATGCATTGAAAAACAACCTATTTCAGGACAAATATTTCTGAAGTTATTAGAAACTCTGAGTTTACTTTATGATTTACCCATGTATTTTATATCTACTAAGTGTGTGATATTGGTGCTTAGCCGTACAAAGTCATCATAAATATATTTTTACACAAGTCTGAATGTTTAATATAATCAAGAGTGTGTTTGTTTTGTGAAGAAAACCTAGTTCTGTGATATTGAAGGTAACAAAGTAATTGTTTATTATTTAAAATTTTCAGGGGACTGTCAGACATTGGAAATGACAGATACCTTTTAAAAGACATGCAAAGCGTGATAATAAATTATTATTATTATTATATTACTTATGGGTATGTAATTAATTTATCTCTATATCATGAAAATTAAATATTAAAATTAAGGCATAAGTGAAAACAGACGAATATTTCAGAACATAGGAAGAAATTATACAACTCATATTCTTCAGTTGAAAACAGAACAAGACCTTCACTTTAATTTTTGCTGTATTTCATCATTACTTTAAAAAAAATTAAAGTAAAATTTAATATTAAAAGATTAACTGCACAAAGTGTTACATTGCAAGTTGTCATATGCACTTAAGTGTTTTCATTTGAAGAAGTGTGTGTACTTTGTTCAGGATGGTGTTGCTTCTTGGGAAACTCAAAAAAGCAATGTCACATCAGCCCCTTCAAGTATTTAATCTTTCTTGTTTGCATTTGAACTGACTGAATAATACTATACTTGAAATATCATAAAGAAATTATTATTCTGCCTCTTTGTGTATTAAGATAAAGAGCCTGTTCATCTCCATTTGATTTCTCCATCTCTTCCTTGGTCACCATAATCCTCTTCTATCTTGGGGTTTTGTTAGCTATATTAACACCAAGGGACCTTGCATATCAAATGTAATATTCTACAGCTGTTCCCTAAAGAAATCAGTTCTTACAGAATGACCAGTGCCTAATTTCTTGTGTGCCTTTATATTAAATCAGAAACAATACATTTACAAGTGTGTATTTAATGTATCGGAATAAATATCGTTTCGTGACACGCTGATTATATTTTACACCTAGTATAAAAGTATGCTGTGTACCATCATCCTCAAAATCAAATCAAATAACTAGAAGGAACTGAGGTGTCTGGAAGTCAAGAGTGGAATTTTGGGCATTGACTTTTCAAATGACAAAATAATTTCAATGTAGTTTTATCATAACAATGACAGCCTTCTGGGACATTGCATATGCATAGTCTCACACATGTAGACTGACATTTCAGAGGGGCATATTACCTCTGAAACATTACTCTGCTTTCACAAATCTATATGGTATTATCTCTGTACTCACTCTGAATCCATCCTCTTTGCATGGTATCCTTCATTTTAAGTAAATTATACCATATTTAATTTTTGTTCAACTGTAAACTCATTGCCTATTTTACTTGCACACTGTGCATAATTTATTTTTCTCGTACAAGTAATTTTTACAAATTTACAATATTCATATTTAGTACATTTTAAACATGCTAACAATGCTGTTCATCAGTCATGATTTCACTTTCTGTTCTAGGAAATGAATTTCATGTTCTAATCTGTTCACTCATCGGGAATGGCTTCAAGACCCTGAAATAACAAAATAACAGTGAATTCCCTAAAGTTTGGGTCAGTCCATACAGTTTCAATATGTTTATGTAATATAAATATAGAGTAATATAACCTTTTAGTTTTACTCACTTTGGCTTTATAAGGATCTCCTGTAAGCCGTTCATCACGCTGAAACATAAAACCTTCCCACACGTGTGTCTTATCGCGTATGGTTGCCTGCAAAAATAAGTGTTCGTTTTACAACTCAAACACCTCACATCCACCCTTGCAATAACTGAAAAACAGTAAACAGGCATAAAAGTGGTCAATGTTGATTTGTAAGCCTCATCAGGACTTTGTCAATATTTAATTTTTTAGGGAGTGATGAAATTTGGTTTCATTCATGCCTCTGAATTCCACAGATGCAGACTACAAACTACAGAACCAGCAATACTACAACAATAATTTTAGCTCCTTAGTAAATGTTGTTGTGTTATAAACCAGTGGGAGTCAGACCCACTTACAGTAAGTTGCCGTTATTACTTACATTGCCAAAAATCAGTAGATGTCCAAAGTGCTTTACAACAGGTGGGATAGCCAGGGTCACAGTAATAATGGCAAAACTAGGTATTATTTCAAACCACATCTTTCTCTAACGAGTCAGCCAGCTGATTCACTGATGTGATCCTACCATATACTGCCTCCTGACATAATCTGTGCCGTATACCATACCATCGTAAAGTTGATAGTGCACATAATTCATCTGGTAAAACAGCTGAATTAATTGAGAATTATGCAACATATTAACAAAAAGACATGACTTCTATTAAATTTAATACTATGTCTTTATTCGGTTGTTAACTGTAACTATACTTTTCGTATATTTGCATATATGCAGTCTTTAAAGAAGTCTTCATTACAGTTTGCAGCATTGTATATTTGCCTTCCTTTGTTTAAAGTTTGGAATTCTAACACGAGAGAGCATGTAGATTGATGTACGTTTTCTTACATTTTTTTTAGCAAAATGGCAGAAGTGGTTGAGTGCGAGTTTCCAGTGTGGGGCCTCTTACCCAAGAAAGAGACCGGGGTGACTGCATTTTTAACTAAATATCCAGAGTATGATGGACGAGGAGTTACAATAGCCATTTTTGATTCAGGTGTTGACCCAGGAGCACCAGGTTTACAGGTACTGTTGTTTTGTAATAATTCTTTGCCATGTCATTGCTGTTTGACGACAGCATTGTAGAGGTGGTTCATTCATTTAAATCTATTATACTTATCGGCGTACCTTCGGAGTCTGAAGAGCTTCTTTATGTCTTTGGATGGCCACTCTGTTCTATAGCTAGAAAAATGTTATTTTACCATAATTTGACTCTTGCAATTTATCTGCCACCCTTATCTTAAATAGTGTAATCCAGTGAAATGTGTACGGAGAGAATTGTGCATGCGTGCTACTCCTTGTTTGGATATCAACTGTTCACTTTACAGTACCATTCAACTACAATATTACCGCAAAAATAATTACACAAGAAAGCTTGTCTACTGTTGTTTACTTCTTTATATTGTGATTCAGACTTTTTATACTGAGGGAAGATTATTGAATAGCTTAATTACAGTGTAGTCAACTCCTTTTTGATATTTACTGAGGTTAGTGTCTGACAAATGAAGGCTATATTTGTGTCTGGTATTTATATTGCGGATATCTGAGTTTATTTTAAAAATTTCTATGTTGTCCACATCAAACGATAATAATGAGAACAAGAATTAGCTGGTTAGTGGAAGAATATCAAATTTATTAAACAATTCTCTACGTGAGGCTCTCCTTTCAGTGCCTGCCATTATTATAATGATTTTCTCTTGAACTTAAAGTACTTGTTTACCGTCTGTTGTTTTTCCCCAGAAAATAATTCTACATGACATGATCAAATGGAAGTAAGCAAAGTATATAGTGTCATAGTTTTTGAGGCTGGAGAAAATTAAATAATTAACTTCATGGAGCATAGCCCTCTTTGAGAAGCTGATAGTTGCTAGCTAAGACATGCTCTTCCTTTTATATAGCCTTAAGTCTCATTACTGTGTTCATAGAAGTATGGCAACAATCCCTGTCCTGAGCCAGGTGAATCCAATCCACACATCCCAAATCCCTATTTCCTTAGGATTCATTTTCATATAATCCTCTGACCTATCCATCTGTGTCTAGGTCTTCCAAGTGGTCTCTTCCCTTTAAGCTTACCAATAAAAGATTTGTATGCACTTCTCATTTCTCCCATGTAATTAGGAGTGTCATTATTTTTAATGTTTGCAAAATATTGCAGTGTTTGACACAAGTTGGATGAGATTGTTGGTTGGGTGTGGTGTGAGGCTTGTATCGGATAGACGAATAATTTGTGTAGAAATTAGGTCAGAAAACGAGAAGGGAAGATTCTGTTTGGGAGACCTACGCAGAGATGGAAGAATAATGTTAAAGTGAATCTTGAAATATAATGGATTGGATTCACATGGCTGAGGATACGAAGCAGTGGTGGGATCTGATGAACATGGTAATGAACCTTTGAGTTCCGTAAAAGGTGGGGAATTTATTGACTGGCTGAGCGACTGTTGGCTTCTCAAGAAGAACCGTGCTTCATTGAGTTAGTAGTCATGACATACTTCTGTTTGTTATTGTGGTTACAGAAGAATTTTACTTTTGAACTGCTCCTCTGAAGGCCATTGTGTGGGATCTTTCAGCAGTAGATTGGGCTGTGTGTTCTGTCTTCATTACAAACAGAATGGACTGATTGTTTGAAGAAGGATAAGTTGTCTTACTGAGAACAATAGTAGGTAGGCTTACATAAAACAGCTGTTAAGTTGTCAGCAGATAATGGCACGTGTTTCTAAAACAATGATTATCATTGCACAGTGCTTGTAGGTACTTAATATTTATTTATGACTTTTAATGTTCACATCACATAATGAGGAATTTTCATATTTACGGGTACATGTTGTGTTATTAGGATGGTAAAATTGGTGAGACTGAAATACTGGGAGAGAAATGACAGGTAATATTAAAATGTGCCTGATAACAGGGTGGATGTCCAGGCATGAATTCCTGGCTGGGGCAGAAATATTTTTCTTCTCCACAGCATCTCAGGCTATGGCTGAGCTCCACCCAGCCTCCTTTCCAGTGCATATTGAAGGTGTTTTCGCACTGGATAAAGCTGCTGGGTGCTTAAAAAATATATTTTCTTAAGGTTTATCCTCAGTGAACTGTGACCTCACAGGATCTTACCACATCCCGTGCTGATTGCCCATACCTTCCTGTTGGGCCCCGGAGAGGGCCGTTCCACATTGGCCCAGACACGGCTCCATCTCTCCACTCCTCATACCTGGCTGTCATTAGCCGATCCCTACGACCTGATCCTGATATTGATCAGCCGCTTCCCAACCATCATTTCAGCCCCGATGATTGAGGCAGTATGCCCCTGTAAAATATCAGTAACAAGCCGACTTCTACATTGTGACAGGACTCAGAAGCAAATTAAACATCAGTGCTCATTCACTGTGAAAGCTTAAAATTGGTTATTAAGTTTAAAATTACGAGTTTATATAGCTCAAAGTATTTAAACAAATATGGGCATTATACATTCTTTTTTCAACATCTTATTTTATGTGTCGTAATGTATGAACATGGCAGTAACACAGTAAATTGCATTAAATTTGCCGAGTAACTGCAGCTAGGCATATCATGGATGAGTAATTAGAAACTAAGTGGCCTTAGTTTCGCTCTGGATTTACAGTCGTAGTGTTTGCTTTACAGGTGACAAGTGAAGGAAAGCCAAAAGTGATAGAACGTTTCGACTGCAGCGGAGCTGGTGACGTAGACACGTCTACTGTTGTGCAGGCGAAGGATGGGGAGATTCAGGGTCTGTCTGGACGCAGACTAAAGGTATCTCTTAGTCTGCTTTATGCCATTGATCCTGTAAGGAACATTTCAGAAATAAGTGCACCGTCTCCAAAAATTTTGTTAAACAATACCATTTGCAAAACCAATGTGTGGATGGGAAGATAATATTAAAGTGAGTCGTATTTAACTAGGGTGTGAAGTGGTGGATTGATTTTAGCTTGTCCAGGATAAAGTCCACAGGTACAATTTTGTGAAGATGATAATGATACTGTGGGTTCGATACAAGTAGGAAATTTCTTGACTGGTTGAGCAACTATTGGTTTTTTGATAAAGGTGCTGGACCGTGAAGTTAGTTGCGTCTTTTTGTGTTTCTACCGTATTCTGAATTTATCGTACCATATTTCCTCAATTTGAAGACTCACTTCTTCTCACGTTTTAAAATTTCTGAAAACAAGGTGCATCTTACCTTTTTTTGGTGTCTGAGAATCTATATAGCCCCCCCCCCCCCCCCCCCCCGAAAACCTATTACGTAATCAAGGCCGCAGCTTACAATAAATGACATCTTAAAATGGAGAAAATGTGGTTTTTCTAAAGTGTGGTTGATTCTGTGTATTTATGTAGATGGTTTTTGTACTTTGTTAACAATTTTTGCCACCAGATTCCTGCTGAGTGGAAAAATCCTACAGGGGACTTCCATGTTGGTATTAAAAATGGTTTTGATCTCTATCCTGCGAAACTGAAAGAAAGAATTGAGAGCGAGAGGAAGGAGAAGCTGTGGGATCCCGGCCACAAGTCCGCCTTGGCCGAAGCCTCTAGGAAACTGCAAGTACGATCGTCCTGCAAAGATGTTTCTTTTATGTGCAATAAATTTCTTGGTGCCCAGCCCAACAGAGATTGGTAGTGAATGTAAAAATTGTTAAAAAGTTTCTATAATAATTCCTATTATACTTAATTGCAATATTTTGCGTTTGAGATGTGTCCAATATGAAAAATAATTTGTGCATACTTCGAATAATGTAAATCATCTTACAGTTTAAGTAACGTGCTTAATTAAGTTGCATTCCATCTAGACATATTCATGCTAACTACTCTCTCATGTGACTGATCACCCGAGAAGACTTCATTCTTCATGCGCGCATACAGGAACACTTCAGATTAATATTTGTAAAAAAAAATATGTGTTACTGTACCTTGCATTGTGGTATTAGTTGAGCCCCATGCGCTGTTATTAAACGCTTCTTACTCTGCCCCGTAGGAATTTGAAGTTAAGAGCCCGCAGCCAACAACTGCCAGTGACAAACTTCAGAAGGAAGAGCTAGAGACCCAAGTTGAGATTCTGACGTCTCTAGACAAGAATCATAGCGATGTGGGACCAGCTTATGACTGCGTTGTGTTCCATGATGGGCAGATGTGGCGGTAAGTGCTTCATTCCAGACGTTTTGTTATCTCTGATTTATATGTAACAATTTTCCAGTTGTTTTTTAATTGTGTGGTCAAAAATGCAGAGTTATTGTTCGTTAAAGCATCGCTCATCTTTACGAAGGGTTAAAATAGACCAAAACCTTCCTACATCACCATTTATAATCTTCTTGCCAGTTCTTGTTTGCCATTAAATAACCTATGGTTTTTATGCTTATCCGTAATCTCTGTCGTCTGTACTAGAGTAAAGACAGTTGTTGCTGTACTGATGTAACTATTTGTTGGCGTAGGGCATGTGTGGATACCTCGCTGTCCGGTGACTTGTCAAGTTGCCACCTGCTTGGGGAGTACAGTCTGACCCAAGAGTTTGCGACTCTCACCAAGTCAGACCAGTTGACCTACAGTATTAACGTTCACAATGATGGAAACACGCTTGAAGTTGTTAGCATGTGCTGTGAGTACAATTAATGAAACCCAGTGTTCAACATTTAATGTTATTGCGATTTGCTCTTCTTGTATGAAACGTTTTTTTCGGACGTGTATTTAACCACGTGTGAAGAAAAGTAATTTCTTTCTTCAGTGTGGTATCTGATGTGATAAAGCTTTACAGCAACAGATTTGTATCAGAGGTAGATGGACACCGTGGCCACAGTGAGGTGTACAAAATTGCAAAGAATACGTTTGGTGCTCCACATTTGAATTAGCGTTTCAATTCTCTTTTTTTTTTACTGAAGCTGCCTCAATATAGACGTCATTGTGTTTTGTATTTCAGCAAGCCATGGTACTCACGTTGCCTCGATAGCCGCCGCGTACTTCCCTGACAGTCCTGAAAGGAACGGAGTCGCTCCCGGCGCGCAGATAGTATCATTAACGATAGGTAAATTTCATTGTGCTGTGCGTTTTACAGGATTGTATACGAGAGCACATAAAAGAGTTCACAGATTTTTATAGTAATCATAAATCTGGGTTAAATAACGGGTAAAACAAAATTTAATTTCTTATATTAATTAACATTTAAAAAGTTTGAGTGACTGAAGAGAATATAATAAATTAAATGTTTTAGATTTCTGAAATCAATAGTAAACGTGGTGCTCAAAATGGAGTGGAAAAAAATGGAATATTTTTGTGAAGAATTGTCGAAGAGTATCATAATTTTTAGGACTGAAACTGATCGCAAGACCTTAAGGTAAGAGATTGCATGGGTGAACTAATCATAGATGGGAGGATAATATTAAAGTGGGTCTTAGAGAAGAAGAGTGTGAATGTATTGAACGAGATTCACCAGGCTCAGGGTCTCTTAATGTGTTAATGAACATACGAGACAGTGAATACTATTGAACAGGTACATGTACAGTTGACGATGTTGATGCTGGTGTTAAAAAAAATATGTTTCGCCGCTATGTCATGCTCATTGTGCGTTTGGGATGTAATGAATGTTTTGTTACCAGGTGACAATCGGTTGGGCTCCATGGAAACTGGCACAGCTCTGGTGCGAGCAATGATTCGAGTGATGCAGCAGTCGGAAACAAATAAAATCCATGTCATTAATATGAGCTATGGGGAACACGCACATTTTTCTAGTTCTGGGTTCGTATCTTACGTAACTGCATGAAACAGAGTACTTCATAACGTGGTGATTGTGCTTCTAGTCGATAAATGTCCCACCTCTTTTTCACTTGGAGGTTCTCTCTTCCATCCACGTGTTGCAATGGCAGGAGACTCGCTGTGTATTGTCAGTACAGCAAATCTCTGGATTTCTCTTGGAAGAAAGAATGCGGGCGCCACAGGAAAAATATTTGCCCATGACATGTGTTAAGTAATTTGAACTGCAGGTTATTATTTAATGATGGCTTTTCGTGGTGTGTGTTCATACCGTAATATTGTGAGGCTTGCGAAGTTGAGAAGAATGCTATAGGCTGGACACGTGCTTATGTGGGAGAGACAAGAAATATATACATAATTTTGATAAAGGAACCTCTGTGAGGAAGTGTGTGTAAATTGGAAGATACTGCTGTTTTAATGTCAGAATATTAATTTATTATTGCTTCATGTTCTACACATACGTGTGTCTAAATATTTTTCAGATTTTTGAATTTTATTAGAACGGAATTTCCAATTTTCTGAATGAAATTCGAGATGTCTATAAATTAATGTCTTATTATTTATGTACAATTAGGTTTTTGACAAGGCAGAGTTAATATTAGGACTTGAAGATTTGACAGGGACTATAAAATCTTCTTGAGCGATCAGTAGCATTGATTCGGATCAGAAGTCCATTTGCTTTGAATTGGTGAGGCACATCTCCCTGTACGATTTTATAGGAATTAGAATTGTTTTCTACTGAACTGTTCTGTTATATCTTAATGATTTGAAATTGTTGTAGATTTTTTATAATCATATAATGTGCCTTAGAAGTCTGTTTTATATAAGATTTGAACTTAAAAATGCATAAAGGACCTGTTTTTCAATACCTAATCATTATACAATGGACTTAATAGTATTTTGATATGGGTGTGTTGTCTGCTGAACTTCTTTTCTCCAGGCGGATCGGGGAGCTGATGAATGAGGTGATCAACAAGTATGGTGTTGTTTGGGTCGCCTCAGCGGGAAACCACGGCCCTGCACTTTGTACCATCGGAAGTCCTCCTGATATTAGTACCAACAGCGTCATAGGTACGTGATTTTAGATAGAGTTGTTTTTAAGTATTCTTGACAGTACAAATATTTAATTTAAACAAAACATAATTTCTGACCTATTGCAGTGTGCTGCAATAGATCTGTAAGTGCAGTAAGTAATCTTCGTAGCCAGTGAGGTTTGCGGAATCTCGGCACACGTATATTTACTTCGTTTTGTGGCACACTTTTCTTGCCTTGTTCAAGATCTTTTGCCACTTAGAAATTCATTTTCCTTTAGCACCGTGATGCTTCTGCCTCAGTGACCACATGGTGATTTTGATGATGTGATTATATACATTGATTTTATTCTCATAACGAGTGGCCACAAGTTGCACTCGGACACACAATTGCACGTACGCTGATGTGATAAATCTCATGTTCCTTATTAAGGAAAATGGTTTATTAAACGATACTGTCAGTAGCCCAAACTTCATACCATTGAGATGGAAAGAAATTGTGGCTATTTGAAGGTGTTGACCCAGAATTTTTGGAGGGACTGAGTAAAACCATTGAAAACCTGTCAGAATAGCAATTCTCTAAGCCAAGATTTGAATCCAGGACTCCCCAAATATGAAGGAGGAATGCTAACCACTCGGTCACGGAAAGGAATGTACGCTTATTATACAAAGAAGCTGATGACTTTAAAATCAGATTCAGTGTGAAACGTTATACAAGAAGAATATATGCATCATCTTGTAATTTATAAACATGGGATTTGTTATGTTTACAAAAGCAAATTCCCAGCCTTTATAAGAAAATGTCCCATAAGAAGTAAAATAACATTTGAGTGATTTGAATTTCTTTGGCCGCCATGTTCATGTCTTGATAAAAATGCTGAAAACAGAATTACAGAACTGGCCGTTCAGGTTGAACATATTTATTGTTTCAATTTGTTACAAAGGCTACCTTCCCTATATGTGCATACTCGTTATTTGTGATAATCTTTCCATCCCATTCAACATTTCATAACCTCAGCAACATGATGCAACATCATTTAATAACATGAGACCTAATCACTTAATGTAGAAACCAATATCACGCCGTATCACACTTGTGATGGCCATCTCTTCATAATTTGTTGCAGGTGTAGGAGCATATGTGTCCCCAGACATGATGGTGGCAGAGTACTCCCTGCGACAGAAACTCCAGGGTATGCCATATACTTGGACGTCAAGAGGCCCCACTATAGATGGGGAGTATGGCGTCACTGTGTGTGCCCCTGGAGGTGCTATTACATCTGTGCCCAAATTCACCTTGCGTAACTGCCAGCTCATGAATGGTACTAGCATGGCTTCGCCTCATGTTTGTGGAGCTGTAGGTGAGTACGGCAGTACAATTGATGTCAGTGGGTGTGATCGTAAACTAGTTCCATCAAGTCCATGCTTCCCATACAGTCAAGAATATGTAATTAAGTGTATCAGAGCATGACACTGCTTCTTCTCCTTCTCTTCCGCTTTATTTCTCTTTCAAGCATGTATTTAAAAATGTGTTAAAATTTTGTTTCAGCTGTTTTGTTGTGTGGCCTTGAGAAGAAGTCACTACGATATTCTCCATATAGCGTGAAGAGGGCTTTGGAGAACACGGCATTGTACCTTGAAACAATTGATTTTTTTGCCCAGGGCCGTGGACTACTGCAGGTTTGTAACCCCCTTCCCTTCTTGGTCTCTGCCCTCAGCGAAATGGTGAATAAATAAACTCATGGTGGAGGGGCAGGATGATGTAATGACAACGTAGATAATGGTCAGTACGAGAGACTTGCTAGACGTAGTTCTCACAGTGTTATCTTTAATTTGGTGTATGAATCATTACAGTTCATATGTAATTACGGAAATAGCACGGCTGTCTGTTGTCTTACTGTAGTGGCACTGTAATCCTTACCATTAGGTCGAGAAAGCATTTGAACACCTGACAACATACCATGACCAACCAGAGCGAGATATAAGGTTCCAGGTGACGTGCGGTCCAAACAACAACAAAGGCATCCATCTGCGCGGAGGTTTGCAAGATAGAATTAAAGACTGCACTGTTAGCGTCGAGCCATTCTTCACTGATCCTGACAACACAGGTGAGTGACCGGATGCTGGCTGCAGTGTAGGGAAGACCTTCACTTTCTTCCTGGCCTATAGGACTCTAAATTTTGTTTTGCAAAGTTTACACGTCTGACTGATAAGTCGAGCGAATGTCGCGGTTTTCCGAGTTGATACTAAAGAATGAGTACAGAAGATGTACAAAATTGATATGTTATTGAAGATGACCGTCTTCTGGAATGTTACGCCGTAATCTCGTAGAAGTATACTGACGTTTCGTAGGAGTTTGCTGTCTCTCCATTGTCAGGCCTGATTCTTGTGGCATCGCAATGCGGAACAACGGTACTCAATATTCCATACGGCTAAGTAACCACCGTGCCACCAGGGGACCATTTGTCTTTCAAAATGTAAATACGTGCACTGGCCAAAGTATAGTGCACTTCTTACGTTGATATTCTGTACAGTAGCAATAATTAGGGGTATTTATACATTTGGTAGCATTTATTCAGGTTCAGGTTAAAATTGAACGTGTTCTGTATCCAACAGACGTGATAGAACCCCTTGTATCAGTTTACTTTCGTTGCTTGCAGATGCAAGTCAGAAAATTGGCTTTGGTGTTAAGCTGGCCTTAGTGTGTTCAGAGCCATGGGTCGAGTGTCCATCTTACCTTGACTTGATGAACATAGTCAGGATGTTTACAGTTCGAATAGACCCGACAGGATTGCCAACTGGAGTACATACATCAAGGTGAGGTCACTAGATGCTGAATACTGTACCCAGAAGTCAATGTGTGCTAGCACGAATAATAGGAACTTTATTATAATTTTGCAAAAAGTTTGCAGTTCTGCGTAATGAGTGTTATGGAAGTAAGATATTCAACAGATACCTGATACAGTTCCCTATCCCAAACCAGCTTTAACCACTCCAGTTTATCACAGCTGTTTGCCTTAGATCCATATTTAGTATGATTAAAAGTCTGTTTTTAAGCAAGGAAGTAACGGAAGTTATGTAATTAATACGCAGCATATGTTTACGAGAATTTGGTGTTTACCTTTGTGATGTCGTAACAACCGCGCAGACATACAGTCACCATTACTATTTTATATAAAGTGTATTTAACCATGTACCTGCTGTTATTTTTAATATCTTTTGCAGTATTAAGGCTTACGATGTATCATGCGTGGAGAAGGGCCCCGTGTTCCGCGTACCCATCACTGTTGTTCGTCCCACACAGTTGCCCCGTGAACTGCTTCGGCCAGAACTCAGTTTCCGTAATGTAGTATTTAAACCTAACACTATGCATCGTCACTTTATCTTGGTACCTGATGAGGCCACATGGGCAGGTAAGCACAGCAGTAATTCAGTGTTAAGTTCACAGTTCATTATGTTCTTCAAATAAACAATGAATTTTCTGACTTTTTTTTAATCTTGTGGTCCCTCGCTGTTCTTGCACTTTAATTGTTTTCCATTTTAACTTCATTTTTCAGGTTTATTTCATTTAAATGTCACTTATTCATTTGTATTGTATTTTGGAAACTGTGGGAGATGTACGAGAAATTTGAATTGCAAGAAGTGTCATACCGAGATGCGCGTGATTACGTCGTGATCGTAACATCATAAGGTGTGGTTCCTGTTTAATGTACAATACAACCTCAAAGGTAAATGTTACTGGGAGAAAACAAAAATTTGTTTTTGTGTCGCAGCAGAAGACGTCGCATTTACTGTCCACATTTGTTTTCTTGGTGTCTGCATTCCGTAGCACTGATTTTTGGCTCGGCTCATGACGAAACTTACAGTGCTGGTTGTTTCACTTGGTAAATAAAATCCTTTAGCCTTCGTTAATCAGTCACAAAAACCTGATACAGGAATACCAGTGTTTAGGAAAACCTTCGCTCCTCACTGGCTTAGTATAGTGACATTTTCTGTACAGTGCCTGCTGTTGAAAGTTATGATATGTTCTTTCGCAGTTTTGCAGCTGCAGTGTGTCGAGAAGGATAAATCTGGACGGTTTGTGCTACACTGCCTGCAACTGCGTCCAAATATGGTGTGCAAAACACTTGAATGTCACAAGATGGTCAACGTCAGCTCACAGAGTGAAGTCATCCAGGGTTTCCCCGTTCGGGTAAGAATTTTAACCGGTTTTGTTTTCACGTTGTTAACTGGTTGTGTTTGCCTGTGAATAGGTTCTTTTTTCAGGAATTACTGTGTTTTTTTATATTATTGAATCCTATGATTGATATGATTCACCGACAGTTACAATTCATGCATAATTCTTCAGGCATTTGTGACAGTGTAGCTAATCTTATTTCGTTCTTGTGCGGCAACATAGCGTTTTATTCACAGACTGTGTGTTCCTAGTGAGATTTTTGGTTTCTGTGGTGGTGAAGATTTGGTCATCTAGGTTGATGACATGTAGTCTTGTTAGCAAAGCTTTGGAAGAATTTATCAC
This sequence comes from Zootermopsis nevadensis, assembly GCF_977971745.1. NCBI lineage: Eukaryota > Metazoa > Arthropoda > Insecta > Blattodea > Termopsidae > Zootermopsis > Zootermopsis nevadensis. The sequence continues at coordinate 1,182,973 of NW_028259163.1, forward strand.
CTCCATCATCAGGGTAGAACATCACAGTTCAAATATATGTCTCATTATCCACGCTGCTATTGATGGTAAGTAGGAACCGTACCAGCAGGTATGAAAGTGTTGATGAAGAAATGCGTAATGAAACGACACATTTTTGTGCGCAGGGTGGCCTGGTGTTGGAGGTGGTTGTGGCAAAGTATTGGGCAAACCTTGGGGAGGTGGTGCTGGACTACTCGTTGGCATTCCACGGCGTTAAGTCAGAGAGCCCCAGTATAACGATGCAAGGTGCCGATGGTATCTTGTCCTTGGAACTCCGTAGCGGCTTGAGGAGTGAAGAGATCGCGCCCGTCGTGACACTCAAGAACACAGTCCAAGTTATAAGGTGGGCTGCTCGTATTGAAATATTTTTTCCTTCTTCGAATGTGTTTTGGTCACTTGCCGTATTGATAATCTTTTTGTTGTGGATTTTATCCATTGTCAGTTTCTATAAACATCATCATTGTTGTTGTTACTATGATTATGTCAGTTCAGTCTATTGGATCCAACAGAATGCACGTTCCCAGTTTGACACCTGATGGCGGAAGACGGTTCATCTTCAAGCAGTTGTCAGTTGATGGAATAATCACCTGACAATGGATAGCGTCCTAAACAAAGATAGTAGTGGATATTGTTTGGTTGTTTAAATGTGTTTCAAATAAGGTACACATAATTTCAGAAGCTGGTTTTGTAATTAGTTGTCTTCTTGTAGAATGAAGAGGTTCTTTTCTGTGGGACCAGTATTTAAAATTCTGCTCAGTGACAGGATATTACTCCGAAGTATGATTATTCTTGCTTATCTGTTTGTGAAACATTCTTCTAAAGAACCATGTTGATGTTCCAGGCCTACAGATTCGAAGGTCAGCCCTCTGTCTGCACGAGATGTTATTCCTCCATCTAGACAGATCTACGAACTGCAGTTTACGTATAACTTCCATATTTCCAAAGCCACTGAGGTGACGCCCAACAGGTACCTTTCAGTTAGTACAGTGTAAAATTATTAAAATTACAGTTGTATGATTGTCGTCTGGTTATTTGGTTCTTGTGCCGTCTTTCCGCAGCCCTGTACTCAGTGACCTGCTGTATGAATCGGAGTTTGAGTCGCAGCTTTGGATGCTATTCAACTGCAACAAGCAGCTCCTGGCAGCGGGAGATGCCTATCCATCTAAAGTAAGTTCGGGGTGCTACTTATCACCGCAGTGCAGAAAAGAAACATTATTTTACTAACATGTGTTGTTTTATTTAAAAAACAGCACAAACTTTAATTACCTTATATTTTAATTGAAATGCAGACAGTACCTCTAGCACAGTAGCTCGCCACCAACCTGATCTTAAGCCAGTTTAGTCTAATCCACAGCGTCAAATGCTGTCTATTTCCTTAAATTTCACCGAGGACGTCATTGCAGCCATTCACACCTTCACGTGTGTTCATGCCCTGATGCTGCCTGCGTGTTCTGACTGAATTTTTGGTGATTGTTTTCCTCAGTGCCTACAGCCGAATGCTATGATAGTATCTTGTAATAGGCCATAACCATCTCCTTCCCAAGTCCTTACGTACCAAACATTCATTGTTGCACAACCTTTTTAGACTTCTTAAATAATCTAAGAGTCAAGCTCTGCCTTTTTACGTCTATTTCGGCCGTCCTCTTTTCTTTTCCTTGGTCTTGCAAGTGGCTGTCTTCTAAGAGGTGATGGCCCTCACAAAAATTTTGAATGTGCATTAAGCAGTTATCCAGTTTCCATCCCACATAGAGAATGGTCATTTTCAGAGACCCTCTAGTTGAGTGCTTTGATACTGACGTAAAACAGACGGTAATGTCTTATACCACATTGTTACCATCTTGCACACAAAAGTTTCCTGTCAATACCCATGTGATGCTACATAAACAAATTACTCTTCTTCATCTCGCTGGCATGACTGATTTGGAAGCCTATCTGAGAGTTTTGATGAGTAATGCAAGATTAAATATAAAATGCGTGTTTGTAGATGTGTCTTTGAAATCTCTGGCAATAAACTGTACTAAGTTCTGTCTTTGGTAGTATATGGCCAAAGTTGATAAAGGAGACTACGTCTTGAAGCTCCACGTGCGACATGAGAGAAAGGATCTGCTAGATAAAATGCTGGACCAACCCCTGCTTCTGAGTCAGAAACTGCCCGCTGCGCTTACTCTGGACGTGTATGCCAGCCAGACTCAGGCAACGACGGGCGGCAAGAAAATGATGGGGGCGACTCTCCCGCAGGGGCACATCGTGCCCATCTACATAGCCCCACTCTCAAACGATAAGTAAGTCGATGAACTTTGTTGATGCATTAAATGATAGTGTCCTGAATGAAGTCAAACAATTCTATTTTCTTCTTAGAAGATTTGTTTAATATTCTCACATATTTATAATTTTTTTTGTATTTTATTATATTTACTTCTTCTTTTTTTGTATTAGCTTCTTTTTTATAAATTTCAGAGCCAGTAAAGGGGTAACAGTGGGGCAGTTCTTGTCTGGAACGATCAGCTATGCGAAGGATGAAATTGGCAAGAAAGTGGTGAGTTTAATTTCACTTATAAAATGCGACTTGTTTGTTATAACGCACTGTGTTAGTCCGCCCGCATAACAGAATTCAGTTCTTTCATGTATACACGTGAAATTTTATGTATCGTTCTCGTAAGTTGATGATATCTAATGAGAGAAATGAAACGAGGAAAGCATTTGAATTCAATAAATTGGAGATAATTATACAGTGGAAGGTTTCACGGGTTGTACTTCAACCTGCTGTTGCAAGTGGTTGAATCAAGAAGTTGTGTTGTCCGATACGTGGGTAGAAAAAAAATATTTTGGTTATAAAATTCCTGGGGAATGCAATGCTTCTCTGGAAAGATAATGTCAGAATAGATCTCAAAGAAATGTTTTATGAATGTGATAATTCATTTGTAACATACTGCCTTCATCATCAGTGTGATGAGAAGGATGATGGTTCTGGGTTCCATTAAAGCTGGGAATTTCTTGTCCTGCTGAGCAAGTATCAGCTTTTAAATGAGAACATCATCATAAAAAATTAGAATGGTTTTGTAATAAATTTTGTGTGTGCGCGCGCATATTCTGTGTTTCCAGGATGTGTATCCATTCAAGTATGTATTAACCGAGGCACCTAAGAAGTCTTCCAATACGAAGTTGTCAGATACGAAGGACAAAGAAAAGACGAAATGGGATGAGTACAATGAAGTAATAAGGGACTTGAGGACTAGTTGGCTGGCAAAGCTCGGTGAGTTTAATCAGAGAATTGCTGCAGATTAGAGTCAGAATGTCTTTCTAGTATAAGTTCACTAAGTGCAGGTAATAAGGGAATTAATGTTTGTTATTGCGTGCATTCAGATCCAGATGAACAGGCTACTTCTCTGTATGATGAACTGAAGAAACTGTACCCCGATCACCTCGCGGTACACACTGCCATGCTTCAGTGCCTGGAGTCGAACGAACCCAAGAAGCAGCTCCCATTCATAGAAAATGTGAACATATCTGATAACTCTGTCAGTGCCATGGCCAACCAGATCATCGATATAGCAGAGATGGTCATAAACAATGTTGATCAGACTCGACTCCTTGCTTATTTTGGCACAAAGACGGATCAAAAGCCGGATGCAGCAAAGACTAAGATGTATGTACCAACTTTGTGGGGACAGGGTGCATTTGGCTGACTAGTGAGAACAGTATTTAGATGTAACAGAATGAGTAAAATTACTTAATGACAAATTTAATATTCGTGCTCTTCATTAGTTCAACGATAATAAGTTTGTCTTGATTCTTGAATATTCTTGTTATCTGTAAACAAAATGTGAAATACTGATTTGTAAGAGATGTGAGGTTCTCAATCGGCGATGATGTTGATGTAGGTCTTCTGGGTTGTGACACGATGCGGTCCTAAAGCTAGATAAGAACATTTCAGATGATCGTACAGCCTCCATCTGGCTGAAGAGTTAGTGTGTTGCTCCAAATCATTGATATCTAACTACAAGTCCACATGACATCACAACCCAAAGATCAACATCGATACTGACGTGTTTTTCTCTTAGCTTAATGGAGCGCCAGAAGACGGCACTTGTGGAAGCTCTGTCCAGAAAGGGTTCGGCTTTGTGTCGTCTTTATGCCATTACCAACGCGACGGGCTCTAAAGCTGGAGACGGTGATGGGCAGGAACAGCTTTCAACTGTTGGTGCATCTGCAATTTCGCTTGACAGTATTGACAATGTGTGGAGAGATGTGCTCAAATTCACAGATACTAATGATACTAAGGTTTGTACTTCATCTTACAACTGAATTTAAAACCATCGGCTCTGTTATAAATATTTAAATGAAATTCTCAGATGATCCTGTATGACGTCTATTCACAATGAGAGCTCTGCTCCTCTGAGTCTGATAGTTAACGTTGCAGGTGTTCTACTTCTTGCTGTGGCATGCCGTTGTGCACCAGCACTGGGGTCGTGTCCTCAAGATCCTTGTCAAGATGGGGGAGGACAAGCCTTCCCGCGAACTAGACGAGAAGGGCGCGGAGGCTGGCCGCAAGCTAGGTTGGAAGCACTATGTCCATCACATCGAGTCTTCGCTGCTCGTCAGGTACCCTCCGGCATACCGACCTTTCTGATAACACGGTGAGAATTTATTTTTGTCTCCTTTCATAATATCTGAAGAATAGAACTGTTGACAGTGGATGAGATCAGGAGAGCACGTGTGATACAAATCTGGCGACATTTTGAGGTGTCGGAGTAGGTGATATTTTTAGCATTAATAGGGTGTACAGAAGTTTTTGAGTTTACATTTCCTGTATAAGGAAACACATTTTGTCCAAAATTTTTAAGTGATATGTCTTTGATTGTTTGAATGAAAACAACCTGGAACATGTAAAGTTAAACTTTCGTAAACAAGAATCTGAAAATCATGGTGGACATCGCCTGTTAATAAAAAAATTGGTAAGAGTGTTAATTTTAAGAATTGAGGTTTTTACGGTGGTGAGTCTGTCTTCTGAGTTGTTGCGCCGTGTACTATACCAGACTGTTAATTTATTAATTAGTATTAATTTTGAGGTGCCAATGTATATGGCCCAAGGATCTCTGGTTTCAAGGTATGACGTGAATGCTGTCTGTGCTTGGCCCCCCAGTATGTCTGTATGCATACACAGATATTAAGTCTGTCACAGCAAATAGTACTTTCTGTTGCAGGTAGGATATTGCGACCAATTCTTTGAAGATCATTACTGACTTTCTACCTCCGAAGTAGACGATGCGTAAGTGCAGTCATACCATTTTCCATTATATGGGCTACATTTGTGGATGCAGAAGAAAAATATAGAGGTTAATTTAGCAAATTTTAAAACATAAGAATATAAATTGTACTGTGTGTACATTTGTGGATGAGTGTTCATTGATTAAGGCGAAGGATGTTCTGAATGTCTGTCCATGTTTCTTTTTTATTTTTGTTTACAATGAAATGTATTAAACATTGGTGTGTATTTTTGTTGGATTTTGCTAAAATGTACATGTTGGATATTGTCCATTTGCTTTGTAATAGTCTGTATTGCTTTATTCTTTATGCCTGATAATTGTTTAGGTTGAATATATGCAAGGTTTGGTGTACTGAATGAAATCATCCAGAAATTCTGTTAGCAGTATATTTATATATTCATCATAGCTGCCCCACTTCAGTACATGACTTTCAATGGCAAAATGTCATATGTGTAGCTAAGTTTAAAATTAATTTTATTCAGGCTTGGTGTTATAAGTACTGGAGCATGATGCTTTTGCACATTTTTCAAATCTTTAACTGGAGACTGGCTCTCCTGACTGAAATTTGTCACGGGCTTCCTCAGTGTTTTCAGTAAATGCTGAGACCATACCTTGAATTGGGCCATGACTGCTTCCTTCCATGTCCTTTCCCGATATTCATTAATCATCCCTTAATTTGATGCTGTGAGTGTCATTAAGTAAACTACAGATAAATCATTACAGAAATAAAAAACAAAAATTACTGATTTATGAATGTCCATTGTCCGTGAAACATGGAACAGCACGTAATGCAATGTAGCGTCTGCGCAGCAAAGTAGAAATCAAGCTATACATCACGTCATCCCTGGTGGAGGCGGAGGATCTTTCTTCTAGCCGCTGCATCCAGACCGGCTCCGGGGCCCGCCGAGCCCCCTGTCTAGTGGGTACCGGGGTCCTTTCCTGGGGGTTAAGCAGGACCAGTGCGTGACACTGGACCACTAACCCCCATCTAGTGCTGGCGTCAAGAATGAGTAGGAGCTATACCGACTCTCCCCCCAAGCTCCTACGTGGCGTATAGTAGGGCAGCTTTAGTTTACTTTACTTTTTATACACATTCTTTTTCACTGTTTAGCTTCCAGTTTTCTCAGTTTATGAATTACATTACACTCCTCATATGCTTGATGGAGAGAAGACAATGGGTATGGAGAAAACTGCATAATAATGAGCTTAAAAATTTGTACTCCTCCCCCAATATTGTAAGGGTGAATAAGTCGAGAAAAATGAGATGGGCGGGGCGTGAGCAAGCAATGTGCTGCTGCTGGACAGGCAAGATGAACTTGGTGAGCTTGCAATGGATACTTATCAAACGACAAATAACGTACTGCCCAGTAATTTACCTAGATTTTAGACTCTAAAATGGTTCAGTGTTGTATAAAGCTTTTATTCTGAAGTGAATCACATTGTAATGGAACCTCTTATGTTTGTAACGATAATAATTGCATACAACATTTTAGTCAGCAGATCTCAATGGAAGAGGCTACTTGGGAGACCTAGGGCTATGTATAAGGATAATATTAAAGTGATTCTTAAAGAGAATACATATAAAAATGAGAACTGAATTCAGATGGCTCAGGAGACGGTCCAATGTTATGCTTTTGTGAACACACAAGTAAACCTGTGAGTTGTGTAAAACCTGGAAATTTATTGACCAGGTGAATGACTGATTTGCTCAAGGAAAACCCGGTACAATGTAGTTTGCTGTTAGTAGCAGTAATATAACTTTCCCTGTCTTGGTTCTACACATTTGTCAAACACAAGGTGGTCAGAAATTAGGGATCAGTGATTGCAGGCCCCTTCTAGCAGTCTGACCACGGTAGTGGAATTCAGTGTTGCCAACTATATTTCAATGCTGCAAACATGTTTAAACACTTTGATGTCATATTCTATAATAAATTTCAGCCCATCCTCTTAGTTTATTTGGTGGCAATGATGTCAGGTTTACGTGTGAATGACTAATGTTGCAGTCTTAAACAAATGATTCTGAGATTTTACCAGTCCTTGAAAATCAAGAATACATTTCCCCTCTAAAATTGTTTCTTGAGAATTTCCCCACTTCCACATACCATCTGCAGTCATGCCCAGATTTATTAAACATTTCACAAGTTTTTTCCCCTAAAAATATTATATATGTGATTTGAGGTTTTCATGGCAGTGAAGATTGGAAATGTGGTCTTATAGATTGTGGCATTAATATTGTGGGTTGTTACCAGTGTTCACAAGAGCCTGCCACTGGTACCTGTCTTCAGCCAGATAAATCCAATCCACCCAATTTTCCACAGTGTATATTATGCTCGTTTCATTTTACAAACCAATTTTCAAGAGGGGCTCAGTCTTCAAGGCTGAATATTATCGTCCATGTCTTACCAGTTACGGGCTGTGTTACAAGTTAACCTCCCGACTAAATACACTGTATAAAACATTTTATGAAATTATTGTTTCTTGAATGATAACAGTATGATTAAACCATGAAAACCATATTCTGAATTTTTTATCAAGTCCTTGAATGTCTGGTACATATTTAAAAAATATATATTACTAACATTGCTAAAGAAAACTAGAGAAAATATTGATCAACAGACATTAATTAATTTGCCTTATCTTCTTTTTCTTCTTCACAGATGAAACTCTTTTATCCATTCTGATTCCAAATACCATTCTTAAGATTACATTTTAAAATATAACATTGATCTATCCAATACAATAAAGATGTCCATAGTCCATCCTTCCTTTTAATTGTCATTCATAGAACAATTAGATTTTGAGTTTTGTGAAATTATTACAATTATTATACACATTAATCTTCATATATTACAATCAATTGCCCTGGTCATGTGTTGAAATCTACCAAGAGGTGCCTAATGAGACATCTCATTTGCTGCAGTTAACCATAAACAAATGAACACGCCAAGCATTATTTATAAGTGTGTAGTTGTGCAATGCAGATTATTTGTATAACCATATGTAACTCGTGTACATGAAGCTAGCATAATTGTCTTAATGAATATTAGTAGATTAAAGTCAATGTTACAGTTTCTATCTTACTTCATTGTTGTGAATTATACAAAAATATAAACTATCCAATTAATTAAATAAAACAAACTGATTTACATTGCATGTGTCATTTGTCATCATTTCTAGTTGTCTATAACAACTTTTAAAAGTTGTCCATACTCCAGTTTGAAGTACACTATTTCCAAATACATTTTTATATTGTGTCTTTATTTGGTTTTCTGGGGCGACATGAGTCTTGTAGGTGATTACCAACATGGAGAAACATCTCCATCTTCTGGGTTGCAGTGAGTCACAGTGGGGTTATAGGAGGAGGAGATCAATGGAAATGGATCGAAACAATTGTATAGGCCTGCTTCAAGGTTCAGAAGGTAATAGTCTAGACATTTCAAGATATATCCATGCTATGCAGGCTACCAAAAAAATATCATCATAAGGGTTATATATATTTATTTTATTTACTCTTGTTATATATACACAGAGAGAAACAAATCAGTAATACTCAACATTTATTTTTTATCAAAATACAGTGACAAGGATTTTTTTACAGTTTTGCTTTCTTTGTAGCAGGTCCTTGACCATCCTCCTCATCTGCATCTCCAGATTTTTGAAATATCGGTGTTGGTTGGGTCTTGGAGTATGCAGGAGACACCCAATATGGATTTTCTTCTGCTTCCTTTGCGTACCGCAGGATAGCCTCCCTGGGATCCTGGTCATCTTCCACTCTCTTGCTCAGACCCAGGTTACGGATCACATATGAGCTTAGCGTTCCGCCAGACGTTGCTACCCGTCCCCCCTGACCGGATGAAATAGGCAGGTCTGGTCTACGCGACTTCACGGGGTCCTGCCTGTCCCGTTCCATCTGCTTCCTGATCGATTTGGGTTTCTCCTGCCGAAACATTGGCAGAGCGTGCGGTGTCAAGATCTGCTGTGCTGCCACCACCTCCACTTGCTTCGTCTTCCTCCGAGTCTTCACCACGCACAGCTTGGCACCGCGGGAGCTACGGCTGCCATCATAGTAAACTTTTACGGCCCCGTTTCCACAGCCCACGAATATCTGGTTCAGCTTTGGGTGCCAAATAGCCTTGATAACATGAGAATCTGTCACAGTTATGTCTGTGACTTTATCAAAAGTCTTTGAATTATAGAACAGCAATCTGCCACCAGTCTCTCCCATTTTAACACTCTCTCCTGTCAGTATCATGGTATCATCGGGGCTGAATGAGCAGTCAGTGGTGGCGTAACGGGAAAATAGATTGTCTACAACATGAAGAGGTTTCTTAAATGCCCTCAGGTCCCAAATTTTCAATGTGTTATCACACCCCCTTGTTGCAAGCAGACTGCCAATGAAAGAAAAGGCGATGCACGATGTCTCTGTTTTTGACTGGTGGGCTCCTCGTAGCAGCATTGCCGTGTTCACAAAAAGCTTCCTGTGATCCCACATCTGCAAAGACCCATCAAAGCAAGCACATGCTACAAGATTACCATCTCGGCTGTATGCACACGCAGTAGGAACTGTTTTGAGTCCATCTTGTGCACGTGTCTTCATGACGGCCTTGTGGAGTTCAGGTTTCTCTACATTCCATAGTCGACACGTACTGTCTTCTGCACAAGTCAGAAACTCTTCCCTGATACGAGGATGCCAACATCCGCTGTTTAATGGCGCTGTGTGACCCTTAGTTCTTGCCATATCAGTAATATATTGGTCTCCCTTTATACATTCTGCAACTTCAAACCCATCGCGATCAAGAACTTTGGCCTGAGACATTCCAGATATCACAAGAATCACGTCCCCCGTCACAGAATACTGAAGACATTTTATTGGATGGTTTTCACAAGGCTGAAGTGTCCGGAAGCTCTGCATTGTGGCATCCATGCCTGCAAAGTCCCAGAATCGGACATCATAGTCTACAGATCCTGTTGCCAATCGGGCACCAGCAGGATCTACTGCTACTGCTACTACTGCTTTTGTACCATGAAGCATAGACACTTCATCACCAGCTGGGATTTTACTCTGCAGAGTATCCTTGCTTTCGTTATCATCTTCATCACTGCTGTCTTCACTACTGACATCGCACCACTCTTCCTTACGCTTGGTAACATTTGTAATGTTTTCATCAGTATTTAGCAGATGTTCTGGTATAGGAGGGCCAATAAAGTCGTCATTGACGTCGTCGACTTCTGTTTGTTCACTTAAATGGCCTTCAGTTTCTTTGTCCTTAATAGAAAGTGGGCCAATTTTTTCCACTGCAGAATCAATGTTCCCTCTCATCCTTTCTTTCACTAATTTTACAACTTTTTCGACTATGTCTTCAACATCAGGCTGCCTACATTTTTTTCCAAACCCTCCAAATCCCATGATCTCCTGCATACGTTGACTTTCAGGATCTGTTTCTGATACAGTGTCTGTTTCTTCACAGCTGACATTTAAGTCCACATTGCTTTTCGAGGGCTTATTACCAAATTTACCAAAACCTGTCGACTGTTCATCGGCACTGATGCTGTTTTCGCCTACTTCCACCTGTGGTGTACCAAAAGTACTTCCAATTTTACCAAACGTTATAATCTTCTTAGCTTTGTCCATAGTAAATGAAACGAAGTCCAATGTAAACCTAACGTCCAAACGTAAACATTTGTCACTTTGGTATTGAGCGCATGCCATCTATAAATTACTTGTAGAATTTGTAGTTCTTGGTCGGGCGGGATAACGAAACGTGCACCGCTGTTTCGAAAGGCTGTGGTAGGATATCGACTAGGTTTTTCGTTGTAAAATAATAGGCGAAGGTTTGCAGGTTAAAGTAATGTAACTTTGTCAAACTTAAGAAATAATGACCCAAGTATCATCAGGGGAAACTGAAGCAGTTACTAAGAAGCCTGAAACAACAAATGAACATGAAAAACCCAGAGAAAAGAAGGAACGTGTTCGTCCTCCAACGAAGGTAATGGCATTTGAACGTTAATGTATTAATTATATTAGCTGAGCTTCGAAATGCCAACGGATAACGTCGACCATGCATATATATTCCATTCATCAGTGTAATATTTCGTAATTAACTCATGTAAGTCCCACTGAAGAATACACAGCTTTGTGAAAGTTTTTTTCCCCCAATCATTCAGATAATCTGGATGAGTATAATGTTCTCCTTCTTTTAATATTGCAGGTTGTGATACGGAGATTACCCCCATCGTTAACAAAAGATGCATTTGTAAATCAAATATCGCCTCTTCCAGAATATGACTATTTTTATTTTGTACGCCCTGACAAGAGTCTGGGACCATTTGCTTTTTCCAGAGCATACATTAATTTCACCAAGCAGGAAGATATATTTACGTTTAAAGAGCAGTTTGACAACTACACTTTCTTGGATAAGAAAGGTAAGGTTAGCTGACAAATATCTCGATTCTTGAGAAACAGTAATGTAGTAGAAGCTAGATGAATATGTTTTGTCATACTTGTAGATGTTTTGCCCCAAATTTAATAAATTTTAATGTCTGTCTTGCTACTAAATCATAGCCTTTCAGTATTATACTTCTGTCTTCGCAAATGTTCAGTATGTAGCCATCGATATTTATGTAGCTTCTTTGTTTTATGTTCTGTTCTCATACAATAAAGTTTAAAACACTGATTTAATTATCCCAGAATGAAAACATTTGTTTCTGTGACAGGCAATGAATTTCCAGCTGTGGTGGAGTTTGCCCCATTCCAGCGTTTACCCAAGAAGCGCCTGGGTCGAAAAAGAGATCCCAAAATGGGCACATTGGAGGAAGACCCAGCATATATCAGCTTCATTGAGAGTAAAGCAACTAAACCTACTGAGACTGGGTCAACTCAGCATTGTTCTCTTGAATATTTTCCTCCACCTGAGAGTAAGTGATTGATATGATTTTAAAGGTCTTTTTGTTTTTGTACCTTTGCGCCTTGGCAACCACAGCTTTCGAAATTACTCTTGCATGTACTGTTCTCGAGGTTGAATCATGTAAAATTAATTTGTTTTAAATATACTTCATATTTTAATGTCATTGTTACATTTGTCATATGTATAAGCCAAAGAAAAGTGTTTTTAATTTGAGATTTAAGATTCTCACACCAGTGAAATGTTGATGTTGGTCTCCTGGCTTATAGTTCTTTGTGAACTTAATATCTCATCCTTCATTTATTGCTTGTTACGCTTTTGTTAATTCTCCTTCATTGTACCAACATTTGTAACTTTTCCTAACCCTGTCTTTACTCTATCAACATTTTGTTGTTTATGGAATTATCTTGTTTAATAGAAAAGAAAATTACTACTACACCACTTCTGGACTTCGTGCGGCAGCGCAGAGCAGAGAGGCAGCGTATGCGTGACGAACGGAGAGAAGAACGGAGGAGGAAGGAACAAGAACGGAAGAGACTGAAGGACGCCGACAGAGACAGGCGCCGGGGAACTGTGAAGCCTGACACTGGCTCTTCTCGGGAAACGGCGTCCGATTCTGTTCTCAGGGTAAGAACGTTCATTTGACCTAATGTAGTCAGGTATGTAATGGCGATTGTAATCAGGGCTTCTGAATGTTGCAAGAAAGCTGTGAGATCACTTCAAAGTGTGTGGTAAGATGAACGTTGTCTTCTGTAACCACTATGCATGTGTGAATGCGGTGTTTGTGCACCTGCACGCATTCACGTGTGCGCATGTGCACCTCAATATTTTTTTAACCAGTTGACGTGAACATAATGCCATAAGCTCATCTATTTTAATTACGTACTCTGAATAATATATGGAAGTTATTGGTAAAAGATCTTCAGAATGAATGTGTTCCTTTTTATTAGGGTCTTTTAGGTGCATTTTCAGGATCCTTGCAGAGTGTCTGTTAAGTTTGCTTGGACCCTTCATTTGTACATAACAGCTTGAGAGCAGATGGACAGATTTCCATGAAATTTGGTATTGATGTTATGCCATTAGAGACTAGCCCAAACTCATACTTTGTATTTCAAACGGTCATTGATACCAACATGAAAAATGGTCGGTGTCATGGGTTGAGAGGGTATTCGTCTACGAAGATAGAATTATCGTCTTTTGCAGTGACATAATGTAATTGCCCGTGGTCCTGTCATCTCACTTGATGGCGTATAATAACTAGTAAATGACTGGATGGATTTTCACAAAATTTTGTGTGGATGTTTTACTCTGAAATTCTACTTTTTAATTCCCTACAGTTGATATAGTACCCGTCTGACAGATTCTCAAAGTTGTAACGCGGGAGGATGAACATGACAGCGAAAGCATTTAGAAGAATATTTACTTTCAGCAAAAACAGGGCAGAAGTTTTTTAACTCTCCGAGTGTGGCAGAGAAGCTGGGTAGGAAGATTTGAGTTAGCAGCCCCTCACACTCATGAGGCTGGTCGAGTCACAGAAGAAATATAGATGCTCTTTTATTTTATGGCCGTACAGAGTGGGTCGGGGTCTCACTCCTTAACAGCGGAAGTTACCTTGGCCTCTCTGTCTTGTGTGGCAGGTGTTACGTAACCCTGAGCACGAGAAAGAGGTAAAGGATGATGGCGGCAGAGGGGGAGGAAGCAAGGAGGGCAGGGATAAAGTACCACAGCCAGGGACCAAGAAGAGGGAAGAACAGCAACGTACCAACAGAAACAAGGACCATGAATGGAAAGAAAAACCATTTCAGGAGACTAGGTGAGTGCGATAGAACTGCAGTTAATGTTGCGTATACATATGTGTTGACAATTTTGGGATTTGTTTTGTATGGCTGTGTAAAATACTGTCTTTAAAACAAGATTATAAATTGCAAGTGCGTCAAAACAGCCTTCAGAAAAGTTATTTCTTTACTTACGCAGATTTATTTATGTTTCCTCCAAATGAAGACTGGATTAACCAACATTTCAATTAATCGTACTATTTTGATTTGTATCAGCAGTCAGCCATACACAGAATTTGAAGGTGTGTCTCATGGTATGAATAAAAAGTTATAAATCTCCAGGAATTGATCAGATTCCAGCAGAATTAATTAAAGCAGGTGGCAAAGGGTTGCATATGAGGATCCATAAGCTTATTTAGTTAATTTTGGGTAAGGAAGAGATGCCACAACAGTGGAAGCAATCCATAATTATTCCTATTCATAAGAAGGGGGACAAGACTGGGTGTGGTAATTACCAAGGAATTTCTCTGCTATCGACCTCGTACAAAATTCTGTCAAACATTCTTCTGGCGAGATTAACTCCATATGTGAATGAAATTATTGGGGATCGTCAGTATGGCTTCAGACATAACAGATCAACAATTGATCACATCTTTTGCATCCGTCAGGTACTACAGAAAAAATGGGAGTACAGTGGGACCATACATCACACGACATTATATCCCAAAAGAGAGTTATCTTCATTCTTGCTTCCTTGAGAACCTGAAATCTCACCTACAGAATTTTACATCTTATTGTATGAATAGTCATTCACAAAAAATTTGTGTTATGAAAAGGTTTGAAGGTATTACAGTTTGATTCTTATCTTATTTTACAGGCAAAGGGAGAATAAAGGACAGAGTAGTATCAAGAGCTACCGTGACGACCGACAGAAGCAGATGGAAATAAGAGCACAGCGGAGACTACCTGATGATCAGCGTAGGAAAACGAGTTTTGAACGTGGACAAGGACATGTGAAAATGATTGGGTCTCACCAGAGTCTTGAATCAGAGAAAGGCCAAGGCTCTTCTAAGACATCTGATACCAGGCGAAGTCAAGAATTTGACCACAGTTCCACCAAGTCATCTGACACCCATCGAAGTCAAGAATTTGAACGTAACCAAGGATCATCTAGGACTAATGACTTGCACAGACATCAAGAATATGATCGCCAGACACATTCCAACAGAGATATGGAGCATCGAAAGCATTATCAGTCTAGTGACCTAAGAAAAACGCCAAATGAAAGGTTCCAAAGTCACGTCAAAGATAGTGAAAAACCAAGTAAAGATAGTGAACGACGAAAAAGCTACAGGGACTCAGAATCCAAAAGAATCCAAGGTTATGCTAGAGATGTTGACCAGAAGAAACATTTCTATAACGTGAAAACATCTCGAAACTATAATGAAGCTGATTCTAAGAAAACTTCTTCGGATCACAGGATTCATTTTAAAGACAGTGATCAGAAGGTCATTAAGGAGCCACTGGAGGAAAATGTGAAAGCACAGAAGCAGGATGAGTCTAAGAAATGGGAACAAATGGGTGCGAAGCCAAAGAGGAAAATTTCACCTGATACAATGAATAAACCAGAGTCAAAATCAGACAGAGCAAAGGAACAAACATTGAATACTGAGAAGCCAGTAAATGAAGATCCAGACAGGATAAATTCTTTAGACCCTGCAGATCAGAAAGATGACCCAGAAAATAAAATGGAAGAGAAACAAGAAACTCTGAAGAAAGGAACGGAAAGCGATTCAGAGGAACAGACACAACAGAGGAGGTCCTTAGAATCAGAAAAAATGTTTACCACTGAAAACACGGGTAAGAACAAGCAGGAGTCCTTAACTCCAGAGTCGGCGGAATCCGAAGACAAGGCGAGGGCTGAAGTTTCGGGCGAATATAAAGAAAATACGATACTTCGTACAGGCCACAAGTACGGAGCGAAGCCGTCCAGGAGGAGGGGTTCCCTCGATTCCAGCGATCATGAAAGTGAGGTTCAGGGTAACAAAGGCATGAGCAGAAGCGCAACAGGTAGTGACTGGAGCGTGGACTCAAAACTGAAACGTAATCATTCCCTTGAACTGGACATGGATGCAGGGCAGAGAGATGACATTTTGAAAGGTTCCGTCTTGTTAGAGAAAAGTTCAAAAGAGAGAAGAAAAGATGAAGACAAAGATGATAAAGATAGATCCACAGATGCCTCTGGAAATGGGACTGACGGAGAACACAAGAGAGACCCGAGAGTGGAAAGGAGAATTCGTAATAAGGTAAATGTGTTGGTAGGCCGTAGGCTACAAATTTTTATTATGTTCAAAGAAACTAATTTTAATTATGCTGATTAAGCCAGAATTTGAATAGTAAAAAATATAATTTTTGTCAGAATATACTTATTTTATATCCAGGTATCATGGTTAATATTATTGTAAAAACTTTGAGTCATGTTGCCTGTTGAAATTTCCAGAGATCTTTCACTACGCAGCACAGAACCACAATATTGTCTTTATTTGGAGTTGGCTGTTTTAATTCCAAGACCTCAGGAACTGACTCTTGTCTTTAACTTTAAAATAACTACTACCATCCATTCTGTCCGTGGTTTGATTGTGTAATCATGTAGTCATATTTGGTGAGAGCACTAATTACAAGCTCCTCATTTTGTGAATATTCTCCATCTCTCTGATCCTTTCTTCCTTTTAGGTCGAAATATTTGTCTCAGCACTGTTTTCAGACGTAACAGAATCAGTGATCTTTTTGTTAAGGATGGAATATAAAGTAAATGTATTTTTTACTCGTTTTGTTGGAGTCTTACAGTGATTAATGCTATGCATTTCTATAGGATCGTCCAAGCATAGAGATATATCGTCCAGGCATGGGTCGATTTAGTCTTCAGCGGAAGGAACGCGAAAGGGGCCCTGGTTCTGCTCCAGGGACAGCAGGCAGCAGTATGGAACAAGAGTCCCCATCAGGCAGTCCCTCACCAACCCCAACAAACTCCGCTCGAATTACCACTTCTACCAAAACTACCAAGGGTGGAAATGAACTACGTTCTATGACTTTCAAACGCAGTGTAAGCCGCGAAAAATAAAATCTGGTGTCAAAGAAGAATCGGACCCTGTCAAATCCATTTCGTTAGCTACTCGGCCATCAGATGCAAGCAAAATGTAATTCATCTTTGTGTTCTTTGGTTCCAATATGTTACTCTGTGTATGAGGTACAGTCTTCTAAATTTCTTTTGGAAGTAATTCATCCACAACAATTATAGAATATAGTCTTTTTGTTACATGTTGATTATTAGGATATTTACATCATATTGATTTGAAATGTTCAGTATCCTGATTCATATAGAACAGACAGCAATAACATGACCCTCTTTATTGTATAAACTGTACTCTTTGATTCATGGTGGTTTAACATTTGGCCTGAAGAAACTGGGAATCATTGCTTATATCATGTCATGAAGTAAATGGCATTTATTTGTGTAATTTCATTTCCATATGTCTTCATAATATGCTGCCGTGAGACATTTTCACCTTTACATACGCATTCGAATGTTATAGAAACAGATTACGGACAAAAGAAATCATAATCATTCATCATTCATGCTTTGAAACTGTGTAATTGATATGATATTAAAATTTGCTGTTAATTCTGTAATGTGTAACATGAATTATGATTGTGTCACAGTGTTAATTTTTTTTTTATAAAAATTACTTCATTACTTTCATAATCAAGAATAAAATTATAACTGCATGCACTGTACAAAACTATCCTTAACCCATTTACCTCTCTCGTTAGGTTCAAGTGACATTTACGTTATACCAAAATCTTTTGACATGTTCTGGTCACTGAATGTGAACTTCTGTTATTCATAGATGACTTCCTACTACATAAATATGAACATTAGAAACACATAACTTCAAAATCCCTTTCTGATTCTGAATCACGGGCATTGTGAAACCATTTCATTACATAGCGTGTACAGCGAAAGGGCAGTCAGCCATATATCTGTGTATGTAGAATCAGAAGTGGTTGAGTTAACCCTTATTGGTCAGTATGAAACATTTTCTTGAATTGGGAAGGGTTTTCTCTACATTGGGACAGTTTTTGGTAATGTGAATTGTATTGAACTGATTCAAAATAGGTTCCACTGGCATGCTTTACATTATAATGCAAGCCAACATGGCAAATACAAACTGCAAATTAAATGTGTGATGAACAGCACACAAATACATTTACAAGCAGATATCGTCTATCGACTTTTTATATTTTCTGCTACAGCAGATGGAAAGAAGTAACTTACGTGTGCAGTTTGTTGCAGACAAACTCCCAGTATCAAATGTTTGTAATCTGTTCAGCTGTTCTCGGGTTATTGCATTTGTAAAACGGATGGGCCACCAAAGCTATTTTTATGGAGTTCAGAGCTGAATGTTGGAAGCAAATAAGCAAACAGACGGTGTGAATGAGTTCATATTAAACAAACTCAAGCTCGACATAGGTTAACGTACATTACGCGCCATTCTTTTTTTGCACATGGCTGAAGCAGGAACAGGAATCAAAATTTAATCCCGGTAGTGATCACAAAGAAGAAGGTAAGATCGCATGTTCTTTTATAAACATAATATGTTCCAGCAAAGTGTTGAACACATCCGGTATTTAATTGTGTTGTTTGGTTTGACTATATATTGGTATATTTAACATCTATCGGAAGGTCTGGCGTTATTTACTCTTTCTATTATGTTCCTGGCCCTCCCATAACAAAATTATTGTTGGAAGCCCATTATGACAAATTTGAACTGTGCACAACTGCAAAGCGCATGTAGATTGTGTTTAGCCAGTGACTCTAAGAATGTTGATATATTTAGTGCAGAAGGCCAAAGGCAGAGGTATCAAGACAAAATTTGGAAACATTTTTCGGTGTGGGTAAGACGGAGTTATGTGTACGTTTTTCATTGCTTTGATTGAGTTACGTGCATGAATGCCATAGCCTATCTTGGCCAATTATTTTATACTGGGTTAATTTAAAAAGTTTCACTCTATGTATGAAACTTTCGATGGTATCGTTAACGTTGTGTACCTTGATGGGATGTGTTCCATTAATTACATCTGACTTTCTAAGCCTAACTGTGTAGTCTCAAGTAGTGAGGTTATTAGTGTCTTTTCTATACAGCAGCACTGCTCCATGTATGTTTTTGTTGCTTCATAACAGAAAGTGATCGAATTGGACTAAGTTCCACATCAGTGCTACAGTTATTGGAATGTCAGATCTCATTGGTCTTATTTACAAAATGATCCAATTACTCTGTAGTTCTAGACAATTCTGTGGTATCTTCAAAGATTATACAGTGTCTTGATTTCATGTTGTTGAGTTCAGTTCAGCCAAAGGTTGGAATATCTCATCTGGATGGTGAGTCTTATTTGCCTAACATTTATCTTGCTTAATTTGCAGGTGGCATTAATTTTGCTTTTTAAGATGGAGACTGATAATTTTCCTCTGAAACTTCCTTCAGCCATCATATCACAATACAATATGATAAATATAAATTACAAGTTTTGCAAGCATTATTAATATGCACTCCCAGAATTTGGCTTAGACATGTAAACATTTTTTGAACATAACCTCAATACTGCTGGAGATTGCCTTCTTCTGTCCTTATTTGCGTGTAACATAATATTCAGCCGTTGTTCAGAAAGGGAAGTACAAATATGGATCTCATTTGTTTCAGGTCTGTGTTGAGGATAACTTACCCAAAGCCATATGTCAGTTATGTTGTTGCCGACTAGAAGAATATCATTCATTTGTGTTAGATGTAGAAGAAGTTCAACAGAACATCCATAAAATGGTTTCTGCACTTAATCATGATGCCAATAACATTGCTGTGTCTCACACTGAGCCGCGTTATGAAAAAGTTCCAAGTTTGAATAAAAGTGTGAATAATTCAGGACCTTCCAAAGATATTCAGTCAGATGTGCCTGATCTCATAATTAACAGTGATGTTAAAACTTGTAAAAATCCTTCAGATATGTTTGAGTCTTTTAGTTCACATGTTGTGTTATCAGATGTACATGACAAGTGTTTTGTGGCACCTGATACAAAATCAGAAGGCATCTTCTTTGATGTGGATTCTATTAAAGTTGAAGAAGGTCCATTGCAGACTGTGAATTATATCTGTCCTGATGTGAACACCGCACAAGAAATTTCAAAAATTGCACATTGTGATTCTCTTTCGAGTGGGTTGGTGTCTGTCCAGATGCCCAGTGATAAAAATTGTGACTTTTTGGCAGATACAAGCAATATTTCTGCTAGCGATAGTCTGAGTCGGACTGTTCAGTGTAGGAAGACCAAGAAAACTACGGCTAAAACTGTAGTAGCAGATAATAATTTAATAAAGAAATGTGAGCATTCTGTGTCAGAAGGAGAAGGTGATGCAGAAGAGGTAGAAGTTACGACACCTACAAAGTTTCAGAACAGCGTAAGAAATGTTGCACTAAACAGTGGATCAGGAGATACTGGAAAAGAAGGTGAAAGGTATGTTTCTTATTGCGTGGAAAAATGTCTCCATACATGTAGGATTTGAGGTTCTCACAGCAGTGAGTTTGAAGATGGCTGCCTTCTCGGTTGTAGTGCCTTGTAGTCTGGTAGAAGTTTACCATATGTTCAGAGGTCCTTGCTGTCTCCATCATCAGAGCAATGAGTCACTGAGTACACTCAGCCCTACAACCCAGAAGATTGCGATGTTATCTTTATATATAATTGTGTTGTGAAATTTTACAATTTGGTGACCAGTTATGGCTATTTCGCTCATAAAAACATTAATGTAGGAAAATTTGGTCACCAGTAAATTTGAATTTGGTAGCAGATTAAATTAGGATAGTTGAAATTCATGTGTTTTACTTTATGTTTCTCTAGTGTCCATTAAGCATAGATTAAAACACAAACTGAGGCAAGTTTGGTAATGAACGATGTTGTGTAGCCGTTAAGCCTTGTGGTCTCCTTAATTTTAAGTGCTGCCCGATTTCCAACCACCTTCACTTCTATAGCTGTTAGAATTATGCAGTGTATAGTGATCACATTTGTTTTTGGCCGGTGGAATTTTCAAGGGGAATGCTAGGAGCGAGTCACTTGTACGATAGTACAATGTTTCGTCTGCCTCCAGGAGGGACGAGGAGCTTGTCGGACTGAAAGCCCAAACAAGTACACTGACCGTGCCACCTCAGGTACGCAGAGTGGGCCCGTCCACAAGCTTCTCCACCGGCCGAAAACTACTGCGTTGACTATAGTAAAGTGTGACAGTCTGTATATTGATTTTTCTTTTGTAATTTATTTCCGTGATTCTCGTTGCAGCATTTCTATGGATGAAAATGATTGTGTGGGAGAGTCTGAAATCACTGTGAATGCTCATTCGAACGAAGCTGCTTTGAACACGCAGTTGGATGAGTTCTATAACTACAGTTGCAGGATATGTGAACCTGGCATATCTGTTTTTTCTAGCTTCTTTCTTCTCACTAAACATTACAGGTGTGTTTATTTATTTGTAGTTTATTTAATGATGCTTTTTCAGAAGCTCAGACTGTATAGTGTCCATACAAGTATGTTAAAGTACAGTAAGGCACTTCTAATAGTCCTTTTGTGTTATGTAATGTAATCATAGGAAGAGAAGCCATAGAAAAATTTTGAGCTACAGGTAACACTCATGAAACTTTTATGAGATATGAAGTTTTTACAGTGGTGTAATTGTAGGTTGCGTTCTTATGTGTTGTGATGTTGCGTAGTCATTTATGTGATCACCAACGTTTCTGAAGATCATACTGCCTCCTGACCTACAGAGATGATATATTCCTCCAAAATACTGGGAACCACTTTCAATACTTCATCACGTAACACACAAGACCACAGTTAACATGGTTTGATTTTTCAGATTAAAACACAACACAAGAGGCTACGTTCTTTGCTGTGGCCGTAAGTTGTTGTCAAAGCCGCTTCTGGCAAGTCACATGATGAAGCATCTGCAACCAAGCATTTACAAGTAAGAAGTTTTAGTCTTGATTCATTTAGTGATATTTATGAGATGTGGTGTTGTCAGGGCAGTAAGGATGTCGAGGTGGGTCTTTTTGTCAACTTGTAGGTAGGTAGTAACATTTTGGAAGAGTTTATTGCGTCTACCTTAAGGCCACAACATGGCATTTTAATCCAGGAGATCAATGTCGCCATTTAATCACACTCAGAATGCAGTGTATCACATTGTGTGTCCACAGCAAATTCTGATTATCCGCTTTACAAATGGACTGTTACATGTGGTTTGGTTGTGATAAATGTAAATGTACTAGTTTGTGCCAATCACATTGATACACACTTTTCTTATGACTACTGATATAATTCAAACAGAAATCATCGTGCTTCACCACCAATCGTGTTCTCTGCATGACAGAATTGGAAATTCATGTTGAAAGTTTTATAATTGTTCATATGCTATTAAACAAAATATTTAAAATAGTACTCCAGAAAGTACTGGGCAGCACCGTGTATGTTTTACACATAATTGGAACCTGGACTTTTGGTTCCTGTTGATGCCAGTCTTTTTTTTTTAAACACAAAATGTTTGTGTCCATTTTTCAGGTGTCGTGAGTGCGGGAAGGAGCTTGCCAATGAGGTGACATATGAGGAACATATGATCCGTCACTTGCCAGAGCATAAACGTCCATTCAGGTGTGAACTCTGTCTTAGAGGATTTGCGAATAAAGGAAAACTTCAGTATCACATGAGAATTCACCTTCCAGATGAAGAAAAATTGGCATCTGTCTGTGATACATGTGGAAAGAAGTGAGTTCTGCTTGTGTTCGTTGTGGGTTTCCATGTCATTCATCTTTGTATTCCTTTTGATATTTGAGATTTTCGTGGTAGTAAGAATCTAGATCGTTATCTCCTGGTTTATGATGCCATACAGTCTTGCATATGGTTACCAATATTCTGGAGGAAAATGTCACCTCTCCTCTTTGACGCTGGAGAATGTATATTCCTCTAAAACATCAATAAATAGCTACAAGACAACAGGGTGATTCATGAGTTGGTACTGTGACCATCTTTATCTTTGTATTTACTGGATCACCTATGACCCATATCAAACTGAAAAAATTGTGGGAGAAGACTTATTGGTTTTGAGGGGTTGAATGGGCTTCGGCGCTGCAATGGAAATTGTAATAGATGAGAAATATTCCTCATAACATTGGCTGGAATTAGACTTTGGCTAATCTCATCTTTACTGATTATGTTGTAATTGTCATAGTAATGTATCCAATCAGTAAAGTGACTGGGATGAACTGGACAGTTTGAATTCAGTTTCTGGTTGACTCGAGGTTTCTTTTCACCACCATTCAAAGGCACTCTGTTGAGCCAAAGTAGCAGCTTTCTACCCACTGATAAGGTGACTGGAGCATGAAGCTTATATGGATCTTTAATGCAGAGGATGAAGTTTATTCCTAATTTATGATGTAAATCTCTATCTGCAGGTTTGCAAATGATAGAAGTTTACTTTCTCATCAACGATACGTACATGAAAAAGTGCGTGAAGTTATGTGCCACATTTGCCCCAAAACATTTCCAAGACAGTCGGCACTGAAGCAACACTTGTATACGCACGTGGCAAAGAGCGAGCAGAAACAATGCGATGACTGTGGCAAGTGGCTGAAAAATGATAGCACGTTTCAGTCGCACATAAAGAGCCATGGCAGTCAGCTGTTCAGTTGCCCGCACTGTGATAAGGTGTACAAATTTGCACAAAGTCTGCGAGCCCATCTGCAGAGTCACAGTGATGCGCGTCCGCACGAGTGTCTTGAGTGTGGCAAAACTTTCAAACTCAAGAAGGTGCTTATGGTAAGTACCTGCTTAGCAATAGCTTATCTGTACTATCAGCAAAAAGTTGTTTAGAGTGACATAAAGCCACAGATGTGCCATCCTTTTTTTGTCTTCATTCACTGTCTATTATCTGACAAAGTTCTTCATCATTTTATTAATTGTTTCCTTTATTATCTCTGCTTTATTAACAACAGTTCTCATATAAAATTATTCCATTATTAATTTAAATAATTTAGAGTAGTCAGTAACTATGTTTAACATAATCATTGTTACATGTGGGTTATTGTTTGCAGACTCACGCAGTACAGCACACAGGTGAAAGACCTTACAAGTGTCCACACTGCCCCCGGACATTTGCGAGTAGCGGCAACTATTACTCCCACAAGAAAAGAATGCATGCAAATGAGAAGGCAGGCAATGTAACCTGAACGGTGTCATTCGGAATGAAATCGGTATAGGTTGTACTGATC
The DNA here is from genome assembly GCF_977971745.1 of Zootermopsis nevadensis. NCBI lineage: Eukaryota > Metazoa > Arthropoda > Insecta > Blattodea > Termopsidae > Zootermopsis > Zootermopsis nevadensis. The sequence goes on from NW_028259163.1 coordinate 1,207,291, forward strand.
TTATTTATTTCGTTTTCTGTATAACAGAAATATCTGAGAAGGCAGTGGAAATGAATAAGCGTAGAAGAAATAACACTGACCAGCTTGAATGTGTCTGTAAATATGGGGTTAGCTTCTCTTGCTGGGGAAGTACCTGTTTTCTGTTTCAGCATAACATTATTGAAACCTGCATATTTTAGTAATTTGTGATTTAAATAATTGGCTAATTTTGAAGTAGTTGCGTGATTAGCTTTTTATTCCAGCAGCTTTTATGCAAATGCAAAGACTACCCCGTTATTATTATTATTATTATCCCATCTATTCACTACTTTATGGGGTATGTACTTCCATGTACCCGAGATAGACCGTGTCCCTAAGGTACATAGTGAAGCAGCTATTTCCGGGATACATATTGTTTTTAGCAAGTGACACATGTATTATATAATTTTATTTTATGAAAGCGTCTTTTAGATTATGTTTGAAGTTCCCAAAATGGCCGTCTTCTACAGTTTTATTATTATTATTATTAATTGAATAAATTCTATGTGCAAGGGTTCAACATCATCGCTTTAATTTGCAGGGTTAGGTGGTTATAACGTTGTGAATTTGAAAATAGGTGTAAACATGTAACTGGAGACAGTTCTGCCACTTGAATATAGGCAAAAACACAGCGATATGCAGCAACAGGTTTATTTCTGTGTGTCTGTGGGAATTTGTTTCTGATAGATCCGCCTTTTCGCATATTGGCAGACCGTATTAAAGTTATTGAGTAGCGTGATTAAAAAGCAACCCACACATTACATTATAACTCTTTTCCTGTATCAATCCTAACCACATCTTCATACAACACCCTATTATAACAGTTTTCTGGTATCTGATACATGGTATTATAACCATGTTATCTGGTATGCAATGGATGCTCTGCCTAATTTTAAATTTGGTATAAGTGTTACACCTTTAATAAGGGAAGTGTTCTGCGTACTTCTGGAATGAGGCATATTGTGGGAGAAAAACTGCAGCTGTAAATCTAGTCTTATATTGTGTATGGAAATTATTGTTGATTATTCTTAAAGTATGCAGAACATGTTCATATTTTCGAAAATTTGAATCGCGTTGGTAAATTACTGTATCTCCTGTTCGTTTCTTTATTATTTCAGGTTGAAGTTTATATGTTGGTATTACTGAGTTTCATAAATTATGTTCACAGGAGGGTACCGTATGTTACATTTAGTGAAAAGTACCAACATTAAAATTAAATGTAACTGCATTATTTCTATTATGTGGAGATATTACATTTTTTTATTTAACATACAGAACTACACGTTTCAGAGTATCATCGTCATTACAAAGTTGGTCATCTGTGGTGAGCGCATATGGCATTACACGCTAGCCAACGTAGGCGATCCAGTTTGGCTTTATTGGCATCGACAACTTTATAGCTTATTTCAGCATTATTAACCCTATTTTAAATATTGGTAGAGATATGTGCTATATGTAATGTTAAACATTTGTAATTTCTACAACAACAACGACCGAAAATTCTACTTTGAATTTTCATGTTGGGCATTCTGCATGGCAGTACAAATGGTTTCTTTTATCTATGGAAGTAGTTTGTGGACGCTGTTTACGGACAGTTTATGTTAGCGTTCACTAACGTTTGTATTAAATGTAATTATGAATGCTACTAGTCTTTATGTGTCGACCTGTAGGCTAGTATTGCACGCCGACATAGAAGATTCTTCTACATGGACTGATTTATATCGCTTGGTGCCATATCTGAGACAATCTCTCTCTTGTACTGTTTGTGGAAACTTATTAATAGAGCCACACACTCCAACAGAAACAAATTGTCAGCATCATGTGTGTAGATCGTGTAAAGGAGGAAGGAAAAAGTTGAAACCTTCTTGCAGCTGGTGTAAAAATTATGATAAATATGTAGAAAATGTTCAATTACGAATCTTACTGCAGTGTTACAAAAAACTGTGTGAGTATGTAACCAGCACTTCCATTTATAGGAGTCTCTTAGTATCTGCTGCGACTGCTGCCAGTAATGGAAATAGCGCAGTTGGGACTTCAAGTCTTATGGATCTTATTCAAGAAGGTGCAGGGTTTAAAGATGAGTACAAAAGTACAGGTGGTCTGTCAAAGTCTGCTTATAGCATTTTGCCTTGTGTTTATACTAGTACATCAACACAGACCCAAACAGCTTTAGCATCAGCAGCTGTAGGACCTGCTGATTCAAATAATGGATTGTCTGCAAGTGATCTTCAAGCTATTCGCAGTGTTTCCAATGGTTCTTCTCTGTATTCTGTTATGTATGCCGGGAGTGGGAACAAGATAACAATAAAGCGGAAACCCACTGATTTGGATGGTGAAGGAGTGGATGGTAGCGGTTGTAGTGGTGATGGACAAATTCCACCGGTATGTATTGCGTAGAGGAGGTGACTGTGTTATATGTTAATGGTATGCTATTTTATGCGTCGTCATGATATGTACATGAGTGATTCTGAAGTTTATTATTGTTTCAGAAGTTCAGATTATGTTACAGTTTCTCCATGAGTCCTTGGTAACATGACTAGAAATATTGAGAATTTGTGAAAATTTAATTAATTAATGTTTTAAACGAATGTAATATATTATCACTGGAGATCATAACCATCCTTCCCAGATGCAGCAGTGAGGTGGGATCAACTAACTGTCTCGATTGTTTTTGTATATTACGTTGCAAAGTGGGGATGTTTAAAGAGGTCAGTGGAAGGTATGCAGGAAGCATGCGCAATCTATAACAGTCTTAATTTTACTTATAACGTGTACCAGGTACTTGATTTTATTTGGTTTTCTTTTTGCTGTATAGCATCATCCATTGGACAAGAACATGCAGGTTAGATCTTACATTGTTGACAACAGTCTGCTAGAAAATCAGGTGTGTGACATTTGATGCAATATGAGTATTGGTTGTTGGAATAGGTTGGGGCAAGAACTTTTATTTGCTCAATTATGTGAAGAACTGCATGCATTTCTGTACACTAAAGTAAATAGGTGAGGAATTTCAAGGTTATCTATAAATTTCCAAGGCAATTCTGATGTCACTAGCACCATTTATAAAGGTCAAAGGTCTAATTGTGGCAGAGACACCTTAATTCCTATGCGGTGCATAGATTTCTAACTTATCTTTGCCGGCATGTTTGAAATGGCTCTTGAGGTCCATCCAGCCTCCTATCCAGTGGTTGCAGAGTTTATTTCTTGCAGGAAATGAAGTATCATCAGATGAAGTCATTTGCACCTAAGAAATTTTGTCCTAGTTACCAACTGTAAACTGAGTTGAAGCCACTATCCAGTCTGTTTTGAAATTTTTCCCAATTGAAGTAAAAAGATGTTCCTTTTATTGTGAAACATGTTTAAACAAATTAGTTTGAGAAAGGATCATTTCCTGTCAAATGACATCATCAGAATCATCATGTCATCTGTTGTAGCCACATAATGAGAGTCTCGGTTGTCAGAGATCCGTATTAATGTCACTGGCCTCTACAGTATTTATATTTTCTGGCTACTGTTTGAAACCCAGCTACTATTTATAAGTTTTCAGGGACATTTTTGCACATGTAGTTATAGCTAGAAGAATATAATATGGAGTAATTCTCAGTACAGTTCTTACCAAATAAATCGCATAAAATATTGAGCACTTGTAATAAGCAGCTCTGTTGCATGTTCTAGGTTAATGTGGGAAGTTTCAAGAAACCGCAGCAGCGTATTTCTTCCAATAAGAGCCCTAGTGGGGGAAGTTCTGGAAGCAAGGGCAGTGGCGCGAGTTCCGGAACCAAGAGGAAGGGCTGTCGATGTGGCAATGCGACGGCGACTCCTGGAAAATTGACGTGTTGTGGGCAACGGTGCCCTTGTTATGTGGAGAGCAAGGCGTGCATGGAGTGCCGCTGCAGAGGCTGCCGTAACCCCCACAGACCAGGGGGTCATAAGGTGCTATTTTCGTGTTACATCATAATATTCACAAATTAGGTTCGTGGGCTTATCACATACTGCCCACAGTTGGCATGCATTTTACGTCGTCATTATTTACAAACTATTTTTTTGTGTTACCATAAATCTATTCGTAATACGATTGTAAATACTGTCGTGGACAGGTACGCCCCCTTATTCCGGAACTGCAGAACTTCCAACTCCATCTCAGTCCCAGTTCCATCATGGGCTCGGCCACTTTGTCGACTTCTTGTAGTACCGCAGAGTCGACTCTCTCGGCCATAGATCCTCAACAGTGCTTGACGATGGATTCTACTGATCTTTCTGCAAACACAGTGCAAGTACTAGGAGTGTATACCACAGAGTTACATACTGTGTCCTCGGCACTACCAGCCGCTTTGCTCGTCGGCGACGACAACCTCCCCTCTACCGAGAGCTCTGGTGATGATACCAGTGATGTTGACATAGACATTTGACAGTACTACCAGCAAATGGCACCACCAGGTGATTCAAATGATTTTTGAGATTGACACTTCTTTAATCGTAATAAGGTGCTGTGAATAGATTATAAATATTTATAAGATGAAAATTAACTCCAAGCAGACAAATAATCAGGTGTGCAGTTTTGCTAAGTATGAGACTTTTGTGTTGTCCACTGCTTATTACTTCAGAAGTTCATCTGATGAAACAATGTACACTTATACATCATTTCTGTGCGATGATTATATACTAGCAACTTTTTGGATGTAAGATTTTGGATTCTTATAGCGGTGAAGATGTCGGTCACAGTCTTCTGGGTCGTTACGCCACGTGGCATTATAGGAAGTTACCATTTTATCATATCAGGGTTAACACTTCACACCTTGAAGATGAAATTGAAATGGTCCTCGAAATGTTGGTAATTACGTGTAAGACCACGCGGTGTCACAACCCAGAAGACCACAATTGACGACATAGTAGATATTTTTGTATGTAAGTAGTAGAAAGTTAAGTATAATATGAAATTTATTGCTTAAACTATAATTTACACACTGTCTGGAAGGAAGTGTTCCGTAAGTACTCATATCGAACATTTATATATATTTAAATTCACTATATATGGACTTGGAGGAAGAGGGGATTGCAAATGTGTACCAGGAACAGAGCGTTTATGACAGCCATGTTAGCACGGCTGGTACTTTGAAAAATAAAACGTCTTGCTTTCATACTACGTACACTGGAACGCAGCAGAACCAATCAGATAAAATGTATCGTTAACCAGCTCCAACTAGCCCACATACAGGAATGGAAAATGTAATCCAATATGCACCACTCTACTGGTTCTGCCAGCTGGTGAACAAAAAAAATCATTCTGTATACTTCATTTTCACCGCAGTTTCTACAGTTTTGATAAATTATAGGATTAAACATGCCAAATTATTGTGCCACTTTACATCACTTTTATTTTAACAAACTGAAATGCAGGCAGCATTTAGAAGACTAAGTGACAAGTTTAACACATCACATTTCTGTCGTTAAGTAGCGATTTAAAAGTAAGGAAATCTTTATTATTACTACCCGTAAAGTAAATACTGTTACTAACTTATAGTTAAGTGGGTTTAATGTAGATGGGACTACTGTATCTCACTTAACGAGCATCACATATGCTAATTTAGTCCGTGCAACTGTGAAGTTTCTGTAATGAAAATATGATGCACTTCAGCAGTGCATTGACTTTACATGCACTAAACACATTCATTCTCTAACCCTCTGGTGACATAATATAGCAGAAGTCCAGTTCTTATTCTTCCTAAGCTCCATATTGATATTCCACCATCTAATTCTTGGTCTTTCAACTGCTTGTTACATCCTTCCATGTTGCAAATCCCCTTCATTTAAGTATCATTCCCAAGTTAGGTGCTTCAACTAATGTACACAGAAATTATGTAAACAAATCATTTGGGTAATTATTTACAACATTTTATTAATCTTTTAAAATGTTGTTACAACAGTTAATTCAATGTATACAGAGGTGCCTGTACTGTCGTATTCACGTGATTGTCATTATACTGACAGATGCGTTATTTCTATTTGGCTCTGATATTAAAGTCTACAATTTGGATCAATCCTGGGACATTCTGTTTGAATACTAGGCTAGGACACTAACGACTAGACCAAAGAATGGTCCTATACCTAACAAATAATTTAAAATCAAATGCAGCAAGCACTTGCATTAATATTGAATTCTGTAGCGACGTAAAGACTGATAATTCTGAGCAGTACCAAATATTTCTTGCAGTGCTTTCTATGACAGGTGAAATTTTGGAAACATTTCAGTACCTGTCATTGTAGTAACGTCACAGTTCGCATTACACGTGGCATTTATTATTCGGTCCATACGATATTCTGCATTAACAGCACGAATACGACGTTCCAAAAGACGTATGAGACATATCCCATGTTTCCAGGGATGCGTATAAATCTGGGCCACTTCCGTCCATCTCCTATTCTTGCTTTCTAACTTTCTACTTTCAAACTGCTACCCTGCATGCGATGATATATTTACAATGACATTTTTCAACCCATTCCAATTCTGGACAATGAGGGAAGTTGTTAATAATAGAGATGTGTAAATTTTATTCAGCTACTGAACTATTTCTGTCTTACCATTTCCTTCCACGTCTACCTGAAGTCATCGTTCATTTGTCTCTACATAAAGTATGTGCTGTAAAGTAATTATAATGGAATGTGCCTGCAGCTCATTTTGCTTGTAGAGCCAATTTTCACCACTGAATACCATTCTATAATAAGTACTATGTGCGTATCTGCGCGTTACTCCAGTCGATGAAATGACTTATCACGTGCCTCCTTTGCTGCACTACATTCAGTAATATCTTCTTGCATATCTGACACGTGATATTAGACGAATCTTTCGAATGACTTCTCTCATGCTGTTTTAGGGCATTTCCTCTTGTGAATTGTTTATTGCATACTTTGCATATGTACAGCCGCCCGCTGTGCTTCTGGAGGTGCTGCCACAAACCAGAACGGCCAGCGTACGACTGGAAGCACAGATGACAAGTGTGTTGTTTTTGGGGGTTTTCATTCATTTCAGAAGTTACTGACTCGTTCTGCACTCTGTTAACGTAAGCGTTCCTACTACTAAAATTACTTTTCAGTGTTTTGTTTTTTTCCTTCATCTTTTGTTGTGGTTCCCTGTAGGACATTCCTATACTTTTAAAAACAGATGTTGTTCTGCTGCGACGGAATTTCATGCTCATGTCACCCCTGCTTCTCCCTTCTGATTCATTCCAAGACGTATGTTTTGTACTAGTAACTTGTTTGCTGTCATGAATCATATTTCCTTCATTTGTCCCACACCGATTCATACTAGATGAAACTTTAGCATTTGATTCATTACAGTTCCAAGCAGAATTACTAGTATAACGCAGTTCATCATCATTCTCCAACTTTATGTTTGCTTGTTGTTGGTTCAGGTCGCCTGTGTCACTCAGTTGTTTAGGAACAGCTGAACTGCGCGAAGCAAAATGGTCTTCCGCCTTTTCGTTCCAGTCACTACAGTTGACCATGTTGTCATACTCTGAAGTCTCATCTTGAAATTCTTCTTTTTGCTGAAACAAGTTAAATCTGATGGGCAGAACATGTAGCACACATGGGAGTAATGAGATGCTTAGAAAATATTGGATGGTAAACTTCGAGGGAAGAGATCACTCGGGAGACACACCTGAAAAAATGTGAATATAATATAAAAATACATGTTGGAGAAATAGTGTGTGAAGGTATGGACCAGATTAAACTGGCTTGGAATCTAATGGCGGGCCTTTTGTGAACCACCCACATACCATAAATGCACCTGCAACAATCCCATCTTCAGACATCTTGGTCTTGACTGACTTAACTGATGCGTGTTGGTGACTAGACTAAACATTTTTTTGTATTTTCTTCTTGACTAATCATTGTGTATCCAGGCTAAACTAAAAAAAAATGCTTGTCTATCGACATTAAATGTCTAAGATGTAAGTGGAATGAATTGTTACAAATTGTTCTTTATTGCACTAAAACTTGATAAGTATTTATTTGGCGTCACATGGTCCATCATTGTTGCCAGTAAGAATAAAAGAATTCTGTATTTGCTCGTTTCAACTTATAAACATTTGTCTCATTCTGATGAAATTTGGAAAGAAAGATTGTTACTTTATTCCTATGTTGATTCTTGTAAATACCAAACACATGGATTCAGATGTTTTAGTGCTAGGCATTTTTTTAAATTCAACTTACCTCATTTTTTAACTGCGCATTATACTTTCGGAGTGTTGCATCAGAATTTTCACATTGTGTTTTAAATTTGAATGAGCAGTTTAGTTGATATATGCATTGGGCACAGATATTCATTGGTAAACCATCATTCATAAACACCTGAAACAAATATAATGGTCTTACAGTATCTTACATTCCATATTTTTATTAATTTATGCTATGTGTAATATAATTTATGGAGCCACTGTAGTTCAGTCAGTATAGTGTCTTGATTATGGACTGGATGACCACAGTTTGATCCCTGGCAGAGGCAGAGGATTTTTCTTCTAGTCTCTGTGTCCAGGCAGGCTCTGGACACACTGCTTCTTATCCATTCGTTACAGAGGGTCCCTTCCTGGGTTGTGGACATGTTGAATTGTTGGGTGGGAGCGACATCAGCAGTAGTCATGAACTTGTGCATGACAATAGGTCACTGAAAAATATTCATGTTTTATTGACGTAATTTTTCTTATAGACTGTAAGAAACGTGGTAGTCATGCAAAAATCATCTTCGCCTTGCATTTCAACAGAGATTAACTAATAACCATTGGAGCTAGGTAAATGAAACTTGGTATGGAAATCATAAATGTACCAAAAATGTTTTGTATGAAATATGGTCTGTAAGTTAACAATTGTAAACATGATGATAAAAACGTTGGAGGTTATATCTGACAAATTTAAACACAATTTGAAACCCAGGAAATAAGTGTGTAGAGTTGTACTCGGAATTCTTTCACTAAATTATGTTCAGTTGTTCACTCAAGTAAGAGGGAAACTGTTCCTCAGGTTAAACACGTTACGAAGTAATTAGCACATGTTTCTATGAAAGGTTTTAACCTAACCTTAAGTGACAGGCAGTACAGTATTCTATAAGGAATAATTCCGTGAATATAGGCGACAAGGCACCTTCATGCCTCAAACAAAGGCGGCAAATTTTATTAAGATTCCATTCTCCATTGCTACAGCCCATCATTTTGCTTCTTAATCAATCCAACCTCAACGTAACTTCCATATTGACCAACGCGTGATGGGCATAAGTAAAGTGTGTTCATGCACAGGTGATGTGACGGTCATTTTTCACCGTACTCGTGAACAGCACTCATGGATGAATAACCCAAGTTTAATTTAAATTAATGTTGGGGAATTATTGGAAAAACTGTCCAGCCATTACAGTTTTCATTAAATCGGACAGTGCTAATGCTTTTACGTGAGAGCATAAGTACTTCTTTCGAGCTTATGTCAAATACTAGCTAAAAGAAGTTGCAGGAACTGATTTTTTGTTCAGCTTTGCAGAGCATGGAAAATACATTTCATAAATGGTCATTCCTTTCTTCGATAAACATCCTCTACAGTATTAATTCAATTAAATGGCCATTATGATTACAATGACGTCAACGCAGTTTAGTACAATTTTCGTCGTCCACCTGGATACATTTTATTTGCTTCCACCATTTATACGCTTTGAATGATTACCCCCATGTTGTTGATGTATGATAACGTTGTATTCACCATGAGTTGTAAGCCTATGCCTTTGAATCATTGTCTTCGATGTAATTAATGGTAATGACAAAAGCGCTATAATTTCTTTTCAAGAATAATGTTTTATAATACTGGCTGGCAGTTGATAACATAAGGCTGTGAAAATGGCAAGGATAGTTAAAGCACTTACAGCAGTACGGAACAACTGGAAGAAGTCTGTTTTTATTTGCGCAGCTGCTTCATACGGCTTACAGTATGCGGTGGACAAGTATAAGTAAGCATTGGATTTATATAGACTAATGTTTCATACCATTACATACAAAATTGGGGTTATTTGTTCGACTCCTCCACATCACACTTCCAATTCCACACGTCTTTATTTCGCACATAACCTCACTACTTTTATGCAGCTCTTCATTTCTTTGACATATATAATATTAGTTCCAAAATTATTTATATGCCCTCTTTTTTGTACTTTGGGCATGAGAAGGAAATAGAAAAGTGAGATTCATATGCATTGGCCACCAAGACATCACATCATCTGGCAAATGTGTGGGCAAGGAATGTATTACGTTAGGATGCTTGATGAGGGTATAATATTTCTAGAATTGTGCTTTGGCATTTATAGTAGCTTCCAGTGATTTGTATTTTTAGAAGGTATTTAATGTAATTTCAGTTTCTTCAACCATTACATGTCACCCAACCATAAGTGTATGTAGAATTACTTTTGTTCTGACTGTGTGATAAGCCAGCAGAAATTAGGGTTGTGTCAGCAGTTTTATGTGTATTGGGGGGATCAGATCCTGCATATTCTTGTATTTATGATGATGTGATTGGAAAAATTTGAGTTTTTATAATTATTTTATTATTATTTCCATGCCAAATTAGTCTAAATGATATGGTTTAGAATGTAAGCCTTTTATATTTCAGTTCCTTCCAGCTTATGCGGGGGTACTGTGAAGAAGCTTTGCAGTATGGAGAAATACCAGTGTTAAATGGGAGCAGACCTAGACACATAACCATCATTCTTAATCCTGTAGCTAACAAGAGGTACGTAAAAAGTGGAAAACTGCATGCTTGTGGTATGCTCCCAGTCTTATTTAGCAGTTCTGCCAATATTGGATATTGGGTGAGATTTCAGGCTCTGACAGTGATGATTATGAAAATGACTGTCTTCTGGGTTGTTGCACCATATAATATAAATTAACTGATGTGTACGAGGTGATTACTGACTTCATCATCTTCCTGATTATGTAGGCTGTATGCACCTCTGAAACGTGGCCAGGAGACAGTCATCTGTAATATTACCAATGTCTAAAATATGTCACAACATTAAAGAGTTGTCTCTAATCATTTTATAATGTCAGTCATTGTACTGTGAGATGGGTTTTTAATTTTTATTTTATGTCTGTTGTAGCAGTTCGGATTGCTACAGATTTCTGTCCTTTGTGTTTGATATTTTTCAGTCTATCAAGAGGGTTGAATCACATTATATACGCCTCAACACATGTTTAATTATGTTACTGTTTGACTCACATTTCAAGTGTTCTGTTACTATAGTTCCCAAATTATTATTTTAATTTAAGCTAAAAGGTTTTAATTCTTTTGTAATGTATTTATTTCTTTTGTGGTCCACTGAATTTGCATTCATCAAGAAACACAAACATTTTAATTGGTCTGCATGTATTTGTGATATTATTTTCATAAGTTATTACATGTAGATTCCAACTAATATATGGTGTCAAAAATGTTATTAGACACGGTTGTAATAATTTTATTTGTGATCCAATGGACATTATTAACCTTCTGCAGGACCATGTGACCTTGCGACCCAGATGACCACAATGAACAGCTTACATTTGTTTTTGCTCTCTCTCTCTCTCTGTCTCTTCAGAAAATCAAAAAAGAATTTTGACAAGTACTGTGCTCCTCTGCTGCATTTGGCAGGCATCAGCGTGAATATTATACAGACCGAATCTGAAGGTCAAGCACGGGGGCTGGTTGAATCATTGGATGAGGTTGTGGATGCCATAGTTATCGCTGGAGGAGACGGGACAGTCTCTGAGGTAATAGCCATATTTGCGCAATAGGTGATTTGTGTTGTTTGTTCTGTGAAGGAGAGCTTCATGTACCATTTTCAGTGTCCAAAAACTTGACATTTGAGTTTTACATACTTAACTGTTATGGATGGAACCCTGCCCCTCTTCAGTACCAAAAGACATAGTTCTCTGGCATCAGTTCCTTTTTTTTGTAGGATTTTATGTTAGAATATGAATATGGCTGTCTTCTGGGTTTTAGGTCTGGTAGATGTTCGACTCCAACCAGACTACACAGTGCAACAACCCAGAAGACATTTTTTGTTTTTGTTGTAGATTTTTCCATAATTGAAAATAAATATGAAAAATTGTGTAGATTCAAATTATACTTACAAGTTAGAGGATAAATTGTTTATACGTGCAGGTGTCAAGTGTTACTGCTTCATTGTACATCCTCAAGTTGTAGATGGAGGTAAAGGCCTCCAGATGTGGGTAGCTGTGAATGTCAACTTCTCATCGTAAAACATTACGAAATCTTATACAGAGCCTCAGACTTACTTGTAGGCTCTTGTGAACAGGGTAATGAACCCATGGGTTCTGTAAAATACAGGAAATTAGTAGTTTCGCATCCTGTTGGCTTCTCAGGGGCACTCTGTTCCGTGGGTTCAGTTACTTAGCATCGATGTCCAAATCCCAAAAGTCGAGTGATTGTCGGTTAAGACATAGCAGACTAAATTATTGACTTTTGCTGAAATTTTGAAGTTTATTTTTGTAATGTTTCATTATTATTTATAACATAAGAATTATGTAAATATCAGTGAAACTTAGAATTATGTCATATTTTGAACTGGCATTACGTAACTGGTGACTTGTGTTAATCTCATGCGAGGCAATGTAACGCAGTTACAGAGCTGTATCTAGCCTCCGAGGGAAGGATTGTGCGTCAATTGGTTAAATAAATACATATAGTCTGATCTTTGATGTCATTTTCAGTCTACGTTATGTTACACAGAAGAGTTTGCCATTTTGCATTTTTATGACAGACTTCCTGAAACATCCCGCGTACTCTTAAGAGGTTCGCAAACCACCGGATTAGACCCGCCACAGGACTTGTTGGTAACCACCGACACTTGTCTTTACGGTCTAAATCGTCTTTCAGGCTGTGACTGGCTTGTTGCGTCGAGCTGATGGAGATCTTGCAGTGCAGAGAAAGTTTCCGATTGGTATCCTGCCACTCGGACGAACGAACACTGTCGGTACTTCTTTATTTTTCGACTCGGATAAGGTAAAAATGATGGCTGAAGCTACAATGGCAGTCGTCAAAGAAATTACTAAACCCGTCGATGTAATCAAAATTGAAGTTCTTGAGGTGAGTGCTTAGTCAATATTGTCTTAGCTTTATTATCGTTGTATTGTTTTTCTTACTACTGTGGGTATTCCAGAAGTTAATTTTGTTTTACAAAACTTTTCCCAACAGAAGTCAGGAACTCTGCCACACATTATCTTTTGTCTTCTTCTTATTACCAGTGCAAGTGTCAGCCCTTTGACTCTTATACAGACAATGAAGTGCCTTCTATTTTGATATGAATTTTCTTTTTCGCTAAAAAGGGAATTATTCTTTAACACCTACCTTATTCACCTGACGTCTGTCCCTGTAATATAAAGTATACATGCAGTTGCTTTATTTGTTATCAGACGGAACAAGAACTTCCTGGCAAGGCCGTGTACTGTTTGGGTGGGATCCAGTGGGGTGCCTATCGTGATGCCCATGCAAAGAGAGATAAGTACTGGTACTGGGGAGCGCTGCGCTCATATGTAACTTACGTTTTCACGGGGTTGAAGAGCGACGAATCTGACGTATCGTGGCAGTGCAAGGGAGTGCTCAGCTATATTCTACCGTGCAGCGGTTGCTCCAGGTGCATTCAACCTGTTGAAACGGACACATCCACTCGTCGCTGGTGGCACGTGTTTGTTTCAAGACAGATCGTGGAACCAGGTAGCAATTATTTCGGCATTATAATCATTTGTTGAGATTTCCGCCATTATTTTCTGACCCCCCTACAATTGCTCCTCGTATATTTGTGTTCATGCTTTTCCCTTCTTTGTGGATGGACTTTCCACCTCTGTCAGTGGTTTTGACTTCATTTTACTTTTATTTAAGACTCAACGAAGAAGTTTTGCGTTAATTTGCATCTCTTTTCTTACAGTTTCGAAGGATTATAGTAAAGTCATAAATGAACACTGTGGAACAAAATTGCAGAAAGAGATTTCAGCAGTTGATTTGTCTCTTACAACAGCAAATGTTAGTCCCAACTGCTTCAGGGATGGAGACCCACACATCAAGGTGGAATTAGGTAAGGATTTTATGTATAAATTTCACCCTTATTAATTTGTGATGTTAGTTGACATTGATAAGTCGTGATGATATATCGGGGAAATGTGTTTCGTGTGGATCCAGACAGAAAATATTGGCAGTTCTGGCAGTCCGTAGTATCAATGAGAGCTTAGTTATATAACAGTACATGTCTGTCAGTTACAGAAAACCTGACATGCCAGGACACTGTAATGTGACGTCGGTCCTCGCCATGTTTATATTATCATTCACTGGGGGTCTGCAGTTTACTGCGATCATTTTTCTTTCGTTGTGTGCTTGACAGAATTTATTCCGTCAGTTTCTAATGTCTTTGAAGAAGAAAAATGTACTGCAAACGTATAGCTTCGTTACAGACCCAGTGATTTCTTATGGTAATATTTTGGCTGACCATGTTTTTGAGGCATTGTCTTCATAATTTGTAGGTTACATGTGTTTGAAAACAAGATGCTCACAGAGATATTTGGACCTAGGATGGATGGAATACGTGGGGAATTTAGATTATTGCATAACGAGGATCTGCGTGAATTGTACACGTCGCTTAGCATAGTGAGGATAGCGAAATATAGGGGGTTCCATTGGGCTGGACATGTAGCATGAATGGGCCCACCAAAGTATGCATACAGAATTTTTGGTGGGAAATTGTTCTGTAAAACGACCACCGGGCAGACCGAAAAGGAGATGGGATGATAATATTAAAATGGATGTTAGGGAGGTGGGCTGTGAGGATGGAGTTTGCTCAGGATCGTGTCTGGTGGCGGGATTTGGTGTTGTCAATGATGGACCAGCGGGTTCTGCTACCAGGGAGTTTTGTTTTTGAGTTAACTTTGTTTCTGTTTCCAGGTCCCCCATCTGTAAGTTATTCTGAGTTTGTATCTGAAGGCTGGAGAAGAGAAGGTGGAAAGGTACCAAGAACTGAAGATGTACTGAAGGCTAGGGAACTGGAACTTCAGCCATTGCTGGAGAGGAATAGTTCCAGTTCAGAGGTGCACATTTACCTTGACTGTAATACGTATGAACAGTAATTTCTAAGTGTTTACACATGTGTTCAGGCCAGTTTTAGTTTAAAGTTTGAAGAAATGCGTACTGTCTGTAGTGCGCAAGTTTGGTTAATTGTGTGTGTAACCATCAGGGAGTAAAGTTTTGTTAGTAGAAATGACTGCGGTAAGATCACACTCTCAAATGAATGGAGGTAGTGAAATTATAAAACATTCTCCGTGTAGAGTTTTTACTGCAGAGTATTTAAAACTTTAGGTTTCCAAAGGGCTTTTTCAATCAAAATTCTATGTGCATTTCATGTTTTCCAGATTATAAGCTACATGTGCAGCCTGTCATAAGCTCGGTTTAATTACCTTAACAATATTGGCAGAATAATGGAAATTATGAAGTTCCTCTTTATCTAATTCTGTCCATTCCCAAATTATGTAATTTCTCCGATGTCCGAATAATTTGCTTGGCGTCGCTTTAAATGCAGTTTGTGTTATTCTCTTAGAGCAAGAAGTTTTTTACGTATCTTTGTTATATCCAGGGTTGATCAGATCTGAGGTAGAAGATACAAACTGGGATTAATAACTTCGAAAGAACTAAGTTCAAGTTGGCAGCTATGATACTGGATTTATTACAGAATTTATTATAGATGGAGAGACTTTTTGTATGTTGTTATTTTTTTTAAGTGTACATAAAGACATTTATTTTATTTATTTTTAAATTATTACCTTTGTAACGTTCATTTTAAATATAAATTCAATAATCCTAATATGCAGTCTGGTTACTGCAATAAATATGAGAACCTTGCAGGGTTCTGGCATTTGTTATCCTGTCAAGCTTGTACAACAGGTTTTTCATACTTCAGCCTATATGCCTGAGGATGGCCCAGTCGGGTTGAAACGTAGTGGACAGCTAATTTAGGTACTTTAAGCAGGATGCAATCTCGAAAGATGTGGATCTGTATCTCCACTCCCCAATACATATTGACGTTGTGATGCCCCGTAGGAATGCAGTGGTGCATTATTATTTTTGTTACTGCAAAGTTCATATGTTTTATGATGTGAAATATAAATATAATTAACATCTTTATTTTTTCCAAACAGAATACACAACGTTGGATCTCCATAGACAATGAAGACTATGAGCTAAAACCAATACATGCGACATTACTTCCAAGGAAAGTTCACGTGTTTTACAAACCAGCAGTGAGTTTGAGCTGAACGTCGTTCAAGGAAAGGTATGTTACGTGCATTCAGGTTAACGTCACAGATCTCCAGTAAAAGTTCCGCTGGACATACGTGGTCCTTTCTTATGCTTCTTCATTTTCTTCTTCTTTGCAACATTCTGTTCCGGACTTTGTTGTTTGTCGTGTTTCTGTTTATGAATTTTGCTGTATGGATTCAGGTAATTGGGATTCCTTTCCGTGACGTTTATTTCTTGGCTCGCCTGAAAAAATTAACACATTACAAACTGAGATACGTTCTGTTTGTTGGAGTGCATCTGAGGGAAAACCAATTGAAATTAATCTCTTCATAAAACTTCTTGGCTTCTGCCTATTTCTCATACAAAAGAATCCTTTTCCAAATTGGCAGCACCTACGAGACAGATTCTGCTACCGTTAATAATAGGGTGGTTATACTGATGGCGCTGAATGTTGCGGTCAAGTGGTTAGCACTCCTGCTTTGTATTCAGCAGGTCCCAGGTTCAAATCTCTACTTGGAAACTGGCTGTTCTGAGTGGTTTATTATGGTTTTCCCCACTCCCTCCAGCCAAATGCTGGATAGCGCCTTAAATTAGGCAGCGACTGCTGGTGAGATTTCAGGTTCTCACAGTCACGTCAGATGCTTTGTCTGTTCCTTGGCAATTATTTAATGTTCGGTTCTGAACCTGCCAGTTATTGTTTGTTTTTTTCCCTGCGCACACATTTTCTGTAATATTGTATCACTCTGTATTACGTAAAATAATTACCGGAAACCGGAGAAAAAACAGTATCATTAGTTTCTGTTATCAGTTTTCTGTCAACTTACCAGGTACACAAGTTTTTGTGTTTGTTTGTCCAGTAGATGGGTTTGGTTGGAGAAACCTAAGCTCCATTGTAGCGATACTTCCCATTCATGTTTTGAGATTAAGATTTTGTGGGAAATATCAGGAAGTCTCAGCAAAATATCACCAAACAGCGCAGTGTTCTCCAGAATGTTTGCCAGGGCTACAAATGGAAATATCACACCATGAGAAATTTCATGTAACTAAAGTAACATTTCTAAGAGTCGCGATGAAACACGAGATCTTGGGGCGACTTTTGGAAATTGAGATTACGCTTTTTTTAAGTTCAGTGGAAGACATTGAGTTAATTATTATTACTACTTAATACTAGACAGGCTGTGTAATTTGCATCCTTAACTGTTCGTAAAAATATTTTTGTTTGTTTCCCCAGAGATCACCAATACATTTCCACAAAAACACCTTCACACACAGTCACAGTGTGGAGTGTCGTTTCTTGGGCTGGTGTTACTACCCCACATTTGTTTCCACTGCCAATGTCACAACTGAAAGAGATTTCATTTTTAAGACTTACGTCTTGAAAAGAAATGAGTGATACTTAAATACTTTTATGTATTAGTTATTCATCCTGCATTAATTATAATAACGTCACGTATTTCTCATCCATTCTGCATTTTGTTAAGTATTTTATGAAGCCTTAAGAGGTCTGTGTACCAATTTTTTGAGAAATAAAATGAAGGTGGCTGCCTTTTGGGATGGTGCACCATGCCCCTGGTAGAAATTGAAATTTCAGAGGAGCTAACTGCCTTCAGCATCAGTGCAGTGATGTAGACAGTAACCTCCTTCGAAACGTCAAGTCAGTGTCTGCCAAAATTACACAATGCAACATTTCGTACTCGTTGCCACAGGAGTCTGAAATCTCATCAAATAGAAATTAAGTTTGGTAATCCACATTACCCCGTGCTATGCACGTTTTTACGAACTTTGCACAAGGAACAAATAAAATGTATTAGGGTACTCGAAGCCTTTGTCTCTAACCACATCTTTTGAACCATTTGGAGACTTTTCATTCAGCTTGTGAATGTCGGATTACTCGAGTTATGTAAAAAAGTGATGATGATCCAAAGATGACTGTCTTCTGGGGTTGTTGCCAGAAGACTCACCGCCATGAAAACCTCAAGTCCTACTTGATGATAATCCACTTGCGGAAATGTCAATAGACTACCCCAGTGATCATTGTTGCTCAGACATACCGTCCAAAGTATCCTCATCCTTAGGAAAAGCACTAATTCCAGGGATGTAACCTAAACTTTCTAACGTAACTCTGCTACTCTTGATTACCTGAAATAGAAGTATAATATTTAGACATAATCTTACGAAAATGCAAGGTGTTTCTTTCCGTTTTGTTTTTTAAAATACATATTCCAATATGACCTTACGCTGAAAACTTTCTCTGCTATTACAGACACCATTTTATATTGTTTTTCATAACTGTCAATTGCAAGAAGTCTTTTGACAGCAGCCAGTTGTTCCGTTCTCCTTTTCATGAACATTCGCACAACTGACAATCTGTTAAGGATATATTTCACATATAATAATACACAAGCAAGTGTTCTGCTCATTATTTAGATACTTCATATCTGTCTTCTGGAATGTGATGAATAACACCAAATCCCTACCGAGGTTCTGAGTCCACATTAAGCTGTCAGTCTCGTACTGTGATAATCACCTCATCCACCAAATTCCCTGCTTTTTATGGAGCCTGAAGGTTCATCGCCATGAAGATAGCTGTCACATGGGATCTTAAACCATGTGGTCTCATAGAAAGTGACGGACATTTCAGAGGCGCTTACTGCCTCAAATCAGTGTGAAAAGTAACCTGTAGAAGGCCAGAGATGTTGCTCCTACATCTTTGCCTGCTTTTCTGTCTGTGGCCTGTAACTGGAAAATGGCTGACGTATCCAGTGGGGAAGTTAGATATAAATATCCAAGGATTTAGGTATTCCTCTAGTCCGTCATCCTTTCCTTCCATTCCAAATATGGTAATACCCACATGACACGCACATGGTTTCCAGAGAGTATTTCGTCTTAGGCACTAACGAAAACAAAGGATACATAATTGTTCTGCTGGATCGTCATTCATTTTCCTGCTGTCCCCGTGGTCGTGTTCAGGAGACTGCGATGCCACCACGATTAAGCAATAAATTATAATACTAATGTGAAGCATGGCACTTGTATTCAAACATGTTACATAAGTGCTATGATACATAAATGATGTTGGTAACGCAAATTATTACATTAATGTGCAACTAAAATCCTATTGGCTGATGATGACGCGTCATATATTGGAGGAGCTGTTAACGGTAGCTCTGTCGGTTAATGAGAAAGTTCTTTGCAAACCTCAAATTCGCAGTGTAACAACCCAGAACACGTTTATTTTATACAATTGCAAACACTGGTCGCTATGAAAATATCTGTATGAGTGCCTTGGTTTTATTCTTGAGAACGACTAACACATTGTTGATATGGATCTTACACAACTTCGTTATACATCTTCGTTACGCTTTTTGCCGAATGACCCTTCCGTATAGACGTATTTACGTCAAAAAGGATCACAAAACCCTGATGTAGGCAGGAAACTGAAGATTAATAATGACTGAGAACAGTTTAGTTTGCGAAAAGCTGAATCAAAATTGTTTTCATCCTACATATTTGTATTCAAGCAACCTTCTGTCACCCCGCCATTCTTTATTAATGTCTGTATTTGGCAAGCCTGAAAACAGTTGCTCGAGCACAGATAATGGTTTCATGTAGATGTCGGTTGTAATGTCTGTTTAAGTGTGGTGTCATTTTAAACAATGGCTGTTGTCAACGAGGCAAAAATAGATGTTAGTAATGTGATATAAATTACCTTTCTTCAATTTATAAGTTTAAAGTCATGTAGAACTTCACATCAGACTGATGCTTGATTTGTGTTCGTGGTAGTCTTGTAGTGTTTGTAAGGCAGAAAGCCGTAACAGTAATTTTCAATATGAATTACAATATCGCTATAAAATATTTATTCTCCTTTTATTATTATGGATTTACTATGTATGCCGCTGTTTTCATATTTAGATCTACGATGATTTCGGAGGAACAGTGGAAGGAGACATGACAGTCCCCACTCAACGAAAAAATCAGAATGTAGGCAGTGAACCAGAATTTAATACTTTGGACGAACCAGTACGAGTCACAGTAGTAAGTGTTATTTCGCAGGTTTCAAGGTTTATTAATAAGAATTACGACACTTTTTATGCATGGTATTACAAATGTTACTTTTTCAGTTGCGGGATCTTAGAGCTGTTGGAATAAAGTTTTTCCATGTACTCTATCCTAAAGAGAAGAAAAGCTTATTGAAGGAATGTGAGTATTGTTTGCTATGATCTGCTGGTTGATCATGAAAATCGTAAAGGGAAGTACAAAGAACTAATGGACTTCTTATTTCCTTTAAGGGGACTTGTGGGGGCCACTTTTGCTCTGCACATTCATGGCAATGTAAGTAATTAAAATTGAATTGAGCGATTTTGTATTTAAATTTTGTTAACTAATTTCTGGCCTTGTGGAAAAGAGATGGCCTTTAAATGTATACATGAACATTTGTTTTGTCTGGATTGTTCCTAAAGGGCCATGTCAGAAAAAAATATGGATTACACAGAACAGGAAAGCTGTCAACTGAGAATTATTATGTATGCAAGGAAAATTCAAAGCTTAAAAATTTATTTATTATCATGTGACTTGAATAATGGATTTTTTTATTGGTTATAAATTTTGTCATTATTTGTATTATGTAATGTTTCTTTCAGTAGTTATTAATGTTAATTTAATAGTGTTAATATTATTTTAGTAAACATATGAAATTAATCTGTTTCATTTTTTAAGATTCTGAAGGTGCACAGAATAGAGTTAATTCTGTAGAACTGTTATTAAAGACCCATATGCACCCTTAGATCTGGTAATACCAGACATAAACTGACTGAATTTTAAGTAATTTTTTTGGGAAATTGTAACATGAAGGTGGCTCTTCTGGGTTGTAGCACCCTGTAATCTGGTGGACATTTACCAGTGTTTTTCAGAGGTCCTTGTTGCATCCATGCATGATGCCACAACCAAGTAGACAGCCATCGTCGTACTCGCTGCAGTGAGAACATGAAATCTCACTAATTTTAACATATCTGTGGCAGAAAGTATTTTGATTTTGTAACAATAAGTGATTTGTGAGATTTGTGTTGTGTGACGTGCTGGAAACGCTTTTGCGAGAAATATTAAAACCTAGAAGTTTTTGTCTTTGGAACCTTGAAGTGCATAATGCTCGTCCTGAGTGCATTTAATATTTTTATTTGTTGTAATTTTCAATGAAGCTTTTTTTTTTTGCATATAATTAGACTTCTATATTCCAACAGGCTCTTGCAAGGTTCCGCAGATATAGCTGACAATTCAAATGTTGGTGGACCAGAATTTTCTGAAGTTTTTGTGATTGTGTGGATTGGTTCCATGATAGTAACTCTTAATTCAAAGCTTCTGGGAGGAAACATGTAAGTTGAAAGCCGTATAATTCTTTTAATGTAGCATCGTCATCTCACATACTGGATGCGTATTGGAAAAATATCAAATTAATGCCTTCCAGTTTGTGAACAAGATATTCTGTTCAGAAATATGAATATCTTTCAAATCTGAGTTTGATAAATATTAATAAATGTTAATTAACATGGCATGCCAGTTGACCTCGCTGGGTAAACCTCTGCTCTGTCTCGTGTGCTAAGAGTTCTTAGAATGATCACATTTGTTAGCAGAATTAATTATCTCACCCTTGTTAACCATTTGATTGTTGTCATGGAGATATTTTGTTTTTCTTTGAGGTACGGACTGAATTTGTTTGATGTTATTTAGACAAACTTTGTGTTTAGGTTAGGGTTGGGTGTCATTTTAAAACGTCATTGTAGTATAATTTTGTCTGTTCTTTATGTGGGATAATAGAAGGCATAAAATTTTAAACTTTTAATAGTTTTGTACAATGAGAAGACGATAATACAATTAATAATATTATACAAAAGTTGTAATGGTGGTTGTAATAAAATTCAACAAAATTGTTTGACATTAACTTCTGTAAAATGTTTTCACCAGCACTATCTTCACTCACCGACAAGTGAATGGGGTCGGTGCGATACCGAAAGTGTCCCGTTAATATTGAGATTGTTTTTCTTAATTTCAGATCGTTTTTTCAGAGTGTGTGTGTTCTTGGATATTGCCTGCTTCCTACAGTGATTGCCCTCGTTGTCTGCCGAATAATTCTGCTTGCAGAACAGTCACAATTACTTTTCATAATCCGGTTTGTAGTAACTATGGCAGGATTTGGTTGGGCAACGTCTGGTAAGTTTGTGTATATTGAAGAGAAGAGTACCTCATAAACTTAAAATCGCCTGTTGCTATCTTCACTGCTGTGAGAACCCCAAGTCTCACTTTTAAATGCTTGTCCCAGACTACAAGTTCTTCCGTACCACTATGGCATTATTACCCCAAAACTCCTCTTTTTGGAACAAAAAATTGTTACAGATCAAAAATGACATTCTGTCTCGAATTAATTGCAGTAACATTTATTCTCTGCAAGCTTTAATGGAACTGAAGCCAATTCAGAAACATTTTCTGATACAATGTCCGGAGCGATGACAAAGATAATGGCATCAAAGGATTTTAGACAATTAGACAAGGATACTGTACCCCTTTCATAATAATTTTGGGGTAATTGAATCAAACAGAATTGAGATGGGTGGGGCAGCATGCATTGCAATTAATTCATACAAAATTTTGATTGTAAAATATGAAGGAAGGAGAAAACTTGAGAGACTTGGACGTAGATGGGAGGATAATATTAAAATAAATTTTGGAAACAGAAACTGGTGGTGTGGACTTTATTCTAATAGCTCAGGATAGAGTCTCGTTGTGGACATTTGTGAACACGATCATGAAACTTAATTCCACGGAAGCTAGATGAATAATTATCAGCTGCACAAAAGCCATCATCACGGTACGCACAGGAGTGAATTGCGAAATATGCGGAATTTATGTACGTGTTCGTTGGAGTTTAATTCCCTTGCTTTGTTTTTTCTAGCCTCGATGGTATTCCTTGGAGACAGTCAACCTGTTGGCAGGAAAGCTTTGGCGGTGTATCCGATGTTTCTTTTCTATTTTGTTATCTCATGGTTGGTGATATCGCATTCCTGATCATCAAATACTTCCAGCTAAGCTGTGTTCATTTGAATGGTGTGGTTGTATAAAATTGTAATTGTCACCAAGAAGCTATTTACATGAAGTCCTCCATTAACATCGCTTAATACACAATCCCAAAGGACATTCATTGCTGTTTGGAATTAATGTATTTTAAAATGCATTAATTCCATATTTTATACTAAACATGCATTTTAAGAAAGTTTTAAGTATTCATGTTTTGACTACTGTTTCTTGAAATTTGTTTGGAGATGGTTTGTCTACATTTTTGACATCTAAACTGTCCCCATTTTCAAGGCGATGTGATCAGCATATTTATTTTTCCAAGTTGTGGGGCGTTTGAAGTTCTTGAGTTGCGATTTGTTAATCTGAACTCGCGTTCACCGGTGGGAACTGGAATAAAATGCCTTTTTGTGGGCTGCTACACTTGTCCTGGTGAGATAAGTGTGAATAAAGTGTCTGATGTGTGAAGCCGTGAGTTTATTGATTGTTCGGGGAAAACTGTTATTTATGTAAATATTAACTTTTGATTTTCTTACTTAATTCGCGTATCACTCAACCTTGGCTCGCATACCACCGGTGGTACGCTCACCATAGGTTGATAAAACCTGGCCTACTGTATATATGTAAATTATTATGTGCAGTGTAAGTAAATGAATGAATAAGAATACATAGAAATACTTTTATTTCCTAAGTTTGCCAGTTAGATACAGTCTCCTGAGCTTTCTCCAGTACAGCAATTAGTTTATTCAGCTCATTCTTATCCAGTTCCAAACTTGCAGTCATTTGTTTAACATCTGAGTTCTGAGCCGCCTTGTTCTTTCCTTCGCGTAGGTTAAAGTCGAGGCTCAGAAGAGGTTCTCGCAATGATGACAGTTTGCTGCTACCCATAATCCACTATTTGAAAGAAAGAAATGATCAAAGTAAAAGTGATACTTATGTGAGTAACTGGGCAGTTACTGACTTGCCAAGGATTTTGCTTCATGGAGTTAGACAGTTAAGAATCAGGAAAACCAAGGATATGAAAGGATAATCTTTAAATAATAAGTATTATGATTCAGCAGTTAGCACTGTTTCATGTTCAGGATGACTCAGGTTCAAATATTAATTAGGTCATGACTCTCCTTCCATATCCCTTCCAACTCATCTTATCATTTGACAATGCATAGTCTCGGCTACTGACATTATTGTTAAATAAACACTGAGGCAAATCTTCAGAAAATAAAGCTGTGAAGTTCATGTTCATTTGTAGCGATGCTGAACCTTTGGATTGTAAGCTACGTTTGAAAGTTCTATTGCCAGGATTTAACAAGTATGATAGTAGCTTCAAATGGATATCACATGCCTTAATTTTCCAGTCAAAATCTTCTAATATGGGACCAGAGACAGCACATTTTTCTTCTAATAAAGCATTCTGAATGTCACCTTGGCGGACAGCAAGGCAATCCATTATGGCATCTTGGTGATCAGTGTCAAGTTCTGGAACTTTATCCATTATCTGAAAGTACATTTTAAAATGAAAATGGAAAACTGTTGATAATGAAGGAGACTGACACAACCAAAGTTAAGTTTTGTTTCAGAATTTTCATCAAACACAGGTCTACCTCATTCCTGCTCATTTGATTGAGAACAGCTTCTATGAACAGGTGTTTCATACTACTTGTAACAACTTTGTATTCTTCATTGGTCCAGTTTGTTACCGATTTGAAGTTTTCATATGGGGCATTTTTCCTGCCACAAATATCATTAACACAAGAATGAAGAAACTGGAAAAGAAAAGAACATTTTCATGAGTCTAGTGGGATTTTTGTATACATTCATTAATAGTCAGACATACTTCAGGTATAGTTGATTGTCTTCTGGGATGTTAGGCCATATAGTATTGCAGAAACTTATGTATTATATTACATGATGGGAGACCGTGAACCTAACCTTTATTTACTCACCTCTTGAAATGCATTAATTGGTGAATTTTGTAATATGCTTTGGCAATGTAAAACTTGAGTCTCCATTGACTTTCTACTTAATGGAACTCTTTCCACAAAAGTATATATTACCTGAAAAAGATAGTCTGTAATACTATGTGCAGCTAATTACAGGACGTCTACTGCTCATCGTCTGACGTTTAATGGTAGTCATTTGTATACAACGTAAATATCAGTAACTCACAGTAATTTAACATTTGTTGTGTTGGCTACTCAGCAACCGGAACAAGAAGTAGTATTTATTACAAAGCACAAACTTCAATTGTTGATAGTCTGTGGATTACGTCACAGAGATAAAGCTTGTAAAACAGAAAAGGTGGAGGTTAAGTGTTGTAACAGGTTTTTGTTATTTGGTAGCGGTACTGTGTTTTCGTAACTATTCTTGATGTCAGGAGAATTGTAATTGCTACAAAATGGCAGAGTACTTGGCTTCAATTTTCGGCACTGAAAAAGACAAGTAAGTTTCTCGAAATAATGTTATGTGCTTGTTTTCTGGAGTAAACCCGGTTGTAACGCCATCTTAAGATTGCTCTCTTATTCACGCTTTGAAATTGTATGGAACTTCAACCAAGAAACGATTTATCAAAAAATTGTAATTTCCATTTATTATAATACTAAGAACAAAGGTGGGTTAACCGGCACTGAAATTGCTCATTTTAGCGAAATATTGAAGTTTTTATGAGAAAGAGCTGACATAAGTAATTTCTTTTCTGCTGTTATCAGGCTGGCGTTAACCGTTTTATTAGCGAGTACTTAATTTTGAGTTTTAATTATACTTATTATGCTTAGTCGCCATAAACTATTTTGAAATTCCAACCTGAAATGGAAATTAATAGAAAACGAAAGTTATGAGGCTAGGAAATCATGCCATTATCAAAGACTGCTAATGAGAATTTTGTGGTTATTGTGCCTTGTTAAGTAAATTTAATACAATTTTTATTTTCACAGAGTAAACTGCTCATTTTATTTCAAGATAGGAGCTTGCAGACATGGAGATCGTTGTTCACGAATTCATAACAAGCCAACATTCAGTCAGGTTAGTGTACCTGTAATATATTTAAATGTTTTGTAGTTATGTTTTCTTTACAAGGAGTTTATTTTTTCTTTGTTGTATTTCTAGACAGCGTTAATATTAAATAATGTACCTTGTATCTAGTAGCACAAGAACTGTATGTACAGCAGCTAAGAAGATATTAAACGTGTGTGTTTATTTGCAGTGAGCATGTAAGTCTTAATATAAAAAGTTAGCTTTCAATCGTATTACTAAGCTTCTTGACTGCTCTGTTTAACAGATATAAAACTCTTTATGTTTTCTGTACGTTGTTATCATTTGCTGTTCTGAAACAGAACTGTATAATAGACAGTACCGTATCTTACGTTGCCGGTCTTGTTTTCTTATAGACTGTCCTTCTCCAGAACTTGTACGTGAATCCACAGAATTCTGCAAAATCAGCTGATGGCTCACACTGTAAGTTAAAAAATATTTTCTTCTGAATCAGTTCTTAAGAACTCTGACTCTTAGTGAATCTCACCGGATTTCTTCTTAACATGTAGAAGTGAACGTAATTAAGGTACAACACTATGCTGCAATAATAGTTCCAGTATTTTATTAAATGCCATACTTCCTTTAGCTGTACGCCATTACTAGAGGCAGTGCATTGTTTGAAGTCATGTTATTGTGTTTACATAAAATGAGATGCTTGTTTAAAATCAAAGTTGCCTTTTTGATTTCTTGTTCTTTGGTAGTTTATTATTTATTTTCTTTTGTTTCCCCTCCATAATGTGCACAAAGTTAATGCGTACAGGATTTACCATGTCTGTCTGTCTGAGTAATATTAATCGTTAATATGAACGTGATGGATGAACAAACATCCTTTAACCTTTATCATACATTAATAGGCGATGGTTTAAACCGTCATGACGGAGGGCTGCCGGCCGTGCTTTAACTCCGGGCTTTGATTGTTCGGTGATGCTGGCACAAAGCACAGCCATCTAAGTCTTGATGCATTGCTGATAAAGGTTAATGTTAATAAACAGCTGTTTCCATATGTAACACTCCGTTTCACTGACTTTAATTATCACGAAGCTGTTAATGCGTAATTGTCGTCTGTCTTGGTTTATATCGTGAATGAGCAGAGCATTTACTGCTGCTGTGTTTACATTGTTATATATTTTTAAGTAATATCTGCTTAGTTGTTTGTTATGAGATTGCACTTTAAGAATTACGATCCCGTGTTTTATGGTAGAAAACACTTTTTCTGTATTCTTTGTAGTAAGATTATAATAAGTGAGTGCCAAAGAATATCAAAGTGTCTGCCTGATGTAAGAATATTGTATAGACGAAGCATGATTCAGATAAACAAATCAGGCTTTCTAACTTAACACATTCCCGACTGGATAGTACTTTTAAGTGACAATCCTGCGGACCGGTCGCTTTTTGCGAGATGTAAGAGTTCAGAGAAAGAAATTAAACCAGTTGGCACATATTTCTGTTTCAAAGACTTTCAAGCCTAATAATTTGAAGTCGTTGTCGGCCAGAGTTATGTAGACTTTTAGGTTCCTTCTTAAGTGTTTGAAGATGCCCGCACCTTCTGGTCTGGCTTTCTGTTCTGCGTTAGAACCAGTTGCCAGATTGTCATTTCCTCTGTGTCTAAAATTAAAAGAAAATTATTGTTAACCTCTCTGGTTGTCTTTGCCTGGTCTCTGGCCGACGGGCATCTAAAAAAAATCAAACATTTGTAAGTTTGAAGATTTCTGTCTTCTTGTTTGTTGCGCTGCGTAGTCTGGTCGATGTTTACCGATCGCCCTGACGACGGAGGCAATATGACCTCTGAAATGTTGGTTACCATCTACCAAAATACACGGCGCGACAACCGAGAAGACAGAAATCTTCAGACTCACCGCTGTGAAAACCTCAAATATTACATTTGTAAGTTTTCTAGTTTGTGGCTGTCAGGTGGTCTAGTGGTAAGATCCTGAGCTCACTTGCCAAAGGTCTTGGGTTCAAGACTGGCTGGCTTCACTGTCATTTTTGTACATTGAACAAAAGAACTGCAAAAATAAATAAATAAAATTAAAGTTCCCATTCCTCACATGTGAGTGGAAAATGTGGGAATTCCAGCATCTGCTCTGTGGTTTCGATCCTACTGTGAGCTGTATGTCCCCTCACGTTCAACGTCTGTCTTTCGGATTAAGTGGAATTTCTGCCCTGTGAGTGCTCTCACCCTGGAAGTGAATTCCTTCACCCTTGATGGGCAGGCAGAATCCAGGAAGTTCCTAGAGACCATAAATTGAATGACGAAAGAAAGAAAATGTTTTTAGTAATGCCATCCATTTCCAAAGATCTGAACTCTGACATCCCATCATGTTGAAACATTCTTGGTAGAATTAACGTTATGGAATGTATTGAAGACCGTCACGCATAAAAAATATAGACCGAGAACTCTAAGTAAGTCTTCGTTGGCGGTCGGGAGTGTGTTAATCGTTTTCTCATTTCAGTGGTTGCAAATGTGTCCGATGAAGAAATGCAGGAGCATTATGACAACTTCTTCGAAGATGTTTTCGTGGAGTGTGAAGATAAGGTAATCAGAATAAGGATTCTCTTCAGCTGTCAGCAGTTTTGTAGATTATTCTGGCGGATAAAATCAGTAGTTAGACGAAGGGATTTGTCCGTAGACACGTCTGATAAATTCTTGTAACAAAATGTAAAATGTTCTGTCTTACTCTGAATTTCGTTCAGAACATAAGTTTCTCTAAAATAGTTCGTTGTACAGCGATGGGACATCTGGCAGCTGTGCCGCAGCAAGGCCTCTGCGCTATGGGCAGTCACTGCGTTGGTTGTCATGAATTGCCACAAGTCTGTGGCAGTGATAAGAGGAAGTGATACCGTACTCTTGCTGTGTGTTTGGTTCAGTGCGTCGGTTTCCTCTTGCGTTGGGCATCGATAAGTGTACTGTATGTGAGGTCTAAGTAAATACTTGTGACGTAGGTGGTCCAGCGAGCGAGTGATGTGTGAATGCGTAACTGCCCTGCTTCTGAATGAAGAACATTATCTTTGGTACAAAAATGTTTTTTATTACCTTGAGTTTCTCTGTTGTTTGTAGTATCATTGTTCATTTGTTTTGTTATTATTGTTACTATTTTATAAATGAACTGAATTTTATAATAGCTCCATGTTATAAAATTGGCACTCGCCAGAATCCAACTTTACAGTCGTTAATTGTATCGTCATTCAAGGATCGAGTCTGTGACTCGTTCCGAGAATAAAGGAATTGTTGTCCCCATCTCCTTTCTATTCCTTTAGTCTGGTGGGTAATTGAAGTTTCTCGATGTCAAGATACCAACATCACAATGGGTGTGACTGGTGACAGTGTTACTCCAGTCTTACGTCATAATTTCTCAATTTTTCATCCCTTCACCACGACTCGTGGAGCCGTTTAAGGAAATAATTGCTGTTTATAGAATCTTATAAAATGAGGACTTAATGATTGTTGAAGCTGGTGGTACATATAGTTATCATTGTACTTGAAAGGGTTAATTAGGGACAGAGACAAATTTATAATTTTTCCATCTATAATTAGAGACAGTTGTGCGTACCATTACATACCACCAGAAAAACTCTTGCTTTCAGCGAAGTCTTAATCGGTTACTTCGTGTTACTGTTTCAGTATGGAGAAATAGAAGAAATGAATGTGTGTGACAATTTGGGGGATCACCTGGTGGGCAATGTATATATCAAGGTAAGCCCGTTCTTTTTGCGCTCTTTGGAACGTTGTAAGGTTTGTAAAAGGTGTAACTCGTTTTCATTCTCCGCAGTTCCGGCGAGAGGAAGACGCAGAGAAAGCTGTTTCTGATCTGAATAATCGTTGGTTTGGTGGAAGGCCCGTCTATGCGGAATTGAGTCCGGTGACCGACTTCCGTGAAGCTTGCTGCCGCCAGTATGAGATGGGGTTAGTTCCATGCCCGCAAGACAGCGAGCATTTTGCTGTACACCTGCGCCCAACAGCGCATTTCTTCAAATTAATGTCGTCACATTCTTTATCTTTGTTTTTCCCCCTCTTTTATTCCTTTTTTATTGGAGGGGGGGTTTGGGGCAGGTCATTTCTAAAATGTTATTTTGTTTTAGAACCCATTTTAGATTGTGTTCAATTCTCTTAGGAATGTATTGGTGATGTTTGTACGTGATGGAAACAGTGTCGCACATTGAAAATATTGAAGGTTAGCAGATTTTTAAACCGCATTATATCTCATCATCGTCTTGCAGCTGTTTGTAAGATTCACTTTCAATTTCATAATGAATTCAGAAAATTTTGGATCACTTTAGACAGTGTTTTTAAGTACTTTTTATGTAAAACAAAGTTGGTTTCTCTGAGTATTGATTAATATGTCGTGTGGCTGCACCTCCCGATTAATGGGGTTTGCAGTGGCGTCCCAAAATTAAATTCGTGTCCTTTGCCTCACCACGTGGTTGGTGACACCTTTATAGACTACAGAAAGGGAGAAGAGAAATAGATAAAAATGACTAATACAGTTGTTTAATTTCTAAAAGGAACTGAAATCAGCAACTTTGCCAGCCGTAAAATATTAGGTGTTTCCCTGTGGTAAATACGTGGACAACTGGCTGAGATACACGCGCTTGAAGTCGTGAATAAGATTTATTTTGAAATGAAGTTATCGTTCGGTGTTTCAGTGAGTGTACCCGCAGTGGATTCTGCAACTTCATGCACCTGAAGCCAATCTCACGAGAGTTGCGCCGCTATCTGTACAGTCGCCGTCGGAGGGGCCGGAGGTGAGTAACAAATAAACGCACAGGAAAATAACTTCAAATAACTTTCATAAGTTAATGATGGAATTGGAAATAAAAATTTAACAAGGAAATTGTACGTAAAAGAAAACAGTTTAAGACTGTCACTTGCTGTAAGAATAACTTCAGAGTGTTGAAATGTTTAAGCCCAGCAGAAACTTTGCCCCTCATTGCCGGAGGATCTTTTTTAAATGGATTAGGGGATTTAAGTCCCCGTACGATGGGGCTTCTGTCTCTGGGGTTATCACCTTAGCACTGCCGCAGTGCACAGCCGGCTGCTTTGTGCACACGTGTACGCTGACACACACTGTAAATAAAAGTCGGACCATTTTAAATTTTGTGATCCTACACAGTGATTTTTGGTTAACGAAACTGGATGTTTACAAGGTGTCTGTTTTCATTTCAGGTCTCGCTCTCGAAGCCGTAGCCGTGATCGTGATGGTGAGAAGATTGCTGGATATCGTCGCTCAAGATCACGTTCTCGCTCTCGCGGAGGTCGCGATCGTGACAGGGATCGTCGTAAGACTAAGGGCAGCGAGAGGGGCCGTTCCGATAAGGAGAGGGAGGGACGCTCCGGCAGATACTGATCTTGGTCATAGCTGGAGTGACCTTCGGTTACGTGTTCATGAAAATGTCGTGTCTTGTATGATTGCATTTTGTATTTTAATCAACATGCTGCTTGCTCTGTGGAAGGGTTCAGAATTGAAAATTAAAATGGTTTAATCACAGAGAATAGTTGTTGAGGTAAAGTAAACTGTCTTTGATTTCAAATATTTCCATTATCTACCCCGCAGTTTTTAATTTCCTTGCTTCGCCTTTCCAAGTCCAGTCTTTTTTTGTTCTTCCCGTCAGTGTCCTTCACCTGTGCTTGTGTTTTCATTTTGGCAAATCTCGCTTTGTCCATCGCGTGTACCATCGAAATCTAAAAAACCAGGAAGCGTGGAGAAGCCGGTTGCTCGAAGTGTATGCATTATGATTTTTATCTGATATGATGACTGAATTTCATGTTTGTTAGGACCATTAAGTACACACTTCCCCTCTTACGAACACTTACATTCCTGCCAAGTGTTTGTAAGCGGGTAGCAATTTCCCATAAGAGTAATGGTGTAATTCGGGGGGGGGGGGGGCGTTCTGGAACGACCGAAAAATGACCAAAAGAAATTAGAAATAAAAAAATGGATTGCCTGAGAAGAGCAAAGTCTTTCGGAACAAGCATAGCAAAGGTGAACTACCTAACCTATTTCCCCAATTTAATTAATTGACTGTCAAATTTACCACGTTGTATCCATTGTACTTCGACTTTGTTCGGATGTTTTCGGATGAGCAAGTTCGCGTTCGGGTGACGAGAACAAAATTTCGTTGTTAGAGGACTGTGATCTACACAAGTTTCCCACTTACTCCGTTAGAGCGCAGAAGGCTGTAATCTCCGGAACATTTACCTTCTCGCGTTTAGCAACAGATGGAGTAGTTTGGTACGTTGACATTGCATGTTTCAAGGTCTCGCCAACCGAGAAACAGCACATTCAGCATTTATAAATTTACACAACAAAGCTTTTTCTTATTCAGAAAATATATTATATATTTTTGCATCCACGTTTAATTACGATTTATACTTGCCATAAATTTTTAATGCGATAGTAACAATTATTTCATACTGTCTTAATGTTTCCGTGTGCAATTTTACTGGAAAATAATACTCCAGAGAGCCAAAGCCGACTAGCTGGCTGCTGGCCTCACGTTCGCAGAGGTGAACGATCATGCAACCAGATATAGGATGACGTGTGGACAGCACGACGAACCCCCAGCCATTGCTAGCTTTCATGACCGGATGATTAAGTACTCCATATTCAGTCGAATTAAAATAATGGACATAAATATATGCGCTTAACTAATGCCATGAAACAGAGTGCTTCTTCAGAAGCTGATAGTAGCTTCGCTAGTCAAGAAATTATCCTCCTACCGAACCCGAAAATTCATTACCGTGTTCACAGGCCACTCAATCAGGGGACTTAGCAAATAGGCTTTATGTCCTCCCCGCCCCGTTCTACCTGAAGACGGGAACAGAATTCAGCTTCGAAACGTCGTAGTTTTATAATTTGTATCATTTAGACGATGGTCGAAGTAGAAAAGGAAACGTTTACGTATCACAACAGGCATTTAACAAGGCACACATACATTTTAATAATATTCTTGTAGGAAATGTTAAGAAACTGGCGTTAAACGAGCAGGCGACAAATGCAGTGTAAATCGTGGACATAATAATTATTTTTAACATGTTTACGGCGTGGATAATTAAAAATTCCAGGCGTCAGTTAGTTCTTGAAAGGGACTTAATTGTAGTTTCCATACCACTTGTCCTTTACAGCTGGATGTTATTGACATCCGTTTAAATTCCCTGGGTTCAAAACGTTTGCCACCTGGTTACTCACCGCCAGGTGGTTTACTGTGCAATTTGAATTTAAAGCGACCGGTAGAACCGTTTGTCCGTTACTCGTCTGACAAGGAAGGGCAATGGCTTGGCATTGTAATTCAAAATTGGAGTGGGGGGGGGGGGGGAGGTGAGACCTGAGGGTGAAACTGCGTGTCTTACTCCCTTCTTGCTGCAACCACAACGTACCTGCGTTCAAGGCTGGCGTCATGTGTCTTTCAGTATCTACTGCGCATGACGGAAGTTCCCTTTAATTCCTTTATCGTAGTTCAGACGCAACTGACAGATGGCTCGCCTGTGCTAACAGCCCGTGATACATCGCGCAAACATCAATAATCGTATTTGTTTAACGACGCTGGCATTGAGTCTGATGGAGAGGATGGGATAGGAAGTGGTCGTGGACTAATTTATTAAGAGGTACTTGGAGGCATCAAGTACCTCTAAAACGTCCCAGAAGATAGTATGAATTCGAGATATTTTCTCAGACACTCCTTACTGACAGCAAAAAAATTAAAAAAAGACTTGAAGAAGGTAGTCGGTTTTCGGGTGGAGATCTGAATCGGGGGCCTTCAAAATACGAAATAGAAATGCTAACCACTCTGCAGTGACTCTGGGTCACGTGTTTGTAAAACGAGTGATGTTATGTCGATATTTGTTTAATGCATTCGGTAGAATTTTGGAGTTCAGTCCGTGAGTTACTAATTAAGACGGATTTTAAAAGTACGTCAGAGCCAAATGCATCTTGCTGCAAATTTCATGAAGTCTAAGTGCTCCTTTTTCGATTGTCTTTGGTACCGATTCAGGTGTCGAAAATCCTCTTTTATAAGCTGACAATTTTTTTTTATTTCATTTGAAGGGACACGGACACGTGAAACAGTTTCATAAATTATTTTTATTCCGCCAATAAGCCTAAGTAGGGTTTAAATGTAATGATAAATATAGATACTTTTCTTCCGGCTGTAAGTAGGACAGCAAACTCAGTACGGAAATAATTTATTTCTTTTGCGACAGAGATTTTAGAATGCAACGTTCTTAAAAAGTCTCTAATGTCTAAAATTACAATTGTGTTGTTGCGCTAAGGGAAATTGTCGTTCCGGAAAATTGGCTACACTGTATAATAGAGACCCACTGAGTATCCTTCCATCCGATCTGTATGTCCACCCCATCGTAGCATAGATTTGATACTATTAAGAGACTCGTTTAAAGCCAGGAAGTCTCTAAATTCTAAATTTCCAAATTACGTCATCTGTCTGAGGTCGAAATAATTTGCCAAGGAACAAATTTTTATTCACTTTCAGTAATTCGTTAATTTTTCCTCGAATAAATAAACCTAACCTCACAAAACCACACAAAATGGCTGACAAAAAGGCAGAAATATAAAGTACGCGTGTTAAAAGATTTTCGAACTTTAACGTCAAGCTTATTTTTCGTGTTGTTAACATTTGAAAATGTTTTATCTTGTTTATTTTGTTAGAATTTTCATAATTAATATTACATCTAGAGAAGAGACGAGTTTTTTTAAAATAAAAATATAAAATTAATTATTAATATTACAGAGCTGTTTATACATTACACTAGTTCTTGAATCAGAATAACAAACAAATTCCTTACGATGAGCGAATTTTGTGATGTAACTATGATAACGTATAGAGCATGTCTGTCAGAGCAAGAAGGGCACATGCATACTCCTTGCTGAGTTACGTATCGATAGCAGCTGCAAGTCTACTGCGTTTTGGGTGAAAGTTAAAAGCCTTTCGAAAAACAGCTGTTAAGTCGTCCATTTCCAGACTTCACAATAGCCAGTTCGGTTTTTCCACGAGGGCTTTAAACCACCTTTACCCTACGTATTATATCCCGAAAACGAAACATAATGTTAACCGGAATTTCATAGCATTAAATCGCCATATCACCGCTGTTCTCTAAGCCACATTAGCTTTATTTTAGGCAGTCATTTATCAAAAATGCGCTCTGGTATCAAATTGTGGCTGACAAGATCCATTAATCAGCCGATCCGCGTGTTACATCAGGTTTTTAAACACGCTTCAGTGTTACTCACGAGATATCTCGTCGAGAGAGGCGGGTCTTATGGTTTGGTAATTGAGAAGATTCACCAAAAAGAATGGAGGCTTATCATCTCAAAAGTTAAACACGAACTTTCTTGAGTTGCCTTCTATGGGGATTATACAATAGAATGGAAACATTTTTCCTAAAACGTGAAAATGAATATAGATTAAATCTTAATTTTAAATTTCAAACTGTCTCACGATCGGCCGACGTTTCAGAGGTCATGAGAGTCTCCTTCTCTTCCTTTGTTACTATTCGCCTCTCTTGATCAAAATAATACTTGGTTCAGAGTATAAATTATGGATGTTATCATTATGCAAATTTTTCAATATATTCCTCTTAATTATTACTAACTAATTAGCTCACTTAGAGAACTAACACAAGTAATAATCGGAATTTACGTATGGACAAAGGAAATCGATTCACGCAATACGGAAATGAATCGATACCAAATGCAGTCTGGACGCTGTTGTCGAGAATCGATCTCTCGACAACAGCCAATCTCTCGCCATTCATTCCGTTGTCTGCTCAGTATACTAATTAGGCTATCCAGCTCTTCAGTTGACTGAAAATTAATTAAATGAAACAAAAAAATAATAATAACTTTTATATGTTTATAACAGAATGTCAAAATATCTGATTGACCTACAGTGAGCTACGTATTCTACAGAGTGACCCACAATTTAGGAAACGTTGCACGCCTACGGCTGAAATTTTAAGCGGTTAACAGCAAAAATGTAACCTAGGATCCAGACTATTTATACACCTACGAATGACAGTCAACCTGAATAAATCAGCGTCTGTTTTAACCGTGTCGTTGGCCTTGAAAGATTTCGTATGTCCAGACGGGAATGGTGATTTATGTCTGTGTCGGAAGATGGCAGTTCTGTAGAACAGCTGTGTCATATTGAAACGTAATAAATCTCAGAAGGCCATGAAATCGCTAGACGAGTTTCGATTGTTTTAACTCTAAACTATCTCCAACCTATTTCGTGTTGTGTCAGTTGGCAATCGGTATTCAGTTTCAGTGATGGCCGCTGGTTTATGTCGTGGCAAGTGAAGTGAATCATTTGACTTATTAAAATAATACAAATGTGTTTGTGTAGAATGTGAATTATACGGGTGTAAGTTAAGTGTTTAAGAAACGAAATGAGTTCCACATTGAAAGTAAATCAACTAATCGTCGTATGATTCAGTTCTTTTAAGTAAATCTTATTGGGTGTTGGGTGTTTTTCGATATACGGATGCAGCGACAGTCTTGCCTGTTGAAGCAAATGGACAACAGATGGCAACGCTGATGGGGCGTGGTGAAGGTAATGTCCAATTCAGATGTTAAATAGTTTAATGTTTGTAGGTTATGGCGTTGTCGGACATTTCATAACATTATATGCCAAATTACGTAATAAATAACTGGATTAATCTTAAAATTATTCATTGTCAGGACTTTTTCTATCTTTTTTTTTTAAAAAACTATGACGTTTCGGAGGCTGGTTCTGACGATGAATAATTTTAATTGTAATCTACAGTCGTCAAAACCCTTTAGAGTTGAACTGGATTAATATTCAGTTCTGGTATGAAAAGTACACCAGCCATCATATAATCTACACATTTAACAATGCTTCATATGCAACTACAGTATTACTGTAAAAATAATTACAAGAAAGGAAACCCACTGTTATGTACATGTATTTAAAATAGCTGAGAATTTTAGGTTAAGGTAAATTTCTGTCTGTATTATCGACTGAAGGGAATTAAGTACGAGTTTGGGGGGCAACGTCCGATTGTGTTCTGCCCAAACTAAATTTGATCAAAATATATCCAGCCTGATTATTGATTTCAATCATATGGAGACATACGTTATCAGTCCTGTATTCGTCCTTGAACTATTAATGCCTGCATTGATTGCCACTGTGTCGTTACGCGGAGCTTGAAGTGTTAAAATTAGGTCAGAACATTCTTCTTACTTTGTTTCATCATCCTATTTGTTTCTTCCCATGGGTTCTGTAATGCAAGGGATTAGAATTGGTACACTTTTCCGTCGAGGAAGAACTACAAACTCCTGGTAACGATGGAGTGTTGCAAAAGTTGTGGATTAGTGGCTGTTGCAAACAAAGCACCATCGCAGTTTTGCTGGAAAGCAACCCTCAATATCCCCTGTTTGCGTAGCAGCACACGAGCTTAATCTCTTTTTCTTGCCGCTGTAATTAGAATGATGTGTGGGAGACAGAGGTAGTAGCTAAGAGCAGATCCGCTCTGCACGTAAAGCCACGACCTGTTTTACAAGCAAAGAAAACTCTTGCTAGCTTTCGGACACTGGCCTTAATGAAGTTTATATAAAATGTATGCAGTATATTTGGGGAAATGTACTATTTAATCTGGGTCTCAGTATCTTCTGCTATACTTCAACGCGGTGGCTTGGAAAATATTTAAAATTTCCTGATAACATTTGAATATACAATATTTGTTGATACTTGGTCCATGAACCTAATGGTCGTCAGAGTAATCCAGAAATTCAGCGCTCTTTTATGGATCAATCGGTTTGTTACCGTGTTCACAAGATCCCAGCACCGATTCATATGTTCATTAAGACGAGTCCCACTGCACAAAATTACGTCACATTTATTTCAGATTCATTTTTATGTTATCCTCCCAATTGGGTACCAAAATCTCACGTTTATTTTGTCGTTCCAAAGATCCAGTCTGATCCCGTTACATGGACATGAGGGATGAGTTGACCCCCACGCCCAAACCCAACCCAGAGGCTCCTCGGCCCCCCCCCCCCCACCCTTTTCGGCTGC
This sequence comes from Zootermopsis nevadensis, assembly GCF_977971745.1. Classification (NCBI taxonomy): domain Eukaryota; kingdom Metazoa; phylum Arthropoda; class Insecta; order Blattodea; family Termopsidae; genus Zootermopsis; species Zootermopsis nevadensis. The sequence goes on from NW_028259163.1 coordinate 1,245,751, forward strand.
TCCCGAGTGCTTAATAAGTACCATAACAACATCCTTCAACCTCAGAACCTGTCTGGACGCAGAGGCTAGAGGAAAAATCCTCTGTCTCAATCCTGGATCGAACTCGGGTCATCCAGACTGAGCTAAGTCGGCTCTGGATCTATGGAATGAATGTCTGACCTGCAGATACCCTGACGATGCGGGCACAGTGTACCGGCACTCATTTGTTGTTTACCTGCTAATGTACAGGCCGCCTGTGGGCCTCAGATTTTGGGCAAACAAACATTCTTGTCTCTCGGCACGTGTTCAGCGTATGCTCCTCGACAAACAGAACGTAAGAAGCAAATAAATAAGATTTAGGGTGTGAGAGCGGAGGACAGAAAGTCTTGTTTGTTGACCGGCGCGGTGCCCTACAAGGCGTTTCAAAACATTCAGCACGATTTGTCCGGTTCTGTAACTGGAAACAAGGAATGAAGCTGGCGAAAGTTTCACGGGCGCTTACGTTTTCCATTATCAGGGCTATGATTCTGAAACGTCGGTAAACTCTCAGACTGCACAGAAAATCCAAAATCGATTTTCCTCCCCCAGTGTCATTCCGCCACTGCTCCGTGTCTGGGGGTGGACAAGGGGTTCGTTAATGCCCGCAGTTCCACAAAGACATCTCCTCACCCCGTCACAGAAGTGACAGCAATGCAGACTCCATGGAGCAGGGTTTTTCTTCAGAAGCTGACGTTACGTTAAGCTAATGAAGATCCTTACTGCGTCTCACAAAACCCCAAGGTTCATTATCGTGTTCCCAGGACCTCGCCAGTGGTCTCCTTCCTGGACCAGACACATCCAACCCACTTTCTCAAACTCTACATCCCTAAGATCAATTTTAATATTATCCTCCCTTCTACGCCTATGTCTTCGTAGTTGTTTATTCCCTGTAGGCTTTACAACTGAAATGAACTGGAAGTAAAGTTCGAACTCAGTCTACCGCACTTTGCTATACAGGGTGTTCGAACTCTGGTGATTAGTTTATTTTTTTTTTATTTTATTTTGTGCTCGGGCGAAATGTACAATGAATGCGTTTCGCTTTGTTTTTCTGGCAGTGAAAAATCCATAAAATTCATGGCAGACCAATGTACCAACCGGCCTCGTTCGTAGTTCTGTTTTTTTTAAACACCCTGTCCGAACAGTTGAGGACGTCTTGCGTTCAGTCAAAGCTGTTGAAGCCCCTTTCGTGTTATCACGGTTTTCATAAAAATGTTCCTTGTTGTTTTATTCTGTCTGAAAACAGTGGACTTGTTAATAATGTACGTACTCAGTTCCTGCCTTCGTAGTATTTATCAATGCTGTGCTGAAAACGTCCTCGTCGAGGGCAAAATAAACTTCCCTTTCTCCTGTTCCTGAATTCGTTTTTCCTTTATGGTTTGCTTTTAACTTTCTCTTTGTCTTTACGAAGACACGCGATATTGTTTTACTGTTCTCGCTTCGATCATGCAGTGGACGTGCGTTATGCCCGGAAATTATCGTCGACAATTTGGTCAATACTGTTCAGGAAAGTAATCGCAATTTATTTGCGTTCATATTAATACGCTGTCGCGTAAAATGCAGAGTTGCTATTAAAGTAGGTGGTACATACAGTCACCGCTGAGCTTTAAAGAATTTAATGGACTGTAATTTCAAACTAGCCATACGTTTGGTATATTTGTTTTGCCAGCGTTAAAATGTATAAATATATTTCGTTCGGGCAGTTAATTAAGATTATAATGGCAGTTCTGTAATAATAATTCAAATATTAACGGTAAAGACATTTCCCGTATGAATTTAGACGAAGTTCATTACTTGGGAATCAGCCTGTAGGTGCATTCTTAGTATTGTCCTTTTTTAAAGGCCAGTGGTAATAAAAATTACCATCTACTTTAACAGTCAGGGATGCTTTATTTTGTATTTATTGGTTTTCATATGATTCTCAGAATAAACAGCGATTATTTCCTTGAACAGCGTTAACCAGTCGATCTTTGTAATGGTGAAGTGTTGTGTTTTCTTCGCGGTACGGACTCTCTGTTTAAATATTATGTACGTAGCGCGTGTCTCATTATAAACAGCGATTATTTCCTTAAACAGCGTTAAACATTTGATCTTTGTAATGGTGAAGAGTTGTGTTTTCTTCGCGGTACGGACTCTCTGTTTAAATATTATGTACGTAGCGCGTGTCTCATTATAAACAGCGATTATTTCCTTAAACAGCGTTAACGATTTGATCTTTGTAATGGTGAAGAGTTGTGTTTTCTTCGCGGTACGGACTCTCTGTTTAAATATTATGTACGTAGCGCGTGTCTCATTATAAACAGCGATTATTTCCTTAAACAGCGTTAACTAGTTGATCTTTTTAATGGTGAAGAGTTGTGTTTTCTTCGCGGTACGGACTCTCTGTTTAAATATTATGTACGTAGCGCGTGTCTCATTATAAACAGCGATTATTTCCTTAAACAGCGTTAACGATTTGATCTTTGTAATGGTGAAGAGTTGTGTTTTCTTCGCGGTACGGACTCTCTGTTTAAATATTATGTACGTAGCGCGTGTCTCATTATAAACAGCGATTATTTCCTTAAACAGCGTTAACGATTTGATATTTGTAATGGTGAAGAGTTGTGTTTTCTTCGCGGTACGGACTCTCTGTTTAAATATTATGTACGTAGCGCGAGTCTCATTATAAACAGCGATTATTTCCTTAAACAGCGTTAACGATTTGATCTTTGTAATAGTGAAGAGTTGTGTTTTCTTCGCGGTACGGACTCTCTGTTTAAATATTACGCACGCAATGCTTGTCTCATTATAAACAGCGATTATTTCCTTGAACAGCGTTAGCCAGTTGATCTTTGTAATGGTGAAGTGTGGTGTTTTCTTCGCGGTACGGACTGGATTCTTAAAATATTATTTAGTGGTACCTTTGGTAATCTGTTTCTCTGCATTTCTAAAATTTCTTGACAATCGTAAATCTGAGTCTGCATCCATTCTGCTTTCCTTTGGTGGTGGTCCAGTTCTGCCAGCCCCAGTGACGATCTTAAACACTTTATTTAACCTGCATCCAGATGTCGTATCAGAGTTCTGCGTCCTATGTTCTTAATTTACTCTTTAGATGTCGCTTGTTTAACAAAATATATTTTGCCTTTTATTCAGTGTATTTAATACCGTAGTAATAGCCCTAGAAAGTCGAGGGTTGGAAGAATAGCTTTTTCTTATCTCTAGATGACATGGCGACCCCTGGGTGTCATTCCACAGAGCAATTTTACTGTTTATTGTAATCAGGGGCGAGGTAGGAGGTAACCAGCGAAACAAAAAAGTTTTAAATGGCCGCTCAAGGGTGAGATCTCTAGGCGAGTAGAGAATTCAACGCTGATGTGGGCCCACATAGAGGCAGAAGGGCCAAAATGTAAGGGGGGAAGGAAGAATGGTAATCTGAACGGAATATCAAATTTCTGGAGCGTTCAGGAGCCTGTGTGTTATCTGTCGAAGTTTGTGGTTTGTGGTCCGTATTTTTCATCCTTCTCTGAACCAAAGTGACGGTGGCGGGGTTCGGAGAACGGGGTGTCCTCCGCGCAAATAGGGAAAAAGCTGAGGACATTATGGGGTTTCGTGTTGTTTCGTTTCAGTGGCGTGTCTATTAGGAATGTTAATCTGTTCGCACGAAATAACTTGGTTCTGACATAAAGGATGTTAATGGAATTTGCTTCAGTTGCTCTGCACTAGAATTCTTTTGTTTTGTTTTCTTCGCGGTACGGACTGAATTATTAAATAGTATTTTGATGAGGGTTAAATTTAATTCACGAGATTCGAAACCGAGGAACATTTAAACTCCCATCTGTTCTTCGATGTACATTTATGCGCTCGGCACAGCATAACGAATTTAAGCGTCCACATAAGACGAGTTATGGCGATTTATTTATCTTACTTCGCATCAGATGGCAGCAACGGAGCGGTATTTCCCCTCAGCCGGACATGTGATTTTTATCCTTTCTTCTCGGAGTATAATAAAGACGTTTGGATGCCAAAACCACTACCAGGGCAAGAGTCCCAGGTTTTATCTGTATTCTGTCCCCCTCCGCTGAATTGTGTAGGTGGACAGCGTAGTGAACATTCCTTATGAATAGCTAAAGAACCTCGCGGTGCGTGAGTTGAGTGTCAGAGGACAGCTGCTGGCATCTTCTGTCTCCTTTATCTCGTATTCTTCTCTCAGTCCTTTCATTTTTCCTTCGAGCCTCAATATTCCTCCCAAAACCTTTTCACGTCTCTAAATATTTTATGAAATAACTCTGGCTACTAAAACTGAGTGATAAAAATCTAAGACAATTTATGGCATTATAAGAATTCCTAAATGAAAAATATGAGCTGAGCTACGATTTAATCTAATTTAAACGTTTCCCTCCGATGTCAGCGTCCATTTAAATGTCTTATCTGAACGAGTAAGCTTCGATTACGTGACGTATAAATTTCGGTTTAAAAATATTGTGCCGAAATTGTCAACAAAGTCTGCTGCTCCGAAGTAGGGAAATGTTAGGGAACTAACATATTCATTTATTTGTCGGACTTCTCGACCGGAAGTCAGTATGTTAACGGAAGGTCCTGCGACCGACCATCTCGACACATGCTTTCTTTTTCCCCCCTGTGTCTTTAGGCAAATGTTCCTAGAAGGTTAACTGCAGGAATTTATTCAGCGGGAGGTCTAAGGTTAAAACCCAGTCTTAAGACCGATCATCGTGACTGAGGTTCTTCGTTGTTCTCCTCAGTCTCTCCAAGCAGATTCCGAGATTATACCTTAAGATCATCGCACCTTATTTCCAGTTCAGTTCCAATTCATTACTAATTAAAAGTTGTATTATCTCAGTTATTAATAACATCGTTAATAAAGCAAGAATAAATGAAATCAAATAGCAGAACGGGGAGACTGTGAAGAACGCCTATGTTCGTCTGTCCTTTGCCAGGCTGGAATATCGATACGGAATCATAGCAGTATGAATATTACGGAGAGTCTGCTAATTGTGTACGGCCAATTAAAAGCATGTTGGTTGGGGGGGGGGGGGTTGTGCAGGCATCCACATTACGAACAGTTTGATTAGATGCAACCACAGTCAATATGTTGGTCCGCAAGGTCAGAGTGAAGTATGACGGCTTTTGAAGCCGAAGAGAGAGAGAGAGGATAGCAGAAGAGTAAAATTTGCAAAGAGGAAATTTGTGGGTGATAGAAGCGAGAGACACTTCGATTTAGGTGGGAAGAAAGAGCATCTCATAGTTAGGAGGTCCCCAGGCAATGCCCGCTCGTCCTTCTGGTAAGGATAAAGTAAGAGTGAAGACGTTAGGGCGATAATTGGCAGAAACGACGGAATTTTGAATTGTGTATTAGAAAAAAACCTGAGGTTATTAATTTGGAAGTTTAATGAATAATTTAGAGGTTTCTACTGGGGGGGGGGGTAAATTTTGATTAAATTAAATCGGGAGGGCTGCATGAGAAGCATGCATTGGTAACATGGGAACCATCACAGCATTTGCTTGAAGGCAGAGGAAAACCAAGGAAAACGTGAGTTAAATTTAGTTTGGTCATTAGTAAGCTAGGACACTTACCGACACAAAAAAACTAATGGGGGGGAGTGATAGCTAAAAAACTAAAGCGTGACCAAGCGTGACTAATCATTACCTACTATAAAGGCGTGACGAGAGGTCACCATAAGTGTTAAAAACGACGAAAATTAGGAAAATTTGTCTTGCGTGCTAAAGCGTGACAAAGCGTGACCAGGCGTGCCTTAATGTCGATGTCACGAATTGTGGCCACAAGTGTCAAAAAGTCAAAATTTTCAAAATATTACATAACGGAACAAAATCCACTAACCTAACCTAACCTAACCTAACCTAACCTAACCTAACCTAACCTAACCTAACCTAACTCAAACCAACCCAACCTAACCCAAAGTACCGTAACTTCATCTAACGTGATGCAAAGCTGCAAAAAATAACCGAGCTGTACGAAACATCGTTAGCGTGCCGAAACGTGACTTAGTGACCACGCGTGACATAACGTGACATGGCGTGACTAAACGTAATCTGCGTTTATGTCGTGATAAGGAATCACTATAAGTGTCGAAACGTGTTGAAGATTTATAAAGCGTGACAAAGCATGACCAAGCGTGACCAAGCGTGACTAATCACGACCTACTATAAAGGCGTGACGAGAGGTCACCATAAGCGTTAAAAACGACGAAAATTAGGAAAATTTGTGTTGCGTGCTAAAGCGTGACAAAGCGTGACTAAGCGTGACTAATCATTACCTACTATAAAGGCGTGACGAGAGGTCACCATAAGTGTTAAAAAGGACGAAAATTAGGAAAATTTGTCTTTGCGTGCTAAAGCGTGACAAAGCGTGACCAAGCGTGACTAATCATTACCTACTATAAAGGCGTGACGAGAGGTCACCATAAGTGTTAAAAAGGACGAAAATTAGGAAAATTTGTCTTGCGTGCTAAAGCGTGACAAAGCGTGACCAGGCGTGCCTTAATGTCGATGTCACGAATTGTGGCCACAAGTGTCAAAAAGTTACAAAATTTTCAAAAAATTACATAACGGAACAAAATCCACTAACCTAACCTAACCTAACCTAACCTAACCTAACCCAACCTAACCTAACCTAACCAAACCTAACCTAACCTAACTCAAACCAACCCAACCTAACCCAAAGTACCGTAACTTCATCTAACGTGATGCAAAGCTGCAAAAAATAACCGAGCTGTACGAAACATCGTTAGCGTGCCGAAACGTGACTTAGTGACCACGCGTGACATAACGTGACATGGCGTGACTAAACGTGATCTGCGTTTATGTCGTGATAAGGAATCACTATAAGTGTCGAAACGTGTTGAAGATTTATAAAGCGTCACCAAGCGTGACCAAGCGTGACTAATCACGACCTACTATAAAGGCGTGACGAGAGGTCACCATAAGCGTTAAAAACGACAAAAATTAGGAAAATTTGTGTTGCGTGCTAAAGCGTGACAAAGCGTGACTAAGCGTGACTAATCATTACCTACTATAAAGGCGTGACGAGAGGTCACCATAAGAGTTAAAAAGGACGAAAATTAGGAAAATTTGTCTTTGCGTGCTAAAGCCTGACAAAGCGTGACTACGCGTGACTAATCATTACCTACTATAAAGGCGTGACGAGAGGTCACCATAAGTGTTAAAAAGGACGAAAATTAGGAAAATTTGTCTTTGCGTGCTAAAGCGTGACAAAGCGTGACCAAGCGTGACTAATCATTACCTACTATAAAGGCGTGACGAGAGGTCACCTTAAGTGTTAAAAAGGACGATAATTGGATAATTTGTCTTGCGTGCTAAAGCGTGACAAAGCGTGACCAGGCGTGCTTTAATGTCGATGTCACGAATTGTGGCCACAAGTGTCAAAAAGTCACAAAATTTTCAAAATATTACATAACGGAACAAAATCCACTAACCTAACCTAACCTAACCTAACCTAACCTAACCTAACCTAACATAACCTAACCTAACCTAACCTAACCTAACCTAACCTAACCTAACCTAACCTAACCTAACCTAACCTAACCTAACCTAACCTAACCCAACCCAACCCAACCCAACCTAACCCAACGTACCGTAACTTCATCTAACGTGATGCAAAGCTGCAAAAAATAACCGAGCTGTACGAAACATCGTTAGCGTGCCGAAACGTGACTTAGTGACCACGCGTGACTAAGCGTGACATAACGTGACATGGCGTGACTAAACGTGATCTGCGTTTATGTCGTGATAAGGAATCACTATAAGTGTCGAAACGTGTTGAAGATTTATAAAGCGTGACAAAGCGTGTTCAAGCGTGACCAAGCGTGACTAATCATGACCTACTATAAAGGCGTGACGAGAGGTCATTATAAGCGTTAAAAACGACGAAAATTAGGAAAATTTGTCTTGCGTGCTAAAGCGTGACAAAGCGTGACTACGCGTGACTAATCATTACCTACTATAAAGGCGTGACGGGAGGTCACCATAAGTGTTAAAAAGGACGAAAATTAGGACAATTTGTCTTTGCGTGCTAAAGCGTGACAAAGCGTGACCAAGCGTGACTAATCATTACCTACTATAAAGGCGTGACGAGAGGTCAACATAAGTGTTAAAAAGGACGAAAATTGGAAAATTTGTCTTGCGTGCTAAAGCGTGACAAAGCGTGACCAGGCGTGCCTTAATGTCGATGTCACGAATTGTGGCCACAAGTGTCAAAAAGTCACAAAATTTTCAAAATATTACATAACGGAACAAAATCCACTAACCTAACCTAACCTAACCTAACCTAACCTAACCTAACCTAACCTAACCTAACCTAACCTAACCTAACCTAACCTAACCTAACCTATCCTAACCTAACCTAACCTAACCTAACCTAACCTAACCTAACCTAACCTAACCTAACCTAACCTAACCTAACCTAACCCAACCCAACCCAACCCAACCCAACCCAACCCAACCCAACCTAACCCAACGTACCGTAACTTCATCTAACGTGATGCAAAGCTGCAAAAAATAACCGAGCTGTACGAAACATCGTTAGCGTGCCGAAACGTGACTTAGTGACCACGCGTGACTAAGCGTGACATAACGTGACATGGCGTGACTAAACGTGATCTGCGTTTATGTCGTGATAAGGAATCACTATAAGTGTCGAAACGTGTTGAAGATTTATAAAGCGTGACAAAGCGTGTTCAAGCGTGACCAAGCGTAACTAATCACGACCTACTATAAAGGCGTGACGAGAGGTCACCATAAGCGTTAAAAACGACGAAAATTAGGAAAATTTGTCTTGCGTGCTAACGCGTGACAAAGCGTGACTACGCGTGACTAATCATTACCTACTATAAAGGCGTGACGAGAGGTCACCATAAGTGTTAAAAAGGACGAAAATTAGGAAAATTTGTCTTTGCGTGCTAAAGCGTGACAAAGCGTGACCAAGCGTGACTAATCATTACCTACTATAAAGGCGTGACGAGAGGTCACCATAAGTGTTAAAAAGGACGAAAATTGGAAAATTTGTCTTGCGTGCTAAAACGTGACAAAGCGTGACCAGGCGTGCCTTAATGTCGATGTCCCGAATTGTGGCCACAAGTGTCAAAAAGTCACAAAATTTTCAAAATATTACATAACGGAACAAAATCCACTAACCTAACCTAACCTAACCTGACCTGACCTGACCTGACCTGACCTGACCTGACCTGACCTGACCTGACCTGACCTGACCTGACCTGACCTGACCTGACCTGACCTGACCTGACCTGACCTGACCTGACCTGACCTGACCCGACCCGACCCGACCCGACCCGACCCGACCCGACCCGACCCGACCCGACCTGACCTGACCTGACCTGACCTGACCTGACCTGACCTGACCTGACCTGACCTGACCTGACCTGACCTGACCTGACCTGACCTGACCTGACCTGACCTAACCTGACCTAACCTGACCTAACCTAACCTAACCTAACCTAACCCAACCCAACCCAATCCAACCTAACCCAACGTACCGTAACTTCATCTAACGTGATGCAAAGCTGCAAAAAATAACCGAGCTGTACGAAACATCGTTAGCGTGCCGAAACGTGACTTAGTGACCACGCGTGACTAAGCGTGACATAACGTGACATGGCGTGACTAAACGTGATCTGCGTTTATGTCGTGATAAGGAATCACTATAAGTGTCGAAACGTGTTGAAGATTTATAAAGCGTGACAAAGCGTGACCAAGCGTGACCAAGCGTGACTAATCGCGACCTACTATAAAGGCGTGACGAGAGGTCACCATAAGCGTTAAAAACGACGAAAATTAGGAAAATTTGTGTTGCGTGCTAAAGCGTGACAAAGCGTGACTAAGCGTGACTAATCATTACCTACTATAAGGGCGTGACGAGAGGTCACCATAAGTGTTAAAAAGGACGAAAATTAGGAAAATTTGTCTTGCGTGCTAAAGCGTGACAAAGCGTGACCAGTCGTGCCTTAATGTCGATGTCACGAATTGTGGCCACAAGTGTCAAAAAGTCACAAAATTTTCAAAAAATTACATAACGGAACAAAATCCACTAACCTAACCTAACCTAACCTAACCTAACCTAACCTAACTTAACCTAACCTAACCTAACCTAACCTAACCTAACCTAACCTAACCTAACCTAACCTAACCTAACCTAACCTAACCTAACCTAACCTAACCTAACCTAACCTAACCTAACCTAACCTAACCTAACCTAACCTAACCTAACCTAACCTAACCTAACCTAACCTAACCTAACCTAACCTAACCTAACCTAACCTAACCTAACCTAACCTAACCTAACCTAACCCAACCCAACCCAACCTAACCCAACGTACCGTAACTTCATCTAACGTGATGCAAAGCTGCAAAAAATAACCGAGCTGTACGAAACATCGTTAGCGTGCCGAAACGTGACTTAGTGACCACGCGTGACTAAGCGTGACATAACGTGACATGGCGTGACTAAACGTGATCTGCGTTTATGTCGTGATAAGGAATCACTATAAGTGTCGAAACGTGTTGAAGATTTATAAAGCGTGACAAAGCGTGACCAAGCGTGACTAATCACGACCTACTATAAAGGCGTGACGAGAGGTCACCATAAGTGTTAAAAACGACGAAAATTAGGAAAATTTGTCTTTGCGTGCTAAAGCGTGACAAAGCGTGACCAAGCGTGACTAATCATTACCTACTATAAAGGCGTGACGAGAGGTCACCATAAGTGTTAAAAAGGACGAAAATTGGAAAATTTGTCTTGCGTGCTAAAGCGTGACAGCGTGACCAGGCGTGCCTTAATGTCGATGTCACGAATTGTGGCCACAAGTGTAAAAAAGTCACAAAATTTTCAAAATATTACATAACGGAACAAAATCCACTAACCTAACCTAACCTAACCTAACCTAACCTAACCTAACCTAACCTAACCTAACCCAACCCAACCCAACCCAACCAAACCCAACCCAACCCAACCCAACCCAACCCAACCCAACCCAACCCAACCCAACCCAACCCAACCCAACCCAACCCAACCCAACCCAACCCAACCCAACCCAACCCAACCCAACCCAACCCAACCCAACCCAACCCAACCCAACCCAACCCAACCCAACCCAACCTAACCTAACCTAACCTAACCTAACCTAACCTAACCTAACCTAACCTAACCTAACCTAACCTAACCTAACCTAACCTAACCTAACCTAACCTAACCCAACCCAACCCAACCCAACCTAACCCAACGTACCGTAACTTCAACTAACGTGATGCAAAGCTGCAAAAAATAACCGAGCTGTACGAAACATCGTTAGCGTGCCGAAACGTGACTTAGTGACCACGCGTGACTAAGCGTGACATAACGTGACATGGCGTGACTAAACGTGATCTGCGTTTATATCGTGATAAGGAATCACTATAAGAGTCGAAACGTGTTGAAGATTTATAAAGCGTGACAAAGCGTGACCAAGCGTGACCAAGCGTGACTAATCACTACCTACTATAAAGGCGTGACGAGAGGTCACCATAAGCGTTAAAAACGACGAAAATTAGGAAAATTTGTGTTGCGTGCTAAAGCGTGACTAAGCGTGACTAATCATTACCTACTATAAAGGCGTGACGAGAGGTCACCATAAGTGTTAGAAAGGACGAAAATTAGGAAAATTTGTCTTTGCGTGCTAAAGCGTGACAAAGCGTGACTACGCGTGACTAATCATTACCTACTATAAAGGCGTGACGAGAGGTCACCATAAGTGTTAAAAAGGACGAAAATTAGGAAAATTTGTCTTTGCGTGCTAAAGCGTGACAAAGCGTGACCAAGCGTGACTAATCATTACCTACTATAAAGGTGTGACGAGAGGTCACCATAAGTGTTAAAAAGGACGAAAATTGGAAAATTTGTCTTGCGTGTAAAAGCGTGACAAAGCGTGACCAGGCGTGCCTTAATGTCGATGTCACGAATTGTGGCCACAAGTGTTAAAAAGTCACAAAATTTTCAAAATATTACATAACGGAACAAAATCCACTAACCTAACCTAACCTAACCTAACCTAACCTAACCTAACCTAACCTAACCTAACCTAACCTAACCTAACCTAACCTAACCTAACCTAACCTAACCTAACCTAACCTAACCTAACCTAACCTAACCTAACCTAACCTAACCTAACCCAACCCAACCCAACCCAAACTAACCCAACGTACCGTAACTTCATCTAACGTGATGCAAAGCTGCAAAAAATAACCGAGCTGTACGAAACATCGTTAGCGTGCCGAAACGTGACTTAGTGACCACGCGTGACTAAGCGTGACATAACGTGACATGGCGTGACTAAACGTGATCTGCGTTTATGTCGTGATAAGGAATCTCTATAAGTGTCGAAACGTGTTGAAGATTTATAAAGCGTGACAAAGCGTGTTCAAGCGTGACCAAGCGTGACTAATCACGACCTACTATAAAGGCGTGACGAGAGGTCACCATAAGCGTTAAAAACGACGAAAATTAGGAAAAATTGTCTTGCGTGCTAAAGCGTGACAAAGCGTGACTACGCGTGACTAATCATTACCTACTATAAAGGCGTGACGAGAGGTCACCATAAGTGTTAAAAAGGACGAAAATTAGGAAAATTTGTCTTTGCGTGCTAAAGCGTGACAAAGCGTGACCAAGCGTGACTAATCATTACCTACTATAAAGGCGTGACGAGAGGTCACCATAAGTGTTAAAAAGGACGAAAATTGGAAAATTTGTCTTGCGTGCTAAAGCGTGACAAAGCGTGACCAGGCGTGCCTTAATGTCGATGTCACGAATTGTGGCCACAAGTGTCAAAAAGTCACAAAATTTTCAAAATATTACATAACGGAACAAAATCCACTAACCTAACCTAACCTGACCTGACCTGACCTGACCTGACCTGACCTGACCTGACCTGACCTGACCTGACCTGACCTGACCTGACCTGACCTGACCTGACCTGACCTGACCTGACCTGACCTGACCTGACCTGACCTGACCTGACCTGACCTGACCTGACCTGACCTGACCTGACCTGACCTGACCTGACCTGACCTGACCTGACCTGACCTGACCTGACCTAACCTAACCTAACCTAACCTAACCTAACCTAACCTAACCTAACCTAACCTAACCCAACCCAACCCAATCCAACCTAACCCAACGTACCGTAACTTCATCTAACGTGATGCAAAGCTGCAAAAAATAACCGAGCTGTACGAAACATCGTTAGCGTGCCGAAACGTGACTTAGTGACCACGCGTGACTAAGCGTGACATAACGTGACATGGCGTGACTAAACGTGATCTGCGTTTATGTCGTGATAAGGAATCACTATAAGTGTCGAAACGTGTTGAAGATTTATAAAGCGTGACAAAGCGTGACCAAGCGTGACCAAGCGTGACTAATCACGACCTACTATAAAGGCGTGACGAGAGGTCACCATAAGCGTTAAAAACGACGAAAATTAGGAAAATTTGTGTTGCGTGCTAAAGCGTGACAAAGCGTGACTAAGCGTGACTAATCATTACCTACTATAAGGGCGTGACGAGAGGTCACCATAAGTGTTAAAAAGGACGAAAATTAGGAAAATTTGTCTTTGCGTGCTAAAGCGTGACAAGGCGTGACCAAGCGTGACTAATCATTACCTACTATAAAGGCGTGACGAGAGGTCACCATAAGTGTTAAAAAGGACGAAAATTAGGAAAATTTGTCTTGCGTGCTAAAGCGTGACAAAGCGTGACCAGTCGTGCCTTAATGTCGATGTCACGAATTGTGGCCACAAGTGTCAAAAAGTCACAAAATTTTCAAAAAATTACATAACGGAACAAAATCCACTAACCTAACCTAACCTAACCTAACCTAACCTAACCTAACCTAACTTAACCTAACCTAACCTAACCTAACCTAACCTAACCTAACCTAACCTAACCTAACCTAACCTAACCTAACCTAACCTAACCTAACCTAACCTAACCTAACCTAACCTAACCTAACCTAACCTAACCTAACCTAACCTAACCTAACCTAACCTAACCTAACCTAACCTAACCTAACCTAACCTAACCTAACCTAACCTAACCTAACCTAACCTAACCCAACCCAACCCAACCCAACCTAACCCAACGTACCGTAACTTCATCTAACGTGATGCAAAGCTGCAAAAAATAACCGAGCTGTACGAAACATCGTTAGCGTGC